>NC_080086.1:74454325-75789325 GCF_950005125.1 Chionomys nivalis | reverse complement strand
TTGTGTCACCTCTACTTCCTGTCTGGTTTTTCCACCTATACCTCCTGCCTGGCCAATCAGCGTTTATTTAAAACATGATTGACAGAATACAGACAATTCTCCCACACCAAAAGATCACTATTATTGCAAAGGACCTCTGTTCAGTTCCCACAGCCACATCTAGGTGTTTACAATTAATTGGAGATCCAGCTCTAGATCTGATGTCCTAGACTTCAATGGGCATAGCCCACCCTCTCAAATCCACACAAGCAAATAAGAAAAATTTGCTTTATTTTGGGGTATAATATGCTCTACTTCTAGGATCCTGTCATTCTGAGCATTGTTTATCTCTAATTTTCAGAGGAGTCATTTTTTTTTCATTTGCTATAATATTGGTAGCAAATGACAAATAAAAGGTAAGAGACCGGAAAAGAGATCTTTGCTCCAACTTCCGGATCAAGCCTTTGGGGCTTTTTATAACTAAACCACAGAAGTCTAAACAGCATTTACTTAAAATTAGTTGAGACTTCACTAACTAGAAAAGGTGATAATGATATGATACGAAGTGTGTATGTGTGTGTGTATTTTTTCCTACAAATGTTATTAGCTGTATTTGTCTGTCTCTTACTCTAACATATTATACAGACACATCAGAGAGAGAGAGAGAGAGAGAGAGAGAGAGAGAGAGAGAGAGAGAGAGAGAGAGAGAAATGAAAGAGGGAATGAGAATTGTTACATGTTACATGCTGAAAATAAATGGCTAGGTAAAACTTTATTCTTTTCTCCAAATGGTAAAAGTTTTAAATCACAATCACAATCATTTGCAACTTTCTTGACAGTGTTATGTATTGACTATTCAGTCAACTAATGTAAAAATATTTATGAGCTAAACAGAAGGCAGGAACTTAAATCCAAACTGAGAAATAAATAGTTTTCTGAAAAGAAAGATTAACTGATTTTCTTTCTTCCCTGGAGTTTTGGAAGAAGTAAATAACTTAAAATGCTTTTCTTTTTCTTCCTTTTCTAAAGATTTACCACTAAGCAGAATGGATTATGGAAGTGGCTATTTAGTTTAACATTGACAATTTCAAAATTGCTATTGCTACATTCCTTTCCCCCCTTTTAAGGGAAATTATTTTTTGTCACATAATATATCCTTATTATGGCTTGTCCTCCCCCTACACCTCTCAAGTCCTCCCTTTCTCCACTCCCATCCAAAGGTACTCTCTCTTTACTCTCTTTTGCTAGAAAACAGACTACTAAAGGATAATAATAAAATATAATATGACATGTTATATGATATGATTATTGTGATATATTAAAACCAAAATGAACATATCAGAATATGATGTGTTAAGGAACAGAGCCCAAGAAAAGGCACAAGAATCAGAAACTTACTCATTCACACACTCAGGAATCCCATAAAAACATTAAACTGGAAATCATATCAGTGCGGAGGACCTGATACAGACCAGTGTCAGTATTGTGCTTGATGCTTGAGTCTTTGTGAGTTCTATGGAATTTACTTAATTGATGTATAGGGACTTCTTTCCTTCATGTTCCATTTCCTCCGGCTTTTTTTGGACTTCTGTTCAGAAGGGTTGCCTGAGCCCTGATGAGAGAAATTTGATGTAGACAGACCACCATTCAGGGATGAATGGTCCTAGGTCTCTTACTCTCAGCATAATGCCTGGTTGTTGGTATGTGTATTTGTTCCCACTTACGTACCACAATTAAGGAGGTCCAGGAGAACCCACAATAAAAGGCAACAAGTATTTTGGGGGAACACTCACAATAAGAAAACAGCTGCATTCTTCTGCACTGTAGATGCTGGGAGCTGTGAACCAATCTCTGACCACCAACCAAACAAAAGGGAAAAAATAGGGATGAGCACACTTCCTGTCTGGACTTATAGTACCACAGACTGCACCCTAATGGGATGGTATCTAAAATGGCTATAGGCTGAATGAAATCCCACAACACACCTTCTGGTCTATCAGGAAGCATCTCTGATGATGGCTGAGCATACCACTTACCAGTCCTAAAAGTTACCACTTCTCTCTCAAATACACAACAAATATGCACTAATAATGACAAACGTGCAATATCAATTATTTTTAATCAAGATCTATGAATATATATTTTCAATCTTAAAGCATTTAAAAATATACTTAATATGTGTATGCCTGTGTGTGGGTTTGTGCGTGAGTGAAGTGGCCAGAAGAGGATGTTAGATACCCAGCACTTGAGTTATTGAAGTTCTTGAGCAACCTAATGTGGGTGCTGAAACTGAAGTTGGGCCCCCTGGAGAGACAGTACACACTCTGAACAGCTGAGCCCTCTTTCCAATCTATATATTTTTTCACATTATAAAATAAAAATGAATAACAAGGATAGGTATACAAATAATTTTAATTACATGTGAGAATACAATAATGGAAACACATCATGGATTAAAAACGAGCAAGTTGTAAACTCTAAGATTATTTATAATGTGGGAATGTGCACTTAAACTCATGTCTTCATGCTGTGTACTTTCCAAATTGTGGTATTTCTACACAATTGACTTTCTGAAATAATTTTCTGTGTCTTTTAAGAACTACTAACTTTAAATTCTCTTATTTTTAATTATATTGGTGGTTGTGATTACTATAAATTTGAGAATATAATAAATATGTATAAATTGATATATAAATGCCAAATGATAAATATGTATATATAACATGACAATTTCAATATTATCAATATATATAAAAAAATCAACACTTGATTAATTTATACATGTTCAAATATATATGCACAAATATATATGTGTGTATACAAATTAACAAAATAATGTTTTTATATATGTATATATGTTAAAAACATTGATTTTGATATTTTCTCAATTACCTATATCTTATTTAACATTGATATAAAGCTTTGGAATTTTTAATTTTCTTTTTTTTTAACAAGCAAAGTTTTATTGTAGCCCACACTTTCAAGTTACAGCCTATCACAAGTAGGGAAATCCCAGCAACAGTAGTGTGAGATATTTGATCATATTACATCCAGTCAGAAGAAGAGATCTATAAAATTATGCTTGCCCTCATTTCATGTGCTCTATTCTTTTTTTTCTTTTTATAAATTGTTTTTATTGTGCTACACATTTTTCTCCACTCCAATCCATTTCTCCTCTCTCCCCTTCTACACACTCCTGTGACCCCCATGATTCCAATTTACTCAGGAGATCTTGGATTTTTCTCATTCTTATTTAGATCCATGTATGTGTTTCTTCAGGTTTTCTTTGTTGTCTAGGTTCTCTGGGGTTGTGGATAATAGGTTGATTTTTATTTGCTTTTTGCATAAAAGTCAATTATGAGTGAGTACATACTACCTTCCTCTTTCTGGTTCTGGGTTACTTCACTCAATTTTTTTTTCTAGACCTACCAATTTACTTGCAAATTCCAAGATGCTACTTTTTAAACACTGAGTATTACTTCATTATGTAAATATCCCTCTTTTTCTTTATCCATTCTTTGGTTGAGGAGCATCTAGGTTGTTTCCAGGTTCATTTTTTTTAATGAATAATGCTGCTGTGAACATAGTTGAGCACATGTCCTTGTGGTATAATTAAGCTACCTTTGGGTATATACTCAAAAGTAGTATTACTGGGTCTTGAGATAGGTTGTCTCCTAATTTTCTGAGAAATCATCATACTAATTTCCAAACTGACTATACCAGTTTGTACTCCCACCAGCAATGAGGGAATGCTTCCTTTACCCCACATTCTCTCCAGCATAAGCTGCCATCAGTGTCTTAGATCTTGGCCATTCTGACAGGTGTTTAAGAATTTTATTTGCATTTCCAACTTAAGAAATTAAGATGGGAAAGTTTGTAAGTAATGACTATAGATCTGGTACTAATGTATTCCCATTAAATATATACTCTGTATTATCATTATGTAAATTAATTTAATTCACATTTAATACAGTGAATATTTTGACACTATTCATAAATAAAAATACATTTGTGGTATGAGAGGTCCTTCTGTCTATGTGTTGCTTTTACTAATGAATAATGAAACTGCCTTGGCCTGTTGATAGGGCAGAGCTTAGGTAGGTGGGGGAAGACGGAACTGAATTCTGGTGGAAGAAAAGAAGAGTCAGAGAGATGCCATGGAGCCACTAGAGACAGATGCTAGGAATTTTACCCAGTAAGCCACTGCCACATGATGTTATACAGATTAATGGGATGGATTAAAATAATTTAAGAGTTAGCCAATAAGAGTTTAGAGCTAGTGGACCAAGCATTGTTTTAATGAATACAATTTCCGTGTGGTTATTTCAGGGCTAAGTTGGCTGGGCACCTGGGATGAAGAAGCAATTTCATTCTTCTACATATTTGTGTGTATATCTGTTAAATGTTTGTTTTAAAGGAAAATTAATGCATATATTATAATAATTAGCTTTGTGTTAAAAAGTAATTGAAATGATCATAAAAATGTTTAATTTGGTTTACAATTTCTTAATTTCCTTTTGTCTTCATTATTTATGTTTGTGCTCTGTGTTTGTCTTTGTGTGCACATGACATGACTTGCTTGTGGAAGTCAAGGAAATACTTATGAAAGTCAGTTTTCTACTTTTTACCATGTGAGACCCAGGGATTATATACAGATAACTAGGCTTAGAGAAAGAGCAGTAAACAGTCTTAATTGTGGAACCTAGGAAAGACCATTGTAACCACATAACCTCCTCACAACTGCAAGTAACTCCAGCTTCAAGGGATCCTATAGCCATTTCTCTTCTAACTATGTATATCATCTACATACAGGCACATACAAATACCCACAAGTAACAAATTAAAGAAATTGTTAATATAAAGAAAACAAGAATTGTCCTTTCCATTATCTTGTTTACAGAAGCTCTTCCTTTCACTGGACCTTCAATATCTAAAGTTTGGAGTTCTGTGCTTCCTTCTCTGTTCTCTCCTTGATACTACTCCCTTATGATTTCACTTAATCTCATTGTCTAAATTTATCTCGACTTGAATGTGTGAAAGATTAATAAAATATTACTCACAATTAAAAGCTTCTGTAGTTCCTATTTCCATCATTCTAGAATATTTCTCCATCACTCTCTGTTGGTACCAAATTCATCTTTCCAATACTTTAGTCTGAAGGCCATGACTATCTTTTGTAAATTCCGATGCCATCAGAATATGTGTTTTTGATCAGTTCTTATTTATTTTATTTGCTTTGCTGAATGGAGTAACCTATACACCCAATCAAGTTTCTGGCATATAAATTTGGTTAATATTGTGTAGACAAAAAAATAATAGGTAGACAAAGAGCAGAAATCAGTTATTAAAATGAACTGTGAAATACATAAGATTAACAGATTAATTTTAACAACCATTGTAGATACTGGATGAAGGTTTTACAGGGAGGAAACAAAAGGTAAATCTAAATGAAAAAGAAATGCAAACCTATGCTGCAAATTCCTAACTCTAATGGGAAATCTCAATATTATTCCGTAAAAATTATTTCAAAAATCCCTTTGTATTTGCAAGAAATACTATAAAGTAAATGGAATTAAATTACAACAAAATGTCTAGCTAAAATATTTACTTACTATAAAATAAACTTGCTTATCAAAAGGGAGACTTTAAGCTTTAGTAAATTTGAAAAATGATGCTTATTATAATTCTTAAGCTTTCAGACAGTTCTTAAATTATTTCAATTAGAGACAATGACAATTACTTAAATATGCTTCATAGTCATTCAAATTAAAACATGTCCAATATTATGTTAAAAGAAAGTCTCTCTTGGCTTGTGCAAGAGATTTCAATGGAGGAAAATGCTATAGATTTGTGTATTAAGAAATTAAAACATTAAATAAGCTCCTTAGGATCATATATAAATACACAAAAATACAAACACACAAGTTCAGGTACTGTGCCTTCATACATTTCTTCATTATCAGCAATACAGCTCTAATAATGTATTATTTCTACTATGTGAATTATAAACAAGCCTTTTGTTTGCATATTTTTATCACTTATTGAATAAAAAGATGTTGTAGGATGCTCACATCTTAAAAAGAGTCCATCACAAGACAGTGCATGAATTCTTGAATGTATAGGAAAAATTCAAAATATGTAATATACTTTGGAAATTATGTATCAATTTAAAAATGAATAATAACAATCTCCAGTAATTTTTACAATTTTACTGCAGAAGGACGTTGTTTTTATTTAAGTAATAGACAATATATACGTGAACTTATCAAATTCACACAACAGACCACTGGAACTCAGACAGACCTCTGTTCCTTTTCATATAAATATATATTTATGTATATATATATATGATATTTAAAATTAAAATTATAGTTTCAAATACACAGGTTCTATCCTTCCCTGACATAGTGTTTTGTTGACAGAGGTTGCTGCATCCATTCAGTTCCAAAGAAACACACAGGGGCTTACATTAATTATAAACTAGTTGGCCTATTCGCTCAAGCTTCTTATTAATCAATTCTTATTTCTTATAGTAGCCCATAATTCTTATCTGTGTTAGCCACGAGGCTTGGTACCTTTATCAGTGAGGCAGTCTTATCTTTCTTCCTCTGTATCTGGGTGAGGATTTCAGACTGAACCTTTTTCCTTCCCAGAATTCTATTCTTCTTGTTGCCCTGCCTATACTTCCTGACTGGCTACTGGCAATCAGCATTTTATTAAACCAATACAACTGACAAATCTTTACAGGGTACAAGACCATTGTCCAACAGCAGTGTTCAATCATCCTGGTAAAGCAGTATCTGAGAAATACCTAAATCCAATTGGTAAATAAGAAGTTATTATCTCATGTATCGTTTGCTGTTCAATTTGAATAATATTTAGACATTACTGTATTAAATGTAAAGTAAAAGTCACAACTTTTGAATAAATTATTTTCTAATCTTTTTCATTTTCAAGATCCAAACACACTAACATTAGGAAGCACTGTAAATAAGAACTATGCTGTATATTCTGAATAATTATTTATGTTGCCCACATCTCGATAGTAACACATATTGAAAAAGAATACTTTGAAATTTAAATAAATTGCTTCATTTCTTCCTTACTTAGTTTGATAATTGATAGAGGACATTGAACAGGTAATATCCCCTGCTAAGTATTAAGTAAAGACTAGAAAAGATGAAATTTTGATTCTAAATATTCTTAACAAGTCTTTGCTTGACCACAATTTTTTGATGATTGTTTCATTTTTATCTGCTGCTTTTCCATCTGCCTACATTTCATTTAGATTTGCTTGTTAAGTTATTCAGTCTACAAGTAGGTATGCTTACAAAGTATGCATATATAAAATATTATTTATGCACAATTGTGTGCAAGTGCATGTCAACCTCATATTCTTGGATAAATTTCAAAGCTTAAATTTGTGTGTGTGTGTGTGTGTGAGAGAGAGAGAGAGAGAGAGAGAGAGAGAGAGAGAGAGAGAGAGAGAGATTATTGCTACACAATGACTCTAAGAATTCTGACTGACTGCCCTTTTTCCTTGGAAGCCTCTGATAAACATAGCCCTTCTGGTATCTCCTTCCATTCTGTAGTAAGTATATGTCCAATTAACTAAGAAAGTCTTTGTACGGCTATCAAGAATGAGCGGTGCTACTCTTCTTCACTCTCTACTCAGTGCTACCCCTGTACTTGAATACCAGCAAGAGGGATTTTAAAGCAAGCAAAACGTTAATCATTGCCAGGATACTCTGTTAATTCACCTGTGAATTCAGAAGGAGGGTTTGACCTTCATTTTAGCTGGGTAGTAATCAGACCTCTTTTAGCTTCCCATGGGTCTTTGACACTTTCTGAAAGGTGATCTTTAAATTATAGCTTCATCTAGGCTGCTGTGAGTGCAGTACATGCCCTAAAATTACAAGTCTATTTGTGCTGGTTGGCAAGTACATTTATTAGCATTAATGTATCAATTATTTTTAATTAGTTCTTGGAACTTCCCTTTCACCGATAGCAAAGTCATTAGCTGCAATTTGCAAATGAAAACGATCACACTGCTTCCTATGCCCCCATATACTAGTTCCTTTCAGTATCTACCCTAGAAAACCACTTATTATGTCCTCCTATGACTGTACTTCTTGACTGTTTACTTGCTTGTCATACAACCTGTGAAAATCTTACCAGTGTGGGAAAAATTATGTTAATTATGACCATTAATTTCCCACTGACCCCAGGATGAATTCTGAGTTGCTCCACTCTCTATCTGTGTTCATGAACATGCAAACAGAGCAAATACACACACTACACTACAAACACACACACCCTACATTGAAAGTAACTTTTTAACGCACAACAGTTTAAATATTGAGGCCAGAAAAGAATAATTTTAAACTCCAACCCCAAAGCATTTCAATTTAGGTATGATTATAATTTTTCCATTTAAGTATATCTGTATGCATGTGATTATTTAAATTTCCCTTTAATATTCTAAAAAGACAGCAATAAATCCTATAAATCATCTTAAGAAGATAAACACTTACTTTTGAAGCAGAAGATAACATCACTGGTGCTTGAAGAAAATACTAAACTTATAAAGAAAGTAATGGCTTGTTCTCTTTTCAGGTTTCAGATGAACTTATGATTCCAGTTGATTTGAAAATGGGTATCCTAAACTCAATTTCAAACCATACAAAGACTTGCTTTTTAATGTTTATTTATTATTTTATGAGAATGATAAATTTTCCTGTTTATGTCTATGTATATATGTATATTATAGGTGTGCCAGATGTACACAGAGTCCAGAATACATTGTATACACTGAAATTGGAGCTATATATGGTTGTAAGCTGACATGTGAGTTCAAACTCAGCTCTTCTTCTTCAAAAAAAAAAGCAAGAGCTTTTAATCAGTGAATCATGTCCCCATTCCCAGAAAATACTTTTAAACTTTTACTAAGAGTTGTTTAAATTAAGCTACACTAGATAAGGCTTTGTTGAGTTCTTAAACTGAAGTATTAGTTAAGTTATACTTCTTCACTGAAGTCCAGAAACATCAGAAAGTTATGTGAGGCAGTATAGACTTCTTTTTTAATAATTAAATAATATATATATAAATCAAAATAAAATAAGACAAAATAAAAACTAACAGAATTTTATTGGACAAAACAGAAAGAAGAGAGCCCAAGAGAAGGCTCAAGATCTACATGGGAAGTAGAATAAAACAAGATCTCTTGAGTAAACTGGGAACATGGGGATTATGGAAGAATGTTGAAGGGAAGGGAAGAGGCATGGAGGGGAGCAGAGAAAAATGTAGAGCTCAATAAAATCAATTTAAAAAATTTAAAAGAAAGAAACAGAGAGCTAATCATTCAAACCCTCAGGAATCCCTTAGAAATGTAAAACTGTAGGATCACAAACCCAAAGAAAAACGTATAGTCATCTGCCTGGATAGGGGAAGTAGACAAGATTGCCGGGCAAAAGCTGGGAACTTGCAAGTGAGGTGGCATGGGGCTAAGGGGACATGGGGTGAGAAACGTGAGAAGGGGAGGATGGGGGAAGCTTGGGGGAATAGGATGGTTGGGATATAGGAAGGGTGGATACGGGAGCAGAGAAATATATATCCTAATTAAGGGAGCCATCTTAGGGTTGGCAAGAGACTTGACTCTAGAGGGGCGTGCAGGTGTCCAGGGAGATGTCCCCAGCTAGTACCTTTGGCAACTGAGGAGAGGGAACCTGAAATTTCTGGCTCCTACACTGCTTTGCTTCCAATTCCATGAAGTAGTCTGAGGCCTGAGGATAGGGACTGTATGGAGACATCTTTAGGACTGAATGTTCCAAGGTTTCTCATTAAAGGCAGAATGCTTTGTTGTGGTTCTCTATATACTTTTCTCTCTATTGAAGAAGGAAGCTTCTCTCATAATCTATGGGTATAGAAGAATGTCGTTAGGAGTCATTTTATTGCTTCTTCTTTTAGATCAGTAGTATTTGGTTTTACCCTAGATCTTTGGGCTATCGAGTCTTTGGTTCTTGGACACCCAAGCAGTGTTGGGTATAGGTTCTATCTCAAGATAAAGGCTTTAAATCAAATAAGATATTGATTGGTTACTTGCATGAAATCTGTGCTACCTTTGCATTAGCATATCTTGAAACCAGGACACCTTTGTTTATCAAAGGCTTTTGGGGTGGGTCGAAGTTTGCATTTTTCTACTGGTAACATGCACAGTACTTTCCTGTACCAACGATGCTAGAATGTCTGGGTAAAAGCTTTTTGTTGTCAGCAGCTCAACCTTGTTGTAATGAGGGAGCGGCAGGCTGTGTCCTAGCTGCCCAGTTAGCTTAACCCCCAAAATAATCACACGGAGATCTGTATTAATTAAATTGCTGCCTGGCCCATTAGCTCTAGCCTCTTATTGGCTAACTCTCACATCTTGATTCAACCCATTTCTAATAATCTGTATGTCACCACGAGGCCGTGGCTTACCGGGGAAGATTCAGCATGTCTGACCTGGCAGCTTCATGGTGGGCGGCTCTCTGCCTCTGCCTCCTTTCTCCAGCATTCTGTTCTGTCTACTCTGCCTATCTAAGTTGCTTTCATATCAAAAAGCCAAGGCAGTCTCTTTATTTAACCAATGAAAGCAACACATAGAAAGGAGACCCTTTTACCCCTTATCCTCTCCATGAAAATGAATTGTGTACTTGTCTTCAGCATTGAGCTTTTCCATCAGTTTGTAAACAGTAACCTATCTACTTAGCAATGGCCTGGATTATTTGTCCAAAAACTCAATTAGATGTCACCAAGTCCAATTTTGGAAGTTTCATTTGGTGACAAGATATGATCTGCCGAGTCTTTTTCATATGATTTCCATGCTACTTGTGTCACACTTTGGTAGTAAATATAGGTTATAACTAGTCTCTCAGAAAGAGTTGGACATAAATGTTATGAATAAACCAGGTTTGTCATAGGTAAGAAAAAGTATATATGTAAATACTTTCTCCTTCCTCTCTATATATGCTCTTTCATAAAAAACAAGATTTTCAATATGTAAACACACACACACGCATGCGTGGGTGTGAGGCAGAGAAAAGTTTCATCAATTTTAGTATGTCATGACAGTGTGCATTTAAAATACAGTTCATTAAATATTTAAGAGGCTTACTTGAGGTCAAGAGTTAGTTAATTGAAAATATATGACCAGAATCAAATCCTTCTGATTCTGATTTATTTTAGAAGTAAAATGGTTTTATTTCCATGTTAATGTTGTGATTAAAATAGGATGTCAGCTCAATCAAATGAGATGTCACCACTAATTTAATGATTACACATATGAAACGACCTCTTTGAAAACTAACTTGAAGTATATGGCAGTGAGAAAACTTTGCAATTGGTTGCAAACAGCAAGCTGCAACAATTGTGAACAAGTAGGAAAATCAGTCAGGATAAGGAGAGGTTTGGTCCAATTAAGAGGGATAAAGAATCAAACAAGTGCTAAGAAAACAACACAAAACATGTACATGAATTTCTGTTTCCTAACATATTTCATGCTGTTCTTTTTATATGTTCTCTTTCTCAGCAGGCCCGTTGTGTCTGAGTGCCTGTAGTTGGATTAACAAATTAAGAAACTGGCTGATACAGTTTAGAAAAAAGCTTAGAGAATCCCAGTACATGGAAGAAACCGACTTGATGTGCTATTGCCTATATTTTATATCAATGGTTATAGTCTTAACGTTCAGGAAGATGATCAGCAATAAAGAACCTGTACTGCTCTGGGAGAAGAGAGTAGATTTGTTCCCAGAAGCCATGTGGGTGTCTCATCACCACCTGACACTTCAGCTTTAAGGGATTTGACACCTATGGTTTTTACCATCACATGAAATCAATTATACATAAAACAAATTGACACAAAATTTATACAGAAATATGTATTGTGAAAAATAATACCTTTAGAATGAAAATGTCATTTTCTAAAATTCACTTAAAAGCAAACCTAGTCAAATATATAATAGATATTCCTTAAATTTAATCATTTATCTTAAGAAAAAATTAAGTATCTGATATGTAGTATTTCACAACTTTGAATTTACCCTAGCAATTTATACACAATGATTTAACGGAACCCCACTGTATAAATAGATCTTGCTCTTCACAAAAATCTTTGATAATAACAAATACAATTTTCTGAAATGTAGTATGATATTTTATTACCATTATATTCCATACACAATGAAAGTTACATGCCAAAGTTTGTAAACTCATTCCCAATATATTACAAAATCATTTTTGCTGGTCTACTGGATACACACAATTACCTAGATTGACACTGTATAAAAGTTAGACATGTTTAGAAGCAGAAATAATGATATGAGGTTAGCTAACTCAAGATAGACCAGGGAGCTACTAGGACAAAAAGAAAGAGAAAATAGACTTGCTGTTTGACATTCACTAATGTGGTTCAGCTGTTCTTGGATCAGAACAAACAGAGCAGGCAGTGTCCTGGGGATCTTAACTGTAAGAACAGTATAATCTTTACATATTTTAGTGTATTTGTATTCTTTATTTCTTTTTTATGGAAATGGTTTAATTTTGTATATGGGTCTGATTCTGGTTCCATATTTAACCCTTCATTAGATCAAGATAGTATTTTGTCACAAACAATTCTGTGATGAAGAGACAAATATTCAAAGGAGATAGTAGGGAACAGTTGAAGTTCTTCAGCTTAAGCAAGCAACAGCACATTGATTCCTGAGAGTGATCTGGTAGGTTTGACTAGAATGAGGTTGTCTTCTTCCTCCATCACCTATACCAGCAAACCTATTCAGAACTTCTATGCTGGGTCTTTAAGGGACAAACTTTACTACTAGAAGAGAATAATTGTGAATCTAAGGCTACAAAAGTAGATACACTGTGGTGTTTAGAAACTCAAATCAAATTATCAAAATTATAGTAAGATTTGTATCTTTCTTTGTTCTGTTAATATAAATATTCCTGTATTTGGGAAACCTAGATATATAGTCCTTGGCTGTGGTCACCCCATTGTGGCTTGAGAATAACCTATTTCATAAAACCTCTAGGTGAGAGCTGTCAATAATAATTTAAAACAGAAGAGGTTATGCACAAGAAGAAGTAATCCCTTATATTGGGCAGGTACCATATTATATCATAGTATTCTTTATTTGTATGTGCTATTCATGTGTGTTTTTGTGTGATACACTTCTTAAGGTCAGAAAAGAATGGGAACATAATTATCTGTGGATTTTGTAACTCCAAGGTACAGTATGACACTTAACATATTGGTATTAATATACACCAACATATGAAACACTTAATAAATGTTACATTCTATAGTGTACAAATTTACTTTGTTTTCATATCAATACCTGAAGTCATACAATTCACTTTATCCCTCCTACATAGGAGAAAATGAGAACCAAAGAAATTGCACATGGAAATTATCTCTCTCCATTGAACGTCAAAAATATGGTCTCCTAAACAAGACCTGAATAACAATATCAGTTGAAACATCAATGCAGCAGATAGGCCCCATCCCTGGAGGCAAACATTTAATAGTGTGAGTGTGTGTATACAAATGAATTCATATGTTTCTGTAAATGCAATACTAACAATTAAAAAGAGTTTAGGAGTAAAAGAGTGAGTTGGAGGAGTGACTGAGAATGGTATAAATGAAAAGAGTAAGCTTGTAGGAAATGCTTTTATAGCATGTATATATATATATATGTATATATATGTTAAGTATAATGAAGAATCAATGAAAAGGATAATTGTCTTAAACATAAAGTCTTGAATTTTTCCATTACAATTAGGACCCAATATTTGTTGTCTTGAGTGATGATTACATTTTTAAGCTTGTTGAAAAATTGATAAGTACATTGTACATGAAAGTAAAAACGATCTATTGTAATTATCTCATAAGGATAGAAAAATATAAATTTATATTAAATTTGCAATAATTTAGTAATTATATCTCAATTAAAACTGTAATATCATAAATTCTCTTCAATGTGGTTCAGATTTACAAGTATTTTACACTGTTTTGGTGTATATTGTCAAAGTCTAATCCTAAACAACACCAATGCATACCTTAAACTTTTAGCTAAAAAACAAATGCATGCATTCTACACTGGGACAACTAGAGATTGAAATATTTGTTTTATTCTCTCTCTCTCTGTGTATGTGTGTGTGTGTGTGTGTGTGTGTGTGTGTGTGTTATGCCCATTGTAGTGAGTTCAAGTAATGGACAAGATACAAATAAAGTCAAAACTTTGAAACTTAAGTATTAGTATTTATGAATCACTTAGAAAATGTTATTTATGTGAAAGAAATGAATTAGATACATTTGAAGCGACTGCCTTACTTATAGAGTGGCAAAATGGTTAATAATTACAATAAGAACAATTTCTCTAAGTGTAAATCCTACACCAGAAACAGTGACAGCTGACTAGCCTTTAAAACAATGAAAACATGTAAGAGCTCAGAAAGGACAAACTAAAAAGAAAGTAAGAATGGGGGCAGAATAGAAAAGAAAATAGGTAAATTTAGAAAATGCACAGAAATCATCCAGTAATTTAGTATCTTGATTTTGAGGAAGACTGAGCCCAGTGATGGTGGCTGCAGAACACTTCTTTAATCCCTGCATTGGCACAAGAGAATCAGGGGATCTCTATGAGTTGGAAGCCAACTTGATCAATAGATGAAGTTCCCAGACAGCCAAGGGTACACAGAGAAACCCTGTCTTGAAATCAAAATAAATAAGTTAAATAAAGAAGGAAAGATACCTGGAGTGAAAAGGTAAGGGAAGATAATTAAAGGTATAAAAGTAGGGAAAGAAGAGATGCCAAATATTCTACCAGCAAATTTCAATATATTGTTTTTATAATTCAGGATTTTTTTCTAGACTGAGAATAAACTTTTACAAAGAAATAGATTTACCATAAACTAACAAGACAATCAGAGAAAGGGGCCAAATAAACACTACCATTTAACTTGACTTTAAAGAAAATAAAATATGCAGAAATGCACATAACTAAGAATGTAAAGGGCATCTACAAGGAAAAATTTAATCCTCTGAAGGAAAAGATACACTAAAACACTTGAAAATTGGAACATGTCTCATTCTCATTGATTGTTATAGTAAATACTATGAACATGATAATTTAACCAAAGCCTATTTACAGATTCAGTGTAACAGCACTTAAGATCCCCATCTCATGCTTCACAGAAAAAAAAAAACTATCCTAAGATTCATGTGGAATCTCAAAAGACCCTGCATAATCAAAACAATCCTCTACAAAAATAACAATGAAAGATAACAATTCCAGACCTTCAGATCTGTTACAAACATATGGCAATAAAAACATTTTGTTAATGGAACAGAAACAAGCATGGAAACTATAATTCATTTGCTGTTATTGCAAGAACCCTAACCCTATTTCTATTCTCTATTATATTTTTATCTACTATATTTTCTCTTTATTTTATTTATTATTTTGTCAGAATAAAACTTTAGTCAAATATTTTCTGCATACCTATCATATTTGATTAAGTCTGAAGTCAATAAAAAATATGCTTCATGTTTTTTCTCAGTCATTTCTTTCTGATAATGTTTTCCTGTTCATGACCATCCCTAACCTACCTATTCACAACAAAGATCTTGTTAGTTAAACTTCTGTCCATTTACTTTGCCAGATCATACCATGTCTTGCCTATTAATAAAGAACATAATTTGAGTCTCATCATCTGAATTTCCTTTCTAATATACTTGCTGTTTAATTGGTTGTTAAAAGTTCAATAAATATACATATTTCTGTTCATGTTCTTTGGATGTAATGAAATAAACAAGCCTGGGAAACTCATAAAGAAAAGATAATCCTGTATGTATTAATTTTGAAAGCTCAAGAGTAAGAAACTGTTATTTTATTGACTAGTAGAGACTATCTTGTGGTCGTTCATCTTAAATAGTAGTTCGTGTGCATGTGTGTCTGTGTGTGTAAAAAAAGAGACTATAAAATAGCTAACCTACTTCAGAATGATACAATATTTAAAAACTATTGAAAGCAGTTTTAAGACCTATTTATTGTGTGTGTGTGAATGTGGAGGGGACACACTTGGCTATAAATATATATGGACGTCAAAGTTGAGAATAAGTTGATGAGAGTTCTTCTTTCAGAGATATTTCTGTCCAAACACCAAATGCAGGTCATCATGTTTGACTTAAAGTACATTTACCTAGTAAGTCATCTTGTCTAGCCCATAACAATTTTGTCTTAGGAGATATAATTCACTTCCACAGCGAAAAAGAAAGACCACTGATCCCTACTACCGAACCACATCACTTCTGCCTCATACCACTTACCACTCTAATCTTACAGAATAGCTTTTTGTGGAAGACAAAAATGAAAACATAGGAATTTATAATGAGGAAGCAATTAGATATGTGCTTGATTGTAAGTAAATCAATAAGTGGGTAGAATTCGTAATACTAGATAATATATGATACAATTAAACTAAGCAAAGTGCAGATATGATGGTGTATGAAATGTCATAATGAGACTCACTGTTTCGTATGACCACTAACTAGAGTAACATGCAATTTCACTCAAAGAGGAAAGAAAAGTGAGTCCCTGTAATCCTGGCATATGGGTAAGACACTGATTCATACAGGAACAGACTTTAGAAATTCATCAGTTTGCAGGGAGCGTCACATGAGTACTACCATTCAAATTCCAACGTGACTCAACCCTCTACATGAAGATGGCTATTTGAAACTGTGATCATACCTTAAACCTAGACCATGGGTGCTTATTCCTCCAGGAATAGCATGTCCAGACATGCAAAATAATTTTATCTTTGGCAAGGAAGTAGCCATATAACAATGATTTCATCCACCCAGGAAACAAGAAAAATAAAAAAAGGATTGTAAAAATGAAAAAGATGTAACTAGAGTCTGTATAAATCAGAAAAGAATCAGGATCTTAGAGACAATTAAAATTTTCCACAAATCCCAAAGCAATGAAAATACAGCATCTTTTCCTTTAAAAATTTGAAATAGGCCATTTCAAAGCAAATATAAAAGGGCTTCACTGTACTTTGAAAGTCACTTTGTGGAAATTATTATCCAGATAAATAATGAGTGAATATAGTGAAAATAGCCTACTCTTTCATGAGTGTTGGAAGGGTTTTCTGGATAAAGAGCTTCCTCATTCCTATCCTTTTTGTTTCTTACATGCTCCTTATCTCTTTGTTCTATATTAAACTTCTGTAGTAGATGCATTGTGATAACTACTAATTATTAATACTCCTGTTGAATTAAAACCACTTCAGCTTAAAATAGAGTGATAATGTTTTAAGGAAAACAGGCTTTGATGGAAAATGACTGTAAAGTAGCTTAGGGGGTTTAATGTGCTCTCCAAATATACAAGAATACTGGGCTAAAATGAAAAATGATGATGAGTCTCTTATACTTATTCATTGTGTGTGCCGGAAAAAATCTTACTCTGCCTGCAAAACTGTAAAAAGAAGAAAATTATCACAATTTTATTATGCAAAATAAAAATGTAAGATAAATTTATACTATCCATTTGCCAATGTGCATACTCAGAGGAAGCACATGCTAAATGGACATTGTGTTGATTCTAACAAGTATAAAACTTGTAATTTTCATAATTTTATGCTCTACAAAGAGAAAAAAATTAAGGTAGATCTGTATTTCATATGCCAATTGTGTTTGGGTTTTTGTTAATGACAGGGGTGACATATTCTCTTTCACTAATTGTGAGATTCTGTGGTTTGTTAATATGAAGTCACACAGCACTCAGAAAATCACCACAAAGTATTTACATAGGAAATAGAAAGAGCTAAACATTTGCATTGATTTTAATCCAAATATAATTGGCCATGATTCACTGACTTGGAAAATAATCAGACCATTCAAAGCTCCAAAGCACTCAATACATAAAGTCACATTGTTATTATAATTCTCAGCTTGAAAATACTTTACATGTTTTACCTAATTCAGGAGTCATATCTCCTATTCTTTACTCCCCATACAAAATTCTAAGAATTTTGTAAGTGGACCCCAGACATTAGTACACCTGATATAAAGATGAAAGTACCATTCAGACCATGAATCCCAGCATGTAGGCAGCACTTTCTATTAAAACAAGAACAAAAACCTAATCCATCAAAGTCGATAACTTTGTGAAATCTCCTAAATACATCAACCTTACTTTTAGCTTTTGTAATTCCAAATATGGATAAATTTTCTTCTGACTGAGGTATGGATTTTGTGCTTTAAAAAATGTGATAAACTCCACAGACTGTACTTGTGATCTGAATACCCATTATAATCATCAACTGGCTAATAAAAACTTTCTTTTGACTTAACCTGTGTTCAATTAATCTTCTCTAATGGATACCTAACAACAATTTCATAGGGATATAGCAATTTCTAAGTGGTTAATAGACTAAAACATATGCTACTAATACCTTGAAATGAACAGTGTTTTTTAAAACAAATTATTCTCAAAATATTAGTGAAAATATTTAGAAGAGCATAGAGTGAATCAAAATAAATTATTCAAGAGAAATTATTAGCCCCTGAGATGTTGCTATCATGTCTGTTAGTAAAGGGAATGACAATTTACTTTGACAACTGTGCTATACTTGGATCTAATCTTTGATGCAAACTGATAGTGGGACCAACATAGATATACTAACTGTAACAGATCTAGATTGACCACCGCTTTTGTCCTAGTTATAACTACATGGAGGAGAATATTAATTACCTATAGTCTTCAAGTATTGTTGACAAGAGAGTACATTGGATATATGAAGACAAAACATGCCTTTACTACCATGAACTTACAGTAGAAATAAATTATAGTGGTGAATTGCCCTTACACAGCAAACCGTAGGACAACTTTCTCTTTTTTTTAGAATGGTTTTATAACTTTTTCCTGGTAATAGTTGCTTCTCTCAAGCTGTCCTGGTAATAGTTGCTTCCTCCAAGCTGTCCCCGCCCACTTTCCCTCTCTCATATATCTATTCTTGTTCTGTTTCCCTACAGAGAATTCACAGGCTTCCAACAGACAACCATCAAACATGACCAAAGATACAATAAGACAAAACAAAAGCCCTCACATCAAGGAAAACATGACTCAATGGGAGGAACAATCCCAAGAGCAAACAAAAGAATCAGAGGCACACATGCTCCCACTGTGAGGAGTACCACAAAAAGAAGGTAATGGCTATTGTTTATGTGTGTATACATACACATATATACATATGCACATACATACATAGACACACATATATATGTGCACACACACACATATTCAGAGGACCTGGTATAGATCCTTGAAGGCCCAGCACTTACCACGTCAGTCTCTGTGAGCCCATTGAAACCCTGTTTAGTTGATGCAGTATGTCATTTCCTCCTGATGTCCTCTGTCTCCTCTGACTCGGAGACAAGTTCTGTGCCACCATTGCCCCAGCATATCATGTAAATAGGGCTTTTAGCAGATTGAGATTTTTGTTTCTGGGCTGGTGTTCACATTTTCCTTTTCTCAGCCTGCAAAGTATATTTCTGCACCAAAGGTACTAGAAGGAAGGGGTCAAGGATCCATGCAGGCACCAGTTCAATCTCCCTATGTGTAATAAAATATGTGGATATTGTTCCCAGCAATGCGTTCTATCTGTCAGTTTTCAGAAAACAACTCTTTTTAGGACAACTGTCTTAGGGACTTAAATCCCACAGAAGCTAATTCAGCTTCTGCATGTGATAAATTACTCAGAGAGCACAAATAGTGCCAGGGTCCATGGATGTGGCTTCATTCTACTTTAAACAAAGGTCAGAGAGATCAAGCCTATTCTTGCTTCTTCACGGTTATGACAGGAGATTTGAGGCAGAGTGCGACTGCCTACAACATGCTTGTCCTAACATCTGGACACTGTATCTCCTGCCTAATACTTAATTTAATATATAGTTACTTGATGTTTCAGGTATTGAAAAGATACTGATGTTTGTTCTTTGCATCATGGTAAAGCAGGCTTTTGTATTTTCCTCCTCCCTCTTGCATTGGGGGTATATAAAGCATATGGAAATTAAAGTGAGCAAACTCAGTATTCACTGGGTTGCCCTCCAGACTCTATTCCATGTCTCTGTCTATTTCTTCTTTATCTCTATTTTACCTGCCTAACATTTCCAATCCACACACCCCTACCCTGGAGAACATGAACTCATCAAAGTTGGACCCTGTCAGGTGTTGCTCCAACATGAGACCCGGAGGTGGGACAGATGCCATTCCAATGTGAGATCATGACAACGTAGTCTATAATTTTTCTGAACAAATCATTTCTTTCACTATGTCCCATAGAATAGGAAAGACTTCTTCCCCCATCTATATGAATGTCCTATAATTCAAGATTTAAAGATAGTGTTTAAGCTGTAGTAACTACATTTTAATTCTTGTTCTATTATTTGAGACCTTCTCCATTCTTGCAGCCTAGGCTGCTTTTCAAACATATCTCTTGTTATTGTGCTTATTGCTGTTGTTTTCCTATTTTCTCCCCTCAGAAAATTCCTTTACCACTCACTTTCACACACAGGGTTTGGTCCAAATTAAAATGGGGTTCTAAGACTTTCTGGAGTTCGCAAACTCAACTTCCGACTACCCTGTTAAAAACTAGCTGACTAGTCCAAGGAAATAATCTTGCAAATAATCACTATGGAAGTATTCCCAACACCTATGGTCCCTACAATATTTCAAACTCTTGATATTGTTTTCCTTGGAAACTCCTTAAATATATGGACTGAGTAGATTGCACCCAAGTGTCAGTGGTCCCTTCTATTGTAATTGCAGTAATCTTCCTCTTTTGCCTTTTGTCTTCTTCCAATCAAGGATCCAAACATAGGAATTGATTTTCAAGTTCTTTACAGAGAGCATTAGTCACTAGATCACAGGTTTAAGTTAAGTCTAATGTGTTAATACCTATGAAGTTTTACATTATGAAAATACTTAATTTATGACTATTTGAATAATATTAATATTTAAATTGCTCTTAATTTAATTTATTTCATTAATCCTGGTATAGAACAAGTATGCAAAATGAGTGAAGACTTAGGTGTGGGTTCCATTGGACCTTGGAAATCTACTTTCTGTCAAAACTTTGAATGTATTTTATAATATTAACAATTACAAACATATATATTCTATTTGCTGTCTCCTATTCTGATAAGCACTAATCAAAAGTATCTTAGTGGAGAAAAGGGTTTATTTTGGCTTCTAATTCATCATACAGTAATCCAAAGCCAAAACCTACGGACAGAAACTAAAGCAAGGATAAGCTTTCTTTCTTAACTTATTCATATATTTTAAAACCTATAACCACCTGTCCAAGGGTGGGCAATGCCCTCAGACATTATGCATTAAACAAGAACTGTTTCACAGACTTGTTTACAAGTCGATCAGGTGGAAGAATATTTTTTGCTGAGATTGCTTCTGCATAGGTTATACTAATTTGATTCATAGTGACAACAACAATAATAACAATAACGCGCACACACACATACACACAGACACACTATCTTATTCTAGTCTGTAAATTAATTTTCAAAGTATCTTTCCTGATGTACCATAAAGGTAATTTCATGAAGAAGAGATGGGTTTTATTCAACATTTTGAACCACAGTATTCTCTAGAGTATATTTTAACCAGCACTGCACTGAAGATAACTTTCAAACCAAATAATTCTCTCAAAGGGTCAATTTTTAGTAATATACACATTTTTCATTACACTGTCTTCTTCTACAGCCTTTGAGACCTTAGAGAGACTCATCAATATCCATAAGTCATCCATCCAGACAATCTGTCAACCTAAAATCTTACACAGTAAATATGTTTTAGCAGATCTGGGCAAATAGCACAGGAAAGAAGTTTTAGAAATTTTGAGGGATTTGTATCTGCAAATGAAATACTGTGATAGATTCAGAGTGGTTATGAAAAAGACCATGAAAGTGTATAATGGGATCTTTTACAAAGTAGCTAGTTGATAGATCATAGAGACCTGATAAAACCAGCTCTGGAATGTAAAATATGATTTCTTTATTGTTGTTAACCTCTGACAATTATATATGGAGTTGACATTGATGAAGTTCATTTAAGTTATAAGAAATTCAATTCTGCTACTCCTTAAAATTTTAGAAATCATGATGTATCTACATTTTACTGTGTGTTTACATTAGTGTGTTAGCATAGGTAATTACATTAATTACAATATATATTATATCTTGCAAATATAATTATATTTTGTGTTGTCAAAGAACAGTCATTTGTTCCTGGCTGTCCAGACCCAAAATAATCACTAAAAATTATATTATTTACAACACTGCTTAGCTAATTACTCTAGCATATTTAGCAAGCTCTTAGATCTTAAATTAACCCATTTTTATTATTTTATATTTTACCACGAGGCTCATGGTGTACTGGCAAGGTTCCAGCTAGTGGCTTGCATCTTTATCCTCTGGAGGCTTCATGTCCTCTCACTGACTCTGCCTACTCTATGTATATATCTTTACCAGCCTCATTATATTCTGTTAAGCCATTGGTCAAAAGCAGCTTTTATATTAACCAATGATATACAGATGGGAATCCCACATCACTTCCCGTTTTCTGTCTATATAAAAAGGAAGGTTGAACTTTAACATAGTAAAATTACATATAACAAAACAGACCTCTAACAAGAATTACAGTTACAATATTTATATGTATTTTTTCTTTTATCATAACTAAGGAAAATTATAATTATCTATTCTCCAACTCCATCAAAGATCGCAGAAGGATATAATATTACTTAAATAAACAGGAAGTGCATTGCAAGCAACTTCAAATCTCTAGAATTGACAAAGGCATCTCACTGCCTGGACAGTCACCCAAAGTTCTTCTGTAACTTTGGGGCATCTAATCATTAGCCTACAGGCTTATAATATCTAACAGGCTTTTCCACGAAGCAGAAAATTTCAAAGACAACTCCACCTATATAGGCAGTTTGTCCATTACTTTCTTCTGTGTCCTGCAGAATGTCTTGCAGACTATTTCATGAAGCAAGAACCCCAAAGAACCATCTTACCTTCTTTAGGCAGCTTCAGCAGTCATTTTCTGTAGGTCCTGCAAGTCCAGTTTATACAACATAGCAGAATATCTTGTAGACTTTTTCTTTTTTATTGCTTTTTATTGAGCTTACATTTTTCTCTGCTCCCCTCCCTGTTTCTCCTCTCCCTTTCAACCCTCTCCCAAGGTCCCCCTGCTGCCAATTTACTCAGGAGATCTTGTCTTTTCCTACTTCTCATGTAGATTAGATCTATGTATGTCTCTTAGGGTCCTCATCGTTAGCTAGGTTCTCTGGGATTGTGATTTGGGGGCTGATTTACTTTGCTTTATGTTTTGCAAACTCTTTCATGAAGCAGGAACCCCGAAGAAACATCTCACCTTCTTTAGGCAGCTTCAGCATTCATTTTTATGTGGGTCCTGCAAGTCCAGTTTATACAACATAGGATCAAACAATCCAGGCAAGAGCAATTTCTTCTCCAAATGATAGCAAATTCCATGAGGAGCCTCTTCAATGCCATCATCTCTTTGAAATAAATTGGGGCTTCCAGGAGAAACTGGGTCTCATTGTCAAAAAAAGTCCTAAGTTCTTAAAACATTTTACCATATTCTGTAGTTCTTTGAAAAGTTTAAAGATTTTCTATCTAACTGAGATATGTTTCTGTACATCTAGAAAACCTAACTAACATGACTACAAGTTTGATTATTATAGATGGCTATCTGTTGACCTATATTTCTTAATTACACATATTTTTAAATTTGTTGAACAAAGACAATACATTAATAAAGAGCAGAAATATACATATAACAAAATTTACCTTATTGTTTTATTAATAAACCAACATCCATACTAGTGAAAAGTATTCATTTCTATAGCAGATCCAACTTTTAATGGAAACAAATATTTGTAAACAATCATTTAGGGAAATTGGGTGTCATTCTCTCCAAACTGCTTCCTGCTGATTGGTGGCATTGTTAATCAGGTCTGTCTTAGGGCATTCTGTGTGGTAGATCCATCTCAGCCAACAGTTCTGAAGCTGACATGGATGTTGGACCATCTGGGCCATTGTTTCCAAGTATCTTGTTTGATCAAACCACATTAATCCAGAAGGAATACACAGCTTCTCATCCTCAGTAGAAACAAAAGTAGAACCTCTTTTCCAAAGTAACATATCCTGAGATCCAAATTTTGATGTCAAGATACCTTTATGGTATATATTTTGGTTTAGCTTAGCAGCCATAAAATGAAATGTCTCTCTGTAATTGACTTCTTCACAGTCAAAAAAATTCTAAGAAAGTAAAATAATATACATAACCCATACTCTCTGTATGTATTCCATCTTTACTTGGCTGATTTTTCTTACTCTATTAATTTTTCTACAACTTTATTCTTATATATTAGTTTTACTGTCACTTTACTTTTTTCTTTTTCTTTCAAGCCTACATACATTTATCCAACACTGTGACCCATTCAGAGGTTTTTTCCACCTGTATTTTTCTTTATTGTGTTCATTTCTGTAATTATTTTCTGACCTGGAGCACTTTTTATTTTAAATGCTATGTGGGTGTGACTAGGGTCAACTCTGCATTCCTTCCTGTTAGTTCTTCCCAGTCCAACGTGGCAGAGGCATGTTCACTGCCTCTGAGAGTCATGCACATTGCCCCACTTTCAGGAACACAGTGGGTCTATGTTGCCATTTTGCCACTTGTACCACTCTGCTCACAAACCTCATTTAAAGGCTCTGTAGCTTGACCTCCCAAAAGAGTCAGAGTCTGTAGACATATAGAGACAATAGGCAGAACCAGGGAGAAGCCATATAGCTTCCCAAGGAAACAAACACCTCGGCCGAAGCCCACCAGAAACTTGCCAGTAAGCCACAGCCACATAGTGATACACAGATTAATAGAAATGGGTTAATTTAAGATATAAGAGTTAACTAGAAATATGCTAAAGTTATTGGCCAACAGTACTGCAATTAATACAGATTTATGTGTGATTATTTGGGGAATCTGGGTGGCCAGAAAATGAACAAGCAGCCAATGAAAACAATCTTGTATGTATAATATTAATATATACATATACAATATACATGTATTATATGAAATGCATAATATAATACAACATAATTATGATATCTATTTTAGCTTGTACATACATTAATCATGATTTAAGTTATAATGAGCTACATTTTATCATGTGTTTACATTAGTGTGTTAACATAAGTAATTATATTAATTATAATATATACTATAACTTGTACATATAGTATAATATGATATACATTTCATATAAGACATAACACATAATTACATGCACTAATGGGCTTAGTTCATGGTAAAGACTTGGGGAGTATAATTCAAATGAAGGAAAAGTACAATCTAGTTGTTCTAAAAAAGTTTTATAAAAAATTTAGTTGATCTAAATGAGAATTTGGAAGAACTTAAAATTAATATTTAAAATTTAGGATGGCATCAATTAAAAATATTAAATTGTCATCTCTAATAGCATGGAACTCTCATTATCATTATTTACCATTAGTTTAGTACTACTCAATGAGATAAAAAAGAAAAAAATAAATTCTAAGTTTTGAACAGTTCTATTGGAAAATACTTGTCATTTAGTATTGCCTGCCTGCAGCTATATCCCTGTTGCTTAAAAATGTTGCCTAATTATTCTGGACTATGGTTTTTGAGTATTTTTTCTCCATATACATCAATCAAGTTGGTGTAGACAGTACAAGCAACATTGACTCAAAGGTCAAAGTTGCTTAGAGACTGTCGTGATTGCTTAATTGTTGCTTCATAGATTTTGACATATACTTTAATCTTCCTAACACTGTTTTCTTCTGTAAGTGCATAGAATAAAGACTTCCTTACAGGAAATGATGTGGTTCATAATGAAATATTTGAATCTCATTGTGTTTTCTTGTTTTAGAGGCTCATTATAAATGAAGATACTTTCTTTTATTTATTAATTCCTTTATTTAAAACTACAATGTTAAAGCTAATATAATGCCTCTTATATGGATGCAGTGGTCATAAAAAACTTATATCTATAAAAAAGATAGTGAAGATACAGTCTCACAGTTTGACTTCCTCTTGGGAATGAATGCATGTGCTCCACGATTAGCCTGAGGATTAGAGGTAACCCAGAAAATGTGCAACAGTATATGACATAGCAGCTGTGCCCTCTTTCCTCCAGACCAAACAAGTTTCTTGAAGCAGTTTCAAAACCACAAAATAAGGAAAAGCTTAGAGCCAAAGTTGATTCTAATCTTCATGACCTAAAAATTGCAATTTTTTTAATCTACAAAAAATGGGATAAAACCAGACTCTCTGAAAGTGGCGGACAATGAGGGCTGATGAGACGCCAAGGACAATGGCACTGGGTTTTGATCCTACTGCATGTACTAGCTTTGTGAGAGCCTAGCCTGTTTGAATGCTCACCTTCCTAGACCTGGATGGAGGGGGGAGGACCTTGGACTTCCCACAGGGCAGGAAACTCTGACTGCTTTTTGGACTGGAGAGGGAGGGGGAGAGGAGTGGGAGGAGGGGAGGGAGATTTTTAATAAATAAATAAATAGACAAATAAATAAATAAAACACTTCAACTAAATGTGTCATTTTTCAAATTCTGTCTCCTATTGTTATGATTAGTTTCAGTTGTCAATTTCTTCAATCTAGAATCACATGGAAGAATTGAATGCCCAAAGTTTGATTACGGCCATGATTGGAAGAATATTCTTAACTGGGTTAATAGAAATGGGGTGTCCCATCTCCATGTAGGAACTAAGGTGTCATGGCCTGGGATCTGGACTCAATGGAAAAGAAAGAGTGAGCTGAGCACTAGCATGAATTCATTGATTCATCACTCTTTGTTCAGAACTGAGGATGTAATCTGGAAGGATTCCTCAAGCTCCTGCAATGATGGACTGTACCTTAGAATTGGGAGACAAATGAACCCTTTCTCACTTAAGTTCTTTTGCCAGGCTATTTTATCAAGTCAACAGTAAAGAAATATATAGTACCTATCAATAAAGCACTTAATTTATCGAATTAAATGCACACGCAGCTATAGAAGGTTTTAAACATGTTTTCTTTAAATGGTAAGCATTCTTAAAGTACATTATTGTCTTTTCTCATAATCTTGATCATTCATAATGCATGAAGTCAAAAGTAATCCTTTATTTGCAGGAGACCAATAAAATACAATCTTATCTATGTCTTATATTTTGGAACTGTTAATGTAAAGATGCAGTTTGGGAACAGGCACTAACCTACAAGTTCAATATGATCTGTAACTTAATTTGACAACCAACCAGATGAAGAATTGGGCATGTGGATTTCCTCATTCTTAATCTTACATTTTTGTTATTTTTAAAATTCATAAATGACCAAAAAGGGCAGGGCTTTCATCTGGACCTTTAAAATGGATTCTGAAGAAACTTTGTATGTGAGAATGGTGTACCCATCTAATAACCTTTGAAATATTCAAAATTTCTAGTCTATCACCAGATATATCATCCTAGCTAACAAAGATAAATTTCTCTCTGTATTCATAAGTGTTTCTAGTACTTTTCTTTCTTTCTTTCTTTCTTTCTTTCTTTCTTTCTTTCTTTCTTTCTTTCTTTCTCTCTCTCTCTCTCTCTCTCTCTCTCTCTCTCTCTCTCTCTCTCTGTCTCTCTCTTTCTTTCTTTCTTTTTGCCTGTTTGTTTTCTAAGGAAAGAGAGAAAGAAGGCATGGGTGGGTAGATGGTAAGTGGAAAAAATGTGGGAGGTGTTGAGGGAGAGGAAACCATAATCAGAATACATTGTTTGGAAAAAAATGGACTCAACTAAAAACAAAACAATCCTGAAGAACACATCCTTTTATAGATTATTGAGTACTGTATTTTCACTTTAAGATCTCTTATACAACAGATACATTATATTCTATATGTGTACAAGTTGAATATTACATTACTTTATTGTGTCATAGTGTTTCTCATGAGAGGATGCAAAATTCACTAGAATCATGGTCCTATGAAAATGATCACTCTAGATAATACTCCCAATGCCAAAGTATTTGTAATTCATGTTGAGTCATAATTGCAATATGTAAAACATACAAGATTAAGTATCTCTACTTATTATGTGTCTTGTGTTTGTCTCTAAACGCTAAGCTTAAATTGATTCAGACCAGCGTTAGAATCTTATTTTGTTTTTGTATGCCACACAGACACTTAGACACACACACACACACACACACTTTTAAATAATGTTAGAAGTCAGTCAAGAATCAAAAGTCTTATATCTTAGAGGTGAAGGAAAATTATAAAAAATTAGTTTGTAATATGAAAACTTGAAAATCTCACTGGTCCTAAACTTGTTCATTCCTTTGAATGCGAAACACAATAAGTGTTTTGCTTCTAACAAACAGAAGGCGAAGGAAATATTCTCTTGCTCTATTTCTCTCTCTTTCTCATGTTTAACCTGAGTCAGCAATATATCTTAAATGAAAGAAGCTACAAGTGACATGGGGATGATATCACCGTCTTGCCAGATTTAGGCCTTAATCCTGGTAAACTATTGGGGGAAAATGCACATGAAGCCAACTTCAGAGTTAGTGAACTAGGAAGTGGATATTCCTTCAGTAAACCTTCAAGAAAGCCCTCCCTTGTGATATCTTGATCTCAAGTTTGTAGCAGACTTCAGGGCAGAGAAATTAAATGTGTCCTGCCATCATACCTGACCTCAAACAGCTGTAAACTTACTAATAATTTGATGAACTCAGTATACTCCAAAGCGATTGAAAATTTAAGTGTCCTTCCCAGGACATCATGTGATATTGGTAAGGTGAGGCTATGCTACTGTTTTGTACATTACACAATGAACATGCTTGCTTACTTTGAAGATCCAGTCATAAAACTTTGATTCTGGTCTTATTTGATGATATATTTCCACACATGCCCTTATCCCTTACAGAGCTCTTTGCACATAATCTCTGAAATATCTACTGAATCAAAATGTAATTTTTTATTTTAATTTGAAGTTCCAAATATCTGTGAGATTTTTTTTTGTACTGCCAATGCAACAAAGCAAATTATAGTTCGGAAGGAGAAAATAGTCAAAACCACTCTTCAGTCAGCGTTTATAAACATTGCTCAAGCGGTCCTGTCAAATGGAAAGAATAGTTTTTATATTCAGTCTCACACTATGTAGAATGCTGCCTCAGCTAAGGCTAACCAGAGATCCTTCTGTCTTTTAAGTATATTGCTGCTATCATTTCCATTTTTTCCAGTTGTTTGTTTTTATTGCATCAAAAAGTGGCAAGTCTCTGAAGGTCTCATAATTGAATTATCCATTAAAAACTGCTGGAAATAATTACCATTGATTGGGGAAGAAGGTTGATAGTGTTTAAATGCTTCAAGCCAAGTAATGAATGTGATAAGATGTGGGGATCAGACTAAGTGGAAGTGACTTCACAGTGTGTCTGATGTTGGCAAATGTTTCTGTAGATTATTTATAGATGCTAAATATGAGGTTTCTGGGATGGATGGGGATTCTTTCAATTAGAGCATTAGATAGGTCAGCTCTAGAATTTGGAGTCAGCGTCTTTTCTTTTAAACTAATGATAGTTAGTGGAATGTCATGTTGTGATTTTAGTCTTAGCTAATGGACTAAATTAACAGTTGCCCCAAGATGTAATTATGGTTGGGGAACTGCAACTTGGGAATACTTCCTGTCAAAGGGTTAAAAATGAGACTCTGAACTGTTCAGCTTGAAGGAACGGTGATGTTAATACATGATAACATGTCTGTTCATGTATAAAGTGCTGGTCTCTTACTGAACATTGTGGAAAGCAGGCATTATACAGTAAATACATGTAAAAGAATATTTGTAAAGCCAAGCTGTTGTATAATACTAAGAATCCATGGTTAAATTCAATATATTAACACCTTCAAGTAGAAGAGAACTCAAAGGAAATGAAGAGCACTGGTATGGTATGGATAACTGTTTGGAAATTAGAAGCTGCTCTTTTGGCAAAGTAACAGTGTGAAATATGAAGGCATTTGGAGGGATTTCTAAATAAACAACATTATAGAATGCAATTTACAAACTGGGGAAAACTTTTACATAGAATCACAGACTCCTCAATGGCATATATACTTCAGACTATGGATAATAACAGCATGAGGGAAAGAAGGCAATAGAAGACAAATCTATAATGATATGAATAGAAAAGAAGAGACATGGGGTTGGAGAGACAGTTTAGAGTGCTCACTGCTCTTCCAGAGAACTGGAGTTAAGTTCACACTGGGTATCCCTCAACAAGCTGCAATTTCACCTCTAGGGGACTGAATACCCTCTTTAGATTTCTGAAGTCACCTTCACACTCGTGGCATATATTCATACAAACACACACACACAAATAGTACGTTTAAAAGAGAGGAAACATCAGAGATGTTGTAATATTTACTGAAGATAAAACAACAAAAAATGAAGCACTTTTATAACCAACGACTTTTATAATCATGTGATCTGAACTTAATTTCATCTTCTTTAATTTAAATTCTTTTTTAATTGTCTATGTTGCAAAGACAATGTAAATGTTTGTTTGTGCCTATGTATTTATTTCTACATTTGTATTTCCAACCTTTTATATGGAAATTTAAAGTAACCTTTTTCTGGGGAAGACTTATTTCTATTATTGATCTTTGTGAAGGGTATAAAGACCCTTGCTCATGTTAATATTTCTCACATAAGAACATGTAAGTAACGACCTGGGTAACTGTGTAAGTAATAGCTTTGTTTCCCTCAATCATTGAAATCTTCACTGGAAAATCATGTGGAAAAATATGGTTTATCTAGATAAAAAACTCCCCATTTCATTCTCTAAAGATAGTTATAATTTGGGAGTATATTTTTGCTTATATGTTAGGTTTTTGGTTTGGGTTTAGTTTAGCTCCAAGAAAGTTAATGTAAACTAATCACCCTAAAAAGTATTCATTTTAGAGGAATCAATAACATCGTAGAATGGAACAGTGTACTTAAAGTGAATGTATTTTGTTAAATTTTATTGTAAGTACTTTTTACAGGGACTGTGGAAAAGCCTGTATCATCCAACATAAGGACTTGCCTTGAATTCCTCAATCAATGTAAAAACTGCTAAGCTGAATATCATTAATTCCAGCATTGCAGAGGTAAGAGATACTGAACACCCTGGACATCAATGCCTATTCAGTAAAGCAAAAAAAGAAGGAGGGGGTGAACTAGATGTTCACTGAAAGATCCAGTTTGAAAAGATGAAGTGGAGTGAAACAGAAGAAAATATTTGTCAGCACACAGCATCCTCAGAGTCAATGCACATGAACCAGAAAGTACACATATATGGATATTTTTAATATTAACCTCTATTAGCTTAACACACACATACACACACAGACATTTCATGTTCATGGCATTCTTCTCTATAACAGTAGAAGATGTTTTGGAATTTTATTTTCTCTTTCTGCAAGAACCATTCATGTTTAAGCTAAAATACAATTTTCCCTGTAAAGTGTTTCCATGACCTTAAATGTCCCTCTCTGTAGTAGGAGCTGCGGTGGGCTGTGTTCCCGCCCAGCTCTGCACGGATAGATTTACACCCGAAATAATTACACGAAACTGTATTCTTTTAAACACTGCCTGGCCCATTAGTTCCAGCCTCTTATTGGCTAATTCTCACATATTGATCTAACCCATTTCTAATATTCTGTATAGCACCATGAGCTGGCTTACCAGGAAAGATGTTAACCTGCATCTGTCTGGAGTGGGAGAATCATGGCGACTACCTGACTCGGCTTCTTTCTCCCAGAATTCTGTTCTGTCTAGTCTGCCTTTCTAAGCTGCTGTTCTATCAAAAGGGCCAAGCCAGTCTCTTTATTTAACCAATGAAATTAACACAAAACAGAAGACTTTCCCCCATCATTCCCCCATCACCTCTGGTGTTTCTTTCCTTAACAATGCAGTCTCCTGTTTCAGTTTCTCCCCTAACCCAATGAAGCCTTTATCAAATAATAATTATTTCCAAAGCTAATTTGTGCACATTTTAAGAACAACCATTTGTATGGTAAATTCCACAGCAATAATAGACATTATGTAGCATTATATCCATCTACATGCAAAACTTTTATACAGACCTGTGGTTGTGCGGGAGAATTGTCTGTATTCTGTCAATCATATTTTAAATAAATACTGATTGGCCAAGCAAGAAGTATAGGTGGGAAAACCAGACAGGAAGTAGAAATGATACAATGAGAACAGAAGAATTCTGGGAAGGAGGAAGTTGATTCCTCCCACTGCTGCCCAGACCAGCAAAGGAGCAGGATGTGATCTGCCCCACTGAAAAAGGTACTGAGCCACATGGCTAACATAGATCAGAATAATGGATTAATATAAGCTACAAGAGCTAATAAGTAGCCTGACCTAATGGGCCAATCAGCTTTATAACTTACAGAGATCTCTTGTGATTTTCTTTGGGGCTGGCCAGCTGTGGAGAACCAGGTGGGACAGAAACCCCAACAAGCAGGTCCTGACCATGTTACATTTGGGATGACTCAGAGGGTAAAGTTTCTTTCCACCATAACTGACCAACTGACTTCTATGTCTGGAAACAGTAAGGAGGAGTAGAAGGCAAAGAAAGAGTCCTGCTTATTGTCTCTGGTGTCCATTCATGAGCTGTGACCCACATATGTTCTAATGCACAGACAGGCACACAAAAACATGCACACACAAAAGCCACTTATAAACTAAAAGTAAATGAAAATTTAAAACACGTAGAGTTTTAATAACTTCAAGACAATGGAGTGGGGAAGGGACTGCCAGACTAGAACCAGAATGCAGTTGAATATCAGCTTGAGTTAAGTTACTTAACAACTCACATTTCTTTCCTGAATACATTTTGAACTTTAAATGGAAGGCTATGGGTTGTGCTGACTTCTGAATTTCTATTATCTTGATGAATGTTAGAATATTTAAAGACAATAAAGCTAATTTGATGAAAAGTAACATGTTTGACAGGTGTTATATTTTCTATGATAAAGAAATAAGGGGGATTGACTTGGATGATGGGTTTGTTTGTATGTAATTTTCACATCTTTTGGAGATGTTTTTTTCTCCTTTGAATTATCCAAGAAAACTATGTGCAAAATAGTGATGCACTATGGACATAAATAACGTGAAAACGGTCTTTTTTTTCACTTCTCAGAGAGAGGGGCAGGAGTCACAATGATTCTTTAATGGAAGAAAAGAGAGGTATGTCTCTCTACCAAGAGCCTCTTTTCAGAATGCTGCAGGTGAAACCCCTAGAAAAGAGGACATGTGTGTCTCTGAGTGAACTGAACAGCATCATGCCAGTTCATCTGAAGGAAAAGGAACAGGAGGCACAAGGACTAATCCTGTGCTAAACAAATCATTAGATAGCTGGACTACATTTTGAAATAGACATGGCACTTCTCCACTTTAGCATGCATATTAAGGTAACACATTTTATTCAGACTCATTTTAAAAGACATATTCAAATAAATAAATAAATATTTTATTGAAAAAAGAAAAAAAAGTTCTGCAATAATATAATTTCATCATTTTTATTGTACAATTACTAAATAATTATATTTGTGTAGCCTTGCAAATCATTACTATAAACATCATGTGGAGAGTGAATTATAACATGGCCACATAAGAGGTCTCTAGAAACATTACTGTTTAATTTATTTAATGCATTGTGTGTCATGCTCTCTGGGTGACCTAAATTTTTTTCTCCTGTTAAAAGCATCATTAAAGAACACAAACTGGGTAATGAGGGAGAGTTACCTTGTAATATTAATAAAGCAGATGAGGGGCTATATTTTAAGAATAAATGAAATTAGGCTCAGACTAATCGTAAACACTGCTGCAAATAAACAATCTTTTCTTATCTGGGTTAAGTAAGGTATTGAGAGACAGGATGTAATGCAAAAGAAAAAGAAGTAGCAGTTAAGAAAAAAGAAATTAATTTAACTAATGGTGTTCTTGAAAATTTAGAAGTAGAAAAAACCTTGAAGTTGATATTGCCCTTAATTCACAGTCACTGGAGCACAGGAACCAAGAGCTAATGTAGCTTCACAAATACTTAGGATTTTGGCCGGCTGTGCTCAATACTAATTAAAGTTCTCACAATGACAGGGTCACAGTGCTAAAAACACCTTGGTTTCTCAAAGAACGAGAGTAAGGAATAGACATTTCCTGCTAAGAACTCCAAGACTGGGCTTCTAGATTTGTGCAAACATTGTCTTTGTCAAATACATGAATAAAAATCTCAGCTCTCTGGCATCTTTTCTGCTTCTAATGGTTTCCTACTCTTAGCACCATCTAAGTTAGGGTTGAAATATGGAGAATTTAGAAGATTTTAATTACATTTTAATAATAATTTAGCAATATAATTTAACAATAATAAATATACTCAATTCTAAAATTCTGAGTTTTAAATGTATTTTTTTTTAGGGATAACCTAGGTTGGAGACAAGTTCAGAACTGATGGCTGAAGATATAATTCCTCAGCCAAATTTTCTTGATCTTGAAAATGAAACTGATCTCTACTTTCTTTATGTCGTACATTAGTTACCAAAGAAGGAATAGAGAAAGAGTCACTGACTACTGAGAACCACTCTGTGGTCAACAGAAGTAGTACCAGTTGGTAATAGTGATGGTTAACATTGCTTACCAAATTGACAGAATCTAGCATCACCTAAGCTGACCAACCCCTGAACTCTCCTATGTAGGAATTTTTAGTCATGTAAAGATGGCAGTAAGAAGCATTCTAGCTCTGGATAGAACAATCCCATGTGAAGAACCCTGGACACCAGAATTCCTAGCTCTCCAGTTTCTGACTACAAGCACAATATGATCAGTTGTCTGACACTCCACCCAACTACCTTCCTCTTCAGGCATATTTTTATACCACTGAGAAAATTAATTAATGCAGGAATCATTGTTTAGAACAAATTTGTCTGGTGCTCAGAATAAGTCCTTTCAATATGATATTTACAAACACAAAAGGTATTTAAAAATTAAACATGGTTGCTAGTAGAACTAAATTTTCATTACAAATCTCGACTTAGTATCCAAATTAAATCTTATAAAGAAACTCTCCTGGCTATTAAGGGTGCTACATTCATTCATTATAATCCATTTACATGCTGGCTAGCTACCTATGGTAATCAGATTTAGCAATTTGAGATTCTAAAAGATGCATGGACAGTGCAAAGAAAACAGGCATTAATCAGCTGTTGGATTTCAACGTTTGCAACAAAGGATGATAATATGTTTAGGGTTTGCACTTAGCATCCTATATGAGATAAAAGTATTGGATAAAATGTTAAAGAGACAGAGAATAATCAGCTAAAATCCTTCCCCCATTTCTTCCTGATTACATCTTCATTAAATAGTTATAATTTCAATTCTGTTTGAAGAGTAAGTACATAATAAAAACTTCAGTTTCAGTAATGTTCAGTTTATTAGCTTTCACCAAGAACTGGCAAAATTGGAGAAGTAAATGAATGGTATGCTTTTCTATATATAATGCTCGTAGATCCTTTACCACTTATTGTTTGTTCATCTTTAAATCCTGAATATGTGAGTTCAAGAAAACACAGAATTGATATAGTCCCCAATGTTCAAATTCTTATACACAATTTTTAGAAAGAATATATTTTATCTACTTACTGAGGGACCACTGGCAGTGGCATTGGTCTCTACTGCATGTACTTGCTTTTTTGGGATCCTATTCTCTTTGGATGTATAACTTGCTCAGCCTAGATATAGTAGGGAGGGCCTTGGACCTTCCACAAAACAAAGTACCTTACCCTCTCTTAGGATTAGATGGGGGTGGGGTGGGAAAATGTGTGAAGGAAATGGGAGGAGGGGAGGGAGTAGGAATTTGGATTGATTGATACTTTTTTAAAAATATGTAATAAATTTAAAAAGTCAATACAATTTTTATCGTTTTGAGTGCTTCAGCTTATATATGGAAGACCTGAAGACAAAAATGCCTTTAGGGTAATGAACTGATATATTTTCCCCTTTTTCTTTAAGCTATTAATGAACACAAACTAGAACCATCTGGACAAAGTGCAATTATTCCAAATGACAGAACTCAGATGGTGGAAGATAGATTTTCTCAAAAGTTTTCTTTAACTGGGGTTTTTTTATTCATGTGTATGGTGTTGCTTTGTTATCCTTTGAGAGTCTTCTCCACTGATAAATTGCAGTTTTTTTAATATCATTGTGTAAGTATGATGCTTCACAATAAATTTAAAAAGAAATGCAGAGCTACAGAAAAAACAAATATGTGTGTTACTAAATATAACTATTCAGTCTGTGTAATAACATTTGTATGTTTGTTTTAAAGACTGGCCATTTGACACTGGACAACCAAGAGGCATGTTCTTCCCTGGGGAACAACACCTCTTTCCCAGACTTCCTCATGTGCCTGTAGCTCTTCATGAAGACTGTGGCCTCAACCCCATTTGTCGTGTTCAATGGCACCATTCCTTTTCAGTTCATATGTGGCAGTCATGCTGGTGAGACTTTGGGTGTGTAGCTTCAGACCATACTTGAAGACACAATTTCACAACAAACTCCCTGATCCTCTGGCTGTTACTTTCTTTTTGCTCCCACTTCCTCAGTATTCCCTGAGCCTTACGAATGGGAGTGCAAAACATGTTTCCTAGAAATTGGGAAGATAAAGTAGGAGAGTGGTGAAGAGGTAACATTTTTACCAAACATGGAACATTTGAAACCAAGATAGTGACTTGGAAGAAGTGTCTACATCAGATCATAACTGTAATATATTAAAAAAAAAACTTCCTGCTCATCTTTAATGCTTCTCAGAACCTACAGAAAAGCATATAAAATTATATATATATATATATATATATATATATATATATATATATATATATATATATATTCTCCTAAAGACCATAGTTGACTATAATTCTAGGGTGCCATTCACTCTTAACATAGGGAAGTTCATAATGTTCATTATATTTCTTACTCATTGTGTCCTTTCTTCTTGGTTGGCCATGTGGAAGCCATTAAAACCTGCTCATCCATTTGGAAAAGCCAGTCTAATATACTCACAATCACTTGATCAACTATTCAAAAGCACTCATATTATTGTGCAACGAAAGGAGAAACTGCCTCAAGAGTAACCCAGGAGCACATTCACAGCAAAAGACAGCAAGTCATTTATCACCAGGACATTTTTTTTTTTTTAAAAAAGCAGAACATGAGTAGTAAAAGGGTGCTGTATGTAACACCTCAACTCTCCTAGGCCAGTACCTTTTCCCTCATGCTCCCCCACCCACCCTCCTCCCTCCCCCTCCCTCCTTAAGAGAGGGCAGGGAATCCAGCCCTGTGGGAAGTCCAAGGCCCTTCCCCCTACATCAGGCCTAGGAAATTTTGCATCCAAATAGACTAGGGTTCCAAAAAGCCAGTACATGCAGTAGAAATAAGTCCCAGTGCCTTCATCAATGGCTTCTCAGTCAGCCCTCATTGTTAGTCACATTCAGAGTCCGGTTTGATCGTTCAGTCCCGGTCCAGCTGGATTTGGTAAACTCCCATTAGAACAGGCAACTGTCTGAGTGGGGGGTGGGCAAACCCTCCCGGTCCTGACTTCCTTGCTCATCTTCAACCTCCTTCTGCTCTTCAACTGGACCTTGGGAGCTCAGTCCATTGCTCTGATGAGGGTCTCTGTCTCTACCTCCATCTGTCACCGGACGAAGATTCTATGGTGATATCTGAGATATTCATCAGTGTGATAGTGGGGCAAGGGCAGTTCAGGCACCCTCTCCTCTGACTATCCCAGGTGTCCACGGGAATGTCCTTAGCTAGGTCCTTGGGCAGCAGAGGAGAGGGTGCCTGAACTGGTTTTGCTGTACCTTTGATTATGCTCACTAGCCTCTTTCTGCCTTAGGAATATCTTTCTTTCCTTAATAAACTGCTTAAAATAGCGTGGTACTGCCAGCACCCAATATTTTTCTTTGGTGGCCTTTGTCTGTTTTGATACACTGGCCAGAAGCCCAAGCATAATCTACTTGGCACTCTACACTCCCTCACCAAATATCTGATCCCTTCCCAAACTTAAAATGTATCCCAGGGTGCTTGCACACACATAAGCATTTGCCATGAGGGCTACTGAGGGTCCACCTGCGGCCATCTTAAGTTAGGGGTGTGTATATATATATATATATATATATATATATATATATATATATATATATATATGTGTGTGTGTGTGTGTGTGTGTGTGTGTGTGTGTGTGTGCGCGCGCGCGCGCGCGCGCGTGTGTGTGTATACTAACTCCCAGAGTCACACAAACCTACACATACACACTCTCACACACACACAAACCCCTCCTACCCCTGGCAGCTGACAGACTTTCCTTCTGTCTGTGCTGATATTGTCCCTCAAATCAAAAAAATATAGTTCTCAAGCTTACTTTTGAATCAATTTTTCATTTCTTTTATTTAACAAAATGAAACCCCATAAAAATGGACCTGAATTAGCACATTAACAGCTAATTTATTCCACTTAAAATGTATGCTAATTCACACAAAGTTGTATTCTAAGTATAGTTAACAACCATTATATTAACTTTTAAATAACAATATATTTTGTATTAAACTATACAATGAATATTATTTTTGTCCTTATACATAAGTATAAATGTTAACTTATCCTGCCTTGCTTCTTTTCACAGTGGTTTTGGTTATTATACATTAATTTTACATATTAATGGGAATCCATGTAACATCACCACACTCATATATACCATGTGCTAATCAAATTGGTGCAACCCACACTTTTAGGTTGACTTTTTTACATCTTTATTGGACCTGTCCTTTCTTCCTTCTCCATTCTTTATTATTTTAACACCCATTGGATTTATAGATCATTATTCTATACTACCTAAGGATGGTATTTTATCTCATTCACTTTAATATGTGACTATATTTATGACAAAAGCAAATGGCTCTATTTCTCTAGAGGCAAAATGAAATGAATCTCAATTAAAATTTAGAACAAATATTTGACAATATTTATATAATTAGTTCTGGAAGAGACTTATATTCTGTAATTCTCTAATAGTAAAAAAAGGTTTTTAAACTTGTTATGACAGAGCAACCAATCATAAGATCTGTCACCACACATTTGTTAGATTTATGATATGTTTTGGTAAGGAAAGTCAAGCTTTCTGTGCTGTGGGTTATAAATAACTGTTCCATTCTCTGATCTTTAAGTAGCACCTGCCTTGTCTGTATTTAGTGCTCCTCATACCCTCCAGACAACATATAAGCTAATTTTCACAGAGAAAGAAGGACATGTGGCCTAGGTTAACAGAATTAAAATGCTGTAACACAGAGCAAGGAGGCACTGGGGCAAATTTAAAGTTCCTCACTCTGCAGTGCCTATACAGTGCTGCAGTGTGGGTCCTAAAGGTTTCTTAGAGATCCACTGTGATTTGGTTCTTAAGGCAGCAGTGCTGGTTGGTGGAAAACCTGTAAGAGGTGGATCAGTGGATCCTCAGGTCACTGAGTACATAAAGGGGCCTAAGGTATCTTCCTTGTTTTCTCTTTTGCTTTCTGCATTGAGATGCATGTGTGCTGATCTCCAAATATCGTACAGCGAAAAGCTGACTTGCCATGGGATAGTGAATCACAAATCAGATTATCAAAAATGGTAAGTCAAAATAAAACATTTCTCTTTATATGTCTGTTAAGTCGGGTATTTTGTGATAGTGAAGAAATGTGTATCTCACATGCACTACTATTAGTGAGTGAGTAAAGGATGCCTTGAATTCTGGTGAAGAGTATAAATTTATAAGACCAGAGTAGCTGATGTAAAATCAGAACTCGAATCTCCTCATTTTACAAGTATATTGATATAAAAACGTCTGTAGGAGATATTATAAAGTTGACTATAATTCCATTATGTGGGCCACGCTATGAAATTTTAGACATGATGGTGTACAACTGTCATCCCACTATTCAAGATGTAGAGGCAGGAGAATGGTGAGTTTGAACCAAGCCTGCTGCAGAAGAAGGGCCTGAGTCAAACAATTACAAAAGGGGCTTCTGTATGAATAGTGTTCTTGTTAACAAAAACAACAAAGGCACAACAAAGCCAAGCAGAAAAAAAATTCAAGCATTCACCCACAGAAGAGACAAGTCTATTGTGTTAATGACATCCACAGTGAAATGCTCCAGAGAAATAAAAATGAGCAAACCAGACCACTTATAAAACATGGCTTAATCCAATATACATAATGTTCAGCAAAAGCAGCAAAATACAAGGTAGGCTACCAACGTAAATCTGGTTTATATAACGTTTACAGGCACAGGACATAATCTAGGCAGTTGCAAGCCATAATGACAGTGATTATTTCAGGGAACAGTACTTACTGGATGGAATAAGTATCTGCTGTGTTTATAATATTTTGTGTTCAATTTTATTCAACAGCATTCTTTAAATATCTATTCATTTTGGAAATTACTTTAAAATAACACAGTTATAATTGAATCCATTTTTTTTGGTATAAATGCATGAATTTCTTTTCTGTGACTGGGACAAAATATTGAGACCAGAAGCAAGTTAATGAAGAAAGGGTTAATTTTGGCTTATGTTTCCAGAGAGTTCATATCCACAAAAACAAGGATGACAGCACATAAGGCTGTCTGATGTCATGAATTGCAAATAGAGAAAGGCTGCAGACCCTCAAAGCCTTGTGCCCTGGCCATTGACATCCTTCTCCTTCAGAGATCCCTCTCCTAAAAGGTCTGTTGATGGAGGAGGGTCATCTTTCTATCTGTTGTTTCATTGGTTAATTAATAAAGAAAACTGTTTGGCCTTTGATAGGACAGAAACTTAGGTAGGCGGAGAAAACAGAACAGAATGCTGGAAGAAAGAAGCTGAGTCAGGCAGTTGCCATGATTGTCCCACTCCAGACAGACGCGGGTTAAGATCTTTCCTTGTAAGCTAGCTCGTGGTGCTACACAGAATATTAGAAATGGGTTAGATCAATATGTAAGAACTAGCCAATAAGAGGTTAAAACTAATGGGCCAGGCAGTGTTTAAAAGAATACAATTTGTGTGTTGTTATTTCGGGTAAAGCTAGCTGTGCGGGAGCTGGGTGGCAGAAGCGGCCGCTGCTCCTATTACAACAGTCTGTTACCTCCCTATGAGTAGTCACCACCTGGGGACCAAGAGTTCAAGTACCTGAGTTTATGGGGACAATTTTTCTCAAACCATTATAATGTATTTAAGATTTTAAAATGTTAAAATCAGAAGTAATTCCTGTTATAACTATTACTTTAACCAGGATGAATTACCTGTGCAAACATTTGTGAATTTCCTAGACATGTGGCTGGATTTGACATTATTACATGGCTTATTTTGAAATCTTACATTTCCTTGGATCTTTCTGTGTCAGTTTTAGTCTTAGTCATAGTTTTCTTTGAACTAAACTTCGATTTTTCTTTTTTGTTGTTGTTGTTTTTGTTTGTTTGTTTGTTTTTATTAGACAAGGATTATCTGTAGCTTTAGAGCCTGTCCTGGAACTTGCCCATGTAGACCAGGCTGTTCTTGAACTCACAGAAGTCTGCCTGTCTCTGCCTCGCGAGTGCTGGGATTAAAGATGTGTGCCACCACTGCCCCTCTGAACTTTGACATATCTTAGCAATTCAGTATCACACACTGGATGAAGCCATCTAGATTATAAACTTCCATGGAATATTTAAAATTCTGATTTGTCATGTTATAATACAAAACTGTTTTTTCTATTTTATGTCCTTTGGATATTTCTTCACATTTCGATATTTGGTCTGAGTCACCATTTTAAGTTTCCAACTAGTCTTTTACTGTCGTCAGTTTATATGATAGCACCCCTTCCTCACCTCTTATGTATGAATGTGGGAACTGTGTGCATTTTCTTACCTGTCAGTCAGTCCTCACCCTTGAGAGGGATTTGTTTAGTGAATTAGCCTTTGAAATCAACCCCTTTTTACTTTATACTAATTTCTCATTTATCGTATATCAGATACAATTTATGTCATTTTTTTCTCCCTTGTATAAAAATAAATGTTTATTTCATCTGTGCTAAAACATCTGTTTTGTTCTTATTTTTCAATGTTTTATTATTTTTATTTTATGACAGTAAATTAAGGCTCTAAATTGCGTTTTTGGTGTCACAAAATTTTTATGATGCATATTTCTATGAAAATAGCAATAATCGTTTGGTGAGATTTTTTCCTAATCTCCACTGTGATTTTTATTTTCACATAGAAGCTATCTAAATGCAACTTTGTAAATTTTCAACTATGTAGGCATTTTGGACTATGCCCAATATTTTCATTTATAGATTAATACATTCATAAATACAGGTTTTGCATTGTATATGATATAAACAGTTAATTGTATAAATATTTTTCAATGGAAATATTAAAATTTTTCAAGTGTTATATTTAGCCTACCATATAGAAGCATTGGTTCAAATGTTTAAATATGTTGTTCAAATCTGCTATTATTATTATTGGGTGTTTGACAACTGCAATATCACTTGCTCTATATGAAGTTACAATGCATTGCTGGACACTTCAAGTTTATTTTATATTTTGAAGTGAAATTATCAATAAAGATATTTTCAGAACATTTATGTAGTCATAGTAATTTGACTATAATTTCATTGGCTGGTTTTTCTTTTACTTAATAATTCTTTAAATTCAGTAGTAAGAAATAATATTAATATAATAATATAGTTATATTAGCTTATCTATGTTTGTGTGTGTGCATGCATGAAGATGTGTGTGCCTCACGCATATATAGAGATTAAAAAGGAATGTCAAGTGTTACTGTCTATCATTATCTGCAGTATTCCCATAAATCAGAGTCTGTCACTGAGCCAGCAGCTAGGTTGTCTTGACAATAGAAAGTATATGACCTTCTATCTGCTTCCAATCACAAGGCTGGGATGCAAGTACAAACAAACACACACGGGTATCAGTGTTAGAGTTGGGAATTTTAACTTACATACTCACAGTTCAGCAATCCCCATTACACACTGAACCAGCTGCCCAACCTTAGGCAACAGTTTTATCCTTAATGTTCTTAAACAATACAGACAAAATCCAGGTGGTAAAACAATCTACGCCAGTTCTTACCTTTAAAAGTGTGCTGTTATTTGTGCATATTTTAATTCTTTTCTTTATTTTTGTACTTGAACCTTGAGCTTCTCATTGTTTTAGACAATTTACATACATTTAATTATCTGTATATTTAGCACACTGTGATTTGCCTTTTCTCTTTATATATAGATGCCTTTTCTCTTTGAAGAAAATGCAACTATTCTTCAAAATATATCAGCCTGTGGTGTGGCACACCATCTCTTTGTATGGCTTCATTTTGAAAGATGACTGTGCTGGTTACAGTGAACTCACTGACAGTCATTGCTCCATAGCATATTGTCCTTGTCATACTTCTGTCTTACAGCATTCACTGTGACAGGAAGAAATCATCCATCAAATGTTACCCCTCGAAGCTATACTTTTATTCCTGGCAGCTAATAACATCTGTGCTTTATCTTTGGTGTTCTTTATTATCCCTCTGATGTAGATTCCATCTTTTATTCTGCCTGTGATTCTTGTGCATATTGGAGATTTATAAAACTTCTCATGTTCTTTCCTTGGTTTCTAAGTTTTCTCAGAAGTTGCCTTCAGATAGTTTCTTTGGTTATAATTTTTTATTTCCCAGAACTTCAGTCAGTGAAATGTACTGATCTAAGAAAGTACCTTAAGGTCTTGGAGAAAATACAGCTTTTTCACTTATTAAACAACCTGCATTTATGCTTGATTTGGCATTTAAAGAATGGCATTAAAATCTGAGTAAATAAAGAGGCAAGAATCCTTTATCTTTATTACTTTATTTTTTGTCTCCATGGTACCTAAAGAAGGCATTAGGTAATTATTTATAACAATCTATAACGAAAGGTTAAAAGATTATTGATTAAATATTCTTTCTGATAGCTTTCTGTCCCCTTTGTATCCATGGGTCAGTTTCCTAATAAAGTTAGTATTTCTTCCAAAATGCCAAAGCTATTTTAGTTTAATAGCATATGGAGAATAAAATTATGATCAAAATGTATTATGTGTTTTTGAAGTGGCCAGATGCTTTTGTAACATGTGTGAGATCTACTCCTCATTTGATCTCCAGAACTACAAACAAAACACAAAATCAAACAAATAATACCTAAGCAATAATAATAGCTAAAATAGTTTGATCAATGAAATGATAATGAGAACTAGTATCAAAACAGAGCAACCATCCATAACTATACAGATATGTTGTTGGCACAGAGACTGGAAGACAGTGAAGCTTTTGGGCTTTTAATATGTGTTCAATAAGACATTCAATCATGGTCATAGTTATTGAGCTGTTATCATCTACAGACACAGGAAGACTATAAGATACTTAAAGATCATGCCCTTGTTTGTGCTTGAAAAAAATAAGATGAGAGACAGTTGCCTCCAGTAAATGTCTCCCCTAGAGAACAACTTAACTCTTGTAAATATTTCAAATAAACTATAGAAACAAGGAAAGGCAAATAATCATTTGTTAGAAAATAGGTATAAAACTGATGTTAATTTAATAAGACAACATTTCCCTTGTGAATCCATATTGGTTAAACATTATATTTTCTTACTTTTATATAGTTGTTTTTGACAAGATAATCAAGTAGTTTTTTTATTATTTGCACTTCATCTATAGAAAAAGATGTATTAGACATACAATCTATTAATAAATGTATTGATTATACTGCTTATTTTTTATATTTGTAATTATTTGAACTGTCTACATTTTAGACTATAATTTTCTGTTGAAAGTAGAGTTCTTAAAGTGACGTATACACAATGAAATGATTTTTTTACTCAGTTTGTATATCAGACTGTCCTTAAATTTTGGAGTTCCACAAAATTTGGGTTTGAAGTTGAGTCACCATGCCCAGATTGGCAGTCAGTATTTCACTTATTAAAACAGCAAAAACAAAGACAAACTTTCAATATTGAGACTAATTTTGTCTTTCTTTGTTGTTTATAGAATTTAATCAAAATTTAAAATAATTTTCAAAATGGAAGGTTTTGGATAACTGTCGTCAAGCTAAAGGTAACTGTTTTACTTAGGTTTCTACTGTTATGAAACAATATGATCAAGATCAACTTGGAAAGCAAAAGATTCCTTGAAGCTCACAACTGTGTGGTTACACTCCATCACTGAGGAAAGTCAGGGAAGAACCTCAAGAAAGGAATCTAGAGGCAAGAACTGATGCAGAGGCCATTAGCATACTCATTTGCTCCTCAAGACTTGCTTAGCCTGCTCTCTTTTCCATATTGAGATCCCTGCTCATGGATAACATTGCCCACAAAGAGTTGGGCATGCCCAAGACAAATGCTAATTAAGGAAATTCCTCGCAGGATTGGATACCTCTCATCTCATGTAGGCAGTTTCTCAACTGGAGTTTTCTCTTTATAGATGAAGCCAGCTTCTTCTCCATGCTGAGATCCCTGCTCATGGATAACATTGCCCACAAAGAGTTGGGCATGCCCAAGTCAATTGCTAATTAAGGAAATTCCTCACAGGATTGAATATCTCTCATCTCATGTAGGTAGTTTCTCAACTGGAGTTTTCTCTTTATAGATGAAGCCAGCTTGTGTTAAGTTGACAAAAATCTACCAAGAACAGTATCACATGCTGTTAGCTATAAGAACATTGTTTTATAAGATAGCAATGGAATCATGTGGGAAAGTAGATAAAGAATTGCTCAATGGCAATTTTCTGTTATCTAATTTTCATTTGTACTTTCTGAGATAATTTTTAAGTATTTTCTGAAGACTGACTCTGGAGAAAGGAACAGTGCTTATGATTTTGGGAGTTTAACTGTACTTAGAATTTGAAATTAATTTAAACCATAATAGTTTCTACAGAATTTTGAATTTATATAATGCTTTATAAAAAAGTTTAAAAATTAGAACACAGGGTGGGACTTTCCTTAGTTTTTTTAATTAATAAGCAAATCAGATTTTTTCCAAAATTGAAGTAATTTACCTGTTTACAAACATAATTTGCTTTTGCTTTACCTTATTCCCAGTAAAAATATACTTTAGACTCTCCAGGTACCCACAGGCTATTCCTGCCAGAAAAAAAAGGCTAAGTGCAGATCCTTACCTTCTTTCTAGTCCTCCTAGTTCTGTTCATCTTCACCTCTGCAACAGAATACCTAGAGCACCTGTCCAAATCCTATCTCTAGAGGAATCCATAGATCTTCATCCCCAACTCTTTGCTTTATCTCATTTCCCAACTCTGGCAGACACTCCCTGGGAACCCAAAGACAACTCCTGAAAAGGAAAGTTGGTAGACTAAATCCTCATCTCTCCTTCCATTTCTACAAGTTCAATTCACCAGTCCCATGTTTAGCTCTGTAGAAGATTTTGTGCTGTGTCTTCATTTCAACCTTCATCCCCATTATCAGTGAATGAAATAAACAGATATTAGTAGACAACATAGATTTCCTCCCGGTATAAAGCCCAACCAATAGCCCAAGACCATCCACATTTCAAAATCTCAGGTTCCAATACACAGAAACACAATTTACCTGCTACTCACAGGGGCCACATTTATCAAGACCCCACCACATCTTCATAGGAAACAGAGAGGAAGCAGAAACCAAGGAATAAAACATTCATCCAGTGAAAATAATAGCAGATTTCAGTGCCTAGAATTTTAATCTACATAATCCCAGATGCACAGATGCCACTGTAAAAGGCAATTATAACAACCAAGACAATATATCTCCAGGAGAGGCAAGCCCAACAACTGCCATAGCAAGTCATTAGTTCTAACCTATTTGAAAACCAAAGAATGACCTTATAACAGGCTGTATGAGGATGATAAATATCCTTTAAAAAGGTCTTAAATTTATGAAAAAATAAAGAATAACAAGAAATAACTAAAAGAGTGCAAGACTGTTAGTGAAATAGAATTAGTAAAGACAACTCAAACTGAGTAAAATTTGGACATGAAAATTTTATGAACTTTAACAAGAACTGCAAAGAAAAGCCTAACCCCCCCAAAAAAAATACAAGAGAAAGAAGAGAGAATCTCAGACATTTAAGAAACAATAAAAGAAATATATGCATTGGTCAACAAAATGTTATGTTAAAAAAAAAAAAAACTTTAGCTGAAAATATCCAGGAATCCTTGGACACTATGAAATACTACATCTACAAGTAACAGAAATAGAGGAAGTAAAATGAAACTAGGTCAAAGGCCCAGAAAATATTTTCAACAAAATCTTACAAGTAAATAATCCCTCACTTAAAGAAGTAGATTCTTATAAAACTACAAGAAGCATACAGAACACCAAATAGACTATACTAGAAAAGAAAGACCTCTCAGCATATAATAATGAAAGCTATATATATATATATATATATATATATATATATATACAGAACAAAGAAAGAACATTAATATCTACAAGGGAAAAGAACAAGTAACAAATAAAGACAGTCATATCAGAAGTGCAAATGACTTGTCAATGGAAACTCTAAAAGCCAGAATGTCCTGGACAGATGTTTTACAGACTCTAATAGATCACATATGCTATTGCAGACTCTATACCAAGCAAAAATTTCAATCACCATAGATGAAGAAGTTATGACATTCCATGATAGGCAAAATTTAAGCAGTATCTATCTGCAAATCCACCCCTAAAACAGATACTACAAGGAAAACCCAAATTAACAGAGATTAATCACACCCAAAAGTAATCTCAAATGTGTAAATGAATACTGCTTGCTTGTTTTCCAGCAAAAAGGGCATGTACACTTTTTGTTTGTACTTTCAGTACATGGAACCATGTAGTGATGAGGCAAGCAGGCCTGCTTTTTATTCCACCTGGCTCCCACATGGTTAGCTTTACACCCAAAATAACAACACACAAATTGTATTTATTTAAACACTGCCTGGCCCATTAGTTTTAGCCTCTTACTGGCTAATTATCACATCTTGGTTAACCCATTTCTCTTAATGTGTGTAGCATCACGAGGTGGTGGCTTAGCAGGAAAGATTCTAACCTACATCTGTCTCGGGTCGGACAATCATGGTGACTGCCTGACTCTGCTTTCTTTCTCCCAGAATTCTGTTCTGTCTACTCCACCCACCTAAGGGCTGGCCTGTCAAAAGGTGAAGGCCGTTTCTTTTTTAACCAATGAAAGTAACACATAGACAGAAGACCCACCTACATCAGAACCATGCCCAAAATGGGTCAGTATCTTAAAGGCTATTAAGTTAAGGAGTTGCCACAACACAGATGAGCAAATCAAAAAGAAGAAAACATACACAAGTACAAACCCACGATCCACCACCACCTCCTCCAACAACAACAACAACAGAAAAAAAAGGAATGAACAATAATTAGTCATTGATGTCTCTCAATACTGTTTTCAATTCCCCAATAAAAAGACAGAGACTAATAGAAATCATGTGAAAACAGGATTCATTCTTCTTCTGCATCCAAGAAACACACCTTAACAGCAAGAGTAAGTTCCAGGACAGGGTCCAAGGCTACAGAGAAACCCTGTCTTGAAAAAACAAAACAAAACAAAAAGACCTAAACTTGGGCAAAAGTGTGGAAGAAAACATTTCATGCAACTGGAACAGAGAAACAAGGTGGTGTAACCATTTTAATATCTAACAAAATAAACTTTAAACCAAAAATAATCAAAAGAGATAGGAAAGGACATTGCATACTAATCAAAGAAAATCAGTCAAGAGGATATTTCAGTTCTTAACATCTATGCCCCAAACACTAGTGCAGACAAATATTTTACAAGAAACATGGCTACAGCTAAAATTATAGATTAATCATCACACTGAGAATATATGACAGTAATATCTTACTGTTGCCAGTAGACAGGCCTCCCAGACAAAAAATAAACAGAAAAATGCAGGAGCTAATTGCAGTTGTAAATCAGATGGATCCAAGAGATACTTACAGAACATTTCACTCAATCACACACAAAATATAAACCTTCTAATAACCTCATGGAACTTTCTCCAAATTGACCACATACTTAGAAACGAAGCAAGTCTCAGCAGATACAAGAAAAATTAAATAGCTCCTTGCATTCTATCAGGCTACTGTGTATTAAAGCTGGATGTCAACAATAAAAGAAAAAAAATCAGAAAGCTTACAAAACCTTGGAAAGTAAATGGCTCTCTATCAAATGGAATGCATCAAGACAGAAATTAAAAAGAAATTGTTTAGTTTCTAGAATTGAATAAAAATGAAATACACAAGATATAAAAACTTAATGGGACACAGTAAAGGTGATTCTATGAGACAAATTCATACATAGCACTAAGCGGCTACACAGAGCCATCACCCCTATGTTCTAGTACTGTTATTACAGGAAGGTACACAACACACTTTAAAAAGTGAAATATATAGAACAAACCAGGCACAACCCTTTTATCTATAATGGTGTGCTAAGCAAATAATATGCTAGAGACACTGGAGCACAAAACTTTCAGATGTTAGCAACTTACCCCATTTTACCTATTAATAGAATGAAAAACTTGAGTGGTCTTTTATAAGCATTTTCACAGTGACTTTATCAATACTATAAATGTTCCCATAATAAATTTCTCCCCAATACTATAAACAAACAAATCATTTCAATAGATTTCATTTTACATAGCTGAAATTATATTCAAATTGCCTCTTCCATACAGAAATTGGGTTCATGAATGGATGAAATATTTTGCTATATGAATATTTATAAATGTATTTACATTTTTGCCACATGTTTTCAATTTATACAGCATAGAGTTGAAGCATATGTTAATTCTTTCAGCTCTTTTGTGTATAAAAGTGAAAAATAAACTTTTTTTTCAGATTAATGGTTTTTATATTGGCTGTGTTAAAAATAATTACACTTCTAATTGCTTATAAAATATTTAATCAAATGCCCAGACTAAAGAATGTGTTATGACACAGACTAAAGAATGTGTTAAGCTGAATTTTGGCTTTGAATCTGAAGAAGAAAAGTGTTGTATTTTATGAGCGTTGCTTGTTCTCCTGTTCGTTTTCATGCTGCCCAGACTCCCGAAATAACCACACAGAAATTGCATTAATTAATACACTGCTTGGCCCATTAACTCTAACTTCTTATTGTCTAACCCTTATATCTTAATTTAACCCATTTCTAGTAATCTGTGTACTGCCCCAAAACTGTGGTTTACTGGCAAAGTTTCAGCATGTCTGTCTCTGGCAACAGCTAAATGACTTCTCTTTGGCTCTGCCTCCTTTCTTCCAGCATTCAGTTTAGTTTTCCCCGCCTAGCTCTACACTGCCCTATCACAGGCCTAAGACAGTTTCTTTATTAATCGATGACATTCACCGCACACAATGGGGAATCTCACATTAGTAAGGATTAAACATAGTAGATGCTCCTAAAATAAGAATGGATTTTGCATGTTTCTACTTAGAGTTTCATTAAAGAATCCTAGTATTCTAGATTTTGCCATTCAATAATTTTAAATTACTTATCTTAAAGTGTCATGGTAGTTTAGAAAAAGGTTGAATACCTACTCGATTGTTAAATTATCTTCTTCTATATTTTGTCTATTTATGTAAGAAAAATTTTCCTCAGAAAAATTAAACTGAGGCCAGCAGTGGTAATGCACTGCTGGGAACCTCTGTGAGTTTGAGGCCAGTCTAATTTATAGAGTGAGTTTCAGGACAGTCAGGTTGCAAAGAGGGATTCTGTCTCAAAAAAAAAAAAAAAAAAAAAACACGTTCAAACAAAAAATAAAATCAAAATATCAAAGTAAACAAAGCACCTAAGTGAATAATTCATTCTATTCATTCTAGAAGAATGTATGTTCATCCATAATTTTCATCCAGTAATAAATCATTAGAAACTACATTAAATACATGTTGTTCTTTACATTTAAATATTTCTTTCAGAAGGTACAATATTTGAGAAGAGTATAGCTAAATATAGGTGTTTTTAAACAAAATTTCCTGCAACTGAAGGCTTATTTGTTATTGGAAAGAACGTATAATTATATTTATACATGATCTGTATTTTATTTTACAATGTTTACTATTTAGAATATAATATGTACGTACATAAATTCACACACAAGCATATTTTGTTTCTAAATATTGCAATTAATACATTTAAAAAACATTGTAATGTGTTGGTATGCTATATTTGTTCAAAGTCTTCTGTTATGACTCAGTAGAAGATCAATTGCCTAGCATGGGTGAAATCCCATGACCATAAAATGATTTAAATCATAGTGGGTAGGAAATAAAAATGTAAAAATGTGTAGAAGAGATATCTCAACATATAAAGGTACAGGTTGCACAGACTGTTATCCTCTAAATTTAACACATACAAAACACACAGAGAGACATACACACATACAATTAAATAAAATTTCATTAATAAATAAATAAAATATAAACAAGGTGAATAATAGACACTAATATTCACTTGTAAGTATCAATATGAATTTTAAGTCATTAAGAAATTAAGATTCATTGAGTTTAAAATTTTATTGTAAAATATCACTAATGTGTCAGACTTTAAATTATTGAAAATGGAAATTTGATAAAAGAATTAGCATGAGTATATTGATATTGAAGTATATTGATTCAAAAGTCATTTTAATAATATTGCAATAAAGTTTACATGACACAATTTTGCTCTTTTTTAACTGTTGCTTATCTTTCAAGCTGTTAAGAAAAAGTCAATATTTCAGTTTGTCTCATTCTTTTAAAATGCATTAATACTATAATTAACTGAAAATATTGATAGCATTATTTTTAATTAAATAAATCATTAATTAGATTTTCCAGTACAATCACAGTTTCCCCTCCCTTCCTGATCTCTTCCCAGTCCCTTCCTCCAACTTAAACCTATCCACTCCTTGTCCTTTGCCTTTAGAATAGTGCAATCTTTCCATGTAGATTAGCCAGTCTAGGAATATCAAATTGGTATTTCTATTGTTATTTCCTTTCAGAGATTAATAATTAGTGTACATTTATTCATCTTTGTAGTTCAATGTATTCGAGTTTTTTTTTCTTTTAAGTGTTATTATGTACTTTAAAATACACACACATACACACAAACACACACTGTACTTACAACCTTGCCTCTTTTTTTTTCCTACAACTCCTATTGTGTATTGCCCGCCCTGGTAAGCCTCTCTGCTAACACAATGATCCAAATCAGACCAAATAAACTGAATTAGAAAAAGTCCAGGCTTAATAGATATCAACACTCCCAAATGGATTTCTAGCCCCCCAGAGTGGAGCCAGTGAAGGAAGACTGGAAAACTATGTGTTTGTTCTCTGGGTGCTGGGTATTCTCTGGGTGCTTTAAATACTCTGTGGGAGAGGTCTTGAGCATCTTTTGGCAGGCTTTCTCAGGTGTGGAGTCTAGACTTAGGAAATTTCCAAGGTAGGGAGCTTGAAATGGAACTTCCACCTGAACAATTATGACATCCTTTTCTGTAGCTATTTTTATTATACACTGACATGTAATCATATATAAATATGAAATACTATATATCAAATATATAACACATAAAATATCATATAAAATTTTCTATATATTATATGTTTTATTTTTTCCTGAATGTATTTGGGTTCCTTATATTTATATGATTTTAGGGTTCACCACTTGGTAATTGACAACTAATCAGGGACTTCATCTGTTGGGTAAATTGATCTTTCTCTTAGCAGTCATTTATTACCTATGGCTCCTCACCCAGAGTTGTACTTGGGCGTTTCCCAACCTACGTTAAGTCAACCAGTATTGTCATTATTCAGGTCTTACTTAGGTTGTCATCCTGTTTTCTTCTCTTTTTCTTTGTCATTTGAGGTCAAACACAGCAAATAAATCACATGGTCATGCAAGTATGATCCACAAAATGAATTATTGTGTTTTAATTATTTGTGTTAAGGAAGCATTTTTCTTTAATTTCATTAGAGTTTTAAAAACATTTTACATTTTCAGTTTATTACTAGGCTATAAAAAGATATCATAGTTCAAAAAGATGTTTTAAAAATTGCATATGTTTGAATCTATTTAATATCTAGTCTCATGTAGCCAACAATATGTTATCCTTTTTAAAAGTTTTGTTTGTCTCTCATTTTTATACAGTGGCTATAGATTATAAAATAAAACAAAATGTTTTGGGGTTTTTTGTGTCTTGTTAATAGAAGTTCTTTTATTCTTTTTTCTTATATTTTTCTTTGAGATTACTGTGTTTCCTTACCAATGTGTGTGTGTGTTTGTGTATGTGAACCCCTTTCAAATTGTGTGCACAACAAAATTATATCATGAAAGTTTTACTTGGATGTAGATTTTGAAATATCAATCCAGATTCCTAGTTAATACACAAACATACACAGAAATATTTCCATGAGATTTTGCTCTTCAGAAACATTTCCTACATAATTCAACATGCAATACAGAAAGGCAATATCCTTTTTATTTCATTGTGAATATATACATACTTGTTTTTAATTAAAAGCAAAATTCTAATGAAATAATTATAAAAATAAACACAATTCCCTCCTCCTTTGCACTTTAAACTATAGTGATACAATTTAAAATCAACCACAGCTTTCTTGTATCTTTGCTGCATGAAAGATTATCCTATCAACTTGTTTTAAATTTTAGGGATAGCTGCATGAAAGATTATCCTATCAACTTGTTTTAAATTTTAGGAATAAAAATTCAACAAAAAGAGTCAGGTCAAATTTCTTTATTACAGTTAAATTCACCAAAAGTTTAATTACTTAAAAATTATTTTCTCCAAGGTTTTAAATAACTTAGATTTGGAAATAAATTTATCGAGATAAGTTTCAGGCAGAAACATTTCTTCAATTCTCTTTTATCAGAGGTTTTATGAACATTTTTAAACACAGTGTTCCTGAGTAGATTTGTAAAATTTTATTGTTGCCAACTCATTTAATTCATAATTTTCTTCTACTTCAAGTGCAACATTTACCTGTTAACTTTTTATTTTTAAGTGAACAACATCAGCATGTGTAATATCTTCCTGCATAGTTTCGCTTGTTTGTTGATTTTTCTGTAACTGAAATTAGAGAACTTTCCACTAGATTTTCCTATTGTAGTTTATCTTCAAATTTATTTGCTAATTCATCATATAACTCATAATAATGAAGGGATATGCTTTGTAATTATTTGAGAAATAGGTGACAAAATAAATGATCTCTTCCACAGGCAATAAACTGAAGGCACTTGTGTAATAAGTGCTGATGACCATACATGTATAGAGGGGGGAAAAAGATACTCGCTGGAGATCATTTCCTGCATCTTTCATGTGAAAGAATCTCTCATAGCAACATTGCAGCAAGCATCTGTGTGGACCCTCTGTGATAAGCAATGCTGGCCATTCACTCATATGTAAGGAAAACACTTGTCATTGATCACATTCCTTTATTTCATGTGATTTTCTCAGGCTTGTATTGTAGTATGACTATATGTATCTGTAGTAAAAGACTATTTCCCTGCTGTCTAGACCTGAAATAATCACACAGAAACTATACTGCAACATGTTGGGCCAATGACTCTAGTGCATTCCAAGCTAGATTTTTGTATCATAAATCAACCCATTTTTATTATTCTGTTTATCTCCACAAGGTTGTGGCTAAACAAGTGAAGTTCCAGCATCTATCTCCTTCAGCAGCTACATGGCATCTCTCTGGCTCCTCCTTTTCTTCTCTATTTTTGCTTAGAATTTCTACCTTGTTCTATTATACCCTGTCATAGGCCCAAACAGCTTCTTTATTTATTAACCAACAAAAGAAATACATATAAAAAAGAACCTCCTAAACCATTTTCCCCTTTCTGTCTAAATAAAAAGGAAGGTTTTTAATTTAATATAGTACAATTACATATAAAAAACAGGTATTCATCAAGAATTACTGTTACAATATTTATATCTATTTTATCTTTTATCTTAACTAAGAAAAACTATAATCACAGCTATCTATTTTCCAAATCCATCCATGACCCCAGAAGGATATATTACCTAAGTTAACACAAAGTTCACTGCAAGCAACTCCAGAACTCTAGAATTGACAGAGACATCTTGTTACCTGGACAGTCTTTCATGAGACATGAGCCCTGAAGGACTGTCTCACCTTTAGACAATCTCAGCAGTCATTATTATGAGAGTCCTGCATGTCCAGTATATACAACATACTATCCAGCAGTTCAGGCAAGGGCAGTTTCTTGCCCAAATGGAAAATTAAAATATTTATACCACACCATTGGCATTTAATCAGGTTTTCAATGGGCAACTGTTTTGAGCTCAGAAAAGGCTGGTTTAGTGATCACGCATTTATTGGAAGTTATGGCCATTATGAGTACACCTGCACAAATATTGACAGATAATGTCTCTAAGAAAATGGAACAGTTTTTTTTTTCTTATTCTCATATAAACATATTGCAGGTATACCAAACAATACTACTGATCACACAGTTATAGAAAGATCAAATTGAGCCGGGCGGTGGCGCACGCCTTTAATCCCAGCACTCGGGAGGCAGAGGCGGGCAGATCTCTGGGAGTTCGAGGCCAGCCTGGTCTACAAGAGCTAGTTCCAGGGCAGGCACCAAAGCTACAGAGAAACCCAGTCTCAAAAAACCAAAAAAAAAAAAAAAAAAAGAAAAGAAAAAGAAAGAAAGATCAAATTGAACTATAAAAGATGTGTTAAACAAACAGAAAGGGATGGGAAAACCTCCAGGGATAGATTTCATAATTCTTTATTAACCTTGAACTTTCATAATTCTAATGATAAAGGAACAAGAGCAGCAGAGAGACATAGGATAATAGAAAAAACTCTGAATTAAATCAGTAGATGTATTTCAAGGATGTAATGACCTCAGAATGAAAACCAGGAGATGTGCTACATTGGGCAAGGTGTTTTCCTCTTGTTTTCTAGGAAAATAAAAGTTAAGGTTATCATCAAAATTAATAAAGATTCAGTTTGAAAAAGAGAAACCTCTTGAAACAGAGAGATAATAGCTCATCCACAGAGATGACAATCATAAAGGTGGTAAGGAAACCTCATAAACGTTGTGGCAGGGTTCTGTTCTTGTCTTTGCAGAAAAATACTAATCTTCAAAATATCAAGGACATCGAATATATAGATGCTTAAAGGAAAAAATTATCCAGAAAGTTTGGCTAACCAAAAAAAAAAAAAAAAAATTCTGACTTAGGATAACATACCATGTGCAGGGTAAAATTTCATTTCCTGAACATGTACATATGTCTATTTAAAAATTAAAGCTGGCTTTGGATTTGGACAATGGCTATCCTTCTCTAAATCCAAGCATGTTGTTAAAAGAAAAATTTCAAGTTTCTGCATTATATAAGAAGCCATATGGCATGGGACTGAAATAAGAAAATAATTAGAAAAGATTTTACTTTTCCCTATAAATATTTTTGTCTCTATCATACCTTTCATTGAACATATGTCTACATGAATGATGTTTAAGGTTTCCACAATGAATAATAAATTTTTCTGCATTAATCCTTGAAGTTTCCAGGAAGAAGATGATTTCACCTGGTTGATATGACACCATGATGTCAATAGCATTATTTTACGATTGGTTTTGGGTAAAAGCTGCTCAAAAGATTTCCAACTTGGTTAGCTGAAATGGTGTATCCTCTTACACTGTTCTGTCCAGAACTACAAATGAGAACTTCAGAAAAGCCCTACTGACTACTCAGAGCTATTTGCCATTATATCAGTCAGAAATCTTGAAACTTAACCATCATTTTAGTTTTACAGGATCCCATAGAAAAAGCATTGCCCCGTGACAGTTGAAAATAATTCTAAAAGGTGATGTCCCCTTTCCCAATAAAGTTTGTCTGTAGTGGGGAACTGCAGGCTGTGTTCCTGCTGCCCCAGCTCCTGGTTGCCTGGCTAGCTTATGCCCCGAAATAACAACACACAAACTGTATTCTATTAAACACTGCTTGGCCCATTTCTATTCATGTGTGTAGCACCTTGAGGTGCACTTACCAGGAAAATTCTAGCCTACGTCCATCCTGGGTCAGAGCTTCATCGCATCTGCCCTGGAGATGAGCTGCATGGCATCTGTCTCTGAGAGGAGCTGCCCTGCATCTGAGCTCACTTCTTCTTCCTCCCAGCATTCTGTTCTGTTTACTCCACCCACCTATGTTCTAACCTATGAGGGCCAAGCAGTTTTTTTATTAATTAACCAATGACCTTCCTCCATCATTTCCCCTTTTTCTCTTTAAACAAAAATAAAAGAAGACTTTAACTTTAACATAGCAAAATTACATATAACAAAACAGTTATCAAAATTACAGTTACAATATTTATATCTACTTTGTCTTTTACCATAACAAAGGAAAACTATAACTAATCATTCTTCAACTCCATCAAAAACTCCAGAAAGATACAATATTACTTAAGCAGACAAGAAATAAGCAACTTCCAAACTCTAGAAATGACAGAGACATCTCGCTGCCTGGACAGTCACCCAAAGTTCCTCTGTACCGTTGGGGCATCCATCTTCGGCCTACAGGTTCATAGTATCCAGCAGACTTTTCCATAAAGCAGGAAATTTCAAAGGCAGTTCAGTCACTATCTGCTGTGTACTGCAGAATGTCTCGCAGACTCCTTCATGAATCAGGAATCCCGAAAGATCATCTCACCTTTAGGCAAGTTCAGTAGTCCTCTCTCTGCGGGTTCTCAGTTTATACAATAGTCCAGGCAAGAACAGTTTCTTGCCCAAATGGCTATCAAACTCCATATGGATCCTCTTTGATGCCCATCTTCCTCTTGAAGTAGATTGGTGCTGCCAGGAGCAGAGTGTCTCATTGTCATGAAAAGTCCTAAGTTATTAAATCATTTAAAATGCCATAGTCTCTAATCTTTGAAAGATATGAAGAATGCCTATCTAAAATATATCTATGTACATCTAGAAAATCTTAACTAACATAACTACAAACTTGACTATTATGATTATCTATTAACAATTTATATACATAACATTTTTACATGAGCTACACAATCACAATACCTTAATCAATTTCAGAAATACATATACATATAACAAAATTGACCTTAAATTTAAATCACTAAAGCAAAATCCATATCAATGCAAATTATTCATACCTATATCATATCCCCCTTTAAATGTAAAAGGACATTTATAAACAATATTGGGGAATATGGACGTAGTTATTTCTCTCCAAACTGTTTCCTGCTGAATGGGGGCGCTGTTATTCGGGTCTTTTATGGGATAACCAGTCTGCTAGGTTCATCTCAGTCGGCAGTTGAGCAAAGGAATTTTTTGAGGGTGTTCACAGCAACCTTTCAGGAGGGCGTGGTCTATCATACCATATTGGGATGGAAGCAATACACAGGGTTTCATCCTCTGTGAAAACAAAAGAAGAAACTCTTTTCCAAAGTATCGTATCCTTACATCCAAATTCTGAAGTCAAGGTATTTTCAAAATATCTATGTTGGATTAGTTCAGTAGCATTTATAAACAAATATCTTTTAGCAGCTGTTGCTCCTTCCTCAGCATTCAAACAATTCAAACAGAGCATAATAGCATACAGTATCAAAATTCTCTGTGTATTTTCCATCTTTGTGCAGCTTTATTTTAACCTCTATTTCATTTATTTTTACTTTTATTTTATATATCTTTGTCCTGGAATAACTCTGTTGACCAGGCTGTCCTTGAACTCTCAGAGATCCTTCTGTCTCTGCCTCCCAGGCACTGGGATTAAAGGTGTGTGCTACCACACCTTGAAGTCACAGAGGTCAATCTCCCTCTGCCTCCCAAATGTTGGGATTAAAAGTGTGTACTACCACACCCAACTACTTTCTTCCTTCCTTTTTTTTCTTTTAAAAACTTTAACTTTTAGCCTGTATATATTTTTAACACACTGTAAATCATTTAGAAGTTTTCTTTGTTTTTGATGCTCCGCTCTCTTTACTGTATCTCTCTCTGTTTTTCTGACCACATGAGTCTTTAATTTACCAAGCAATATAGGTAGGATTAAAGCCGTGGGTTTGGCGGCTGGATCCAGCCCATTCCTTATCTTTCTGCCATTCCAGCCTAGTGGCTGAAGTACCCGCCAGAGCTCTGTTCAACACCACAACTCTACAATGCAAGTAACAGTATTAAGCAACACTCAAAAGCTCCGTAGTCAGGACAGCCTGCTTGAAAGTCAGAGTTTGCCCTGACTGGACGGCCCAGAAAACCAGTATTTTTAAACAGCGCAGCTTTTTTCCTGCTACAGCTGAAAACAATCAAGCATACAACCAGCTTTTATCAATACCATGTAAGTGTTTCATGGCAAGACCTCTTAATGAACTGAAGCTGAGTCAGGAAACCTCTCTTAGATGAGAGCGCTTGCTTGCCTCTAGCAGGCAGAGCAGACCCAAGAAATTGCTGCTACCAAGAAAACATGCTTTACTCTATTCTTTCCCAAGCTTTCTCAGGCTTTCTGTTGATATAGTCGTACACACGTTGGGGGCCATTCTGTAGTGGGGATCTGCGGGCTGTGTTCCTGCCGCCCCAGCTCCTGGTTGCTTGGCTAGTTTATGCCCCGAAATAACAACACACAAACTGTATTCTATTAAATACTGCTTGGCCCATTTCTATTCATGTGTGTAGCACCTTGAGGTGCACTTACCAGGAAAATTCTAGCCTAAGTCCATGCTGGGTCGGAGCTTCATTGCATCTGCCCTGGAGATGAACTGCATGGCGTCTGTCTCTGAGAGGAGCTGCCTTGCATCTGAGCTCACTTCCTCTTCCTCCAAGCATTCTGTTCTGTTTACTCCACCCACCTATGTTCTAACCTATGAGGGCCAAGCAGTTTTTTTTTTATTAATTAACCAATGACCTTCCTCCTTCATTTGTCCTCAAGATTAGGGACATTAATTAGGGGTTGAATATAACTAGTATAAGGTTGTGGTGGAAATTATTTAGGATCAGGGATCTCTTTGAAAAAACAGGGAAATTGGATGGGATACTACATGGGTTAGAGTGAGATTACTCACACTAATAATAATAGTCAGTAACAGAGTGAATATTTATAGATAATTTGTATTGGGATAGATTCTTGTATATTGATACAAATTCAAATTATACCTGTTATATTGATATGCTCTTATTTTTGTTTACAATATTTGCACACTTATGCAAAGTTATTCTGTCATATTGTATTCATGCATATTTCTACCTCTCTTTAAGAAATTTTTTATATTGATACAATTTTAGGATATATTTATCATATTGCAATATATATTTCTGTCTCTGTTCAAGATACTTATACATTGTGCTTCGAGGACATTGTCCTCATTTGTTACACTGTTGTTTAAAGAGTGTTTAATATTCTAATATAAGGCCTTACTCTTTAAGCCATATGGGTATTAGGAATTATAGGTCAATAGTTATCCATGTTTGTCATGCTTATAGTTAGACTAATCAGGTTCTTTAGATACATAGAGATTGTATTCCACATAGATAGGTAATCTTCAACCACTTCAAAGAACTGTAGAATAGGATATTTAAATAACTTAGGGTTCTTCTAACTGATGTGAGGCACAATTGTTCCTGGCAGCACCCATCCATTCCTGAGATAATGTTGGACACTGAAGACACTCCACTTGGAGCTTGTTTTCTTTTTGGCAAAACTGGGATTTGGGCAAATAACTTCCCATGACTCAACCACTGACAAAGTACAAGGTGTGTGGACTGGACAAGCAGGATACAAGAAAAAAGACTGCCAAATTGTGCCAAGACAGTGTTGGAGGAGGACCTGTTTGGCCATTTACGGCCACTGAGCTAGCTTAGACCTGAAATAATCACACAGAAACTATATTATTTAAAATACTGCTTGATCCATTAGCTCAACTTCTTATGGCTAACTCTTACATATTAATTTAATGAATCTCCTTCAATCTGTGTATTACCACATGGCAGTGGCTTACTGGCAAAATTTTAGTATGTCTGACTCTGACAGCAGCCCCATGGCATCTCCCTTTCTGCCCTCCTTCTTCCAGCATTCAGTCCAGTTTTCCCCACCTATCTAAATTCTGCCCTGTGAACAGGCCAAGGCAATTTCTTTATTCATTAACCAATAAAAGCAATATATATACAGAAGAACTTCCCAAACCATTTCCCATTTTTGTTAAAACAAAAAAGAAGGCTTTAACTTTAACATAGTAAAATTACATATAACAAAACAGGTATCAAGCAATAATTAGTTACAATATTTATATCTACTTTATCTTTTATCATAACTAAGGAAAACTATAATTATAAATTTGTCAACACCATCAAAGAATGCAGAAAGATATAATATTACCTCAGTAAACAGGAAGTGCATTGTCAGCAACTTCCAAAACTCTAGAATTGACAGAGACATCTCGCTACCTGGACAGTACTGTTGGAGCATCTACCTTCAGCTTACAGGCCCATAATATCTAACAGACTTTTCCCTGAAGCAGGAAATTTTAAAGACAGGTCTACCTATAATGGCCAGTCACTTTCATCTATACCCTGCAGAATGTCATGCAGACTTTTACATGAACCAGGAATGTTGAAGGATCTCACTTTTAGGCAAGTTTAACAATCATTTTTTTTGGATCTTGCATGTCCAGTTTATCCAACAAACTCCATAAGGAGCCTCTTCAATGCCCATCTTCCTCTTGAAGTAACTGGTGCTGCCAGGAGCAGATATGTCTCACTGTGATGAAAAGAACATCTTAAATCTTAGACATTCTACCTGCCATATTCTGAAGGTCTCTGAAAGATTTGAAGAATACCTAACTGAAATATACCTTCATATATCTAGAAAACCTAACTAACATGATATAAGCTTGACTATTATAACAATATTGACCTTAATTTTTTTATAATAAACCAAGATCTAAACCAATACAAACCATTAATGTCTATATCAAATCACCCTTTAAATGTAAACAAACATTTATTGACAATATTTAGGAATATGAGTGTAGTTTCTCCAAACTGCTTCCTGCTGTTTATTAGGTGAAATATTTTCTTTGTGGGCATGTTTACAGCAACTTTTCATGGGATCTTGTTCCATCAACCCATATTGGTCTGGAAGCAATCCACAGGTTTTCAACTTCTGTGATAACAAAAGAAGAAACTCTTTTCCAAAGCAACATATCCTTACACTCTTATTTGAAAGTCATGCTACCTTTATAATATACATACTGGTTAAGCTTATTAGCCCATATAATGAAATCTCTATCTCTACTTAGCTCCTTCACAGTCAAAAAATTCAAAGAAGACACAATAAGATACATAATTCAGATTCTCTGTGCATATTTCATCTTTATGTGGCATGTTTTTGCTCTACTACTTTTTAATATTTATTTTATTATCATTATTCCTTTAATCTATGACTGTCTGTACTCTTAAGAAGGCTGCTTAAAAGAAATTTCACACTAGCTCAAAATTGAGAATAATAGATGGTTGTTTATTTAGGGATAGACTCACAAATAAATATCCTCTGCTAGAACGGAGAACAGCAACTAAATCCTGAAGTAAGAGAAGAGGCCAGGCACACACTTTACATCAGCATAAATAGTTTAAGAGGCTACACCCCATTGGGCAGGTAAATTGAGGGCTACTGGCTGTAGTATTTCCTACAGCATCTCCCCTTTTTGTTTAAATAAGAGAGTTCTAGGCCTAACACAAATTTATAAACAATAAGAACAAATATATTCACTAATTATCCAATCCCAATGAGTTTAAGTCTTGTATAATAAATACCTTGACCAAGTCATGAAAGGAAAGTAACTACAACTATCTAGTCTTCAACCCAACAAAGACCTGAAAAGGGAAATAATATTACTTGAGTAAGCAGGAAGTGTAATCAAGCAACTTCCAAAATGTGCAACAAACGACAGAGACAACTGGCTACCTGGGAAATCACACAAAGTCTCAATTGCAGTGTTGAAGCAACCAACTTTGGCTAAGGCCTAGAGTAACAGACAGACCATTTTGAGAGACAGGAAATTTTCCACAACTGTCTTACCCTGTCTTGGCAAGATTTGACAGTCTTTTTCCTTGTGTTCTGCTTATCCATTTATGGATACCATGTACCTTGTCAGTGGTTGAGGCATGGGCAGTTCCCTGCCCAAAGGCCAGTTTTTCCAAGAAGAAAACAAGCTCCAAATGGAGTGTCTTCAGTGCACAACAGTCCCTTGGGAATAGATCAGTACTTCCAGGATCAATTGTGTCTTACTTGAACAGAAACCTAAGTTATTTAAATGCCATATTCTACAACTCTTTGAAGTAGTTGGAGATTACCTATCTATGCAGAATATAATCTCTATGTATTTAAATATCCTGATTAGTCTAAGTATGAAAAACTTAAATGACTATTGATCTACCTATATTACTTAATATCTATATAACTTAAAGTCTAAAACTTCATATTAGAATAGTATAGAATAAACAGCTGTGCAACAAATTCGGACAATGACTTCAAAATGTATACAATGTATAAGTACCTTGATCAGAGGTAGAAATTTATAATGCAATATGATAAATATATCCTAAAATTGTATCAATTTACAAAAAAATGTTTTAAGCAGAGGTAGAAGCATGCATGCATACAATATGACAAAATAACATTGCTTATATACAAATATAGTGGACAAAATTAGGAATGTGTTCAATATAATTTAAGTTTGTATCAATATATTAGAATCAATACCAATGTAAATTGCCTATAAATAATAGCTCACAAGTATTCATTCTATTACTCATTATAATCATTAATGTGAGTAAGCTCTCACTAATCTATTATCCCATCCAATTTTCTCTTCTTTTTTTCAAAAATATCCCTGATCTCTCCAACCCCTAACACCATACCAATTATAATCAACCCCTAAATGATGTCCCTAACCCTGAGGACAACTTTGTTGGAAGAAAGGATGTCATCTTCTAGGATTACTTCCAGCTGTCATTGGGGCAAATTTTCTTTGTCGGGTTGTTTACAGAAACCTTTCAGAGGGCTTTGTTCCATCAAATCATATTGGTCTGGAAACAATCCACAGGTTCTAATCTTCTGTGAAAACAAAAAATAACTTCTTTTCCAAGCAATATATCCTTTGATTCAAATTTTGGAATCAAGATACCTTTATGTTTGTTTAACTTAGCAGTCCATACAATGAAATGTCTCTCTGTACTTAGCTCTTTCATAGTAGAAAATTGAAAGAAAGAACAATAATATACATAATCAGTCTCTGTGAATTTTCTATTTTAATGTGGCTTATTTTTCTTTACTATTTTTAATCTATGACTATCTGTCATCTGTCTCTTTAAAGACTTACTCTTTTTTATGATTCTCTATACTCTTTTTCCTCTCTCTTCCAAGCCTATATATATATATATTTATCCAATACTATGCCCATTTATATATCTTCTTTATCTGGGTTTGTCTTCATTGCATATACATAATTATTTCTGTCCAGGAATGCTTTTTAAAATGCTAAGCACTTCTTAAAACTTAAGCTGTGCCATTATTAAGACATATATGGTACTTCTTGTTTGCCTGCCTAATCTAAAACTTAAGCAGTGCCATTACTATAATGTATATGGTATTGCCTGCTCACTCAGCACAGTTGCTCAGTCCAGTCCATCAAGGCAGAGCTGCTCACCAACTCTGAGAGACATGCACAGTGCCATCTAAACTTGTCTAAAGGTGAGACAATCCTTTGGCATTTCTGCTTCATGAAAAAGTCTGCCAGAGGGGGCTGGAGAGATGGCTCAGTGGTTAAGAGCATCGCCTGCTCTTCCAAAGGTCCTGAGTTCAATTCCCGGCAACCACATGGTGGCTCACAGCCATCTGTAAGGAGGTCTGGTGCCCTCTTCTGGCCTGCAGACATACACACAGACAGACAGACAGAATATTGTATACATAATTAATAAATAAATGTTTAAAAAAAAAAAAGAAAGAAAAAGTCTGCCAGACATTTTGCAGGCACAAAAGAAGTGACTGAGGAACTGCCAATATAGGAAGAATGGTCTTTGAAATTTCCTACTTCCTGAAAGAATCTGCTGGATACTATGGGAAAGTAGGCTGAAGACGGATGCCCCAGTTGTACAGATGAACTTTTGGGGACTGTCTAGGCAGTGAGATGTCTCTGTCATTTCTAGAGCTTTGGAAGTTGCTTATTATGCACTTTGTGTTTACTTATGTAATATTATATCCTTCTCGAGTCTTTGATGGAGTTAAAGAATAGATAGTAATAAAATAGTTTTCCTTAGTTATGATAAAAGATAAAATAGATATAAATATTTTAACTGTAATTTTTATTTGATACCTGTTTTGTTATATGTAATTTTTACTATGTTAAAGTTAAATTTTCCTTTTCATTTAAATAGAAAAGGTGAGGTGATGTGGGAATCCCCTCTGTGTTTTGTGATTACAGTTAATGAACAAAAAAACTGCCTTGGCCTGTTGATAGGCAGAACTTAGGAAGGCAGGGAGGAATGGACTGAATGCTTGGAGAAATAAGGGTGGAGTCAGGAGATGCCATGAATCTGCCACTGGAGATAGATGTGTTGAAACTTTGTTGGTAGGCCATGGCTCATAGTGATATATAGATTAATAGAAAGAAGTTAAATTAAGATGTAACATTTAACCAATAAGAAGCTAGAGATAATGGGCTAAGAAATGATTTAATTAATACAGTTTCTGTGTCATTATTTCTGTTCTGGGCAGCTGGGATGAATAAGTAGTTCCTTTCAACAGTACTCTGTCTCCTTAAAAAGATTTTTAAAGCATTGACTTTATTTTATGACTCTATATATTTTTTTTCTTTCCTCTCCCAAGCTTATGTACATTTAACAAACATTGTGACTCCTCTGGATTTGTCTTTATTGCATATTTGCAATTCTTTACTGTCCAGGAGTGCTTTTTTAAAATGCTAAGTGCTTCTTAAAACTTAAGCTGTGCCATTATTAGGGTATATATAGAACTCTCTGATTGCCTGCCCAGTCCAGCATGGCAGAGCTGCTCACTGATTCCCTCATAAGAACCACACACAGCCCCATTCTCAGGCACACTCAGTCCATGAAACCATTAAGCAAGCTGCAGCATTCTGCTCACAAACCCCATCCAAATGTTCTGTACAGGACCTCCTGCTTGAAAGAGTTGAAGTTCGCACTAGAGCATGACCCAGAAATCCAGCTATACTTTTGTTGTATGATAGGGCATCTCTTGGGTATATTTCCAAGAGTGGTATTGCTGGGTCCAGGGGTAGGTTGATCCCGAGTTTCCTGAGAAACTGCCACACTGCTTTCCAAAGTGGTTGCACAAGTTTGCATTCCCACCAGCAATGGATTGTGTACCCCTTTCTCCACAACATCTCCAGCAAAGGCTATCACTGGTGTTTTTTTTTATTTTAGCCATTCTGACAGGTGTAAGATGGTATCTTAAAGTTGTCTTGATTTGCATTTCCCTGATCGCTAAAAAGGTTGAGCATGACCTTAAGTGTCTTTTGGCCATTTGAATTTCTTCTGTTGAGAATTCTCTGTTCAGCTCAGGGAAAGTATATGCTCAACTATGTTCATAGCAGCATAGTTTGTAATAGCCAGAACCTGGAAACAACCTAGATGCCCTTCAATGGAAGAATGAATGAAGAAAGTATGGAATATATACATATTAGAGTACTACTCAGCAGTAAAAAACAATGACTTCTTGAATTTTGCATGCAAATGGATGGAAATAGAAAACACTATCCTGAGTGAGGTAAGCCAGACCCAAAAAGAGGAACATGGGATGTACTCATTCATATTTGGTTTCTAGCCATAAATAAAGGACATTGAGCCTATAATTCGTGATCTTAGAGAAACTAAATAAGAAGGTGAACCCAAAGAAAAACATATAGGCATCCTCCTGAATATTAACCTTCATCAGGTGATGAAAGGAGACAGAGGCAGAGACCCACACTGGAGCACTGGACAGAAATCTCAAGGTTCAAATCAAAAGCAGAAGGAGAGAGAGCACGAGCAAGGAACTCAGGACTGCGAGGGGTACATGCACACACTGAGACAATGGGGATGTTCTATTGGGAACTCACCAAGGCCAGCTGGCCTGGGTCTGAAAAAACATGGGATAAAACCGGACTCGCTGAACATAGAGGACAATGAGGACTACTGAGAACTCAAGAACAATGGCAATGGGTTTTTGATCCCACTGCACATACTGGCTTTGTGGGAGCCTAGGCAGTTTGGATGCTCACCTTACTAGACCTGGATGGAGGTGGGGGGTCCTTGGACTTCCCACGGAACAGGGATCCCTGATTGCTCTAAGGGCTGACAAGGGAGGGGTACTTAATTGGGGGAGGGGAAGGGAAATGGGAGGCGATGGCAAGGAGGAGGCAGAAATCTTTCATAAATAAATAAATAAATAAATAAATAAATAGAAATCCAGCTAGCTTAGACCCAAAATAATAACATTGAAACTGTATCATTTAAAACACTGCTTGGCACATTAGCTCAATTATTTTTATTGGTTAACTCTTACATATTTATTTAACCCATCTCCATTAGTCTGTATATTGCTATGTGGCAGTGGCCGACCAGCAAAATTTCGGCATGTCTGACTTTGGCGGTGACCCCATGGCATCTCCTTCTCTGGCTTCCTTCACCCAGCATTCAGTCCATCTTTCCCCATCTACATAAGTTGTGACTTATCAAAAGGCCAAGGCAGCATCTTTTTCTATTAACCAGTAAAAGCAACACATAGACATAAGTACCTCCAACACCAAGACAGAGAAGACAGTTTTGAAAATTCCCCCCCTCTGAAATCGTCTGTCAGTTATTCTAGGCCATAACCAAAGTTTGGTGCTCCAACATTGCAAATGAGACTTCAAGTGATTGCCCAGGTAGCTAGTTGTCTCTGTTATTTATTGAATATTTTGTAAGTTATTTGATTGCACTTCCTATCTATTCAAGTAATATTATTTTCTTCTCAGGTCTTCAATGTGGTTGAAGACTACATATTCATAGTTACTTTCCTCTCATGACTTAGCCTAGTCATTTTTAATATAAGACTTAGAGTCCTTAGGATAGAATAATTGTTGAAACATTTAGCATTTCTTGTTTGATAATGTTTATGCTGGTTATAATTTTAATTTTAATACTTGATGTTTGTTTTTATTGTATATAGTTTCTTACTGGGTTTGGAACTCTCCTATTTTGAACAAAAGGGGGAGGTCCTGTGGGAATTCATTCAGCCAAAAACCTTTAAGATACCAGCCAACTTGGGCATGGTCTCTTGAACTATAAATGTAGACATAAAGCTTGCATCATTCTCTTATGGTTGCTTCATTCAGTTCCTGTTCTCTGTTGGTGAAGAGTATTGTTGATCTGTGAGTCTACCCAGCAATGAATAACCTTTATTATACTCCATTCTGAGCTAGTATGGTACTACTTTATTAAAATCATCTATATGTATCCAAACTTTACAAATGAAGGTCAAGATAAGGTGTTAAAATAACTTTAATGATTAAAATTCAAAAACCTACTCAAGTTGAATGATTAAATTAAAGCAATCCAAATATCCAGCAACATCTGAATAATTCCTACATTGTTTTTAGGGTCAGAAGCAAGTTAAAGAAGCATGGACAGACTATAATGTAATCAATAATGTTTCTAAAGTCATGCATGCTTGTAGTATAAGCTTGATCAAGGTAATCATAGGACTAATTGTCACCTAGGAGACAAATGACTTGATCCCCTATTAGCCTTGTTATCATTGACAAATAGAGGCACATTATTTCAGAGACTTTATAAGTCCTGGCTTGAATCCTCTGGTTTTAGATTATTTGCTCAGAGACATTCTGTTATATAAAAGAAAAAAAAAAGCCATAGCTTATTATTACTATTATTGACAGAAAATCATGTTTATGTTTCTATATTAACAAGCAGGTGAAATGACAACCTCTTAAACTATCTTTGTGCTTTAAGTAAAAGAAATAGGTGCAGCTAAACACATGTGGATATGCAGCACTGTCAGTTGTTTATTAGGAAACATCTGATGAAGCCAAACACAGCTGCACAGATTCTCCCAGTTATAAATGACTCTCCTCAGAAACAGCAAATAGCTCCTCACACTAAGATCCTACTGATGATAACACTATCCCTTGAGGAAACAGTGTTTTTCATGCATAGCATTTTTAAATGAAAAGGCACTCTCAAGTTCATGTGCAAGCTAAAATGCAGGGATGAAAATACTGTTACCAAAATGTTTTTATTTGTTTATTTATTTATTATTTTTTGTTTTGTGTTGTTTTTTGAGACAGGGTTTCTCTGTAGCTTTGGAGCCTGTCCTGGAACTCCCTTTGTAGACCAGGCTGGTCTCGAATTCACAGAGATCCGCCTGCCTCTGCCTCCCAAGTGCTGGGATTAAAGGTGTGCGCCACCACCGCCCGGCTTTTTTATTTATTTATTTATTTTTGTCAAAATATTTTAATTTTTAGACTGTGTCTTAACTGTTAATACAAAGAGGAAAATTATATTGGGGTAAATAAGAAATGAGTTGCATGAGCTTTGATCAGATTGATAGAAGGATCCAGAAAAATTTATAAGGCATTACAACTGCAAAAAAAAGTGAGTGTTCTCATTCTATTTAAAACTAATATTGATAAAGTTTTTTTAAATGGCTTTTCATTTGGATAAATTTATTTATGTTCTTTGTTTGTTCGTTTTTGTTTTATCAAGACAGTGTTTCTTTGCAGTTTTAGAACCTGTCCTACAGGCTCCAAAGCCACAGAGAAACCCTGTCTCGAAAAAAAAAAAAAAAAGAACCTGTCCTGGAACTAGCTCTTGTAGACCAGGCTGGTCTTGAACTCACAGAGATCCGCTTGCCTCTGCCTCCAAAGTGCTGGGATTAAAGGTGTGCACCACCACCACCCAGTTGGATAAATTTATTTATCACCATCCACCTGTAAATACAAAGAGAAGTAAACATTTCAATTAAAATAATTACGTCTCAGTACTCAAACATTATTTGTGTCTGCTTTCCTTCACCTGAAACACGGTTGTCAGCACTGTTAACACACAGCCTAATAAAGCAAACTAAAATACCATAAAACATCCAGAGCAAAGAACAACACTTATAGGAATAAAGATTTCTTTAGCATTTCTCTTGTTTACTTATATATCAGTTTTATTATCTTTATGTATGTTCTCTACTTAAGTGATTATGCCATGAGGTTAAAATAATTTATTGGAAAATTCACAGTGTCTCATTTATCTGTATAATATTTTCAGAAGTTATAGGCTGGAGAGATGACATAGTTGTAACACACTATGGTACTTCCTATCACCACAATGGGCAGCTCACAACTACCTTCATATGAGTCTGGCTGCAGGGAAATATAAGTTGTTTTAGATCAGTAGAAGATTTTAAAAAGTAATACTTATATTTTAAAAGGGAAGTAATACACACTATTTGTCAGGGACAATGTACAGAAGAAAATCCAGGTTTTGTATCATCAGCAAGAGAAGTTGAAGGTTCTACAAAGGTGGACCAGGAAACCATGGTATAAGAATCTTCCTTGTATAAAAAGTTCATACCATTTACAAACTTTAAAGAAGTTTTGCCTTTTTAGAGAAAATTATTAATCTGATAGATGTAGCAACAATAATAGTGAACCCCGTTCTTTTACTCTGTGTGTAGGAGAACGAGGTTCATTAATACTATTGAGAGGAAAACTACTGTTTGATACAGAATTATCCAGTACCTGATAACCATTGACTTGAGTAACAAACACAAGAATTGGAGCTGAATTTAATTTTAATGAATTATTTTTATATTTATCTAGAATAATAACCATATCCTAGTACCTCCAGTTTAGAGTTCCTGATGTTGTATGAGTGGAGTTCAAGAGTTTTTACTAACATTCCGATTTCTTTTTGGTTTGATATCATTATATTAAAACAGTTCATTTCTTCTCATTTACTAACATTGTGGATAAATTCTCTAAACGTAGCTGACCATATAAGCAGCCTGCTAAGTCAAACTGAAAGACTTATCTAGACCAGTAAATGCAAAAATAAAAATAAAAAAAATCAAGACATATTAAAAACCAGGAAATGTGACTCCAAAAGACTGTAACTCATCAACCATGACTGAATTTAAGTATAATGAAATATCTTTTTCCATTTTCTAGGCGGCCATTTTATCTTATTTACCATGTTCTTTGCTTTACATCAACCTTTCAGTTTTAGGAGGACCCATTTAATAATTGTTACTTTTAGTGTCTGTGCTACTGATGTTATATTTAGAAAGCAGTCTCCTGTGCCAATGTATTCAAAGCTATTCAAGGCTACTGTCCACTTTCTCTTCTATGAGCTTCAATGTAACTAGATTTATGTTGTTGTCTTTAATCCGTGTGAAATTGAGTACTGTGCAAGGGGGCTTAGATATGGATCTATTTGTATTCTTCTATGTGTCAGCATCCGACTGGATGCCAAGCACCATTTGTTGAATATGCTTTCTTTATTCTGGCATAAAATTTTGACTTCTTTATCCAAAATTTGGTCTTTATATTTGTGTGGATTAATGAGTGTCAGGGACTTCAATTCTATTACATATATCCACGTGTCTCTTTTTAGGGTAATACTATGCTGTTATTATTGCTATAGCTCTATAGTAGAACTTGAAGTCAGGAATCGTCATGCCTCCAGAAGTTCCTTTATTGAACAAGATTGTGTAGATATCATGACTTTTTTATTTTTCCATATGAATTATTTATTTATTATTTATTATTAAATGATTTATTATTTAAAAATTCAATTAATTATTTATTTATTTACTTATTTATTTATTTATTATTGCTTTATAAATAATACCATTCAAAATTTTCACATTCTCCCCTCCTCCCCTTCACCTTCTGCTCCTCCACTCACCCTTCCCCTCTCCCTCCAGTCCTAAGAGAGAACAGGGTACCCTGACCTGTATGAAGTCTAATGCCCATCCCCTCCATCCAGGCTTGGGAACATATGCATCTAAATAGACTAGGATCCCAAAAATTCAGTGCATGCTATAGAGACAAATCCCACTGCCATTATCATTGGCTTCTCAGTCTGCCCCAATCGTCAGTCACATTCAGAGGGTCCAGTTAGATCCCATGCTCATTCATTCCCAGTCCAGCTGGCTTTGGTGAGCTTCCATTAGCTCAGGCACACTGTCTCAGTGGGTGGACGAACCCCTATTTTCTTTTGAAGTCTGTGTAGAATTGTGTTGGGATATTGACGGTCATTGCATTGAATCTGTAGACTGCTTTTGATAAAATGGCCATTTTAACTATTTTAATCCTACCCCTCTAAAAGCATGGGAGATATTTCCATTTTCTAATATCTTCTACAATTTTTTTCCAAGATTTAAAGATCTTTTCATACAGGTCTTTACTTGTATATTTAGAGTATTCCAAGATATGTCATATTATTTATGGGTATTTTAAAGGGTGTTGTTTCTCTGATTTCTTTTTCTGCCCATTTATCATTTTTACATAGGAACATTGCTGATCCTCTTTACTTAATCTTGTATCACACATTATGGAAGATATTTATCAGCTGTAGATGTTTCCTGGTAGAATATTGGGGGTCACTTGTGTATACTATCATATCATCTACAAATAGTGAAAGCTTGACTTTTTCCATTCCAACTTGTATCTCCTTCATTGCCTTTTGTTGTCTTATTGCTCTAGCTAGAATTTCAAGTACTATATTGAATAGATGTGGAGAGGGTTGGCAGCCTTGTCTTTTTCCTGGTTTTAGTTGAATCACATTTTGAATTTATCTCCTTTTATTTTCATGTTGGCTGTTGTCTTTTACATATTGCCTTTATTATATTTAGGTATTTTCTTTGTATCCCTGTTCTCTCAAAGAATTTTAACATACAGGGGTGTTGCATTTTGTCAGTCTTTTTCAGCATCTAATGAGATGAGCATGTGTGTTTTTATTTTTTCCTTCATTTTGTTTATATGGTGGATTACATTGACAGATTTTTCAACGTTGAAGCATCCATGCAGCTCTAGGATGAAGACAACTTGATTATGGTGGATAATTTTTTGATTTTTTTAATTCAATTTGTCAGTACTTTATTATTTCTACATGGATGTCCATGGGGGAGATTGTTCTGTAACTCTCTTTCTTTGTTTCATCTTTGTGTGGTTTTGGGTGTTAGGGTAACTGGAGCCTCATAAAAAGTTTTGAAGTGTTCCTTCTGTTTCTATTGTGTGGAACAATTTGAACACTATTGGTATTAGCTCTTTATTGAAATTATGGTAGAATTCTGCACTGAAATCATCCGAATCTGAGGTTTTTTTTTTCTTTTTTTGGAGACTTTTAACCGTTTCTATTTCTTTTGAGTCAATAGATCTTTTAAATAGTTTATCTGATCTTGATTTAATATTTCTATTTTGTACCTATCCAGAAAACTGTCCATTTCTTTTAAATTTTCCAATTTTGTGGAGTACAGGTTTTTGAATTATGTCTAATGATTCTCTGGATTTTCTCAGTGTCTGTTGTTATGCTCCCCTTTTCATTTCTAATTTTTTTCATTTGAATATTCTCTCTCCATTTTGGTTAAACCTTCAACTGAAGAATGGATAAAAAATATGGTACATTTATACAATGGAGTATTACTCAGCAATAAAAATAAATGACATTATGAAATTTGTAGAGAACTGTGCGGAAATAGAAAAAATATTTCTGAGTGAGATAACACAGACTCAGAAAAACAAACATAGTATGTATTCACATGTAAGTGAACATTATATGTAAAGCAAATGATCAATCAAGAGCCCCAGAGAAGGTAGGTAACATGGAGAATCCTAAGAGGTACTCATAGATAGCCCTAGGAATGGGGAATTCTATAAGATTTCCTGGGGAAATGGAGGGGTGATTGGATATGGTGGGGCAAAGAGAAGAGAATAGAAAATAGGAACATGGGGGAACTGGATGTTCAACTTACAAGAAGGATGGAGAGGAAGAGCATTGAAAAAGATATGATGATAGAGGGAAATATTATGTGTTTAGGGAGAAACCTGTGATTATGGAAATTCCAGAACACATAGGGATGACTCCAGCTAAGACTCCTAGCTAGAGTGTAGATTGTGGCAGAACTGCCCGTTCCCTGTAATCTGATTGGTAACTACCCTAATGGTATTAAAGAACCTGCATCCAGTAACTGATGGAAGCAGAAGTAGAGATCCAGAGCCAAGAATTGGGCCAAGCTCTGAGATCAGGTGAAGAGGGAGACATGATTGTATGAGCAAGGGGGATCAAAATCCTAATGGGAAAACCCACAGAAACAGCTAGCCTGAGGTTGTGGTAGCTCTTGGATTATGGACTGACAGTTAGGGAGCCTGCGTAGACCCTCTGCATCTGGGTGAGAGTTGTGTAGCTTGGCCTTTTGTGGGGCTCCTAGAAGTGGGACCAGGACCTGACCCTGATGTATGAGCTGGCTCTTTGAAACCTATTCCTTTTGGTGGGATGCAAGTGGGAGGGGCTTGTCCTACCTCAACTTGATGAGCCAGGCATTCTTGACTAGCCAAACCCTTTCTGAGGAGTGGGTGGGGGAATGGACTGGGGGAAGGTGGGGGAAAGCAGGAGGGTGGAGGGTTAACTGTGGTTGGTATGTATAAACAATAGAAAAAAATGAAATAGTATTGAAATAATTAATTAAAGCACTAAATTAAAAGAAAATAATAGTCAAAATCATCAAAGGTGTCAAACAAGACATAGTCATATGAACGTAATACAAATGCTGGAGAAGAAAAGTAGCAATGTGGAGAAAAGTAAGTTAATGAAAAGGATAAGAAAAAATGCAATATGCATGACTGAAAAGAGAATAACACAGAAGAAAGATCAAGCAAGGGAAATGTAATATTTTAAAAAATGAAATATTAGAAAATTTAAACTAAAAGCAAATAAAACTTAATAGAAGCATGCCTAATAGAATTGATCCAGACAGAGAATAACTTAACAGGAATAGAAGAAAATGTCAGGAAAATACTAATATCAAGATCAATAAGGTAAAAAATAATATGGACAAATTATTCAAAAATTCTAGGATAATATAAAGAGTCTGAACCATTTAGAATCCACAATTCAGAGGAAAGAAAGGACATGCAGACTTAATAAAAAATAATCTGTTCTGAGAAGAAAATCAGAAAACTTTCTAGATAAAGAAGAAAAGTATATTCAAATAAAAGTAAAATTTAAAATCACAGTAGTTATGATCAGAAGGAAATAGCTCTAAAACACAGGATTTTTTAGCATGGCAAAATAAAAAACTAAGTAATAATATTAATAGCAATATGAGAGATTCAACCTCATCTTAATGCCATAAACTCCAGCTTTAGTCATGCTAAAATCAACGAAATCTTAGAATGATATATTTTAAGCCCTAGAAACAAATAATTGTTAAGAGAACTATTATCATACACACACATATATTTATGTGTGTGACCATATACATACATATAATTATATATATACAATTTAGATAGATAGATATAATTTTAATTTGTGTCTGTGTCTACATAAGTATGCTACTTACAGAGTCCAAAAGATGTCATCAAATACCCTAGAGTACTTTCCGAGTTGTAAAATACATGAATACCAGTCTAAACTAGAAAATTTCATTTTAAACAAGCTGGAGTAGTAGATGATATTTTAAAAATAATAAAAAACAGAGAGGAAAGATAATCTCCCTCATGTGAACACAAGAAGGAAAAAATTTCAGAATCTGGAGATCATGGAGTGGAAGGATATCAAGCAATGGAAAATCAGATCCAAAATTCTACATAGGTATTATGTTATATGACAAGGAAGATCTCAAACCAAAACCAATCAGAAGAGGTAAAGAAGATCACTACATACTGATTGATAAGAGAATATTCATGAATAAGAAATGAATATTAGATGACTTAAATGGATCTTTTCCAAGAAATGATGTGATACAGACCATTACAAACCATACTACAAGACCAGTATTGCCCCAATAACAAAATTGTATTAGTACAAAACAAATAAAAAAACTAAAATCCAATTTCCCAATGAACATCATGCAATAAAAAATTATTCCACTCCCATTTTCTTTATTGATTTTATTTAATGAGAAAGGGAAACTGAATTTTACCCAATAAATTTTTTTGGCATTGATTGGTAGACTCATTTGGTTTCTATTTTTAAACCTGTTTATATATTTTATTACATTTATCAGTTTTCACATGTTGTACCAAATTTGAATCCCCTGGGCAAAATCGTCTTAATCACAATAACAATCTTGTTAATTTATTCTTGAATAAAATTCCCAAGAGCTTTATTGAGCATTTTATAATTTATGTTAATTATTCACTGTTTCCTTTGTTTAGTTAATGAAAACAATGAAAATTAAGCCACCATTAGTGCTTTATTCCACCCAATTTCGAACGATTGTCAACAAGTTCAGTAATATCCTGGAAGAAAAGAACTGTGGATGGATTTGATCAAAATGTGTGCATGTATGAAATTCTCAAATGATAAATAATATAAAACTAGAAGTTCAACAATACAAACTGGTGCAATGATGAGAATATTTATGAACATTTTGTGGTAATTTAAATTTATTTTATCACTGTGGATGTCAGTTTAGAGGTTCTCCAACCACCAAAAGTTGAATACTGACTGTGTGATCTATCTGTATAATCGTGGCTATATACCAAATCGTCTCTAGATCAGCATAACAGAGAGAAACTTGTATATCTATGTTTGTTATTAGATTGTTCATACTTCATTAGAAATCAAAACTAGTCCAGATATCTATCAATAGATGGATGAATAATGTATACATTGAAATGAAATTTGATCTAGCTACAAATGAAAATGTAATTGTGGAATTTTTAGGAAAGTGAATATAACTGGATAGATTTATGCAAAATATGTCAGATTCATCATAAAGACAAATGCCACATGCCATGTGTTTTCCTTTATAACTACTTTATACCTACTCACATCCCTGTATACATATATGAATAAGACTAGATTATAAAAATAGAAACTTGACCATGAAAGCAAAGAGAACTTAAAGGAGTTTGGAGAATAATACATGATAGATGATAATGTAAATATATAGGTAGATAGAGAGATAGATGAGAGCTAGCTAGGTGGTTGGTGATAGAGGACAAGGGAATATTTGAAACGTATTATCAGGAGGAAGATTATTTTGGGAAGATGAAAAATCCACAAAAGGAGAGAGAGATGGATACAGTAGGCAAAGGGATGAGAAGTGAATTATAATGAAATATATGTGGAAATACAGTAATGAAAGCCACAATGTTATTATGGATGCTAACTTAAAATAACAGGAAATGTACCAAAATGCACCTAAGTGGTAGATTTTTCTTACTTAGTAAACAAATGTTGTATGCTAACACTTTATGGCATGGATTATGGGAAATTTTGTTCATTGCTGAATACAACTGGAAACTTGTATATCATTGAAAGGATGAAAATGGTATCACACACATATTTACTCAATACTAATAAAAGTCTCTTTCTCTATTTTTATGCTATAACAACATATATTTATATTATAATCTTTATGATCAAAAACAACATCAAAACCTTTTGTGAAACCATATGAAATAACTCACCAGTATTAACATATGCAATTTAATTGACACATGGAATTTAAATAAATAGCATGACTTTGTAGATTATTAGGTTTTTATTTTGTCCTTTTTAATACTTCTTTGTTTTTCTTTACTTATTTGGGGGGATATTCTTTGTCTGTTAAGCTCATGGTATTTCTTAGTGTTTGAAATTTTTAAGGGAAACAATGGAAAATAAGAGATGAAACATTCTCATCTGTAGAATCAGTTAGATGGCTTGCCCTCTTAAGTTCATCACCTGCTGTGCAACAGTTTCCTCTGCGATTGAAAGAGCCATCCTGCAAGGAAGATCTTTAAGCAGAAAGGTAAACAGCTCAAAACAGCCTTAGGAAGCCCCTTTAACCGACCATATTCACTAGGCTCCTTTCTGTCAGAGTAAGGAATAAAAAGTCGGAGTTCCTCTGAGACACAGCAAAACCAAGGTGCAGAAAAGACTCTGGGATAAGACCAACTGCCTGAAAGAAGCAGAAAACAGCAGAGTTTCTTACCTGATGTATAGACAATGAAATCACCTGGAAAGGACACTCTCAGTGAAGTAGCACAGGGTCTACACAGGTCTGTCCCAGGTCTTCTGCATATGTGTTATAGTATTTTTAAGGGATTCCTGGATGTGTGAATGAGTGGTCTCTGGTTCTTCTGTCCTCTTTTAGGTCTTTTTTCCTTCTGTTGGTTTGCCATGTATAAATAGATGTGAAAATACACACGTGGTCTTCCCCCTTCCTCTTTGGTGGTCCTGTTCGCAGTTTTCCATCCCCCCTAGGGCCAGCTAGGAGCACAAACATCCAATTAAACCTGGATATTTATCTGGTCTGATTGGGATGAATTGCATCAGCAGAGAGCTTATTTTAGGAAATATTCTTAACATTTTGAAGGTCTCATGGAGGGACTGTTTATCCCACGGGCTCAAGGCCACATATTGGAAACGCCCTTATCCCTATACTCTCTGCCAAGCTACATCGGCTTCCAGGCTGGAATGGCTTTGGCTCAGTGAGTTCCTGGTTTTTGGCTGTATGGTGGTAGGGTTTTGGGGCGACCATTTGCGTTTACTTTTGTTGATTTTTGGGCTTTCCCCTGAAGTCGCCATCACCATGAATGTCCAATCGAAGCGGCTGAGCCAGGCTTAGCTGAGGTGAAAACTGCGTGGTCAGAGACGCCTGCCATTCAATTTTCACAACCCTGTTTTGGCTCAAGGGTTGTCCTAGTTGACGCACTGTGATAGACTGGAGCTCCATAATTGGACATGGACTTTTAACATGGGCGCTTACAATCGAAGCCAGATCTGTTATCGCCCCTAGGCTACGACCTACAAAATCTTTATAAATTGTGACTACCTGACACCATCTGTCCTAAAAGGCTAATTTCTCTATGCACTAAGATTTGGCCTCAGTACGACTGTGACAATGGGACGTGGTGCCCACCAGAGGTAACTCTTGATTTTACCACCCTCTGAGACCTAGAAAAGCCTTATTGCCATGGGGATAAATGGACAGAACTCTCATATGTCTGGGCACTGAGCTCTCGCCCCTTATTCAGTGGCCAGTGTCTTGCAGCACTGGTTTTGGTCGCTAGGGTCATGGCGCAAGATTCCTGGCCATCTGGGAATTGGGATCCTGATAGTTCCACCTGACCCTGCATTCAAAGGCACTGGCTCCTCCCCCCACTCCCTCAAGCCCTGGTTACTGATCCTGCTCCTATGGAACAACATTCTCCACATTCCTCCTCTTACCCACCTCCACTTACTCCTCCCCAGCCAAACCAGAAGTTCAAGATCAGCTTCCTCTCTAACCACCTTCCTCCCCTGCCTTCCCCACCAACACATCTCCCTACCCCCTTACAACTCAACTTACTTCTTGGGCCCCCTCTACACACTGGCCTAACTCCTCCCAATCTTTCTCATCTCCTCTCATACCAGATCTCACCATAACCCTGCCTTTCTCTGCCCTCTCTGGGAAGTGGCGGGAACCTATGGCATTATTAAAGTTTACGTTCACTTCTCTCTTCCAGATCGCTCTCAGATAGAAAGGCAACCGGGTTCCTTCTCTGCTAATCCTTCTGTTTATATTGAGGAGTTTCACTATCTGCCCCAGGCCTATGATCTAATCTAGCATGACTTCTACATCATCTTCCACTCTCATTCTTGAAGAGCTAAGTAGAATTCAGGCAGCAGCTAGACAGTACACTGATCAACCTCACCTATTAGACAGTACAGTACCTGTGGGGGAAGTGGCCGTGCCAGCCACAGAACCTTACTGGGATATTCAGCCTGGCCAGAGTGGCTGACAGAGGTGTGATATCATGGTTTGTTGTCTCCTTCAGGTTATGGAGATGGTCTCAGAAAAAGTAGTGGTTAATTTTGACTGTAATAGGCAACAAAGTACCAGACCCAAGCCTTAGCAGCTGCCCTGAGGTCACCAGGACCACCAGAAGGGGGACAAAGGAAGTCAACCACATGACTCCATCCCGCCAGAGCTCAGCCTAAGTCAGCCTCGCCAGCAGGCTGTTTCAAATGTGGTAAATGGCCCTTTGGCACGATATTGCCCTGAGTCTACATTGCCTACGAGGACATGCTTTATCTGCCAGCAACCTGGGCACTGGTAATCACAATGCCCCCATCCAGGCTCATCTTCTATGCCATGCCATGGAGGTCCAGCAGCACCAACATCGGCAAGTGAGATGGTGCTAGCCTTTGAACTTCTCTGCCTTGCAGAGGATTGATGCAGCCCAGATTTAGTGACTCTCCGAACGTAGGGTAATGCCGCAGGTAGTGGGTAAGTCCATCACTTTTCCTTTGGACATGAGTACTACCTACTCTGTTTTAACATCTCACTCGGGCCTTGCGTTCCTCTCACCATTTCAATCATGGGGTAAGACGGGACCTGCTCCTTCCCACTTAAAACTTTGACACTACCCTGCATCCTTGCAGGGCAATTTTTCTCTCATTCTTTCCTAGTTATACCTGTTTGCCCTGCACATCTACTGGGTTGAGATATTCTCAGCTGCTTTGGGGCCACACTCACTTTGACCCCCACACAATCTCCTGAGTCACACTTTATTCTCACTTTAATAGCCTCACAGGTTTCTACCCCAGACTGTTCTGTCCCTGCTCTCCTTGATCCACTAGATCCCCAAGTACGGGACAACATTTCCACTCCTGTGATTGCTACTCAGCACCAGCCAGTCCTAGTTTCCCTTAAAGACCCTTCATCCTTCCCTTCCAGACACTAGTTTCCTATTCCTGAAACCCACTATTGAGGCCTTAAGTCTATTATCACTCATCTCCTATCTCAAGGAGTTTTCATGCCTATGCACTCACCCTGTAGCGCTCTCGTCCTTCCCGTGTGTAAGCCTTCTGGTGCTTACCACTTGGTTCAAGACCTCTGCCTCACTTATGAGGCAGTCGTTCCAGTTCACCCACTGGTTAACAACCCATATAATCTCCAGTCTATCATCTCTCCTACCAGCTCCTACTTTACTGTTCTGGACCGAAAAGAAACTTTCTATACTGTCCTTTTACACCCTGATTCATACTTCCTCTTTGACTTCACCTGGGAGGACCCTGATTCCTGGTCCCCCAGACAACTTTCATGGATTGTTCTCCCTCAGGGTTTCTGGGACAGTCCCCATTTCTTTGGTCAAGCTCTGGCTCAAGATCTCTCAAACTTTGATCCAGGTTTTAGCAAACTCCTGCAGTATGTCAATGATCTTCTTCTCTCAGTCTTTCATTGTTTTTGTCCCAATAGGCCACTCTGTGCTCCTGAACTTCTTCAGAACTCTAGGATATGGAGTCTCACCAACTAAGACTCAGCTGTGCTCTCCTACAAAGGTATATTTGGATGTTCAACTTAACCCGGGGTCTAAGACCCTCACCTCTGACAGGGTCCAGGCTCTGTGAGATTTGCAGTCTCCAATCACAGGGGCTCAAATCCTCTCATTTTTGGGCCTGCCAGGGTTCTGCTGCCATTGGATCCCTGACTTTGCCATTACAGCCACGTCTCTGTACCATGCAGCCAGAGAAACCCCCATGGGGCCTTTCACGCACCTGGTCATCGTCCACCGCCACTTCTCTCTACTGTGAAATGCCCTTCTAATAACCCCTGCTCTTGTTCTTCCAGACCCCACAAAGCCTTACCATTTCTATACAGATGAGAGGTCAGGGATGGCCACAGGAGTTTTAACCCAACAAGTTGGGTCTTCAGATCCTGCTGTCGCCTTTTTTATACAAGCAGCTGCCCCTCACTGCCTGTGAATTGCAACTATGCCTGAGAGCCCTGGCAGCAGCAGCTGAACTCACTTGGGAGGCTCTAAAGATCACCTTGTCCAGGCCAATAATGATATATTCATCCCGCCACCTCTCAGACTTTCTGAGACAATCCTCTCTCCTTTGTCCTTCACCAGGTTTTTCACTTACTCTTTCCAGAAAAAATCCCAAATTACTTTGGCTTCCAGTCCTGCCCTAAACCTCACAACTCTCCCTCTGTCTCTGGTACCTCTTCCCATTCTTGCCCCGAAACTGTAGAGGCTTTAACCTCACCTCAGCTGGATCTTCTAGACCAGTCACTTACAGATATCCAAATCTCCAACTCACCCTGTTTGTTGAGGGAAGTTCCCTTATAGATAAATCAGGAAACCACCAGATAGCATTTGCAGTGGTCACTTCCACTGACACAGTGGAAGCAACTGGCCTGCCAATGGGAACCTCCTCACAAAAGGCCAAATTAATTGCCTTGACTAGGGCACTCCAAATAGCCAAGGGCCAACAGGTTAATATCTATACTGACTCTAAATATGCCTTCTTAATAGACCATGCTCATTCTGAACTCTGGAAGGAAAGGGGCTTCCTTACTGCCAAGGGCATTTTCATAGTTAACGGATCCCTTATAGTCAATCTCTTGGTAAAGCAGGTCCTCCAGCTGCCTGCAGAAGTAGCTATTATTCACTGTCAAGGACACCAGTCCTCCAAGGACCCAGTGGCCTTAGGCAATGCCAAGGCTGATGAGTAGCCTGGGGGCTGGCCTCCAGCTGATTTCACGGAACATACTTTATTCTTAACTCCCTCCTATCTGCCCTGTTACTAATCAAAAGAGGGGGATGAGCTCATAAAAATGGGGCCACAAAAACAAACGATGGATGGTTCTATTTAAATAATCATCTCTTCCTTCCTCAAGACCAGGCATTGTCGATCATTTCAGAGATACACCGGACCTTACACATAGCCCCAAAGCTTTGTTCCACTTCTTGGAGCCCTTCTTTGACTCCACTCATCTTCAAGATCATAATTCACAGACTCACTCCTCCTGTCAGTTGTGTGCCCATGTCAATCCACAGGGGGCTTTTCACATACATCCGTCTCTACAACAGCTTTGTGGACACCACCCAGGTGAAGATTGGCAGGTTGATTTTATCCATATTCCTTAACACTTGTGCACAATTTTATAGGATGGAATGACATCTTTCTGGCCTCGTGGGAAACAGCAGATGTTGTGGCTCAGATACTCCTGGACCACATTATTCCTCAGTTTGGAATCCCACAAACCATCCAGATAGATGATGAGCCAGCTTTCACTTCAAAGGTCATGGAGTTTGTGTCAGAAGCTCTCAACATCTCCTAGAAATTCCACATCTCCTACCATCCACAATCCTCAGGAAAGGGGGAGAATGGACTCATTGAACAACAACTAAGCAAGCTCTCCATTGAACTCAGGTTATCTTGGCCCTCCCTTCTCCCAATTACCCTTACTCACCTCAGGGTCACCCCATCTTCCCCTACAGGTCTGAGCCCCTTCGAACTCCTTTATGGAAGGGTCCTTCTCCTTACCTATCACCTCCCAGCCCAAACTCCTCCTCTGGTGGGGTACCTACACTTCCTTTTCCTTCTGAGGTCCCTTCTCCATTCACATGTTGACAGGTATCTCCCTGACTCTATACCAGTGGACCCTAATGCACTTAAACCTGCCCTGCTCTCCCTAGGGGTCAGAGTACTCCTCAAACAGCTAGCTTCTAGGTCTCTTGAACCTCAATCGACAGGACCTCACACAGTAATCCTCAACACCCCTTTGGCTGTCAAGATCCTGAGATATCCTGCTGGTACCATCTCTCCAGGCTCAAGAGGGCACATACTCACCTACTTGGTCTGTCCAGCAAGATTCCACCCTCCCATTTTCCAAGGTATCACAATAAAGGGCATATCTGCTCATCATCCTAGTGCATTTTTTTTTTGGTGATACGAACAAGATGGGTAATAACAATATTTTTTTCTCCTGGTCACTTGCCCTCTCATCTTCCTCAAGAAACAGATGCCTGGCATCTCCGGGATGTGTAGTAGGGGCTGTGGGCCTCTTCCCACAGCCCGGCTCATGGTTGCCTGGCTAGCTTATGCCCCAAAATAACGACACACAAACTGTATCCTTTTAAACACTGCTTGGCCCATTTCTGTTCATGTATGTAGCACCCCAAGGTGCGCTTACCGGGAAGATTCTAGCCTACGTCCATCCTGGGTCAGAGCTTCATCGTGTCTACTCTGGAGAGGAGAGCATGGCGTCTGTCTCTCAGAGGAGCTGCCTTGCATCTGAGCTCACTTCCTCTTCCTCCCAGCATTCTATTCTGTTTACTCCACCCACCTAAGGGGTAGCCTATCAAATGGGCCAAGGCAGTTTGTTTATTGACAAATGACCTTCCTCCATCATTTCCCTTTTTTCTGTTTAAACAAAAAAAAAAAGGAAGGCTTTAACTTTAACATAGCAAAATTACATATAACAAAACAGTTATCAAGTAAAAATTACAATATTTACATCTATTTTATCTTTATCATAACTAAGGAAAACAATAACTATCTATATATTCTTTAACTCCCTCAAAGACTCCAGAAGGATATAATATTACCTAAGCAAACAAGAAATAAGCAACTTTCAAACTCTAGAAATGACAGAGACATCTTGCTGCCTGGACAGCCACCCAAAGTTCCTCTGTACCGTTGGGGCATCCATCTTCTGCTTACAGGTCCATAGTGTCCAGCAGACATTTCCATGAAGCAGGAAATTTCAAAGGCAGTTCAGTCACTATCTGCTGTATCCTGCAGAATGTCTTGCAGACTCTTTCATGAATCAGGAACCCCAAAAGATCATCTCACCTTAGGCAAGTTCAGTAGTCCTCTCTCTGTGGGTTCTCTGTGTCCAGTTTATGCAACAGTCCAGGCAAGAGCAGTTTCTTGCCCAAATGGCTATCAAACTCCATAAGGTGCCTCTTCGATGCCCATCTTCTTCTTGAAGCAGATTGGTGCTGCCAGGAGCAGAGTGTCTCATTGTCATGAAAAACCCTAAGTTATTAAAACATTTAAAATACCATATTCTCTAGCCTTTGAAAGATATGATGAATGCCTATTTGAAATATATGCATGCACATCTAGAAAATCTAACTAACATGACTACAAACTTGACTATTATTGATAATTATCTATTAACAACCTATATACATTACATTTTTAAGTGAACTACACAATCACAATACCTTAATCAATATCAGAAATACATATACATATAATAAAATTGACCTTAAATTAATATCAGTAAACCAAGATTCATATCAATGTAAATTATTCACATCTATATCATCTCCCCCTTTAAATGTAAAAGAACATTTATAAACAATATATGGGAACATGGGCGCAGTTTTTTCTCTCCAAACTGCTTCCTGCTGAATGGGGGCGCTGTTATTCGGGTCTTTTATGGGATAACCTGGGCGCCAGATGAAGGCGCAAGTCATAAACAATCCCACACCAGTTTGGAATTGTGATTAATAGGGTGGTATTTATTTAAAGGGGAATAAACTTACAGATCACGGTCCCAGACAACAGCCCTCTGCGCACGCAATTGGGAAGAAGTCTAGTCGCCGGAACCGGAGCAGGAAGTAAAGAGAGAGAGGAGGGAAGTGGCCGCTTTTTTTAAAGGGAAAGATACCACGCCCCAATGGGCTGGTATCTTGGCGGCTATTGGCTGGAGGAGCGGAAGGACCTCCCGCAACAGGGATGACAGAAAACAGGATGCCTCTCCAGCCACACCTCTCCCCAAGTGTGAACCCAGCTCTCCCCTTCCCCACATTGTCCCATGCCTACAGGGAGTAGCCAGACTTGAATCGATGCCCCTTTATCCAAAGAGAGCCTAAAATGTTGGTCATAAATATCACTTTAGCTTTCTGTCACCCCTTATACAAAGAGTCTGGAAGGTAATCCCAGTCCCTGGCTATGCTCCCAAACCTTGTCACCTCCCTGGGGGAGGGTCAAAGGAGCCTGCCAAACCTTGATCCCTCCCCAAGAAAGGTCAAGACGACTCCCACAGCCTATTTAAACTGCACTCCAGAAAATTAACACATGGTCTTCCCTCTTCCATGATCCTGTGGGTAGCTTTCATTCCTTGCTTGGACTACCCGGGAGTGCAGGAGTTCAATTAAACCTGGATAACTTTTTCGTTGTTGTTGTTGTTTTAATTGACTTTTATTAAGGTCTACATTTTTCTCTGCTTCCATTCCAGCTTCTTTTCCTCCCATTCACCTCCCCCCAACAAGGTCCCCATGCTTCCAATTTACTCAGGAGATCTTGTCTTTTTCTACTTCCCTTGTAGAGATATATGTATATCTCTTTAAGGGTCCTCATTGTTGTAAACCTGGATATCTTTTAATTTGGTTTGATTTGGTCTGATTGAGATTAATTGCATTGCCGGAGAGCTCATTTTAGAAAATATTCCTAACAATATGTACTTGAAATAATTCCAGTTTCTGAATCATATGGACTGGTTTTAAACCTCAGCTCAAATGTTTCTTTACTGCACACACTAATATATTAGCATTAAGATGAGAGTCAGAAGATACTAGCATTGGATAGCCTTATTTCTTTTTCAAATTAAAATACTTGCTACAGAATCAATTTCATATAGTTTACCTGGAACTCTTCCCGCCTCCACTGCCCCATTGGGAGATGCAATTCTTTATTTAAATATTTTCAATTGTTTGCACGTTACTGAACAAACTATCTTCTCAGTCACCTTATTTCATGGCTTTTTATTTATTTATTTATTTATTATTTATCTATTTTTGTATTTTTGAGACAGGGTTTCTCCGTAGCTTTTTTGGTTCCTGACCTGGGACTATCTCTTGTAGACAGAGCCCAAATACCCAGAACTCACACAACACTCAGATGTTTTACAAGCCTATAGAGTGAGGTAATGTGGAGATAAGAGGATCTCTGGGGCTTGGGGGGCACAAACATGCTACAGATTCAATAATAGTTTCTGTCTTGGGGGAATATGGTAGAAAGTGATAGAGTAAGAAACCAGGTTTCTTCTTTTGGTCTCACAACACACGTGCAGTCATGTACACAATGCATGCACACGTGCATACATCACATAAGCGATGCATGTATGCACAAAGGGGAGAAAAATAAAATATTTTCTGCCACCATGGGTATTAATTAAAGGAAGCATGAAATATTTGGTTGCAAAGTACTTCTTTGTACAGCATAACAGCTACAATAGACTTTAATAAGATGTAGCACCATGATCTGAGGTATGTGGAATCCGATTAGCTTAACGGTAATACTTCACAAATGAAAGATGAAACCACAGAGGGACTGGCAAAAAATTTGCAATAACACAGAGTTTCATTTTAGAGATTATATTGGAAAACAGTGAAATTTGCAACTAGTTGGCACTCTTCTCACCTTTAATAAGGCAAGTAGTGTTTTGGTAATTGACAGATGACTGCTGCAATATAAACGTATGTGTTTACGCAGTTCTGTATTTTTCATGTAAAGCATGATAGCAAAACCTTTTGAGTACTTTCCTTATAGGTACATAGAAGAAAATGAAAATTTATATTAAAATTCGTAGCTTTCTTTTATCATTATATAGCTATTATATATTGTTTAAATAAGAAAAGCAAAGGAGGATGCAAGTTCAGAACTTCTAACTTCTTTTTTTGTTTGTTTTGTTTTTTTTGTATTTTTTGTTTTGTTTTGTTTTTTGTTTTTGAGACAGAGTTTCTCTGTAGCTTTGGAGCCTGTCCTGGAATTCATTCTGTATGCCTGGCTGGCCTCAAACTCACAGAGATTTGCCTGCCTCTGCCTCCCAAGTGCTGGAATTAAAGGCCTGCCCCACCGTCACCCAGCTCTAACTTCTTTTCTAGTTTATGTATTTTTGCATACATAACTTACACTTTTTTTCCACTTGGGGGGATACATTATATCAAATCTAACAGAGATAAATATTGTATCACCCAACAAACAACAAAGGCAAAATCATGGAAACAGTGAAAAGTCTAGTATTGGCCATGGAAAGGAATAAAGTGTGATGTTATTTTCTGTCCTTTTTAAAATCTTATAACAACCGATGGCTATTGTAGAAAGTAGTCACAATGTGGAGAACAACTGAGCCTGCCTGATTCTGGGGCAATATGAAAAATCTCCAAACATTGTCTTTGTTTTTTTTTTGAACCTAAAACTGTGTGGGAAAAATTAAGTCTCTCTCAGATCATTATATGTTCATATGTATCTGGGAATGCACATACAAACACATACATACATAAACATGCACATTTAATTAATAATAATAAAATAGACTACTTGATAGTATAGGGGCATGGGAGTGGGTTGAGAGAAGATAGCTGAAAATTGATCAAGAGCAGAAAGAAAGAAAGGGGGAGCAAAAAGTGATGTAATTCTTTTCAGTTAAAAACAAATTTAAAAACTTTAAAATGATGTACATATCTACAATTAAAAATTTAAATAAATGTATACATGTATGTTGTATGGGTTTGTTTCTAAATAGGATTTCTATACTTATTTGGTACTCACATCATGTACTGTAGTAGGAGCTGCGGGCCTGCTTTTCGTCCTGCCCGGCTCCTGCATGGCTAGCTTTACACCAGAAATAACAACACACAGATTGTATTCATTTAAACACTGTTTGGCCCATTTCTATTCATGTGTGTAGCACCCCAAGGTGCTCTTACCGGGAAGATTCTAGCCTACGTCCATCCTGGGTCAGAGCTTCATCGCATCTGCTCTGGAGCACATGGGCATGGCGTCTGTCTCTGAGAGGAGCTGCCCTGCATCTGAGCTCACTTCCTCTTCCTCCCAGCATTCTATTCTGTCTACTCCACCCACCTAAGGGATGGCCTATCAAATGGACCAAGGCAGTTTGTTTATTGACAAATGACCTTCCTCCATCAATGTACAATAACATTTTATGACATGGATTATTTAGGATTTCTTTCATTGCTGAACCCAATCACAATTTTGTTGACTGAAAGGGTTAAGACTGTATATTATACACGTCTTTACTCAATATTAATAAAAGGCCCCATCTCTATTTTTTTTTTTTTTTTTTTTTTTGGTTTTTCGAGACAGGGTTTCTCTGTAGCTTTGGAGCCTTTCCTGGAACAAGCTCTGTAGACCAGGCTGGTCTCGAACTCACAGAGATCCGCCTGCCTCTGCCTCCCAAGTGCTGGTATTAAAGGCGTGCGCCACCACCTCCCAGCCTCCCATCTCTATCTTTATGTTATAAGTTCATATATTTAAATTACTATCTTTATTGCTAAAAACAACACTAAAACATCCTATGAAACTATATGAAATAATTCATTAGTATTAACACAAGCATATTACATGTTTGGATTTGAATAAATAGCCTGATTTTGTAGATCATAAGTCCATGAGCTAATAAGCAAACTCAAAGCTGAAATCTATGCAATTGCTTCTCAAGTAACAGTCTTAGGGGATCTTGCATCCCATCTTCATTATCTCTGACACGGGAAAGATTTTGGAAGATCATCTTGTCATTAAACATAGGGGAAAGACTGTAGCTGAAAATAAATACTATATTTTTTCTGTGGTCAAAGAGCTTAATTTCCTCAGGGTATAAGATTAACATATTAACACAGACCACATGGCTTCCTCTGTGACTTTCTATGAAGATCATTGGAATGTCTTTTGTATTTTTTTTTCTCTCCAGGTTGCAGTTCTTATAATTTGGTGTTCATTCTTGGGCTTTAGACAGAGGCATCAACCAGTAACCTTGAAATGCAGTGGTCACAGTAAATTACTAAAGAATTTCATTATGACAGCTGCAAAAGCAGAGATGGGCGGAGCTCAGAGCTGAGATGTTGTGAAGGAAGTTCGCAAAAACCTTAAATTATCCTCAGCAGAGGTGACCTTCCAGAACCAATGAGCTAGTGAGAGTGTTGCACCATGGTGTTCTGTTTGTCTTCCTTACTGGTGAAGTGTTCAGTAAGTGTTTAGTCCAAGCCTATAATATTTCCCTCAACTAGAAATTGCATTAGTGACTCTAGTATTTTATAGAGAAAGTAAAAATGTAGTACCACCTCTTGTTAAGATCTATGAAGGACAAAAGGCATTTTAAACTTCTCAGATCATTATGTATTTGATTCAAGTATCCCCATAATTTTATGTTATCTATCAGGATGCATCACTCTTAGATTTGTAAATTTCAGGGCAATATTTCTCTGCTTAATCATAAATTTAGATGTATGGATTTTCAGAAGTTAATATCAACTTCTTGTACACCATATCCAAGTAAACTGGAATGAGTAGTTCTTAAGGAATAGTCATGTAACAATACATATATATATATATATGTATATATATATGTATATATATATATTTATCTACCCAAGTTCTACTGAAGGGACTTCAAATTTTTTTAAGTGTATTTTATTGAGAAAGATTATTTCAAGGTGTGTGACTTTTGTTTATCCTGTATTTGATTAACTTTGAAACTGTGATTCTTTGCCTGTCAAAAACACCTGATGGTACAAATAAAGAACCGAATGATCAATAGTGAGGCCTGAGGAAGTATAGGCAGGGATGGCTGGCAGAGACTATAAATAGAAGGAGAACCAAGGAAAAAGGAGAATGAGAAGCAAGGATTGATCAATGGAAAGTGGACATCAGGGGCCGGGCCGACCACCCAGTAAGACTGAAAGTAAGATTACAAAAGAAAGATAAAAGCCCCGATTACAGAAGTAAAAAAGATAAAAGCCCAGAAGCAAAAGGTAGTTAGAATAATTTAAATTACAAAAAGCTGGGAATAAATAAGTAAAGCTAAGGCTGGACATTCATAACTAAGAATAATCCTCTGTGTGTGTTTACCAGGGTGATGGGCCCCTAAAAAAGCCAAAGAAGAGCCGGGCAGTGGTGGCGCACGCCTTTAATCCCAGCACTCGGGAGGCAGAGGCAGGCGGATCTCTGTGAGTTCGAGGCCAGCCTGGTCTAGAAGAGCTAGTTCCAGGACAGGAACCAAAAGCCATGGAGAAACCCTGTCTCGAAAAATCCAAAAAATAAAATAAAATAAAAGCCAAAGGAGTAAAAAACATTACACGATTGCTTACAGTTTGAGAAGATTTCAAACTCTATGAACATAACTGTGAGAAGCATGGTTGGAGGCAGGCGGGCATGACTGTAGTTGAGAGCATGCATTTTTTATTATTCATTTATTTAACTAATTTCCTGATTACAGATTCTAACTCTCTCTTTTCCTCTCATTTCCCCCCTACCCCTCCCTCCTCAGTTTTTGTTCAGAAAGGGGCAGGACTTCAATGGGCATTAGCAAAGCATGGCATATCAAGATGTAGTCAAACAAAGCACCTCCCCTTATATTTTATCTGGGAAACACAATCCAGAATGAGTAGGTTCCCTAGAGCAACTATGGTATTAGAAACAGCCCCTGCTGCTGTTGTTAGGAATCCCATAAGTAGACCTGTCTACACAACAGTTATGTATGTGCAGAGGCCTTACTTCTATCCTGTGTGGGGTTCCTTAGTTGTTGGTTCAGACTCTGTGAGTTTGTATGATCCAGGTTAGTTATTTCTGTGGGATTTCTTGTGATTTCCTCAAATGCTCTGACACTTACAATCCTTCCTCCCTTTCTTGAGAAGGATTTCCCAAGTTTGCCATAGTGTTAGGTTGTGGATTTCTGTCTGCATCTGTTTCCATCAGTTGTTGGATGGAGGCTCTCTAATGACTATTGGGGTAGTTACTAGTCTGATCACAGGAGATACTCAGTTTACAATACTCATCCACTACTTCTAAGAGTCATCCTTGTAGATTTCTGAGAGTTTCTCTTGCAACAGGTTTCTATCTGACCACAAAGTGCTACCCCTTTCAAGTCATTTCTTTCAGTACTCTCCCCCTCCAACCAGCCCCTAATGAGATCTCTCAAATTCCCATTCCTACTTGCCCCAGTCGGCCTAGGAGATCTCTTCTGGGGATCTTGTGTGTCCCTAGTCCTCAGAACCTCACTGTTACCTAGCCTCTGGGTCTGGGTATTGTGACATTTTTTTATCCTTTACTTTATCAGTAATATCCACTTATGATTGTCTTTGTGGTTCTCGGTTACCTCACTCAGGATGACTTCTAAGTTCATCCATTTGCCTGAAAATTTTCTGATGTCATTGTTTTTATCAGCTGAGTAATACACCAGTGGTAGATGGGCTGAGAAAGAAATCAGGAAAACAATATTATTCACAATAGCCACAAACAATACAAAATATCTTGGGGTAATTCTAACCAAGGAAGTGAAAGACCTGTATTACAAGCACTTCAATCTTTGAAGAAAAAAATATTGGAAAAGATATCAGAAGACAGAAATGCTCGTCGATCAGTAGGATTAACATGAGAAAATGGCTATTTTACTGAAAGCAATCTACATATTCAATACAATCCCCATAAAAATTAAACACAATTCTTTAAAGACCTTAAAAGGACAATACTCAGCTTCATATGGAAAACCAAAAACCCAGGATAGCTAAAATAATGCTGTAGATTAAAAGAACTTTCAGTGGTATCAATAATCCTGATCTTAAGCTCTACAACAGAGATATAGTAATAAAAAGCAGCATGGTATTGCCATAAAAATAGATAGATGGATCAATAGAATTGAATCCAAGACCATGACATAAGTTAGCATACTTAGAGGACCTTATATTTTATAAACAAGCCAAAATTATAGAATAGAAAAAAGAAAGCATGTTCAGCAAATAGTGCTGGCATAACTGGATAGTGTCATGTAGAAGAAACATCCACCTTATGTTCAATGACCAAGTGAGACTGTTCCTGCTTTAGGATTTTGAAATCTCAAAGTCCACCCACAGTGACAGACTTCCTCAAGAAGGGCTCATCTCCCTCCTAATCCTTCCTAAACAGTTCACCAACCAAAAACCAAACATTTAAATAGATGAACTTATGGGGGCCATTCTCATCTTAACCATCATAGTTTGTGTTCTGAAGGTAATTAGAAGTCCTTCGTACTCTTGTTTTTTCTTTATGTTGTGCCAGCATGGAACAATGAATTACTAGATTGATTTCACTATAATAGTTATCATTAAATTATATTGTTTTTTAATCTGATAAAAACTTCCTAGAGTAAATTTGAAAATAAGGTAGGTACATCATTATTTTTCTTCTGGAAAAAAGAGAAATTGACATTTGGTAAAGATATTCTTTTTCTTTTTACTTTGTTAAGGTTCTCAATTTTTACGTGAATACTTAGATTTTTATTATAAAATAATTTTGGATGTCATGAGCTATTTTATTCTTATCGTTTTTCTTTTTTCCCTGATTTGATTGAGAAGCAAAAAGCTACACATTCAAATATACACAACTTGATATTTTGGTGATATGCCCATTCCTGGCAAGGACCTATGCCACAAATATAAGCATCATCTATAACATCCTTAACATTTTGAAGGATAAAAAATTAATTAAAAAAATAACGGTATACTACAGTTAAAGTGAGTGATCATTCTTATAGAACTGAGAATTCTCAAAAATTTGATCCCAAAATTTAGTTTGCAAACTGATGAGTGATCCATGCACTATGCTTATGAAATCTTCAAGAAAAATATTAAGTATTTGAATAAATAATAGAAAGTCAAGTGAGATAATGTAGAACAGGTATTTAAAAATATGTGCCTTGGTTATGTTAAAATGGGTGAAGAGGTTAAAGCTGAAGTAGTATATTTCTGCCTGCTGTGGTTTGTACATCTATGTATGTGAGTATGTATATGTGCGTGTGTCTATAAATACATACATTGTGATATATATATAGATATATAGATATATACTGTGACACACACATATATACATATATCCTATGATTTATGATTTATGTGTTATATATATTGTACACACATATATACGCAGAAACAGTGTTCTGTGGTTTTGGTCTTTTTATGTCTGAAATTTTAATGACAGGGCTATGATTACTGAATTGTCTGAGTGCTTTGAAGGAGCTCAGGCTAGGTACCAGCAGCATCTGTAAATTTAAATTTGTGATAACAGAATTTACTAATTCAGTTGAATGCTTATCAGATCTGAAAAGTCTTTAAAATCCAAAAGTAGAATCTGAGATCCGGGGGGGCGGGCGTTCCAAAAACTTTATGTAACTTCATAAAGATATGGTAATTTACTCCTTGGCTATAAAATTACAACCATTAAAATATCTATGCAGGCAGTGGACCCCTGGCCCGCGCAGGTGGAAGTGGCGGACCCAGGCCCGCGCAGACGTGGAGGATGGGGGATAGTCCAGGCATGAAATAGTGAAGCCCACACTGAGGGCAGATCGCCCCACTACAATTAAATCAAGTAGGATTTTTGGGGCCTGGCCTGCAGAGTGGGAGGCCTTTTATTGTCAAGGTCCACGGGCTAACGGGGAGCCTGGTCCTGTCCCTGAAGACCCTCCTGAGTAGGGAGAGTGTTCTAGGCCCGCAGCGGGACGCAGGAAATGAAGCGGGAGCATTCCCTGACCCCTTTCACACCCCAGTTAGCCTGCAAGGGCTGATACCCTCTGCTGGGGCTGCTCCTCCTCTGCTGCGACCTCTCTCATCCTGGCACATCCCAGCTTGTGCCCAGGGCCCTCCTTCACTCCCGGTCCCTTCTGCAGGGCCGCGGGATCACCCAGTATAGCCTGTTTGGGCACTGGGTGGGGAGTTAGGGCCAGAGGGCAGCGGAAGTTTCTCTGTTTTGGTGGCTGGCCTACAGAGGGGTAGGCCTTTTGTTGGCAAGGTACCTGCCGAACGGGGAGTGTGGTCCTGGTCCTGAAGATCCTTCTGAGTGGTGAGAGAGATCTTGGCCTACGGCGGGAGCCAGGAAATGGAACGAGGGCACTTTGTAAGCGGGGCCATTGGCCAGCAGGGAAACCTGTTCCTGACTTAAAAGACCCATTAGATAGCATTGATAGGAGGAGATGGGCAGGCGCCAAGGCAAGAATTCACCCAACAATCTGAAAAACAACATGAAAACACCAGAACCCAATGATCTTACAACAGAAGGACTTGAACACCCTAACACAGAAGAAGTGGAAAAAATTGACTTTATGAAAGCAATAGAGTCCCTTAAACAACATGTAAAAAACACCCTTATAGAAATGGATGAGAAGTATAACAAAAAGTTTGATGAAATGAGTAAATGTGTAAATGATACACTGGGAAACCAAGAAAAAACAAACAAACAGGTAATAGAAGCAGTTCAAGAATTGAAATCTGAAATCGAAGAAAGGAAGAAAACACAAACTGAAGACGAGCTGGATATGGAAAATCTAGGTCAACGAGCAGAGACTACAGAAACAAGCATAATCAATAGAATACAGGAGATAGAAGAAAGAATCTCAGATTCTGAAGACACCATAGAGAAAATAAATGCACTGATCAAAAAAACAGCAAAGCCAACAAATTCTCATCACAAAACATTCAGGAAATATGGGACACAATAAAAAGACCAAACCTAAGAATAATAGGGATAGAAGAAGAAGAGTCATAGCTCAAAGGCCCAGAAAATATTTTTCACAAAATTATAGAAGAAAACTTTCCCAACATAAAGAAGATACTCATTTGAATATTCAAGAAGCATACAGAACACCAAACAGACTGGATCAAAAACAAAAACTCCCCTCGCCATATTATAATCAAAACACAAAATATACAGATTAAAGAAAGAATATTAAGAGCTGCAAAGGAAAAAGGGCAAGTTACTTAAAAAGGTAAAAAGATCAGACTTATACCTGACTTCTCTATGGAAACCATGAAAGCCAGAAGGTCCTGGATAGAGGTACTGCAGAAACTAAGAGACCATGGATGCAAACCCAAACTACTATACCCAGCCAAGCTATCGTTCACTATCAATGGAGAAAACAAGACATTCCAGGACAAGAACAAATTTAAAAAATACGTAGCCACAAATCCTGCCCTACAGAAAATAATAGAAGGAAAATCACAACCCAAGGAATCCAACGTAGCCAACACTGATTACAATAACTCAGGTATCTAGCGACCCTTCACTAGCACGACTCAAAGAAGGGAGACACACAAACTCTACTACCAAAAACAATAGGAATAACCGGAGTAAACAACCACTGGTCATTAATATCACTTAATATTAATGGTCTCAATTCACCTATAAAAAGGCACAGACTAAAAGATTGGATATGAAAACAGGATCCAGCATTTTGCTGTTTGCAAGAAACACATCTCAACCACAAAGACAGGCATCTACTCAGAGTAAAGGGTTGGGAAAACGTTTTCAAGCAAATGGTCCTAAGAAAAAGCAGGTGTGCCCATACTAATTTCTAACAAAACGGACTTCAAACTAAAATCAATCAAAAGAGATCGAGATGGACACTTTGTATTCATAACAGGAACAATTCATCAGGTTGAAGTCTCAATCGTGAATATCTATGCCCCTAATATAAAAGCACTTATTTATGTAAAAGAAATATTACTAAAACTCAAGGCAGACATCAAACCACACACACACTAGTAGTAGGAGACTTCAACACACCTCTCTCACCAATGGACATGTCAATCAGAAACCTAATAGAGAATTAAGAGAATTGTTGGAGGTAAAGAAGCAAATGGACTTAACTGACATCTATAGAACACTCCACCCAAATAGGAAAGAATATACCTTCTTCTCTGCAGCTCATGGAACCTTCTCCAAAATTGACCACATACTCGGAAACAAAGGAAACCTCCACAGATACAAAAAAAATATCAGTGTCCACCTGTGTCTTATCAGATCACCATGGATTAAAGATAGAAGGCAACAACAATACTACCCCCAGAAAGCCGACAAACTCATGGAAACTGAACAGTCAACTACTGAACCATACCTGGGTCAAGGAAGAAATTAAGAAAGAAATTAAAGTCTTCCTTGAATTTAATGAAAATAAAGAGACAACATACTCAAACTTATGGGACACGATGAAAGCAGTGCTAAGAGGAAAGTTCATAGCACTTAGTGCCCACTTAAAGAAAATGGAAAAAGAATACATTGGAGACTTAACACCACACCTGAAAACTCTAGAAAAAAAAAGAGAAGCAGACACACCCAGGAGGAGTAGAAGAATGGAAATAATCAAATTGAGGGTGGAATCAACAAAATAGAAACACAGAAAACAGTCTAAAGAATCAATGAAACAAAAAGTTGGTTCTTGGAAAAAATCAACAAGATTGACAAACCCCTATCCAAACTAATTAAACGACAGAGAGAGAACACACAAATAAATAAGATCAGAAATGAAAAGGGGGACAAAACCACAGACACAGAGGAAATTCAGAGAATTATTAGATCTTAGTACAAAAGCCTGTATGCCACAAAACTGGAAAATGCAAAAGAAATGGACATTTTTTTGGATAAGTACCATATACCAAAGCTAAACCAAGAACAGGTGAACGATCTAAATAGACCTATTAGTTGCGAAGAATTAGAAATGGTTATCAAAAATCTCCCTTCCAAAAAATGCTCAGGACCAAATGGTTTCAATGCAGAATTCTACCAGAACTTCCAAGAAGAGCTAATACATATACTCCTTAATGTATTTCACAATATAGAAACAGAAGAGTCATTGCCAAATTTCTTTTAAGAAGCTATAATTACCCTGATACCAAAACCACACAAAGACCCAACCAAGAAAGAGAATTACAGGCCTATCTCACTCATGAACATCGATGCAAAAATTCTCAATAAAATACTGGCAAACCGAATCCAAGAACACATCAGAAAAATTATCCATTATGATCAAGTAGGCTTCATCCCAGACATGCAGGGCTGGTTCAACATATGCAAATTTATCAATGTAATCTACCATATAAATAAACTGAAAAAAAAACCATATGATCATTTCATTAGATGCTGAAAAAGCATTCGACAAAATTCAACACCCCTTTATGATGAAGGTCTTGGAGAGATTAGGGATAAAAGGATCATACCTAAATATAATAAAAGCTATTTACAGCAAGCCGACAGCTAACATTAAATTAAACGGAGAAAAACTCAAAGCCATCCCACTAAAAACAGGAACACGATGAGGATGTTCACTCTCTCCATATCTCTTCAACATAGTGCTAGAAATTCTAGCAATAGCAATAAGACAACATAAGGGGATCAAGGGGATTCATATTGGAAAGGAAGAAGTTAAGCTTTTGTTATTTGCAGATGATATGATAGTATACATAAGCGACCCCAAAAACTCTACCAAAGAAATCCTACAGCTGATAAACACCTTTGGGAATGTGGCAGGATACATGATCAACTCCAAAAAATCAGTTGCCTTCCTATACACTAAGGATAAGGAAGCAGAGAGGGAAATCAGAGAAACATCACCTTTCATGATAGCCACAAATAGAATAAAATATCTTGGGGTAACTCTGACCAAGGAAGTGAAAGATCTATTTGGAAAGTACTTTAAGTCTTTGAAGAAAGAAATCGATGAGGACACCAGAAAATGAAAGTATCTCCCTTGCTCTTGGATTGGGAGGATCAACATAGTAAAAATGGCAATTCTACGAAAAGCAATCTATAGATTCAACACAATCCCCATCAAAATCCCATCAAAAGTCTTCACAGATCTGGAAAAGACAATAATCAACTTTATATGGAAAAACAAAAAACCCAGGATAGCCAAAACAATCTTATACAATAAAGGATTGTCTGGAGGCATTACCATCCCTGACCTCAAACTCTATTACAGAGCTACAGTATTGAAAACAGCTTGGTATTGGCATAGAAACAGAGAAGTCGACCAATGGAATTGAATAGAAGACCCTGGCTTTAACCCACAAACCTATGAACACCTGATTTTTGATAAACGACCTAAAAGTATTCAATGGAAAAACGATTGTATCTTCAACAAATGGTGCTGGCAAAACTGGATGTCAATATGTAGAAGAATGAAAATAGATCCATATCTATCACCATGCTCAAAACTCAAGTCCAAATGGATTAAAGACCTCAATATCAGTCCGAATACACTGAACCTGATAGAAGAGAAAGTGGGAAATACTCTACAACACATGGGCATAGGAGAACACTTCCTACCTATAACCCCAGCAGCACAGACAATAAGGACAACATTGAATAAATGGGACCTCCTGAGACTGAGAAGCTTCTGTAAAGCAAAGGACACTGTCACTAAGACAAAAAGGCAACCCACTGACTGGGAGAAGATCTTCACCAACCCTGCAACTGACAAAGGTCTGATCTCCAAAATATATAAAGAACTCAAGAAAGTAGACCGCAAAAGGCTAATCAACCCAATTATAAAATGGGGCACTGAGCTGAACAGAGAATTCTCAACAGAAGATGTTCAAATGGCCAAAAGACACTTAAGATCATGCTCAACTTCCTTAGCCATCAGGGAAATGCAAATCAAGACAACATTATCTTACACCTGTCAGAATGGCTAAAATCAAAAACACCAATGATAGCCTTTGCTGGATAGGTTGTGGAGAAAGGGGTATACTCATCCATTGCTGGTGGGAATGCAAACTTGTGCAACCACTTTGGAAAACAGTGTGGCAGTTTCTCAGGAAATTCGGGATCAACCTACCTCTGGACGCAGCAATACCACTCTTGGCAATATACCAAAGAAATGCCCTATCATACAACAAAATTATATCCTCAACTATGTTCATAGCAGCATTGTTTGTAATAGCCAGAACCTGGAAACAACCTAGATGCCCTTCAATGGAAGAATGGATGAAGAAAGTATGGAATATATATATATATATATATATATATATATATATATATATATATATATATATATTAGAGTACTACTCAGCAGTAAAAAACAATGACTTCCTGAATTTTGCATGCAAATGGACGGAAATAGAAAACACTATCCCGAGTGATGTGAGCCAGACCCAAAAAGAGGAACATGGGATGTACTCACTCATATTTGGTTTCTAGCCATAAATAAAGGACATTGAGCCTACAATTCGTGATCCTAGAGAAGCTAAAAATGAAGGTGAACCCAACGAAAAACATATAGGCATCCTCCTGAATATTAACCTTCATCAGGCGATGAAAGGAGACAGAGATAGAGACTCACATTGGAACACCGGTCTGAAATCTCAAGGTCCAAATCAGGAGCAGAAGGAGAGCATGAGCAAGGAACTCAGAACCGCGAGGGGTGCATCCACACACTGAGACAATGGAGATGTTCTATCAGGAACTCACCAAGGCCACCTGGCCTGGGTCTGAAAAAGCATGGGATAAAACCGGACTCGCTGAACATAGTGGACAATTAGGACTACTGAGAACTCAAGAACAATGGCAATGGGTTTTTGATCCTACTGCATGTACTGGCTTTGTGGGAGCCTAGGCAGTTTGGATGCTCACCTTGCTAGACCTGGATGGAGGTGGGTGGTTCTTGGACATCCCACAGGACAGGGAACCCTGATTGCTCTTAGGACTGACGAGGGAGGGGTACTTGATCGGGGGAGGGGGAGGGAATTGGGAAGCGACGGCAGGGAGGAGGCAGAAATCTTAAATAAATAAATAAATAAATAAAATATCTATGCAATGACTGTTATTGAAAAAAGCCAAAAAATTTGAAGAAGAGTAGGGAGAAATATATGGGAAGGTTTAAAGGAGAAGGGGGGGAAAGGTTTTCATTAAATTATAATCTCATAAATTAAAAATAAATGATTGAATAAACAAATAAAGGAGAAAAATAGAACAAATAAGCTTGAATGAACTTTGATCCCCAGGTAAAGTTTCATAGATTTCTGAGAACCCTTCTTCCCACGAAATTCCCTTCTTCCTTCTCCTCATGTTCTCCAAAAACACCTCAAAGAAATTACAGGATGTATTTTTGCTCTTTTCAGTTTACTTTTTATCTTGGTTGATTAGCCTTGCATTAACTGCTCTTTGGGCTGCTGAGGGAGGGGGAGTTGATTGGGGGAGGTGGGTGAATGGGAGGCGGTGGTGGGGAGGAGGCAGATATCTATAATAAATAAATTAAATTAATAAATAATAATTAAAAATAAAAAAATAAAATAAAAAAACAAGTTCTACGGACATAAGAATCCGGTGATTTCTGCACTATATGCCAAAGTCGCAAAACAGAGTGAGCTCATACCTGCAAGAAACAAACTTCCCAATCAATTGTTACTGGGAAAAAGTTCAGAAAATATCATCATGCATTCTCATTTGTGTTTAACAGCAACCGTCTATGTTGCGGAGTTTTAGCCAATTTCAGTAATAAACAGAAAAGAAATAAAAATTAGTTTAAACTGGTAAGGCACTCTAGAGACTAAAAGAAAAAAAAATTCTCCTTTCCTTATGGACACTGTGTGTGTCTTAAGGTTCTTGTTGCTCTGATAAACACTATTACTAAAAGTAAGTAGGGGATGAAAGGGCTCATTTCAATTTACACTTCTAGGTCACATGTGTGTAAATTACTCATTTGTAATTTGTGTTCATTTTGGTATTTTAACAAAAAATAAGGTAGTTAAAATTAGAGAGTATTCTATTATTTATTTCTCAAAATTTTAGATGCTGCTGCCACTGCTCCATCTTTTTTTTCATGATCAATCTTTTATTACTTTTATCGTGGGATGATCACAAACTCAGAAAAGCTGTCAGACATCTCTGATCCTGGTTCTCTTTATCTGTATGTGTGTCCAATTTATAATTCTAAATATATTACATTCTCATTCTCTCTGTGTGTGTGGGGGGGGTGATAGGATGGGTGCATGCTTTATAATTCCATGCATTATATTCAGTATCTTATCAGTTTTTAACATCTGTAGATTTGATAGAGTCCTTTGGCTATACTGAGTCTCTGATCACAGTTTTTGAAGAAAATAGTACAGTGATTTTGCAGGATTACATTTATTTTCAATCATTGTGGAATTTTCATGCCCGTCTTTAACACACCAATGTTCTGTGAAAATAATTCAGACACTATAAAAAGGATGTGTTTGCCTGTATGTGTTTGTGTTGTGTAATTGTTTTCTTTTCTTTTTGGAGACAAAGGAAGGCTGTTAAGGTAATTGAAACTGACAAGGAATTCAAGACAATGAAAAGCCTCTTCCTCTGAGGTTACAGAAGTGGTAACCCCACTGCTAGGAATGGGAATACTTTGACCTACCCAAACTTTGTGAAGCTAATTATAGTGATGCAGGTTTGTAAGTCATGATCTCTGTTGTGGTGGAATTTTCAATAACAGAGCTGCCTTCATCACTCATGATCCTATAAGTAACCCCAATAAACTCACTTGTTTAACAACCAGGACTTGAATATAACCTTTCTTCTTAATCTCTCTGCATCATTTCTGTTCAGGGTTAATAGAAATTTACTGCTTAGACAATGCCAAGCAACATTCATCATTGTACCCTATGTGGAGTCACATGACACAAACATTGCATTATTGGAAACTTTGTGATCACAAGATTAGGGTCATATCTCCCACAATATCCACTGTAAGGCTATTGTTCTCTTTTATAATTGGTGAATTTTGAGAAGATATTTTAAAGGTGAGTAGTAACTCCACTTGTCACGTATCTAATAACTTATATCGGTATTTTTGAGTGACTTCTCTCTTTACTGATGCTATGGCGGTCACAGGAAAGATATTGTTTCATTTAACATCATCTATTCCAAGGATGAGCTTTTGTGTTGTTCCAGTCTTGAATCACAAAAGGTTGATACAATGTGAATTAAAAATACACCCACATATCTTAACACTCCTTATTTTCTGACAGCAAGTTATGGTCCATACTATTCTCATACTTTCTCTACTACTTGCTTTTGAAAAATCAACTTCTCTAAGAAATTTCTACTTTTTTTTAATATACAGGAACATTTATTTAGAAACCAAAACCTGGGTACAGTATGGTGTCATGAATCTAAGTCCAGATTTTCTGTTAAACTTTAAAACCTGAGATTGGTTCCTGGGGCACACATGGAAGAAGATAAAAATCTGCAACTTATCTTCTGAGTTCAATATGTACCCCGTGGCATATGCAAGACAACATATATAAACACACATAAATAAATGTAATAAAAAGGAAAAAGAACCTAAAATCTGGAGTATTACTATTGGTAGTATAATCTTTATATAAATTCCTAGAATTCAGTGGTTGCTGTCAGCATGAAGGGAAGTACAGTAGTAAACTGTTTAAAGAATAATCAACCAGATGTATTTCAAGGAAAATATAAGCAGTGATATGCTACAAACGTTAACTGAACAAGAAAAAACATGAATGAGATTCTTAAAATTATGGATTTAATTCAGATATTTTCAAAATTAGCATGTGAGAATCATGTGTGATTTCAAGGACTATTGTCTAACGTGTTTTCATACCTTCTCTAAGTGAATCACAAATTAGTTTCAGTTATTCTCTCTGAGAACTACCACAGGCTTCTAATATATCTGAGTATTTGAAAGTTCATCCTGGTACTAGAATAAATGTGCTTTGCCTTGGTTTTCCTAGATATTAGTTTTCTGAAAAGGTATGCTTTTATTGAGCATTTACGTTCTCCAAGTATCCTGAGTCAAAACTCATCAAAGCACCCACCGTTGTCTCCTAATGAGTGCTTTTCTGGAGCTATTGTTAGATTGTGGTATTATATAGTAATCTTGTCATGCTTCATACTAAAAACAATTGCATAAATGATTATTAATGTATATTTAATAGTAATGGGAAATAAATCCTAATTTGATATCTGAAGCCATTTTACTAAGATATTTAAAGATGTCCTCGCCTGTTGTGATAGGTTTTCACTTTAGTCTTTGTCTCTTGAATCCACTCTATCCAAATTTGAATATATGTGGTCATTCATCATGCAGTTTCATCATATATTGTGATTTTTTTTCAATAACTTGTTATTAATTTACTGTTTTGGTGATATTATTAAGGAACACAGGGAGTGCCAAAGAATTTTAAATAGATTTGATTAGCAATGATTACACACCTGTATAAATTTCTAATACACATATGTACACACAATCACACACACGCTTAGAGTTACAACTAAAACGTGAACTTTGGTGTGAGGGACAACAAAGCCCATGAAATATCTAAGTCAGTCCTTACCTTGTCTGTCTGATATCTCCAGAGTTATAGAAATTTAATGCATATACTTGGTATTAATTATCTTTATAATTGAAGTCCACCGTGGTATTGCCAAGTCTATTTCTACTGCAGGATCAGGATGAAGACCATAATCCCGACAAAATGAACCAACAAATCTTTGTTTCTGTATCAATCTATAAAGAATTTTCTGATTTCTTGCAGAGAAAGCCAGCTTGGCACATCATATCCACATGCTGTTACCCTCATTGAAAACTTTGAGCCAGGAAGGTAAAATTAAATCTCCAATTTCATTTATAGCTTAGAATTAATCTTTTAAAATTGTAGTGTATGCGTTAATTTTTAACTAAAATTATGAATGACTTTATATTTGAACTTGGAACAAAGAAGAGAAAAACCATGCTTAATTCAAAGTATAATATCTAGTTTTATAGATGAAGAGAGTAATTTCTGGGTAAAATTAAAAATTCACATTTTCTTCTGTGCTGCTTTTGTCCTCAATTGAATAAGGCGTGGCTTTTAGTCTATCAAGAGAAAAGTAGTTTTTTTAACCTTCAGATTGTATTGCTGTTCTCATGCAGCTACTTAAGAGAAGATATAGCATACAAAAAAACTTTTGATATGATCTGCTTTCTCAGTCTCATTTGGTTTATCTTGTGTTTTTACATATAGGGCAGTTCAGTAAATATTGATTGAGGAAAATATGATTTGACTGTTCATTTGAACATTTGCAGGCAATGAAATTAATTTAGAAGCTAAAATCCCTCAAGAGAAGTAGATAAAAAGACTATCATATAAATGTTGCAATATCACAAATTATTATCACTCTCATTCAATATATTTTCGACTTAAGGAACACAAATAACTTTACATCAGTGCCTATGAATGTTTGGATTGGAAAGTAAAGTGGCAATTCTGGGAAATATAAATACAAAAATGAAGAACTAAAACAGCTTTAAGATGAAATTTTTAAAAGTGTTTGTCTACTGTGCAATAACACTAATGAAGTTATGGGTTTGAAGAGACAGCTCTGTGGTTAAGAACATTGCTATTCTTACAGAAGACCTGAGTTCAGTTCCCAAAAGACACATTAGGTGATTCACAGCTGTCTACAATTCCAGCTCACTGAGGGATCTAATATTTTCTTCAGTCTCTGCTGGCACTTGTTTGATTGTGAAATACACTCATACTGAGACATATAAATGAAAATAAAAATTTCTAGATAAAAGTTTCCCATACACAGAAAGGACTGCAATTATCTCATGTTCTTTTTTTCTGAGCTGTCATTCAGGTTGGCCATTTTACACAGGTTTTACACATGTATCTGTTAGCTATATACTCATCATCATAAATGCATTTGAGTGTTCCTGTCCATCTTCTGCCCGAATTCTTGAACTTTTGTAGATACAAGATTCAAATATTTTCAGAGGGCTATACATTGAGATTCAAAGACAAGCTATTAGTTCTTTGGGAAAGACTGAAAGACTTTTAAAACAGAAATTTTGCTGAGGACAGGCTGGTGAAGTCTGAGAAATTGTGAGAAAGATTATTGAAGAAGTGAAAAAGATACAAGAAGCAAAGGAATTGGTAAGATTTTCTGGATATTCTATTTTTCACTATGTGTGTGTGTGTGAGGGGGCATGAACATGTGGGCTTACTTGCCCTAAGGAGTCCTCATCACAGCGGGTTTATTCTTATCAACTAAGTCATCCTTCCATTCCCTCAGTTTCTAATATTTTGAAAGATTTTTATTCCATGTTTTCTCTTTTCCACACTTTCGTCTTACTTTCCTTCACCTTATTAGCTAAATCAGACAACTTCTGTAATAGACATATGCAAGAAAATCTTGGGTGAGATGGCTGTTATTGAAAGATGTTAAATCTTAGTTTACTGTGTGGTTTCTTTCATTCATCCAATGTCAACACAAATCAAATATAATCTACTTGAATCAAAATACACTAATAGAGCCAAATGCCAGAATTTTAAGGTAAAATGAAGAATGTTGTCAACTTTCCTCTTTCCAAGCCAGATAAATTCACTCTGAGAACACCAATATAGACCGAATGACTTAATTCCCTGTATTAATGTAGGCTCGACCACAAACTATATGATGTGCTTTTGAAATTTTTTTTAATAAATTTTCAGTGAGATGTTTCTCAGTTTTGTAGCATCTAACAAGAGTTTTTTTTTTTTCCAAGCAAATCTTGGCTCTGGTTTACAAGTTTTGTATAGATTGCTGTTTCTCAAGCCCTGAATAAAGATCAGAAAACCACCCTACTCAATTTAAAAAATTGGTAATGTGAGCAAATGTTGAGCCACATCTTTGAAGGGGGTTTGGGCAAGGATATTTTCAATGATTTTAATTACTGCCACAGCATCTAGGGACTGTGAAGGAGGTGCACAAGCTCTCAACTAATCAGAAATATTGAAAACAGAAGAATGGGGAGAGAAATCAGTTCTTTCTGCAAGCCTCAATGTTTACGGTACTAAGCTTTTGCATAGGTAAATAACTGAAATTGTCAAAAACTCTACCAAGTTTGTTCAGGCTATGAAAGTTACGGCAACTAAAGAGAAGAGAAAAGAATCCACATGTGATACTTTGTGGATGCTGGGAAAATGTGCTGTGCCTGTGTAAGAGATACTCCAGGGACCCTGGCAGACAGCTGTGGAAAGGCTGAGGGGGAGTCGGGTGGGAGGACCACTGACAGGAAAAAGAAGAGCTCTGAGATTCCAAACCAAAAATAAATTCTTCAAACCCTCTATTGAATAACCAGCAGAGGTGAGGCTGGAATCACTTTTTTGCTTGAAGAAAAAGCTTGTACAACCCAGAATTTATACTGATCATGTTTCCAGTGCACCTTTTTATGTAATGCAAGTTTGTATAAATTTCAGAATAAGAAGTTTGCTTTACAATATAAACATGATGACATCAAGCAGTAATGCTGGAAATAGTTTATTTTGCAATTCACTATTGAGTATATCTCTTTAACTCAGATTTTCAGAAACTCTATTACATTTTTTATTTTTTCCAAGTAAATACAAATTTAATGTGTTTTATGAATCATGGGATCAGAAAAGTAAAGCTTTTTTAAAGTTTTGAAAAAATTCTTTTTCTGATGTTAACAAAAAATTGCTATTTGATGATAGAATTTACTTGCAAAAATAATGAATTTTATTAAGTACCATCTCCTTAAATGCTCATCTTAGTTTATAAATTTTGAAATAAATTTCTGAATAAATAATTTAAGTTTTAGATTCAGTGACAGTATTATGTATTCAACAGAAAAACTATTTTCTAACAGATTTTGTAGTAATTTTCATTATTGCAATTCACTAAATTTTGAAAAGAAAATAACTGATAATTAAGAAGTTACTTTTAAAAGTTTTTATTTTCCATTTGACATTTATTTTTCAAGTATTCCATTGCCCCTTTCATTATTGGAAGCCCCCAGCCTCATCATAAAACTAGAAGGTATTGACAGGTTCCCTATGGCTACTATGGAATTGAGCAACAAGACAGAGGACAGATGAACATGCACCATTTGATGTCAGATAAAGAAAAAAATATGTGCAAAGAAAAGTTTAATGACCCAGCTTATATTTAAACTATCAGTAATAAGCAATGTCATGTTTTTCTAAGATAAACAATTGTGACTTTCTTTTATGTGATACAATTTTAGTTTCTGGCCAAAAGGAGAAAAATGAACAGAAACTATAATCCTGACCTATCTAAGCTGTTGTTTATTTGCTGATTACACCCTGGAATAGCCAGGATCGCACCCAAAACAAACTTACCTAAGACAGCATGAGGTTTCTCTATTTGTTTATGTGTTTGTTTTGTGAATCAATTCTCTAGTTCTTGAACATGAACTATGTACATGCCAACCAGGGTCATGTTGAAAAAGATGTTAAGGACTAAACAAGTAAAATAGCATTCTTAATGAAAATTAAATAATTCAAATAGTTTTATAATCACCCTCAAATTATTCCTCTCAAAATTTAAAAGCCACATTGAATGAAGGATAAGCCTAGATATATCTTTTACTCTAGGACACAAGAATTTTGAGACTAGTAGGAAAGCGTAGGGCAGCGTAGACAGAGAAGTGAGCTGGATAGAAGGATGACTGGGTGCATATAAAATACCACTGAAGTTCTTCAAAGAAGCCCCTTCAGCTCAATCCTGGTGAATGAATAAACATGAAAAATTTACCTAATGATTAGGAAGATCAAATAAAAATAAGAAAATAAACAAGGAAAAGAAAGCTAACAATATCAGAATATGAGAAGGCGGGTGTGTTAGTTTTCTATTGTCATAATTAATAATTAAGATACAGTAAAGTATAATGTTAAAGGAGATTGTAATGTCTCACTGCTTTAGGGGCTGCATTCCATAAGCTATTTAGTGTTCATTGCACTGGATATTTGGGAAGGAAACTCATCTTGGTGGATGTGATGGAGAAATCCATTTTAAAGTCAAGTATAAAAAGGAGATAGAAAAAAACAGTGACCCAGTATTCTATTTGAGGACACATTCATACTCACCTAAAATCTCCCCTAAACTTTACCTCTTCCATGTATCACAGGCCCCTAATAGAACCATAGGTGCTGCAACCAAGTCCCTGAAATGTGAACCTCTGTACAACATCCAAAATCCAGTATTTACTTGACTACACGATATGTGACTTTACTTTATATATTATATACATTATACTATATATACGCTACTTGTATTATGTCTCATATATTGTATATATGTGTATGTATATCCATAATGTATATGATAATTATGCATTAAGATATATCAGATGTCATATTTTAAAATTTAAAAATGTACAATAAGAAGGAACAGAAAGAATATATCTCAGAAGTCAAATATTGCTAAATCTAGTTTGTGTTTCTATGGTTAAAAATATACATTTGATCAAGTATTCGATATATAAAGTGTACAGGAAGTGCTTCCATAGTGTGGAAAAATTAACCTTAGAATAATGACTGAAGTCTGGATGAAATTAAGACCCAGAAATGTCAAACTGTTTTTAATGATTTATTTATGTTCCTAATCAAAGTTCAGAAATATTGTTAGAACACACAAATATATGAGAAAAATGTCAAAATTTTAATTTATGTGGCCATAATTTAATGCCTAAGTAGAAAAAAGTATGATTTATTGTAATATAAAAATCACAAGCCCAGAGATAGAGATTTTGAAATCATTAATAAACATAAACAGTACAAACTGTACTGAAAACTGTTCTTCACATGTTTTCCTAGACTCTGGTGTGTGTGTTAAGGCAGGAATAATGCTTAACATTCATATCAAACATGCATAACAGTAAAAGAAATTACCTAAATACCCTGAATAAAACCAGTGTTTAGATAGATACTACATAACATGGGTTAGAATTGGCAATAGCAACTGCCCAATATATGGAGAAATAAAGAAATAAAGGATATATATATATATATATATATTCAGTATTTATAGACCTTGAGTCAGTAGAATATTAAGGATTACAGTGACAGAAGGGTGGCAGTAATGGAAATGACAATAATAGGTAAATAATAAAGTGGCGTCTTTGAAGACAAAGTTTATGCCCTGCATAAGTGAGGTCTTGATTTGGGTCACTATAACCCACCTAAAATCTTGGCATGATTGTGAGCCTCCAGTAATCAGAGTGGACTGTAAATAGAGAAAGGAGTTCCACTGAGCATACTTTCTAGCTGGAATAGACAATTGATAAACTCTAAGATTAATTGAATTACACTGCCTCAGTAACTAAAGCAGATTTAGAAAGATGCCAAGTGACCCTAATATCAAATTCAGGCAAAGTCACACACACACACACACACACACACACACATACACACACCTGTCAAACACAAGAAATAAACACCTACCATATTCTGTCTCTATAAAAGTGAGCAAATGTACTTGTATACAATAGAGACATACAGACACATACATGTTTATATATGTCTTTATGTGCCTAAAGGATAATTATAGTAATAAAATTACAGCTTTCAGACTTCTATTTAACAGTCCTATTTAGGCAATTAGATGATTGATATTCATGTTTCTCAAAATTTGCAAGCTATGAATCAAAAATAATAAACATTTTTCTATAAATTATGTCTCAGAACACTCTCAACTGTTAAAAGAAGAAAATATATTGTTATATTTTTTGTTATTATCATGGATACTGTGTTATTTCTTTTCTGGCTATAGTTCATTTCTATTAACTTCATATTGTTACTGAAATCTGCATCCTGATATTTTATAAAAGTGTCTCCAGCATCATTTATCCTAACATCATGATATACATACTCAGAGTGAATGCATAGACGTGGGCTGCCGTTTACAAACCTATAACACATGATGGTTTTTAAAAGGTACTTGTTCAGGTTAATCTAACTGATAGTTTTATTACTATTTCCAATCTATCTGCCCTAAACTTAGGTTGTAATCTGGAGTTTTCTACTACATCATATTTTATCCCATAATTAAGGTTATTCTGTCTATGGGTCATCTTTAAGTGAGGTTTTTAATTGTATGAACAGTGAATTAAGACAGAAAAGCCCTTAGACTTATTTTAAACAAAAGTTTTTCATGAGAGCCTGGGAAAAATTTCTAAATCTTCCTTGAGTGATTTAAATAAAAACCAACCAAACAAACAATAAACACCTTTACAAAGAAATGTAGAATTTACCGACCGCTGTAGAATTCATAGAATTTTCTTTTGTGCAGCTGCTTTTAAGATTGTGTAAATTATCTTAAACTATTCCAATAGAATTTCTGCAATTCTGTTATTCAATTAGTTTTCCAAAATGAAGGCAGACATTCATGGGATTTGGTTATAATGGTATTAACTCCATGGGTTATTCATTTTAATATAAAATAATATATATCTTAATATCCATCTACATTATTTATTTGTAATTTAATTGTAATTTAATAAGTATGTAGAAATTGTAAACTATTTGAAGCATTTAAAGAATTTGAACTTAAAATTACTGTATTTAGGAACTGTTTATGTTTGGGCTGTGTATGGATGTTTGCTATGGCGTGTGCGTGTGCATGCATGTGTGTGTGTGTGTGTGTGTGTGTGTAGATGTCAGAGGACAATTCGTAGGAGTAAGTTCTCTCATTCCACTGTGTGGACCTCTGAGATCAAACTCTGGTTGTCAATATTGACAGCAAGTTCCCTGAACAGATGGAACTATATCACTGGTCCTTAAACTATAGTATATATGATTATTATAATATGATGTTTTATGTAAAAAAATAATAATTAAATAATTTGTTATATTATAATTTATGCCCATATTTATTTTTGCCCTAAAGTTCTTAACAAAAGAATATTCTTAGAAGGCACTTTCAGCTGAGTTATCCCACAACTGTCAGACACACTGCTATTTGAGAGTTTCAGCAAAAGTATCCTTTCTCCTATATTCAGCATATTTGGCTACCCTTCAAATTAGGGTATGACAATTTGTGTGCGGATTTGGCAGATATATGAGATATTAAATAGTGACAGCAGGATATACTGATTTTCTAGTCCCTCAAGTTAAAATCTGCTATATTTAAAACTACTATTTTCTGAGCATTACACTCACTTTCCATCCTTAGTGCTTCCTCTTCATGTCAAAATGACTCTGATTTTTCCATACACTGAGAGGGTTTATGTATCTGACTGAAGGAACAGTTTTCTGTATGGATGGATTATGGACATTAAGTTCACGTTTAGTTATCCCAATCAAAATTCATAATTTCATAAATTGTCATAAAAAAACAATGTCAGAGAGTTTACCATTTCAAGTCTCAAGCTTCAATACAGAGTCACAATAATAAATAAAAAAAATGCTATTAGTACAGACATGTAGACCAATGGAGCAAAGTTGAAGATCCAAACACAAATAAACATAACTTCAGTCATTTGATGTTTGAAAACAATTCTGAAAAATACACGGTGTGATAAGAAAGCATCTTCAATAAATGGTGCTATAAAAACTGGATGTCTACCTGCAGAAGAAAGAAAATGGACCTGTGTCTTTCCCCTTGCTTCAACCTAATTCTACATGGATTGAAGACCTAATTATGAAACCTGAAACAAATGACTGGAAGAAAACTAATTCCTCATTATTTAAAGGAATTCATTTTTACCTTTCCAGTTGATAGGTAGTGCATGCCTTTAATGTCAGGCTTCTAAAGGTAGAACCAGGAAGTTGTCTGTAAGTTCCAGGTCAGCCTGGTCTGTACAGCAAGTTCTAGGCTAGCCAGAACTGTGTAGGGAGACTCTGTCTCACATTAAAAATAAATAATAAAGAAAAATAAACATTTTCTCTTTAGTGAGTTGATAAATTTCAGGCCATTTGAGCTCCTAAATTAATCCTTCTCAGTAACAAACCGTAAACCAAATCAAGATGCACCACAGTCTTAACTGTTGAATATTTAACTGTGACCAAGAGATGGCAGCTGATATTATCTCACACGTTCTCTTCCCATGGTCACATATGTTGTAACATAGAAGATAGACCTACATAAATGTAAACAAAATCCTTACCATATAGAGACATTTTCTTTTCTGGTGGATCCATTGATCTACTGACCAGCTTTTTCATGGAGAAATAAAAATAAATGAACAAAAATGTGACATAAGTTAAATTAGAAAAAATGAGTATGAGTGCTTCTAAACAATCATGATGATCTTAGTGATGAACTAATACCCATGAAAAAACATGCATGTCCACACTGGTGGCTGAAATGCTAGTGGTGTGGAGAACAGGGATGGGAGGATTGCTGGGACCTACCAGCCTCAATCCTAGTCACTGTTTCAGTGAGAAACCCCATCTCAAGGGAATAAAGCAAGGAGAGAGAGTGAGACAGCCAGTTTCTGGCTTCTGCTCCTATGTAAAGACACACAAAACTACACATGCAGGCAACATGTCACACACAGGTAGATCACATGCACACAAACAAACACACAAATTAATATTTTATGAGCATAGTTTTCGCAACTTTTAGCTTGATTCCTAGAGCTTCAGCTAGTATATCTGGTTGAGACTCATTTGTTTGTGTATAATGATATATTTCTAGATTTATCTTATAATTTGTTTACATGTCAATTTTACATGAAATTCAGTAAGTGCAAAATTTGCTTTAGCTCAGACTTTATCATCAGTTAACAAAGCAATCAGTTTAAACTTATCTATTTATCACTGAGAAATGTTTCAATGGAGACCATGTCTCAGGTTTTGTCATAAGTACCGATTTTGATTTATCTTCCAAGGTTGAAATTGGAGAATCTACACAGTATATTTTCATGTAGCAAAAAAGAAAGCCTAGCTTCAAGTTCAGACCTGCATGTACTTTCTTGAACAATTTCTATGGGGAAATGCCTAATGAATGGCTGGGATACTGTCAGGGGCAGCCTGATCTAATTTTAATCATGAACCACATAAAAGGTATTAAATTAAAAAAGAAAGAAAAAAAACTTAATTTATCTTCCATATTTGTGCCAGTCAATGTCAAAGAGATGTCTGTAATTATAGCAAGAAGAGGAATAGCCTGCTTCATTGAGTCCTGCATTACAATAATTGAAATCTGCCATAGTGGTAACAGAACTAAGACAATTAGTGAATTGTTAAAATCAGTTGAGTGATGGTTCTATACTATTTGTGTTGGATTAAATAAATCACCAATGTTCATATAAAGGAAAAGGGATGTCAAAAGCAAAAGTCAAAGTACGATAATGCATAAATGGTTTTACTTTCTATAACTGACTTTCGAAAAGGAAACAGGAGATCTGAGACTGTGAAAGTTATCATCTTTAGAATTTGGAAAAGACAAGATCTTCTGACTAAATTGGGAGCATGGGGACTTTGAGGGAAGGTTGAAGAGGATGGGAGAGGCAGGGAGGGGAGCAAAAAAGTGTAAAGTTCAATAAAAATTAAAATAAAACATATACAGTTCAATCCATCCAATTTATGCAGCACCCATTTCAAACCCTGGCCAGAGGAGATGTTTCCAGTGATGCAGGAAATTAAAAGATGTGATTAGTGCAACAAAGACAATTCTATAATTGGCTTTGATTCACATTTTCATTTTGATCAAGGTCAGGTATATAGTTTGGCTCATTTTGTAAGCCATCTGTGAGATAACCTGTTTTGACTCTGCCCTTTTCCCAAGTGTTTGTTGGCATTAGGCATAGTAAGAGACTTCTCTTTAGTGACCTTATATTAAAGTTGCTTTTGATCTTTGTCATTAGTAGAGTTAGGATGAGCTGGTCACATAAAGAGGGACATGACAGTGGCAGTGATCATAACAGTGAAGACCAAATTGGTAGTAGCAATAGTGACAAAAATAGTAGTGGATTCAGTGAATCTCTTGTATTTCTTCCCGAAGATGTAAAATGTGATGTAAAAAAAAAAATCTGTAAAAATCATGACAAACTTTGCTAGTAAGATGAGTATGTGTGTGTATGTATGTGTAAATAACCTAAAATCATGTATATTTTACATAGATGTGTTATATAAAAGTAGTCAAGGTCAGTAACAGTAACTAAGCACTTATTAATTGTAAAGAGTTGTGGTCATAAGAAAGGACACAAGAAAATAACAGCGTGATTAAAATTTGCAGAAATCATTGGGTGAGAGAAGCAGCAACCTCCAAAACAAAGTTTCCCTCACCTAATGGTGCTAATGAGCAGCTATTAAGATCACTCCCACAATAGGCACACAGGTACATACACACAGAAACTCATAGACAGACACGAACACACAGTCATATGGAAAACTTTCCACAGCTAGTGCTTTTATTCAACACTGTCACACGAATCTGGTATTCTGATAAAATGGATAATATGTTTTAAAGAAAGCTACAATATAAAGCAATTTACTAGAATTGTAATTCAATAAAATTTCCTGAATATTAAAGCACCGCTGAATATAATTTCATCTCCTCTATTTCAGAAAGCAATTTAAAAATCTTGCAGGGCATTAGAAATGTTTCTTATATTTGTAGCCTATTAAATTTTATTAGGTACTTCCATGTACATTGTCATTTGATTCTCATAGCGACCTCATGAAAGACACAGCATTATTATGCTCCATTAGCACAACGAATGACATATAATAGGCAGTTATTAATAAATATTTATTGTTAGAATGGATGAATGGATTCCTGGATCAGTTATGAGGAAGGCTCAATTAAAATAGTTTTGTTGAAGGAGACAAGCCTTTGCAAGGACTTCAGCTTTCTCAGAAAACCTTCTTTGTCCCAGTGAGCACAACCTTCCTCTAAAGGTGAAATCACCTTGAGTAAATGGTACAGGGAAATAGAAGAACGTAAATAATTTATTGAAGTATAAATTTGCCACAGTAGAATCTCAAAAGATTGTTTTGAAATAAAACCAAAGCTTCAGTAAAGTAGGTCATTTGCCTTAGTATGTAATAGAGATAAATCTATTCATGCAAACACAGTATATATATTTTAAAATTGCAGGATACCATTTTTGTGTTATAAATAGGTAGGACTGTAGGACACAGCCAGTGGTGTCCATTTCTCATAACAAAGATGTTTGAAAGTAAGTCCAGTCTGTCATCCTCATACAAGAGCAATATTATTAAACACACATGCTCACATATGTGTGTGCTCGTGCATGTGCATGCGCACACACACACACACAGAATGATGTGGGACTACAAAGGAAAGTGATGACATTTTTTTCATGATGGGTCTTCCTATGTTGAAAATCCTTTTATATATAGTGAAATTATAGTGACAGTCATTGCAACTATTGCTCATTACTTCTTATATTTCAGTATGACATGCTATATATTAGAAGAAACAAAAGAGTAACCAACCATTACATAAAAACATATTTATTTAAAAAGACAAAAGGTGAGCATGTAAATTTCAATTTGAATAATAACATGCCTGATACATATCACTACTACCTTATAAGTATTGATATACATTTTAGGTACTTTTCTATTGCTCTGAAGAGACAGCATGACTAAATCAAATTATAAAAGGAATTATTTAATTGGGTAGCTGCTTACAGATTCAGAGGGCTAGTGTAGTAGGGAGTGGTGGACTGTGTTTTGCCCTGCTCCCAGCCCCCCGGCTAGCCATTCTTTACACCATAACAGGCTAGTCCATGGCCATCATGATGGAAAGCATAGCATGTAGTCAGACAGGCATTGCTGCTGTGGAATAATCCTTTTTTACAATGTGAAGATGTATCTTTGGAATCTTTTGATTGGTTTAATAAAGAGCTAAATGGCCAATAGATAGGCAGGAGGTATTGACAAGATTTGCAGGCACAGAAAAGGCTCTGAGAGGAAGAGAGGCAGAGAAACTAGTCTGTTGTGGAATGATTTAGACACACAGACTGGTACAGAGAGGTAAAAGCCACATGGGAAAAGACATATTGAAAAAATATGGGTTAATTTAATTTATAAGAGCTAGTTAGAAGTAAGGCTCAGCTATAGGCTGAGCTTTCATAATTAAGAAGTCTCTGTGTCATTATTTGGGAGCTGGCTGCAAAGGCAGAGAAAGACTCATTGCACATATTCCAAAATTCAAGAGGCAGATAGTACTTGACCTCGAATAGCTACATATTGTTATCTCTCATACAGAGGGCACATACTTCCTAATCATTCCATCAATTATAAACCAAACATGGAAATATATAAACCTTTGAGGCCATGCTCATTCAACCTACTACAATTTGCCAATAATAACAATCTTATTTCATAAATAAGCTTTGAGTTGTGGTTGTGTTAAGTTTTAAAAATATCTTTGACCACCTAAGATAAAATACTATTTCTGTGATTTTTTAGAAAGGAGAAATATACTGATACATGACAAGTAATATTAGAGCTTATGTAATTCACAATACATAGGATATACTTTTATAGACTGAACAGTAAATTATAAAAAAATTCAGAACTTGACTACAGTATGAAATTTGGTACCAAAATCTAAAGAATAAAAAACTGAAAAATAATCCATCTGGACTTGAGTTTTGTGCATGGTGATGGATATGGATTTATTTTCATTCTTCTGCAGGTTGACATCCAGTTATGCCAGCACCATTTGTTGCAGATGTTTTCTTTCTTTCATTGTATACTTTTAGTCCCTTTATTGAAAATCAGGTGTTCGTGAGTTTGTGGCTTAAAATCTGGGTCTTCTATTTGATTCCATTGGTCGACTTCTCTGTTTTTATGCCAATACCAAGATGTTTTCAATACTGTAGCTCTTTAATAGAGTTTGAAGTCAGGGATGGTAATGCCTTCGGAAGTATAGGATTGTTTTGGCTATCCTGGGTTTTTTGTTTTTCCATATAAAGTTGATTATTGTTCTCTCAAGGTCTGTGAAGAATTTTGATGGATATTGCATTGAATCTATAGATTGCCTTTGGTAGAATTGACATTTTTACTATGTTGATCCTCCCAATCCAAGAGCAAGAGAGATCCTTCCATTTTCTGGTATCCTCTTCAATTTCTTTCTTCAAAGACTTAAAGTTCTTGTCAAATAGATCTTTCACTTCCTTGGTTAGAGTTATCCCAATATATTTTATGCTATTTGTGGCTATCGTGAAAGATGATGCTTCTCTGATTTCCCTCTCTGCTTCTTTATCCTTTGTGTATAGGAGGACAACTGATTTTTTGGAATTGATCTTGTATCCTGCCACATTAGTAAAGGTGTTTATCAGCTGTAGGAGTTCGTTGGTAGACTTTTTGGGGTCGCTTATGTACACTATCATATCATCTGCAAATAATGAAAGTTTAACTTTTTCCTTTCCAATATGAATCCCCTTGATCCCCTTATGTTGTCTTATTGCTATTGCTAGAACTTCAGGCACTATATTGAAAAGGTATGGAGAGAATGGAGAGCCTTGTCACATTTTTTATTTTAGTGGGATGGCTTGAGTTTCTCTCCATTTAATTTGATGTTAGCTGTTGGCTTGCTGTAAATAGCTTTTATTATATTTAGGTATGACCCTTGTATCCCTAATCTCTCCAAGACTTTTATCATAAAGGGATGTTGAATTTTGTCAAATGCTTTTTATCAATCTGAACACACTGAACCTGATAGAAGAAAAAGTGGGAAGTACTCTCCAACACATGGGCACAGGAGACCACATCCTTCGTATAACCCCAGCAGTACAGACATTAAGGGCAACATTGAATAAATGGGACCTCCTGAAACTGAGAAGCTTCTGTAAAGCAAAGGACACTGTCATTAAGACAAAAAGGCAAACTACTGACTAGGAGAAGATCTTCACCAACCCTGCAACAAAGATCTGATCTCCAAAATATATAAAGAACTCAAGAAACTAGACTTTAAAACACTAATTAACCCAATTAAAAAGGGGGGTTGCTGAACTGAACAGAGAATTCTCAACAGAAGAAGTTCAAATGGCCAAAAGACACTTAAGGTCATGCTCAACCTGCTTAGCAATTAGGGAAATGCAAATCAAAACAACTTTGAGATACCATCTTACACCTGTCAGAATGGCTAAAATCAAAAACACCAATGATAACCTTTGCTGGAGAGGATGTGGAGTAAGGGTACACTCATCCATTGCTGGTGGGAATACAAACTTGGCAAACACTTTGGAAAGCAGTGTGGCAGTTCCTCAGGAAATTCGGGATCAATCTACCCCAGGATCCAGGAATACCACTCTTGGGAATATACCCAAGAGAAGCCCTATCATACTACAAAAGCATTTGTTCCACTATGTTAATAGCAGCATTATTTGTAATAGCCAGAACCTGAAAACAACCTAGATGACCTTCAATGGAAGAATGGATGAAGAAAGTATGGAATATGTACATATTAGAGTACTACTCAGTGGTAAAAATCAATGACATCTCGAATTTTGCATGCAAATGGATGGAAATAGAGAACATTATCCTGGGTGAGGTATCCCAGACCCAAAAAGATGAACATGGGATGTACTCACTCATAATTGGTTTCTAGCCATAAATAAAGGATATTTAGCCTATAATTCGTGATCTTAAAGAAGCTAAATAAGAAGGTGAACCCAAAGAAAAACATATAGTTATCCTCCCGGATATTGGAAGTAGACAAGATTGCCGGGCAAAAATTGGGAACTTGGAGGTGGGGGTAGGATGGGGATAAGGGGCTATGGGGAGAGAAAAGTGAGAAGGGGAGGATGGGGAGAGCTTGTGGGAATGGGATGGTTGGGATGCAGGAAGGGTGAATATGGGAGCAGGGAAGTAGGGGAGTCATTTTAGGGTTGGCAAGAGACTTGACTCTAGAGGGGTTCCCAGGTGTCCATGGAGATGTCCCAGCTAGTTTCTTGGGCAGCTGAGGAGAGGGAGCCTGAAATGGCCTGATATCTTGCATATCACCATAGAACCTTCATCTAACGATGGATGGATATAGAGACAGAGACCCTCATTGGAGCACTAGACTGAGCTCCTAAGGTCCAAATGAGGAGCAGAAGGAGGGAGAACATGAGCAAGGAAGTCAGGACCGCCAGGGGTGCACCCACCCACTGAGACAGTGGGGCTGATCTAATGGGAGCTCACCAAGGCCAGCTGGACAGGGACTGAAAAACATGGGATCAAACCGGACTCTCTGAACGTGTCAGACAAGGAGGGCTGACTGAGAAGCCAAGGACAATGGCACTGAGTTTTGATCCTACTGCATGTACTGGCTTTGTTCGAGCATAATCTGTTTGGATGCTCATTTTCCTAGACCTGGATGGAGGAAGAAGGACCTTGGAATTCCCACAGGGCAGGGAACCCCGACTGCTCTTTGGACTGGAGAAGGAGGGGGAGGGAGATGGGAGGCAGAAAGGAGACATAAATTTTTAATAAAAAAACAATAAAAAAAATTAAAAACTGAAAATAAAGCTCTTAAGAAGTACCTTAAATCATCCAGATTGTGACTAAGGCTTCATTTTGAACAACTTTACTTGCTGAAGATAAGCAGTCCGTAAGGAAATTTTAATTTGAAAGGAACTGTCCTGAGTAAAAACAGAGAAGAAAGGAAGAGAGAGAGAAAAAAGTAAAACATTTCATGTTTTTTTTTTTTAAACTACCTGCTTACAAGATATGCTAAAGTAATAGTGGCACACAGCTTGTAGGAGTAACTAACCAATATCTGATTTGACTGAAGACCCACTAATCAAGATAGAACCTATACCTAACACATTGATTGACTAAGAACCTAAGACTAGATAGTCCAGGGACCTAGTGTAGAACAGAGGGCTACTACTCTAAGTAAATAAATATAACATAAAATGACATCCTCAAAATGCTATATTCATAAATTATTGCATTACTCATCTAGCATCAGAAAAGTATCCTCTTGAACAGATGGGAATGAATATAGGGACCCTTAGTTAGACATTGTGAAGAGACTGAGAGACTTTGTAACACTCAGGCCCAAATAGGATTTCTCCATCAAATACCACTTTCTTATAGATTAGGCATATCTGAAGAAGAGAAGACAGAAAGAGTGTGATAGATGATATGGAGGACACCAAAATTCCTAGGCCCTCTAAATCACCATGATCAATGAACATATGAAGGCAAAGAGACGGAGGCAGCATGCACAACACATCTGCATCAGTTGGGATCGTAGAACTAAAAGGATGAGTGGAACCAAGTTTCCATCTCTAAGCCAGAAGCAATTTACAATTGATAACTACTTGTAAATGAAATTTAGTTTCTTCCAAAAGGAGTCTCACTGGGCAAACAACCTACTTAGAGGCAGTTTTTATGCCTCATAGTTAATAAATCAGAGACATTTTTGAAGGTACCTGTCTCACAATGTCATGTTAGAGCTCTTCCTTTTTTAAATTTTACCTTATTATTTTCAGTCATACTTTATGATATATTTTTACTTCATATTGTACAGGTTCATTATGTATACATTATGGGTTCCAGTATAGTACTTTTATGGGTCCTGAGCATGTGAATGAAAGAATGTCTCTCTGTTTCTTCTGCCTTCTCTTCAATTCCTTTTCATTCTGTATGATTTATACAGTTCTGATATGTTAGGCTTTGTGTTATACTATAATATTTTCTTTTATTGTAACCCTATAGAAGCCTGTTTGTTTCCTAATGAGAGAAAGAGGGGAAATGGATCCCCCTTTCAGAAGATGAGAAGGGAGGTGAGTAGGAACTGGGGGAAATAGAGAGAGGAAACCATATTCAGGATATAGTACGTGAGAAAACAAAACTACTTTCAATAAAATGAAAATAAAAATAAATAGAAATAGCTTTGACCCATGATTAAGTCAATTAGTGTTAATATTTATAAAGTTAGACATAAGTTCAATATTCAAAAATACCACTATTATAATTTTCCTCAGGCAATTCCTGCAAGGCAAACACTGCTACTTTTGAACATTCTTTAGGAAAAAAATATGTCGGTGGAAGAATAGCATTGAAAGACAGAATACTGGAATTCTCAATTATTGACAAGCTTAGTACAAACCTGTGACTTTCATTCTAATCAACTTAAGCCCTAAAGGAGAATTTATTAATAGAATTAAAGTTACCTAATATAACTTGAGACTTCACATGGACTTCAGCTACACCTAAAGACTTATCCTTTGCCATATTAAGAATCCTCATTTTCAGGGTGGTAGTGGCACACACATTTAATTCCAGCACCACTTATGATGCAGAAGCAGGTGAATATCTGTGGTTTCTAGGTCAGTCTGATTTGTAAAGCATGTTCCAGGATAACCATGGTTACATAGAGAAAGCCTGTCTCAAACACAACAACAAAAACAAAACAATAGCAGCAAAATAAAAACATCTTCATTGTAACTAGCAAGGAATTGAAGACTTAACAGTAGAGGCGTGTTCATCAAACCCTTTTTGTAAAGTAAGCCACATTCATCATTAACACTACTTACAAGATAGATATAAAAATGGTATTTTCATATCACTAGGATTACCCTGTGTTCTAAATCAAAAGCTCACACCTGATTTTATCAAATTCTAAATACGAAATGTATGAGTCACATAAAATACATACTTAAAATTAGATATGGTAATACATATACATGTATATACTTGGTTTTGCTTATTTGAATATAAATAGACTTATTACATAATATTTGTAATATTTACTTTTAAATCTTTCAAATGTGCACACATGTAGCTACAAATATTGTACATTTTACTGGACCCCCTGGGACTGGTTTCTCTCTACCCACTCGGTCCTGCTCACTGGCTCCTGCAGCCACTTATGAAATAACCATTCTGAGGCTTAATATTAATTACATACTCTTTGGCCTATTAGCTCAGACTTCATATTAATTAACCAATTTCTTAAATTAACCAATTTCTATTATTTTATATTTTACCGTGAGGCTTGTGGTTTGTTACCTCTTGCTTCTTGGGCGGCTACTTGGCAACTCCCTGACTCTGTCTTCTTTCTCCTTGTATTCAATTTAGTTTTTCTGCCTAGTGCCATTCTGCCCTGCCATGGGCCAACACAGCTGTGATGTAGGATTCCACTCTGCATGCTGTGAATATGCTTTATCATTGGTTAAAAAACAATCCACTTTGACCCTATTGCAGCACAGAAAAGTACAAGTTGAGAATTCCAAGTAGAGATAGAGGTAAAAAGAAGGCAAAGTCTGGAAGAAGCCATATAGCCACCAAAGGAGACAGATGTCTGGGAAACTTACTGGTAAACCACAAGCCTCATGGTAAAATACAAAATAGAAATAGGTTAATTTAAGATGAAAGAATTGTTAATAGGAAACTACTAGGTCAAGCAGTGTTTCAGTTAATGTAATTTCTATGTGATTATTTCAGGTCTGGACAGCCGGGAAAAAACAAGCAGCCTCTGCCTACACATCTTCTTTATTAACCAACAATAATAAAACATATTCACAGGCTACTGATGGGAATCCCACATCACCTCCCCTTTTCTAGCTAAATAAAAAGGAAGGTTTTAACTTTAACATAGTAAAATTACATATAACAAAACAGGTATCAAGCAAGAATTATAGTTACAATATTTCTTTGTGAATCTAAAGTTTCTTGTCTAATATATCTTTTGTCATAACTAAAGAAAGCTATAACAATCAGTATTCAGCTCCATCAAGCACCACAGAAGGATATATTACTTGTGTAAACAGGAAGTAGATTGTAAGCAACTTCCAAAACTCTAGAATTGACAGAGGCATTGCACTGCCTGAACAGTCACCCGAAGTTATCTGTAACATTGAAGTATCAATCTTCAGCCCATACAGTACGGCAGACTTTTTCATGAAGCAGAAAATTTGAAAGACTAAACTATATTGGCAGTTTGTCAATCACTTGCTTCCATGTCCTGAAGAATGTCTGACAAACTATTTCATAAAGCAGAACTCTGAAGGACTGTCTCACATTCTTTTGGCAAGTTCAGCAGTCATTTTTCTGTGGGTCCTGTATGTTCATTTTATAAAGCCTGCTATCAAGCAGTCTAAGCATGAGCCTATTTTTTTTTTTTGCCTAAATGGCTAGCCTAGTCCCATTGAAGGAAATTTTCATAACAAGTTTCTTCAACGCTCATCAATCTCAATGAAGAAATTGGTGCTAACAGAAACAGACATGCCTCACTATTAAAAATTCTATAATTTGTGATTCTAGAGAAGCTAAATAAGAAGGTGAACCCAAAGAAAAACATATAAGCATCCCCCTGAATATTAACCTTCATCAGGCGATGAAAGAAGAAAGAGACAGAGACCAACACTGGAGCACTGGACTGAAGTCTCACGATCCAAAGGAGGAGCAGAAGGAGAGTGAGCACGAGCAAGGAACTCAGGACTGCGAGGGGTGCACCCACACACACATAACATAACATAACATAACAGGATCACTCACATAGAGTCACACAGGCCGCAAATAATTTTACAAATTCATTCTCCAAACTGTCCGTTTTCAACCCTAGACTCTTGACTTTACATTGCATTCAGTCAAGGACCAGACAGAAAATTCAGGTGTATTAACAGAAGATTTGTGTAAGTCCTTGGAGAAAAGTCTAAATAGAACAAGGATGGAAAAAAAATCAGTCTTGAAACTTCTGAAATGGAGTCTAAGAAAATAAGATGATTCCATACAAAGTCATTCATAAATGTCCTTTGAGTAGAGAGTGTTAGAAACGAGACTAGTCAAAAAATTCTGGTGTTAATTTATTACTTTCTGTTTGAAATGCTTTTCTCTCAGTGTATCTTTATGATTTATTAGCCAAACCTTTGTTCATCTATTTAGTTCTATGCACAAAATTCAAAGCACACTTCCATATTCAAAGAAAAAAAACAGTGTGATATGTTTTGTTATATTTAAACCATTCTGTCTACTGTAAACTTTCTATGACTGTCTAATGTTCCCATGACACCTACAGAAAGTGAAATGATTATCTTACATGAAAAATGCTCTTCAGAATGCAGGGTGGCAATTTTTGAATGGAAGCTATCTATCTTGGGAAGATTCTCTTAAAATTTTGATGTTTACAAGGTTAAAATAGTGACAACTTACAAATAGCATGGAGTATGGGTTAGCCTGTCATGCCCTGCAGAAGTAAATACAACCCTTGACAAAAGCCCATACTTCTTAGTCTCTTATGTATGTCAAGAAGAGATCTGCTTGAATATTTACGTTTTAAAAAATCAATTCTGTTTTTCCATAAGTTCAGATGAATTTTGAACATTGTCTCCATGTGTTAGTTTTCTGTCTCTATGACATGTAAGATAAATAATTCTACTGAAGGTAGCAGGCCAAAATACCTTTGCCTAAGTACTGTCATTTTGACGTCAGACTCCATTTTACCTTTAGTGTGTAAAAACTTCAGATTCTCTAGTCCTTGGAGAGCAGAGAACTATCTAATGGCTGGCAAACCTACTCCCTAAAACCATAAAAATAGTCATCATTCATCCTTCATTCTCTATAAACATTATGTCTATTCCTGACAGCAGAAAGAACATATGGATCTGATTGGACTAAAAAGCGTGCATTATATCTTAGTTGTCAATGATGGAACACACAAGGAAAGTCCCTAATCTTTGGTTCATTATTGGTTAAAATTGTAATTGTAACTTGTCAACAAATGCTAGTGACTTTTGTTCTTAAAGAAAAACATATAAGCATCCTCCTGAATATTAACCTTCATCAGGCGATGAAAGAAGACAGAGACAGAGACCAACATTGGAGCACTGGACTGAAGTCTCATGATCCAAAGGAGGAGCAGAAGGAGAGAGAGCACGAGCAAGGAACTCAGGACCGCGAGGGGTGCACCCACACACTGAGGCAATGGGGATGTTCTATTGGGAACTCATCAAGGCCAGCTGGCCGGGGTCTGAAAAAGCATGGGACAAAACCGGTCTCGCTGAACATAACAGACAATGAGGACTACTGAGAACTGAAGAACAATGGCAATGGGTTCTTGATCCTATTGCACGTAATGGCTTTGTGGGAGCCCAGGTAGTTTGGATGCTCACTTTAATAGACCTGGATGGAGGTGGGTGGTCCTTGGACCTCCCACAGGGCAGAGAAACCTGCTTGCTCTTTGGGCTGAGGAGGAAGGAAGACTTGATTGGGGGAGGGGGAGGGATTGGGAGGTGGTGGCGGGGAAGAGGCAGAAATCTTTAATAATTAAATAAATTAATTAATAAAAAAAACAAAAATAAATAAATAAATAAATAAATGAAAATTTCTATGTTCTTAAATTTTTTAAATGTCATATTCTGTAGGTCTTTGAAGTGTAGATGATTATCTAACTGAAATATATCTCTATATCTAGGAAAACTAACTAATGTAATTAAAAGTTTTATTACTAAAGGTGACTATTAATTTGTATTTCTTAACTACACATTACATTTTTAATAGACTACACAAACACAATACCTTAAACAAGAGCAGAAATACATATACATAGTGTAACAAAATTGACCTTACATTTGTATGAATAGACCAAGATCCATATCATTGCAAAGTATTCATCTCTATATCATATCCTCTGTTTTTTTAGAAATGGACTGTGAAAATTAATCATTTATAGCCAACCCTTTTGAAATGCAAATAAGCACGTATAAACAATAATTTGTGGAATTTGGGCAAAGATTTCTCCAAACTGCTTCTTGATGTTTGTTGTGTGAAGTATTTTTAGGTTTCATGAAGTCCTTCCAGATGGTCTTATTCCATCAAATCACGTTAGCCTGAAAGGAGTCCACAGGTTTCCATCCTCCAGGGAACCAAAAGCAGAACCTCTTTTCCAAATTAATGTATCCTTAGACTCAAAATTTAAAATCAAGATGCCTTTCAAATATGTGTTGGCTTAGCTTAGCAGCCCTCAGATTCAAATTTCTCTCTGCAGCCTAGAAAATCAAAAAATCACATTAACATACATAATCCAGAATCTCTGGGTATTTTCCATCTTTATATGACTTAATATGCATATATTTTATTATACCATTTATTTTTAAGCACATTTTGATCAATTTTTCCTATGACTATTTCTAATCTTTTTTTCTCTTTTCAAGAGTATGCACATTTTTCATACACACTGTGACCTGTTAAGTCTGACTCTGTCTTATTGTGTATCTGAAAGCCTTTTCTGAAATGGAACACTGTAAAATGATAAACAGTATGGTTGCTGTAGCCCTGGATGCTGGTTCTTCCTCTCTGTCTTTTTACAAGGTGGAGTACATTCCCTATGAGGTCTGGGACCACTGGGTTGGAGCCACATTTACCAACTCAACTTTGGAAGAAGCGTGCAGTGCATCAACACTTTTTGTATGAGTAAAAGCTAAATCTGCCATGAAGCATGCTGTGCAGTCTGAAAATGTCTCTGTGTATGGCAGTGGGAATCCTCTGTGCTCTCCTGTGCACGTCTAGCAGACCCAATCCAGCTGGTTGCCCAGGCAGGGTTGATGAACTGCTGGCTTGATCTCAGCTACTATCTTCCTAACCCCAAACAGGTTGACAAGCACCAAGACTGAAGTGTGCAGCCAACCACCTGGGTTAGCTCCAAACCTTGGGAACAAGAAGTAGGTACAAATCTTCTCCATTCTGCTAATCCCCCTTGAACACACACATGTCCACATACTTACTGTGAATTTTACAAGAAAAAAGAAATCCCATTATTTATTTACACTATAATTTTGTGCCCAGGAGACAAAAAAAAAATGGAATAATATTTAAGATTACATGTAGTGACTATCAGCAAATCATCTACAACATACCTGTGGAAGTATTTATACTGATCATCACATCAGTTTTATTTTTTCAAGCTAATTAAATTTGACTAAGTGTAAACATTCATTTCTTATTAACAAAAGCAAAGGAATAGCTCTGTAATTAAGACATGAATTAATATGTCCAGTAAACAGACTGAGTTAGATGGTTTCATAGATGGTTCAACTGTCTATTGTTTGTAGTTCTTTTTCCATTGCTAATACCTTTTGGTTTTGTTATTGCCATTCAACAGAAACCTGTAACCTATACCATAAGGAAAGTGGGCATTGACAGCTTACAGCACCAAAATGAAAATAAAAAACAATGATGAGACAGCAAGCCCTGTAACATGATAGTTCCATACATATTTACACTGAAAATGAGAGAACAACTGTTATTATAAACTGAATGAAGAGAAAAAATTTTTTCACATAAATATACATTTGTTCACATGTTTTATATTTTCTAACTAAATTAATCTATTGATGAATAGAAGAACAATGGCTTTGGATTTAAACCTCGTGCTGTGTTCACATGTTACTTAGAAAAAATCAAATGTCTAGAGAGTTAAAGCACAGAAGAGAGGATGTTTTAAGATTATATAGATGGATAGATAGGTAGATAGACTGATAGATATAGATAGATAGATAGATGATAGATTGATTGATAGATATATACATAGATACATACATAAATACACAGATAAGACAGAGACAAAAATGATAGTGTTCATGTCTACCAGTCAATATATTTTAAATAAAATTATACATATATATGAACTGTGTATCTTATTCTCATTTTCTTTGAATTATTCTCTTTGTAATTCTCCATTAGCTTCCCAAGAACATAGCACTGAAAGCCCCTTTTCACATTAGCAACTTGGGTTGATGTCCTTGTTTTTTGAATGGAAGCTGGAAAATCCCTCCTTGGTATATTTAGTTCATTTTCTACCTTCTACAAGTAGCCATATTTTCTCTGTGTAACACTGTAATTTTATCAAAAAGCTTATTGAGCTTCTCCATTCTTCATTAATAGTCTGCTTTCACTATTAAAGTTATCAACCCTTCAAAGAATATGTTCTTGTAGTTTGTATAAAAGTCAAAAGGTCTAGTGTTAGTAACTAAACAGTCCAGTATAATTGGGGATTTATTGAAGATCATATAAATTTCATTATGAAACCACACTATTCATTAAATTACTAATGCTGTCTTATCTCTGAAATGTGATTTTCTTTAAATTGTATTAACATTTAATAAGCATATTGCTATCCCTTTTAGTGTATATTCTCAAATTAAAAATCATAGATTTTTTTTTAAGTATTGTGCTAAAACTTTTAGAGAATGATTCACCATCCAGTACAAGAATGAAAGTGAAGACAAATGGCGTATCATACCATACATATGAGGAAAAAGATATTGGGGAAATGGCTGCTTTGATCTCCTATAATTTCTTTTGACTAATACTGTCTCAGACTAAACTTCTCTAAATTTACATTTTAAGGACATAAAAATAATAGGTTATATCATCAGTTATCATGCATTTACCTCTATCTAATCTTATTTTATTCATATTTTCAACTTACATGTTTCTTTTCTCTGTATGTGTTTCTCTGGAAATATCTTTATTGGATTTTAGATCAATAGGGACATTTTTCCTGTTTTATCTGAAAAATGAACATTTTTTAGTGTGGGTGGTTCAGATAAATGCCTAAGATTGCTAAGGAGAAACAACATAAATCATCATAATGCATTACAAATATTATAACACAATTATATAATTGTATATTATTATCATTATTATTATGTCATACAAAGAACTCAATTTACAGCAGGTATTTATTTAATTCTCTTCACTCAACTTATTTTTTATAATATAAACTTTTTTTTCACTTTTCAAGGCAGGATTTCTCTGCATAACCATTTTGGCAGTCCTGAAACTAACTCTGTAGACCAGACTGGCCTCCAACTCACAGACATCCACTTGCCTTTGTCTACTGGGGGTGCTGGCATTAAAAACATACACTACCATAACCAGTAACATACTTAATGTCTTGATGAATTTACTCAATCATTTTTAGAATTTTTATCTTCTTTCTGGATTCATATCACCTTTACCTTGACTTCATCACTTCCTTTCATATGATTGATTAATTCTATCTGCCCTTACACCTGGCAGTTCATTAAGTAAAACTTAAATAACCAGAATTTAAGTTCCAGTTCACTTAGAGATGTTACATTTTAAATAAACATCCAATCATTGTCTTATTTGTGATAACTGGGGAAATGTCATGATACATCTATATGCTGACATGACTACAGTCATATCAGAACTCTGAGTTCAGAATCACAGGGCTATCAAAAGCAGAGGTCCGTTCATTTTGTGAAGGATATTTCTATAAAATCCTTGAAAGTAAGATATTGAAGTAGAACAGCAACAGGGAAAGTAAACTAAAGGGGAAATGGTGAAGACTTATGGATCAAACTTTAGTGATGTCATGGTAGCATTGTAAGGAGTAAAAGTATGTTCTATGCAACCATGTTTTCTTTGTCATATTTCAGATTGTATTAATATGTAACCTTAGGTAAATTCCTTATTCATTAGTTTTTGATAACCTTTTTAATCTATATGAGAGTAATAAAAACAATACCTACTGTGGTATTTTTGTTTCTGAGGTGTAAAGGGTTTTTATGCCATTCGGGTAGAGCCACAAACTTGTGATTAACGGTATCTGTCCTGCACACACACACACACACACACACACACACACACACACACACACTTTAAATAACAAAGTGCAAATAATGCATACCATGTTATCAATTTAAATCATATAGTATTCATATGACTGTAAGTTTAATATTGTTCAGTGTTTCTCAAAGCATATTATATGGAACAGCCTTTCTAATAAGCAACAGATAAAAGTCCAGGTAACAGTCTGAAGGTATGACTCAGTATAGAACCCACAGGTATCATATGAAAGAGAACCTGAAATAGTTTTGATTTTCATCATCACATCACCACACACATACACACATACATGCACACACAGACATGTACACACACACACACACACACACACACACACACACACACTGTCCACTAAGGTTTTAGTCCCATGCCTTAGATTTTAAGATCATGATCTAAAAATGGACAGCAAGACTCTTGTTTGTCTTAATTTTATACAGATACTTTCTATTGCTGATTTTCATATAATTTCTCATAGAAATGTACACATATAGGCAAATGTGAAAAGAAGAGGAGCACAGAAGAATTCCTCTGTCTTACTGGTCTTGTATTCTAGCTGGAGGAAACTTTCTCTGTTTCCAGAAAGATTTCTGTAGGTGTTCAATGTGTTTCTGATCTGGAACAATAGCTAATAGCCTTTGGTGCCAGAATGGCTTAATTCCTCCGTTGTATTCCTGGGCAGTGATTTTTCTAAATCTTTGGAATCCTTTATCATTCAGTCTTTCAACGACAAAACAGAAGATTAAATGAAGACACACAGAAATATTTATTGAATTGTTCTCACTGGTCTGAGGAAATAAAAAGAAAATTTGGCCTTTGAAAAATAAATAGTTGACTTCTTTCCCCACTGTAAAAAAATCTAGTTAACAAAACAGAAGTCCTTGAATTATTCTTGAGATATTTGCTTTTCAATAGTGTGTCTGAGTCTTGCTAGGTAAGACAAATGACATTTCATTACATGGAGGTTTGACTAAGCACCAGTGAGGAATCGCCTGACAGTGTGATATTCAAGAAGCCAGCCTAGAGCTGTCTGAATATCATATAATAAATTTTCCAGGAAACAAATATTAACAACACATGAAGCACCAACACTGCTGATAGTCGTATTTCTTCCAAGCTATTAAAAGTGTAGTGGAATGTGCATTTCATTATATTAAAGCATGCAGAGTGTCATCAGGCCAGAACTCCAGATCTTCACTATGTACTGGTAAGAAACCATAAGTCATGAATGGAGACCAGATTGCACTGGGAGAAAAGAAGTGATGTTCGAAACAGTTGTTTACACCGAGAATTTATTTCATTTCTCCTTAAATTGATTTAAAAAATGTGCAAGTGATTCTAAAAGTGATTAAGTTCAAAATATACACATCTGGTTATGTGTTATAAATTATACATGCCTTAAAATGGAGGCAAATTTTCATCTGAGAGATTCTGACCACTGCTGGAATGTAGAAATAAAGTGCAGGGACAAAGTAAGCTCCATTGGCTTCCTATTTAGAAACAAAGAGTACCATTTGATGGAAAAAACTGTTAAGATGATTATTTCACTAGATATTAGTTTCTGTTTGGGTTGAACCATAGCTGTATTTTCTTCTCTGACTACAGCTTCTCATATTAGTTTATTATTGAGTGATTTTTAATTGATTTTTGTTGAGCTCTACATTTTTCTCTGCTCCCCTCCCTGTCTCTCCCCTCCCCTTCAACCCTCTCCCAAGGTCCCCATGCCCCCAATTTACTCAGGGGATCTTGTCTTTTTCTGTTACCTATTTAGATTAGATCTATGTATGTCTCTCTTAGTGTCCTCATTGTTGTCTAGGTTCTCTGGGGTTGTGATTTGTTGCCTGGTTTTCTTTGCTTCATGTTTAAAAACCACTTTCTATGGTTTTTGTCCTTTATCACTTTATTGTTATTGCTTAAAGCACCTGACTTTCTGAGGATGTTTCAGATGTTTCTAATTACTTTTTCTCTATGTTTATTTGCTAGTCTCCTCTCATTCTCTCTCTGTCTCTGTCTCTCTCTGTCTCTCTCTGTCTCTCTCTCTCTCTGTCTCTCTCTCTCTCTGTCTCTCTCTCTCTCTGTCTCTCTCTATACTCATTATACTGGTAAGTGTGTGTGTGTGTGTGTGTGTGTGTGTGTGTGTTTGGCATTTTTTTGAGATAGCATCTCAGAATGACTTGCGTAACTACATAGATTTTATCATCAATAGTAATTAGATGCTCCCAGAAGAGTGGTCTTTATTTCAAATGGAATAAAAAAAATAGGCTGGAATTAATATTGGAGAAAATTTAATATATAATTTCTTTTTCCAAACATATTATTTTTATTGACTATTTGGGGATTTCGCATAATGAATCCTTATCATACTTACCAGTTTTCCAAGGTTCACACCCTACTGTTGTGACATACTCCACACTAAAAAGAGTATAAAAAAAGATGTACCAAGTCAAATTTTTGTTTCCAGTATATTCACTGGAGCATGGTCAAAATCCCAGTGCCTTGGCCCTTAAAAAATTGAATCCTTCCCCAACAGCACCCCAGTCAGAAGCCATCAACTGTAAAGAGCTCAACTTAATTATCCATATCACAATATTTAAGACTGTCTTCAATGACTACTTACTTGTCTAGTCTATTCCGTTTTGGGGGAATGGAGGCAGGCATAGAGGGGAGATGTTATCATAGAAGCCTTCTATGACTCTCATTTTCAACTGTCTGTAGTCATAGAAGTTTCCTTGCCCTTTATCAACTATAACATCACAGGCCGCCGGTGGTAGCATAAATCACGAATCTCGGCAAGGACTCCAGTGACAGTACAGACTAGAACATCAACATAATTCCTGGCCACAACATGGATCATGGACACCATCAAGGCCCTTGACAGAAGCATGGGTCATGGACATCTATATGACAATGCAGGTCCCCTCAGCAGGAGCATAGCCCACAGATGACAAGATAGCTTTGTGTGGCATGGACATCCACGTTGTCTTTGATGGTAGCATGAATCATGGATCTCAACATGGCCTCAGACAGGAGCATATACCACATACATTCACAGAGGCTTAGGTGGCAGTGCAGACCACCAAGTTCAACATGGTCTACAGCAATTTTATCATTTTATTATTTTTAATTCTTAATCTGTAGCTTGGAAATTCTCTCCAGTAAACATGAATACTTAACTGATTTCAGCAAGTACCTGGTCCTTAAATGAATTTATCGTTCTTGTTAGGTATTGATAATAACTTATTATCTTGTTAGTTACTGGTAATAAGTGAAAATGGGGTCTCTCATATAGTGCATTGTAGAACTTTCTTTAATAACATCATCGAGTTAAGTCCTGGCTGAAACCTTTAGTCTTAATCACAACATGTGTTTTACCTCTTTATAATAATTGTTGAATATCCAACTGTTGGATATTTGTCCAAGTAAATTTGAATTTTTAATCTTGCCTAAACTTTGAAACACAGGAGTGGGACTGGATGTAGAGCTTAGTTGAACATTTGCCAAACAGTTAAAGACACCTAAATTTATTCTTAGCACTGAAAATAGAGAATAAATCCTCAAGAGTAAATATGATCCAGTAACAGAGATCTGAATCAAACATCTATATATCTATGAATTTGGTGAAGAGTTGCTTTCTAAAAATCTGATGTTTATCTGAACATGTTGTGAGAACTTGGATACACACTTGCTAATTACTACAACAAAGAGTTTATTCTTTAGAGTTTGAAAACTGTAACCTGGAAAAAAAATGAACTGCAGTGTTGGTCTGTGCAAGTGTTAGTGGTGACTGGAGGACATTTGTATGACAAAGCTGAAGGTTGTATAAGTCTTCTACTGGATGTAGAAACTTTGTGGTGATCGTCACATAGACAAGAAAGGGTGCATTTGAAGAAATTGTAATAAAAATGCAAATAAACTTCTCTTTGTTTGTACAAGTTAAGATACCAAACAATAGTGTTTTTAATATTAGACTTACCATAGTCATTTGTCTCACATGTACCTTGACCTGTTCTATACACAGGATGCAAAACATAATCCACTGCAAAGTGCATTCAACAAGAAATATGGTTGCAGAATACCTAAGAAAATACCTGCTAAATAGATTTGTCTTTATTATTGTTGACAGCTGCTAATGGAAGCCTTCTCAGCTATCAAATATCATTGGATTTCTTCAATAAAGCAATTCTTTAATGCCACCTAGAATGTCTCAATTGCCTTGTATGAAAAATAATTGCTTGAATGGTTATTGACTCCCTTAAGATTCAGCATCCTGTGAGTCTGTACTGTGTTTACTCAGAAAGATGTCTTATTTGATGTTGTTGTTTATTTGGTTGTGGAAGACTGTGTCTATTGGTCTCTTTCAATCACCCTCAGTAGCTGATATAAAGAAAAACATGACTTGAACAGTACTTTACTGTTCAGCACATGTTTTCTGATTTGACAAAAGATGATGCTACAATTATTTTCAGATATTTAAAAATAATTTAGTGAGGCTGGAGAGTTACCATTATGGTAAAGAGCACATACTGCTCTTCCAGAGGTCCTTATTTGTGATTTCTGCACTTTCCACAGAAATATCATGCTGGTATGGTGACCTGACCAATATACATATACCCAATTTGTAATAAGAAATGCATTCATAAAAAGTAATTTGTAGAGCAGAGAAAATGTAGAACTCAATAAAAATCAATAAAAAAGGAATTTGTTGGTCAAAAAAAGTTTAATCATCCGTGTAATGGACTGTGGGGGCAAGTTTTGAGATTTCCTTTGTTCAAGCTTTTCTCAGTGTAACAGTCAACTTTTTTTCTGCCTTCTGGTCAAGAGGTAAAACTATCATCTTCAGCATCATGTCTGCCTGTAGGACAGCAAGCTCTCCATCATGATGGTAATGGACTGAACTTCTGAAATTATAATCCAGCCTCCCCAATTAAATATTTTCTTTGTAAAAATTGTCATTCTCATGGTGCTTCTTCACAACAATAAAACCTTAGCTCAGACATTCACATACAAACACACATATGTACACACAGACATATAAATGTATATATATACAAATATATATGAACATGCATACATTTATATGTATTCATATATGTTTGCTTTTGTGTGTGTGTGGTAAATACCCCATGCAAAATTATCCTTAATAAGGAAGGATAAAATATAAGCTTGAATAAATATATAAAAATACACTCATTTTTGTGTACAGGCATGAATTTACCAAAAATAGATTGAATCATTATGCATTTTTGGATAAGCTCAACTTCATGTACTTTAAAATAGTCATCATTAATGTTAAATTTGATTTAATAATTAATATATGTGTTTAGTATACATCAATTTCACTATTTTTTATTTTTATTTATTTTATTTTATTCTTTTTTAATTAAAATTTCTGCCTCCTTCCCATTTCCCATTTCCCTCCCCCTCCTCCCACATATTGCCCCCTCCCCCCACTCCTCTCTCCCTATCCCCACCCCTCCTCTCCTCCCCCTACTTCATTCCCCCTCCCTCTCGATACTGAAGAGCAGTCCAAATTCCCTGCCCTGCGAGAAGACCAAGGTCCTCCCACTTCTATCTAGGTCAAGGAAGGTGAGCATCCAAACAGGCTAGGCTCCCACAAAGCCAGTTCATGTATTAGGATCGAAACCTAGTGCCATTGTCCTTGGCTTCTCATCAGCCTTCATTGTCCGCCATGTTCAGAACTGGGAACTTGTGGGTGAGGTGTCATGGGGCTAAGGGGAAATGGGGTGAGAAATGTGAGAAGGGGAGGATGGGGGGAGCTTGGGGGAATGGGATGGTTGGGATATAGGTAGGGTGGATACGGGAGCAGAGAACTATATATCCTAATTAAGGGAGCCATCTTAGGGTTGGCAAGAGACTTGACTCTAGAGGGACTCACACGTGTCCAGAGAGATGTCCCCAGCTAGTTAGTACCTTGGGAACTGGGGAGAGGGAACATGAAATTTCACTATTTTTATACCTAATCAATGTTCATAAAAGCCAATTGTGGTTTGACATATTTAATGTATATATAATGTCCTGATTAATAAAGTGATTATTATACAATTAATAAAGTGATTATAATAAAAATTAATAAAGGCTACACAGTGTTCAGAGATGTTAGCACTCATATTTTTGTTTACTCTTGATATATGTATAAATATATATACATATAAATCTGGGAATTAAGAAACAAAAGATATCTGTACCATTTTTATCACTAGCAATCAGAGGTGTGTTGCATTTGAAAGTAGCAAGCTTTAGAACTATTTCTGATTCAATTAATTTTGTGAACCATTATTGTTATCTGTGAGATAAGGGAAGAAATCTGATTGAGTTACAAGGTAAGCCACAAATATTAGAGAGACGTGGATGTATTTCTATACAAATGCCTTTTCACCCTTTTGAAAATAATTGTTAACTCTATTCCAGATAACGTCACTGTAGAAATGCAAATTCTATTTGAGAAATGTAAACACAAAACAATCACAGTTTTCTCACTCCTAACAGCTACTTTTCTGATTTAGAAATGAAGTTTACTTAAAAATAGGGCCAAGCCTTTTAAATAACCCAGGATTGTTTCTGTAGTGGATCTGGGATGCTACAGAAAACTACAAGGTACTGCAAAGCTTATAATAACTGAAGTTTATTTTCTATGGTTGTGCAGAAAGGTATGAAGTTCATGATATCTGTGGGTTTCAAGTTGATGATGGTCCAATTCTTAAAAGCTGTTTATTAAATTAAACATATACGAGAAAGGGGTCAAAAGACTTCTGTGTAAGCTTTTTCTTTTCTTTTTTTTTTTTTTTTTTTGGTTTTTCGAGACAGGGTTTCTCTGTGGTTTTGGAGCCTGTCCTGGAACTAGCTCTGTAGACCAGGCTGGTCTCGAACTCACAGAGATCCACCTGCCTCTGCCTCCCAAGTGCTGGGATTAAAGGCGTGCGCCACCACCGCCCGGCTTGTGTAAGCTTTTTCTAAAACATTCTAATGTCATTACTTTCACAGCCTAACAGCCTTCCAAAGCTTTCCTAATAATATAACTGTGTTGGGGCAGAAATTTTCAACATACATGAGTTTGAGAAATATAAATATTTTTTGCTTTCCTTTTAGTTTTTTTTTCTCATTATCATATATTAATTATATACAATAATGTATTTCACTATAACATTTTATGTATGCATATAACACACTTTGGCCACATTTACCCAATAGCCCTTTCTTCTCCCACTAATCACCACTGTTCTCTTTCTCTTCCCAATGTCTCCCTATCTATTGTCACATAGCTTATTTATTTATTTATTTATTTGGTGACAAAATAGTTTTAACTAGTCTTTATAGGAACATGGGTAAAGAGTTATTTACAGGATCATCATGATTATGCTACTAATAGGAATTGTCTCTCTATCACTCAGCAGCCATTAACTGCTGCCTTTGGGAGAGTTGCACTCTCATGACCAAAGGTATGAATACATTACCTACAAACTGCATGTACTATTTACTAAACTGGTGTTGTTTTTGTTGTTGCTCAATTAAAAGGTTCTTTCCCAGTAGACAGAGAGGCCCTTAGAACTATATACCCTTCCATCCTTCTGTATCACTTACTAAAAAGTGATTTCATATCTTTGGGTTTTCTGTTAATTATTACGCATTGCCAAGCAATACACACCATTAGTCACTACAATGTAGTAAATGAAGAAAGTGACCATGAGCCTCTGTTGACTGTCTGTGGACTATTGTTATTGAAGGAAAAATTACTAGAGTGAGAATAATATAACTTCTTTAAATGATTATTAAATTTGAAATTATCCACATAAGACAACTCTTCAGTATGTTCTCTTGCCACACATTAAAAAAGAAAAAGCACTGATGCCATAATTTATCTTCAAATTTGCATATTTAATCATAAATAAATTTTACATAAATCAGAAATGAGAAACATAGCCATAAGAACAATAACTCAAGATGTTGGACTAATGTGAACTGAAGTTCTCTGCAAAATGCATTGCAGTTGGAGATCCTGCAGACCTAATGATGAACATAACACATCATCATCATGGAGAGAAGGGTGGTACAGATCTACCCAGAATTTTCTTAGGATTGCTTTATTCCACTTTTGTTTGTCATTTACTACCAAACACTGTAGCTGGCATTGAAATAAAACTTGAAGATGAACTGTACTAAGCTTAGTGGATCGATATTAGCTTCCATCAAGTCTTAAGTTGTGATTGATATAAATCTGAGACCTGTAAAGGAAATCCTTTCACTGTGATAACTCACCTACCTTGTGTCCTCCACTGTATCTCATAGATGCTTTTCTTCATTACTTCTCAGCATCTACAACAGTTGGACATGTCATTTAAAGCAACACAAATCTTGGTTCTTAGGACCTGGTTCCTCATATTTGGTTCATAATCATTGATTTCTTACACTCTTTGGACCACAAAGTAACTTTTATATTGACATGAGCAAATAAATATGTAATCTTTGTCATAATTCAGTGTTAGAGAATAAAACATTCCAGTTCAATGGAAAAATAATAGATTAAGGATGCCAAAATAGTAAAAAATACTATGTAGCTTTTAAGTGACTGAACAGCAACCCCACTGACTGAAGGGTTATCTTGTCAGAAATAAATGTAAGAGCACATATATAGGTAAAATCTGTGAAATATGTAACTCACTCTCAAAGATTAAGAAGATATACCATATAAGGAAAAATAAAGTGAGAAACAACAAAGCAACATGAGAAAGGGTGCTAAGAGCAATTGGACCTAAGTATGTTGTGATCTTTGCACTATAAATCCCATTTTAATGAATTAAATTTTTTATAAGAATTATGTAATTTATACACATAAAACAGAAAAAAATAATTTCTTTAAAGAACCTATAAAGAATTATGCAATTTAAAGAAAAGCATTAGAACTGCTACATGAAGTTTTAAAAAATCTATACTAGATTACTGAAATTTGAAGAAAAATCATACAGTAAAAAGCCAGTGAGTCAGGCCTGATAGTGCTTATCTGTAATTCTGACAGATCAGAGGCAGAAGAAAGAATGTTAAGTTGCCAAGATAGGTTTATCTACGGAGCAAATTCAAGGGTAACATGATCTATAAAAGAACTTAAAGCAACAATAATTATATTAGTAATTAATAAAAATAATATTATTATCCTTTGAGTTGTAAAAATTGAACTACAAAACATTGACAATTTAGAGTGTAACAGTGTCACAAGGTTCTATCCCTGAAATTCTATTGAATCCTAATTAGTAGAATTCAAACAATACTCCCAAAGAATGCAAATAGTATGCATTATAATTTAGAGAATGCTGTCAATGAGCGACAGTTAACAATGACCAAAGAACTCATTCCATGACCTACAATTTTTACTATTTGACCTAAGCATTTTACTATTTCTACAGTCTCTAGGACAAACAACTTTCTCTAAACAGGATTTTGTCCTGTGCAAGTGATTGACAGGCAAATTTGCATTGACTTTTGTCCAAGGAAGAAACAGTATATCTGTATTCTTTATCAGAAAGACTCCTGTTGGTTAGTAACCTTATAAGGGTTAGGGGTCCTGAGTCAAGTTTACATATTCATGCACTATGTGTCTTCCAGGTATAACAGGAGATCATGACTCTTTGTATTGCTAGAGATACAACTCAAGGCAATTTGTTTTAGAACAATAAATGTAGTCGGTTATTCTAGACCTGGTTTCAGACTATTGATTGTGAGTAGAGACCAAATTGTGAATGACCCCAGTTCTGTTGATATTGTGTAATGGCACCACAGTTGAAAAGAGTATTTACACTGTAAATGAAGGCATAGAAAAAGTTCCAGAGAGACAAATATATTAAGTAGGTTGATTTGAAGGAGAGATGAGAAACAAGATAATGAATTGCAAGGGAAGCTTTTTCCTTGTCCCATTTTTTCCATGAGATTTTTATTTCTTTTTGACCCCCTTCCCAGGACATCAATTAAACTTTTAGCATTCATTGGTAACACTATCTCATTATTTAGACTTGGCTGGCTTGGGAAATTGCTATGTAGAAGATAGCCCAGAAGTCAAAGAAATCCACCTGTTTACTGATTGCTGGGATTATAGGTATATACTAACAGGCTGGGCTCTTTTCCTGATCTTCAAGCCTCCCTGATTTTAGGAAATACTGTTTGTAATACTTTCTCTTTTATTATATTCATATGTTTGTTTATCTAAAAGGAAAATGCAGATACTGATCCAGGAAATGAAAAAGCAGAAGACTTCCAAGAACAGAAGAAACGCAATGCCTCAGGGAAAGACTACTCAGCCAAGTTCTCTAACCAAGTTCTCTCCATGACATCTTCTATCCCTGAATCCTGGGAACAGAGGTTAGCAGCTGTGAAGCCTTTTACATTTTCCTCAGGATAATCATGGAGAAATCTGTGTCCTGCCTTCCTCCCAGAGAGACAGAGAGAAACACACAGAAAGACAGAGACAGATATAGAAACATGAATAATGGAATAGGAAGTTCAGAATTATCATTTTCCACTAATATACAGCAGTGAGTAATTACAAATTCAATACTCACACAGACACACAGAGACATACACAGATACACACACACACACCAGTGATGAATATCACTATTAGATATGCATATGATTCATGATAAATTAACCAAACTTACAATGCAATTATCTAAATTTCCAGCAGAGATAGGAATGAGAAAATACTGATTATATATTACATTTCTGCTATTAGTTAACTTTCTATATCGAACTCATTCAAGCAAATTTTATAAAACAATACTAAGGTTTTTTTTTTTTTGGTTTTTCGAGACAGGGTTTCTCTGTGGCTTTGGAGCCTGTCCTGGAACTAGCTCTGTAGACCAGGCTGGTCTCGAACTCACAGAGATCCGCCTGCCTCTGCCTCCCGAGTGCTGGGATTAAAGGCGTGCACCACCACGCCCGGCCTAATACTAAGGTTTTAAAGAATGAGGTGATCACAAAGGTCACTGATTGGCTACATTATGTCTAGTCAACTAATCAATAATACATAAAATAATAATGCAAAAGAAGTTTATGAAAAACATTCACTTCAACTTAATGGCCAAGGCAAACTGGTTTACCTGTAAGAGGATTTCTTCTTAAATTGTTACACTATCATTAACCACTGTCTGCCTTTTTGAACAATTAGAAAATTTACAGTAAACTTTACAGTGAATTTCCCTTATTCAAACTGTAGAGTGCATAGGGGAAAGTCAAAATTCATTAATAGAAAGCTTAGTTTTCATAAAATATTCTCTTGCTCTTTGACTTTCTTTTGGGACCAGCAGCTTACAAATCATAACACAAAGACTTCTTATTAATTATGAAAGTTTGGCCCTTAACTTAGGCATGTCCCCAACTAGCTCTTATAACTTACATTAACCTGCTTCTCCCATATGACTTTTTTTTTTTACCCCTCTTCCATTTTGTATGTCTGACTTGGTCTGCTTCTTGCTGGCCTCACCAAGTACCTAGATTCATCTCCTCCTTCTCTCTGTGCCCTGAAATCTCACCTATCCTTTTCTGCCTAGCTATTGGCCATTCAGCTCTTTACTAAACCAAAAGGCACTTTCGCAAGGACACATCTTCACAGTGTACAAAAGTTTATCCCACAGCATTCTCTGTTACCACATTCCGAATTAAACAATAAAGCAACAAATACAAAAGTTCTGTAACTCCATCAGTAAAGGTCATTGAGAGACGACCATTTCCTTCTGAACAAAAGAATTGAAATCCAGGCCTCGGTGGAGACTTACCATTCCAGTTAGGCAGGTTGATCTTTTACAGAAATTATCACTCAAAGGTGGCCGTATAACCTTTCAACAAGTCTTGATAAAGAGATAGGAGGAATAACCATACCTTTAATGAGATAACGTATCATCCCTTCCCAGAATTTCAACCACTCCCACTCATTAATATTGCTATAGATCTACTATGAGGTTTTGCTGTATCTACTCACCTTTTGTCCAAAATAAAATGAACTCCATGATTGTTTTGTTGTTGGTATTGTTTGTGTTTGATTTTTTTTTTAATTTAGTTCGCTTGGTGGATATTTTGTTGTTTTGACATCTCTCTCTGTGTTCTGCTTTTTATTTATTGTTTTGTTTTTTAAAGGATTTTTTTAGTGTTCTGGGAGAAAGAACATGATATTGGGTGGGTAATGAGATGGAGAGAAGTCAGGGGATGGGAAAATCATGATAAAATTGTATTATATGAAAAAAATTACACACAAAAGTAATGCCGTAGTTTCTCCGTTGTCTTTTCTTGTTTCTTTTCTTTGGATGCTGTTCAGAGTTTAAAATACTTTTCAAAGTACTAGTTTTTTATTCTTTCTCTTAAACCTTCTTGCTACCAAATGTCTATTTGCATATATTTTTACAAAATGACTAATTACTGTGTTATTCATATTTTATTTAAACTTTCTTCTTTTGTTTGAGAAGTAGAATCAATTTTCTATATTTGTCTAATCCAGTGATGTGTGATACATATTTATTCTATTATGTGATTCCACTGAGATGTTTTTCTTCACTCTCTATAGAGTATATTGATGAGTTGAGTATATTAGCTACATTTCATGTGTTATTCATTTCTGCTCTGTTTAAGAATCATATACCTACATCTAGGGTTGCTAGATGTGCTCTCATTTTCTTCTTCTAGAACCATTATTGTGTTATCTTCTTGTCAAAGGGGTACATAGAAATGATTCTGGGAAATGGCATGCAAGGGAAATGGTTTTTAAATCTGGGTAGATTTGTTTCAGGACCATCAGATGTTTCCTATAAATTGATCTGTCCTCTTATGTTTCTTGCCCTGCCTGATTGAAAACACAAGTCTAATTTAGCCTATTAATAAAAATAAAAGTTTTAAATATCTTTTTTCTCTGTATCTATCTGTTACCTTTTCCTGCTAAGGTATAAAGAAACTACATCAACACCTCTTAACTGGAATAATCACTTCTAGTAATTCAAACTTTCTGAAGTTACTTTTTGTCAAGAAATATGAATAGCCACTGAATTGCATAGCAAGGCTAGCAGTTGAATAAGCAAGATAGAAGGAGTTCTGCACCAATAATGAAGACATACATTCAAGGAACACAGACTTTCAGAAGGGAGTACTTCAGAACTTCTCTGGATTCTGTGTAGAGTTTAATTGACATCGTTATCTTTTATTCAAGCATGGTGTTACTTTGATATGGTTTGTTAGGCTTATAATCAGACAAATTCTAGTGCTAAAATGGACAGTTATTATTCCCTTCTTTATTGAAAAATTTCCATCTGTTCATCTATTTCCCACTTACACAGCATGCCTTCAACAAATTCTTAATAGTTCCAGTCTAATTCTTTTCCTTCTTTAATAGAATTAGCATTACATTAGCCCCTTGTAATTCAAATGTCCAAGCCTTTTAAGCCTGAGCACAACATCTATTTATCTTTCTAGTTAATTCAGTCACCATAGATTCCATGAATGTAACCTCTCTGAGACTTTAAATAAGAGTAATGTCATAAACATAAGTAAATTGAACTGTCTTTTTTGGCATGATTCTTGTAATGTAAAGTCCCCTTTTCCTCCATAAAATTTTCAAGCACTTATTCTTTTGTTAGGGAGTTTCTTAATGATATGTTTTATGCCCTTGAGGCCATTTCATTGTTTCCCAGTAACTGAATGGATCCTCGAATCACATGCTTGTTTGAGAGTAACATTAATTATCTAAATCCTTGGCTTTTAGGTCACAAAATATTTTAACTATGAGCTTACCCTGGTAATGTTGAAATTACAAATTATAATGCTGAAGCAATGGATAACATCAAAGCTCAGATATAGAAGACTTTAAATTCCAAGCTAGGTTCACATTGTAAAACTGTTTCTGTCTTTGGATCATTGCTTGTCCATCACATACATGCCAGATTCACATTCATACAATTTAACAAAACAGCAAAGTCATACCCCTAAGCCACTTATGAGGGAACTATTTTTATGAATTTGAATCTTTAATACAAGAAAATTTTACTGAGATAAGTAACTGACTAGTTAAGTCACTTGTTCCAACTTACAAGTCTAGAAATTAATAAAGCTGAGATCTGAAACCAGGAAATTTCCCTCAAATCTGCATGCTTTTAAAACAGATTCTGTGCTCATTCTCAAAATCATTGGGTGCCTCAGTATCTGTGATTTGATTCTGTGGGTTTTCTTGGGGTGCCCTAGGTCCATTTCTCTCCTGTGTTCCTTCATCCACTCTCTTCCACAGGATTCTCCAGGTTATTAAGTTGTTTGGTTGTTTGGGACCCTTTCCCACTCCTAGGTTGCTTAGCCTGAGTAGGAAAGGGGGGACCTATTTATAGTGCAACTTGATATTCAATGACTAGAGAATCATATGTGGGAGGCCTGCTTTTTTCTGAAGAGAAGGAAGGAAGATTCGATGGTGAGAGAAAAAGAGGAGAGATTTGGGGAAGAAACTGTGAGGAGAAGAGGAAAAGGGGGTAAAATGTGAAAAACATACTTTCATTTATTTATTGTTTTCTTCTGGCTGCTGTGGTCAAATCTCAGTCAATTACTCTTTCTGTTCATAGTGTAAGCAGAGTTTTCCAGTCCAGACCACTTCCTCCCAAATAACTGACATTCCCTTCCCAAATAATTGACGTAAAGAATTAATATAAATTATAAATACTTACCCATTTGATACCCTCAGGTTTCTTACTACCTAACTCATACATTTAAATTTTCCCATATTTCTTGTCTATGCCTTGCCACATGTCTCATGACTTGTTACCTCATTTTCTAAACATTCTGCTTACTCAGTGGCTGACTGGATTCTCCCCTGATTCCACCCTTCCTCTTCTCAACATTCTTCTAGTTTGATTACCCCCCCCCTATAATTTCTGCCTGGGTACCAGCCAATCAGTTTTTTATTAAATCAATCTAAGTGACAAATCTTTACAATATACAAAAGGATTATTCCACAGCATCATAGTACCTTGTTTTTTGGATGCCCTTGGTTTCTTCTTATTGTACTCCAAATACAACACAAATGGCACTTTTTTGGTTTATATCAGTTTAATACTGGCTTTGTGTTGTCACTTCCTCTCAGTAATTAATCCATTACTTTCTAGAGTTGTACCTATACCTACATAGTCACTTACCTGGGGATGAAGAACATCAGTTGGTTTCACTTTATTTTAAGCCTTAATACTCTGGGCAATGCTTTAGTATTACTCAATATTCACAGTGTGTATCTTATCATTTACTCTCACTTGTACATATTTAAGGACCTATGGATATCTATCTATCTCTATATATATGTATATGTGATATATTATATACCTATGTACACATATACATCTATATGTGTGTGTAAAATTGTATATAGACAAAATATCTTGATACACAATAAGTTAAAGAAAATAGGCTGTGAAGATCATAATTCTATTAAGTATATGCCATGTTTTTTGATATAAGATATACATTCATTTTTATTTTTCTGACGTTTATTTTATTTAAACATGTCCAAAAAGTATGGTTAATAAAAAAACTATAATAATATGTTTAAGATCATATGAACTATGTGGGAGTGTCATATATCAATCTGTTGATTTCATTGGTTAATTAATAAAGAAACTGCTTGGCCTGATAGGTTAGAACATAGGTAGGTGGAGTAAACAGAACAAAATGCTGGGAAGAAGGGAAGTGAGCTCAGACGTCATGCTGCTCCTCTCCAGGGCAGACATGATGAAGCTTCAGCCCAAGACGGACATATGCTAGAATCTTCCTGGTGGGTCACCACCTCGTGGTTCTACACACGTTAATGGAGGTGAGTTAATAAGAATGTGAGAGTTGGCCAGTAGGAGACTGGAGCTAATGGGCCAAGCAGTGTTTAAATGAATACAGTTTGTATGTTGTTATTTTGGGGCATAAGCTAGCCAGGTGGCCAGGAGCTGCGTGGCAGGAATGCAGCCCGCAGGTCCTCTCCACATATGAATACCTAACAGTAAAATAGAAAGAGCTAAATAGAGCTATATAATGATTGATGTAGGGAACATGGATATAGTTTTGTCATAGTACCTTTATATAATATGTTAACACCTCAAGATTTAGTCCCAGAACTAAGAATAAATAAATAAATGGCAGATGATATACATGCACAAACACACATATGCACACACACAGAATACACACACACTCATACATATAATATTTCTATAGAAAAGTCTGTATTTTTAATGGCATCAAAATGCAACCTAATCATTAACACAATAAACTTATGTGGGATTTCCCTCTGTATGCTGTGATTACCATTAATGAATAAAGAAACTGCTTTGAACCTATAGCAGGGGAGAACTTAGGTAGGCAGAGAAAACTAAACTGCTGGGAGAATGAAAGGCAGAGTCAGAATGAAGTCTTGTAGCCCGCTGGAGACAGACACTGGGAACTTTGCCAATAAGCCACTGCCATGTGGTGATACACAGATTAATGGAGATGGGTTAAATTATTCTATAAGTCCTAGCCAATAAGAAGCTAGAGCTAAAGGGCCAAGCCATGATTTAATTAATACAGTTTTTGTGTGATTATTTTGGCTCAGGGTGGTCGGGACGAATAAGCAGTCTGCTACTACAATAAACATCTCTATAAATTCTACCTGTGTGTTGAATGAATATCAACCAATGTCTCTGAGATCAATGAAAACACTAACTACAGCATGCATTTAGGATTGCCTTCTATGGTAACCATCACTGGCTTAAGGATTTTATTAAAGGGAAAATTCAATAATTTTCTGTCTTAAAAATACAATACAGCACATATACAAACAGAATAAATAGATACTTCACATATTGGACTTTTTTTCCTCTTGATGAAACTTAAAATTCTAGGTTGAGGTAATGGAGAAGCATCCCATACCAAAATCTAAGAATGTCCACATGTTTATGTCCAATAATAATGAATGACTTTCAAATATTCTTTCAAATCACATCTTTCAAATCATAACATATGATATCACATACATAGGTAGCATTAATTGAGTTTAGCTAAAAGTGCCCTACTCATTAGTTTTTGTTTTTATCGTCTACCTTAAAGAAAGCAGGAACAGAAGCAAGTTTTTTTTCATATTTTATTTTTTATTAATTAATTAATTAATTTAATTATTAAAGATTTCTGCCTCTTCCCCGCCACCACCTCCCATTCCCCCCCTCCCCCAATCAAGTCTTCCTCCCTCCTCAGCCCAAAGAGCAAGCAGGTTTCCCAGCCCTCTGGGAGGTCCAAGAACCACCCACCTCCATCCAGGTCTATTAAGGTGAGCATCCAAACTACCTAGGCTCCCACAAAGCCATTACGTGCAATAGGATCAAGAACCCATTGCCATTGTTCTTCAGTTCTCAGTAGTCCTCATTGTCTGTTATGTTCAGCGAGACCGGTTTTGTCCCATGCTTTTTCAGACCCCGGCCAGCTGGCCTTGATGAGTTCCCAATAGAACATCCCCATTGCCTCAGTGTGTGGGTGCACCCCTCGCGGTCCTGAGTTCCTTGCTCGTGCTCTCTCTCCTTCTGCTCCTCCTTTGGATCATGAGACTTCAGTCCAGTGCTCCAATGTTGGTCTCTGTCTCTGCCTTCTTTCATCGCCTGATGAAGGTTAATATTCAGGAGGATGCTTATATGTTTTTCTTTAAGAACAAAAGTCACTAGCATTTGTTGACAAGTTACAATTACAATTTTAACCAATAATGAACCAAAGATTAGGGACTTTCCTTGTGTGTTCCATCATTGACAACTAAGATATAATGCACGCTTTTTAGTCCAATCAGATCCATATGTTCTTTCTGCTGTCAGGAATAGACATAATGTTTATAGAGAATGAAGGATCAATGATGACTATTTTTATGGTTTTAGGGAGTAGGTTTGCCAGCCATTAGGTAGTTCTCTGCTCTCCAAGGGCTAGAGAATCTGAAGTTTTTACACACTAAAGGTAAAATGGAGTCTGACGTCAAAATGACAGTACTTAGGCAAAGGTATTTTGGCCTGCTACCTTCAGTAGAATTATTTATCTTACATGTCATAGAGACAGAAAACTAACACATGGAGACAATGTTCAAAATTCATCTGAACTTATGGAAAAACAGAATTGATTTTTTAAAACGTAAATATTCAAGCAGATCTCTTCTTGACATACATAAGAGACTAAGAAGTATGGGCTTTTGTCAAGGGTTGTATTTACTTCTGCAGGGCATGACAGGCTAACCCATACTCCATGCTATTTGTAAGTTGTCACTATTTTAACCTTGTAAACATCAAAATTTTAAGAGAATCTTCCCAAGATAGATAGCTTCCATTCAAAAATTGCCACCCTGCATTCTGAAGAGCATTTTTCATGTAAGATAATCATTTCACTTTCTGTAGGTGTCATGGGAACATTAGACAGTCATAGAAAGTTTACAGTAGACAGAATGGTTTAAATATAACAAAACATATCACACTGTTTTTTTTCTTTGAATATGGAAGTGTGCTTTGAATTTTGTGCATAGAACTAAATAGATGAACAAAGGTTTGGCTAATAAATCATAAAGATACACTGAGAGAAAAGCATTTCAAACAGAAAGTAATAAATTAACACCAGAATTTTTTGACTAGTCTCGTTTCTAACACTCTCTACTCAAAGGACATTTATGAATGACTTTGTATGGAATCATCTTATTTTCTTAGACTCCATTTCAGAAGTTTCAAGACTGATTTTTTTTCCATCCTTGTTCTATTTAGACTTTTCTCCAAGGACTTACACAAATCTTCTGTTAATACACCTGAATTTTCTGTCTGGTCCTTGACTGAATGCAATGTAAAGTCAAGAGTCTAGGGTTGAAAACGGACAGTTTGGAGAATGAATTTGTAAAATTATTTGCGGCCTGTGTGACTCTATGTGAGTGATCCTGTTAACCTACACTATAACACTTCCAATTTAATGCTTTTTCAATTTAAAAGGAATAATATGTGCAGTTACTAGAAATAGTGTACTTTATACATGAAAATATATAACCATTGGTTTCTGCTCCAAAATTAATTTCTTTATTTATTTTTCAAATTTTTCATCTTTATAAACTTCAAGATGAGCAGAGCAATTCAAACTATTAAATTTATTGATGAAATCAGTGTTTGTAGTTTTAATTTAAGAATTTCATTCCTCCTCATTATGCGACTACCCTTTAATAGGAATGGAGCTGTAGGCATCTAAGACAGATACCTATAGAGAAATAGTCTGCCATTTGTGTTTGGTGATGTGGTGATCCTCGGATGGCTTTGCAGTTTAAAGAAATCTAATTTCCCAAGAGTCGTGGCACAATTCTAGAAGTTGTACTTCCTTATTTAAAGGGATTGCCCATAACCAATGATTTGGAGGAATTATTAAAATGGGCCAATTGTCAGCTCTTTGGCTCTTCCAGCTTCACTTATTTTGTAAAACTTCCAATTAGGTTCTTTGCCACACAGACTGACGTCATTCACAGATATCCTCCTCCTTGTGTCTATTCATCTTCCTTTATGTAACCTAGGCACTGCAGGAATAGATTGACCTGGAGCTCATGAAACCTCCTCTCTCTTTTCCACCCTTTTTCTCTTCCCAATGTATATCATTTTGTAAGTTTTTGTTCACTATATTCTTTATAGTTGTTCAAAGTTAGCTCCACATTACCTAAAAGTGCCAAGGAGATATCATGTGATATATCAAGGAAATTATTCTTTTGTTATATCCTACTTTTCTATATAACTTTATATGAAATTTGGTCTGTCATTTGTAGTTGCTTTTTTTTATTTGCTTACTATGTGCTTGGAATTCTGATTATACTGTCTTAGTATCAGAATTAGGTTCTTCTGTACTTTGATGTTATTCATTTGTTAGTATTGAATAATTCCTTAAGTGAGCTAAGAGCTTTTTACTATCAATATTTACACATTTTTATTTATTTTATTTTTGGTGGGTTTATTTTATTTTATGTATAAATCTTTTGCCTGTATGAATGTATGTACATCATTTATGCCTAAAACTTGCAGAGGTCAGAAAAGAACACTGAATAAACTGTAACAGGTTTTTGTGAGCTACCATGTGAGTATTAGGAAGTGAATCTGGGTCTTCTGCAAGAGCAGCAAGTGCTCTTAACTGCTGAGTTATCTTTCCAGCATGGCTTTCAGTTTTTTTTTCTTTTTAAGATTATAATATAATTACATCATGTTCCCCTTCCTTTTCTTCCCTCTAAAACCTCCCTTATTCCATTCCTTGTTCTATCGAATTTATGACATCGTTTTTTTATTTTTGTTATATACAAATGTGTATATTTATATACACATATATTCTTAAATACATAAATAGAGACTGTTCAATCTGTGTGATATTATGGTATGTATACTTTCAGGGCTGACAATTTGGTATTGTGTAATCAATAAGTTTGTCCTTTCCTGGGCATGAAAGTTTCTTCTGCTCTCAACATTTTTTAGTTTCCTGCAGTTCCTTGTGTAGGGCTGGTACTTAATGGGCTAACCCAAGCCCTGTCCATTTGAGCTTGTCCATGCATTTGTTTAAAATTTAGACATACATAATTTGCTGATCCAAAACTAGCAAGGTAGATAATGGATTACAAAAAGTATTTGTGGTGCTTATGACCAATAAAGAAAGCCACAGACTTTGAGAAATTAGGAAAAAAGGGAACGCACACCACACACACACACACACACGAGAGAGAGAGAGAGAGAGAGAGAGAGAGAGAGAGAGAGAGAAATAAGCAGTCACAGAAGTGGGAAGGGGACCATCACTGAAAAGCTCAAATTTTTCTAGAATCCTGGAAATTTACACTTGAACAAAAAATTAGATCCTAAGCCTTATTGCCAGATGATTGATAATTAGGCACATGCATAAACCCATTTTTGAATCCAATGTTAATGTCTCCAATACTACTGAGGATACTTCACCTGTCTTTGAGTTCTCTGACATCTGGACTAAGGGACAAACCTTTATTTTTGGAAAATGGACTCTTAGAAATAAAAATAAGGAAGTATATATGGCAGTATTGTTGTAGGGCGTGGGAATCAATAAGTAATCAAAATAGTAATACTTAATAGAGGTATCATTAGGCAAACTGCACTCTAGTCAATCATTAATCAATGTAGATCTGTTTAAAGTAAGGGATTTGGAGTTTTTCTAGTTAGTTTAAAATTTCCCAAACTGCAGTTGAGAAAAGCAAGCATGTACATTATGTCATAGTTTTAAAATAAATCATGATGAGTTTCCTGTGGTATGTGATGCTTTAATTCCAGGTAAGCAGAGTTGTAAGTATGAATGTTCTTGAGACAGAAAAGAAGGAAGATGTATAAAAACAAAACTCAGCATCAGTAAGTAAAACTGCCTGAAGTAAAACTACCATGAAACATGATGCTCTCTATGTGATGTTGCATACTTGCCTTTGAAGTCACTCACAGACACAGCAATTAAAAAATAGTTATCAATAATGCCATTGATATTTAGTACAGAAGTTCTTTTTTTTCAGTGAACTTTTGTAATTCTCCTTAATCATCTGAACTGCTTTGAATTTTTATAATGATTAACTTATATCATTTATATAGTTGGGATAATCAGCTACTTTGCAAAATGTTGACTTCAAAGACAGTATGTATTTTTTTAAATTATCTAATGTCTCTGTTGATGATTACTTTGATATAATGTGTTGAGCGATGGGATCCACAGACATAATTGTAAAAAAATGTAGAAACTCTTTTTCAAATGTTTAGACTCAAATTCACAATAATCTTTTCATTGGTCTGTTTTGTGCTGAGAGAAGATGATGTGCTCCCCAAATATTTCTTCCATTAAAAAACTAGTTATGTGTTGAAGTGGTAGCGGCGGGGCTGCATCCCTGGCACCCGGTCGCCCGCATGGCTTTACCTGAATTAATTACACAGAAACTGTATTCTTTTAAACACTGCTTGGCCCATTAGTTTTAGCCTCTTATTAGCTAGCCTTTACATATTGATCTAACACATTTCTAATATTCTTTGTAGCACCACGAGCTGGCTTACCAGGGAAGATCTTAACCTGTGTCTGGAGTGGGAGAATCATGGCGACTTACTGACTCAGCTTCTTTCTCCCAGCATTCTGTTCTGTTTACTCCGCCTATCTAAATTCTACCCTATCAGAGGCCAAAGCAGTTTCTTTATTAATTAACTAATGAAACAACAGATAGAAAGATGACCCTCCTCCATCAGTTATGAGAGTTGTATCATTAGTGATCTGAAGCAAAGTGTTAGATATAGTCTTGTGCAGCTATTGTAACATACTACAGTTTATGTGTGTTTGTCTATCAAGATAAAGACAATATTCATTCTAATTTAGTGTAGGTGATTTAGATCATCTGAAAGAGGATTCTCTCACTGGATATAGACTGAGTTTTCATGCAGATATTCTACAACACTACAAAAGAGTGTTCTTTTGCAACAACCACAAACAGACTCAGCAGTCTGTTTAATACTACAGAATAATACCATGACCAAGGAAGTAATTAGGTGTGGTCACTGAAATTCAAACTGTCAAGGCCACAATTGTGGTTGCTCTAATTACATTGTTCCACATGGGGTCTAGAGAGATGTTTCAATGGTTAAGAGCACTCACTATCTTGTAGAAGATCTGGGTTTGGTGGCCTATAACCATCTCTAACTCTAGTTTCAGGAGACCTGACTGCTTTCTGACCTGTGAGGGACTCTGCACACAGCAGTACACAGGCATACATACATACAGATACAAACAATAAAAATAAGTCTTTTAACACTTCTCTTTTCCTAGAGATCTAAAGTTATTTTCAAGTTAGTTAATAATTTCCTTATATTTTTGTATCATTAGTACCTGATAGTAAGCCAAGTATTTATAGACATTAAATCCAAACATATTGTGTAAAATTATCTAACAGAAATGTACTTTTATTTCTTTAAGATGTGCTATTTGCAAAGTGAACACGAGTTTGTGTTTGGTGCTATTTTTAATAATTTCACTATCTTGCCATCATTGAGTTTGAGTCAATATAGGTAAACATAAGAAAAATATGGAATAAGAAATGAATTGCATTATTTGAATGAAGCAGAGAGGTGTGGTATCATCTCTTCCACCATCAGAGAAGGTATACTTGTAATATAGTAATACCCCAACACCGAATATTTTTTGTCTCAGATAATTCAAACGGAAATATGAGCATAAAATGGGAAAAATCATGTTTTCATAATTAAACAAAGCTATGCGTTTACCCTCTCATAACCATCTTAGAAAATCTGGTGCCAATATTCTTGTAGACTGAAAATAAAGTGTTGGTTCTGCAAATCAATGGTTATTGTTGTCTAGTTCCATGTAGAAGAATATTCTCCAATACCCATTTTAGATCAATTCACTTTTAATGAAGAAGTAACTTCTGCATTTATGGAAAACCTGGAAAGACCGGTTATGCCTTTTGTTCTGTGACATTTCATCATGGTGATTGATTTACTCATTGACTTCTACACTTAACTGTCACCTGACAAGCCCTACACCTCTCCTCCATAGCATGCTATATTATAAGCTCTCCTGAATTAACTTATAGAAACTGATTTGGTGGCACATGTTTACTTAAGGCCACACATATAAATTGCTCCAGAATTCCTTTCTCTATTAATGTAAATTTCTATTGAAAACTACATTGTGGTCATCTGCCAGAAAACCAGTTAGGCTCCCTGAAGATATTTTCTTTTCCTTATGTGCCCCCAGATTCAATCCCCAAGCCTAAAGCCCAGTTCTACAGCAGAACACCTCTGGCAGCCTTCCCTCTTTTCCCTATTTCTGGTCTCTTTTCCTGTGGATCTCACGTACCTTTCACTTCTCATTCACCCTAAACTTCTCTTTATTCTAGTCTCCAGCACCAGAAGATACCCTCTGACAACCTAAGAGCCACTCTTGCTAGGGCAATAAGTAGACTGAGTGTAGATCCACAGCTCTCCTTCTGGTCCTCCACTCCCCTCAGGCACATCTTCAGGTCTGTAGTAGACCAAAACCTTGTTTGGTCTCCCTGACCCAATCCCCAACAGATCACAAACATCTTCTTTCTCCAACCTTCTTTTCCCAAACTGATTCCATTATCCCAGCCTCCAACACCAGCTGGCAGACAATGGGAACACACCAGCTGAGCAGGATAAAGAAACAGATCTACAGATCCTACCAGGTAGTACTCAAACACCAAATCTCCTAAGTTGCAGGGAGGAAGCAGAAGCCAAAGAACAAAACCCTCATCAAACAGAGACAAAGCTTGGTTTCCCAGATTCATAATCATTCCAATCCCAGATGCCCAGATGCCAGTATAAAAACACAATCAATAATAGCCAGGACAATATTTCTCTGATGAAGCACTGAAACCCTACCAGAGTAAGCCCTGAATATTGCAACCAAGCTGTCATCACCAAAAGACCTGAAAACAGCATGTATGAAGGTGTCAGAGAACTAAGAATTTTGAAAAGAAGCTTGTGACACACATAAGTGTTCTCTCAGACTGTTCTCCAAACGCACAAATTGTTATACTTTTATTAATGTTTTGCATCTTGGAATCTTATTGTTTGCCTCTCCAGTAATCAAATCTCTCAAAGTTCAGCTAAGGTCTAAAATATTTAGTTTTTTTTTTTTTTTTTTTTTTTTTTGGTCACTCTTTCCTTTGTCGAAAGCCACCTTTATTCATTTTTATTTATTATTGTTTCCAAGTCAGTCTATTCACTTCATTTGTCTTTGAATTAAAAGGTGGCATAGGTTTCTGAGTAAGTACTTTTTTTTTTTAAACATATTTACTGAATTGGCATGTCTAACTACAATGGCAAAATGTTAATCCTGAAATTAGATGATCACAGTCAAATCATGAGGTGATCATCAGTCCTAATCCACAATTCTGAGCTGGAGAAGGTGTTAAGTCTCTCTCTTCTTCGTTGGCATGGTAAAGTTAGTGATTGCAGTCTGCTTGTTCTATAAAGGGCCCACCAGTAATTCCAGTTATCTCTTAAGCAGTGTTTGGAACATAATACAGGCAGTTGAAAAGTTACCTATTTTATTAAATATGAAATGTGTTATAATAAAATGCTTATAAATGTAGTAATAGGAGCTGTGGGCTGTGTTCCCACCCAGCTCCTGGCCGCCTGGCTATCTTATGCCCCGAAATAATTACACAGAAACTGTATTCTTTTAAAGACTGCTTGGCCTCTTACAGGCTAATTCTCACATCTTGCTTAACCCATTTCTAATAATCTGTGTAGCACCACGAGCTGGTGACTTACCAGGAAGAATTCAGCATGTCTGACCTGGCGGCTGGCCCCATGGCGTCTGGCTCCCTGCCTTCTTCCTCCCAGCATTCTGTTCTGTTTACTCCACCTACATAATTTTCTGTCCTATTAAAGGGCCAAGGCAGTTTCTTTATTAACCAATGAAAATAACAAATAGACAGATGACCCTTCTCCATCATATAAGTAAAATGGTCACTAATATTTTCCTGAACTGTTAAGGAGTCTGTATTACTGCATGGGTAGCACTGAAGACAAAGAATTTTGAAAGATATCTTTTGGCACCCACATTATGTGTGCTTTAATCTCCATAGCAATTGTCAATACAAAGAAATTATCTTGAAAACAAAGATCAGACAGATGGCATTATACAGATCATTTCTGTTGATTATTTATGTTCAGAAAAGAAACCTAGGAAGAAATTGAAACATTTAAAAAACTAAGCAGTAGAACACAAATTCTATCTTTCAGTATAAACCTTCCATGATCCTTTAGGAATAATACTCTATTAAATAGCACCACAGAGAGAGGACAAAAATGTCAGTTAATAATGCCATAAAATTGAAGTGCTACATTAATTTATATGGTTGCACTATTTTGCTTATAAGGCAGATCTCCTAAAAAACATTTCAAAAATAAAATTTCATTAGGTGGAATGATTGAGCTATTATCATTTGCTTTTTCCAGAAATAGTTAAAGAAAGAATAATAATAATAAATTGAGTCAGTTAACTTCCAAGTCTTGCTAAGACAGGAGATAAGGAAATAAAGAATCATGCAGCCACTTCTGTCTTCTGGTTCCCATTCTTTCTTATCTTCAGCAGATTTTATGTCCTGGGTCTTTCTTAATGCAATAACAATACTTAAATGAATGAGTGACCTTAGGACCCCTAAACCTTTGCTTAAAGTAGGAAAATCTGAATATGGCAAATATAAAATATTTGTAGTAGTAAACTTTCAAATAGGTTTTTCTTCATATGTTTAGATATTAAAATTTTAATTGAATAGGGACTGGGGAGGTGGCTCAGTCAGTTTGGTACTCACTTTATAAGCACAAGGACCCAAGTTTCTCCAGGAATAGTGACAATTGTTTTCCTTCCAGTACTGGGTAGGTAAAAAAAATACTTGGTCAGTTACCTTAATCGACTTGGTGTGCCCAGGACAAAGAGATCCTGTTTTTAAGATTTGTTTTACTCTTTAAATATTTTTGTGTGTGTTATATCCCATGGTGCTAAATTTACAGGTAGTCATGAGACACCTGACACAGGTACTGGGAACTGACAAGGGTTGTCTATAAGAACAGTCTCAACTCTTAATGGCTAAGTGATCTCTCCTGCCCCAAGCCATGTTTGAAAGAAAGAAAGGAACGGAGGGACAGAGGGAAAAAGAAAAAAAAGAAAGTGTTGATAGCTGATGCACACATATGTGTGTATGTGTGTGTGTGTGTGTGTGTGTGTTTGTACACATATACAGATGGACATGCCTGGGTTCTGTAATGACAAAATGGTAATCAAATACATATATGGTAATGCCAACATATGGGAGGCTAATGAAACATAATTACTCTCAGCCTTTTGGCCAGTCTGAAATATGCAATGAAGACAAGGCCAGCCTGGAATACTTAGAAAACAATTTTTCTCAGGAAAATAAATAAATAAATCTGAAAGATAATTGAAATCTGAAATACTTTTACTAACAAGTGCATTGGATAATAGAAATTCAATGCAAATTATTTAATTTTAATTTAAAATGTGGTATTAGATTTAATTATTGGAAAGCTTTTAAGCATCTTAGAAATGATTTGGGAATCTAAATATACATTTGTAATTATACATTGAATGAAATATAAATATTGGCTCAAGAATTTCCAATTAAAGTTTAGTGTCTGACTTAATATCACCTCCAAGATAAATATCTCATAATTTAATATGCATGCTTATTATATGTTATATGATAGCATCTCAGAGCCATTAAATTAAATATTAACTTATAATCCATTGGTTTCTGTCTTTTTACTTTTCGCTGTTTCTATAAGTAAATTTAAACTTATTCGTGTCGTTTACATAGTATTTCCAGTAGACAATTCTACATTGAGTACACTCCAAGTTAAAATCAGGGTATATCTGCTTCCTTTTTATTTCCTTTCATTTTCCTTTTCTGTTCAAGTGCTAATAAAATCATTGTCTTTCTCAAGCATTTTCATTTTCAGTAAAACTATGTCATGATTTTCATCGAGTGGTTGAAACTGTCAGATAATTTGTTCTTAACAATTCAAGGAAGATATCAGGAATGCCTTCAGTTAATTTACAAACTATGTATTCTGAAGAATGATTTTACTGTTCAGCTACAACACCAAGAAAGTGGTAATACATCTATTTGGGTTCTTCTTTATTCATTATTTTTCTTCTAATTGAAGTTGATCTGCCTACCTGTTTTAGTTACTTTTCTATTGCTCTGTTTAGACACATTGACCAATCAATGCAACTTCTAAGATAAAGTAGTTATTTGAGAGATGGCTAACAGTTTGGGAGGGCGAGTCCATGACTATAATGATGGGAAACATGGCAGCAAGCATGAAACACAGTATCAGAGCAGTTACTAAGAGTTTACATCTTGAGAGACAAACCCTGTGATGAGAGAGTTATCTGGGATATAACTTGAGAGTTATAACCTCAGAGCCCACTTCCAGAGACAAACCTCTGATTACAAGGTCACAACTTTCCTAAAAATGATGACCAAATATTCTAAGACATGGACCAATGGGTATGTTCTTATTCAAAACATCACATTCCTTTGGGGATATTTTCCATCCTCAGGTTCTTTCTCAGCAAAGACAGGCTAGAACACCATATTTTAGCAGTTGCTTAAAGTTCAAAATTTCAGGTGTCAATTTTTGAGGTGGGTGATATGATTAAATAGTGGGTTAATTTTTGCATTATTTAAATATTTTTCCTTTATCAGCTGAACCTCACCCTAATTCTTTCCCAATGATAGCAGTATACTATTCACAATATAGATAAAATATAAACTCTGACAAGTTTGTACAGGGAATGAAAAATCAGGGTAACCCTTCAGCCACCAACTTCTTACATGCCATGAGGTTGCTGTGACACTTTCACGAGTAAAACAACAACAAAAAAATACAAAACACATTATTGAAAATTCCTACAATTCAGTAAATAGGAATTGTAATAGAATTTCAGTTTACCAATCAGTTCTAGTCACAGACCATATCAATCTGTCAATTTATTCCAAAATCACCCATAAAACAAAATCATATGTAGTTAGTTACCTCAGAGACTTTGTGAATAAAACAGATTTCATTATTTTGGCTGATACAAATTTGTTTAAGAATTTGGCTTATAAAGCCAGGGATTACCATGGGAGCAGGCCTAAACCAGTAACCTCTGCCAGAGCAGGCTTGAGCCAGCAACCTTCACAGGAACAGGCCCAAGCCAGACACCTGCACAGGACAAGGCCTGAGCCAGCAACCTCAATGGGAGCAGGCCAAAGCCAGCAACCACCACCAGAGCAGACATGAGCAAGTGACCTCCACAGGAGTAGATCTGAGGAAGCAACTTCCAAGGTAACATACCCAAGCTAGAGACCACTGCAGGACCAGGCACAAGCCAGGGACCTCTGAGGGAGCATGGCTGAACCAGGGACATCTGGGAAAAGACCCCAGACAGAAAACTCTTTAGGAGCTGTCCCAAGTCAGCAACATCTGCAGGAGCAGGTAAAAGGGAGAGATGATTAAGGGAGCAGACACAAGCCAGAGACCTCTGCAGGACTGAGCCCAATCCAGGGACTTCTGCAGGAGCAGACCTGAGCCAGAGACATCTCCATTAACAGGCCAGAGACAGTGACCTCAGTGGGAGTAGGCCCAAGGAAGCCACTTCTACCACAGCAGGCCTGAGCAAGCTGCCTCCACAGGAGCAGGTATGAAGGAGCAACTGTCAAGAGAGCAGATCCAAGGCAGAGACCACTGCAAGACTGGGCGCAACCCGGGAACCTCCTTGGGAACATGCTAGAGCCAGCAACCTTTACCATAGTAGGCCTGAGCCAGCCTCCAACACAGAAACAGGCCTGAGCTAGAGCCTTCGCCAGAGCAGACCTGAGCAAATAACCTCCACAGAAAAAGGTAGAAAGAAGCAACCATGAATGGAGTAGGCTCAAGTCAAAGACCACTGTGGGACCAGGCCCAAGCCAGGGACATTCATGAAAGCAAGCCTGAGCCAGGGACATGAACAGGAACAGGTACTAGCTAGGAACTTCTGCTGGAGTAGGTTTAAGACAGCGACCTTCATGGGAGCAGGCCCGAGCCAGCCACTTCCACAGAACCAGTCCCAAGAAAGTGACCTCTGTGGGAGCTGAGACCCAAATGGCATATGAATTGAAAAGTGACCTACAGGAATACTGAGAAACATCTAGGAATGCTGAGTGACCTCCAGGGTGACTGGAAAAATAGCACCGAATGCACCATGATGATTAGCCATCTGAGACTTGGATCCACTGGCAATTGGAAGATTGATCACCAGAGACACAACCACAATTACAATAATCAGAGGAAAAGATGGGTAGACAAGGTAAGAAAACACTCAAAACCACAGAAAGCAACAAAGCACCAACAAATCTCATGGCTCTTCAGCAGCAAGACTTGAACATACCAGTATAGATAACAATAAAGAAAACAAAAACCAAGGGAATTCTGAAAACAGAAAATATGGGAAAACAATTAGAACCACAAATGTGAGCATAAACAGCAGAATACAAGAGATGGAAGAGAGAATCTCAAGAACTAAAGATACAATAAATAGACTTATTGGTTAAAAAAACAAACAAACAAAAAAAACCAAAAACTAAGTCTAACAAAAGTCTAATACAAAATATCTAGGAAATATGAGACACCATGAAAAGATAAAATTCAATAATAATAGGGATAGAAGAAGGAGAAGTTCTATTGAAAAGCTCAGAAAATATATTAAACAAAATCATAAAAGAAAACTTTCCCAACCTACAGAAAGATACGTATATGAAGATACAAGAAGCTTACAGAACACCAAACAGACTGGATCCAAAAGAAGTCCCCTTGTCTCATAATAATAAAAACACTAAACATACAGAATAAAGAAAGAATACTAAGAGCTGCAATGGAAAAAGGCCAAGTGATATATAAAGGAATTACACTGGACTTCTCAATGAAAAAATGAAAGGTCAAGCATTATGTAGTCATTAAGAGATCACAGATGCAAACCAATACTGCTATACTAAGCAAAATTTTCAATCACTATAGATGGACAAAACAAGATATTCCATAACAGAACCTAGCAACAAATGCAGCTATACACAAAGAACTAGAAGGAAAACTTCAACCAACAAAAGTTAATTACATGCACAGAAACACAAACAATAAATGATCTCACAGCATCAAATCACAAAGAAGAAAAAAATGCACACAATAACATCACCACCAACAAACACTAAATAATAGGAACTAGCAACAACTGGTCATTTATATCCCCTAATATAAATGACTCAACTCACCTATAAAAGGACACAGGCTAACAGATTGAATATGAAACAGAATCCATTCTGCTGCTGCATGCAAGAAACACACTTTAACCTCAAAGCCATACATTGCCTCAGAGTAAAGAGTTGGGAAAAAATTTTCCAATCAAATGGACCTAAAAAACAAGCTGGTGTGGCTATCCTAATATTTAACAAAATAGACTTCAAACTAAAATCAATCAAAAGAGACAAAGAAGGACATTTCATTTTAGTCACAAAAAAAATCCATCAAGAGAAAATCTCAATACTGAATACCTATGCCCCCAATACAAGTGCACGTTCATATGTAAAAGAAACACATCTAAAGCTTAAATCACACATAAAACCCCACACACTAATAGTGGGAGACTTCAACACTTCACTCTCACTGCTGGACAGTTTGGTCAGGCAAATAAATAAATAAATAAATAAATAAATAAATAAATAAATAACAGAGAAATAAGGAAACTAACAGATGTTATGACTCAAATGGACTTAACAGACACCTATAGACCATTTCATCCAAACATAAAAGAATATAACTTCTTCTCAGCCCTTCATGGAACCTTCTCAAAAATCTATCACATACTAGACAACAAAGCAAACCTAAATAGACGCAAAATAAATGGAATAACTCATGTATCTTATTGGATTATCATGGCTTAAAATAAGAATTCAACAGCAACACTAATTTCAGAAGGCCCATGAACACAGAAAATTAAACAATGCTCACCTGAATCATCAATGGGTCAAAGAATAAATAAAAGAAGAAATTAAGGACTTCCTAAAATTCAATGAAAATGACCACAAAACATACCCAAATTTATGGCACACAATGAAAGCAGTGTTAAGGGGAAAGTTCATAGCACTAAATGCCTACTTAAAGAAGCTGGAAAAATCCTACATTAGTGACTTAATGGAACACCTGAAAATTCCAGAACAAAAGAAAACAAGCTCATTCAGGAGGACTAGATGGCAGGGAATAATCAAAGTGAGAGCTGAAATCAACAAAATAGAAACAAATAAAACAAGACAAAGAATCAATGAGAAAAAAAGTTTGTTCTTTGAGAAAATCAACAAAATAGACAAATTGTTATCCAAACTAACCAAGAGGAAGAGAGAGAATATCTAAATTAGCAAAATCAGAATTGAAAAGGGAGACATAACAGACATAGAGGAAGTCCAGAGAATTATCAGGTCATGCTTCGAAAACCTTTACTCCACAAAATTGGAAAACTTAAAGGAAATGTATAATTTTCTGTATAAACATCACTTATCAAAATTAAATCAAGACTATGTAAGCAAATTAAGTAGACTCATAACTGCTAAAGAAATAGAAAGAGTCATCAATATCTCCCAACCAAGAAAAGTACAGGTCCAGATATTTCAGCACAGAATTCTATAAGATTTTCAAAGGAGAATCCCAATATTCCTCCAATTGTTTCACACAGTACAAACAGAAGGAACATTACAAAACTATTTTTATAAGGCTACAATTACCCTGATACCCAAATCACAAGAAGACATTTCTAAGAAAGAAAATTACAGACCAATCTCACTCATGCATATCGTTGCAATAATACTCAATAAAATACTGGCAAACTGAAATCGGGAGCACAACAGAAAAATCATCCACCATGACCAAGTAGTCTTCATCCAAGAGATGCATGGATGGTTCAACATATGAGAATCTGTCGATGCAAAAATTCAATGTCCCTTCAAGATAATGGTCTTGGAGAAAGAAAGGATCCAAGGAATATACTTAATCATAATAAAGGAAATACACAGTAAGTCAACAGCCAACATCAAACTAAATGGAGAGAAACTCAAAGTGATCCCATGGAAATCAGGAACAGTACAAGTTTGTCCACTCTTTCCATATCTATTCAATATAATATTGGGGTTGTAGCTAGAACAATAAGACAACAAAGGGTGATCAAGATGGTACACATCAGAAAACAACAAGTCAAACAATCACTATTTGCTGATGATTTGATAGTTTACATAAGTGACCCCAAAAATTCTACCAAGAAACTTATACAACTCATAAACACCTTCAGTAGTGTAACAGGATACAAGATTAACAAAAAATTAAAGTTTCCCTTATACACATGATAAATGGGGTGAGAAAGAAATCAGAGAAACATCACAATTCACAAAAACCACAAATAACATAAAATATCTTGGAGTAACTCTTGGAGTAAAATGTGGAAGATGTGTATGACAAGAACTTTAAATCCTAGAAGAAAATAAATTGAAAAGACACCAGAAAATGGAAAGATCTCCCATGCTCTTGGGTAGGCAGAATTAACATAGTAAAAATGGCCATCTTACCAAAATCAGTCTACAAATTTTAATGCAATGCACAGCTAAATTCTTCACAGACCTTGAAAGAAAAATACTTAATTTTATATGGAAAGGCAAAAAAATCCAGGATAGCAAAATAATCCTTTACAATAAAAGAATTAATGAAGGCATCATAATTCCTGACTTCAAATTCTACCATAGAGCTACAATACCGAAAACCGCCTTGTATTGGCATAAAAACATCAAACAGGATAGGTGCTGAGAAGTTACATCTGGACAGGTGAGTGTGTGCTATCCAGGGGCGGACTGTCCCAGAAGAGAGCACAAACCCCCCTCCCCCAGCTCCTGCAGCAGGGCTTTTTTTCCTATACACGCCCCCCCTCCAAGCCTGCCTTGTCTGCAAGGTCCTTTGCTGAGGATCAGCTTCCTGCTCCCTCCAGCCTGTGCTGCAGGGTCGCCTGTGTGCTATTCCAGCCCGATCTACCCCCTGCATTTGCTCTTTTGTCCACGGGTCATTGGACTACCAGACGTTCTTGTTTTGGTGTTGAGGAGTCCATCTGGAAGTGAACGGTTCCTGCCCCTACACTGAGGAGATACACCCAGAGACTTAGTCACAGCAAAGACTGGACCAAGACACCAGGCCTCTCCTGGCTCCATTTGAAGGAAAAGATGGGCAGGCACCAATGCAAGAATTCCTCCAACAACCTGAAAGGCAACGTGACATCACCAGAATCCAGGAATCCCGAAATAAGAAGAATTGTACACCCTATTCCAGAAGAATTAGAAGAATTCGACCCTAAAGTGAATTACATGAAAATAATAGAGGACCTTGAACAGGAGGTGAAAAACTGCCATATTCAATTAGAGATTACAAACAAAAAGGTAGAGGAAATGAATAAATCTCTCAAAGATACCCAAGAAAACCAAGAGAAACAAGAAAAAGTAATCAAACAGGTAAGGAAAATGGTTCAAGACATGAAGAATGAAGTGGAAGTAATAAAGAAAACACAAACTGAGGGAAGGATGGAGATGGAAAATTTGGATAAATGAACAGGAACTACAGAGACAAGTACTACCAACAGATTACAAGAAATAGAAGAAAGAATCTCAGACACTGAAGATACCATAGAGAAAATAAACACACTGATCAAAGAAAACAGCAAAACCAACAAATTCTCATCACAAAACATTCAGGAAATCTGGGACACAATAAAAAGACCAAACCTAAGAATAATAGGGATAGAAGAAGGAGAAGAAGTACAGCTCAATGGTCCAGAAAATATATTTAATAAAATTATAGAAGAAAACTTTCCCAACCTTAAAAAAGATATTCCTTTGAAGGTCCAAGAATCATACAGAACACCGAATCGACTGGATCAAAAAAAAATCTCCTCGTCATATAATAATCAAAAAACAAAACATAGAGAATAAAGAAAGAATATTAAGAGCTGCAAAGGAAAATGGTCAAGTTACCTATAAAGGTAAACCTATCAGACTTACACCTGACTTCTCTATGGAAACCATGAAATCCAGAAGGTCCTGGATAGATGTACTGCAGAAACTAAGAGACCATGGATGCAAGCCAAGACTACTATACCCAGCCAAGCTTTCATTCACTATAAATGGAGAAAACAAAATTTTCCAGGATAAAAACAAATTTAAACAATACCTAGCCACAAATCCAGCCTTACAGAAAGTAATTGAAGGAAAATCACCACCCAAGGAGTCCAACGATGCCCACAATAACTCAGACTTCTAATGACCCTTAACCAGCACAACTTGAAGAAGGAAAACACACAAACCCTACTACCGAAAGAAAGAAAGAAAGAAAGAAAGAAAGAAAGGAAGGAAGGAAGGAAGGAAGGAAGGAAGGAAGGAAGGAAGGAAGGAAAAATGACCGGAGTTAACAACCACTGGTCATTAATATCATTTAATATCAATAGACTCAACTCACCTATAAAGAGTCACAGGCTAAGAGATTGGATACGAAAACAGGATCCAACATTCTGTTGTTTACAAGAAACACACCTCAATTACACAGACAGACATCTACTCAGAGTAAAGGGCTAGGAAAAGATTTATCAAGCAAACAGACCTAAGAAACAAACAGGTGTGGCCATACTAATTTCTAAGAAAGTTGACTTCAAACTAAAATCAATCAGAAGAGATGGAGAAGGACACTTTTTACTCATAACAGGAAAAATTCATCAGGATGAAGTCTCAATCCTGAATATCTATGCCCCTAATATAAAAGCCCCCACTCATGTAAAAGAAACATTACTAAAACTCAAGGCAGTCATCAAACCACACACACTAATAGTAGGAGATTTCAACACTCCTCTCTCACCAATGGACAGGTCAATCAGACAGAAACCTAACAGAGAAATAAGAGAATTAGTGGAGGTAATTAATCAAATGGACTTAACAGACATCTATAGAACATTTCACTCAAATAGGAAAGAATATACCTTCTTCTCTGCAGCGCATGGAACCTTCTCGAAAATAGACCACATACTCGGTAACAAAGCAAACTTACACAGTTACAAAAAAATATCAGTAACCACCTGTGTCTTATCAGATCACCATGGATTAAAGTTAGAATTCTACAACAATGCTATCTCCAGAAAGCCTACGAACTCATGGAAACTGGACAGTCAACTACTGAACCACACCTGGATCAAGGAAGAAATAAAGAAAGAAATTAAAGTCTTTCTTGAATTCAATGAAAACGAAGACTCAACATACTCAAACCTATGGGACACTATGAAAGCAGTGCTAAGAGGAAAGTTCATAGCATTAAGCACCCACTTAAAGAAAACAGAGAAAGCACACATTGGAGACTTAATAGCCCACCTGAAAGCTCTAGAAAAAAAGAAGCAGACTCACCTAGGAGAAGTAGAAGACTGGAAATAATCAAACTGAGGGCTGAAATCAACAAAATAGAAACACAGAAAACAATTCAAGGAATCAATGAAACAAAAAGCTGGTTCTTGGAGAAAATCAATAAGATTGATAAACCCCCATCCAAACTAATCAAACAGCAGAGAGAGAATACGCAAATTAACAAGATCAGAAATGAAAAGGGAGACATAACCACAGACACAGAGGAAATTCAGAGAATCATTAGATCTTACTACAAAAACCTGTATGCCACAAAATTGGAAAATGTAAAAGAAATGGACACTTTTTTAGATAAGTACCATATACCAAAGTTAAACCAGGACCAGGTGAACAATCTAAATAGACCTGTTAGTCGTGAAGAATTAGAAGTTGTTATAAAAAACCTCCCTACCAAAAAAAAGCCCAGGTCCAGACGGCTTCAATGCAGAATTCTACCAGAACTTCCAAGAAGACCTAATACCTATACTCCTTAAGGTATTTCACAATATAGAAACAGAGAAGTCATTGCCAAATTCCTTTTATGAAGCTGCAGTTACGCTTATACCAAAACTACACAAAGACACAACCAAGAAAGAGAACTACAGGCCAATCTCACTCACGAACATCAATGCAAAGATACTCAATAAAATACTGGCAACCAAATCCAAGAACACATTAGAAAAATTATCCATTATGATCAAGTAGGCTTCATCCCAGAGATGCAAGGCTGGTTCAACATACTACAATCTATTAATGTAATCCATCATATAAATAAACTGAAAGAAAAAACCATATGATCATTTTATTAGATGCTGAAAAAACATTAGACAAAATTCAACATCCCTTTATGATAAAGGTCTTAGAGAGATTAGGGATACAAGGGTCGTACCTAAGTATAATAAAAGCTATTTATAGCAAGCCGACAGCTAACATCAAATTAAATGGAGAGAAACTCAAAGCTATTCCACTAAAATTAGGAACACGACAAGGCTGTCCACTCCTTCCATACCTCTTCAATATAGTGCTTGAAATTCTAGCGATAGCAATAAGACAACATAAGGGGATCAAAGGGATTCAAATTGGAAAAGAAGAAGGTAAACTTTCATTATTTGCAGACGATATGATAGTGTACATAAGAGACCCCAAAAACTTCAGCAAAGAACTCCTAAAGCTGATAAACACCTTTAGTAGCGTGGCAGGATACAAGATCAACTCCAAAAAAATCAGTTGCCCTCCTATAAACAAAGGATAAGGAAGCAGAGAGGGAAATCAGAGAAGCATCACCCTTCAAGATAACCACAAATAGCACAAAATATCTTGGGGTAACTCTAACCAAGGAAGAGAAAGATCTATTTGACAAGAACTTTAAGTCTTTGAAGAAAGAATTTGAGGAGGATGCCAGAAAATGAAAGGATCTCCCTTGCTCTTGGATTGGGAGGATCAACATAGTAAAAATGGCAATTCTACCAAGGGCAATTTATAGATTCAATGCAATCCCTATTAAAATCCCATCAAAATTCTTCACAGATCTTGAGAGGACATTAATCAACTTTATACGGAAAAACAAAAAACGCAGGATAGCCAAAACAATCTTATGTAATAAAGGATCGTCTGGAGGCATTACCATCCCTGACTTCAAACTCTATTACAGAGCTTCAGTATTGAAAACAGCTTGGTATTGGCATAAAAACAGAGAAGTCGATCAACGGAACCGAGTAGAAGACCCTGATTTTAACCCGCAAACATATGAACACCTGATTTTTGATAAAGGAGCTAAAAGTATTCAATGGAAAAAAGAGAGCATCTTCAACAAATGGTGCTGGCAGAACTGGTTGTCAACGTGTAGAAGAATGAAAATAGATCCATATCTATCGCCATGCACAAAACTCAAGTCCAAATGGATTAAAGACCTCAATATCAACCTGAACACACTGAACCTGATAAAGAAAAAGTGGAAAGTACTCTACAACATATGGGTACAGGAGATCACTTCCTACGTTTATCCCCAGCAGCACAGACATTAAGGACAATATTGAATAAATGGGACCTACTGAAAATGAGTAGCTTCTGTAAAGCAAATGACACTGTCACTAAGACAAAAAGGCAATCCACTGACTGGGAGAAGATCTTCATCAATCCTGCAACAAACAAAGGTCTGATCTCCAAAATATATAAAGAACTCAAGAAACTAGACTTTAAAATGCTAATTAACCCAATTAAAAAATGGGGCACTGAACTGAACAGAAAATTTTCAACAAAAGAAATTCAAATGGCCAAAAGACCCTTAAGGTCATGGTCAACCTGCTTAGCGATAACGGAAATGCAAATTAAAACAACTTTGAGATACCATCTTACACTTGTCAGAATGGCTAAAATCAAAAACACCAATGATAACCTTTGCTGGAGAGGTTGTGGAGTAAGGGGCACACTCATCCATTGCTGGTGGGAATGCAAACTTGTGCAACCACTTTGGAAAGCAGTGTGGAGATTTCTCAGGAAATTTGGGACCAACCAACCCCAAGATCCAGTAATACCACTCTTGGGAATATACCCAAGAGATGTCCTATCATATGACAATAGTATCTGTTCAACTATGTTCATAGCAGCATTGTTTGTAATAGCCAGAACCAGGAAACAACCTAGATGCCCTTCAATGGAGGAATGGATGAAGAAAGTGTGGAATATATACATATTAGTGTACTACTCAGTGGTAAGAAACAATGACTTCTCAAATTTTGCATGCAAATGGATGGAAATAGCAAACACTATCCTGAGTGAGGTATCCCAGACCCAAAAAGAGGAACATGGGATGTACTCACTCATAATTGGTTTCTAGCCATAAATAAAGGACATTGAGCATCTAATTTGTGATCCTAGAGAAGCTAAATAAGAAAGTGAACCCAAAGAAAATCGTATAGTCATCTGCCTGGATAGGGGAAGTAGACAAGGTTGCCGGGCAAAAACTGGGAACTTGCGGGTGAGGTGGCATGGGGCTAAGGGGAAATGGGGTGAGAAACGTGAGAAGGGGAGGATAGGAGGAGCTTGGCGGATTGGGATGGTTGGGATAAAAAAAAATTAAAAAAAAATAAATAAAAACACATCAGACAGGAGGAACAATGGAATTGAATCAAGGACCTGGAAAACAATTCACACACACACACACACTTGTGAACATCTGAATTTTGACAAAGAAGCAAAATATATCAAATGGAAAAAAATAGAGCATATTAAACCAATAGTGTTGTTATAACTGGATATCAACATGTAGAAAAATGAAGATAGATCCATAGATATCGCATGCACAAAATTCTAGTCCAAATAGATCAAAGAACTCAACATAAGACTAACCACAATGAACCTCATAGAAGAGAAAGTGGTAAGTACAATTGAACACACTGGCACAAGAGACCACTTCCTAATTGTAACTCCAGTAGCATAGCCATTGAGAGAAAAAAATAATAATTTGGACCTACTGAAACATAGAAGCTTTTATAAAATAAAGGACACAGTCAACAAGGCAAAATGGCAGCCTACAGAATGGGAAAAGACCTTCACCAGCCCCACATCAGACAGAGGTCTGATCTCTAAAATATTCAAATAACTCAAGAAATTGTTTATCAAAAACAACCAATAATCCAATAAAAAATGGGGTAGAGACCAAACAGAGAACTCTCAACAGATGAATGTCAAATGGCTGAAAGACACCTAAGGAAATACTCAATATCCTTAGTCATCAGAGAAATGCAAATCAAAACAACTCTAAGATTCCATCTCACACCTGTAAGAATGTCCAAGGTCAAAAACATTTATGACAACTTATGCTGGAGAGTATGTGGGGTAAAGGAAACACTCCTCCATTGCTGGTGGGAGTGTAAACTTGTACAATCACTTTGAAAATCAGTATGTCAATTTCTCAAAAAATTAGGGAGCAACCTACCTCAAGACCCAGCAATAATACTTTTGGGTATATCTGAAGGATGCTCAATATTACCACAAGTATGTCCATTGCAGCGTTATTTGTAATATGCAGAATCTGAAAACAACCTAAAACTTCTTGACCAAAGAGTGGATAAAGATGATGTACTACATTTACAAAATGTAGTACTACACAGTGGGGAAAATGTGTCTTGAAATTTACAGTCTAATGAATGAATCTAAAAACCATCATATTAAGTGAGGTAACCCAGATCCAGAAAGACATATATAATATGTATTCACACATAAGTGACTTTTAAACATAAAACAAAAAAAAAACCAGCCGACAATTCACAATCCCAGAGAACCTAGATACCAAAGAAGATCATCAGAGAGACATACATGGATCTAGTATACATGGGTATTAAAATAAGACATGATCTTCTGAGAAAATCAAAAGTGTGGGGATCACAGGAGGTGTCAGAAGGGGAGCAGAGAAAGGAAAGAGAGCAGAGAAAAATGTATAGTTTAATAAAAAATATTTTAAAATAATTAAAAACATTAATTATTAAAAAATAAAAAGGATATAGCTCAATTTAAAAGTCAAACACACACACAAATAATTTGGTTTATAATGTCTGATATTACAAGTCACTTTTATGTATGTATCATCATTATGGTTTCTAACGGACATTGTTAGAACATGCTACTTCAACTGTATATGTATCCATGCCAGTTTTTCAGCCTATCATGTACTGAAAAAATGTATCTGAAACATCACATTGCAATTAAGATGCTACATGAGGTATGTAGCATCTCTGCCTCTACCCCAAGGTCATTTGTTTTGCATGCCATGCTAGAAGAACACAGCAAAGCACACATCCCTGCCTCTGTGTTTCATCTCAAACAATTTCCTTCATCTCTAACACCCTCTGGTGGTATGGGAAGTCCAAAAGAAGGGTGGAGTCAGAGAGAAGCCATGGAGCCACTGGAGAAAGTCTTCCTTTTTGTTTAATCACAGAAGGAGAAATGGTGTGGGAGGTCCTTCTGTGTATGTATTGCATTTGTTAGTTAACAAATAAAGAACTGCTTTGAGCCTATGGCAGGGAAGAACAGAACTATGTGGGGATAAGGTAAGCTGTATGCTGAGAGAAGGAAAGGTGGAGTCAGAAAGAAGCCAGAAAGCTGCAGCAGACAGAAGCTGGAAACTTGACCCAACAAGCCACAGCCACACGGATTAAAGGAGATGGGTTAAATCAACATGTAAGAGTTAGCCAATAAGAAATTAGAGCTAATGGGCCAAGCAGTGATTTAATTAATACAGTTTCTTTGTGATTATTTCAGTTCTGGTTGACTAGAATGAACAAGCAGCCTGCTACTACACTTTGGTTTTACAAGTATGTGCTATTCTGTTATCAGAATTATGTAGAATAAATTGTACCATAAAAATACTTTTCTTCAAACAAGTGAAGAAAGCAAGCTGATCCAATACTGCCTCACATTTATCTCAGATAAGGCTGATTGATGTTTTAGAATCCCACAAACCTAAGAGAAACCAGTATAAATGATGACATCCGACACAGTGTGATTTTCATCTTCTCTTTATATCCTCCTGCTTGTAGGCTGTCATGTGTTTTGGCTCCTTTCAATTCCAAGTGGTCCATTAGGGTAATAACAGTTCTGAACCTTAGGATGAAATTAGGCACGGGAACTGTTAACTTTGCTGGCCTTTCTGTGTTCTAATTCCCAGTCTCTAAAAGGGATGATTAACTTGGTCTGACTGAGCTAACAGCATCAATACCTGTTGTTTTGAAGAAAAAGTGTGTGTGTAAGGGGTGATCGATCCACTGTGTCCAGAATGAAGAGAGAAAACACTGGTATGAATAATAATGGTATCTTTTACCACCCATTAGTAATGATTTGGTGTGTGTGTGTGTGTGTGCATATTTGTGTATGTGTGTGTCCTCCTGTAACAATTGAAAGTTCCTGTTATGATGAATGTCATAGTTACTGCTCTATTTCTGTGATAAAACACCATGACTAAGGAAATATGAAAAATATTTTAGTTGGAGTCTTGATTACAATTTTAGAGAGTGAGATCATGATTGTTATGAGAGGAACATGACAGCAGGTAGGCAAGCATGGCACTAGAGCAGTGGTGAAAGCTTGTATTTTGAAACAAAAACCACAAGTCAAAGACTGAGACAGCTAACTGAGAATAGCATGGGCACTAAAAATGTCTCAGCCCACCTTGAGAACAGACCAACTCCAACAATGCCATACCTTGATATCCTTCCTAAAGAATTCAACCAACCAGTAAACAGACATTTAAATATATTCGTTTATGGGGTCATTCTCATTTAAACCACAAATGCTCTCCTCTAATCTCAGATCTGTTCACTACAATCTTGAAATGCATAAGTAGTACTCTTTCATACTTGCAAACAATATTATTTATTGATGCAGAGTTGTATTTAATAAATAACATTATAATAAAATTAATTACTATATGATCAGAAATGGGCAAAAAAAACCCACTGTTTTGATTTTTTTTAATCTTGAAAATAACACACTAAGAGATCCAAACTTCATTTCTAAGAGTATAAAACAAGTTTCGGGGAGGTTAGGATCCTCATATTTAGTCAAGAAACAGAACTGATAGTCAATTTTCAATCTGAAATCTCTTCTGCGATTGCTTTATAAGGTATAATTAGTCTGCCATTGAGGGACATGACCTTGTGACTGTGTCAGTATTTGCTTGAGAAATGACTTATCGACGGCAATTTAGAAAACAGAAACAGTACTAACCACCCACTTTTCTAAGCAACATTATATATCCATTAAGTCATATAATTTTAAACAAAGAATTTACTTTTCAAAATGACACTGAACTTTTTACATAAATGAATGATGTGTTCTTAGACAATCCTATCATTAGACAGTTTTTACACATTTTTCTCTGGGTTCTCAATTTTTATTGAGCTTAAAAAGTCACTCACACATTAAATATATTATAACTTTCCTTATATGTGCCATTGTTTTACCGGAACAGTTTAATATATGTTTTTAAGGATGTATCTTTTTCATTTATTTTTATGACTATGTGCTGACATATATGTATAGGCACTATGTACATATAGTGCTCTGGGAGACTAAAAGAAGGAGTTAAATCCTCTGGAACTTGAGTTATATTTGACTGTGCACTGCCATGTAAATTTTAACAACTGAAGTGTAATCCTCTGAAAAAACAGCAAGTGTTCAAAAGTCTTGATCTTTCCTTCACTTCATATCACCAATATTCTCTTTTTAATAGTTAATCTGTTTTCCTGAAATAAAAATTACACGATTTATTCCAAGAAAATATGTCACAGCAGAGAGACTCCTCTGTCAAAATCTTATCTCTTCATCTAATTACTCTATATTCCTGTTAGCAATTGTGGGTTGACACTATTCATAGTTATTTTTGGAATAATTAAGTTTAAGTGAGTGGATATATTCAACATCTTAGAAGGGTATTTGGTTAAATGTAAATATTCATACAATGTCATTTTTACATAAAATTAATTATGAAAATAATGACAGTTAGTGACTGGTGGTGATCACGCAAGTGAACACTAAGACAATAGTACTGACTGTGGTGACAGTGTTCTTTTTCAAAGAGCTTTTAACATTAGACTCCTGTGTGACGCATATATGTGTGTGTGTGTGTGTGTGTGTGTTTATGCTGTGCACATTCAGGTGGAGATCAATAATGTTCTCCCTCAGGAACAATCCACTTTGTTGTTGATGATGCTTCTGCTGAGTTAATGCCTCTCATTGTCATGGAGCTCATTGACTATATTAGATTTGCTAGCAGTGGAAATTTAGAGATTTGTTTATGCTTGCCTCCTCATGGCTGGGGATACAAACATACACCATCACACCTAGGGTACTACACAACATGCACACGCATATGGTGCATCACACCCAGTGCATCTCAGCTGATGCACACACACACACACATAAATTCTGAAGACAAAACTGAGGTCCTGATGTGGGCACAGCAAAGATTTTATGAACTGATTTAATGCCACAGGTGTTTCAATATCTTTTAACAATGAAAAATCCTTACCTCAGCAATTGTTTGTTTTATCTGACATTCCATTTACTTGAGAAAAGTGATCACTCATATGTCATTGAAGATGTCTAGAACCATTATTTCTTTTTCAGATAGTTTTTTCTTTGAAGGGAAACAAACTTACTGAGAACACTGCAAAAATTAGCAGACTGGGCAGTAACCAAAGAGTGTTGCCTGTCAATTTTGTTGTATGTAGAAAGTAACAAACAGAAGAGAAATTAATGGAAAATATTTATTGAGAGTTTATGTACCTATCATTTCTCCAAGTATTTTGTATAGATTAAGTTATTTATTCTTCAAAACATTCAATAGAGAAAATACAATATTTATTATAGTTTTAGAGATCAAAATAACTAAGACTCAGTGAGTAATGGTTATTTGTTCATGTAATCCCAGCACTGGAAAACATGAATCAGGAGGATTGAAAAACCTAGTCCTTGGGTTCAATCTCTATGGCTAAACATTAATATCTATATAGTAGCAGAAACCTAACATCTTGCATATTAAAGAAATTAACATTCTTCTTTGACAAGAGATCTCTATGCATGAAGAATGCTTAACTGATATTCTCCTGCTTTCTTTTCTTCTATGCTCTAGTACTTCATAGGAATGTCCGATATTAAGATTATATACTTTATAAGCACACAAGTTTGTGTTATTTAACATCATATTTTTTCTTAAATATTGACTGAGTTCCCATCATTGAGCTCCAACTCTGTCTCTTTGGAAAGTTATACTAGGATTTAAAACTACAAACAGCATTTTGAATTTCTTAAAAACTTGAGCAAAATGTGTTGTTTAGAAAACCATAACAACATAACTAATTTATTATTGATGATTCCAGCTACTTTGTTATGAAGAACATATGCTAATTTCTGTATTATTTCTTTTTCTCCCTCAGTCTACAGGGCACTAATCATGCTGCTAACGATTCTTGCCCATTATCTTAGCTTTTCGGTTTTTATCTGATAGAAATGTGTACAGCCAGTGTTTTGTTTTCTCCTTTTTTGTCTCGCATGACAAAACATGGCATATCAAATTGTTGTTGTAAGAATAAGAACTATGCCTTGTGTTAAGACTGGTCAAGGCATGTGGGTGGTGGAGGCATATGCCTTTAATCCCAGTACTTGGGAGGCAGAGGCAGGTGGATCTCTGTGAGTCTAAGGATAGCCTGTTCTATAAGAGCTAGTTCCAGGTGAGATATCAAAGCTACAGAGAAACCTTTTCTCAAAAAACCAAAAAAAAAAAAAAAAAAAAAAAAAAAAAGAGAAGAAAGAAAAGGAAAGGAAAGAAGAAAAAAAAAAAAGACTGGTCAAGGCAACCCAGTATAAGGAATAGGGTTCCAAAACCAGTAAAGGAGTCAGACAGTCCCTGCTTCCACTGTTAGAAGTAACATAAGAAGACTAAATTGCACAACTGTCACATACGTGCAGAGGACCTAGACCAACTAGACCAATCCCATGCAGGATCCATGGTTGTTGGTCCAATTTCTGTGAGATATTTTGAGCCAAGGTAAGTTGATTATATGGGTATTCTTATAATTTTTTTGACCCCTCTGTCTCCTATAATCCTTCCAAATTCTCTTCAGTAGGATCCCCCTGAGCTCAGCCTAAAGTTTGACTATGTGTTTCTGCATGTGTTTCCATTAGTTGTTGGATGAATCCTTTATGATGGCTATTGGGCTAGGCACCAATCTTTGAATATGACAGAATATCCTAAGCATCACTACATTGATGTTTTTTTCTTTTTTTTCCCCTCCAGTTTTGGTTGATTCTATCCTAGATCTCATGGTGGTGGTATTCCAGTCAGTGCCAGGGATGATCTCACTCCCATGCCATGGGTCTCAGGCTGAACCAATCATTTATCATTTTGTTTGTTTCCTTGTTTGTTTGACTTTTAAAGATTTTTATTTTCGTTGCTTGTGATCAAACTTAAGGCCTTATACTTTCTAGGAAAATGTTTTACCACAGGACTACACCCCAAACATGACAAGTGTTTTTAACACAACATAAGAAAAACTGATTGGTTTTTCAATTGATAAAGTAAAACTTCCAAAAACAAATAGCATTTTGCAAATTTTGCCAACTATACTATCCTAAACAAACAACATTTGTCCTGCATGGATCTGATTTCTTTCTTTTTAATTTTTATTTTTTATTACTCTTAATTGATATTTATTGAGCTCTACATTTTTCTCTGTTCCCCACCCTGTTTATCCCCTTCTCTTCAAATCTCCCAAAGATTTCCATGCTCCCAATTTACTCATGAGATCATGAGCTACTTCCCCTGTAGATTAGATCTATGTAAGTCTCTTTTACTGTCCTCATTGTTGTCCTCGTTGTCTAGGATTGTGATTTTTAGGCTGATTTTCCTTGCCTCATGTTTAAAAAACACTTATGAGTGAGTATATGTGATAATTGTCTTTCTGTGTCTAGGTAATTTCCCTCAAAATGATGTTTTCTAGCTCCATCCATTTTCCTGAAAAATTCTAGATGTCTTTATTTTTTCTGCTGTGTAGTACTCCATTATGAAAATAGACCTATATCTATCACCATGCAAAAAACTCAAGTCCAAGTTGATCAATAACCTCAACATAAATCCAGCCACACTGAACCTTATAGAAAAGGAAGTAGCAAGTATACTTTAATTCATTGGTACAGGAGAAGACTTCCCAAATATAACCCTAGAAGCATAGACAATAAGAGAAACAATTAATAAATGGGACCTCCTGAAACTGAAAAACTTCTTTTTTTTTTTTTTTGGATTTTTCGAGACAGGGTTTCTCCATAGCTTTTTGGTTCCTGTCCTTGAACTAGTTCTTGTAGACCAGGCTGGCCTGGAACTCCCAGAGATCCGCCTACCTCTGCCTCCCGAGTGCTGGGATTAAAGGCGTGCACCACCACTGCCCTGCAAAATAACTTCTGTAAAGCAAGGAACATGGTCAACAAGACAAAACAACAACAGTTTACAGAATGGGAAAAGATCTTCACCAACCCCACATCAGACAAAATGTATAAAGAACTCAAGAAATTGGTCATCAAAAGAACAAATAATCCACTGAAAAATGGAGTACAGACATAAACAGAGAACTCTCAAGAGAGGAATCTAAAATAGTTGAAAGATACTTAAGGAAATGTTCAACATCCTCAGTCATCAGAGAAATGCAAATCAAAACAACACTGAGATTCCATCTTACACCTGTAAGAATGGCCAAGATCAAAAACACTAATGACAACTTATGCTGGAGAGGATATGAGGAAAAGGGAACACTTCTGCATTGCTGGTGGGAATGCACACTGGTACAACGCCTTTGGATGTCAGTGTGGCAATTTCTCAGAAAATTAGGAAACATCTTTCCTCCACTTTTGGGTATATATCCAAAGGATGTTCAATCGTGCCACAAGGACATATGCTCACCTAGGTTCATAGCAGCATTGTTTGTCATAGCCAGAAGCTGGAAGCAATCTAAAAACTCTTTGACCAAAAAATGGATAAGGAAAATGTGGTACATTTACACAGTATATCTGATTCCTTATAAATATTCTCATTCTTCAGTGAAGTATGTGTCCCTATGGCTAGCTTTATGCTACACTCCTGGAAAAGCTTTGCTTATTTCTCTATTGATCTATTAATTTTTTATATGATTATAGATAATGTTTTATAATTTTTATTAATATATGCATAAATAATAAATGGGTGGCTTCCATTGAACATTTAGTTGTCCAAATTTGAATTATTTCCTTTCAAGCCAGTGTTCAATTTCTGTGGAGAAAATATTACAAAACTATTCCTGAAGAAAATAGTAAGTATTCCTAATCAGGGTTACTATTGCTGTTCATTCATACTATATCTTGCATAAACTAAACAACAATAAAATAGAGTGCTTGCTAGTTTCTTCAGATGACTGATGACTATTATTTTTACATGTATATATAAGTTTAATGTATATGTGAGTTTATGACGATGTGTTCAACTATGTATGCATATGAGCATGCACATTTGTGTGGACAACAGGGATTTATTTGAGATGCCTTCTTGTCTTGTTCTCTAACTTAGGTTTTGAGACACAGTTTCTCAATGATGCCCAGAATTTATTAATTTTCTAGATTGGCTCCCAAGTGAAGTTTGGGGATGCTTCTCTTATGTCTGTGACTCTAGTGAATGTTCTTTCATTTTTATGTCTTTCTGAGGATCTGATATCTATGTTTATATAGCAGACACTTTATCAACTGAGTCCTTCTCTTATCCCAAAACTATATAGCTCTCTCTAAACACACACACACACACACACACACACACACACACACACACTAGAAAGTTGCTGTCATGACTTTCAAAGTAAGAAGAACAGATGAATTAGGATGCTTGCAAAATTTTCTTGGAAATTATAAAATATTTAATAAAGGAAAAAATAGAGACAAGTGGGTATGTGGATTATCTGTTTTAAGTAAAACTTTAATAGATACCTCTGGCAAAAATCAATGCCTCCACTTACTCAAAGTGAAGAAGAGGTGAATTCTTTAGTGCACTTTAAATTTCCATTCTTTTTTTCCAAGGGGTACATTATAAATATTTTATATTTTCTAGTTGACTGTTTTGAGCCAAACATTCCTTTCAAGCCCCAGTTTGGTGAACAATTCACTGTAAGATCTCTTTACTTCGAGTCCCTTCATGACATCACCATCAAAGAGGGTGAAGTGTACACGCCACACTGCTGACTATTCTGCACTGGAAGAAGTTTACTTGAACTAAAATGAAAATGCAATGAGAACTAAATGGACACGAATATGTAGTCCCATTTAATTTCTGTATTTAAATGAACACATTAGTGGAGAATTTAACTTTTATCTTGCTATGTTTTACTTGTTCAAATGAAAGTGGTTCCCATATGCTCATAGGAAGAGGCATTATATGAGAGGATTGGAACCCATGGCTCTGTTGGAGTAGATGTAACCTTATTACTTCCAGTGTTTGACTTTCAGAAGCTTGAAGTAGGTGCAGTGGTTCACTCTTTATTACTGCTGTCTATCAAACTGGAAGTAGATATATTTGTTCCTTCTACAGGACCATGTTTGTTTCCATGCTACCATGCTTTCAATAATGATGAGGATGAACCTAAACTTCTTAACCTATGACTCAGTCCCAATTAAAAGTTTTCCTTTATAAGAGTTGCTGCAGTCGTGGCGTCTTTTCACAGCAATAGAAATCCTAAGGCATGTATGATGAAAAATTTATAAGAAAAATAGGGTAGCTTATGATAATTAATATATCTGTAGAAGGAAGAGTGAACTGTGTTCCTGCCACCTGGCTCCCGGCTGCCTGGCTAGCTTATGACCCGAAATAATAACATGGAAACTGTATTCTTTTAAACACTGTTTGGCCCATTATATCTAGCCTCTTCTTGGCTAACTCTCATATGTTGCTTAACCCATATTTAGTAATCTGTGTACCACCACGTGGTAGTTTCTTACTGGGAAAGATTCAGCATGTCTGATCTGGTGGCTTGCTCCATAGCGTCTGACCAGAGAGGAGAGGCATGGTGTCTGGCTCACTTCCCTTCTTCTGAGCATTCTGTTCTGTCTAGTCCACCTACCTAATTTTCTGACCTATGAGGCCAAGCAGTTTTCTTTATTGATTAACAAATGAAACATCAGATTGACAAATGACCTTCCCACATCATTTCCCCTTTTTCTGTTTAAACAAAAAAGGCTTTAACTTTAACATAGTAAAATTACATATAACAAAACAGTTATCAAGTAAGAATTACAGTTACAATATTTATATCTATTTTATCTTCTATGATAACAAAAGAAAGCAACTATATCTATCTATTCTTCAACTCCATCAAAGACTCCAGAAAAATATAATATTACCTAAGTAATTAAAAATGTAAGCAACTTACAAAACTCTAGATATCACAGAGACATCTCACTGTCTGGACAGTCACCCAAAGTTCCTCTGTACCATTGGGGCATCCATCTTCAGCTTACAGGCCCATAGTTTCCAGCAGACATTTCCATGAAGCAGGAAATTTCAAAGGCAGTTCAGTCACTATCTGCTGTGTCCTGCAGAATGTCTCGCAGACTCTTTCATGAGTCAGGAACCCCAAAGAATCATCTCACCTTTAGTCAAGTTCAGCAGTCCTCTCTCTGTGGGTTCTTTGTGTCCAGTTTATGCAACAGTCCAGGCAAGAGCAGTTTCTTGCCCAAATCGCTATCATACTCCATAAGGAGCCTCTTTGATGCCCATCTTTTTCTTGAAGTAGATTGGTGCTGCCAGGAGCAGATGTGTCTCCTTGTCCTCAAAAGCTCTAAGTTATTTAAACATTTAAAATGCCATATTCTGTAGTCTTTGAAAGATATGAAGAATACCTATCTGAAATATATCTATGCACATCTAGAAAATCTAACTAACATGACTACAAGCTTGACTAGTATTGATTATCCATTAACAACCTATATACATTACATTTTTATATGAACTACACAATCACAATACCTTAATCAAGATCAGAAATACATATACATATAACAAAATTGACCTTAAAATCCATACCAATGCAAATTACTCATATCTCTATCATATCCCCCTTTAAATGTAAAAGAACATTTATAAGCAATATTTGGGAATATGGGCACGGTTTTTTCTCTCCAAACTGCTTCCTGCTGAATGGGGGCGCTGTTATTTAGGTCTTTCATGGTATAACCTATGTGTTAGATTCATCTCAGTCAGTAGTTGAGTGAAGTAAATTTTTGAAGGTGTTCACAGCAACCTTTCAGGAGGGCGTGGTCTATCATACCATATTGGGATAGAAGCAATCCACAGGGTCTCATCTCTGTGAAAACAAAAGAAGAATCTCTTTTCCAAAGTATTATATCCTTAGATCCAAACTCTGAAGTCAAGGTATTTTCAAAATATCTATCTTGGATTAGTTCAGCAGCATTTATAAACAAATATCTTTTAGCAGCTGTTGTTCCTTCCTCAGCATTGAAACAATTCAAAGAGACCATAATAGTATACAGTATCAAGATTCTCTGTGTATTTTCCATCTTTGTGTGGCTTTATTTTAACCTCTATTTTGTTTATTTTTACTTTTATTTTTTGAGACAAGTTCACTGTGTATCTTTGTCCTGGAATAACTCTGTAGACCAGGCTGTCTTTGAACTCTCAGAGATTCATCTGTCTCTGCCTCCTCACTGCTGGGATTAAAGGTGTATGCTACCACACCTTGAACTCACAGAGGTCTTTCTGTCTCTGCCTCCAAGGAACTGGGATTAAAGGTGTGTCCCACCACACCTTGAAGTCACAGAGGTCAATCTACCTCTGCCTCTTGAAGTCTCAGAGGTCAATTTACCTCTGCTTCCCAAGTGTTGGGATTAAAGGTGTGTACTACCACACCCAAATACTCTCTTTCTTTTTTCTAACTTTAAGAACTTTAAACTTTAGCTTACATATATTTTAAACAAACTGTAAACCATTTAGAAAATTTTTTTGTCTTTGAATCTCTCTTTACTGTATATGTCTCTCTTTTTCTGACCACATGAGCCTTTAAATTACTGAGCAATATGGGTAGGATTAAAGCTGTGGCTTTGCTGGCTAGATCGAGCCCATTCCTCAGCTTTCCAGCCTCATGGAAGAGGTACCAGAGGTACTGACTATAGCCATTTTTATTGCCACAACCCTATGGCATTTCAAGGTCCCTGCCAGCAAGCAAGTTGCAGTATTCTGCTCAAAGACCACACTCAGTAGACCTGCCTGTCTGAAAGAGTCAGAGTTTGCCCTGGCAGTACAGACCAGAGCGCCAGCATTTTAAAACAGCACAACTTTTTTCCTACTATGGCTGAAAACAAACAAGCATGCAGTCAGCTTTTTATCAACACTGTTTAAGTGTTTCCTGGCAGGACCTCTTAAAAGAGCTGCAGGGTTTTGCAGCTAAAGCTGAGTCAGGAAGCCTCTCTTAGATGAGAGTGTTTGCTTGCCTCTAGCAAGCAGAGCAGAACTGAGAAATTGTTGCTACCAAGAAAACATGCTTTACTCTATCCTTTCCCAAGCTTTCTCAGGCTTTCTGTGGATTTAGTTATCCACGACTGGGCACCTGCTATATATCAAACTGGATGTAGATGTATTTGTTCCTTCTACAGGACCATGTTTGTTTCCATGCTACCATGCTTTCAATAATGATGAGGATGAACCTAAACTTCCTTACCTATGATCCAGGCCCAATTAAAAGTTTTCCTTTATAAGAGTTGCTGCAGTCATGGTGTCTTTTCACAGCAATAAAAACCCTAAAGCATATATGATGAAAAATTTATGAGAAAAATAGGGTAGCTTATGATAATTGATATGTCCACCACAATCTTCCCAGGAGACTATCAGTAATAAAGCCCATATGCTATTTCAGAATCTTAGCATTACCTCAGAAGAGAGATACCGAGAGAATGTGGCATTAGACAGAATTCCTGACCGACTTTCCATTGAAATTTTATTAGTAAGTAAATTAAGAATATAAAATTCTGAAAACAGAACTTTGAACTATATAAGGATATACACAGGTCACATGCTTCACAAAACCAACTTCTGTTGCAGTTCAAGGGTCATTTATGAACATGGGACCTGACCAATATTAGATATATTTTATACCATGGTTAAGTTTGGGCTTGTGGAACCAAATAGTCTTGAAGTCTTGGGTTTATTCTGAGTTATTTATTTCTGTTAAGAAACATTCCCTTGTTAAAGGCCTTGACTTCCTGTATTACAATTACTTTGGATTATCTTCCAATTTTGACACATTTGTTCAGAGTAGGAGTTCATGTAGCTTACATAGAAACTGAAATATACTTCATTTATTTCACATGTGTGTCATTCATTCTGGACTATGCACTCTGATAAGACCAGTCCTAGATTTATTTAACCCAAATCATATGTCTAGGCTGGTCCATACATTTTTCTCTTATACACATTCATTCTAAACTATGCGTTTTACTAAGGAATAGTCCTATACATAATTAATCAATGACAATTCTGTTTGTCTCAGGATGAGAAAGTCATGCTCCTTTAGCTCGCAAGAGTCCATTAAATTTCAAATACTTCAAACTGATAATAATGAAGTGTTGTGGTGTGAAATAAAGATTATTATATGTCTTATCACTGTTTGATGAATCATGAGTCAAAGTAGTGTTTGTAATGACAATATTCCCAATACCTAAAACTGTCAGATTTCTTTCTTGGCTTATCTTCTGAGTACTTACTGAGAAAGGAATTCTCCTATATGACTTTAAGCCCCAGAAATTGTAAATGTGATAATTTTAGCAGAGGAAAATGCTATAAAAATTCACATAATCATAACATAAACGTGAACACTTTGATCACACATGTATAATGTGTGTGTGTGTATATATATATATATATATATATATATATATATATATATATATATAAAACAATAGTACATGTGCATGCATGCATGCACACACATGCACAGCACACACACACCTATGGACACATACACACACTAGAATTCAACCAGAATCCAAAAATGACTTTACTCAAACAAATATTTTAAAAGACCTCTAATAAGTATCTTGGAAAATGGCTTGTTCAATAAACAAATCGTGCTCTACTCAGCATTGAGTAATCTTTTCCTTTTGAGTAATTTGTTTCTAATCAATAGAATACATCAGCCCTGAAGGGATATCACTCTGTGATTAGATTACAAGGGATTGTAAATTCTCTTTTGCTAGCAAATTATTTTCTTTTCTTGGTTTGATGAAGTATGCTGCCATATTGTAAGCTAATAAACGTATATTATCTGTTGTGGCTGTGTTTATGGTAATTTGTAAAAAGGCAGTGATGGGTACAACAGCCATCTTCAACCCCAAAAGCTTACACATGGTAGTACTAAGAAAAACTCTATTTCATAATAGGAAAGAATAAAGTCTTTAGGGATGTAGGTACAGAAATTTCTTTCTGGTGTATCTGTCGGAACAAAACCTTATTGTCTCTAGATTGAGTCAACTTAGAATTGCTGTCTGATCTGCACAAATCCCTAACATTTTCCTTGTGAAGGACTGCATGGTCTTAATTTTCAAAGAATTTAATTTTCTAAATTCTATAAAATTCTCTAAATGATAGCATGTATACTGACCAATTTTATTCCAATTATGACATTTTTAAAAAGGCTTGAGCTAGTAAAGAATTTACAGTCTTTGGAAGCTAACATTTCCTGTGTCTAAAACATTCTTTTTAAAACCTCAAATGAACAGTTTCACTCTTTTAATTTTTTAAAATTTCCCACTGCACCCTGTCTAAAATCCCATTTCCTTCACCATAGTGAAGTTTTATTCACTCATTCCATGCGGTAGAATAGAGATGTGATATTCTGCTAGCCAGATAAAGAGTAGTGAGCGAAAACAGAGAATAAAAAAGTATATAAAAAAAGAGAAACATCCTTAGGATAAAATCCTATGAGTTTCAAGCAGTAATCAGAGAGATTTGAAAAAAAAAAAGCTTAAAATTCCTTGTTTGATTCCGATAAAGACCTCTAAAGAAGAGGGCATGAGTATGAATTAATTTCAAAAATATTTTTACTTCAGTAGAAATGTATAATATTAGGTCTTTGGATATCTGAAAATTTTAGGCCCACTTTTGAAAATAGCTGTTTAAAAGAACATCTTTTTTCTTATTAGGCTTTCCCTATAGCTGTAGTTAGAAACTGCTCTGTATGAAATTTAGCATAAATATTAGTACCAAAAATAAAATTTCAACTTGTAAATGATTATGTCACAAGATTCCAACCTTATTTAAGCACAAATGGTGAACATAAATCTCAGTGAGAAAATAGACCCTTGCTTCGCTGGTTTGCTAGGAGACCCATTCAAAATAGTGTTGGCATAAAACCTCCAATTCTTATTGGAACAAATGCTTAGGGAGTTGTCTGTCTGTTCAACTTTCTCTAGATGAATTTTTCTCGTGAACTTTTACAAGAGTGATTCCAAATGAACTTTGACCTATCAAGGTTGTCTGTCTGATAACAAATTTCTATCCTTGTCCACTCTCAGTTACAGCTCTGAAAAACACTCTTTAGACTGAGGTGTAGTCTTAGATATGAAATTTATTTAATGCATTTCAAACAAAAGTAGGCAGGACAGAAGTGCAATTAGAGACATGGCTGCTTTCTGCCAAAGGTAAGAGTATACAAACATATTTAATTTAAAAACTGACAAATTTGTTTCTCTTTGAAATTAAAACAAATGTCATTTAAATGCCCAAGAAAAAGCTGGAGCTCAGACCAGTACACAGTCTTTTTCACCGTCACATGTGGACATATGTCTTTGATCAGGGTTCTTCAGGATAGAGACATGTTAGCTCTTCTAAATGCAGAGCTTTGAACTATAGCAGTAAGACTGTTTTGACAGGTTTTGAGAGCAATCCTAAAGATCAACACTGACAAGCAAAAGCTCACCTGGATACCATCGCAGTCTTTTAGACATAGAAAGCTAAGTTTGTCAAACCTTCACACATCATGGTAAATCTAAGAGAAATGAAAAATAAAAATATATATTTATATCTCTATCATCTATCTATCTATCATCTATCTATCTATCTCTCTATCTACATAGAAAGATATGTACATAGATACATAGACAGACAGAAAGACAGAGAGGCAGGCAGGCAGACAAACAGATAGATGATAGATAGATAGATAGATAGATAGATAGATAGATAGATAGATAGATAGATAGATAGATAGATATGGTGTGCAGAGGACCTGGAGCTTTATAGAAAGATGGGCCAGATGATTAGGAACTGACAACTTTTATGACGTAAGACTAATTTGATGGGAGTAAACAGGACAATGAGAGAAATTATTATAAGGCAGCTGTGTTCTTGAAAATTACTGCACTTACTCAGATGATACTTTTCACTCATACACATCCTCAAATAAATTAATAAGCTCCTTTTATGGTTTCATTGTTTATTTAACTCTGAAAGAGGAAATTGTTCTACACAGACTTATGTGTGAATGGATCTGGTTGTTTTTGTGTTTGTTTTGGTCTTTATGTAACATATATTAGAAGCCTAAAATATTTTAAATATTCTCCTTAGTCTACCCATTTTATGTAAAATTAAATAACCATAATCTTACAGATCATATTTTTTCCTTATTAAGCATTATATACATTTGGAGAATCACAGCATGTCATTTGTAAATACAGAGAATTTTTCCTAGTCTTTATTAAATAATGCCCTAGTGAACTTTAACTTTATTTGACACAGATTAGAATTATCTGGGAAGAGGATATCAACTGAAATATTATTTCTATCATGTTAGCCCATGATAATGTTGTCTTGATTGTTAATTGATGTAGCCAGGCCCAACTCACTATAGGTGGCAACATTACCTGGGCTGGTGATCCCACACATGTAAGGAAGGTAATCCATTCCTCTACGTTTCTTACAATGCTTTGTCTGTGAAAGAGCTGGATCAGGAAGTAGGTTGATTCTTATCTTCTTGAGAAATCTCCATGCAGATTACCATTATGACTGTTGAGTTTACATTCCCATTCACAATATATGATTTGAAGAAGGATGGACCTTGATTTTACATCCATTCTATTAATCTGTGTCATTTTATTGGAGAATCGAGGCCACTGATGTTGAGAGAACAGTATTTTTTAATTACTGCTGTTTTGTTGTGATGATCTTTGTTTGTGTGTGTGTGTGTGTGTGTGTATGTATTTGTGTGTGTGTCTCACTCTTTTGTTTTACTGCTCTGGTATTATTTATTCATTGTGTTGGTACTGTGGATTGTAAAACTAACCTCATAAGGTTGGCACTTCCTTCTAGTGCCTTCTCTAGGGCTGGACTTGTTGATGGATATTACTTAAATTTGGTTTTATCATAATGTCTTTTTTTCTCCATCTATTGTGATTAAAAAATTCATCAAAATAGTAGTCTGGACTAACATCTGTGGTCTCTTAGAGTTTGTAGAATATCTATGTCCTTCTATTTCTTTTTTTTTTCTAAATATTTATTTATTTATTAAGTATACAATATTCTTTCTGCGTGTATGCCTGAAGTCCAGAAGAGGGTACCAGACCTCATTACAGATGGTTGTGAGCCACCATGTGGTTGCTGGGAATTGAACTCAGGACCTTTGGAAGAGCAGGCAATGCTATTAACCGCTGAGCCATCTCTCCAGCCACTATGTCCTTCTATTTCTTAGAGAATTCATTGGTAAATCGGTTTTCTTTATAATTGGTTTGACTTTCCATATTTCTTGGTCCCTTTCTTTTTCAGCTTTTAATATTCTTTGTTTTGTACATTTACTGTTTAAATTATTATGTGCTGTGAAGAGTTTTTTTTCTCATTCAGTCATTTGGTGTTCTGTATGCTTCTTGTACCTTCCTTCATAGGAATCTCATTTTTTAAGTTAGCGAAATTTTCTTCTAAGATTGTGTTGATATTATTTTCAAAACCCTTTGTCCTGGGTTTTGTCTCCTTCCTTCCTTTATTGTTATTTTTTATAAATTTAGTCTTTTCATACTATCTGAGATTTCTTGGGTGTTTTTTTTTCCAGGAGTTTATTAGATTTAACATTTCTTTTGAACCGGGTACAATTTCTGCTATTATGTCTTCAGTGCCTAAGATATTCCTTCATCTCTTACATTCTCTTGGTAAGGCTTGCCTCTCAGGTTCTTGTTTGACTTCTTAAACTGTTCGTTTCCATATTTCCTTCAGTTTGGGATTTCTCTCTTGATTCCATTTCCACATTTTATTTCATTTTCCTTCCTCTGTTTGTTTATGATTTTACAGATTCCATTAAAGGGTTTATTCATTTCTTCATTAGGGACCTCTATCATATTCAAAGGTTATTTTAAAATCTCTGTCTTATGTTTCAGCTATGTTGCAGTTCTCCGGATCTACTATGGTAGAATTGTTGGACACTAGTGGAAACATATTGTCCCGGATGTTATTGATTGTGTTTTTATGCTGGCTTCTAGGCATCTGTGTTTGTAAATATTGTAAATCTAGGTGTTTATATCTGTCATTGTATTTGTTGGAAAGTTGTTCTGTTCCTCAGTTTCTGCTGCCCACACTAGCTTTTAGCAGAGGGTAGTGTTTTCTTATTGCTTGGTAAGGGATTCTTCTGTGATTGTGCTAGATGTTACCTTTGGAGTTCCCAGGAAAAATTTATTTTAGGTATTAGGAGCTGGCAAGTAGGAATGGAAATTTGCTAGGGGATATGTGCGGTCTACAAGAGGGAAGGAAACTGCAGAAAGCTGGATAAAAATTTAAGAATACAGTGCCCACATTCCTAAGAGATGTAATTTTTGGTCATTCAATGGGCTATGGATATTTTATACTGTTTGAGGAGTTGGCTACAAGTTGTTACTGGTTACAGTCAGGAAGAAAGGTGAACAAAGATGATTAGGTCCAGAATTCCTGTTTAGAAAATAAAAACACACTTGGGAGGCAGAGGCAGGTGGATCTCTGTGAGTTCGAGACCAGCCTGGTCTACAGAGCTAGTTCCAGGACAGGCTCCACAGCCACAGAGAAACCCTGTCTCGAAAAACCAAAAAAAAAAAAATAAATAAATAAATAAATAAAAACAGGGGGAGATATAGATATGATGGGATATAAGAGTAGATTACTGAATCTACTCTGAAAAGAAATATGAGTGAATATATATAGAAATAGGATTAAAAGGTAGATTATTGAGTCTACTTTTAAGCCAGAAAAGCAGATTTAAATATGTTATATTGGCTTGGAATTTTTGTATGCTCATACAAAATTGCGATTGTTTTTGTTATAACATACTGTACAAACATTTTTTTTCTATTTTTATATTTTATATAATTAATAAAACATTGCTTGTATAAAAATTCACACAAAGTTGCTAGAGATCATGCAATTTCCAAAAATGTCCTGGGTTTGTGTTACATTCAGTTTTCTAAGGGTGCACCCAGATCAATGGTAACAGGCAAACGTGATGTGGTGTCTCGTTCTCTTTGGTAAAACTGTCCACATTATTGACTCCTCACAGTAGAAACCTGACATCCACTCTGTGCAGGGTCTGCTCATGCTAGGATGTCAGACATTAAGGCTGGATCTACAAGAGGCAAGGACTTCCCACAGCAGTACCAGGCCCTGGGCCCTCACCCCCCCTTCAGAATGACCCAGTGACTTCCAACCGGGAGTCTCCAGGAACCTCCCAGTCAGGCAAGAAGCAATCTCTGTGGGAATGGTAGAAACAGGATATCTCTCCAAGAACCCAAGAGGCCGGCCACACTGTGGTGTGATCAGGCCAAATCCAGTCACCACGAAGTAGATCCCATTGGTCGGTTGATGATTGCTGCTGATATAAACCCCTCACCCCCTAACTTAAAAGGAAAGGAAGGCTCGGGGCTCAACACTGTACAAACATTTCTAACCTTGTTCAAGGTAAGGTAACTATTCAAGTCATCTAATAATGTAATTCATATTTCTAGCCCCTGAAAGGTATAATTACCAACTACTTAAGATAATAATGAAAGGTAGATTAGCAATTAATCACTTATTACAATTTAACTTGTAGGCATATTATGGATGTTTTCAAGATCAAACAGAGATATATTTTAGATAGACAGGTCATTTTCAAGCACTTCAGAGAGGAAGTTAAAATGTTTTAATAGCAGAGGTTCCTTTTTTTTATGAGCATGAGACATGTCTGCTTTTGGCAGCACCAATCTATTTCAGAGAAGATTATGGCATCAAAGACATTCCTCATTGAGTTTACTTTCTTTCTGGAAAAGTTTAGCTAATGAGTAAGAAAATGTTCTTACTTCAACTGCTGACAGTACGCTGAACAAATTAAACGAGCAAGACACAAAAGAAATGATTGTCAAATTTTGCCAAGACAAGGTAGAACAGCCCTTCAGAATATCCTACTTCACAGAAAATTCGCTAAGTTATGCTAGGCCTGTAGGCTAAATATGGATGCTCCAACATTGCAGAGGAAATTTGGGTGACTGCCCAGGCAGTCACCTGTTTCTTTCATTTCTCACATTTTTTTGAAGTTGTTTACTTGCACTTTCTGCTTACTCAGTTAATATTATTTCTTTCTTGGGTCTGTGATGGAGATGAAAACTTTATAGTTATAGCTATAGTTTTTGTTGTCACCAGATATAGAAATTCACTAAAGAAATATAAAATGTATAAATTTGAGAGACATAATAAATAGTTTTAATAAATCAAGTTAGAAAGTGAATTGGGGACTATTTTGGACTCACCAAGATAGAATAGATATGAAGCATTTTCTTTGAAATTGTCAACTATGAATGAATTAGACAGTGTTGATGTATATATTGCCTGATTTATTGTATATAAATAGTTTATTTATCATATTTTGTTTTTCTAATATTAGTTATAACTTTCCCTTTTAAAATTTTAGACCACAAAAGGAGAATGTGGTAATATCTTGTTTGTACAAATAAAGGCTTACCTGAACATCAGAGGGCAGAGCTAGCCACTAACTAACCATAGAGGTCTGGAGGTTTATATAGACAGACAGGAAGTAATATGACTGGTGGAGAGAAGAAGTGATGAGGCAGGACCAAACAGAAACTCCGTTTCTTTACAATTGGGAAGTGGAGAGATAAGGTGACCATGGTTTGTGCCCTCATCTCTCTGAACCCTCAGCATTTTCCCCAAAATCTGACTCCAGGCTTGTATTATTAAGACCTGTTAGAATTCGTTCTACAGTCCTGGTACCACATTCGGTCTTAGTTAGGGTTTCTATTGCTCTAAAGACACAACATGACCATTGTAACTCTTATAAAAAAAAAAAAAAAAAAAAAAAAAAACATTTAACTGGGTGGCTTGCAGTTTTAGAGATTTGGTCTATTATCATCACAGTGGTATATAAAAGCATGAAGTCAGACGTGGTGTTGGAGAATGAGCTGAGAATTCTATTTTTTTTTTTTTTTGGTCTGCAGGAAACTGGAATTGTTTTTGTTTTTGTTTTGGTTTTGGTTTTTTGAGACAAGGTTTCTCTGTAGCTTTGGAGGAAACTGGAATTGAACTGTGTCACTGGGCATAGCTTGAGCATAGATAACCTCAAAGCCCATCTCCACAATAACAAATCCCTACTCCAACAAAGGCATACCTTCTATTAGTGTCACCCCTTATGGGGGCATTTTCTTTCAAACCTCCAAAGTTACTGTTTGAATTGATGGCTGGCATAAAGATATAAGTATGAACAAGGACAATGAGAGGGAATTATTTTTTGATCCACTAGTGATGAAGGCATGAGTTAAAAGAAGTCACAGCAGGTAGTCTGCAACAGAGCTGTAAGTGAGACTATGGGGAAATTGGATTTAGAGAAGTGAAGTGACAGGTAAAGATTGGTAATTAGCCTACTGCTTGTCTGACCATAGCCCTCCTCTGATTTGAAAATGTGGCATATCATTGGTGAGACAGCAATGAGTAAGCTTTGTGATAGTGCGTGGTAGCAGACTTGGCTCGGGGGATATAAGTATTTGCACTCACATGTCAACCTCAGAGACTGAAATTCTCTAACATAAATAATGGAGTATGAAAAATAATCTTTTGTTTTTCTGTGCATCTTTTAAATTTCAAACCCAAATTTATATCTATGGGGAGAGTGAACAGGAATCAGACCAGACTGAAAATCCTTAAGTAAGTTCTATTCTAAGTAACAAACTTCCTTCAGTAAGGCTTCATCTCCCAAAGGTTCCACAACCTCCCACAAAGAAACATCAGCTAGGAACCCAATAATAATTGGATGTGCTTAAGAGAGGCATTTCAGGTTCAAAACACAGCAGTCAGGACCTCAGGGGTGTACCCACCCACTGAGACGGTGGGGCTGATCTAATGGGAGATCACCAAGGCCAGCGGGATTGGGACTGAAAAACATGGAATCAAACCAGACTCTCTGAACGTGGCAGTCAATGACGGCTGACTGAGAAGCCAAGGACAAGGACACTGGGTTTTGATCCTACTGCATGTACTGGCTTTGTGGGAGCCCAGTCTGTTTGGATGCTCACTTCCTAGACCTGAATGGAGAGGGGAGGACCTTGGACTTCCCACAGGTCAGGGAATGCTGACTGCTCTTTGGACTGGAGAGGGAGGGGGAGGGAAGTGAGGGGAGTGGGAGGGAAATGGGAGGCGGGGAGGAGGAGGAAATTTTTAATAAAAAAAATAAAAAACACAGCAGTCACAGTATATGTTGTTTTTTAGTGAGAATAAGTCTGGAATAGCTTCATTAAATGCAGTGGAGATAAGAGTGTACATTGGAAAGTTGAGCCAGTATTATTCTTCATTTTCTTACTTGATTAATGGCTTCCCTATTTGACAAACAATTCATAAATTTGAAATAGAAGTGTGGTAAGATTCCTTGATTTGAAATCCATCAGCAGAATAAACCCTTTAGTTATTGTTAAACAACATGATTTCTGAGCTTTCATAGTCAATATCATGTAAAATATATCGATTATTCATCCTCTTTACATGGGGAGCTATTAAAGTATAATGATATTTTAACACACCTACATACTTATGTGCGTTTTTGGAGGGATATGTATTTTGAGTTGTTTTAGTTAATGTTCAAACATGAAAAGCTGGGATTTTAATGCATAGGACATGGAGTTTCTTGTACTTGTTGGCAATGCCAAATAAAGAACAATACATTATTCTTTTGAAAATGTAAAACCTTGACTATTGAATGTTGGACTTCCCTTCTGTCTTCATGATTCATTTATATGTATGCTTTTATAAGTGCCTCCATCTAAACGATAGCTGAATGCTTAAAATAAGAAAAAAATCTGTGAAGTGATTTCTATTCGACAAGAAAACCATCAATCGTAACACATTTGAAAGAGTACTTCTAAAACGTTATTGAAAAACAACATGGTAAAAACATGAGATGACAGTCAAAAAATTGGAGTTTCACAAATATGATTTCAGGCTGTGCTTGTTTAAAAATGGAGTTTATCTTTATGTTGTTTTATTTGAGTCTTTCTGAATAAAAATTGCATCATAATAAAGATGAGCACCTATAACTGTATTTTTTTTTGCTTGAGTATTATTTTATCTTTTTGCAAAAAACTATTACTTGCTTAAACTGAGACTAGTGTTTTAATTCTGATCTAAGGGTCACTAGTGAAATAGGTGGTACTTGTGTTTTTTTTTATCTATTGTTTCAGTTATTCATATTCAGTACTTTTCAAAAATAGTAAGTGAAAAAGTTCCAATTAATAGTTGTAGGTTATATATGATTTTTAATAGAATGTTGAAATATGTCACCCACCTGCTCCATCAAGCCTCATATATGAATCTTCACTTCCTCTACCAGATTTACCAGTTATATCTTATCCATACTTAGTCTCTTCACAACCAATCTGATTTTCCTATTCACTGTGATGGTATCATAATGCTGTGTTAACTAACAATTTAAAATAACACTTAGGAAGTAGAGTAACACTATACTACAGTTCTTGCATCATAGAAATGGCCACATTATCCCTTTTGCTGCTTTTCTATACATAGTTATCATTCTGGGAGGAAAAATGGTCATTACAGTTAATATTTCTGTTTTGCAAAGAAACATTCACATAATTTTAATTATACTATCTCATTCATTTTTTCAATTTTATTAGTATCATTGCTTTCTTATTTTACTTAATATACAAATTATATAACTGGATAGTTACAAAAGATTAAGACAAATGATACAAAGAGTTAGTTTGTACCAATGGTTTTAGAAATTTGAAATGTTCTTGTCACTTTTCTTATGGCTAAAAGGAGATGACAGAAAATTAAATCATCCAGGAATTAAAGACTTTTGAAAATAATTTTCTGCTTTCTTCTATTATGAAACAATGAAAGAATAAATTGAAATTCCTAGCTGTAGGGAAAGTAAAGTCACTAAATCAAATAATAAAGATTGAAAACTCTAAAGTTTCTAGCCCCAAACATTAACAACTGTGTTTTATTGCTGTTCTTTCTTTCTTTCTTTCTTTCTTTCTTTCTTTCTTTCTTTCTTTCTTTCTTTCTTTTTTCTCTCTATCTTTTTTTTTTTTTTTTTTTTTTTTTTAAATGAAACACTGTCAGCTCCACATTGTGCCCAGGCTCCCAGGCTCATGAAAAGCAATGCTCATGTAAGTTTAAGTTAATTCCACATTTTTGTTTAGCTGGCATTCTTAGGGAAGGCCCTCTGGGAAACTTTAAGTGAAGGCATCATTTCACTTCTGCATCTCATATTTTTATTGCTCATGTAACTTTCAATAAAATGCAAACTACTGAGAACTGAAGAACAATGGCAATGGGTTCTTGATCCTATTGCATGTAATGGCTTTGTGGGAGCCCAGGTAGTTTGGATGCTCACCTTAATAGACCTGGATGGAGGTGGGTGGTCCTTGGACCTCCCACAGGGCAGAGAAACCTGCTTACTCTTTGGGCTGAGGAGGAAGGAAGACTTGATTGGGGGAGGGGGAGGGAATGGGAGGTGGTGGCGGGGAAGAGGCAGAAATCTTTAATAATTAAATTAATTAATTAATAAAAAAAATCAGCAAGAAAAAAAAATGCAAACTAGAAACTGTTTTAAATGGACCTCATGAATAGACAGTGTACAATTTTCCTTAAGTGGCCTGTGAAACCAACACCTTCTATGTAGGAGCTCTTTAGATGAAGAAGACATCAATGCTATATTGCAAATGATTAATAAATCAAATGCCTCATTCCTGGAAACAGAACTGGAATCACCCCAGAATGTCATAGGGCACGCTAACCCCTGAGAAACTAATTCAAGCTCCAAAGGGCAGAGCCCAGAATCTTAAAACAATATTTGCAGAAGTGCAAGGGGAAAGTTTAAGATGGATTTAAGCACTTTCAATATGTAAATTTCCTAATTAGATCAACAAAAATAGAACTAATGCCTTCTGAAGCCAGAAGACTGTCAGCATGCAAATATACCAATTAGACTCTCCAGTGTGGAAACTGACATTTCCTGTATAAGAAATCTGAAGACTCGGGGGAAGGAAGGGTCTGTTTTGGTGTAAGAAGTGCATTTTTGTGCCTAGTCCCTTTACCCTTAACAATCAGAAAAGCCTGCGGTAATCTAAAATTCATACTTGTGTGGATTCCTTCCTAGTAATTTATAAACCAACTCAAAGTTATTGTCTGCCTTTGTCCTTAAAGAATCATGTGCCAGTTTTTCAAGTTCAATCATGGAAAATGAATGTAATTGTTTCTTGTAGCATTCCGAGTCCTAAAATTCCACCATATGAACTGCAACCTCCCATGGTGTGTAGGAACCCTTGCTGTTGTCTCAATCTCCATGGTGATGAGAAAAAAGACAGGATCTCCAAGGTAACTAGAAGCCAAACTAAAATGCTTTCTTTTCTAGGTTAACATTCTATTAATCAGAGCTGACTTCATAAGTGAATACCTTACGCAGATTGTAGGCAGAAAAGAATGACAGACATTCTACAGTTCAATTACTATATAATTCATGGTGAACTCTTTCTTCTTTGTCATTTTATACTTGTGTTTTTATTATTTTCTTCTGGAAGTTTGAAATTCCCCATATGATTTAAAGCCATTATTTGACAGTGTGGGATCACTGAAAACCTGTTCCAATCATTGCTTTACTTTTAACACTAATAATGCTGTTAGATGAATGATCGCTATAAAGTGCTGAGATAAATAAAATCAATTAAATACAAACTGAAGCAGAAAACAGTCCCCAATGTGATTGTTCAATTGAGATGTGTGCTACTCAGCAAAAGCATGTATATTTCCTCTTAGGAATCCAGTAACATTGCATTTTGTTCTAGAAACTTACTTATTTGTTATAGTGCCTGGAGAGGGTTGAATTATCTTGGTGTTTGTTATCACAACTTCTACATCATTTGATATATTTAAATATCACATAAACAGCTTGGAATTCTAGTACTCGGGAAGCTGAGGGAGCAGCAGAATTGTCTAAGTTCAACGCCATTTGGGATACTTTGTGAGTTCCATGATAGGATGAGCTAGAGCAAAACCATGTGTACAAAACACAAAGCAAAATTAGAAGAAATAAATTAAATGAACGATCATAAGCATCTTATTCTTTGATACTTTACTGTATTATTATAATGGAAAACTATTGTGAAAGGAATACCCACTCACCCAAACAATCAAAATGATACAACTTATCAGGACTGTTGCAACAACACTAGGCTCAAAGGTAAAATACTATGTGCAAAAATTAATATTCATTTCCTTTCCATTTTCCCTTTTAAATAGAATAGACCTTAACATTAGTTTTTGATTACCCTTCCTGGTTAAGAATAGTCATTAATGGTTGATGGTCTGCTCTGGTTCTCTTAGGAATCGAAGTGACTAAAGAATCAGTGACAGAAATGTTTTAATCATTGCAACTATGCAAAAAAATGTGTCTTACTAATTATTTTCTGGCTAGCTATAGTTCTAAGATGTTCAATTAATTCCATCTGCTCTGCAGGTAGGGTTATTATCTCAAAGCAATAAGGCCAAATGACTTCATTTGGAGGAAATTAACCAAGGAAAATATAAAACAAACAAGAGAGAATCAGATTCAGTTTTATACTAAAGTCACATATTTTTCAGTAATATCAATTATTACTAAAGATCAAAATGCTATAAAGAGAGTATGAATTAGTTTTTTAGATAAAGCTGAATAGGAATGCATTACCAAAAAAAAAGCAAATAAACAAAAAATAAGTATGGTTAAAGATCTGATGGTCATTTTTAGTGAATAAAGAAGTTTATTGCTATTCACATATATCAAAAAACAGCAGGTTCTTAGGCAATTTCCATACTGTTGGGACACTCGAGTATAAATAAATCCAATTGTTTGGTGCTCAGGTTTCCAGGGACTGTTTGGACATCCATAAGTACCTTCAAGACCAAAAATGACATAATTTCAGAATATTCAAGCATATCAAAAGTTTATAATTTTGAAAAGAAAATCAGGCACTAAAACAATCTCAAGAAGTATACTTTAAGGTGAGCGTCCAAACAGGCTAAGCTCCCACAAAGCCAGTTCATGTATTAGGATCGAAACCTAGTGCCATTGTCCTTGGCTTCTCATCAGTCTTCATTGACCGCCATGCTCAGAGAGTCCGGAATCAACCCATGCTTATTCAGTCCCAGACCAGCTGGCCTTGGTGGGCTCCCAATAAATCAGTTCCACTGTCACAGTGGGTGGGTGCATCCCTCGTGGTCCTGATTTTTTGCTCATGTTCTCCCTCCTTCTGCTCCTCATTTGGACCTTAAGAGCTCAGACCGTTGCTCCAAATTGAGACTCTGTCTCTACCTCGATCCATAGCCAGATGAAGGTTCTAAGGTGATATGCAAGATATTCATCAGTATAGGATAGGGTCATTTCAGGTTCCCTCTCCTTAGTTGCCCAGGGTACCAGCTGGGGACATATTCCTGGACACCTGCAAACCCCTCAAGAGTCAAGTCTCTTGCCAACCCTAAGATGGCTCCCTTAGATAGGATATATACTTCGCTGCTCCCGTATCCATCCTTCCTATATCCCAACCATCCCAATCCTCTGGCTTTGTGGGAGCTTAGCCTGTTTGGACGCTCACCTTTCTGGACATAGATAGAAGGACCTTGGTCTTCCCGCAGGGCAGGGAATTTGGACTGCTCTTCAGTATCGAGAGGGAGGGGGAATGGAGTGGGGGGAGGAGAAGAGGAGTGGGGATAGGGGGAGGGAAGTGGGGGGAGGGAAATATTTGGGAGGAGGGGAGGGAAATGGGAAATGGGGAGCAGGTGGAAATTTTAATTAAAAAAGAATAAAAATAAATAAATAAGTAAAAAAAAAAAGAAGCAAGAGAAAGACAGGACAGAGAGAGGGAGGGACAGAGCAACGACGGCAATCAAAATAATGTAAAAAAGCAGCTAAGGAAAAAAATTACTCTATGGAAAACACAATATAAACACAAAACTGCTTAAAATATTAATTCAAGAACAGAGTGAAAAATTGCTTTTTGAGTTTGAAATTTGTTATTCATCTTGTAAAAGTACAGTAAAAGGTACTTAATACAAAAAAAAAAAAAAAAAGAAGTATACTTTACCCACCTACACCAGTCACTTAGACCAATCCAAATTCTCACATCATGTTCTATTAAAAGCAGTACAAGGATGAAAGAAAGCGTGCCATTTAAACCCAAGGTATCACACTCTGGTTTCATAGGAATACACTTTGAGACTAAAACACAGGCTCTCAAAATCCTACCAATAGAATTTATTTTACCAACTTGATTACTCCCCAAATATTCAAAGGAAAGTTTATAAACACATTTATAGGTTTTCCAAACATTTTTGATATGTGTTTAACCCATTAATATTTTTGAATCTTCTCTACAACTCATCCTTACATTTTATACATTTCTATATGAATGTATTTAATTTCCCTCACAGGGTTCTGGATTTCCTCACAATGTTCTGTGGGAGTTTCAAGGTAGCCAAGAAGCTACTTTTTTTTATGTTAAGTGATTTCTTTATCAGAACATTTAGATATTACCTGTTCTCATTTATCATTTATCACACATGGATATGTATGGTGTGTATGTGTATATATGCTTGTTTGAATACACATGTACAGGTATGCATTTTTGTATCTGTGTATTGTGCTGTGGCAGTTTTCTCAATATGCAAAACTCCATTCATCAAGAAAACTTCCTTTTCCAGAAAGTAAAAACTTAGAGTAGCTTCAGGAAGTAACTGAAACTGACCAGATTCACTGGGCATTTTCCTTCCCCAGAGTAAGCAATAAAGACTGCTGAGTCACTGGCAGAAGAACTGAGCTGCAAAAGGTGACTCTCAGAGAAGCCCAACTTGCTGAAAAAAAAACAGAGTCTAGCCAAGTAACCTGAAAATAGTGATAGCCAACCGAAAACCTGAAGGAAGCAAAGCTACCTGAGCTGCCTGGACAAAGTTTAAAGCAACTGGGCCATCTGGAAGAGATGCTCTCCAACCTATTTGAATGACTGCAGGTTGTGTAGTGTGCTGTTGCCCAGGCTATGTGAGGATTTTGGTAATGCCGCTGATTTTGAATCATCTCTAATTCTGTAAATAACCTCATCTATATTTCTGTAAGTTACCCCTCAATTCCCAGCACCCATATGGCAGCTTGCAACTGTCTGTAACTCCAATTCCAGGGATCTGACAACTTTATACAAATGTATCTGTAGGGAAAATAACCAATGCACACAAAATAAATAGTAAATCTTTCAAAAAAAAAAAAAAAAAGCTCATTGGATCTTCAACTATGTCTTTGGTAGCATTTGTACTTTGGTCTGTCTTTGGCTCCCCATCTGGTGAATGGATGTGTGTGTTTTGCATCTCCCAGGAGAAGTCTATCATACAACACTTATGCAAGTGAAAACCTAAGGTTTAGGTTAGGGGGTTAGGGATCATCCTCAATTGCTCTTCAAGCTTCTTCACTGAGACAGGTTCTCCTTCAGCTGAATTCATTGAATTATATCAGCTCACTGATATAACTAGTCTTACTAAAAATCACAAGTAAACCATTCTACCCAACTACCAATTTCATGGCTTTCTGGAGAAGCAAATTCTAATCAGGTACTGCGTTTCCAATTGCAAGCACTTACCTATTGAGCCATCTCCCTAGGCCAGGATGTTAGACATTGTTTACTGAACAGACATTACGTAAAATTAAATATGTGAAAAATATATGGGAACTTTGTTGTACAATGAAGCTTGATTTTTAATTTGAACACATAAGTAATTTAAAACTAGTTTCCTATTGTGTATAAGAAGTTAGTTTTTAATATTCAAGGACTCAGCTTTGTTTCTGCTTTTATTTTGTAGCCACTTTGGTATGATATAGAAAACCATGAAAAAAATATATATATATACAGATAGAATCAAAGTCAACATTTTCAATCAGTCTTAATATTCTGATTACCAAAACCTATATTTACAGATACATTAATTTCTGATTATCTTTTTATAACTTGACTTTAAGTCAGAGCATGGATGGCTCCTTAGCAGAATCACTGACTTTAAGGCATAGCCCTTAATAGTGCTTTTTTATTTACATTTATTAATTTTTTATTTGGTTACCTACTTATTTATTTATACAGTCAACAAGAAAAGGAATCTAGAAAGTCTTCTAAGGATTTTTTTAAATCTTTATTTCCTGTTTGATTCTATTACAGGTTTTATTCATTTTAGAAAAAAAGAATATTTTAAGGAAAATATTCCAGATTCTATAAATCACAATGTTTGTTACTAGTTGCTTTCTATGCTCTAGTCTTCAAAATTCCTTCTCCGAGTGAAGAAAATGCATGTGCATAATTTGTAAGAAATGCCTAATGCTGAGATGAGTTTACATTGGTCTAGCAGAAATAAGCAAGAGGAAGGAGACAGTATGACATCTAATATGTTGGCAGTAAAAGAGGATCCAAAGGCAACATGTGTTGGGTAAAGGGAAATTGTGAATTGTATATAATATTATTATTTTTATTATTACTTCTTTTAAATAAGTTGCAAAAGGAAACTTTATTTCTAATTACTCAAATTTGCCCCTGATTCTTTAATTACAGTTCAAGTCATGGCACTGAGATCATTAAATACAAGTAACAAGTAACTACTTTACATAGATCCTTATTGTGTAACAACAGATTTAAATGAATGAAAATTATTTGGTTATATGGCCTAACTTTTAATTTTCACTTGAAAGTTGTGTAAGCTTCAGGTGAAAGAAGATTCACAGTACATTCGTTTTTCAAAAGCATCTTTATCCTGTTGCGTTTTCAGCCTTAAATTCACTTAAGAGCTGCCTGACACATCTTGCTTAGCATCTGATGATATAAATCTATTAGACAAAGATGATTCTTTATACTTAAAATGGATCTTGTATGTCACAATTTAATTGCATTTTAGATTATTCTCCACAAATGCTTAAATATCTAATTCAACATGAAAATCAAGCAAAAATATTAAATTTCAAATTCAATGCTAATTTAACCAGAAAATATTCATAATCTGCTCAGGGAAATTTTCTACAGAGTATCTTCCATCAATGCCAATCTTTAGGCTTTGAAGTGACTCAGTGTCTATAACCCATATTCAAGCTCTTTCTCATCTAATTGCTATCCTGGTCCCTCAGAAGCAGTGATCCTTGGAGGTAACAGAATGCAGCCAATGTTGGAAAATAAAGTAGAATGTGCTGTGTGAGAATCAATGTCAATTTGCCTCTGCTTCAGAGTTTAGACACAGCTAGTCAGAAATACGTATTTAAGAGAGTTATGATGCAGCTAAAACAAGATCTCAGAAACAAAGGAAAGCAAATAGAACTGCTGTGAACAGAGATTTTCTCATTTTGCTATTATTAAATTGTCTCTTGGGTTAAAGACCCTTATAATGAAGAACAACCAAGTGAGAAGAGGAGTCCAGTCACTTAAGTCACCATTATTCACCAAAGAAGACATTTTCCAATGTTAGAATCATTATTTATTTCACACATGATAGAAATAGTCCATAGATGATATCAGTCAGGGAAGGACAAGATATGGTCCCCAGTTATGTCTCTGGGATCTGTCAAGCTGACAGGCCACAGAACAAAGATTCAATGAATTTTTTTTTCTTTTAGCACTTATTAAAGTGCTAGTAAACTTTGCTGTATTCTGTGTACTGTATAGTATGCCAATCACTGAATTATGGATTTTGAAAAAATAATTTCTTCATAAGAAGGTCAAGTGCATAGAGACAGAAAGCAAATCTCAAAATCTGCCTCACAGGAAAGGGAGTATATTTCACTTACGTATTAACCTGTTGGTAAATCCAAGTGGAAACGAGGGTCTTGGAAAACATCTTAATCAGGATTTCTTGGTTTCCAGTCTAGATCCATAAATCTGCCATTATTCTTGTTAAAAAGTATTAGGAAGTTTAGTATTGGCTAGTAAGACCAGGCATAGTTTTAATATTGATGCTATATTTATATAGAATTTTTTGATGAAAAACCTAATCATATTAATAAAATCTAGACATTATATAGCTTTTTACTTAGAAGATTATTTTCTTGAATTCTAGAATTCAAAGCTAGCATGGCATGCATACTACATGTACTCTAAGAGTTTTACCCACAGCAGGAAGACTAATTTTGGATTTGACCATAATCATAACACAATTATTCTAAGATCTTTCACTGTGGTTTGTTTGAATCTTAGCTTTCATTTTTGGATGTCTAATCAATTTCAAATTACTTCTTTTAGTCAAGCACAATTTATGTGGGACTCATTGTGAAAATATCAAGAGTCCATTTACTTTAGCATTCCATCTTTCATAAAAATCAATAAAAAAGATTCTTTTGACAAGGACCAAATGGGAGATCTTCTCCTTTCCATAATTTTATATACCACTTATGGAGCTAAGAAATAGATCAATGTTAGTGATATTTAATTGCAAACAGAGAAAGCTACACTTAAAGATATGAAAAACTTTATAAAATTGACCATTTCTTTAAAGACTTTTTTTATCTCAAGAGTTTCAGCTTTAGATGCTTTTATCTTTGTGTTGCTATAAGAGCATAGCAGAAACTAGGAGAGTTACAAAGAGAAAATTGTTTCTCATAATTTTTGATGGTGTAAAGCCTAATATCAAAGTACAGATGATTTGGGATTGATTAATAATTTCTTGGTTCATAGATGGCATCTATTCAAAACTTCTCACACTGGGTATTCAGTTCTAGTATATCCATTTTGGAAAGTTACAAATCTTAATATGATAGCGATACTGAATATCAATAAGAAAGAATAAGTGCCGGGCGATGGTGGCGCACGCCTTTAATCCCAGCACTCGGGAGGCAGAGGCAGGCAGATCTCTGTGAGTTCGAGACCAGCCTGGTCTACAAGAGCTAGTTCCAGGACAGGCTCCAAAACCACAGAGAAACCCTGTCTCGAAAAACAAAAAAAAAAAAAAAAGAAAGAAAGAATAAGTGAGAACTTAAGGAGTAAGTTGAAAGAACTAATAATTATGTATTGTATTATGTTACTATTTTATAATATGTAACTACATAACATGTAACTACTATGTATTATATAGTGTATCATTTATAATAAGGTTAGTTCATGTTTCTATAATGAATGTATGACTTTCACAGTACTTTAACAGAAAACTGACAATTTGCCATAAAAATAGTTATACAGAGCAGTTATAAAATAAGCTATTGTCTACAAAGTCAGAGATTGCATCCCTTTAGTATTCAAAAGGCCCATGTAGCAAGTGAATTATCTTGTAAAATGTCATTTATCCAAGTCTTGCCTATAAAGTGCTGATGCGGGCCTGTCAGGTAACACCCTTAGCTTGCTAATTTTCAAACAGTACTCAAAGTAGCTTTCATCTACACAAGCAAATTGTAGTCTCTCCAGATTTTGCTGCAAACTATATCCCTTTATTGGCATGAATTATTTATATTGTTTTATTTTAATCTAATGATGTATATCAGAAGAGAAATGCCTGAGGTACACTTCCAAATGCTAGAGATTTTATAGCATGATTTTCTTTTAAGACACCACAGATCTGTCTCTCTCATCTATCTATCTGTCTGTCTATCTACCTAAGATATATACATACACACACACACATATATATATACACATATATACATATAAGTATATAGATATAGATATAAAGTCTTTGGTTTTTTGAGTCAGGGATTCTCTGTGGAACATTCTTAGATGTCCTTGAACTTTCCTGTTGCTCACCTTGAACACACAAATTCCATCTGCCTTGCCCTCCTTTGTGTTTCGATTAAAGAAAGGTCTACACCACCACATCCAGCTCAAAGATCCAATTCCAAAAAAAGTAGAAGTGAACCATCCATGGTGGCTTTCTTGCCAGACATCTAGGAAAGAAGTCAGATGATGAGGAAGAAGAGGAGGGGGAGGAGGAAGAGGATGAAAAGAGAAAGAGGAGGAAGAGGAGGAGAAAAAGAAGGAGAAGAAGGAGGAAGAGGAGAAGGAGGAGGAGGAGAAGGAGGAGCAGGAGAGGAAAAGAAGAAAGAAGACATAATTTATAATTTTGAGCTGTCCAGGCATAGACTGCCTACACACCCAGATTTAAAGCTTTAGTAAACTTGTTCAAGACTTTTCACATTTTTCTGTTAGAGTCTCTGAAACAGATATAGCCTGATTAGAATTGGAGAACATGGACATTCCACTAACCGTGAGTGATGTATAGCTATCACATCTCATCATTACAGAATGGGAGAAAAGAAAAGAGTCATTACATAGTTAATGTAATGTAAGAATAGATTACCAACAGAATATTAATGTCTTCACATATTACAGTATGTTCTCCCTTAGTCAACTGCCAAATATCCTGTCTTAAAGGGATGTTGTCTGCTCAAGTTTCTTAATCCTAAGAAACTTCACATAAATGTCCCATATTATTTCTATGGGATACCACTAATGAGAGAATTATCCAACAAATACCCCATTGTAGTACTTGGGTAAAAACACAGTGTTTTGCATGGAAATTATCATTTGCAGCATTTCAATATATTAAGTATATGATGAGAACATATCTAATATTTTTATTCATATAAATGTTTTTTCTTATAATTTAGAGACAATTTCTCAAAGTTATGTCAGAAGCTGAACATTAGGCAACATACAATCCTTATCTTTGTGTGATTTTTTTTTTTTTTTTTTTGCTCTTTGATACAGGATCTTGCCATGCAGCCTTTATGCTCTTGAACTCGAGAATCTCCTGAGTAAACTTCCTGAGCATAGCAGTCATGAAAAACCCCGCCCCACTGGAAAGCTTCCCTTTCCTCCAATATACGATTTTCTTTTTCTGTATATGCTTACAATTTTGCCAGAAATGCAGGTGATGGTGGTTGACCTATTGTTACAAAATCTCCATTATTATTCTCTATCTGTTTTTATTAGATGAGGTCTTCATTTTTAGTCAACATAGTTTGCCAAGTAAAACCCAGCCAGATCCGGTCAGCGCAAACCAGCTACTTCTTACGTACGGACCACCCTGAGAAGCACCAGGCACATAATCCGAAAGAACAAGTACCGCCCCATCTGCTATGGCGGCCATCCCCAGGGCCAGTGCCATCCTACGAAGCCAGAAGCCTGTGGTAGTGAAGAGAAAATGGACCCATCCCACCAAGAGCTCCTGAGCCCTACACCCCAGAAGCATTAAAGAGATCACTGATTTTTTCAACAGTATATATGTAGCTCAGGCTGGTCTCGAACTCGTGATCTGGACTCTACTTTGGTTTTAAGTGGTTTCTTCATTGTAGGATACAGAGTATATATTACACGAGAGTATCTTCATAGGAACACAAAAGCTTCCATATGAAATTTTAAATTTAAAGCTAAATAGTTCATTTCATCAAAAAAAAATCTGTCACCAGAAAAATGATCACTTCAACAACTTAATCAGAGAACATTAGTCTGTTGCCCTAGAAAAGTCTTTCTTCTTCCCTTTTAATTACTTTTATGTGTCTAGTTCCTCTTTTCACTTATCCTACCATCTTTTTTTGAATATTTCTTTTATTTTATTCTTTTTTAATTAAAATTTCCACTTCCTCCCCGTTTCCCTCCCCCTCCTCCCAAATATTGCCCTCTCCCCCCACTCCATTCCCCCTCCCTCTTGATACTGAAGAGCAGTCCAAATTCCCTGCCCTGCAGGAAGTCCAAGGTCCTCCCACTTCTATCTAGGTCCAGGAAGGTGAGCATCCAAACAGGTTAGGCTCCCACAAAGCCAGTTCATCTATTAGGATCGAAACCTAATGCCATTGTCCTTGGCTTTTCATCAGCCTTCATTGTCCACCATGTTCAGAGAGTCCAGTTTCATCCCATGCTTATTCAGTCCCAGTCCAGCTGGCCTTGGTGGGCTCTCAATAGATCAGTTCCACTGTCAGAGTGGTTGGGTGCACCCTTCATGGTCCTGACTTTCTTGCTCAAGTTCTCCCTCCTTCTGCTCCTCATTTGGACCTTAAGAGCTCAGTCCGTTGCTCCAAATTGGGTCTCTGTCTCTATCTTGATCCATCGCCCGATGAAGGTTCTAAGGTGATAAGCAAGATATTCATCAGTATAGGATAGGGTCATTTCAGGTTCCCTCTCCTCAGTTGCCCAAGGTACTAGCTGGGGACCTCTCCCTGGACACCTGCAAGCCCCTCTAGAGTCAAGTCTCTTGCCAACCCTAAGATGGCTCCCTTAATTAAGATATATATTTCTCTGCTCCCGTATCCACCCTTCCTATATCCCAACCATCCAATTTCCCCAAGCTCCCCTCATCCTCCCCTTCTCACGTTTCTCACCCCATTTCTCCTTAGCCCCATGTCACCTCACCCGAAAGTTCCCAGTTTTTGCCCAGCAATTTTGTCTACTTCCCCTATCCAGGCTGATGGCTATATGTTTTTCTTTGGGTTCACCTTCTTATTTAGCTTCTCTAGTATCACAAATTATATGCTCAATGTCCTTTGTTTATGGCTAGAAACCAACTATGAGTACATCCCATCTTTTCTTATACAGTTTTTCTTCTATTTCTGTCTCTTGCTTTTCCAGACTTCAAGAAGCACAAATTCTTCCCAACAATTCTTCTAAACTTTCCAAATTCTACTTATTATGAAAATGCCGCCCCTCTCATTAGCTTGGTATGTATGCAGCTATTCAATTTAGACAATAGACCTGATATAAAATGAAAACTACAATAAAAATAGTTTTTAGAATGAAAACTACATATTCTGAGAAATTCAGCACAGAGAAAAGTTAGAATTCTAGATGGATAAGACCCATAAACTACATAAGCTATATAAGCTGCTAAAAATAGCTGTCAGAGCTGAAAATTTGGATGATAAAATAAGACTGAATGGATTTCCCAAAATTAGTTATAGTATTAACTTTCCTATAGCAAGTTTGAAGATCAAGAAATGGACAATGTAATGAATAAAATCTTTCAAAACTCACATTTTTATTTCCAATAAAATGCAGTTGAACCATAATATAATCATAAAATTGAAATTCAAAATAAAAGAAAAGTAACAGAATATTTTATGATAAGGTACAAGATACCTGCTTCAATGAACTTGTTATTAAAGAATATAATGATGTTGAATATTTGCTAAATCTAACATTGGTAATCTAATTAAAGCACAGAAACTAAATTTTGAAATAGTCCCTTTAACTTAACAATATATCAGCCAGTGCAATATTTAAAAGACTTCAGAATAAAAAAAAAATACAGAACACCAACTATTCTTCCTGGTTGTCCCCTTTTCAACTGATAGCTTATTGACAAGGACAGCAGTAGATTGCATGCGTAGAATTTCTAAAAGTAACAAGATTTGGTAAAGAAAGATAAAAAATGTTATGTAATTATCTGGAAGCAGCACAATGATGAAAGATAAAACAGTCAGCCATGCCATCACTTCAACAGCCAGGATTGAATATCTCTAAATATTAATGTCCATTTTCACCAGTTTATGTTTGATGAGGGTATTTTCCATTCCCCTTTACATCCTGGCACTTTGCACAATGCTATTCTTAAAAGAATCCTAGTAAGGAGATTACTGGTATTTATATTAATCAATATATCAGCTCCATATCCCAAGTCTTAAACTCACTTCCCATGCCCTTGATTTTTTTTAAAAGAACTATCTACTATCTACTTGGGCCGGGAGGTAGTGGCACACGCCTTTAATCCCAGCACTTGGGAGGCAGAGGCAGGCGGATCTCTGTGAGTTCGAGACCAGCGTGGTCTACAAGAGCTAGTTCCAGGACAGGCTCCAAAACCACAGAGAAACCCTGTCTCGAAAAAACCAAAAAAAAAAAAAAAAAAAGAAGAAGAAGAAAAAGAAGAAGCAAAAAAAAAAAAAAAAAAAAAAAAAAAAAAAAAAAAAAGTATCTACTTGGAAGCACCATAATTCTGAATTTAATAGGGGGAAATTTCCTTTAAAAATAAAATTATAATATTAATATTCATCAGAAAAACTATTTAAGGTTTCAGAAAATTCTTCTTTTCATAACCAGGTTATGTTGTCCTTGATATGATTTTTGTCCTTGTAATTACATTTGATGTGAACCCTGGATAAAAATGTAGGAGCTGTACTTAGCATTCTGTCAGGTAACAACTGATAAACCTTTCAGAGCAAAATCTATGTAAGTTTTCATAATTACTATAGACTTTTTGCCCAAACTTCTTTAACTTTGCTTAAAGACTGAAGAAATCTAGAAAATAAACCTGCTGTTGAATCCCTTCAATCAAAGTCTCTTTTCATAAGCTTCACATTATTTATAAAATTCTCATACTTTAGTAAAAAGTGAACTATATAAGAATTAGGTTCTGTTATAGACTCCAGAACATAGAAAAAAAAATCACTGACTTGCTGTTAGTGTCCAAATCAGATAAAATCCTATCATCTGTTCTGCCTGAAGGGATTTATTTCAATGTCATGGCTTTACTTTTGTAGTGTACTACCACACCAGAATTGGTTCTAATTTATTCATTCAGAAAGGAAAAGTATGTAGCAGAAAATTTATACCCAGGAAGTTGCCTGTAGCTACTTCTCACCTATTTAGATCCTTAAATGAAGTTTAATATACCAATGTGACTCATTTCTGGTTATTGTGTTACATGACCTTCTATTTCTGTCATAGAATAAAGAAATATGCACTTTTTTCTATTTACTTGCCTCCAACACACACACACACAAACAGAGAGAGAGAGAGAGAGAGAGACAGAGACAGACAGACAGACAGACAGACAGAGACAGAGAGATATTTTGTTTTGTCTGGGGTTTTAGGAAAGCATTTAATTGGGGGGTTGGCTTACAGTTCAGAGGCTTAACCCATAGTTGTCATAAAGAGAACCCTGACAGAGTACAGCAGGCATAATACTAGAGAAGGGTGGAGAGTGCTATATCTAAACCCTCAGGCACCAGGAAGGAAGAGTGAGCTACTGTGTCTAGGTGAAGCTTCTGAAATCCCAAAGCCCACCTCTGGCGATACACACTTCCACCAAAAATACCACACCTATTCCAACAAGGCCACAGCTTCTAATAGTGCCACTTTCTATGAGTCAGTGGGGGCCATTTTCACTCAAACTGCCACAGAGAGAGGGAGTCTGAGACAGAGAGAATAAAATATATAAAGTACTAAATTGCATTGCAAGAGTATGTTATATTTCCTCTTTTCAAAAAAATGAAATAATTTCCCCTTACCAACTAAAATAAGTGAATGTTTTCCTGAGCTTATGTATAAATTATATTTGAAGAGTTTCTTAAATTTAACTAAATGCTTAACAGAACACATTTTCCTCCTTAATTATAAAATAGCTTCATAAAATAACTAAGGAAAATGTGTTCTGTTAAGCACTTAGTTAAATTTAAGTTGTTTCCAAGTTTAAAACTTAGAATTGTTGTTAAGTTAGTAAAAGTCACTGTCCTAGTATCAATCGTACCCAATAAGAAGAGGTAGGATCCACTTAGAAAGATTTTAGGAAGGAAATATTGGTCCAACTTTGGAAGGTAAACCTTTGATCCTGTTCAGCCCTTCCAGTGAAATGAATGAAGCATCAATTACATTAAGCAAGCACATCACTCATTTTTGTTTGAAGAAGGCTGCTTGTTTGTTTCCCAGCTGCCCAGCCCAAAATAGTCAAACAGAAACTATATTAATTAAATCACTGCTTGGCCCATTAGCTCTAGCTTCTTATTTGCTAATTCTTACATCTTAATTTAACCCATCTACATTAATCTGACCTAATAGAGTCATCCTATTAAAAGCTAGATTTACACATATGTTATACCAAAAACTAAAAAAAACAAAAATTCATCTCACTGTCAAAGATATTCATAGACTTTTAATCAAAAGAGGGAAAACAATAAGCAAATAGAAGGCAAAACCAAGCTGTGGTAGCTATTTTAATATCTTATAAATCAGACTTCCAACAAAAAAGGAAGAAATAATATAAGATGTTACTGCTTCTTAATAAAGTTTTCCTTTCATTGATAGTTCATCAAAAAATATAACAATTGTAAATTTAGATGCACCAAAACTGGGGTTCCCAAATTAATAAGAAAGAAGACTAATGGACATACTAGATCATAATGATTCTAGTTATATAACTGTATATGATTCCTGTATCTCACTTTCATCTTTAGATAGATCATCAGAGACAAAAATTAAGAAGGAAACCTCAGAGTTAAACTACTTTGTAAATAAAAGGAACTAGAGGTATAGAATGCATAACCTTCATAGAACCTTTGGTGCATACTCTAAAATAGATGAAAGACAAAAGATTCAAAATAATGTCTTATATCTAATAAGATCAGAGCACAATTGGGAGCTCACCAAGGCCAGCTGGACTGTGACTGAAAAAGCATGGGATAAAACCGGACTCTCTGAACATGGCGGACAATGAGAACTGACGAGAGGCCAAGGACAATGGCACGGGGTTTTGATCCTACTTCGTGTCCTGGCTTTGTGGGAGCCTAGACAGTTTGGATGTTCACCTTCCTAGACCTGGATGGAGGGGGGAGGACCTTGGACTTTCCACAGGGCAGGGAACCCTGACTGCTCCTGGGACTGGAGAGGGAGGAGAAGAGGAGTGGGGGGAGGGGGAGAGGGGCGGGAGGAGGGGGAGGGAAATGGGAGGCGGGGAGGAGGCAGAATTTTTTTTTTTTCAATAAAAAAAAATAGACTTCAATAGATGAAAAAACAACAGGTTTTTTTTTTTGTCAAGTTTCCACGCAGTATTTTTAGCAAAGAAGAGGAAACCTCAATTCAAAATTACGTCAATAGAACTGATCTGTTGGTGCCAAGGACCATGGCAGAGGCACATCAGGTGGTAATTGATGTTCAAGTCTTGACCTACCAAGAGGCAACATTCTGATGGGTGAATCTCATTTAGGCAAGGACATAGGACTTCAGAAATCAGAATGTCTTTTGCGTCTGCTATGCCTTTACATTCTTGTTACTGCAATACTCCTCTGGTATCTGGCATGGTGCTAGTGAATGTGTTGGGGAAGAGCTGACAAATAAATTGTGAATGTAAAAATAAATTTGCATAGCTACTATAAAAGCAAAATTGAGTTTTACTTTAAAAAAACGAAAAACAAACTCACCTTTAATTCCAGCACTTGGGAGGCAGAGACAGGCAGATGTATGGGAATTCAAGGTCAGCTTTGCCTAAAGAATTAGTTCCCAGACAGTCTCCAAAACTACAGAGAAATCCTGTCTCAAAAAAAATAAGGAAAACTACCATATTACCCAGATAAAGCATTCTCAGGTGTACAAAGAACTGTAAGCCAACATGTATCAGATATTTGCTTATCTATTGTTACTGCTGCATCAGCCACAAAAGTCAGAAAATGGAACAAATTGAAAACACATCAAGAGACAAAAGAATAAAAAAATGAGAGGTATAAATAAAAGTAAATTATATTTACATAATATAATGTGAATAATTGGAAATTCTGATATTCAGAAAAGAATAGTAGTTAAGTAAAACAATTTATGTTTTCTTTCATGTATGGAACCTAGTTTTAAAACTTTTTATGTATATATGATTCTCATAGAAATTTATAGAATGATACAATACAGATTCATAGTTGGAGAGAATATGGTACTGGTCAATAATAGATATGTACACCACTAAAACAGAATAGGAGGCCTAGAAATAAACCCAATTTCCTATAGCAACCTATGCCAGACAAGACCAGAAACTATGCCTTTGTAGAGAAGGTTGTTATACTATTTGAATTGTGGTTGACTTTGACTCTTTAGAAACATACGGGGGCCCCCACTTATTGTTGGAACCATCACCAAAAATTGTCACATCTCAGACTGAAGTAAATCATACATATTACTAGAACTCTATATAATTTCCCAGAGCTAGTAAGGCCATCTATCTTAGAAAAGAACTTTCCATTGACACTTTACTAAATTAGGATAATTCCTTACTGCATTCTAAATTATTATCCCTATATCCACAGATAAATATAGTGCTCAACCATCACTAAAGAAACTATTTTTTTGCAGCAGATAGAAATCATTGCAAAACAACACAAAAGGTCAAATACAAAGAATAATTGATTGTGGTGTTCCCTGATAAAGTAGATATATCTGCAATGTAATTAGTGCTCCTAAGCCTTAGGAAATATGGAAGAAAAGGAGACAGAAGGATTTTAAGGGCCAGAGGAACAAGAAATTTGCTCTGAGATCCTATCTCTTAAAAGAGTGAGGGAAGTTATACATCTACCTAAATAATATAACTGCCCTAGAAAATGCCTTAATAATCACAACATCAACAGACATACTATTCTTGGAATATAGAAAGCTCCTATGTTTCACCTCTAGACAAGACCTACAGAGAACATCATCCCTAGACAAAAACTAAAGGCAACTAAGGACTATTTAGAGAGAGTAAGTAACTGTTCACCATGGATAAGTCTCCTAATTGGATACACAATTTTAAGTGAGCATAATTCCTAGATATATAAATATGATATAAATATTCATACATTTATATATGATATTAGTAATTACATTTAAATACACATATTAACTGAACTGTTCTATTTAAATATCTATACATTTATACATATATGTATCAATAACAGATAATAAAATAGATTTTGAATTTGAGAATGAATCTGAGGGAGGAACATGAAAGAAATAGAAAGAGGGAAAGAATAGAAAAACTCATAAAATTATATTTTAATTAAAAAATAAAAATATGCATGTTTTCAAAGGTGCCACATCTTGGAACAGTTTTAAATAGCTTTACATCCGATGAGGCAGCTATCATTAAAGTTGAAGCTACTTTAAAGATAGACTATAAGCAAACTAGAAGATTGTCCAGGGATTGCTGTGACAAAGAATTTATAATGAAATGTTGTGATCTTCTCTAGACACCCAAGAGACAAATAATTATCTGAGGAAATGTGAGGCCACCCTGCAATGTCTGTGCTTAGATCTGGTTGAAAAAGACTGCATTTTATGCCAAGAGCCTGACATTATTGAAGCAGCTGCTAGGGACACTAAACAATTACAGGCATATTTTTTAAATTTTTCTGTGAGATTATCTATCTCAGAATAGACAATTTGATTATTTTCATATTTAAAAACCTTCAAAAGGCATCTGGGAGGAGACTTGATCATATGTTACTAAGAATATAAATCCGAGAATAGCACAACTCTAAAGACCAGGAACCTTAAGGGCCTTTTTAGAATGATGATGTGAACTTTATTAATATCTACCACATTGTCAGGAATAACAAACTAGAAATAACAGAATATTTTTTAATTGAATGAATCTTACTTGATAATAAAGGTCAAGATATTCCGGATACACAACCAGCAAACTACTTAACCTGGAAATTTGGCAAGCTATTATTCATCAGTCACAGTTCAAAGGGATAAAACAGCAAAGTAGGTGTACTCACTGCTGTTTGTCTTAGAGTCCAAAGACCTAAGAATCAAAATTCACATAGATATCCCAATTTGAAACAATTGTAAATGATAATTTCTCCCATAGACTCATACATTTGAATGCTTCGTGACCTGGGACTAAAAGTGGAAGATTTTTGGGAAGGGTTAGCAGGTTTTGCTTTGTGGTAGTAGATGTGACCTTGTTGTATGAAGTGTGCAGGGAGGACTTTGAAACTTCAAAAGTCCAGCCCAGGCCTACTCTCTCTCTCTCTCCCCCTCTCTTTGCCTGTTGCCTGCGGATTGGGGGAAACTTGGGATGTACCATAATGATCCCATTCAAACTTCCTAAAACTGTAAGCAAACCTCCAATTAAAAGCTTTCTTTTATAAGAGTTGCCTTGAGAATATCTGGTGATATGGTTTAGATGTTAAGAGCACTAGCTGCTTTTCCAGAGAACCTGAATTCAATTCTCTGCAACCACATGGTGGCTCGTGACCATCTCTAATAAGATTTGGTGCCACTTTCTTGCCTGTAGGCATACATGCAGGCAGAACACTGTATCAAAAATAACTAAATAAATTCATAAAAGTATATTTAAAAAGAATTGCCTTGTTAATGCTATCTCTTCACAGTGATGTAGGTGGGTCTACTATCTATCTGTTGCTTTCATTGGTTATTTAATAAAGAAACTGCTTGGCCTTTTTATAGGACAGTAGCTTAGACAGGCGGAGTAGACAGAACAGAATTCTGGGAGGAAGAAGGCAGTGAGCCAGACGCCATGCCTCTCCTCTCCAGGCAGTTGCCATGACTCTCCTCTCTGAGATAGACACAGGTTAAGATCTTCCTGGTAAGACATCACCTTGTGGTGCTACACAGATTATTAGAAGTGGGTTAATCAAGATGTGAGAATTAGCCAAAAAGAGGCTGAAGCTAACGGGCTAAGCAGTGTTTAAATGAATACAGTTTCCATGTAATTATTTCTGGGCATAAGCTAGCCACACAACCGGGCGGCAAGAACGCAGCCCGCCGCTCCTTACTACATCACAGAAATAGAACATTAAGGCAAATGGTAGATGATCTCAAGCCAGTGGAAGCTGACAGACTATTGACATCTGGGCAACCTGCATAGAACAGAACTAGACCCTCTGAGTGTATGTGACAGTTAGGTGGCTTGATCTGTTGGAGGAGGCCCTGTCAGTGGCATCAAGACCTACCCCAGTTACATAAACTGACTGTTAGGAACCTATTCCCTATGGTGATATACCTTGATCAACCTTTATACTGAGGAGGTGGGCTTGGACCTGCCTCAATTTGGTATGCCAGACCTTGTTGACTTCCCAAAGAAGTTCTTACTCTCTCTAAAGAGTGTATGGGGGATCAGAATGGTGAAGGTGGTGGAATGGAAGAAGAGGAGAAAGGGGGAAAGTAAAGTTTTTTTTTTTTTTTTAATAAAAACAAATGATGGGCATGAAAGGGAATCCTTGAGGAGCGGGTTAGTCATTTAGGCAAGAAACTGCTTTTTTTTTTTTTCTGGAATGCTTGATGAACTGGAAATGTAGGACCCACAGAGAAATACTGCTGAACTTGCCTAAAGGTAAGACAGTCCTTCAGGGTTTCTGTTTCATGAAAGAGTCTGCCCAGACATTCTACAAGACATAGAAGAAACTGACTGACAAACTGCCACTATAGGCAGAACTATCTTTGAAATTTCCTGCTTCATGGGAAAGTCTGCTTGATACTATGGGCCCATAGGCTGAAGATGGATGCCCCAACAGTACAGAAGAATTTTTGGTGACTATCCATAGTGAGATGTTTCTGTCAAGTCTAGAATTTTGAGAGTTGCTTACAATGCACTTCCTCTTTACTTATGTAATATTATATCCTTTCAGAATCTTTGATGGAGTTGAAAAAATAGTTATAATTCTAGTTTTCCTTAGTTATGATAAAAGATGAAATAGATATAAATATTGTAACTATAATTCATGCTTGATAACTGTTTTGTTATATGCAATTTTACTATGTTAAACAAATCTTCCCTTTATTTTTAAACAGAAAAAGGGAAATGGTGTGTGAAGTCCTTCTGTCTATTTGTTGCTTTTGTTGGTTAATGAATAAACTGTTTTGGCCTATAACAAGGCAGAACAGAGCTAGGTGGGGATGATTAAAGTTAATACTAGGAAAATGATATAGGAAGTCCTTCTGTCTATGTATTTATTTTATTGGTTAATGAATAAAGAAACTAGCTTGGCCTATAGCAAGGTAGAACTTAGTTAATCAGGGAGAGCTAGGCTAAGTGCTCGGAGAAAGAAGGTGGAGTCAGAAAGAAGCCATGGAGCCACTACCAGAGACAGACATGCTGAATCTTTTTGCCAGTAAGCCACTGCCATGTGGCAATACACAGATTAATGAAGATGGGTTAAATTAATATGTAAGAGTTAGCCAATAAGAAGCTAGAGCTAATGGGACAAGCAGTGCTTAATTAATACAGTTTCTATGTGGTTATTCTGGGACTGAGGAGCTGGGAACCAACAAGTGGCCTCCTTATGACAGGAGGAAGAAGGCAGAGTCAAGAAAGGCCATGTAGCCCTGCCAGAGACAGAAACTGGATGGAACCTTGCAGGTAAGCCGCAACTACATGGCGATACACAGATTAATGAAATAGGTTAAATTAAGATGTATGAATTGGCCAATAGGAAACTAGAGCTAATTGGTCAATCAGTAATTGAATTAGCACAGCTTCTATGTGGTTATTTGGGGCCTGAGCGGCTGGGAACAAACAACTGGCCTGCTAATACAGTTTGTTCCTTATGGTTTGCTCAGCCTACTTTTGTATAGAAACCAGGACCATTGGCCATGGTAATACATACTACCAAGAAAGGGGTGGGTCCTCTACCTCCTTTCCCCTCCCCCCTTTCTCTCTCCTCCCCTCTCCTTTCCTCCCCTCCCACTTCAATCACTAATTTAAAAATGCTATACATGGCCAGGGTCCAGCCACAGTTCAGGTTCAGTTCTTGATGCCAGGAAGGTGTACCAATGCAAGTAAAACATCTGACCATGAAATAGAGTGCTCCTAAGTGGCTCAGGTTGACTTTATTTACTTAGAGTTCTCTCTTACCATGGTTACATGAACAGATTTTTATTGGTTTCTATTTTTGACCTTGAGAAATATATCACAATAAGGAATACATCATGATCATTGTGAAAGTCTTTATTGTTCTCCTTTATGCTTCTCAAATGTACCTTTCCACCCCCTGCATAGTCTTGTGCTAGACATAGAGTTCAGCATTTTTTCAGGCTTAACTAATTTCTTACGCATGCTACTCTTACATCACCTTTGTCAGGTGGCAGCTACTTGCAGTTACAAAGTTAAAAGTAGTAGATGTAATGTGTTAATAGTAATAGTATCAATGCTTTGAAGACAACAAATACTCAAACTCAGAAAATTTTTCATGTCTTCGAGATTTATTTTTATACAGTTCCCTTTTCTATAAGAGGGTTCCACATCTCAATCTCTCTGTTAAAGGCAGAGGTTGACAAAGTACTCTTTTCCATCTCATTATACATTATTTCTTCTACCAATATAAGATCCTATGTATGGTAAAGAGAGATCTATCCATTCCATATTTTACATTGTGATTTTTCCTCTTGGATCATACCAGATCTCACCATTTTTTTCCAAACTTGGTGTCAAGGGAATTTACTCTCAACAGTCGATACTGTGTGTATTCCTGAGGCATTTTTCCATTTTCTGTGTGTGCATGCCCCACTCTCCTTTCAAGAACTGTGACTCTTTGCAAATGTTCCAAGTGTTGTCTTTCATATGTACATAACTGTCTCTATTGAGTAAGAAAAGATCCCAAGATTATGGGTTGTAGTTAGTAATTTCAGATAAGAAATTTAAGGAACATTAACCCCCTGCTGAATCTTGTGGAAATATATTTGAAAATGAACAAATTTACAGGGAGAAAAAAAGCTGTTACACGTGTGATTGACAAGGCAAAACTAAAAACTGCCCAAAGAATCACCAGCATACTAAGAGAGAAAAGAGCCTGCAAGCTGCACATATTTTGCATATTCATACTCTGTTCCATGGACCACTGGTCCTTGCCAAGTGAGAGTTCATTTCCTCTCTGTTGTCTAGGTGTCTAGGTTCTCAGAGAATTTTAGGCTGCTTTTGTTTGTTTGTTTGTTTTTGCTTTATGTTTAAAAGCCACTTATGAGTGAGTACATATGATATTTGTCTGTCTTGTTCTAGATTACCTCAATAAAGTTCCAAGATGTCATTATTTTTTCTGCTGTATAGTACCACATTGTATACATGTACCACAATTTCATTATCCATTCTTTGTTTGAGGTACATTTAGGCTATTTCCAGGTTCTGGCTATGAAAATCAATGCTTCTGTGAAGATAGTTGAGCACATGTCCTTGTGGTATGATTGGGCAACCATTGGGTATATACCCAAAAGTGATATTGCTGGGTCTTGAGGCAGATTGTTTCTTAATTTTCTGAGTAATCACCATACTGATATCTAAAAGGGCTGCACCAGTTTACACTCCTACCAGCAATGCAGAAGTGTTCCCTTTACCCAACATCATCTCCAGCATAAGTTGTCACCAGCGTTTTTGATCTTGGCCATTCTTACAGGTGTAAGATGGAATCTCAGGGTTGTTTTGATTTGCATTTTCTGGTGGCTAAGGATGTTGAACATTTCTTTAAGCATCTTTTAGCCATTTTAGATTCCTCTGTTGATAGTTCTCTCTTTAGATCTGTTCCCCATATTTTTATTGGAATATTTGTTCATTTGATGACCCATTATATTGAGTTCTTTGTACATTTTGAAGATCAGTCCTCTGTTTGACGTGGGGTTGGTAAAGATTTTTTTTCCATTCTGTAGGCTGATGTTTTGTTTGTTGATGATGTCCTTTGATTTACAGAAGCTTCTTAGTTCAGGAGGTCCCATTTATTGTTTATCTCAGTGTCTGTGTTACTGGCAATATATTTAAGAAGTGGTCTCCTGTGCCAGTGCATTCAAATGTAATTCCCACTTTCTCTTCTATGAGGTTCAGCGTGAATTGTTTTATGTTAAGGTCTTTGATACATTTGAACTTGAATTTTATGCATGGCAATAGATAAGGATCTATTTTCATTTTGTGACATGTTGATATCCAGTTATGCCAGCACCATTTGTTGAATATGTTTTCTTTTTCCCTTTTATATTTTTTGCTTCTTTGTCAAATATCAGATGTGTGGATTGCTATCTGGGTCTTGTATTTGGTTCCATTGGTCCTCCTGTCTATTTTTATGCCAGTACCAGGCTGTTTTTAGTATTGTAGCTGTGTAGTAGTATTTGAAGTCAAGGATTGTGATGCCTCCAGACGTTCCTTTATTGTACAGGATAGCTGTGGCTATCTTGGGTTTTTTGTTTTCTCATATGAAATTGAGTATTTTTCTTTTAAGGTCTGTGAATAATTTTATTGGGATTTTGATGGGCATTGCATTGAATCAGTAGATTGCTTTTGGTAAGATTGCCATTTTTTTACTATGTTAAATCTACATACCCTAAGAGTATATGAAATCTTTCCAATTTCTGGTGTATTGTTCATATTCTTTCTTCAAAGACTTAGAGTTCTTGTCATACAGGTCTTACACTTGATTGGTTTGAGTTTCTCCAAGATATTTTGTTATTTGTGGCTATTGTGAAGGATGATGTTTCTTGGATATCTTTCTCAGCCCATTTATCATCTGTGTAAATGAGGGCTACTGATTTTACAATAGAAATCTTACATTCTCTATATATCCATTATTCAGACCATGCTGAAAGTACATAAAATGTTAAAAGTATAACAATAAGGCCTAAAAGTTTGACCACTGGGCATTTATAAAAAGTAAAAAAGTCAATGTCAGAATTGCATCTACAATAATTTTAAGAGCCCAGAATAGGAAACAATCTGGGTACCCATCAAGTTATAAGTAGATAAAGGAAATGTGGTAATATATATAATAGACTATTGATAAACTGTAAAATTGGATCATCTCATTTGTAAGAGCATTATGGAACATGAGAGGGAGTTTTAAAAAGATCCATGAGTAGAAATATAATTATTATATTTCCTAATAGGTATGTAAAATATAAAGTTTAAAAAGCTTATAAATAAGAATTCACAGACAATACAAAAATTTGGAACAGAGGCTGAGACAGAATGGAGAGAATTACGGCAACGGGTACTAGATAGATTCATGAAGGAACAACAGAACAACTATCAACAGTAAAAACCCAGATACTAATGATTTGGAGTACCTCAAAAATTATTAGGAAAGCATATATAAAAGGGAAAAGAAAATAGGTAAAAATGGATAGATATAATATCATTTAAGGAAATTCTGACATAGTCTCAGATCTTGGAATCCTTGCATTATCTTATTTTTATTTAAAGAAGTTAATAATTACAACCTATATGAAAACTCAAAATAGCTTTTAATCTAGAATAGACGAATCTAATACTACTCACAGCACTTCACATTGAAGTAAACAGAAATAGCTTAGGCAACAGAGAAAATATGTTTTGACTCAACATTTTAAGTCTGAAGACAAAACGAGCTTCGCTAACACAGTACTTAAGTTAAATTGTTTCTCCTACAGGTGATAAGTAGCAATTTGGAGAGTATTTTATTTATTTATTAATATTGAGAAATAAAATCTGCTGTAATGAGAGACCTTTTCACAAATTAGGGCAAAAACATATAGAGAAGGAAAGGAATAAGTGAAACTCAAACCTCTTGTATGATGGGTGAGATATCCATAAGAATTCAGTGTTTTCAGCATACAGAAGTTCTACATACAGTGGGGTAATGTTCAAGCAAGCACTTTGTGGGTTAGAAATATATGTTTGTTAGAAACATTTGTACAAGTGTGTGTATATGTGATTTAGTGTACATATGTATGCATTATGTATCTACATGTCTGCACATATGGAATGTATATATATATATATATATGGATGAATATAGATATATAAGTATAGTATAGGTGAATACATATGTATGTGTACATACTTTATTCAAATTAAAGACACTAGGATATTGTAAATAATTATGTCAGGGAAAATATAAAATTGCTCCAAATTTCCTTGCTTGGCCACAAAGTAAAATACCTCTGAAAGAAAGGACAAAGGAATCTCAAAGCAACAGAACACTTGGAATTCCACATGGCCAAAATTGAGTTATTTGGCAGTAAACAATGAAATTTAAACTACAGTTCCTAGAGTGAAATAAATACCCATAAATTAATACTGATTAAAAACATTTAATTGAAGAAAAACATTAATGTAAAATAAAGAGAAATTGTTCATTGAGAATCTCCCATTAATAAGCATGTGATAAATAGGGAAATACAACTCCTTAAGCATAAAATGACAGCTTATAAATGTCCTTCTGAGACAAGATTTTATTACTTAATAAATGAAAATATAAACGGTGAATATGTGAGGACAGACAAAATATTTTAATGGCCTCTAAGGATTTGCAAACATGTTAATTCACTAAGGATGCAAAACAAAAATCATAAATGTTATTTTCTAGTGGAGAGAATTGGCAGACACAAACTTAAATGTTCAACGTTATCTCTAGGAATAAAGCACTGCAGCTTCAGTTCACTGCTGTGCTGAGCTAAAAAGAGCACAATGCTTTTATGGTATTGTTGCCAAAACATTAATAACAGCCAAGTCAGTCAGGAAAAACATCTGTCAAAAACAAACTGGGAAGAATATTCCTAAATAACCGGAGAGTACTTCTCAAAGAGCCAAGACAACAAGATAAAATGTTAAAGTGAGAGATTGGTAAAGGTCTGTGGGGACTTTGGTGACACATTAGCAATTATAGCTATATGGGAACCATGACCATGCTAAGAAAACCAATGGTAAGGATATCTGTTCCAACTCTGGGGTTTTTTAGTGCTATACCAAAGTTAATAGCCTCCTTTTGATAGAAAACCTACAATGATGTGAGCCTGAGTATAAACAAAAGTAATGACAATATTTGTAAATTTTCATAGCCCTAAAATTCTTTAAATATAACTATTTTAAGAAACTATGAAAAAACAACAGATGAAAAAAATTAAATCAAATAAAATGTCTGAGTAACAATTATTGAAACCCAGTGAAACTTGAAGGCAAACATTAGCATCATTTGAATATGTCCAAATAGATATTTAATTGAATTTGATGATTAGATATTTGATAAAAATATTGATGATTTCTGCTGTGGAATAGCTTCTGTGAAAACAACAAAGATATTTTATATTTCAATAAGATGTTATATATTTCACAAGAATCTAATTTCAATATGGAATTTCACTCATATTGAAATAGCAGAAATGGAATGACTTGTGCAAGAATTGTGTAATAAAGCAAAGAAATTCTTTAATGCTTTCTTTAATATTCCAAGGTATAGATAATTAAGAAAAAACATTCCAATGTCTGTTTTACTCAAATCTCAAAGGGAAATGAATATGTAAAATATCATGTTATGAGAAACCATATATTAAAATGACACTATAGAAGTTACATAAAGACAGTGAGACTTTAGCATGGGTGAATGAATATGTGAAATAGTTGCAAACTTCTCCTCCATTCTTGCTCTTTTTATTATTTTTATTTTTTAAAAAGTATTATTTTACATACCAATCTCATTCCCCTCTCCCTCCCCTCTTTCCACTCCCCCCACACTCATCCCCTATTCACTCCTCAAAGAGGGTAAGGCTTCTTATGACGGGACAACAAAGTCTATCACATCAGGTGAGGCAGGACCAAGGCCCTTCCCCTGTATCTAGGCTGAGAAAGGTTTTCCTCCATAGGGAATGAACTCCAAAACGCAGGTTCATGCACTCGTCCCACTGCTAGCGGCCCAACAAGCTGCCCAAGCCACAAAAATGTCAGCCACATTCATAGGGTCTAGTTTGGTTTTATGCAGGTTCCCCAGGTGTCATTTAAGTGGCAATAAGCTCCACCAGTTCAGGTCAGCTCTTTTTGTGGGTTTCTCCATCATAATCTTCATTCCTTTGCTCATATTATTGCTCCTCCCTCTCTATGACTGGACTCCAGGAGTTTGAACCAGTGCTTAGCTGTGGATCTCTGCATCTGTTTCCATCAGGTTCTATGAGGATAATTAAGGTAGCCCTTAATCTGGTTACAGGGGAAGGGCAGTTATGGTACTTTCTCCACTATTGCTTACATTCTGTAGACAAGATCTCTTTAATAAATTGCACTGTAGGAGAAGGGTGGAGGTTGGTAGAGGAGTAGGGAGGGGTTAAGGAGAGCAGGGATGTAGTTATATTTCATTCATATTTTAATAAAGTAAGCTTGCCTGATGTTCAGAGAGAAAAATAACCACACTAGCCAGATTTACAGACCAGACCACAATAACATACACCTTTAATCAGAGTGGACATACTAGTTTGCCATAGAAATTCTGTAGTTCATGCCTTTAATTCCAGGACTAGATGATTATAAAATGAGAGAAAACATCTCTCAGACACAATCACATTCTGAGATTCCTGAAGGGAGGTCACAATTTCAGACTGAGGTAGAAGTGAGAGCCAGAGGCTGGCTGCTTTGCTTTCCATGTCTTCTTGTTGAATCTCAATTTCTCTTTCTGAGTTTTACTAATCTCGTATCATTTTGGCAGCCAACATTTGGGGCACGAGTTTACATAAAAGCCATTGCCTAAGGCCTTTTAGTAACCAGTTCAGGCCAAAGCCACACTCAAACCCAGCCACCTGGATTCAGGAGAAAACCTAGTGCTCCCAGCTCCCATCTGCACTGGTTATCTTCTATGCAAAGATGGAAAAATACACAGAGAATATGGATTTTGTAATTGTTTGCAATTCTGTTTTCTTTGAATTGTTTGACTGCTGAAGGAGGAACAACTGCTAAAAGACATTTGATTATAAATGTGGCTGGACTAATATAACCTATATATTTTGAAACATGCCTTTACTTAAAAATTTAAGTCAAAAGATATGTTACTTTGAAGAGATTTTGCTTTTGTTTCCACAGGAAATGAAAGTCTTTGGATTCATTCTTAGTTAAGAAAAATCAGCTTTGATTGAAGATGACCCCTGAAAAATCTCTAATAATAATGAATGGTTCAGATGATCCAATGATTTATAGTAGCTCTGTTGCAGATTTCTCTGAGTTCTACGTCCAGAACAGCTTCAAGCCTGCAGGCTGAGATGACACAGTTTCACAGAATGCTCCAGTCAGGACTTGACCATATTCCTAATTTTTCTTTGAATCCCCATAATATTATTAGTGCCACCAATCAGCAGGAATTAGTGTAGAAAACTATGCTCATGTTCCCCCAAAATAGAATATGGATATTTGTCATTGTTTAGCGGTGTTAGCTACAAGTTATCATTTGTAATGGTCAGGAAAAAAGCTAAACAAAGGAAATTAGATTCAAGGTTCTTGTTTTAAAAAGAAAAAGAGCGTATATAGATAGGATCTTGTTTTGAAAAAAAAAAAAAGAAAAGCTGGGTGGTAATGGCACACGCCTTTAATACCACCACTTAGGAGGCAAAGGCAGATATCTGTAAGTTCAAAGTCAGCCTCATCTACAGAGAAGAGTTCCAGGACTGGCTCCATAGCAACTGGAAAACCCTGTCTCAAAAACAAAGAAAGAAAGAAAGAAAGAAGGAAAGAAAGAAAGGAAGAAAGGAAGAAAGAAAGAAAGAAAGAAAGAAAGAAAGAAAGAAAGAAAGAAAGAAAGAAAGAAGGGGGAGGAAGGGGAGAAACAAAAAAAAGAAATAAAAATGGAATATAGACATGATAGGATAAAAAGGGTAGATTGTTGAGTCCACTCTGAAAAGAAAAGGAAGGATATAGATAGGATAAGATAGCAAGGTAGACAAAAACACTTATGATAATTTATGCTGGAGAGGTTATGGGAAAAAGGGAACACTTCTGCATTGCTAGTGGGAGTGCAAGCTGGTACAGCCCCTTTGGATGTCAGTGTGGCGATTTCTCAGAAAATTAAGAAACAATCTTCCTCATGACCCAGTAATACCACTTTTGGGTATATATCCAAAGGATGCTCAATCGTGCCACAAAGACATGTGCTGAACTATGTTTATAGAAGCATTGTTTGTCATAACCATAAAATGGAAACAATATAAATGCCCCTTTACTGAAGAATGAATAAGGAAACTGTGTACATTTACATAATGGAGTCATACACAGCACAAAAAATAATGACATCTTGAATTTTGCAGGCAAATGGAGCTAGAAAACTTCATTTTGAGTGTGGTAACCCAGACCCAGAAAGACAATTATTACATGTATTCACTCATCAGTGGTTTTTACACATAAAGCAAAGAAAACCAGCCCACAAATTACAATCCCAAAGAACCTAGACAACAATGAGGACCCTAAGAGAGACATACATAGATCTAATCTACATGGGAAATAGAAAAGGACAAGAAAATGTGATACATCTACACGGTGTATTTTATTCAGTTGGAAAAGCCAATGAGATCATGAAATTTGCTTGCAAATGGATGGAACTAGGAAAAAAAAATCATCGTGACTGAAGTAATCCAGACCCAGAAAGACAAACACAGTATGTAACAACGCATAAGTGGATATTTGATGTAAAGCAAATGATAACCAGGGCCGAGCTCCAGGAGTCTTGTTGGAGAGAGGGATGAGGGATTATAGGAGCAAGAGGGGGCCGGTCAAGATCATGAGGGGAAACACAGAGGAACAGTTTACCTGTGATAATGGGAGCTCATGGACTCCAGGGAGCCAGCAAAGAATCGACTTAGTTAGGACCTCTGCATCTGGGTGACAGTTGTGTAGCTTTGAAGATGGTCGCTAAAAAGAAATCCCACACTACCTCAGAATTGAGTATAATATTTATTTACGGGTAGGCAGGTAACTTAAAGGCTACTGGGAGTCAACAAATCATGGCATATCACCTTGTGGCAAGATCAAGCTCCTCCCCCTTGCATCAAGGCTGGGCAAAGCAACCCACCACAGGGAAGAGGTTCCAAAGAGCCAATTTATGCATCAGGGCTCCCACAAAATATCAAGCTATGCTATAGGGAATCCTACAGCCAGTAGCCTTTAAGTTACCTGCCTACTTGGGCGTGGCCTCTTATAAATGCAAATGTAGAGTACATGTTCCCTTTCTCTTCCAGCTGCGGGATTTGGTTGGTGGTCCCTGTTTGAGCAAAGGACTATGATCTGTGAGTCTACCCCTTCTGAATGGCGATGGAGGTAAAGTGGATGCAGGCGTAGAAAGGAGATGTAAGGAGGGAATGAAAGGAGAAGAGGGAAGGGACACTATGGTTGATAAGTAAAATAAATAAATATATAAATAAATACATTTAAAAAATGTCTACACAATACTATCTCAGATGGTAAAACATTGCCCTGCCTCACAAATACAGTTACTGACAACAGCACACTCTGCCTGACCTGGGGCTCTGTATTAGAGTGTGTCACAAGCTATTTGCCCTTACAGTTGCCCTGTGCAGAGTGGACTGTTGAGTGCTTGGCCCAGAAATACATAACAGAGACCTACAACGTGAGATTATTTAAGTGCAGTTACAGGACTGAAACAAAGAGCTCTTGCCTCTGAGTGTCAGGAGAAGCAAGTGCTGGAATGTTTCTTGTTGTTTTCTTTTCTTTTTTTCTCTAAATACTGGGACCAATTAATTGGAAAGTAAATTGAACAACCCCAAATTCAAAGATGTGTTTTCTGCCCCCTAATTATATTAATGGTATAAGGGGTATATGATTATCCATTTTCTTCCTTACTGAAATAAATCAGTTTCAAAGTTGTTAGGAAGAGTGAAAAATTATAAAATTACACTAACAATAATTAATCAAAAGCTTTTCTTGCAGTACCTAATATTAATCAGTTTGGATCATGTCAGAGAGACTAGTAGAAACAGGCTATAGTTTTGGAAGGTTAAAAAAAATGTTGGAATACCTTGATTTTGAAAAAAAATAAATGATGATTACCATTTTTCTATTATTTTCTTTTTGTTTAGCTCAGGTTTTCTTCTAACCTTAACACCTTCTACTTCTGCTTCCCATGTTACTTTCTTGGTTTACAGCTATATATCCCAGGGCTTGCCTAAACATCACAGATTGTAATTTCTGAGTACATGGGTTCATGCATTTGGATCATTTGCTTTAGAATCTTTTCTGCTAGAAATTATAAGTGGAAACCTAAAAACCAAGAAAACTCTTTTTTGCCTTTTTGTTTCTAATAATAATATAGCAAATTCAGAAAAAAGAAACAATATTACCCTCCCCCCCCAAAAAATTTCCAGCATGCTCCCTTCTTGTTTCCAATTCCTTGATTTTTAAAATTTTTAAATTTGTTGTTCTTGTTGATGATGATGATGATGAGGAGGAGGAGGAGAAGGAGGATTCTTTTTATTCTTTTTCGGTGTGAAAAAACATAGTCACATTATATTTCCCAAATGTGGTACCACAGTAGGATTTGAAAGCCACACTTTCCTGGAGATTGCTGCTCATAGTGAATATACCTCTGATGGTAGGATATTAGAATGAGAAAGGGAGTTATTAGCTATTAAAGTGATTCATCTCTGCTGCAAATGAAAAACAATGCAATTCCTTTTAGCATAAAAATTTTATGCTTGTTTTGGTATTGGAAAGTGTATTTTTACACAGGCAAAAACACAGAAATGCAACCCAGGAATTTTGTAGCCACCTGAAGTAAGCTCAGGTTTTGCTTAATTGAAATAAAATAACTATTTTAAAAACACAATGTGGTATTTTGATGGTCTTAAAATAATCATTATACATTTTAGCAATTATTGTCAATTGAATTTTATTAATTCTTGGTTGATCGTCTATAGTTATTTATGTCTTTGTTATCATTCAGTCTCAGCTTCAGTAACACCAGTCTTCAAGGCTTTATTATACAAGAAGAAAACTCAGTTGTATCCCAGGCTCTAGAATGAGATAAGATAGGACTTAGGGGCAAGTGATATATATACCGTTCATGACAACAGTCTTCTTATGAATCCATTATCTGCTGCTGTTGCTGATCATGACCCCTTGGAGTCTTCGGACCCACAATACCAACAAGAGAACTCTAGTATGGAGTCATGAGTGCCACAGGCCTCTGCTTTCTTGACCTAAGCTGTATAAATTTATGTGGCTACCTAGTATTTTCCTAGCAGCTTGCTTCAAGCAACTACATATATATCATTTTTTCTGCAATTGCCCTTTCTTCTATACCAGGCCCACTGTATTAATATCTCTGAACATGAGGCCCTCTTTACTACTGTGTAGTACAGGAACCAGGTTCGTATTTATGAGAAACAATCACTTCATTAAAATCCCATAGCACAGTAGTATACATCCCTGGTGAGCACTCTATTGGTGGCACTAACACTCCTCCTTCAGTCTGCCTCTTCTTGCTCTAAGGCATGGGCAACACTAATGGTAGCTGTGTCCCAAAGAGCCATTGTTTCTCAGAATGATGCTGTTTTCTTTTCACTGACACACTGGAATAGCTTTAAGGAACATTACCAACTCCCTTGGCATTCAAGTTTCTTTCATTTATGTTTAATTTTTAGTACTCAGACTGGTGATTATTATATAAAAATGAGTGAACAAGAACAGTTTGACATCAGTAAAGATATCCTTTGAAAAGAGACACACAATTAAATAAACTTGCTTATTTTCCTTGAAGCTTCTTTCTGGGAAAATAACTGCTCTTGGAATATATGCAATTTGCTACAGTAGTGGCACATCATTGACATACATTATTGTTCTCTCTTCACCTCCAAACATTAGAGTTTACTACTAAAAATTATATTCAATTTTTATATGACTCGATTGAATTACAGACTGTGAACTGCCTAGTATGTAATGACAGTAAGTTTTTGAATTAGTCATCTTTATTTTTCTGTGGCATTGCCTCAAAGCAAAAATAATTTTAAAAAAAAGAAACCACCTCTCGCTACCTCACCACCCCCTAATGATACTTTCTGACTTTTTCAACTAAAATGACCTGCTTTCTTCTCTATCTCCTTTTCAAGGCCCTCGTGGTACATCATCCAATATGATACTTAAACAGTTATTGTCTCAGAGTGATAACTATTTCATGTGCATGTGTAATCTTTTCTCAGCTTTATTGCAAGCCTGGTAAGGCAAGAGTCTTACATTTTGCTAATGTTGTATTTTATGTGGCAAGCAGCACAGTGTGCAAATATATCTAGTAAATTCCTGCTGAAATGTATATTGAAAAATAAATGTGTTTGAACTTCTTGATGGAAGGCCTCAATGCAAATCAGACCACCTTTATAAATATTTAACACCTATTTTAATATGAATGTCAGGAACTTTGTATACTTCTTGATAATTGCAGTACAAAGGCAATCATCATGAGAGCTTTACTCCACCTTTCATCCCTTCACCTTCTATTCGGATCATGTTCCTAATTCAAGTTATAGAGAATCTTAAAGTTTTGAAACTCTTATATCTTATCTCATTCATTCAAATCATGCAATTATAATGTTGGAACTCACTGCTTAAAATCATAATAACCAAAAATATCAAAGATAAAACATTCAAATCTTGTTCTTAATTGTAGCTTGTCAGTGAGATCAAGAGTATATCATGTCTCAAATGGAAAAACAGTTCATTATACAAAGCTATTCAGAAAAACATACAAATGAGAACTAAACTTGACATTAATTCACACTTCAGAAATAAATCTTTTCCTGAAAATTTACTCCTGGAAAAATGCTTTGTTATAGTTTCCTCGTTGTTTTACTATTTCTGTAATGATGGATAAAATACATGAAAAATCAAAAAGGTAAAAGTTCCAGTATATCAAAATTTGTTTTCCCTACACTTTTAATATCAAAACTATTTAAAATCCATTTATATACTAGCAACGGTAGAAAAAACAATCATGAAATTTTAAAAAGTCCAGGTAAAATTACATAAGATATACATATTAATTTTAAAGAAAAGCCATAATATTAAATCAGGATAGATTTTATATGCTCATGGTAATTGAGTTAATCACTTTATTAAAATTCGTCATCCATATTCCCTGCTACCTTTTGCATGGGAATTCATGGAACCTGGTTTCAAGCCTCTTATGCTTTTCTGACTTTGTAGAGTGTTACAGGCATTAATGGAAATGCCTTGGTAACACGAACTGTGAATAATGATACAGACAAGACAACAACATGGTTTGTCTAATTTATTAGCTAAATTTCATAAATTGGGAGGCAATTTTCAACCGCCTAAGGGGTGCTCTAGCTTTGCTTGCTATCCTTTAGTTTTCAACTTTGATTGTAATTAAAATTTAGGTATGTCATCTTCAATTTAAATCACCAGAGGTGAGTGTCATTCCAAAATTAGCAGACTTTTGCTTCCTTAGACATTAGCAATTAAGTGAGGCAGACTGGTTATTATTCCCTGTGGATTCCCTTTGAATAGCACCAACAGGTACCACTCAGAGACTAAGCACTTCATCCTCCCATCCTCGGTGCTTGGCACTTGTGAATCAACCCAATTTGAAGTGTGCTAATGTGAGAAATGTTTGACAGCTTTAATCAGAGCCACTGTAAAACTCCTGTTTTCTTTACAGAACCAATATCGTTTCCATACACTGTTCAGTGATAGTGAATTATATATAAATATCATCTATATTTATTCATGACTACCTTTGAAGTGCCTTACTCTATGGGAAATACCATTGCTCTCAACAGAAAATTTGTACCATTTAACATCAGCTCTTAATATCCCCAACCCTACCCTCATATTATCTTTAACTCCATTCTTCCCTTTTCCTGAGTTTAAGAGCAACATTTTTCTAAACATATCCCCAAACAAGTACATTTTATTTACATATTAGCATAGGTAATAATGTAGCATATGATAGTTCACATAGATATTACTAATTAGAATTACCTGTGAATGTATACAATAAAACAATAGAATTTACACATGCATGCTCTACATAGTAAAAACAGTACCCATCATTAGAAACTAATTTTAGAACATATAACTCTAGGCAAAGTATTATAGAAAAACATAATGCTAAAATATTTTAAGAGCAGTATTATTCCAATAACATATATGAAATCAAGCTCTATCCATAGTAGTAAATCTTTTTTTAAGATTTATTATATGTACAGTGTTCTGCCTGTATGTAGATCTGCACTACCAGAAGAGGGCCCCAAATTTCATTATAAATCATTGTTAGCCACCATTTGGTTGCTGGGAATTGAACTCAGGACCTCTGAAAGAACAGTCAGGGTCTTAAACTCTGATCTATCTCTTCAGTACCATATAAGCAAATCTTATACCAGTTATAACCCCACATAAATTTTAAATCAGAAGCAATTTTGCTAGTTCTACTCTACCTCAAATAATTACTATGTAACTTCTAAAACTAAAGCTCATCTAAATTGTCAGTGGGTAGAAGAACCATTACTACACAATATTAGCAATGTTCTTTTGCTTTTACTCCTTATATTTTACATATCTTCAGTACAGGACATTGTCACTGCTCTATCAAAGACAAAATTGTACAGGCAGAAAGTAATGTACAGTGTATAACATGTTCTCATACTATCATGATAAGAAACAATGATGATACCTAGCAGAAAGGGAAAGAATTATACGTCACCTACACAGTTCAACAAAGCAGTATAGCAACAGATACTCACAAAACCACCATTTTCCCACAGGAATTATACACACTTTTTTTGATTGTCCATCACTTTAACTATGTCATTTTAAATTCTCACACCATACATTAATGACTTGATCTATCTTATTCTATCTGTGTCCTACCCAGCATTTGTTCTCGCTGTTTTATTGAAATGCCAATAAAATGACATTTTTTTACTTATAAGCATTATGACTTTTAAAATACTTTATATGTTTAACATTACTGTATTATTTTATTTATTTTGTTTATTATTTGAGAATTTCATGTAGAAGATTTTTATCATAGTTTCCATCCCAGATCCTTCCCATTTTCTACCCAGCAACCTCATGTTCTTTCTCTCTTTACAGCAAAAGAAAATTTTTACACGTGGCATCTGTCTGCCCGCTTCTCCTGAGCATCGAGTCTGTTCTGGAGTGTAGTTGATACATCCTGTGTCACTCCCTTGGGAAAGAAAAGAGGGGGATTTCCTCTCCCAGCAACTGTTACTTGTGAATAGCTTTTTGTTTAGATATGGCACTTTGTATCTGCTTCTCTCCTCTTTGATAGGAATTGGTTTGGCTTGATCTTGTGCAAATCTTGTACATGTTATCTAGATCTCTGTGAGTTCATATGTTCATCTGCCATGACCCCTGATTCTTAAATCTTTCCACCTGTTTTCTCTCATAGATTCCTGAATTGTGAGGTGTATTAAAGACATCCCATTAATGGCTAAGCACCCCACAGTCTCTCATTCTATAAATCTTGACCAGTTATGGACCTCAGGCTCAATTGCAATCTGCTATATGAGTCAGCTTCTCTGATGATAGTTGCCTGGTGCACAGTACTATGGGTATATAAAATGTCATTAGGGCTCATTTCATTGCTATGTTCAATTAGCAGAATAAGAGAAGTAGATTTTTCCAGGACCCATGTCTTAGTTAGGGTTTTGATTTCTATGAGAAGACCCCATGAGTTCGGTAACTCTTACAAAGAAACCATTTCCAAAGTGGTTGCACAAGTTTGCATTCCCACCAGCAATGTATTAGGGTACCCCTTTCTCCACAACCTCTCCAGCAAAGGCTATCCTTGGTGTTTTTGATTTTAGCCATTCTGACAGGTGTAAGATGATATCTCAAAGTTGTTTTGATTTGCATTTCTCTGATCGCTAAGGAGGTTGAGCATGACCTTAAGTGTCTTTTGGCCATTTGAACTTCTTTTGTTGAGAATTCTCTGTTCAAATCAGTGCCCCATTTTTTAATTGGGTTATTTAGCATTTTAACGTCTAGTTTCTTGAGTTCTTTATATATTTTGGAGATCAGACCTTTGTCTGTTGTGGGGTTGTTGAAGATCTTCTCCCAGTCAGTAGGCTGCCTTTTTGTCTTAGTGACAGTGTCCTTTGCTTTACAGAAGCTTCTCAGTTTCAGGAGGTCGGTCCCATTTATTCAATGTTGCCCTTAATGTCTGTGCTATTGGGGTTATACATAGGAAGCGATCTCCTGTGCCCATGTGTTGTAGGGTACTTCCCATTTTCTCTTCTATCAGGTTCAGTGTGTTCAGATTGATATTGAGGTTTTTGATCCATTTGGACTTGATTTTTGTGCATGGTGATAGATATGGATCTATTTTCATTCTTCTACAGGTTGACATCCAGTTGTGCCAGCACCATTTGTTGAAGACGCTTTCTTTCTTCCATTGTATACTTTTAGCTCCTTTATCAAAAATGAGGTGTTCATAGGTTTGTGGGTTAAAATTCGGGTCTTCTATATGATTCCATTGGTCGACTTCTCTGTTTTTATGCCAGTACCACGCTGTTTTCATTACTGTAGCTCTGTAATAGAGTTTGAAGTCAGGGATGGTAATTCCTCCAGAAGTACAATTATTGTATAAGATTGTTTTGGCAATCCTGGGTTTTTTATTTTTCCATATAAAGTTGATTATTGTCCTCTCAAGATCTGTGAAGTATTTTGATGGGACCTTGATGGGGATTGCATTGAATCTATAAATTGCCTTTGGTAGAATTGCCATTTTTACTATGTTGATCCTGTCACCAACCTTAAGGAAGGACCTGAGTTAGTCCCACATTTTAAAAGAACAAAACTAAGTTACATGATAATTTATGTATCTTGCATGCTTTAAACTCAGGAGAAATGATTAAAGCAAATATGATCTCTCCTGTCAAGATCATTTTAGTCATTTCGGGTCTTTTTTCTTTCCTTTTAGTTATCACGATATTCTTGCCTGTAATGACATAAATGGTTCCTCAGATTTTGATGGTAATGCAGAGAAGATTTGGGGCAAAATTAATATCTCTTATACATTGGCTCTGTTTCATTGGCATAATATGTCTCTCCTTTATTGAATACAAACTTTAAGAACCACACTATTACTTATACTTTTTAAATACTCAGCTTCAGACTATGATTCTGATTGGTTCTTGAAAATTATTATATTCATTGAATTATTTTAGAAAAGTTATAAATATACTGTTTCCATCCTGTACATTACTATATGAAATTCTTAAGAATATATGTTTTAAATTTTACAAATATTTATCTGTGTGTGTATGTGTGTGTGTGTGTACATGTACCATTGTGTATATGGAGGTCAGAAGACAACTTATGTAACTTAGTTTTGTTCTTTTAAAATGTGGGACTAACTCAGGTCCTTAAGGTTGGTGACAGGTAATTTATTCTCTGAACCATTTCACCAGACCCAATTCAATGAAATCTTTTTCATGGATTTCCTAAATAGACAATATAATAGTTTAATGTTATTTCTTATTTTGAAAAGAAAAAAAAAATCTTTTCCCGTGTGTTTTTCTCTTTTTATTTCTTCTGGTTATTTTGTCAAACTATATTTGTCCCAACCTGTCCTAGAAATCAATATGTTGCAGATGATAGTCTTAAACTTAACACAAGCCTCCTACACAAGTTTCCAGTGTGTACATTAATACATATTATTATTTTTGAGTAATGAGTGTTCAGAATTTTTAGTGCTATGATTAATAAAATTTATAAGAGTAGACATCATTTTCTTATTCCTGATTGTAGCACATCATTTAGTTTTAATTTGAATGTTGACTGAAGGGTTTTTATTATATACTTCAATTGAAATAATTACAAACTTCCTCTAAATTTCTGAGCATTTTTCTTTGTATATTAAATTTTGTCATATAATTTACCACAAAATTTGATACAATTTTTATCTTACTTATATTATGATTTATATTGACTGATTTTATAGTTTAGAATGTTTATATAGTAAACTAAACATATATAGTAATAATGCAAAAAAACTTTCCATATAATTTTCTTTAACAATAGATTGTTTCTAGACTTACAGTTGGTTTGAGTAAAGTTGCATGTCAATACATTTACTAAAACAGAAGAAAGTACTTTTTTCACATCCCCTCTTCTGAATATAACTATAGAGAACATACTCATGATACTCCATGCCAAGCTGAGAAGAGATTGACCATTGAGAGCTGCTGGAGGAGGACCAGTTTATTTTCCTTGGGAGGTATGGTTGAGCATCCAGGGGATGAAACCAAACCCATTTGCAGTGTGTATACAGATATCACTAAGTAGAGTCAAGTGGATTAAAAAAAGAGCGAGAAAGAAAAGAAACATCAAAAAAGAATGTGAATGTGGGATGAGGGTATTGCTGAAGCATCCAAGGGGAATTGAAAGTGTTAAATGGTAGGTAGATACAGTCAAAAATTTATATTATTTGGACCACTCTTTTATTCATTCTTTCTCTTTAGGTTTCTCAGCTTTTTACAATAGTTCTTCAACAACTTGATAGTCCTCTCTTATCCAAGCTATAATTCTCCTAGTTTCTGATATAATGGGTGAAGGCATAAGTCACAAACAATCCCACACCAGTTTGGAATTATGATTAATAGAATGGCTATTTACTTAATAGGAAAAAACTTACAGATCACCATCCCAGACAACAGACCTCTGCACAATCAGGAAGGGAGCCTAGTCGCCGGAAGAGGAGCCGGAAGACAGAGAGTGAGTGGAGGGCAGCGGTCACTTTTTTAAAGAGAGAGAGACCACACCCCAATGGGCTGGTATCTCAGCAGCTATTGGCTGAAGGAGCAGAAGTAGCTCCCGCAACAGATAGGTTTAGTAATTTTGGAGATTTGTGGCACAGGAAGGAATTGATAGAAACTCCCAAATAGTTGTCACTGCCTCTTCTAGGTACTGTCAGTGAGAGACCTGAAGGATTTTTTGTACTTGCTCAACTGGTTCTCTTTTGATCTCTGTGCTATCATTTCAGATCTCTTTTTGGAAAAGCTAGTGTCTCCAGTAGAGCAGAGTTTCTCCAGTAAGCTCAACTGGGGGATGATTCCCAAGTTCTTTCCCTTAGGTGGCAGAAGGTTTATTTGGCATTAGCACAAGGACATTCTTTGTTACCATAACAAGAGCAAACATATCTAAACTCTTCTCTTTTGCTGTGCTGGAGGTTAGGCACAAGTAATCGCTCTACTTTTACGCATAGTGATCCTCACACTTGACCTGCAAACCTCTTACATATCTTAAGTTTCTTATTCCTGGGTAGTTTTTCTCTCAAGTGACAAGAACCTTAGGAAAAAAAATAACAGGAAGAAAAGTAGCAATGGTTTCAGATATTTCAGTACATGGTCACATTGCTGTGTTTTGGTCCTGAGATAAAGAAGATCATGGTGGCAAGAGTATGATATAGCACAATTATATACCCTTAATGGTGAGCAAGAAGCAGGTAGATACAGATAAGAAAATTTGGGGACATAGGGGAAATGGACTTGTGTTTCTCTTGACTGAAGATTAAGTCTCTTCAGTAATCCTTCTTGAAAAAGTAAATGTACTTTCCAAACAATTACATTAAATCACACACTCCAGGCACCATTTGCAAGACTAAATATTTAGGAAACTCTCCAGGAGTTTCTGATTAAATGACCTGTTCAGATAAACTGTAAGTCTTAGCACATAACATTACTAAATGTAGCATAGTTACTTAACATGAATTCTGGTAACTATTTTCTATATTTTAATAAATATGTGGTTTAGTCACTCACTTTGCCATACAATGAATTTTAAAATTTAAGGACCAAAAATATACCAATGGCAATTATGCGATCAAAAGAATTTGCTAGTTCATTAGAAACAGACATTTCTAAACACATTCCTATCAATTTTAAAGCAATTAAAATGGAAAATAAGATATCTAGCTAAGGTTAGTTTCACTGAACAATTTTTGAGCAGAGAATGATCAGTGTTTAATTTCACATTATCAGCATGGCAGATGTCATTCTCATGCATGTGAAAGCATGCACTCTGGATTACAGTCTGGAGCATAGCTGACCAAAATCTCATGTTCAATAGAGATAGCCAATAATGGGACTAAAGTGTCACTGACTGATATAATGCCTCAACTAGCAGGTCCAAGGTTCTGTGCTCAATACCCAGAAGTGTACAAACCAATAACATGCAATTCTTAATTGTCTCTGAAAAGAATTTGTGTCTGAGAAGGGATAAACTATAGTCCAAGGTACTAAAACTCACATAGAACATCAAAACACATGCTCCTTGATTAATAGCAGCTTGTGGAGTTATGATCGCTCTGAAATAATTCAGGATTGTACTTATTACAAATGCAGTTTTATTCTTCCTGTCTCCTTTTACTTCCTTGGGATTAAGAAAAAAATCAATTTCCTTCATTTTTAACAACAAAAAAAATATCTTCTGCAGCAAGTAGGAATGATTGCCGTTTAAGAGAATAAAATGCAAAATAAAAGCTTCAATCCAGATGAAGAAATAATGACTTGCTGATTGGTCGTCATTCTGTCCCTAAGTGTGTTTTTCTTAATTGGAGAGCCATAGAATCACAGCATAAAAATTTCGAGGCCAGCACCCCATTTCTCATCTCTATTGATTTTCTATTCTTTTCAAAGTGGTAACTGCTCCTACATTTACATTAATAGGGCTTACTTCACAGAAAGTAATAGATCATTTTCTCCACCCCAAAGTCTGTATCAGTCAAAGTAGATTGCAGAGGAAAAAATTTCATAGAATGAAAGATCAAGCAAGCAATCCTAGCAAGATTGTTTAAAGCAATTAAGCAAGAAAAAATGGATAATCAAAACAGGAAAAAATAACTAGGATTCTGGGGAGACAGATCTGTCAATAAAGTGTGCTTACCATATAAGCACATGGACCTGAGTTCAATTATCAACATGTACATAAAACTCCAGGCTGGAAAATGTGTGCTTGCAATTCCAGCAAATAAAATAAACAGCTTCTTGGAGGTAGTCAAGCTGAATGCCAAGTTCTGGGATCAGAGAGAGAACTCATCTCAAATGACAATGCAGAGAATGACGGGAATAAATCTGATCTTGATCTCTGGTGTTCATACATGTACCCTCCCACACACTGACAAAGAGAAAGACAAAAAGACAGACAGACAGACAGACAGACAGACAGAGAAAGATATATCTATGTTGTTTCATAAATTAGACTTCAATAAAACTTTTATTTTGCATCAAAAGAAATTTAAATTTAGAGTATTGCTTTAGAACAAAGAAAACTTAACCTTCCTATTTTCTCACTCAGGCAAGCCATCTCACAAGCATTAGCATGATGATATATAATGTACATGTATAATGAAATACACATATGTCGCATGTGACTGTCATGATTCCAGTGTGAAATTTCATCTTCATCAGTATGGAATTTGGCAATTATTTTTTTTAACACATGTTTCATATATATATATATATATATATATATATATATATATATATATATATATATATATTGTGTGTGTGTGTGTGTATATATATTATTCTGTCTGCATGTATGCCTGCAGGCCAGAAGAGGGTATCAGACCTAATTATACATGGTTGTGAGCCACCATGTGGTTGCTGGGAATTGAACTCAGCACCTTTTGAAGAGCAGGCAATGCTCTTAACCGTTGAGCCATCTCTCCAGCCCTGGCAATTCTTACAATATTGTTTGTTGTACTCTTTTATAACATAATTGAAAGCTGCATTAATTATGTACATTCTATTATTGTCCAAAATACTTATCTGGTAAACCATTTTTTCCCAATATAGTTATATTTATTGTTTCTTTTTCTGAACTAATTTTAAAGAAAGTAGCTTTACAGTCTACAAGAAGGGCTAGAATACAGTTTACTGGAAGACTGTAGTTGTATGTGTGGGTTGTGTCTTCTCCATCCTCTACTTCCCCTTTACATCCAACATGACCTAAACTCTCATCTGGACATTTATGTCAAGGAGATGTGTATCTCTAAATCTTCAGCTTCTATCCAAGGGCTACTGGATCTTAAAGCAGACCACCAACATGCCTCATCCTTCTACACTACAGAAGTTCAACTCTAGGTGTGTGTTTTTGAGATGCAACTGCCTACTGCCATTCATAAAACTTTAATCCTAGTTTTTCCTGTGGTTCAGCATATTGAGCATACTAGAGTTCTGTATGCACAGCAACTTATATACTGAAACGGTGATGATTTCCTGTCCAGCTGTATAAGCCTAGAAGCTATTGCTCTTGGCCAGTGCCCTGCACATAAACTAGAGTTTTCTGTCTGAAAGAAACAGCTGTTCTGTGCTCTGAGCCCTGCACTGTTGACCAGAAAATGTCACACCCAGGAGACACAGATCTCAAGAGCAAAAAACGAGTTTTACTCAAAGTACTCAATATAAAGCAAATAGTATCCACAAAAACAGTGTGGAAGTGGATGACAATGAGTTTAATATTTGACTATAACAGCATGCTTTTCATAAGTGAAAATATTAGAGGGAGACTTACTAGCTTATAAAAGAGTTAAAGGTGTATTAGGCAATAAAGGGTAAGCAGAGCCTCATACTTAAGTCTGCAAATCTATACACAATCTTAAAATTAGACAGACTAGGGAGAATTATGGCCAAAAGTCCAAAGTATGAAAGTGATCAAATACTAAATGGCCAGTCATAATGAACAGGGGAATTAATAAATTTATAGATCAATGGATACAAATTGAACAATATGATAAAAAATAAAAATGAACAACAAAGAAAATGATGACTTCTGTCATAATTCACAGCTGTTCGTGAGCAAAATGTGGGTGTTGCAGCACTACTGGATATTAAATCTAACTAGAGAGGATCTAATTTTGCAGATAATAAAATTTCTCTAATACTTATTATGATATTTCAGCCACCATGAAAATATTTTAAATCTTTTGATTACATATATAATATGCAGAATTATATAATATTGGAAGCATATCTGTGTATCAATATCAAATGTACCAATGATACTGTTATGAAAAGTACAACAAATGAATCTCAGAAATAATTCCTCAGGAATTTATTTCCCTTAGATGTGAGTTTGTATTCTGTGATGTCATATCTAACAAATGGAATTTCTGTATGTAGGCAGAGACTGCTCTTTCATCTTCATGTTGCTCAGACTCAAAAAAATCACACAGAAATCATATTAATTACAACACTGTTTGGCCAATGACTCTAACATATTCCTAGGTAGTTCTTACATCTTAAGTTAACTATTTCTATCAATCTGAGTATCACCATGAGACTGTGGCTTACTGTTAATGTTCCTAAGGTTCCAACGTGTCCTCCTCCTTCAGCAGCTACAAGGTATCTCTTTGACTTTGTCTACTCCCTCTGTTCTGATTTCCTGCCTGGCTTTGCTCTGATAATCCATTGGCCAAAACAGCTTTATTTATTAACCAATGGTAATAAAACATATTTACAGCATACAGAGGGGAATCGCACATCATTTGTATGGCAAATCACATTTTTCTCTTCTATGTTAAATTTAGGAACAAAAGAAAAGAAAGACGTGGAACTAAAAGAGGAACTAACAAGGTATGGAAAGGAAGAAGTGGGAGAGGCTAAATAGAGAGTATCAGGGGTGGTGAGGTGGATCACAGTGCATCATAATCCTGTGTGGAAAGGTCATGTTGAAACCCATCTTTAACATTAACAAATGGTGTTATTTTTAAAGTGAGGAGGGCAGTGATAAGGCTCATCTGTAAAAGGACCTTTCCAGAACAGGATGCAATCTGGATAGCCTAAGTTTTACCCTTAGAAAATGTTGTAGAAAAAGTGGGCAGCAAAGAACCAAGCAGCACTGAGAGTAGGATGACCCAGAGTTTTGAACATTTACACTCACAAACCTGCAACCAGTTAGAGCTCTGCAAACTGCAGCTCTAACCTGCAGTTTTTTCGGGTCTTATGGGCTGAAAAACCTTGATGAATTCTTTCTCTGCATGACCACCTGCTGGCAGCCTTTGTGTTCCAGGACCATTAAAGAGGAAGTCTACCTTGTCTAGGCATGTCTATAAAAGATGAGTTAATGAGGCCAGTGCAGCAGCTGTCTTTTTAAAAAAATTATGGATTTTCCCCTTTTATTGAAAATGGGCTATTTTCTCACACAATGTATACTGATCAATTTCTTTTTTTCTTTTATCCTCCCACTTCCTTCCTAATCCCCTCCAATTCAGACCCACTCTCTTTATGTTTCACGTTAGAAAAGGACAGCCTTCTAAAAGATAATAACAAAACATAATAAAATAAAACAAAAGATTAAACAAAAATCCAAATTGTGCACAGCAACACAATAAAAGGAAAAGGGCACAAGAATCATAAGATCCACTCATCCACAAACTCAGAAGTCATATAAAAATACTAAACTGGAAGCTATAGTATATACCAGAGGACCTGGTACAGACCCTATGCAGGCCCTGTGCTTCGTGTTGTAGTCTGTGTATGTTTGTATGAGTTTTGCAGTTTATTTGGACAGTCTTGCCTCAATAACATATTGATCTTACATTTTTCTTCTTGCTTATCTAAAGAGTTTCCTGAGCTTGATAGGTAGGATTTGATGGAGACATCATATTTAGAGCTGAGTGTTCAAGGCCTTCTCCCTCTCTGCATATCTGGCTTTGAGTCATATATATATATATATATATATATATATATATATATATATATATATGGTATGGCATGAATTTTCTCTGAGAATTACTGAATAAGGTACTGATCTATGAGTAGAGAAGAATAGAAGAATATTGTTAGGACCATTTTCTCACTACTTAAAAAAAAAAAGACTAGTAGTATTCTGTTTTACCCTAGGTCTGTGGGTTATCTAGTCTCATATTTCCTTGCTTGTGCATCAAGAACTCTTATCCAATGAGCCATTGCCCCAGGCACAGAATGTGTTTTTCTATCTAGGAGTTGCTATCCTGTGTCATTATGGGTTTCTCTACCAGTTGAAGAATGTCTTTTCATATATGATGATTAACACTAAATTTAACAGCAAGCTTCTTACTATCTTTTCATCTACAAATGTATAGATATTGCTATCAGTAGTAATAACAATGGAGACTATAGCTCTCTGCTTCATCTACAATCTTTTCAAGTTTGTAGAAGTTTGAATTAAAGTTATTTATCCCATATTTTTGAAATATGTTCCTGCTGTTATCATGATTTTGTTTCTAAAAGCAGAGGAAATATAAGAGCTATGAAATATATTCTGATTAAATGTGTTTTTAATTATGAAGCTGTTGGTGAAAATGTATTCCTTGGCTTGTGTGAGAAGCATCATTAGCCTTAGAAGGCAGATTTTGTAATATTTGACTAATACCCAAGAATCTGTGAATTAAATTGTGATCAGTTTTCTTTATCTTGTTATAAAACCCAAAGTCTCTGACTATGAAAATAGTGGTCTCTGGATTAACAACAATAAAAATAATTTTTGAAATAAAAAAATGAAATACAAGAAATCTCTCTTATTCTGCTTGAATATTTTAGAGAGCTATAATTTTATCTACAGCACATATATTCTTCCTTTAATTGCTTGCATTGCTAATTGGAGCAGAGTTTGTACCTTATAAATATTTGCAAACACAGCCAAATTTCATTAACTTTTATTTACCAGAAAATTTTAACATGGGGAAAATATTAAACAGTAATTATATTATCACGACACATGACACATCCTTTTTAGTAGTGAGTGTATAATATTCATATTATCTACAAGTACTATAGTTCTTTGTTCATCTTAATGTGCTCTACTATGTCAATTTTGTGAAAATGTCCTCCAGTTAATCTAATTTGCACTGATAGCTTGGTTTTCTAAACTCTTGTTTGTTCTTTTAACCTTATTTTAAATTTGTTTATTTATTTTGTATCCTGATTGCATCTTCCCCTCCATTTCTGTTGAGAAAAGAGCAAGTTTCCCATGAGTATCACAAAACACGACATAATAAATTCCAATGGGACTAAGCAACTTCGTTTGTACTAAGGATCATCAAGGCAACCCAGTATGTGTAATAGAACTCCAAAACCAGCAAAAGAGTTAAAGATACTCTATGCTTCCACTCTTTGGAGTCCCACAAGAAGACCAAGCTATACAACTGTCTCATATATGCAAAGGATCTAAGTCCATTCCATATAGGCTCTCTGGATTTCAGTTCAGTTCGTGTCTATGATCCCAGGATAATTGATTCTTTGGGTTTTCTTGTGATATTTTTAACCCGCCTGACTACTACAATCTTTCTTCCTTCTATTCAGCAGAATTTCCTGAATTCAGCCTAATGTTTGACTATGGGTCTCTACATATGCTTCTATCAGTTGCTGGATGAAGCCTCTCTGAAAACACCTGGGCTAGTAACAAATCCATGAATATGGCAGAATATCATTAGGCATAATTACATTGATAATTTTTTATCCATGGGTGTTTAGTTTTATCCCAGGCCTCTGGGCCAACCATTCTCTGGGTACTAGCTCACCAGTCAGTATCAAGGATGGGCTCACTCTTATGGCATGGTTCTCAGGCTGAACCAGTCATAGGTTTGTGTTGCAGTATATTTCAGCAACCTGTATAAATTTGTTCTTTTAATTTGCTTGCATAAGAAACCTAACTGGTTTAATAACTATCTGAATACCTAATAGCTAGTCAATAGAGGTTAGGTGGGTCTTTCAGGTAGGTTTAGAAACTCTGAGAGGAAAGGAGGAAACACCAGTGAGACACTGAGTAAGTTGGACATACATAATATAGGATAGGTAAAAAGTCACATGGCAGAACATAGACCAATAGAAGTAGGCCAATTTAAGTTATAGGTGGTAGTTAGGAACAAGCCTAGTTTAAATACCAAGGTTTCCTAATTAATAGTTAGTCTCCAAGTCATTATTTGGGGCCTGGCAATTCAAAGAACATCTGACAAAAAAGATCTAAAATAGATGGCACCCAATATGGAGCATGTAAATCCACATAAAGTCTGAAAAACCCGAAAGATGGTTCAGTGGTTAAGGGTATTGACTGCTCTCCCAGAGGACCCAGGTTCAAATCCCAGCATCCTCATGATAGCAAACAACTGTAACTCCAATATCTGACAATCTTACAAAGGCTTGCCTGCAGGGGAAGCACTAATGCAAAAAATAAAAGCAAATAAGTTTTTAAAAAAAGTTTCAAGCCAGGTGGTGGTGGCGCACGCCTTTAATCCCAGCACTCGGGAGGCAGAGACAAGCGAATCTCTGGGAGTTCGAGGCCAGCCTGGTCTACAAGAGATAGTTCCGGGATAGGCACCAAAGCTACAGAGAAACCCTGTCTCGGAAAACCAAAATAAATAAATAAATTAATTAATTAATTAATTAAAAAAATAGTTTCAAACATGAAGTCAGATGTAGCTTCCTGGCAACCATGCTCTCTAGGGCAGGCTCCGTACTCACAGCATACAGAGGCATGACTCTTTTAAGAGGCCCTGCTTTACAGCTGAGCAAGTAAGAAGCCAGTCTCCTACTCAGGCAGAAGAACAGAAATAAAGGCCTGCCCCCAGAGCACACACAACTACCCATTGCTGGAATGATTAGATGGTTGCCACTGCTGCCTGCAGACCCAAGGCGGTAGGAACAAGCCACCAAAGCCATATGCTCAGCAAAAACACATAGGGTGTGGCCTAACCACTTAGGAGTTGGCTCAATGGTCAGAGGAATGCCAAGAATGTTCAAAAGGCAAGTCTATACAGAGAAAACCTCTGGGAAGGTACAGTATTCATAAAAATTTGCTTAGGATCTGCTGCAGAAAGAAAAAAATCGGTATAAATGGTCCTCGAAAAATAGTTTAAAAATAACAAAAATAAAGTATTTAAAGAAAGAATAAAGTAATATAAAAAGAACAAGTGACATAAGGATGGTAAAAAACACTGGGTGACAGGATTCTGTATGATGACATTTGACATTAAATTTTTGAATATTGGTAAGCCAGGGAAAAATGCTCCTGAAAGACACTGCATTCTAGGGGAAAAAAAAAAACCTGCTAAATTAAACCATGTCCTATACATTAAGGATGTTTTTACTTGAGAGTAGACATCAGGAAATATGTTACATTAGAGGAGATGTCTTTGTTATGCTTCTGTTTCCACAGAAAACAAAGAACTATGAATTCCTTTAAAATAACTAAAATACAGATTTGTGGGGGGGAGACCTTAAAATCTTGCCGGCAGACATGAAGGAAGAAACCAAGAAAAGCTACAAGACAGGTGGCACATAAGCTGATCTCTTGACATGGGAGCAGTTCTGAGACTGGATTTGGCATGATAAATCTTGTTGGCTACAGCGTACTCATGACTTGTGATTATATGCCATCCTTTCATATGGCATGGATGGAGACTTATACTACAATTTGGTTATGCAGCCCAAATGGACTTAAAAAGGTAACAGATGTCTTTAACTTGCTCAAACATAGAACAGAGAATCATTTTTAACTGATTTGTGCATACATCATATTCCATACTTGTGTTAATGCAGATATGTATGCTACATTTAAAAGTTTGTGTGTCTTCTGTTTTAACAAAAGGACTAGACTGTTGTGTGGAGCGGCAGTGGGGCTGTGTCCTGCCACCCAGCCGCCAGCATGGCTAGCTTTACCCGAAATAACTACATGGAAACTGTATTCTTTTAATCACTGCCTAGCCCATTAGTTTCAGTCTCTTATTGGCTAGCTCTTATATATTGATCTAACCCATTTCTAATATTCTGTGTAGTGCCACGAGCTGGCTTACCAGGAAAGATCTTAACCTGTGTCTGTCTGGAGTGAGAGAATCATGGCGACTCACTGACTCGGCTTCTTTTTCCCAGCATTCTGTTTTGTTTACTCTACCCACTTAAGGGTTGGCCTATCAAACGGGCCTAGGCAGTTTCTTTATTAATTAACCAATAAAAGCAACAGATTAATACAAGACCCACCTCCATCACTAGACACCAAAAAAGACAAATAGACCCAGTGATATAGCATCGCAGAATGCCTCTGTTTCAGTTTCCTCTACAATCTGTATCCAGAACAATTTTAGAGCACATAGTTGAAAGGATCCAACCTCACAGACTACCCTAGCCAGAACTTTGTAGTAGGAGAGACGCCGCTTGTTGGTTCTTGGCCACTTAGCCCCAAAATAATCACACAGAAACTATATTAATTAAATCACTGCTTGGCCAATTATCTCTAGCTTCTTATTGGCTTTCTTTTACATATTAATGTAACATTTCTATTCATCTGTGTATTTCCATTTGGCTGTGGATTATTGGCTAAAGTTCTGGCATCTATCTCTCACAGGGCTACATGGCATCTCTCTGACTCCACCCTCTCTCTCCCATCATTCAGCTGTTTTCATCCACCTAGGTATGTTACCCTAAAGTTTGCTATATGCCCAAAGCAGTTCCTTTATTTATCAATGGTAATCATAGCATACAGAGGGAAATCCCACATAATAAATTCACACAAACCCTGTGCTTTCCCATTGTAAATATACTGGACAACCTATGTACAGCTTGCTTTCTCAGAACTTCACCATTTTCTCATTTTTTCAGGGTTTCCTTAAAGATGTTGTAGCCCTCAGATAACAGAAAGTAATGTTACAAACATGATACATTCCTGAAACTTTGGTGTGTGGTTTTTGGTCTTTAGATATTTTCTGGATGTTTATGACCATTTATTGGGATTGGTTTGAAATTGTTACTAATCATAAATGTTAGAGAGTAATCAGGAAGTTTTAATTTAAAAATTTCTTTCTGAAAAAGAAAAGAGGAAATATAAGAATGGTATAATAAGATAAGATGGAAAGCTAATTTTTTCTATTTTAAACTATAAAACAGCTATTAATTTCATTATTTTACATTTTATATTGATATAAATTTAAGATTATTTTTGTTATACTGTATATATATTTCTCCTTCTGTTTAAGGTATTTTTGTATATTGATATAAATTTAAGGTTATTTTTGCTACAACATCCTCTAAGGGATTGTACCTATGCAGCTCATTTAAAAATATAGTGTAAAATTTTTATCTTTGAAAGACATTATCACAAACAATTAAGGATAATTAAGAAATACAGGTTATTAGGTAGTCTATAACAATCAATCCATCTTTTAGCCAAATTAGGTATTTTTTCAAGGTAAAATAGAAATATATTTTGATAGATATCTGGTCTTTAAACATTTTAAATACCTAAGAATATGACATTTAAGATGGATTAATAACATACAGATTTCATGACAGTGAGGTACATCTATGCCTGGCAACACCAATCTACTTCAGAGAAGATTATGATCATCAAAAAAACCTCCATATGGAGTTTGCTTTCATGTGTGGCAAAGCTAACCACTTGACAAGAAACGAGCCTTGTCATGACTGTTGACAGAATATTTTTCAAATTGGACATGTTAAGGACACAAAAGAAGATGACTGTCAAATGTTTCCAAGGAACAGTGGGTATGTCTTTCAAATTTTCTGGTTCACAAAAGAGTCTGTCTGATATTCTAGGCCTGTAGACCACAGATAGATACACCAGCATTTCAGAGGAAACTTGGGTGACTGTACAGGCAACCATCTGTTTCTGTCTTTTCTGTGGTTTTGGAAGTTGTTAGCTCTGCACTTCATGCTTACTCAGGTAATATTTTATCCTTCTCATAACTCTGATGGGAAACTTTGTTTTATATAGTTTGCTTTGTTACCAAATTCTGAAAAGAAACTTACAAAAGAGATGTAATATTTATAAGGCCGAGACACATAAAAGTTTAAATTATTTATCTAAGAAAATATATTAAGATGTAAAAGGATATTTTTAGAATAGTAAAACAAGTTATGATAGAAAGTGGTATAGGCATAAAACTTTGGACTCACCAAGGATAGGATAGATTTTAAAGTACTTTCTCTAAATTTGGCAAATACAGATGAGCTGGATATTGTGAATGTAATCTTTACCTGATGAATCTTTTTATTGTATGTAGTTTTACTTTGGTAACATTAAAATCTTTCCTTTTTATTTAGGAAAAAGGGCAAAATATTGTGGGATATTTGAGTAAACTCTGTACAGATGTGCCACTGTTTTATCATGCTTCCCTAAGGCACGTAATTGGTTTAATCAAGAGCAGAATGGTAAATAACTATGCAGGAGAGATTAGGGTGGACTTCTGGAAGGCAAAAGGAACTCTGAGAGGAGGAGAGCAGTAAGATACTGAGGTGGTGGAAAATACAGAATGGAAGAGTGGTGAAAAGACACATGGCAGAATGTAGGTTAATAGAAATAGGTTAATTAAATTTAGAAGAGCTAGTTGGGAACAACCCTAAGCTAAAAGTCAATTTTTTTTAATTAATAATAAGTCACATTGTCATTATTTGTGGGCTGGCAGTCCAAAGAAAGTATCACAAGAAAGACCTAGAAGAGATTGTCACTCCTTTAATCTCAGTGCTACCCTTAACCCAGCACATTCCATGGGTAGAATAGACTGCAGATACCTGTTTTGTGGCTTGGTTGGTGTTCCCATCTCACCAAAAGACTTTCATGGTTCCAGGGTATGGGCAGTTCAGGCTACTTATCCTTATTGTTAGGGGTCTTAGTGGTCATCAAACTTTTAGATTCTTGTGAGTTTCCTTTCCACCAGGTTTTTTTCTGACTACAAATTCACCCCATTTCTAATGTTCTCTTTCAGTGCTCTTCCCCCTCAGTCCACCCAACCTAGTCCCTCATGTTTTCATCACCACCCAATCCCACAAAATCTTTTGTATTTCTCCATCCCAGGGACATCCAAGTTTGCCCACTTGAGCCCTCCATGTCACCTAGCTACTCTGAATCTGTGGATTATAACACAATTATCCTTTACAGATAATACCCAGTTATTGACAATGATAGAATTCATATCTAATTTTTCTTTCAGGAATATGAGTTACTTCACTCAGAATATTTTTTTTCTAGTTCCTTTAGTTTGCCTGAAAATTTCATGATGTTTTAAACAGCTGGGCAATACTCCATTGTATAAATATACTTTTTCTTTATTCATTCTTCAGTTGAGGGGTATCAAGGCTGTTTTGAGATTCTAACTATTATGGATAATGCTGCTATGAAAATAGTTGAACAAGTGTCCTTGTGGTATGATTGAACATTCTTTGGGTATATGCCCAATTTACTGAGAAACTGACATATTTATTTCCAAATTGTTATACAAGTGTGCACTCCCACCAGAAATGTAAGAGTGTTTCCTTTTTCCACGTGATCACCAACATTAACTGTCATTTGTGCTTTTAATGTTAGATATCCTGACAGGTGGAAGATTAGTTTTGATTTGCATTCCCCTGATGGCCAAGGATATTGATAATTTCTTTTTAAATTAACTATACATTTTTCTGTGCTCCCCTCCTGTCTACTCCCCTCCCCTTAATGGCCATACTACCCTGAACATGCCTGATCTCATCTGTTAATAATTTCTTTAAGTATTTTTCAGGCACTTAACATTCTCCTGTTGAAAATTTTCTGTTTAGATTTACACCTAATTTTTAATCAGGTTATTTTGGTTTGTTGATGTATAGTTTCTTGAATTTTTTATATAGTTTGGAAATCAGCTCTCTGTCAGATGAGGGGATAGTAAAGACCCTTTCTTATTTGTTTGTCACATTGATGATGTCCTTTGCTTTACAGAAGCTTTTTAGTTTCATGAGATCCCATTTATTAATTGTCAATCCTCGTTTCTGAGCAATTGGTGTTCCATTCAGGAAGTTGTTTAATGTTCCAATGGGTTCAAGGTTCTTTACCACTGTTTGTTCTATCAGCTTCAAGTATCTGATTTTATGCAGAGGTCGTTGATCCCCTTGGACTTCAATTTTGTGTATGGTGATAGATATGAATGTGTTTGCAGTCTTTTTCATGCCAATATCCAAGTCTACCAGCACCATTTGTTGAAGATGCTTTCCTCTTTCTGTTGTATAATTTTGGCTTCTTTGTTGAAAACAAATTGTCTAAGTGTGTGTGGTTTTACATCTGGGACTTTGATCTAATTCCATTCATAAAACTGTCTGTTTTATGCCAATAGCATATAATATTTTGTTTGTTTGTTTTGTTTTGTTTGTTTGACAATGAGCCTGTAGTAGTGCTTGAAAACTGGGATGACAATACCTCTGAAAGTTTTTTATTGCACAAGACTGTTATAGTTGTTCTGGGTTTTTTGTTTTACCATATGAACTTGAATATTGTTCTTTCAAAGTCTATGAAAAATTGTGTTTGGATTTTGAAGGGGATTTCTTTGAATACATAGATAATGTCTATCATTGGTGTTGAGGTGTGTTTCTTGTATGCAGCAGAAGGATAGATCTGGTTTTCATATATATTATGTCTGTGTCTTTTTATTGATGAATTGAGTTAATTGGCATTGAGATGAGAGATATTAATGGCTGATAATTATTGGCTCCTGTTAGTGTTTTATTGGTGGTGATGATAGTGTATATGTGTGTGTTTCTTTTCTTTGGATATTGCTGGTGTAAGATTATCTATTTGTTGGAGTTTTGTGGGTGTAGTTTATTTCCTTGGGTTGAATTTTCCTTCTAGTAACTTCTGTATGACTGGATTTGTTGATAAATTTATTATGTAAATTTGACTTTGTCATGAAATATCATATTTTATTGATCTATAGAAATTGAAATTTTTACTGGATACAGTAGTCTGTGATGGCATCTATGATTTCTTGGAGTATGCAAGACTGCCAGGCCCTTCTGGTTTTGGGGTCTCCTTTGGGAATTTGGGTGTGATTCTAGTAGGTCTTCTGTTAAATGTTACTTGACCTTTTCCCCTTACAGCTTTTAATCATCTTTCTTTGATCTGCATGCTTACTGATTTAACTATTAGGTGGTGCAAAAATGTATCAGTCAGGGTTCTCTAGAGTTACAGAACATATAGCATGAATCTCTATGTACACACACACACACACACACACACACACATTTTTGGAATGATTTTCAGACCTCACTACAACAATGACTAGCTCTGAATAGAATGCTTAAGAATCCAGTGCCTGCTCATTCCCACTAGACTTGTCTCAGCTGGTCTTCTGTATATGTTGCTATACTGAAGAAGTAGTCTTCAATGTCTGTGAAGACATGAATGTGTTCACAAGTTGAGGGGAAGTAGGCAAAGAACAAACACAGCATTGTTCTTCTTCCCTTGTCCTTATATAGCCTTTCAGCAGAAGGTGTAGCATCTTTTCTTGTTCTACCACTAACCAGGTTATTCCCTCCAGGCAGGGTCTCTCACTGAACCTGAAGTTAGTCTGGCAGTTAGCATGCTTCCCTCTATATCCCATACAGTGCTAAAATTACAGGGCTAAGTATGGCAGCATCCAGCTTTTTAAATTGGTGCTGGAGGTTGAATCTCATTTCCTTGGGCTTGTACAGCAAACTCTCTTATACACGGATTTATCTCCTTAGATCATTTATTATTTATGTTTTGTTGCTGAAAGTCTAATGGCTGTTCTAAGGATCAGACTCAGAAAGAGAAAATTTTTCTTGATTAAGGTTAAGAAGTTTCTGTATTGCTACCAATTCCCACCTATACAAATCCAAAATATCTGTGGAAGCAGTGTCTCTTCTGGTGCCTGGTCTCTTGAACTCCCCTTCTCTTCCTCTAATCCTACTTCCTGCCTCTGGCTTTCAATACATATGCACAAAGACATGCATGCTTTTCCTAACTCTGAAACCTGTTGGATGGAGTTTCCATCAGCATGTATTCGGTTTTATTCTTCCCACTGGGTAATTATGGAATTGATAATCTTCCCTGCATGCTTCTGTGTACATGCACTTTAAGAAATTTTAACACTGCTTGAAATGTTTTTACCTACTCTCTTCCTTTTTCATAAGGCTATCAGAAAACCAACTGGATATCAATAATGTTATTTTCCCATTTCAATGCTTATTTTGCTTACAGTCTATAGCTAAATTAGCAGCTGCTGGTATTTCCTGTTAGTCATTTACAGATGTTTCCCTTAATGCTGTCCATTTAACAACTCTAAAGTGTATACAGTCTTCATCTCAGAAAGCACCTTATGGTATATATTAATCTCTGGATGCTTTAAGAATAAGGGCAATGATTTAGCCTGAAAACTAGAATGTCTGCTGTGAAGTTGTGTTTTCTGGATATGACTGGCTTCATTCAGCCATGAACTCATAACATTTTCTGACGAGAGACCTGGAAACCACAGCAACTGGCAGGCCAACATGGATGGAAAAAACCTGTATGACCCCCGACCCCTACATGAAAAGCTACAGGCAAACAGTGGCTACAGAGTTAGTTCCTTGATACCAATTAGCAGTGGTCATCCTTAAACATATGCAAATAAAGGTATCACAAGGAAGACTTAGTAGGTTGTGTGCTTCACAACAAAAATTATAGGGAAGTGTTTATGAATTTCAGATGGGGTTGGGGGAAGAGGAGAGGATTGGAATGGGGAGAAGAGTGGAAATGCTCTAGATACAATACATATGTATGGAATGTCAATTAAATTTATAATAATAAAATTATTAAACAGATATAAATGGGTACTCTTCATGATAGTTGATAATTTTGGAAGTTTTAAATAGTTTTATTTTTCCATCTGGTCAATATTTCATTGTTCTCTGTTCATGCAGTGAACACTCAGTATAACTTACTGTTTTACTTGCTTTTCTATTGCAAAATAAATTAAAATTTTCTTTGAGAAGAATATATGGCTTCTTAAGACTTTCTTGCTACAGAAAAATCTTTATTTTTTTAACCTATTGTTTCAGGAGCAGTAACATATGCCTTGAAAGGAGGAGAGAATAAATATTCCCATCTGATGCAACATTTAAGGGCTTGAAAAATTAAGGGCTGCAAAATGAGCCGTAGTCTTAAAGGACTTAAACACTTTAGTCAGGGTTGTCAGATAATAAATGGGTGAGGTCCTACACCACAAAGCAGCATCCATAACTGACACCATTATTGGGGCCAAGAACAAGTAATTTTATAGGGGACATGATCTAACAGAACTTATGGCTATGGATGTTATACAACTCCTAATGACTGTTCATTATATTCATAGGGTAAAGAATCTTTGAACAATCAACAGAGATACATCTACTTGCATTAGGATATTTTTAACATAGAAATTCAGAACTTCAAGGCACAGAGAGTAAGAGTCTAAAGAATGTTCATCCTAAAATTGAGCCTTTTTCCCAAGGCTCAGGGATAATTGCAGAACAGGGGCTAGAAAGAGAGCTAAAGGCCATATGCCCCTATAAGGAAACTTCTTCCGCATTTAACAGGGAAGCTACACATATATACTCACAACTTTTGAGAAAGCATGCCCAATATTTATAGAAGACCAGGAAAGACCACACCCAACATAGAGAGGGAATGGAGTAGGCATAAAGTCTCACTCCTACCTGAGGAGCTACTGGTAATTGATAACTACTAAGAGAGGAAGAGTGGATTTTTATTAAAGTGTCTGGTCCCTGGTAATTGAATTTATTTTAGTAGAAGGCCATACATACAGCAATATGTGATCAGTACAAATTGGACTAGATAGGTGAAAAGAATATTAAGTAGTATGTAAATTATGGTCAGTAGGGAAGAGGCATCTGTGAGGGAATAATGGAGGGGACTGAATAAAATCAAAACACACTGTATGAAATTCTCAAAGAACTAATAATTCTTTAAAGAGGAGCAATTAAATGCAATTATCAGATGAATAACATGATTTTCCTCATAAGTCTGTATCTGGCAGTAGTAACTAAAGTCAAATATGCACAACATATACTTACAACAAAAATATTTTTGCTGTTCATCTGATATTAAATTTTAAGTGCATATCTTATAGCATTATCTGTTAAATTTAGCAACACTACCTTTAACATGCTAATCTTTAGAAAATTTAATTGAAAATAAAAGTTTTAAAAACAGGCGATGGTATTCCATCCCCGCCCCCCCTCCCCCCCATATCTTCAAGTTAGAAAACAACTCCATAAAACTTGGTTAAAGACATTGGATATCTTTTTAGAACATTACACCAAAATGTTGTTTTGTCAGTAGCTGACTATGTAGTACCCATTTCTCTTGCCCCCCTAAAATAATGCCTCACATTTCCTGCTGAGTCTGAATGCTGCCTGCAAGCTTCCTTGGCTCTTTAAACTTTGTAGTTGCCACAGGCCCTGGTTTCAGTGGGAGATCAATGTGATAATAGTTATAATGCAAAAAAATTCATGCAGAGTGGATTCTTAATGATTACCATGCCTCATTACTTGGCTGAAGGAGAAATCAAGACCCTATACAATGATTTCTCATCAATAATAGCCCCATGGGAAATTTATCAAATTTGGAAATAGTTTACTTCCTAACAATCCTGTGTCCCAGAGCTATACCACACATACAAATAAGCATGCATATGTGCATGATTGCACACATGTACACAGTATAAACATGGCACTTTAAACAAGTATAAGTAAATAATAATTGCCAAATGGGAGCTATTCATTGTGGGAATTGGACAGAAAAATTAGTAAATGAAGATGTGTTCTATTTGATCCATCTCATCTGAAATCATAATTATCAGCAATGAGACAGTACAAAATGATATCTATTGTGACATTATAAATATATATTGCAGTTCTTCAAAATGTATTTATCAGTCTTGGGAGGAATACAGCAGTACACTGGAAAAGCCATCTTTTCTTCTCATATTTTTCATCACAGTGAGTCAAAAGACAGTAACAAAGAATGTGAATAAATTTTGTGAGTTTAATATGCTTTAGGGACAAAATTGAAAAGAGGATATGAACTAAATAAAACACAAAACAAAGTTTAAGTCTTTTTGGCTAATGAGAACAGAGGCAATAATTCAGGTGGATTACTGCATTAAATTATGTCAAAAATGTGTAGGCAGCATTTTCAAAGATGTCAGGGATGGTTTGACAAAAGTTGTAATGTGACCCATCATTGTAAGAAATTCTTATATACACACTCCATGCTCTCACCTATATAATTATTCCAACCTGAATAACCCTTTATGCTCTGATCTTTACTTTTATTCCTCAGTAACCTCTCTCCCCAATTGTTCTCCAATTCATTCTCCTTAAAGGATTAAACAGAAGATATTTTTTTATTAAAAAAATTATTCTACATACCAACCCCAGTTCTCCCTCACTCCCATAATCCTGTCCTCCCCCACTTACTCCCCAACTCACCCCCACCTAGACCTCAGAGGGGTAAGGCTTCCCTTGGGTAGTCAACAAAATCTGGTATACAAAGTTAATGCAGTACAAAACCGCTCTTCATTGTATCAAAGCTGAGCAAGATATCCCACAATAGGGAATGAATTCCTAAAAACCAGTTCATGCACCTGGAATATGTCCTAGTTCCATTGCCAGGAATGCCCCTCTCAACTGATCAAGCCACATAGCTGTCATCAATATTTAATAAGTCTAGTTCAGTCTCATACAGGTTTCCCAGCTCTCAGTCCAGATTTTGTGAGCTCCCACTCATTCTGGTCAGCTTTCTCTCTGGTTTTCCCTATCATGATCTTGTTCCCAGACCCCCTATTGCTCATATGATCCCTCCTCCCTCTCTTCAGCTGAACTCAAGAAACCCAGCCAAGTGTTTGGTTGTGGATGACTGTGTCTGCTTTCATTAGTTACTGGATGTAGATTCTCTGATGAGAATTAAGATAGTCACTATTCTAATTATAGGGGAGACATTATCATCCTGACTTTAAGCTCTACTGTAGAGCTACAGTAATATAAACAGCTTGGTATTGGCATATAAACAGACACATGGTCAGTGGATTAGAATTGAAGTGGATCCTGAATTCTCAACAAATTATTCAGTCTATGCCCTTAGGACTGCAGAATTGACATTATTAATAATTAAATTATTTAAGATATGTATTAATTCTTGTCAGTTTATTGATATATCTTGCTTTGTACTTTCATTATCTTCACTTGTTAAATACTATTCTGATGTTGTCATTTCTTGTATCCTAATGGTTGTATTTATCTTCTTTTCATTTCTTTCACCATTCATATCTATTGAATTTTTATAAAATATATCACCTTTCATATTTCAAGTTTTATTTATATTTCTTTTAAGTTTATTTAAGAATTATTGTATACTCTTTATTTAACCATGCTTTTAATTATTCTTTTGAATTATTCCTGTAGTATTGGATCTAATTCACTTTCATTGGACTCCATTTTTTTGTACTTGTTTCTTTTGAGAAGAGGCTGTCTGTCTTGATATTTTGTACTTCTCTCAATCCTTTACTTGGATTTGTGCATAATGAATTATTTCAATGATTTTTCTATCAGCTGTATCCTACCACTTAAAATAGTTTTAATATTAAAATGAAGGGATTCTATTATAATTTGTTTATACAGCATGAGATTACTTTAACAGAACTTTCTTTGGAGGACTAGCTCCCGAATAATGATGCAGGAACTTTTCATTAATTTTAAAGCTTGGCCTTAGTTTTGGCTTATTTCCAACTAGCACTTAAACTCAAATTAACCTGTTTATATTAATCTATATTCTGCCATGGTTACTCATTACCTCGCCTTTGTACTCTATGTTCAACTTCCTCCATGTTTGACTTACAAATCAGATTCTTTCCCAGAGTTCCTGTGTCTGCCTGGAAGTACCATCTAACCACTCCTGCCTATTTATCAGAATTTCAGCTCTTTATTAAAACAATCAGCATCTGTTGATGTGGGAGTGATTTCTTTCTAATCTGTTGCTTTCACTGGTTAATTAATAAAGAAACTGCCTTGGCCCATTTGATAGGCCAACCCTTAGGTGGGCAGAGTAGACACAACAGAATGCTGGGAGAAAGAAGCTGAGTCAGTCAGTCGCCATGATTCTCTCACTCCAGACAGATGCAGGTTAAGATCTTTCCTGGTAAGCCAGCTCGTGGTGCTACACAGAATATTAGAAATGGGTTAATCAAAGATGTGAGAATTAGCCAATAAGAGGCTAGAACTAATGGAACAGACAGTGTTTAAAAGAATACAATTTCCGTGTAATTATTTCGGGTATAAAGGTAGCCGTGCAGGCAGCCAGGTGCCAGGAACTTAGCCCGCCTCTCCTATTACAACAATCTGTCCCCAGACGAAGGTTCCATGGTGATAGTCAAGATAGTCATGACTATGGGACAAGGCCAGTTCAGGCACCCTCTACTCCACTGCCCAGGGTCCTAGCTGGGGACATCCCCGTGGATACCTTGAAACCCGTCTAGAACCAAGCCTCTTGTCAACCCCAAAATGGCTCCCTTAATTAAGATATCTTCTTCCCTGCTCCCATATCCGTCCTTTCTACCTCTCAACCATCCTACTCTCCCAAGCTCTCCCCAACATACAGAAAGAGACCCACATCGGAGCACTAGACTGAACTCCCAAGGTCCAGTTGAACAAGAGGAATGAAAATATGAGCAGAGAAGCCAGGATCATGAGGGGTTGGCCCACTCACTGAGACAGTGTGCCTGAACTAATGGGAGCTCACCACAAAGCCAGCTGGACTGGGGCTGAACAAGCAAGCGATTAAACTGGACCTTCTATATGTGACTGACAATTGGGGCAGACTGAGAAGCTAATGATAATGGCACTGGGATTTGTCTCTACTGCATGTACTGGCCTGCTGGGATCCTAGTCTATTTGGATGCATACCTTCCTAAGCCTGGATGGAAGAGGGAGGGCCTTGGACTTCCCATAGGGCATAGTACCCTGACCTCTCTTAGGACTGGAGGGGGAAGGAGGGGGAGAGGGGGAGCAGGAGGTCAAGTGGAAGGAAGGGAGGAAGCAAAAATTTTGAATGGTATTATTTATAAAGTAATAAAAAATAAAATAATAAAATAAAAACAAACATTATTCAAAGACCTATAGTAAAGATAATCAAATTCACTCTTTCCATTAAAAAAAAAATAAAACAATCAGAAGGTGCCTTAGGAAAGTGAGGAAGGACAGTGACACATCTTACAAAATGATTATCCTAAGAGTCTACATGTCCACTGTACTAGATGTGGTCCCTTAATACAAACTACAGGAACACCACAAGTGTTTTCTGATGCCACTGTGCATATATAATAATATGGTGAAAATCGGGCATGATTTTAGTTTCGATGACAGTTTAAAAAATGAGTACTACAATGAAGAGGATTCAGGATATATTTAAGTATTAGATAAATTGAGAGAAAAAAATCAAAGAGATAGTAGTACTATGGGACAATGGTCTTGTATCCTGAAAAGGTTTGTTACTTCTATTGGTTTGACAAAACATAGATTGGCCAGTAGCCAGACAGGAATTATAGGTGGGGTGACGAGAATAGGAGAATTCTGGGATTAGGAAAGGCTCACTTGGCAGTCGTCACCCAATGCAGAGAAAGCAAGATTAAAATTCTTCATTGATAAAAGGTACCAAGCCAAGTGGATAACACAAATAATGGGTTAATATAAGATGTAAGAGTTAATTAATAAGAAGCCTGAGCTAATAGGCCAACCAGTTTATAACTAATTCAGACCTCTGTGTGTTTCTTTGGGATTGAACAACTACAGGACCAAATGGGACAGAAACCTCTGTCAACAAATGGTGACAATGTGGAAAACTACATCCACCTAAACCTGAGAAAGCTTGGGAAGTAATTCTAGACACAAAAGAACAGAGTTAAACATGGCTTCTTGGTAGCAGCATTTTCTCAGGTGGGCTCTGTTTGCTAGAGGCAAGTATGTCTCATTTAATAGAGGGTTCCTGACTCAGCTTTAGCTACAAAAACCTTGCACTTCTTTTAAGAGGCCGTGCCATAAAACACTTAAATAGTATTTATGAATAGCTGACAGCATGCTTCTTGGTGGTACAGAGACCTTGAAACTCCATAGAGATGTGGCAATAAACATTGCTTCAGCCAGTACCTCCACCGTGAATCTAGATTCTCAGAAAGCTAATAAATGGGCTGGATCCAGCCATCAAAGACACTGCTTTAATCCTAGCCATATCAGTTTGAAAATGAAAGACTCATGTGTCAGGAAAAGGGAGATGTACAGTAAAAATAGATTCAGATGAAAAACCCTCTAAATGGTTTATAGTGTCTTCAAAAATATATGTAGGATTGGGAGAGAAATGAAAAAGGATAAAGTCCTTAGGGAAAAAAAATGAAAGAGAGTAGTTGGGTGTGTTGCTACACAACTTTAATCCCAGCTCTTGGGAGGCAGATGCAGGCAGATCTATGTGAATTCCAGGGCAGCCTGATCTGCAGAGTGAGTTTCAGAACAGCCAAAGTTACACAGACAAGCCCTGTCACAAAAAAACTAAAATTTAAAAATAAAAATAAAAAACAGAGTTTATGATAACATCATATAATGATGTAAAATACACAGAGAATCTGGATATAGTATGTAATTGTCTTTGAAGTGTTTGACAGCTGAGGAAGGAGCAAAAGCTGCTAAAAGACATTTGATTATAAATGCTGCTGGATTAATCATATATATACTGACTTTAAATTTTTAGTAAAAAGATATGTTACTTTGGAGAAGTGGTTTTGCTTTTCTTTCCACATAAAATGAGAGACTGTGGACTCATTCTGGATTAAGAAAGATCAGGTTTGATCAAAGAAGACCTCCTGAAAATTCTCCTATAGGAGTGGACTACCCAGATGATTCAACATTGCAGAGGACCTTGTCTGAGGTTGCACTGAGTTCAACATCCAGACCGAACTTATGACTGCTGACTGAGATGATCAAGCCTCACAGAATATTCCAGTCAGGACTTGACCATAACCCTAAATTTCCTTTAGATCCCTTTAAGATTATCAGCAAGAAGCAGGAAGTATCCTAGAAAACTATTCCCACATTCTCAAAACCTGGATTATAGATGTTTGTCTTTGTTTAGAGTATTGCTTGCAAGTTGTTATTGATAATGATCAGGAAAAGAAACTAAACAAAGAGATTAGATTCAGAGTTCTTGTTTTGAAAAGAAAAAAAGTGAAGTACTCTGAGACAATGGTCTTTAACTTGTAAAGATTTGTTATTTGTTTTGGTTTAATAAAATGCTGATTGGTCAGTAGCCAAGTAGGAAGTATAGGTGGGTCAACCAGAATAGAAGAATTCTAGGAATAGGAAAAGTTCAATCTGTAGTCATCACCCAGATACAGAGGACGAAAGATGAAAATGCCACATTAGTAAAAGGTACCAAGCCAAGTGGATAACACAGACAAGAATTATAGGTTAATGTAAGATATAAGAGTTAATTAATAAGAATCCTGGAATAATAGGTCAACCAGTTAATAATTAGTATAGGCTTATGTGTGTTTCTTTGGGACTGAACAGCTGAGAGACTGGGAAGGACAGAAACGTTTGTCAACAGAAGTTGGAATGCTTTTAGAATACACAGAGTCTGTAGAGTAATAAAGTTTTAGAAGATTGTAGTTAAGAATGACCTAGTTTAAATTTTTGTTACAGTGATAAAAACCATGATTAAACACCTGTGAGGAGAGAGACAGTTTTTCTTAGAGTTTGTATTCCTACCCAAATATAAAATGGCGGGAACTCAAGGCAGGACCTCAAGATAAGAACTGAACAATAATCCATGAAGGAATCTTGCTCACTGACTTGGTATTCATGACTCAATTATTGTACAATTCAGCTTAGTACCATCTTTCCTAAGAGGAACTACCTGGAATGGGATAGTTCTTCCTATATCAGTTATTAATAAAGAAAATATTAAATATATTTTATTACAATTCAGTTGAATGGAGGCATTTTCTCATTTTATGTTCCCTCTTTTCAGATGACAAAGATTGTTTCAAATTTACAAAAACATAACCAGCACCAAAGTGAGAAAAATTAGTCTATGATAGCTCAGAACTATCATTACACAAGTTTGGAGACTAAGGCATAAAGACTGTCCATAAACTTGAGCATAGCTAAGGCTACATGTAGAACTGCAGAGCAATATGAAACTTTGTCTCAAATAATACCAAATAAACACAAAACAAGGAGGGAGACAAATAGAAGAACAAGGAAGAGAAGGCAGATAAAGCAGAAGAAGAAGAATGAAAAGGTGGAGGAGAGATGGGGATGAGAAATCAAAATGGAATAAGAAGGAGAAGTAGAAGATATGAGTCACAACGGAAGAAAATTAGTGAGTATATATAGAATGAATTTAGAAATATACAGTTGATATTTAATATGTATAGGAACTACAGAAGGGCATTAGAAAAAGTTTATAGACAAGTAAAAATTTAAAACATATGAAAATGAAAAATAAAAAAGAAAGAAAACAAATCAAAATAAATAAATTAAAAACTACCAAAGCATTGATCACTGTATCTTCTTTGGAGGAATATGTTAAAACCCTCCTTCCATATGATAGCTCAAGAATCAGACAAGGATTCTATGTAAGGGACATAATTCATGATTTTAATTCAAACATGTAGGATCAGATTTGAGGGTATATATTACTCTAGTATAATATAAAGAAAATTGCATTTCGATTGAGTTTCTGTCATAAATGAACATAATCCAGTGTCATAGCTTTCAGTTTCTACATTAACACTCTGAGGCAGTAATAAGACCCTCTACAATACCCCAGAAATCATATTTTATCTTCCATGTCTACAATATCAGATGATCTCTACCAATAGCCACTGTGACTTCAGCCTTGAACCAATTCCTGTATCACCTCTCTCCAGCTCATCCAGTGATACAAGTTTGGGTAAATAGTAGGATGGAAGCCCTTGTAGTAGGTTCCCCTGAACTCACTGGGAGTTGGCGGGATAGATCTGTGCCAGGTTTATAGCATTACATTTTAATCCCAAAGTAGCTTCATCACTTGCACTGATCCCCTGCTTATGTCCCTAAAATGTATTCAGACCTTCATCTTACTTCTCCTTGGAGTCTCTTAGGACTTTCTTTGAACCATCACTTTAGCTGTGTGTGTGTGTGTGTGTGTGTGTGTTGTCAATTATGTTTTCTTTTTTTGCTTTATAAATAATACCATTCAAAATTTCCACCTCCTCTCCTCCTCCCATTTCCCTCCCACTCCCCAACTCCCCTTCCTCCTCTGTCTCCAGTCCTAAGAGAGGGCAGGTTATCCTGCTCTGTGGGAAGTCCAAGGCCCTCCCCGCTCTATCCAGGCCTAGGAAGGTGTGCATCCAAACGGACTAGGATCCCAAAAAGCCAGTACATGTAGTAGAATCAATTCCCAGTGCCATTATCATTGGCTTCTCAATCAGTCCCCATTGTCAACCACATTCAGAGTCTGGTTTGATCACATGCTCGCTCAGTCTCAGTCCAGTTGGCCTTGGTGAGCTCCCATTAGATCAGCCCCAACGTCTCAGTGGGTTGACGAACCCCTCGGTCCTGACTTCCTTGCTCATATTCTCCCTCCTCCTGCTCTTTAACTGGTCCTTGGGAGTTCAGTCCAGTGCTCCAGTGTGGGTCTCTTCTCTATCTCCATCCATCACCAGACGAAGTTTCTATGGTGATTATCATCACTGTGGTTATGGGACAAGGCCAGTTCAGGCACCCTCTCCTCTAATGCCCAAGGACCTAGCTGGAGACCTCCCCTTAAACACCTGGAAACCCCTCTAGAGCCAAGTCTCTTGCCAACCTTAAAATGGCTCCCTTAATTAAGATATCTCCTTCCCTGATCCCATAACTGCCCTTCCTGCTGTGTGTTTTAAAGGAAAAAATTATTTCAAGAGCCCTGAACAAGAATCTGCTACAAAATTTTCAATCCAAAGCACAACCTATTCTGTTCCTACAATTCATCACCATGGGATAGTCCACATGACTGTTCATGCAAGGTATATAAAGAGATGAATTTTTTTCAAGTTTCCTATTATCCTCATCCAGAGCTGAATGGAACATCAGAGTGCTGGTGCACAGATATTCCTGCTTGCTTCAAATGCACATTTGAAATGCAGAAACTGAAAGTTCTATACAGAAATAATGCAGCAGTAGGAAATACCCTTCTGAATGTAAAGAGGTACATTAAATGACATATGAAGGAATTTTGTTTGAGAAGAAAGTAATTGAAAAGGAGAGAGGAATTCTGAGAGAGATACCTCAAAATCAACACACACACACACACACACACACACTCACACACACAGAGGGGGGGAATATCTACTATTCCATTAGTATTTGTCAATCTTAACTTATTAATAAAACTTTTTAAACCTCTAAATTGAGTGGGCATTTGTAGATGGAAGTTTCTATCCCACCCAGTTCCACAGTCATTCAGTCACAAACACAGCAAGACTTATATTAATTTTAAACTGATTGGCCTATTGTTCAGGCTTATTAATAACTAGATTCTACAACATAAAGTAACTCATAAATCTTATATATGTTTAGTCACATGGCTTAATACCTTTTCTCACTAAGGCATTCTCAACTCCCTTTCTCTTTTTCTGGCTTGTGAATGTGTCTCTGACTTTCTTCTTTTCATAATACTTTTAGTCTGGTCACCCTGCCTATAATTACTGTTTGGCTACTGGCCAATCATCATTTTATTAAATGGAAACAAGTGACAAATCTATACATTGTACAAGAACGTTATCCCACAATATTGTGTTGGTGCTTACTATTCTGTACACTTCATGGGTATTGTCTCTGCTCAATGTTGCCTAAAGTTCAATTATGGAGAGACTTCATGTTGATGTTGATGTTTGCTTCATGGACGGAATGGCCAAAATTAAAAGTGTTGGAAGGTTTTATATAAACTGTTTAGAGAGAAAAGGAAGAAGAAAACTCTATGAAACACAATCCCTACTCACCAGGTAAGATGTGGCCACTGGTGCAATAGTGGCAAAACTGTTATTGTTATAACTGGACATCCTCAGATCGGGTTTTAGGCTTATCCCAAATAAGATATTTTAAAAGAAAACCAGTCAGTTCATTATATTCATTTATGTATTCAATAATAGTGACTGCTCACTATTAGACAGCACAAAGTATTACGACAGGAAATAATGAGAATTATTGATGAATCCTAAAGGCAAAAGTCTGTGTACTGAAGGAACTTATATTTTATTCATTGGTAACAAGGAAAAGCAGTAGTGTGCTACAGTCTTAACTGATTACAGCAAGAAAACTAAGTAGGGAGAGAGAAAATGCTGATCTTAGAAGCTGCTTGAAATAGTAGAATAGTTTGGAAATGGCCTCACTCACATGAAGTTTGAGGACAGAAGATTTGAGCATAGAGGAACTGAGAGGATGAAAGAGACATCAAGTCACAAGGAAAAGCAAACTCAAAATGTTCTGCTTGTCCTGTGAAGGGAGGTTTCCTAGCCTGTTTGAGAACAGAAAACTAACCAGAACAAGCAGAAAGGAGCAACACTGAGAGAGAAGGTAATGATGTCAAAGGTTGATTCCAGCCAAATCATTTAAAGACCTGCAGACCATTGTGAAGCATTTGCAATCTTGTGTATGTTTATAAAGCAAAATGTAACTTTTCTTCAGTTTCTGGTGGTATCAAAATAATATGGCAGAAGATTTGCTTTCTGAGAGTTAGAATATTACTGTACAGATACAAGGGCAAACTATGAGCCTTTAAATGGACAGTTTTGAATTATAGTCAAAACCATGGAAAAATCTATATAGATTTGAATGATGAATGGTTGACTCAGTGGTTAGGAGCGCTTGCTGTTCTACCAGGAGAATTGATCAATTTCCAGAATCCACATTGGGTAGCTCACAGTTGCCAGTTGCTTCACTCCAGTGGGATTAACACACTCCACTTTTCACACTGATGATAGTTTCCTCTGTAAAATATTTAGGGAATGATATATGATTTGCATATCTTTTGTTTTGTGTTTTCTGAATCTTTGGGAACCTTTCCTTAAAATAAGTTGTACTTAGGTATGCTTGAACACTTATTTAACCCAGTATTTGTGAAGAAGTGGCAGGCATCACTGTGTATTCAAGGCTATTCTTGTCTAGAAAGTGAATTGTAGGCTAGGCATGACTACATAAGGAATCTTTGTTTCTCATGCACACACACACACACACACACACACCACTTCAATTAAATGAATATTCTTTAGTGTGATCCTTATTTGACTTACCAGGAATTTCATTGTTTCAGGTATTATATTTAATTGCTCATCCATTTTGAATACATTTTTGACAGCAGCATGAGAAACAATGCCAGGTATTTTTCTGCATATATATATATGCACAATTTTAGTGCCACCATGTATTTATTCTTCTAATATGGGGTCAGAACCTTTTATAATATTTTTGACTGAGTGCAAGTGGTTAACTCTAGGCACTCCAATCTACTATACTGGTTTATATTTGTGTTTTATTTTAATATCTTACTAGTTTTGTGACAAATACTGTTCTATATTAGGAAGGAATCCATACTTGACAATGCTTGAAGAACCAAGAACCAGAAACTAGACAGTCATGAAACTGGGGCAAAATCAAACAATACTGCTCTGAAAAAAGCACATTATTGAAATGATTCCTAATGATATTCTCTGCTGTGCTCATAGATCATTGCCTTATCCAGTAATCATCAGTCTTCCTCTGGCAGCAGATGGAAACAGCCAAACATTATTCAGAGAGAGATTTCAAAATGCTGGTCTCCATCAAAGCCCTCTCCTCAGAGGTCAGGAAGTCCTGCAGAGGAAAAATTGGAAAGACTGTTAGAGCCAAAGGGGATTGAAGACACCAGGAGAACAAGACTTTCTGAATCCACTAAGCAAGGTGAATAGGAACTCACAGAGATGAAAGCAGCAAGCACAGGGCCTGCATGGGTCTGCAAAGGTCCTCTGTATATAAGTTATGAATTAATATTTTGGAGACTCCTGATATGTTAACAAATGGGTTTCTTTCTCTTGAGTTTGCTATTGTCACTCTTTCCTCCTGTTTGGTTGCCATGTCTAACTTCAATATGTTTTTTGTTTCATCTTTTATTTTGTCATTCTTGGTTGTTATCTATTAGAAGCATGTTCTATTCTAAGGAGAGACAGAAAGGGAGTGGATTTGGATTATAGGTGATGTGGAGAGGAACTGGTAGGAGTAGAGGGAAGGAAAACTATAATCTTGGTATAATGTATAAAACTAAGAAACTATTTTTAATGAAAGGAAAGAGAAAAGTAAAGAAATCTAACTTTGATAAGACACACAGTGCTTCAGCCTTAGATGCATATGGCAGTATAGAGATGCTGATGTGCCTTTCCATTTCTGTTTTCTGAATAAACACATTTCCAAAGAAACAAATTCCCAAGGACCATGGAGCATTATTTACCAACTGCACATGAGTTCATGTATACCAGTTCACTCATTCCTAGACATTCTGTGAAGTACCTTTGAAGGCTTTGAGGGGGAACATTTTGATCATGTCACCATTTTATTATGAACCAAAAGTAAGAAGAAAGGTGCCACTTTTATAAGTATCTCTGTTTGTTGCTTTGTTTTATAAAAGGATCTTGCCAAATTGCTCAGGCTGGCTGGCCTCACACTGAAAATTTTCCTACCTCAGCCTCCTAAGTAGTTTAGATTAGAGACATGTACAACCACACTGAGATCAGATTTTAATTTCCTTTCTCTCAACCCATTTTTCAAGTGAATTCCAATATAAACAAGCAAATAAATCAACCATCTGTATAACAACATTTGGTATTGATTGAAGTCAATATATACCATTTCAAATAACCTAAATTACTTGTATCTTTGCAAAATTAATGTTGGAGAAAACAGGACCAGGCTCGTTGTCTTTATGACTAAATTGGAGAAAGAGCTGTACATATATGCCCGGAGCAGCATGTCCTGGTGGCAAGAAAAAGAAAAAAAATAGGTCCCTGTAGTTCCTTGTGGGGCCAGGCAGTTGGGCACTATCATTATGGAGCAAATATATGGTAGGGTATGGGGGAGGAAGAGAAAGAAGGAGAAAGAAAAAGAGGGAGGGGGTGGAGGGAGGGAGGGGAAGAAGGCAGGAGGGCGAGAGAAATAGAATGGTTTATGTCCTGTGGAGAGAGGCACATCTGAAAAAGTGAAGGCAATGAGGACAAGGACAAGGCCAAGGTGGGTGACTTGCTTGCCACCCAGAGCCATGGTGTTATATGAACCTAAGCTACTACCAAGGCTCTTGTCTAGGTCCACGGCTTTGTTGCAGCCACAGTCTGTGTTGGCACTTGTGATTCCTGTTTACAGTGAAGGCCAGGAAGAGAGGACTGCACAGAGTTGGCTCCATCCCTTTCTGGCTACAACACTAGGGAGCACTAGCCCTTTCCCTCACAGACCATTAGAACTGACTCTGTTGGTGAAAACACGGGTGAGCTGTACATAAAAGCATGAGAGAGGAAGCACCGACCCCACCACCCTTTTCTGTCATGTGGTGGTGAGGGTGAGGGAGAGATACCCTCACCCCCCTTCTGCTCCTCAATACCCACTGCAGACCAGGGAGCTGATCCTCCCCGTTACCAGTTGCTGCACTAGAAATTGGATCCTGCCCCTCTTTTGGCCAACACATTCGAGCTGACCTTTTTGGCAGGGCTGTGGCTGAACGACCTTAAAACAGTGAGTTTGGGGGAATTGTCCCTGCCCTCATCTGCCATATGGTGGTGTGGCCTACGGGATGATTCTGTGACATTCCCCCCTTGCTTCCTGTGGCTGGTGGGAAAGGCAGTTCTGTAGTCACGAGAGTAGGAGACCGATCCTACCCCTCAACAGCTACAGCTGTTGCACCTCGGTTTGGCATCACAGTAGAGCTGGTCCTGGTAGTGTAGATGTGGGTGAGCCAACACTGAGGACTCAAGAGCAGGAGAAATGCACCATCATTGCTCCTTGCTGCATAGGGTTAACTAGATTAGATGGGGCTGGGAGGATAGCAGAAGAAAGGATGGTTGTGGTTAGGATGGGGAAGAGCTGGTAGACTGATCAACCCTGCAACTACCTAGCCCCAGAACCAGGGCTATGAGTTGGCCTACCCCAACATCCATCCCATCTATGGTCTCCTGGATCACATGAATGGGCTGGTCCTGTACATCCAAAGCTGCAGGATCTCCAGAACACACAGGATACAGGGCAACAACAGAATATTCAGCAAAGATTTTAGTGAGGGCCCAACATCAATTGTGTAGCAGAAATCAGAGGCTTTGAAAGAGACCAATGACTTTTTGCAATAAAAACTTGTAAGTAGATATATGGAATAAAGTGTAGTGTGTTACACTATAGCTTCCACAAAAAGACAACTTTCTTTTTTTCTTCTCTTTTTTCCGTAAATTATTTTATTTTATGGGGAGGTTGCAAGGGCAGAGTAATAGGAAGATAAATTGGATTGAGATGCATGATGTGAAAGCCACGAAAAGAAATAAGTATTAGTAAACTATTATTAATCATTATTATGCACAATGTGTATGTGTGTATGTTACTTCTGTGTATAATAATACAGAATGAAACTAATATTGGGTACTATTGAATCTAGATTATCAGGTTGACTGACTGGCTAATGCAGTCAAGTAAATCCTTGTTTTGCTTAATATTGACTCCATAATAGAGAGCAGGTCGCTAGCAGATATACTATGTTACCTTGCTTTCAACGTTATATTTTATCATTGTTATATTGTAACAAAGGATTATATATATATATATATATATATAAATGTTTCTGTCTGATTTTTGCTTTTAGACTTTAGATAGATGCATAAAGAAAAACATATACATATATTACATAATGATATGTGTGTGTTTATAAAATGAAAGTAGAAATAAGGGAAAAAAGAAGACTAATAAATTGGAAGGGGCAAATAAGAGGGACAGAATGATGGTATGAGGTACTATACTCAACATATATAAAAAGCTTAAAAAATAAATTTTAAATTTTATCAACTTGCTTTATTTTCTTTATTATATTTATTTTAAAGTTGTTTTTTAATTTTATATACCAACTAGAGTTCCCCCTCCCTTCCTTCCTCCCACTAATCTCCCACTTTCCCCCCAATGAATTCCCCCTCCACTCCACATAAAGAACAAGCCTCGAAAGGGGCATCAACAAAGTCTGGCATATCAAGTTGAGGCAGGATCAAGCACCTGCCTCCTGTATTGAGGCTAAGCAAGGTATCCTTACGTAGGGAATGGGCTCTAAAAAGCCAGTTCATGCACAAGGGATAAATCCTGGTCCCATTGCCAGTGACCCCACAGACTTTCCAAACCACAGAACTTTCAATGATATCCATAGGGCCTAGTTCGGTCCTATTCAGGTTCTCCTGCTGAAAGTCTAGAGTCTGTGAGCATCCTTGAAATCAGGTCAGTTGTCTCTGTGGATTTCCCCATTATTATCTTGACCCCTTTGCTCATATAATCCTTCCTCTTTTTCTCCGACTGGACTCTGGGAGTTAGTCTCCTAGAGTGTTGAGCTTTGGATCTGCTTCCATCAGTTATTGGATGAAAGTTCTATGATGACAATCAGGGTGGGCATCGCTATGATTTCAATATATATGGTAGGAGATGTTATCTAAAAATGGTACTTGAATCCTTTATTTCACAAGAGTAGACTTGGAATTGGAGTGAAAAATAAATGAACATAAAGTATATAAAATGCAGCAAGCATCAGAACAGAGCTGTGTAAAGCTGCTTATGTGTTTTTCAGGATTTCAGATAACACTTCCGATGAGCTCTAACGTTTAGACAGACCATTCCAGGCATGGGTCACTTGGTCCAGAAGTCACCAGCAGAGAAAGCAACACACAGCAAAAAGGCACCAGTTCTTCATGGAGAAGAGGACTTCTCTCATGAAGTGATGCTTTTCTTTGGATATCAGCAAGAAGAATAGTACACATACTGATCTTCCATGGCTAAAAGAATCTTATCTTCTTTATACAAAATAAGGGCATTGGGATGCTGTCTATATAATCCATTTGGAGCTTTCATCTTTCTGTGATAACATGATCATATTTACAGAAAATCAATGTTGTTTTCTGTCTTTTTTGCTGTTGTTATAGAGACACGGTCTAATGTAGCCCAAGCTGTCCTGAAAGTCACACAGTAGTCAAGGAAAATGACTTAGTACTTCTGAGCCTCCTACATCCCCTTCAAGACTATCTGTGGATCATCATACTGTGTGTATGCAATACCTTATGTGTGCTAGGGAAGTACTCTATCAACCACACTACAACAGTTGCCTTTTGAGTAACTGCCATATAGCAATATAAAGCTAGGCAGATTCAGATCTATGCAGTTCTACATATAATGTCCAGCAGCAGATATGAAGTCATTGTGTCTGGACTTCCATTCGTACTAGGACTTTTGAACTAACTCCTGCTTAAATCCTCTATAGCAATAATCAGGGGAAATTCTCATTATAAACTTACTACTCAACATACATGTATCCCAGGAGATTTTATGGTTTTTCCTCATTGTATTAGATCCCCAAATGGAACTATCAACACTTATTGGCAATACTTCATGTAGTCATATAGAGAGGAGAGGAAAGAGGCCATTGCATCGTAAGTCAACATAAATGCTTTTGTAGCTAGAGATCCTAGGAAGATGGCAATGGGAGATCAAAGCTGTTATTGTTTTGGAGAAAAATAATAAAACATTCTTAGTAGTGAAATGTCACATTTATGTTTATGATTTATAAGGGTTACAAAGATATTGTGTATTTGGCAAGAAAAGGGGACATTATTTACCAAATGAACGCTGCTTGCTGACAGCGACTATGTCAGAAAAACCCAATTAAGGTCTCAAGCAAGGAATCTTAAACTAGACAGGAGGTTGAGGGAGGAATCAGCATTTGAGAAACTATTCAACATAGTATCTCTGGTTTTTAGGGTAGCACTAAATTATGGTATTGTTATTTGATGTATTATCTATTTTCAGACCATTTTATTACTATCAACTTGTGTCTTCTCTGAAGTCGAGAAAAATTGATCTCATGAAAAATTTTAAATAGATTACTTATTCTTTTATGACTTCATTCATGTATACAAGGCATTTTGAACACAGCCAGCTCCCATTTGCCCTGCCCAAACCTCTTCAAGAATCTACCACAACTCCCTTTTATCTTCATGTACTCCTTTTTTTGACCTACTAACCTCCTGTTAGGGATGCTAGCTTTTGCATTAAGGATTCTAGTTTAGCACAATTCACTCCAGCATGGACTACCTGGGAGTTGTAGCCCTAAAGAATACTAACTCCTGCTAACCCAACATACAACAAGGTTTTCCTGTCCCTGTCCAGGTTTGAATTTGAACAACAGCCATAGACACTGTGAATACATGTGTGCATATTTTATAGATATTTTCAATCATAAGTTTAATATACCTTGTAAGTATCTGCTGTTATTGTAGAAAATAAGTTACAGAGATACATAAGACACAAAAAACTATAGTTAGGTTATAGATTGAGGACCTATCTCTCCCATTTCATAGTAACATTGGTTCTGGAATACCTTGATTTTATTATTGCCAGTCACTGAGTGTGTACTAAGAATCTTAGTTTTAAAGTCATTGCATCTAAGAATAAAACATAACCATTGAGCAACAAGACTCAAAATGTGATTTGTTTTCCAGCCTTTGAATAACTGCAGATTGAATGCTGAGCCTCCCACAACCTACGTTCTCTACCACCCAGTCATGTCCACATCTGTTTTTCTATTTTCTTTTTTTAATTTTGAGACAGAGTCTTAGGTTTGCCTTTAATTTGCAATCTTCCTGCTGCAACCACTGATACTTTTGTTGCTGCTGTTACACTACAGTTAAAAGCAATGACTAAATTAACAATGTGTGTGTGTGTGTATGTGTGTGTGTGTGTAGGTACATGAATTCCCAAGTGGATGTGTGGAAGCCAAAGGACAAATTTCAAAAGTTGGTTCTATTTCTCTCTTCTTCCATGTGGTTCTCAAGGATCAAACTCTGCAATCACCTAGATATTTTCATCCATTTGCTGGCCCTGCTCTTATATTTATAAATATGAAATATAAGTTAGTGCTTTATATAGGAAAGAGCAAAGGAAGGTCCACATTCACACTACTTTGTATCTAATTTTGGAAGAACTGGCTACTTTACATTCTTTTCAAATGACATATGACATTCTTACATAGATTCTGAGACTGAGACAGAATGAAAACTTTTTCTGTTGTTTTATACTTGTTTGATTTTATGATTGAGAACATTCTTACTAAAACAATCTTGCTGAAGTGTGAATTTCAGATATAGTTTTCCCTCTTTCCCTAAAATGTCACAAATTTTCCACGGAAGCCTTTATTTTAATATTGAACCAGGTCCTTATTTTATTTACATTCAGCAGTAAGTACACATTTGTACATCCCACCTCACCTCAGCAACCTTAAAAAAGACTGAGGGAGTTCATATTGGTTTTCTGGTTATTTATTATTTGACTGTATCACTGTCGGTGAAATTGACCATGAAAGTAAACATTAAATGCTTGATCATAAAATAAAGCATTGTTGGCAAGTGAAACAATGGCAATAACAGAGCCTTGAGCTTATTTGGGCTAGTTCTGATCAGCAACTAGAATTTCTGTAAAGATTCTAAACAAGTAATTTAAGGAATTCAGTGTAACTAAGTTCAGTTATCTAGTGACCTCTATCTGTGATCCTAAGTTCAAGTGATTAATATTATCAACATGATGGTAAAACAGAGTTGAATTTTAAATGATTTTGTAACAGTTTTGATAAATATTAACATATTACCAATCAAGGTTTTGTAATTTGCCACATCTAGATCACATTCTTTCTTCCTTTCCCATTAGGATAGAGTACAAGGGAAAACAGGGCAAGGCAGGAGCAGGCTAGAAGTCAGAAAATGTCAAACACAATAAAAAAGGAAACATCTTTCTACTCTGTTAATTGGATTCTGTGTAAATCCTCTCCTGATGCTCATCATGGGGAACCCATATACCCACCTACTCCAGTTATTTTGAATGCTGGTAATAACTAGCAGCTGTGCCTTCTCTGATGAATTGCCTCCGGAAACAGCCATGGAAACTAGACTTACCATAATTCCATGACCTAGAACTTGGTCAATGCTTGTCTCACAAACAATACAACTTCTACTCTCCAGAATACTCTGATGCACCTAGGCTTACTCTTGGATTTTGTTTTCTTGTTTATCTCTGTCAATTTTTTCCATTCCATTTCCCTAATATCCGTTTACCTAAGACAACTGTGCCAAATACTCAGTATAAAAGAGTTTCAGTTCTAGACTCTAATTCTAGGAAACCATCTCTCTAGCTCCAAAAATGTTATTTTATCATTAAGAGACTATGCAATTCTTAAAGAATGCTTAACAGGAAAGAAAAATAAAACATAAAAATTTATTTCAGTGTTATACAACATCAAGCTCATAGAACATATGTGCATACAAATAGTGATCACACCAACACACAGGGTAGCAGTTCATTGTTTGAAAATGAACCTAGGGGAGTGGTAAGTAAGCACATGGACATATTTTAGGAATGAGGAGAAAGCCAAAATTCTCTTTGCTAATCAAAGAGTTCTGAGGTTTTCTTTTTCTTTAAAGTTACTGAAAACTAGAGTAGACATTAAGACAGGGAATCATCTTGATTATGTTTGACAGCATTTGATGTTATCTGAAATCTAAAACAAGAGTTAATAAGGTTTAATGCCTCCTAGGCATATATGCATTTAACCAAAGAGAGGCAAGGTCCTTGGTGATATAATTAAAAGCATGGATTTCAGTGAAATAAATTTCTCATATTAAATCTGCAAAATTAGCTTTATTAATCCTTGTGCAGTAATGTTTTTAACTAAGTAAGGGAAGTAAAGCTATCTTTTCCAATGAGACTTCAATAGAACCAGTCAAATATCCAACAGTTTGAAAGGTTTTCCACTTGTAAGATTTTTCCCCAAGGAATTAAGTTGTTTTCAGCTGCTAAAAAGCAGAAAAGAAATGTAAGAGGATGCTCTCTGGAGGAAAAGGTGTTTCCAAGAAACTATGTGAGTTCGTATGATGTAGAATGAGAATAAAGAACTATATGAAATTCCGGGCAAAGTATGCTAATATTCAGGACAAACTACAAAGAATTCAGTCTCAAATCATCTCCATAAACAAGCCTCATCAATGTTATTGTCTCATGGCCTTGAGTTCTAAATGTGTTCATGTAATTAATCCCTGTATGATTTCTTTGTTAGATCTTGTTAGTTGTAAACTAAGTAGTATTTTCAATTTTTAACAATGTGAGAGAGTATGTGTATGTGGGCTCATAAAGAAACATGTGTGTGAGTATATGCTCAGACATGTGTGGTCAGAATCTTTCAGGATATCCATAGTAGAGTCTAATCTGAAAAGTCCCAACTGGAATCTATATCAATCTATGTTCTAACTCCATCTCACATTGATAGTTCCCTGCCCTACTATCATTTTAAATATTAAAAAGTTTCCCACAATGTCTTTAGTGAAACTGTTTTAGAAAGGTGTGGAAAAGCAGAAAACCCTGTGCATTAATTAGACATTTTCAACACTCGAGAAAACTAGAATACCCATGTACTATATCATAATCTTTAATGTTTTTACATTGATTAACATTATAGTTAAACTAAACTTGCCAGGACTGTGTTTTTGGTTATGAACACAACTGAGACCCCTAACTATAATGCATATAGCATTATCTGGAAAGAGTTTTAAAAATATTAATGCTTGATTCTTTTTTCCAGAGACACAGTTCTGAAGTCCAAAGTGGTTCAATAGGTATTTGACCCCAATTTAGATTAATGTTGAAGAATTATAGCAGAAGCATCATGTGGTTTAGTAAAAAAATTAATTATATTTAAAATAATAGTTAATATGTTCCAGGATTTGAATTTTCACTTAATACATAGCTCAAAATAGTGCAGAGCTTCTGTTCTTGTAGAACACACCACAAATGCCAAGGTTATCAAAAATTAAATGGATGGAGATAGGATAATTACCATAGTTCACCTTATATAAATTATTCTTCAATTAGAATAGAAATTAAAAATTATTAAGAACCTTGTATTAAATAAGACAAAAATTATAAAAAATATTAATCTAGAAAAAGACAAAACATTGTCACAGATAAATTCTCTCTTTGTTTTAATGGACAAAGTCACCAGGATATAAACTCAGTCACCTGTATGAATTTTGCTTCAGATCAGAGTAGGAACATAGGCTGAACTCAAATCCTTTATTCTCCTGCTTCATTCTCTACAATGTTGAGATTACAAGTGTCATCGTGCCCTGAAAATGAAGTTAAACTCAAATGGAACAAAATTAAAAAAAAATAAAAACACTATCTGAAATATTTGGATAATGAATAACTGAACTCTTACAAGGTGGTGAGTTTTAGTCTGGTTAATACAGTGTTGAATTTAGAATACACTATATTTATTTAGACATGCTGTGAAATACTAATACATAAATTTCCTGAATTGCTCAAGGACAGGCAAAGATACATAAAAAATACATTTGGCAATTGTACATTAATTTGCGAATTACCACATAAGACAACAACAAAACACCATTAAAAATGCAGGGTTGTTGCAGAGTATTTGTACATTGTAAAGGTGTGTCTTTGCCAAGGTTCATGCTGATTGTTTTAATGAAGAGGTAAGCGGACAAAAGCTAGACTGTAGATATAGGCAGAATTTCCTGGGAGAAAGAGGAAAAGTAGGAGGAATCTTGGTGCAAAGATTATGCCAAAGAGACATCAGTGAGACTTTGAAGAAGTCAGACACACGGAACAGAGCATAGATAACACAGCCACATGGCAGAATGTGGATTAATAGAATCAGGTTCATTTGAGTTATGAGAGCTATTTGGGGACAAGCCAAACTTTTGTAATTAATAATAAGTGTCATGTCATTATTTGGGACTGGTGAAACAAGGGTACTCCAAGAAGAAAATTGGATGGTGGTGGCCTATGCCTTTAATCCCAGGATTTGGGAAGCAGAAGCAGGTGGATATCAGTCAGTTTGAGGAAAGCCTAATCTACAAAGTGAGTTCCACAACAGCCAGGAGATTTCACAAAGAAACCCTGTCTTGGAATTGGTGCCCAATATCCGGCATGTATTCACATAGGGCCTAAGAAAGCTGAAAAAGGAAGTTCCTAGTAGACTTGCTATGTGAGGCCTACAAAGGTGTGGCTCTTTTAAGTGGCCCAGCTATGGAACACTTTATTGGAGTTTACGAGCAGTGAGGGTGGTGCTACTTAGTGGTGGGAGATAAGGTAGAAGGGCCTACTGGAGCTTGGCAGATAGACTGGCTCCAGGCCTGCTGACAGACATGATGCTCCACTCTCACACACCTGAAGGGAGTGGAGACAGTCACCAACTAGCCATGTGCTAAGTAAGCTACTTGGCAGTAGCCTAGTGGTATAAGATTTGGTTCACAGTTGGCGAACTCAGCAGGTACACAATAAATAAATAAGGCCAGAACCAGGCTGATAAATCCTCTGGACAGGTGTTAGAGTATGCTTAAAAATATGCTTAGATGGTGAGGTAAGGGGGAAAATGAGTAAAAGCAGTCAGAAATCATAGTGTGCTGATATCTTGTTTGTACCTAACAAATAGAGCTTCCTGAAGGGCAGAGGGCAGAGTTAGCCACTAGCTAACCATAGAGGTCTGGAAGTCTGTACAAAGAGATAAGAAATGATTTGGCTGGGTGAGGAGAGGAATATAATTCAGGAGGAGGCTGGGGTTCACATTTTTTCTTTTTACTGGGGTGTCAGTAACAACAAAGTTGATTGTGGTTAGCTCATTTCTCTCTCAGATCTTTCAGTATTCACCTCAATATCTGGCTCTGGGTTTTTAATATTAAGACCATTTAGATCTTGTGTGACAAAATAGGTTTTTTATTTTTTATAAAATAGTTTTAAATTGGGGCTGGAGAGATGGCTCAGAGGTTAAGAGTACTGATTGCTCTTCAGGAGGTCCTGAGTTCAATTCCCAGCAACTACATGGTGGCTCACAACCATCTGTGATGAAATTTGGTGCCCTTTTCTGGCCTGCAGGCATACATGAACACAGAATACTGAGACTACTGTACACATAATAAATAAAAATAAATCTTTAAAAAATAATTTTAATTAATAAAGTGAAGTCTTTAAAGAGAGAGTAAGATAATATAAAAGTATAAGCCATTGAGGGATGGGAAATACCATAACGCAGGACACGTGTATCATATATATTGCTTTGTTATCTTTAAAAATTTTAAATGCTAGCAAATGTAAAACAATAGCTGCTGAGAGACATTGGATTATGGAAACTGTTAAAGTAAACAAACTAATGCTTTAAGAATATTTTAATTTCAGAACTGAAGTCAGAATGTACGTTATGTTGGGGAGAAGGTTTGGCTTTGTTTTCTGGAAACAAAAAGCTATGGATAGTTTTTTCTTTTTTCTTTCTTTTTTTTTTTTTAAATTTCCGCCTCCTCCGAGCCTCCCATTTCCCTCCCCCTCCCCCACTCCTATCCTACTCCCTCTCCAGTCCCAAGAGCAGTCAGGGTTTCCTGCCCTGTGGGAAGTCCAAGGTCCTCCCCTCTCCATCCAGGTCTAGGAAGGTGAGCATCCAAACTGGTTAGGCTCCCACAAAGCCAGTACATGCAGTAGCATCAAAACCCAGTGCCATTGTCCTTGGCTTCTCATCAGCCTTCATTGTCTGCCATGTTCAGAGAGTCTGGTTTTATCCCATGCTTTTTCAGTCCCAGTCCAGCTGGCCTTGGTGAGCTCCCAATAGATCAGCCCCACTGTCTCAGTGGGTGGGTGCACACCTTGCAGTCCTGACTTCCTTGCTCATGTTCTCCCTCCTTCTGCTCTTCATTTGGACCTTGGGATCTCAGTCCATTGCTCCATTGTGGGTCTCTGTCTCTATCTCCATCTATCGCCAGATGAAGGTTCTACGGTGATATGCAAGATATTCATCAGTATGGCTATAGGATCCGGCCATTTCAGGTTCCCCCTACTCAGCTGACCAAGGAACTAACTGGGGACATCTCCCTGGATACCTGGGGGCCCCTCTAGGGTCAAGTCTCTTGCCAACCCTAAGATGGCTCCCTTAATTAAGATATATACTTCCATGCTCCCATATCCACCCTTCTTTTATCCCAACCATCCCATTCCCCCAAGTTGCCCCTATCCTCCCCTTCTCACTTTTATCTCCCCATCTCTCCTTTTCCCCATCCTACCCCAGCCCCAAGATCCCAATTTTTGCCCGGCAAGCTTGCCTACTTCCAATATCCGGGAGGATGACTACATGTTTTTCTTAGGGTTCACCTTCTTATTTAGCTTCTCCAGGATCACAAATTATAGGCTCAATGTCCTTTATTTATGGCTAGAAACCAATTATGAATGAGTACATCCCATGTTCATCTTTTTGGGTCTGTGCTACCTCACTCAGGATAGTGTTTTCTATTTCCATCTATTTGCATGCAAAATTCAAGATGTCATTGTTTTTCTATGGCTGACTAGTACTCTAATATGTATATATTCCACACTTTCTTCATCCATTCTTCCATTGAAGGGCATCTAGGTTGTTTCCAGGTTCTGGCTATTACAAATAATGCTGCTATGAAGATAGCACCAACCCTGCAACAGACAAAGGTCTGATGTCCAAAATATATATAAAGAACTCAAGAAACTAGACTTTAAAATGCTAATTAAACCAATTAAAAATGGGGCACTGAACTGAACAGAGAATTCTCAACAGAAGTTTAAATGGCCAAAAGACACTTAAGGTCATGCTCAACCTCTTTAACAATCATAGAAATGCAAATCGAAACAACTTTGAGATACCATCTTACACCTGTCAGAATGGCTAAAATCAAAAACACCAATGATAGCCTTTGTTGGAGAGGTTGTGGAGTAAGAGGTACAGTCATCCATTGCTGGTGCGAATGCAAACTTGTGCAATCACTTTGGAAATCAGTGTGGCGATTTCTCAGGAAATTCGGGATCAACCTACCCCAGGACCCAGCAATACCACACTTGCGAATATACCAAAGATAAGAGATGCCCTATCATATTACAAAAGCATTTGGATATTTTTTTTCTTAACAAAGGTTTTTGTCCCACCCAGTCCCACAACCATTCAGTCCCAGAGAATCACATAGAGGTTAACATTAATTATAAACTGGTTTGTTAGTTCAGGCTTCCTATTACCTCTTACATCTTAAATTAACCCATAATTCTTCTTTGTGTTAGCCAAATGGCTTTGATCCTTTTATCAGTGAGGCATTCTCATCTTGCTTCCTCTGCATCTGGACTTCAGACTGAGCCTTTCCTCTTGCCAGAATTCTCCTATACTTCACCTATACTTCTTGCCTGGCTATTGGCCAATAATTGTTTTATTAAACCAATACAAGAGACAAATCTTCACAGGGTGCAAGATCATTGTCCCACAGCATTCTTTAGAACTAATAAAGATCAGATTTGATTGGGGGAGGTTTCCTGAAAATCTTGCTTATGGACATTAAGGAAATAACCAAGGAAATTACATGCCAAATGATGTATAAACTGATTCCCTGACTTGGGTACAGCTCTGAGACTGGAATTGGCTTGACAAATTTTGTTTACTGCAGAGTCCTTATAACTAATTAATACATGTTGCTCTTCCATAAGGCATTGCTAGAAATTTATGTTACAGTTTGTCTATCCAGTCCAAACAGACTTATAAAGATGACAAAGTCACTTAACCTGTTCAAACAAAAACAGAAAATAATTTTTAGTTTGCTTCTACATAGTAAAATTTCCATACTTATGTTAATGTAGATAAGTATGTTACTTTAAACATTTTTCTGTTTTCAGAGCAAAAAGATCAGGTACCAGTGAAGTTAAATAGCCCTGGTGATGCAGCCTATCAGAATGCCTCTGTTACAGCTTCCTCTACATTCTACATCCAGAACAACTTCAAAGCCGCTAGCTAAGATGGTCCAACCTCACAGATTACGCCAGCCAGGTCTTCAGATAAGCTCTATACTTTCCCATCACATAAAGACTAAACAAAAAATTACTACCTCTCTCATGACTTAATCACTATTCTGATTTTCTCAGAATCCCCTAAAGGTGCTGTCACCCACACAACAAATGGAAGTCTAGGAAAATAAATAAATAAATAAACACTGACATTCCCAACAGGTAGGATAAGAGATTTCTGGTAAACTAATAGATGGAATCCATTGATTATGGGGTTTAATTACAAGTTGCTACTGATCATGGTATGAAAAACAATAAACAAAGAAGGTTCAATTCAAGAGTATCTTTCAAAAAATAAAAATGGTGATGTAGAAATGATAGGATACAGATAGATTATTGAACCTACTTTTAAACAAAACAAAAACAACTCAGTCTCAAATATCTTACACTGATAAGGATTTTTGTGTATTTATACAAAATTAAGGTTACTTTTGTTATATAGGCTGCATATAAGCTTTTTTAAGGTACTGCTTCTCTTCTTGTTTAAGGTATTGTACCAATGCAACTCATTTAAAACATAATAAAAGTTCTAGGCCTTAAATGTTAGTACAAACTGTTTAGAATAATTAATAAACATAGGCTAGTAGTTAATTATCTATAACAATCAAACTTGTAGTCATGCAGGTATGTTTTCAAGGTCAAACAGATATATGTTAGATAGACAGATTGTCTTCAAATACTTCAGAGACATACAGATATAGCACTTAAGATATTTTAATAACAGTGACTTTTCATTATAGTGATGGCATCACCAATCAACTTAAGAAAGGATTGAAAAATGTCCACATCAAGTTTGTTTTCATTTTTGTTTTCATTTTGAAAAACTAGCCATTGGGAAATAAACTGCCATTGCCACAACTGCTGACAGTATGCTGTCCAAATCGCACTACTGAATTTTGCCATGGTAGATAGCACAGTCCTCTAAAATTCCTGCTTCACAAAAAGGTCTATCAGATATTCTAGGCCTGTAGGCTGAAGATGGATGCCCCAATATTGAAGAAAATGATTGGGTGACTCTCCAGGCACCCAGTTGTCTTTGTAATTTATAGCACTTTCTGTTAGTCACACAATATTATATCCTTCCCAGGTGTTTGATGAGGTTGAAGACTAGATAGTTATAGTTACAGTTTTCCTTGTTACAAAATTCAGAAAAGAAACTCACAAAAGAACTGTAAAGTGATAAGATTGATACATATAAAAGCTCAACTTGTTTATCTAAAAATGTTTTAAGATATAAAAATTGCTACATTTATAATGCAATTTATTATAGAAGTAAATTATGTATAAAACTTTGGACTCAGGAAGATAAGATAAATAATAAGGTTTTTTTTTCAAAGTTGCCAAATACAAATGGCATGGGCATTGTGAATATGATTCTTACCTGATAATTGTTTTTATTATGTATAGTTTTAATGTGTTTGAGTAAAACCCTTTCCTTTCTAATTAGACAGAAATAGGGAGAAATGTTGCAGAATATTTGTACACTGTGAAGGTATGTCTTTGTCAAGATGCCTTCTGATTGGTTTAGTATTAAAAGGTTAAGTTGCCAATAGCTATGCAAGAGAGATAGACAGTATTTCCAGGTAGAGAGAGGAGGAGGAATCTATGTACATGGATTATCCTAAAGAGACATTATTGAAACTCTGAAGAAGTCAGACATAATATAAATAGCAGAGGTATCTGAGCCCTGGGTACATATGGTGGAATGTCAATTAATAGAAACAGGTTACTTTGAGTTATAAGAGCCAATTTAGGATAAGTCTGAGCAAAAGACCAATATTTCATAATTAATAAGAAGTCTACATGTCAGTCTGACAAAAAAGCTTGCTACACAAGATTATTTACTGACCACACAACAAATCCTTCACAGCTTCTAAGATGCTGTCCACATGTGTTCAACATAAAGAGATAGAGAAGTTTGTCTTTTTGCTGCAGACAGAAATGACCAAGACCAAGTATTCAGAGCTTGTAATAAACAGGCATAAATTTTGAATTACTGAGCTAAAATTCTCTGTTGAGAAAACATCTCAATAAAGAATGACAAAGTATACTTTTGAAAACGAATGAAAAATTCAGACTGAAAAAAAGAACAAAATAAAAAAATAGACTTGTAAAGCAGAATAGAAATATCAGTATGTGATGCAGAAATAGATTAGTAGTTACTAAGACTCCTGCTCATGCAGAATATCTTAGCTTGATCTTTGCTCCCAGCATCCACACCAGGCAACTCACATCTACCTGTAGCTCCAGCACTAAGGGATCTGGCCACTGTGCATACATGTACATAGTCTATGTACAAGATAATCTAAGTACAATAATTCATTCAGGCATGTTAAAAAGAGGAAGTCAGCAAATGAATTTAAAAGTACTATTTTTAATTCTTCTTGGCAGGGCTTTTATGGAAAAATTTCCCTTAGAATTGATCTAATGGAAAGACTTAGGAGGTAATAGGTAGTTTAAATACCGAACAACAGTTATAAGTAGTCTCAGTCTGGGTGATTCCAGGTTTGTGGATCTCTGTTCAAAACTTGATAAAAAAGATACATTAAGAAAATTAATACACCGATAAGATTTGTTCAAGAAAAATGGAAAATACAAGTTTTCCTAGCACTGCCAAGAGACGGACAAGGCTTTATTTGGTGGTTCTCTTTATAGATTACCAGAGAAAGAGGAATGGTTGATAAGAAGGTGTCTTCTGTGATTTTAAGTTTTGATTGACAGCTGTAAATTATGTAAACTGCTCTGTACAGCTTATGTCATTCCTTTGACATTAAATATTTCTCTTAGAAATTATTCATAGACATAATTTAGTAATCAAGGAATTTCCCTTCAATGTTCATTCAGAAGACACAGTTTGCCTTACTGAACACACACCCAAAATAAACCTAGGTCATACAACACCTGACTTGCAAATCAAGATATATATAGGAATACATTTTAAGAGAAATGAGATATAGCTTTGGGGGAATATTCTATTTTTATAGTTTGAAGTAGGGTACATTTGAAGCTTGATGAAAGTAGAGAACCTCAGGATGCCAGCATGCCACTAGGTATATTGCTTGGAAAGGGTATGATTATTCCACAAATCAAGTGGAGTACAAGATTGCTAAACTTGATGGCTTCAAGATAATCTGAGTAGCAACAGATAATATTTAAATATGAAATATACCTAATAGGTAATATCCATGTCTAAAATAAAACATCCAGTATTTATCCTTTTTGTTTTGGATTACTTTACTCTAGATGAGTTTTTTTAGTCCCATTAATTTACAAGGAAATTTAATTTTAACATATGAATAATATTACATTGTGCAATTGTACCATATTTTCTTTATTCATTAAGCAGTTAATGGAAACATATGCTGCATCCAGTTTCTACATATTATGAATAACAACAATAAACATGAATGAAAAAAAATATCTCTGAAGTAGGATATTGATTTCTTTGGGTTTAAGCACAAGAGTGATATAGCTGCATCATGAGGTATATCTATTCTCAGCTTCCTGAGGAACTGCCACATCAATTTCCATAGTGGCTATAAAAGTGGCACTGCCTTCAATAGTAAATAACAGTTCCTCTTCCCCCACATCCTTACCAGAATAAACTGTCATTTGTTTTATTAATCTTTTCTACTCTAAATGTGGAAGGTAAAATCTCAAAGCAGTTGGCTTTTTGCTAAAACCTTGATGATATTGTGCTCTACCTATACATCACCGCCTCACTCAACCATCATCAGACAAGCTTCTTATGGTAGATTGGAACTCCCAGAAAGAAACACAACTGGACAAAGTTCACTTAGTGAGATAGTTGGTAACATTTAGACCTAACCTAGATGTCCTCATCAAACCCTTCTACTTGGGATTTAGGAAGAAATTTGGAAAAGGAAGGAAATTATTGTAAAAGCCAGAGACAATAGATGTACCAAGGAAACAGTATCTTTCAGACCCAAAAGAACATACACACATGTGAATTCAGAGACTATGACAGTATGTATAAGGCCTATACAAGTTCAAGCTGGGAGGAGTTCCAGTGTTGAGAAAAGGAAGTGGACATAGGCACTCACCTGTAGCCAGAAAGCTATCTGCAGTTAATACCTACTTGTAAAATAAAATTTTGTTTTCTCCAATAGACTCTCATTGCATATATTAAAAATACTTCAGCATAGGCACCATACAAATATAGAAGAAAATCAATGGTATTTTTGTAAATACTTTGTCTCATGTTGCTTTGTTTGGTGGTTTTGTGCTTTGTTCTAATTTTTTGGTTGTTTTTTGTTATTTTTTTATTTCTTTTTTTCTTATGGTATTTTTCCTGTATACTGTGGCTCTAGTCCTTTTTAATTGGCTGTGTGTGTGTTGTCTCTTCATCTATCTATCTATCTATCTATCTATCTATCTATCTATCTATCTATCTATCTATCTATTCATTACCTGCTTGTTTACTTTAAGAAAAACAGAGAAAGAAAAGACATGGAGTCAGATATGTTGGAAGATAGGAAGGATCTGGGTGGACAAGTATGACAATAAACCATGATTAAAGGAAATATATAGAATTTTTTTCAATAGTGGTTAAGAGTGCTCTTCCAAAGGTTCTGAGTTCAATTCCCGGCAACCACATGGTGGCTCACAACCATCTGTAATGAAGTCTGGTGCCCACAATTGGCCTGCAGACATACACACAGACAGAATATTGTATACATAATAAATAAATATTTTTAAAAAATACTGTAATACTCCACAGAATCCTGAAGACACTAAAGCACAAACTAAGGTGGTTATTTTTGCCAGTCTTTGAATACGCCACATTTTATTTATATTTTTAAAGGTAAAATAACTAAGATTATTTTTCTTCCTTTTTCTAAGAAACAAACTGCAAAGTTGTAGGTAGCGAATCCCCTTGTATTTGCATAGCTGAATTTAGTCGTTGTACACATACACAAAAGTGATAATAGTAAAAGGTTATGATTGTTCAATTCTTAAAATTAATTCAAAGTCGCATGTGTGGACTAGGGACATGGTAAAAACCTTGACTGGTGTACATAAACAGTGTGTTCAGTTTCAGTAACAAAAAGGCAATTAAACAGTGAAATACAATAAAAAAGATAAGGTGGAATGAAATAGATCATATGTATAATGAATCTGAGATTTTTGTAGCTTTTCCAAGGTGTATCATGTGACTTTATTGCAGCCTTGATTCTGGAATAAAAGCATACACACTTCATACTATGCACTATAAAAAGCCAACAATATCAACATATTCATTCTGGAACACATTAACTCAAGGTAAGAATATAATATTTTGTAAATGTCAATTTGTTTTTACTGTAGACAAAAATTTTAACCATGGAAGTTTAATTTTGATATATAACATTTGAATATTTTCTGACTGCTTTAGTCAGTAAATGTCAAATTAATTTTTATTTGGACTATTGAATCCTAGAATGTTTGATTTAAAAAGTTATGCCTACAAATAAGTATAAATATCATTCCTTCATTAAAGGAACTTTTTTATGTTTCACGTGTAGACAATTACAGGAATCCAAAACCAGTCAAAATGCAGAATACAACTGATGTAGAATGCTCAACTCAAGCTAGAATATTTCTAATGCACCCCCTTCACCTAAGAGTAAGATAACATCACAAAGAGAGAGCACAAAACTTGTAGGAACCAAAGAGGAGATAAATCTCTTATGAATGATGGGGAAGAAGCTGCACCAATGAAATCTCAATACTGTGGTTATCTAAACAAGACCTGCACAATGTCATCAGAGGACATGATGAGAATTTCAGAAAACTCCACATCTATGCAAATAACAACAAGCATTTAATGGCTGCTAACACAGAGAACCGGTCTTGTACATGGATAATTTCATGGATAGTTATCCATTCCCAACTGCATTGTATATGTATTTTATATGTATATGAATATACATATACATAGGAACAACACTAAATTGGAATCATCAGACTATATTTAAACATTTGTATACATATGTATTTAATGATCATAATTAAAAAATAAATGTCATAAATTTAGGAGAAGATTGGTGGTAAATGGTAGAGGTTGAATAGCAAGGGATTGAAATGACATGAAAGTAAACTCATGTACAAAACTCTCAAAAAATAGAAAAAAAATACATAATTATAAAAATTATAGGAGCTTCTCATCTGAGTTTCAATTTAAAAAATTAAATGAATTTTGTCTGAATTTTGGACAGAATCTCTAACATTTTCTGAAATGGCTCTAAATAAACTCTTGCAACATTTTTAGTATAAATTCATACAAAACAACACTGTCATCCTTGATAAATACAAAATCAAAATATTTATCTACTAAAAATGATGAAGATTCTCTGAGTATCAAATTTCCAGTGAAGATTTAATTCTCTATGTAAAAAAATAATTTATGAGTAAAATTATAAACAAACCAAATAATTATTTTAAAATAAGTTATATCTATTATCAGTAGATGCTTAATTAGTATAACTGTTTTGCAGATACAGAAGTAGATAAATATTTTCATTCCCAAGGGAATTCTGAACATAACAATGTAAAATGGCCTTGAACTTAGAGAAATACCACATTTAGTTTCAATATTTTTACTTTCACCATCTCTGTAACAAAGGTAATGATGAGCAGAAACTTATGGTAAAAAAGATTAGCTTAAGTTTTTAATATAAGGAGATCCAGGCTATCATATCAGGGAAATATTTGTTACTAATGGGTCCATGAAAGCTTGAGTGTGAGATACCCATGTATATTTTGGTGTATCGGAAAGCAGAAAGTAAAGAATGAAATTGGAGGCGATATAGAGCTCGTTAGGCCTACCTCCTAAAGACTCACTTTTACAGTTGGGAGTCACAAACAAAAACTCTTATAACCTCTAAAACAAGATTACCTTGTGAACAAACTTTTTATACTTATGAACCTATGTCGATCATCCAACATTTAAATCATTACAGTTTACTTCTTTTTCTGAGAGACAAGCTAGGTACCATTTATATATGATGCTTGCTTCATATTTCCTTAACATGAACTTATAAATACATGTGTGCCACTCCATTTGGCTTCCACCACAATTACCTCTGAGGAAAGAGATTAATCAAAGAGGGTAGCAACATGATCCTTTCTGTGAAGCACATAAAATAATAGTTGAATTAGATATAACTACATTGATATAAATATATTGAGCTGATAAAACTATTAACTAAACTCACACTGACCAAGAAGACTCATATTAGCATGATAAATTTTGAAGAAAATTGTAACCATGATCAACTAATGATGAATGAAATAATTACATTTACACAAGTGAAAAAGTATTAGAGATTATTTAAAAGTAAATTCAAAGAGAATATAAGTGACACATAGGAATATATCAGTGAGTACAGGGTAGAGGGAAGATGAAGAGAGGTTTAAAATATTTTTTTTTAGGAAATTATCACCAAAGTAGTTTAAAATGTCAGGAAAAACAAACATTTGTAGACAAACATAATTCAACACCTGTCCCCACAAATAGCACAAACACAGAGAAAGTCTTCCTGAGGTGCTTCAGGGGAAAATGACCTAAAGGAGTGTTTTAGAGCCAGTAATTTAGGGTATAGGAAAGTATTTTTCAAATATCATATTATCATATACCTGATATTATTAAAAATCTACAGCTAGGAAATTCTTAGTCTGTCTGTGAAGGTGTACATTAAGGTATGGGGAAGATGAAGATCAGAAATATGAATTAAGGACTGCTGACTCCCACCATTGGTTTAGCATAACAATGTGACATTAAGACCTGGGCTGAATATAAAAGAAAAATCAAGCTATGAACTGGAATTCATCTTTTTATCTCTTGAATGGACACAAAGTGAATAGCCACCTCACACAGTTGTCTCCATAATTTCTATAATCATATGTGAACTAAGAAAAACATTTCCTTCCTTAAGCTTCTTATTGATAGGTATTTTCTCATCACAGCAAAAAATAGATACTAATATAGAACTATAGTGCCAAACCTTGGGGGCATTGTTGTGGTATACCTGACCAATGGTTCACAGACTTTGACACTAGCCTTGGGGAAAATCTTGAGAGAGTTCAGAGTTGTAGCCTGGAGAAGCCTAGAAAGAACTTAGCACACTACTTTGTGTCATTCTGGATTAAGTTGAGGAGTATAAAGAGAGAAATATGTGGAATAGAGGCTTAGATCATCAGAGGGAAAAAAGACTCTTTTGAGTCATTAGTAGGTTATGCTCTAACAGAAAAATCTAGATGCATTGTTCCCATGTCTTCAAAAGGGGGTGATGATGGACTAAGGTTACTGGGGAAATTTTCAAGAGAAGTTTAATTCTGAGCTGTGATAAACTTACTGCTAACTGCTTTTAGCCAGAACCACAATAAGAGAAATCAAAAGACAAAGACATATTTTAAATTTTAAACTTAAGAATGTATTTTAAACTTAAGAATACATTTGCAGAGTGAAAATTTGTAAATTTTATAGAGATTGATAACATATAAAGAATTTTTCTTCTTTTTTTTTTTGGTTTTTCAACACAGTGTTTCTCTGTGTTGCTTCATTTCATGCCCTGGAAATAGGTCTAGCAGACCAGGGTGGCCTCAAACTCATAGAGATTCTCCTGCCTCTGCTTCCTGAGTGCTGGGAATAAAGGCGTGCACCACCACCACCCAGCTAATTTAAACTATTCTTGGTGTTCCATTCTTTTTACTGAGACAATAGATAAGTTACCCTGTATTAGTTCCTTTTGTCATTTCTATGACAAAATATTTCACAAAAGCAAATTAAGAAACAATATGCTTGTTTTGGTATACAGTTTTAAGAGAAAACAGTCCATCATTGTGGCAAAGAGTTTGAAGTGAGAGAATCATTGCTTCTGTAGTTACAAAGCAGACAGGAAGTAGGGTAGGTCTATAAAGCTTCAATGCCATTTGCAATGATAGCAAGATTATACATCCCACAAGTTTTACACTCTCCAAACACAATACCATGAGCTGGTGACTAAGTGCTGAAACATACAGGATTAAAACAGAGAAGTATGCAAATAATTCACATTAACATCATAACATCCTGACAGGGAATGGGAAATTGTAAAGAAAGATCAATCATGCTTGAACAGGCACTCAACCTCTGTCGCCTCTACTGTTCGTCCTCCCAGCACCCATCCGAGGGTCCACACACATAAACACACCCTACACTTCCTACAGACCAAGATGTAGGCCTCCCATCAAGCTCCTTCTCCAGTACAATGTCTGCATGCATGCCTCCATGTCCTACCATGATGATAAATGACTGAACTTCTGAAACAGTAAGCTGCCCAATTAAATGTTTTCTTTTATAACAGTTGCAATAGAAACCCCAAGACAGATTTATTGCTAGTCCCTTCATAATATAAACCACATTCACTGTAAATTTAAAAGTTTCCCATAGTCTTTTCCAATCCCACCACTGTTTCAAAGTTTAGAATCTCTTTTGAGACTCAATGTTAACATTTTCAAAATTGGAATAAGTCTGAATTAAGAGTTTTAGCTAAATTTCAGGTAATTCCATATTTGTAAACCCTTATGTAACTGTGTTGACAGAGTTTTCTGTCATGCCAAGACTCACAGCCATTCAGTCCCAAAGAAACACACAGAGTCTACATTAATTATAAATTGGTTGGTCTATTAGCTCAGGCTTCTTATTAACTCTTACAACTTATAATTACCCATAATTCTGTCTATAGTAGCCACTTGGCTTGGTGCCTTTTATCAGTGAGACATTCTAATCTTGCATTCTCTGTGACAATTACAGATTTCCTCTTTCCAGAATTCCCCTATTCTGGTCACCCTGTCTACTACTGGCTACTGGAAAATCAGCATTTTATCAAACAAGTACAAGAGACAAATCTTTACAGGTACAAGACCCACAGCATTTCCCACTTTTTTTTCAAAACAAGAACTCTGAATCAAATCTCCTTTGCTTCACTTTTTTTTCTTCCCATTATACATAACAACTTGTAAACAACACTTTAAACAAAGACAAACATACATAATCCAGGTTTTGGGAATGTTGGAGTAGTTTTCTAGGCTATTTCCTGCTGATTGGGGGCACTGATAATTTTATGGGAACCTAAAGAAAATTTTAGAATTATGGTCAAGTCCTGACTGGAATATTCTTTGAGCCTGGATCATCTCAGCCGGCAGTCTTGAAGCTGTTCTGGATGTAGAACTCATTCATCTGGACCATCTGCTCCTATTGGAGATTTCTCAAGGGATCTTCCTTAATCAAACCTGATTTTTCTTAACCCAGAATGAATCCACAGCCTGTCATTTTCTGTAGAAATGAAAGCAAATCCTCTTCTCCAAAATAACATATCTCTTGACTTATATTTTAAAGTCAAGGCATTTTCAAAACATGTATGTTGGATTAATTCAGCAGCCATTTATAATCAAATGTCTTTTAGCAGCTTCTGCTCCTTCCACAGCTACCAGACAACTTAAAGACAACACAATAACATACAGTATCTAGATTCTCTGTCTATTTTCCATCTTTATGTGGATTTATTTTAGACTCTATTTATTTTATTTTTATTTTTAATTTTTGGATTCTTGATACAGGGTTTCTCTATGTATCTTCGGCTTTCCTAAAACTCATTCTGTAGACCAGACTGCTCTTAAACTCACAGATATCTGCCTGCCTCTATATCCCTCAAGTGATGGGATTAAAGATGTGTGCCACCACACACAACTACTCTCTTTTCTCTTTAAAGCATACATATATTTTTAAACACACTGTAAACCATTTAGAGGTTTTTTTTTTAATCTGAATCTATCTTTATTATATGTCTTTCTTTTTTGACCAAGAGTCTTTAATTTGCTAATAGGCTTTGACAGCTAAATACACCCCATTCCTTTGTTTTATTAGAGTCATAAGCTAAGCTTCCACTGTCTCTGCTTACAGACTTCTATCTCCAAAACTCCCACCAAAAATGATACTTTGACCTCAACTTATTCTATTGTAGAACTTCTATCCTTAAAATCTTATATATTACTTTTTCAAACCATCTCCAAAGGTCTACAAACATCATAGCTGGGTTTATAACAATCACACTTCTTTTCACCAATTGTCTGGTTTCATTTATAATGCCAGCTAGTGATGTATATTGACTCTGTTGTATCAACAGCTGTATCCATTTCTTTTGCTGAACCTGAGGAAACACGTTGCTACACAATTGCTTTCCAAAAGCATCCTCAGCTTAGACTCTCTTCCTTGAAATGATTCAAATTCCCAGAAAACAGAGGTTCTGATGGGTTGCGTCTTGACCTCAATATATCCTTTCTATTGTCCCAATGTAATTTAGGAGATTTCAATTACAGTTGTGCTGAGAGGTTGTTTGTAAGGGAGAGATTTTATATCTAAAGACAGAAGTCAAGGGAATATAAAGGAGCTATGTGGAATATATTTTGTACAAAGAATAAGTTAAAATATATAAGTCAGAAAGAGTATATATACCATAGGTGGTGAATGACTTCAAGAGAACAGTTTTTCCAGACAAAATAGGTTTTAATTAGAATACTCTGCCAACATGCACAAGACTTGCACAAGTTCAAAACAAACAAAACTCCCATTATAGAGGAGTAGTAAGCAGGAAGTCCCAACCCTAAATGAGGATATAATGGTGTATGATTGCTGCTGGGAGAGGAAAATTAATTTTTTCTGGTTTCACACTCCAGCACAACAGGGACTATACCAGAAAGAGTCAACTAATGCAAATTAGACTTGATATGTTAACACATCAGCTCTCCCCATCCAAACACATACAGAGAGAAAGAGAGAGAGGCAGAGGGAGAGAAAGAGAGAGGGAGGAAGAAGGAGAGAGAAGGGAGAGAAAGTCAAGTTGAATTGCTAGGAGGATGGGAATAATAAGGAGGCTATGGGGGAAGGGATAATTATGATCAACACATTTTATACAATAGTAAAAGAATAAAAATTTTATTAAAACATATAATCAATTTGCATTATAAATAGAGCAAAAATCATTTCAAAATAAGTAATGTTTTTGAAGAATGACAAGTTCCAGAACAATAAAGATGGCAGTAATATAGACATGTGTTCTCTCCATTAGGGAATTTAAGTGTGTATTTTACACTGTAGCTCAGAAACACATGAGAAAAACTGAGCTGAACTCCATAAATGAATAATTATAAAAACCATAGCAGACATAAAATATACCTTCTCCACTTATGACAAAATTTTGCAGGCAACAGATAATTTAACTGGATCAAGTAAGAAAACCATAATCCTTCTTCACCTTGAGGTGGTTAATTTTTAAGAATATATATGCTCACTACTAGGAATAAACCTTCCTTTTGCATAAATGCCCAACAATACAGGCTAATCTAAACTGCAGTACTTTTAAGCTGAAGATTATTAAAATTACAAGAAGTATTTTGCATTGATCAACGGATCAGGTACTTAGGAGGAGATATATGTGAAACACAGACTATTTTTGAAATAAATGATTTTTTGTAAATAATTCAATGAGCAATAAATAAATAAGAAAAATTTAAGTGCTTTAAATGAACACTTGCAGAAGAGCAAGGTAGTGAAATCTTTGTGATATGTGGAATAAAGTAATTCACTAAGTACATGATGTAGAACAATTTCTGAGAGAAGCAGAAAAAGCAGAGGTAAATGGTGTTTTCGAATCAACAATAAAATCAAGAGCATGAAAAATATAACATATGAAACAGATAAAACAAAATTTTCCATTGTTAATACATATGCTGTAGTGATAGTTTTGTAGATACTTGAGTAGTCTTACAAAATATAAAAGAAAAAGATTCTGGATGGTAAGCGTGGCCGAATATAAGCTTTTTTTTTCTGGGAGGAAAAACACTACGATTATAGCTTCAAACAAACAAACAGAAAGAATCAGATTGTTATGTATTACTTATTGGCCCCACTTGGTCTACAAAAAGTCTAAATAGTGTTTCTGCATCTGACTTTGACATGATGTGTATCTCTGTGTATACTTTTTTGTGTATCTCCCTTTGTATATATGTATCATGTAGGTATATGTGTGTGTGTGTGTGTGTGCATGTGTGTCTGTCTGTTTGCCTCTCTATGTGTGTGTATGTGTCATATAGGTGTGTAGATTTATGAGTGTGTGTGTGTGTGTGTGTGTGTTTGTCTAGAGACCAGAGGATGCTCTGTGTTTTCCTCAATCATGCTACAACTTACATTTTATAAAAAAGTCTCTCACTGAACTAGAACCTCTCTGTTTAGCCAGACTCAGTGGCCAGTAAGTTCCAGGAATTCTCCTACTTACACTTCTCTAGCTCTGGCATGTCACATGTCTACCACTCTGTCAGGCTTTGTGTATGGTTTCTAAGGGTCCAAATGCATGTCCTCATTCCTGTGCTCCAAACACTTACCAATATAATTGCATACAGTCACATATATTTCTGAAGAGTGTGTTTGAACTTATCTAGAGAAGAAGATTGGAAAGTCATGTATTTAACTGCATGTCTCTGAAATGCATTTAACTGAAATGGCTGTTCTAATTAGAAATTATCCACATGTAGTGATAGTTGATTTGTATTTTAATAAATAAAGCTTGCCTGAAGATCAGAGAGTAAAACAGTCCCACTGGTGAGCCTTACAGACCAGGCAGTGGCAATACACACATTTAATCCCAGTAGCCACACTAATTTGCCATAGAAATAGGGTGGTAGTGATGCATGCCTTTATTCCAGCCCTAGAGAGGAATATAAAATGGGAGGAGACAGTTCTCAGACACACTCTCATTTGGAGGATTTCTGGAGGCAGAACCAGTGGCTGTCTTGCTTTTCTGACCTTCAGACTGAACTCTAATATCTGTCTCCAGGATTTTACTGATCTTTACATGGTCTTATATTTAAAAAAAATAAAAACAAAAAACTTCAATATACACTTAAAAATTGCCCTCTTACAATGATATTGTATAAGATAAAACAGCAGTTCCTAACCTGTGGGTCACAATCCCTTTGGCAAACCTCTGTCTTCAAAAATACTTCAATTGAAATGAAGCACAGTTAATAAAAACTCAGGGTTAGAAATTGAGGTTCAAACTAAAGATACAAAAAGCGAGACAATCATCCACTGACTCTTCCCCAGACTTCAGACTGAAATGGCGATCCTTCCTACAGGAATCTCAGAATGAGACTGTGTCTGACAGTTGTCTCTACCCATCTTATGTTCCTCTCTAGGACTGGGATTAAAGGTGCACACCACTGGGATTAATGGATTGCACCAAATAATTTCTTAGGCAACTAGTGTGCAGCTACAGGAATTAAAGCTGTATGTCACCATAACCTGATCTGTAAGACTGACTAGTGAGACTGTTTTACTCTCAAATCTTCAGGTAGTCTTTATTTATTAAAATACACCTGAAGTGCTTCTACACTGCAATTCATAATAGGAGTAAAGATACAGGTATGGGCTAGCAACAAAAACACTTTTATGATTGGGAGTCACAGCAACATGAGAAACTGTATTAAAGAGTTTAGCATTAGAAATGTTGAAAACCACTGGCATAAAATTACTACTGCAAATATTCAAAGCAACATTTATTATTATTCTCTTGGTTTTGAGGAGAAATGCAAATTATGACTCAAGGGAGACTTCTCCCATTGGGTGCCAAGAGAATGAAAATTGATTAATAACCAGTCACAAAGTCAGGAAGGGAATTATACAAATGCAATGCCACGTCTTGATGGCTAATTTAAAAAGCAGTTCTTGGATAAATTTTTGGAGAGTTCTGGTTATTTTAAACTAATTTTCGTGAATGTCCATTTTATTTTTGCAATAAGAATTTGCCTGTTTTGGGAATTCATAACACAATAGTTAAAACCACATACTAAGTCTAATGTGCCCATTGGTCTGGGTGGTACGTGACTTTAGAAAACAATCACTTGACAGAACCAAGAAATAAGACTCCCTCACGGGGCACCAGTAAATTTCCAGGGCAGTCTTGTGAAAAGAAAAACTCTCTACACAGAAAGGACACTGAGGGACAGAGAAAGCATGGATGCATATATCTAACTTCCTGACATAGCTGGCAGTCATGTCCTAATGTGGCCTTGCCAGCATTCTAGAAAAACAAACACTGTAGAAGTCTAGCAAAAATTTTAGGAAAAGTAGTCTGAGGAAGTTAGAGGAGAAAGGCAGATGGGCTTAGTGGATCTTGAGTTTGTTGTTGTAACAAGAGTGGCGGGGCTGCGTCCCAAGCACCCGGCTGCCTGCATGGCTTTACCCAAAATAATTACACGGAAACTGTATTTTTTTTAAACACTGTCTGGCCCATTAGTTTTAGCCTCTTATTGGCTAGCTCTTACATATTGATCTAACCCATTTTTAATATTTTGTGTAGCACCATGAGCTGGCTTACCAGGAAAGATCTTAACCTGTGTCTGTCTGGAGTGGGAGAATCATGGCAACTCTCTGACTCAGCTTCTTTCTCCCAGCATTCTGTTCTGTTTACTCCACCCACCGAAGGGTTGGCCTATCAAATGGGCCTGGGCAGTTTCTTTATTAATTAACCAACGAAAGCAACAGATAAATACAAGACCCACCTCCATCAGTTTGTATCATCTGAACATTATATTATTTTATAATATATTTTTTAATTACAAATGCTGGCAATATGCCTAACTAGTGTTACATGAGGAGGGGGCCCTTTGTTTATCCTGGCCACCTGGCTAGCTTACACCCAAAATAACCACACAGAAAAATTATTAATTAAACACTGCTTGCCTATTAGCTCTAGCCTCTTATTGGCTAACTCTCACATCTTGATTTAACACATTTCTATTAATCTGTATATCACCATGAGGTCATGGTTTACTGGGAAAGATTTAGCATGTCTGACCTGGTGGCTCCATGGCGGCTCTCCCTCTCTCTTTCTTCCTCCCAGAATTCAGTTCTGTCTTCTCCACTTACCTATGTTCTGCCCTATCAGGCAAAGCAGTTTCTTTATTGATTAACCAATGAAAGCAACACATAAACAGAAGGAACTCCTACAAACCAGTCTGAGAGTATTTCCTGTACTCAAAAATTTCTTCTAATGTGTTTGTTACATATAATTGTCAATTGACACTATCTAGGAATAGCTTAGCAAATAGACTCAATAACCAATTGTTTATATTGATTTAGCCTCTGTGTATCTCTGTGGAAGATTGCCTAAGTTAATTGTTGTAGGAAAATTCACATTGCAGATAACACAACCCCCTATGCATGGGACTATATAGAAGTGGAGTATTCAAGCTGAGCACAAGTTAGCAAGCAAACAAGCATGCATACATACATTTTCTGATTTTGACTATAGATGTAAATGACTAGCTACTTTAAGTTCCAACCTTGACTTCCCCACAATGACAGGCTATAACCTGGAATGGTAAGCTGAATTAAAGCTCTTTTCCATTAAACTGTGTGTGTTTGTGTGTGTGTGTTAGGGCATTTTAAAATAGAAACAGAAATGAAACTAGATCCCCCTATCCGTACATTTCACTCTGCTATTTGTGTTTTGTTATTGATTTGTTTCATGATTATTTAGTTGCTTTAAATGGTGTTTCTCTTTGTATTTCTTAAATTTTGTTTCAGAATTGTAAAAAGAAAAAAAGCCTAAAGTGTATTTTATTAATATAATTACCCCAAGTGATCCCAAAATCCAAAATTCTTAAAACATTGAGTGTACACTAGAATATGTGCCCACCTGACCCAATGCCAAGTTTTACTTCTATTCCCCATGCCCAGAATTATGGTGTGCAAGTCTGGGCATCCTGTGGGCTCATTAATTTTTATGGTCATATCCTTTTACCCTAGTCTCACATAACCACTGGCTTAGGTGATTGCTTTTAGGAAGAGAAAACTCATCTGCAATCCAAGATCCCAGCAGGGAAAGAGAAAGTTCAGTGCCTGGTTAGTTAAGTTCTCAGAGTCTAGGATAGGCATTTTTATTAAGTGAAGGAAGGCCCTGAGTGGGATGCCCACCCCCAGCCCCTGAAGCTTAACTGACAGGATAAAATATACTTTATTAGTTCAGACAGTGCATTGCTTACACAGTGATCTAATGACTGTGAATATTTGCAGCTTCCTTAGTGCCAGAGAAGGATTTTAATTAGGCAAACAGTAACCTCTGTACATTTATTAAGACTTTCCCTTAGGTTTGTCTTATAAAAAAAAAAGAATGGATAATTAAAACCTGAGGAGAAATGTCACTACTTCTCACAGTGTTGCTGTAAGAGGTTTTTGATGTCTCCCTCCTGCCCTAATGAAATAGAAGAGATGTCCACGATGTGGTGAATATACACATACCTGCTTATTCAGATTTAAACTTGAGGAGTGGTGTGGAAAGTATTTAAGGGTGACAGAAGGACTGCATTGGGGAAAAACAGATACATTGATAAATTGAAAACTGCAATGTCGGGAAATTAATACTCTGGCTAAGGGTAAATGCTTAGGATGACATGTATTCCATTTCAACTCTGATGCACATTCCATTAGCTGTACAAATGAACTCCCATGCATGTCTCCCATCCTTTGTGAAGAGAAGTATGGCCTCTTTTTTCAAGACAATTGTAATAATTGAATAGCACATCAGTATGATTAGGATATTTGGGAGAAAGTGCCTTTTGCATGAGGATGCTGTTATTAGTACTGCTTTTCATATTATTTAACATATATACTAGATACGCTTGTCATTTTAATTGGTCTTTTCATATATATATATATATGTGTGTGTGTGTATATTTCTATACATATTATGAATGATTCTTAACGAATATAGAAAACATATATATATGCATGCATAAATATATGTTGCATATTTATATAGAATCACAAAAAACAACATATGAGTTTTTGTTTAGATCATAAATCTTCAAGTTGGGACATACTGCTTCATAAAAATTGAGCATCTAATCATGAATAAAGTTTTTAAAACAAAAGAAAGAATGAATACATTAAGGTTAAAAATCACCTGATCCTTCCCTTGATCTGGAATGGAGTCATGGGCAACATCGCTCATAAAAATTCTACCAGCGATTTCTCAGAAAATTAGGAAACAACCTTCCTCATGACCCTGTAATATCACTTTTGGGTATATATCTAAAGGATGCTCAATCGTGCCACAAGGACAAGTGCTCAACTATGTTCATAGCAGTATTGTTTGTCATAGCCAGAACCTGGAAACAACCTAAATGTACCTTGACTGAAGAATGGATAACGGAAATGTGATACATTTATGCAATGGAATACTACACAGCAGAAAAAATAATGGCATCTTAAATTTTGCAGGCAAATTGATGGAGCTAGAAAACACCATTTTGAGTTAGGTAATGCAGACCCAGAAAGACAATTATCAAATGTACTCACTCATAAGTGAGTTTTAAACACAAAACAAAGAAAACCAGCCCACATATAACAATCCCAGAGAACCTAGACAACAATGAGGACCCTAAGAGATCATACATAGATCTAATCTATATGTGTAATAGAAAAAGACAAGATCTCCTGAGCAAATTGGGAGCATAGGGACCTTGAGAGAGGGTTGGAGGAGACGGGAAAGGCAGGGAGGGGAGCAGAGAAAAAGGTAGAGCTCAACAATAATCAATAAAAGGGGAAAAAAGACTCCTACCAGCAATTTTATTGAAAGAGTAAGAGAAATACTTCCTTACAGAACTATTTATGTAGGTCAATTGAGGCAAAGGTTTTTAAAATTAGTAACAAGACTTAGACCAAATTTATGAAGAATTATAATTGCTTAACAATCAAGAGCTTCTTTGTCCTCTTGATACTATTTGAACATGGTATAGGTATGTAACTCAGTTGGTACAATATTTGCCTAGCATGTATGCAGCTGTGGGTTCAGTAGACATAAGAGGACAAAAATGTCAAAATCATCCTCTGATACATAGAGAGGTCAAGGTCATCCTACACCAAGCAAAACTCTCTCAAAATAATAACAGCAATAATAGTAATAAATACTAAAAAAATAGGAGGAAAATATGCTAAAATATTTTGATAAATTCAGAAATTAGAGCCAATTTTTTGTTTTATTTTCAGAAAAATTGACAGAATCTGATGTATAATATGAACATTAATACTTTTATAGAGAATCTTTTATATGCTAAAAGATTTGTTCAGCTACAACTAATTTTTAATTCTACATGAAAACCTTACTTTTAAAACGTCAAGGTTTATAAGCATATTTTTCAAGTGTGTAAACAAGATCATCAGCATTTTTGAGTTTTGTTTTTCCATGTTGATAAAATACAAGAACCCCAAAAGTAATGCAACTTCTGCAAGAATCAGCATTCATGAAACAGTGTATTAGTCAGTTATAGGTTATAGGCAAGATCAAAGATCCCTAACACTAGTGATTCAAAAACTGTGGAAACATCTATAAACATCTAGGAAAGAGTCACATTTTAGACTTATAGCTGTTTCAGTAACGCATGAAACCAAAATTGAAAACACATACACACTGAAAAAACATGGGATAAAACCGGACTCTCGGAATGTGGCGGACAATGAGAGCTGACAAGAGGCCAAGGAGAATGGCACAGGAACTTTCAACTGGCGATAGATCGAGAGAGAGACAGAGACCCAAATTGGAGCAATGGTCTGAGCTCTTAAGGTCCAAATGAGGAGCAGAAGGAGGGAGAACATGACCAAGGAAATCAGGACCACGAGGCGTGCACCCACCCACTGTGACAGTGGAACTGATCTATTGGGAGCTCTTCAAGGCCAGCTGGACTGGGACTGAATAAGCATGGGTTGAAACTGGACTCTCTGAACATGGCGGACAATGAAGGCTGATGAGAAGCCAAGGACAATGGCACTAGGTTTCGATCCTAATACATGAACTGGCTTTGTGGGAGCTTAGCCTGTTTTGATGCCTACCTTCCTGGGCCTGGATGGAAGTGGGAGGACCTTGGTCTTCCTGTAGGGCAGGGAATTTGGACTGCTCTTCAGTATCAGAGGGAGTGGGAATGGACTGGGGGGAGGAGAAGAGGAGTGGGGATGGGGGAAGGGAGTGGGGGAAGGGGGCAATGTGTGGGAGGAGGGGAGGGAAATGGGAAACGGGGAGCAGTTGGAAATTTTAATTAAAAAAGAATAAAAAAAAAAAGAAAACACATACACAGACAGAGCAAATATTTAACACTTTTTAAAATAGATTTTTGAAATCTAATTAAACAGATATTGTATTTACATATACATTTTTAAAAAAGAACGGTGGTCAAGAACAAAGCATATATACTATAAGTGAGCCAGTGATTTTAGAGAACTAAGTATTCACATAAGTAAGTTCAACGGAAACAATGCTAAAAGTAGGAATGAAATGGAATGATTAGAACCTTTGAAGACTGATTTTTGTTTTGCTTTTCAGTTTACCTGATCATTGTGTATACTGTTTTTAAAATTGGAAATAAAAAGTCTTAGAAAAAAGTTACAAGGAAAAGAAATGAGTGTGGAGGTCATCTTTGTGTGTTTCAAGGTATCACAACACAGAGAAGCTCATTCTATTTTACATCAAGTACATCCATTTTGTCTTTATTCTCCTTTGACACTCTGCATACATCCTTTATATAGTGCCAGAAAATACATTTTTCCTAGAAGTAGTTTCTCATGACCCCCACTCAACCCCTTACTCTAAAACACACAGAGCACTGTATAACCATTGACAGCCCTCAGCTTCTAAAAGGCATAAAAGCTGACATTTAAATGGCCTTTGATGTTCTACTATTCAATTAGCCTGCCTTAATCAGTGTGTTCCTGACTGTGTGGTATGCTGGGTGCCTTCCAGTAAGAAGACTGGAGGCAGCCAGATCCCCTTGGATTTAAAGAGCTGGAGACAACTAATTTTACAGTTTGAAACCTTGTTGCTGACTGTAAGGAGTTAATGGCTCAGATCAACAAACAAAGAACCCGAGAATACAAGTCCATTATTGCAGCCAGCAGTTACCCAATAGTTCTGATTAAGGGGTTCTCAAATGTCAATCATGAGTAAATTATGTACTAAAAACTATTCATGCACTATGTTCTTTGTGTTTAATCCACTCTCCATCTCTTTCTTTTTATTTTATTTGTAAGTTAGTAAGGTTGAAATGTTAAGGAGAATTAAATGCATACTGAATATACAAAAAAAATTTCATGAGTGTTCTTTATCAATTAATGTTCTATTGCATATAACTGAAAAAACACTACCTATTTTTTTCAATAAACTTAAATATTATGAAAAGATAGACTGTGCTCTTGATCATTTACTCTTGGTTTCACAATAGGTTAAACTGCTTTATCCTTTGTCATGGCAGTTACAGCACCTCACTTTGGTTGGTCTCACCCTGTGCCTTAAATAGTAAATGAAATATTAACAGATATGACCTGAACAATGACTTGAAATAATTGTGTGTGTGTGCACGTATATGTATAAGTGTACATGCATGTGTTTGTGTATATGTGTGTGTGTGTGTGTGTGTGTGTGTGTGAGAGAGAGAGAGAGAGAGAGAGAGAGAGAAGACAGCCAGAGTGACCCAGAGAGATAGACAAACACACACACACACAAAAAAAATTATGCTGATTCTTTGTCTATTTTTCATTACTATGAATGTTTTTCAACTATATTGAAACTCCAATTACGAATGTAAGGAAAAAAAATCCTGTTCTTGATTAGCCATCCCGAGTTGATCCTGAACCAGAACAACCACACACTGGAATAATGAATGGGGCACATGGACTCTTACTCCTATATCTGCAACAAGGAACATGAATGCCTCTGTCGCTTCTCACTATCCACTCAATGGAGATCCAAGGTGGTGGCAAGACTTTGAAATGAATGGGAGTGGGTGGTGTTTAGGTGGAAAATGTGCCTCCATTCCTCCTCCAAATCCCACTTTTCAGAAAGCCTGCCAAGGAGTGATATTCAAGACCACACCTACAGGTACTTAAGACCCAGACCTTAGACCTGCCACATGATTTCTCTCCTTCCTTTCTGAGATACGCTCATAAGTTGCTTTGCTCAGTTTATTAAAATCTGGCCTTATTAATTCGGCTGGATTTGACTTATTGACTTATTGCATTAGTAGAGAAATCCCCCTAAACCAGGGATTCAAAAATGCTTATCAGGTAGAATCAGTAAGATCAAGAATTCAACGAAGCTTTGGTGTCATAGCAAGTTTAAGTCTAGTTTAGATTAATTGGAAAGAGAGAAAAAAATAAAACAATTCTGCAAGGTTGTTCTTTAATTTCACTGTGACACACACATACACACAGAGAGACAGACAGAGACAAACTCATGTAATTCACATAATTGAAAGAAAAATAAGTGAATTTTGTAATTTTTTTGTCTGCATTAAAATATAGTCAATTTATTTAGGAATGTATATTACAGAATACATAAATATATATGTATATCTTTTTTTTATTCTTTTTTAATTAAAATTTCCACCTGCTCCCCGTTTCCCATTTCCCTTCCATCCTCCCAAATATTGCCCCCTCCCCCCAGTCCACTCCCCCTATCCCCACTCCTCTTCTCCTCCCCCCACACCATTCCCCCTCCCTCTCGATACTGAAGAGCAGTCCAAATTCTCTGCCCTGCGGGAAGACGAAGGTATTCTATCTATGTCCAGGAAGGTGAGCGTCTAAACAGGCTAAGCACCCACAAAGCCAGTTCATGTATTAGGATTGAAACCTAGTGCCATTGTCCTTGGCTTCTCATAAGCCTTCATTGTCTGCCATGCTCAGAGAGTCCAGTTTCAACCCATGTTTATTCAGACCCAGACCAGCTGGCCTTTTAAGTGTTATTAAAAACATATTTTTTCAACCATATATTCAGATTATTTTGTTCCTTCCCCAAGTCCTCTCAGATTCATCCTCATCCCTGCACCCACCCAAAATCACACTATTTTGTTATCTCTTTCAATAGAAAACAAATAGGCAACTAAAGGAACTAATAAACATAAAAATACCAGATTAGGTTAAATAAACAAACAGGAATGAATAAATAAGTCAAAAAAAGCATGCACACAAAAGACAACACAGACACTCACAAAAAAACTCAAACAATAAAAACACAGAAAGCATATATATGCATGGATACACACTATTGAACTTTCAGAAATTTCATATAAACTCAAAATTAGAAACTATAAAATATATGCAGAAATATGTAAGGCAAGAAATGTTCAGACAAAGCAGTAAGACAAAAACTCTCCAAAAATATCATTGTGTTCATTTTTCTGTTGTCCATTTTCTAGAATACTTGAGCGATTTTTGGTTATGATCTGCATATCATGGAGAAGGCCTTAAGTCTAATTAGATAGGAGCTGATTACTCTCACAATTTTTGTAAAATACATGTTTTAAAAATAATTTTATAAAGGGTGTCTTTGAATTGGTGTGATGGCTCAGTGATGAAGAACACCTATGAATTTTGCACAGGATTCAAGTTCAGTTCCCAGTACTCAGATCATGTAACTTACAATGGCATGTAATTCCAGCTTCAGGGACCTAACACCTTCTTCTGGCCACCACAGCCACTTGTATACACACACACACATGCACACACACACACACAGTATCTTAGAGGAAATCAAATATCTGTTATTTAAGATAGAATTTATTATGCAATGTAATGTTTGATCATATTATTTAATTTTTAAAATTCTTCTTGTCTCATGTAATAAATTTTCATTTCTTTATTTTATAAGCTCATGATTTTCACTTTTTTTCTAGAATTAAAATGATCATATATTTGCTTGTTATACTTTTATTTTGTACTTTTAATTTCATGGCCTAATAAAAACCAACTTCTTCTTTTCCTTGTATAAAGCATCATTTCTCTTATTATTGTGTGTGTGGCATATGTGTGCATGTGGAATTGCACTCACACTTGGTGTTTGTGGAAGACGAGAGTAAATGTCAAATGCCTATTATTTTCCCATTTCTGAATTTATTTATTTATTTATTTGCGATTTCTGCCTACTCCCAGCCACCGGCTCCCATTTCCGTCACTCTCCCACAATCAACTCCCCCTCCCTCAGCAGCCCAAAGAGAAGTCAGGGTTCCCTGACTTGTGGGAAGTCCAAGGATCTCCCACCTCCTTCCAGGTCTAGTAAGGTGAGCATCCAAACAGCCTAGGCTCCCACAAAGCCAGTACGTGCAGTAGGATCAAAACCCAGTGCCATTGTTCTTGACTTCTCAGCAGCCCTCAATTGTCCACTATGTTCAGCGAGTCCAGTTTTATCCCATGCTTTTTTTAGACCCAGTCCAGCTGGCGTTGGTGAGTTCCCAATAGAGCATTCCCATTGTCTCAGTGTATGGGTGCACCCCTTGCGGTCCTGAGTTCCTTGCTCTTGCTCTCTCTCCTTCTGCTCCTGGTTTGGACCTTGGGGTTGTAGTCTAGTGCTCCAATGTGGGACTCTGTCTCTGTCTCCTTTCATCGCCTGATGAAGGTTAATATCTAGGAGGATAACTATATGTTTTCCTTTGGGTTCACCTTCTTATTTAACTAGGATCACGAATTATAGGCTCAATGTCCTTTATTTATGGCTAGAAACCCATTATGAGTGAGTACATCCCATGTTCCTCTTTTTGGGTCTGGCTTACCACACTCAGGATAGTGTTTTCTATTTCTGTCCATTTGCATGCAAAATTCAAGAAGTCATTGTTTTTTTTTTTACTGCTGAGCAGTACTCTAATATGTATATATTCCATACTTTCTTCATTCTTTCTTCCATTAAAGGGCATCTAGGTTGTTTCCAGGTTCTGGCTATTACAAACAATGGTGCTATGAACATGGTTGAGCATATACTTTTGTAGTATGATAGGGCATCACTTGGGTAGATTCCCAAGAGTGGTATTGCTGGGTCCTGGGGTAGGTTGAACACAAATTTCCTGAGAAACCACCACACTACTTTCCGAAGTGGTTGCACAAGTCTGAATTCCCACCAGCAATTGATGAGTGTACCCCTTACTCCACATCCTCTCCAGCAAAGGCTATCATTGGTGTTTTTGATTTTAGCCATTCTGACAGGTGTAAGATGGTATCTCAAAGTTGTTTTGATTTGCATTTCCCTGATCGCTAAGGAGGTTGAGCATGACCTTAAGTGTCTTTTGGCCATTTGAACTTCTTCTGTTGAGAATTCTCTGTTCAGTTCAGTGCCCCATTTTTTAATTGGGTTAATTAGCATTTTAATGTCTAGTTTCTTGAGTTCTTTATATATCTTGGAGATCAGACCTTTGTCTGTTGCGGGGTTGGTGAAAATCTTCTCCCAGTCAGTGGGTTGCCTTTTTGTCTCAGTTTAAGGAGGTCCCATTTATTCAATGTTGCTCTTAATGTCTGTGCTGCTGGGGATATATGTAGGAAGTGGTCTCCTGTGCTCATGTGTTGCAGAGTACTTCGCATTTTCTCTTCTATTAGCTTCAGTGTGTTCAGACTGATATTGAGGTCTTTAATCCATTTGGACTTGAGTTTTGTACATGGTGATAGATATGGATCTATTTTCATTCTTCTACAGGCTGACAACCAGTTCCGCCAGCACCATTTGTTGAAGATACTCTCTTTCTTCTATTGTATACTTTTAGCTCCTTTATCGAAAATCAGGTGTTCATAGGATTGTGGGTTAAAGTCCAGGTCTTCTATTCGATTCCATTGGTCGATTTCTCTCTTTTTATGCCAATACCAAGCTGTTTTCAATACTGTGGCTCTGTAATAGTGTTTGAAGTCAAGGATGGTAATGCCTCCAGATGAACCTTTATTGTATAAGATTGTTTTGGCTATCCTGGGTTTTTTGTTTTTCCATATAAAGTTGATTATTGTCTTCTCAAGGTCTGTGCAGAATTTTGATGGGATTTTTGATGGGGATTGCATTGAATCTATAAATTGCCTTTGGTAGAATTGCCATTTTTACTATGTTGATCCTCCCAATCCAAGAGCAAGGGAGATCCTTCCATTTTCTTGTGTCCTTTTCAATTTCTTTCTTCAAAGACTTAAAGTTCTTGTCAAATAGATCTTTCATTTCCTTGGTCAGAGTTAGCCCAAGATATTTTATGCTATTTGTGGCTATCGTGAAAGGTGATGTTTCTTTGATTTCCCTCTCTGCTTCCTTATCCTTAGGGTATAGGAAGGCAACTGATTTTTTTGGAGTTGATCTTGTATCCTGCCACATTACTAAAGGTGTTTATCAGCTGTAGGAGTTCTTTGGTAGAGTTTGTGGGGTCGCTTATGTATACTATCATATCATCTGCAAATAACGAAAGTTTAACTTCTTCCTTTCCAGTATGAATCTCCTTGATACCCTTATGTTGTCTTATTGCTGTTGCTAGAACTTCAAGCACTATATTGAAGAGGTATGGAGAGAGTGGACAGCCTTGGCGTGTTCCTAATTTTAGTGGAATGGCCTTGAGTTTTTCTCCATTTAATTTAATGTTAGGTCTCGGCTTGCTGTAAATAGCTATTATTATATTAACTATGACCATTGTATCCGTAATCTCTCCAAGACCTTTATCATAAAGCAGTTTTGAATTTTGTCGAATGCTTTTTCAACATCTAATGAAATGATCATATGTTTTTTTCTTTCAGTTTATTTATATGGTGGATTACATTGATAGATTTGTGTGTGTTGAACCAGCCCTGCATACCTGGGCTGAAGCCTACTTGATCACAATGGATAATTTTTCTAATGTGTTCTTGGATTCAGTTTGCCTGTATTTTATTGAGGATTTTCGCATTGATGTTCATGAGTGAGATTGGCCTGTAATTCTCTTTCTTGATTAAGTCTTTGTGAGGTTTTGGTATCAGGGTGACTGTAGCTTCATAAATGGAATTTGGCAATGACTCTTCTATTTCTATATTGTGAAATACGTTAAGGAGTATAGGTAATAGCTCTTCTTGGAAGTTCTGGTAGAATTCTGCATTGAAACCATCTGGACCTGGACTTTTTTTGGAAGGGAGGTTTTTGATAACAGCTTCTAATTCTTCATGACTAAAAGGTCTATTTAGATTGTTCACCCGGTCTTGGTTTAACTTTGGTATATGGTACTTATTTAAAAAATTTTCCATTTCTTTTGCATTTTTCAGTTTTTTAGCATATAGGCTTTTGCAATAAGATCTAATGATTCTTTGAATTTCCTCTGTGTCTGTGGTTTTGTGTGCCTTTTCATTTCTGATCTTATTTATTTGTGTGTTCTCTCTCTTGTTTAATTAGTTTGGATAGGGGTTTGTCGATCTTGTTGATTTTCTCCAAGAACCAACTTCTTGTTTCATTGATTCTTTGGATTGTTTTCTGTGTTTCTATTTGGTTGATTTTAGCCCTCAGTTTGATTATTTCCAGTCTTCTACTCCTCCTGGGTGAGTCTGCTTCTTTTTTTTCTCGAGCTTTCAGGTGTGCTGTTAAGTCTCCAATGGTGCTTTCTCTTTTTTCTTTAAGTGGGCACTTATTGCTATGAACTTTCCTCTTAGCACCGCTTTCATGGTGTTCGATAGGTTTGAGTATTATGTCTCTTTATTTTGATTAAGTTCAAGGAAGACTTTAATTTCTTTCTTAATTTCTTCCTTGACCCAGGTGTGGTTAAGTAGTTGACTGTTCAGTTTCCATGAGTTTGTTGGCTTTCTGGGGGTAGCATTGTTGTTGCCTTCTAACTTTAATCCGTAGTTATCTGTTAAGACACAGGTGGACACTGATTTTTTTGTATCTGTGGAGGTTTCCTTTGTTACCAAGTACGTGGTCAATTTTCGAGAAGGTTCCATGAGCTGCAGAGAAGAAGGTACATTCTTTCCTATTTTGGTGGAGTGTTCTATAGATGTCTGTTAAGTCCATTTGCTTCATTACCTCCAATAATTCTCTTAGTTCTCTATTAGGTTTCTGTCTGATTGACCTGTCCATTGGTGAGAGAGGTGTGTTGAAGTCTCCTACTACTAGTGTGTGTGGTTTGATGTCTGCCTTGAGTTTTAGTAATATTTCTTTTTCATAAGTGTGTGCTTTTATATTAGGGGCATAGATATTCAAGATTGAGACTTCATCCTGAAGAATTGTTCCTGTTATGAGCATAAAATATCCATCTCGATCTCTTCTGATTGATTTTAGTTTGAAGTCAGTTTTGTTAGAAATTAGTATGGCCACACCTGCTTGTTTCTTAGGATATTTGCTTGAAAAACGTTTTCCCAACCCTTTACTCTGTGTAGATGCCTGTCTTTTTTGGTTGAGATGTGTTTCTTGTAAACAGCAGAATGTTGGATCCTGTTTTCGTATCCAATCTCTTAGTCTGTGCCTTTTTATAGGTGAATTGAGTCCACTGATATTAAGTGATATTAATGACCAGTGGTTGTTTACTCTGGTTATTCTTATTGTTTTTCGTAGTAGAGTTTGTGTGTCTCTCTTCTTTGAGTTGTGCTGGTGAATGGTCACTAGATGCCTGAGTTACTGTGGGCAGTGTTGGCAATGCTGGATTCCTTGGGTTGTGATTTTCCTTCTATTACTTTCTGTAAGGCTGGATTTATGGCTATGTATTTTTTAAATTTGTTCTTATCCTGTAATGTTTTGTTTTCTCCATTGATAGTGAATGATAGCTTGGCTGGATATAGTAGTTTGGGCTTGCATCCATGGTCTCTTAGTTTCTGCAGTACCTCTGTCTAGGACCTTCTGGCTTTCATGGTTTCCCTAGAGAAGTCAGGTGTAAGTCTGATCGGTTTACCTTTATAAGTAACTTGCCCTTTTTCCTTTTCAGCTCTTAATATTCTTTCTTTAATCTGTATGTTTTGTATTTTGATTATTATATGGCGAGGGGATTTTTCTTTAATCCAGTCTGGTGTTCTGTATGCTTCTTGAATATTTAAAGGAATATCTTTCTTTATGTTGGGAAAATTTTCTTCCATAATTTTGTTGAAAATATTTTCTGGGCCTTTGAGCTGTATCTCTTCTCCTTCTTGTATCCCTATTATTCTTAGGTTTGGTCTTTTTATTGTGTCCCATATTTCCTGAATGTTTTGTGATGAGAATTTGTTGGATTTGCTGTTTTCTTTGATCAGTGCGTTTACTTTCTCTATGGTATCCTCAGAATCTGCAATTCTTTCTTCTATCTCTTGTATTCTATTGATTATGCTTGTTTTTGTAGTCTCTGCTCGTTGACCTAGATTTTCCATATCCAGCTGGTCTTCAGTTTGTGTTTTCTTCCTTGCTTCCATTTCAGTTTTCAATTCTTGGACTGTTTCCATTACCTTTTGATCGTTTTTTCCTGGTTTCGCAGGGTATCATTTACATATTTACTCATTTCTTCAAACTTTTTGTTATACTTCTTATCCATTTCTATAAAGGCATTTTTTACATCATGTTTAAGGGACTCTATTGCTTTCATAAAGTCCATTTTTTCCTCTTCTTCTGTATAAGGGTGTTCAAGTCCATCTGTTGTAAGATCATTGGGTTCTGGTGTTTTCATGTTGGTTTTCAGATTGTTGGGTGAATTCCTCCCTTGCGCCTGCCCATCTCTTCTTACCAATGCAGTCTAATGGGTTTTCTAAAACAGGATCAGGTTTCCCTGCTGGCCAGGGCCCTGCTTACAAAATTCCCTCACTTTGTTTCCTGGCTCCAGCTGCGGGCCAAAAGGGTCTTGAGGAACAGGACCAGGCTCCCCATTTGCCAGGGACCTCACCAACAAAAGGCCTACCACTCTGCATGCCAGCCACCCAAACAAAGAAACTCCTGCTGCCCTCTGCCCCGAGCACCCGATCCAGCGCCCAAACAGGCTGAACTGGTTGATCCTGCAGCCCCGTGGAAGGGAAGGAGAAGGAAGGAAGCCCCTGGGCACAAGCTGGGATGGGCTAGGGAGAGAGAGGTTGCAGCAGAGGAGGAGCAGCCCCAGCAGAGGGGAGCTGCCCCTGCAGAATGACCGGGTGACAAGGGGGTCGGGGAGTGCCCCCACTTCTTTTCTTGGGTCTCGCCGTGGGCCAAGAACACTCTCCTCACTCAGGAGGGTCTTCAGGGAAAGAACTAGGCTCCCCGTTTGCCAGGGACCTCGCCAACAAAAGGCCTACCACTCTACAGGCCAGCCACCATAAAACCTACTTGATTTAATTGTAGTGGGATGATATACTCTCAGTGTGGGCTTCACTATTTCATGCTTGGACCTTTGCATCTGCTCCGGGTCTCTGCCACATCTCACAATATAGACCAGATTGGCCATAAATACACAGAGATCCACTTGCCTCTGCCTCCCAAGTGCTGGTATTAAAGTTATGCATCACCACAGCCATTAAAAATGAAGCCAAGAATGGTCAGGAGCTCATATCTCCTGCCTTGTACTCTGCAGCATGTTTTACCTTCAACCATCACCATAGCTAACACCAACTTATATTTTTAGACAGAGTTTGGGGGTGAAGCTAGACATCACTTCAGCTTTTTTGGTGAGTCAGCAAGACTCAGAGATCATCTCTGGGGTTTTCTGTGTGTTCCACACCCAGTCAAACATTTCAGTCCCTGAAAGAACAAATACTTGTCACAACTAGTTTTAACACCCTCAAAAACGTGTATTGATTTTTTCAAAGCAGAATTCCCTATTTTACCTCAAGCATCATGCGTCACATAGGCACTTTTCCATATCATAGAATCCTTTCTTATATAGAAGATATGCACAAGCATGATTATTTAGCCAGTATGGTGAATCCCTTTAAAATACTCCTGTTTTCACATGTTTTTTCTTGGGTCTAAAAATAATTTGTTTGAGAATATTTAATTTCAAATGCTAATCTCAATATCCATGGCTGTGTTTTCATTATTTACACCCAAGGAATTCTCAAAAATAAAAAAGAGAAATTAGGAAACCAGAGGTTATACCATTCTGCATGTTCAGGAATCTGGTCCACACATTTATTACCTAAGATGGTGACCTAAAGAAGTCCTACTATAAAGAGAAAGCAAAAGTGACTCCCACAGTATTATTTTCTTTTCATAGCAATATTTCCCATTGAGGTGAGTTTTCACTTACTCTTCACTGTTTAATTTTGGTGTAAATAAAAATTCCTATCCACATCATTCTAAAATAACATATTTGTGAATTAGTAGGAATGGAGTTTTAATTTTAGAACATTATTTTATAAGAATTATTGCTTGAGTTCTATCATATCACACATAATAAGGAAATAGACTCCTTAGAACTAACTGTCATTGAAAATATTTTAGGTCAGATGGTTGAAGAGAGCTAGGATTCTATGCTAGGTATACTAAATGCTATTATTATCCTACAAAATATATCATATCAAACCATGTATCATTAGACAAATGCTATGACAAAATTATTGTATTTTATTTGTCTGACAATTAATGATACAATTGTAATCATACATTGTTATAATTATGTGCATATCTTAAACAGTTGTTGCTTATTAGTGTAACTCTCAGTTCACATTTAAATATTTACCTAAGGCTGCAAGTACAGGAGGTGGCATCAGTAATACAGTAGGTTTAGAAACTCTAAAAGATAAACTGTAAGCACCTGTTCAACATTTTCAAAGCCAAAGTTAATGAAAAATAAAACATTTAATTTAATATTGAATCTAGAAACTGTATTTCTTAGACTTTTTTTTGTTTTATTTTTTGTTAGCCTACTGCCTTATGGACAATGAAATCTGGAAACTAATGAAAGCAAAACCCTCAGTTGTGTCCTTTTCTTTAGCTAAGAATGAAATACACATAAACACACACACACACAACAAAGAGAGAGAGAGAGAGAGAGAGAGAGAGAGAGAGAGAGAGAGAGAGACTGCAAACACACATGTGGTACAATCAGAGTAAAAAGTTAAAAATTAAAATCATGGAAACCTGAAGCTTGAATTTTATAGCAAGATATTGGCAATGTTTTGAAAGGACAATGGAAGTTAATAAGTGGTCCCTAGTTTGGAATACTGTCAATTATATTTTGCATTTCATACTTAGTCACTAGTATTAATTATTGTCTTATTATATTAAGCTAGAAATATTTACTTCACAATTTTTTTCATAAATGTGATTTTGCATGTGTTGCAAAGTATGTTGATGCCACAGGATAACATAGGGTGTTATTCCTCAGTAAATCCATCCATTTCCAGTGAGTCAGAGCTTCTCTTTGGTTTAGAGTTTACATTTTAGGCTAGACTGAACACATGGTACTCTCCCTGACTCTACCTCCCTGACATTAGAACTACAAGTAGATGCCACATAAGCTGATACTTTTACTTGAGTTCTATGTACCAAACTCCAGTGCTTATGTTTGCAATATCACTGTTTTACCAACTAAGCTACTTCTCCAGCCTGGACTCTTCCTAATTTCCTCCTTAGGGTACACTATTGCAATGTTTCCTCTAGAAAGCATCTTGTTTTGATCAAACCATTGGGGCAGGTGAGAAGATCCTTCAAACCACCTTGTTAACTGGTACTACCCAGTTAAGTTTGAACTACATTAAGACTAGAAAACTTTCTCGGATGTGTGTCCCTTTCCTTCATAGCCTTGATTTTTCACTAGAAGTGCTGATACAGTATTGAATCACAATTCTACCTCAGTATGGTTTTCCCTTGACTGCTTTGGTTTATATATTTATACCTTACTTCCCACTGTCTTTTTATCACACAGTACATGAGGAAATGCTATTACATACAATGTATTATATGCTTTTTTTGAAAAGAATTTGAAGAAGCCTATAACTGATTGTATTTTTAATACTCATCTAACATGATTCTTTCTCCTTTGAGCTTCATTATATATGTTGAAAGGCTTTCATTTTGTTCATAATGTATCTTTCCATATTTCACTAAGGAACATCCGCGTCAAAGGAATTGCTAAGGAACATATCTTGCTAAGATCTTAATTCAATAAACAGTGAGACAGATAAAGTGTATTTCATTTTCACATATCAGAAAGAATAAGAAAACATTATGAATTTTTCTTCAACTTCCATTGTGTAGAGAATAGTACTTCAGAAAGAGAATGTAGCCTTCTGAGAAAATGAAGGCACATTATCAAGTAATTAATTAAACTATAAATTAAATATTTTTAACCTTGAAAATGTATTACTATCTCAAAGGCAACCTATAAAATTAATATGTATCCCTATAAATTTTATATTTAAAGGGCTCAGGATGATTCATAGATAAGAAAGTTAATTTAAGAACATTTAAATAAACAATTTATACATCTCTGTCTCAAGAAAAACCTCTTCTTACATCAGGAATCTCTTTTCATGGTGTAACATGTAGTCAGGAAGACTTGGGTCTCTTTTAAGTCTTCTTTTCAGGAGGGATGTCTGCTGTATGTTCTGAATGTATCATTACAAAGGTATATACATTTCCTTCATGAACACTCATGCAAATAGTCAACAAAATACTAAAAAACTGAATCCAAGAGCACATCAAAGATCTCATTCACCATGCTGAAGTAGACATTATCCCAGAGATACAGGGATGGTTCAACATAAAAATCTATCAATGCAATCTACCACATAAACAAAATTAAAGAAAAAATACATTGTAATCTGAGTAGATGCTGAGAAAGCCTTTGGAAATATCCAACATCCCCTCATAATAAAAGTTTTAGTGAGATCAGGAATAAATAAAACATACCTAAACATAATAGAAGGAATATACAACAATCCAACATCCTGTTTCAAAGAGCTGCTAGTTTTTCCCGGCCAATTAGCCCCAAAATAATCGCAGAGAAATAGTATTATTTAAATCACTGCTTGTCCCATTAGCTCTAGCTTCTTATTGGCTAACTTTTGCATCTTAATTTAACCTATATCCATTAATCTATGCATCACTATGAGTTTGTGACCTACCAGCAAAGTTTCAGCATGTCTGTCTCTAGCAGTGACTCCATGGCTTCTCTCTGACTCCACCTTCTTCCTCCCAGCATTCAGTTTAGTTTTCCCTGCCTAGCTCTGTTCTACCTTATCAGTCCAAGACGGTTTTCTTTTTGCATTAATGGTAATCACAGCATACAGAGTGAAATCCCACATCAACAGCCAGTATCAAAGTAAATGGAGGGGAACTCAAAGCAATTCCACTAAAATCACAAACAAGACAAGGCTTTTCACTCTCCATATCCATTCAGTATTGTGCAGGAAGTTCTTGTTAAGAGCAAAAAGGAAGATCAAAAGGATGCAAAATGGAAGCAAGAAATCACAATATTGCTATTTGCAGATCATAGGATGATATACAAAAGTGACTCCAAATGCTACACCTGATAAACACCTTCATCAAAGTGGCTGGATATAAAATTTACTGAGTAGCCCTCTTATATACAAATGATAAATGGGTTGAGAATGAAATCAGAGGAAAAGCACCCTTCAAAGTAGTCACAAACAATATAAAATATCTTGGGGTAACTCTAACCAAGCAAGTGAAAGACATGTATAACAATAATTTTAAGTGTTTGAAGAAAAAAAATTAAGAAGATATCAAAGGATACAAAGGCCTTCCATGCTCAAGAATCAGTAGGATTTGCATAGTAAGAATGGCCATCTAACCTAAAGTAATCTACAGTTTCAGTGTAATCCCCAATAAAATACCAATATAATTTCCTACAGAACTTGAAAGAACAATTTTCAACTTCATAAGGAAAAAAATGAAAAACCCAAAATAGATAGAACAATCATGTATGATAAAAGAATTGCTAGAAGTAACACCATTTCTGATTTAAGGCTGTACTACAGAGTGATAATAATAAAATCTAAATGGTATTGTCATAAAAACAGACAGATCTAACAATGGAACTAAATCAAACTCAGACATAAATCCAAACACCTATGGATAGTTGAATTTTTTCAAAAACAAAACAAAAACTGAAAACACAAAAAACAAAATTATACAGTGGAAGGAAGATTAACAAATAGTTCTGGCACAACTGTATGTCTACATGTAGAAGAATTCAAATAGATACATATCTATAATCCCCCACACAACTTAGGTCCAAGTGGATCAAAATATCAACACAAATTCAGATTATCTGAACCTGATAGAAGAAAAAGTGGGAAATAGCCTTGAATGCATTGGAACATTGTACAACTTACTGAATATAATACCAATAGCATAGACACTAAAACTGCTCATTAATAAATGGGACCTCATGAAGATTAGAAGCTTCTGTAAGGCAAAGGATGTGGTCAACAGATCAAAATATCAGCCTACAGAATGGGAAAATATCTTCAACAGTCCTCCATCCAACAGAGGACTGATCTCTAAAATACATAAAAAAAACCTTAAGACTAGACATAAAAAAACCAAATAATCCAATTAAAAAGGGTACAAATCTAAACAGAAATTTTCCAACAGAAGAATATCATATGGACTAGATAAAACTTAAAGAAATGTTCAACATCCTTAGCCATCAGGGAAATGCAAATAAAAATGTGATACCATCTAACATCAGTCATAATTGATAAGATCAAAAACACCAATGATAGCTTATGTTGAAGAGGGTGTATGGCAAAGGGAACATGCCTCCAATGCTGGTGAAAGTTTAAACTTGAACAATCACTTTAGAAATCATTATGAAAGTTTCTCAAAAACTTACAAAGCAACCTTTCTCAAGACCTGATGTGGGAAGGTCATTTGTCTATCTGTTGCTCTTATTGGTTAATTAATAAAGAAACTGCTTGGCCTGATAGGTAAGTACATAGGTGGGTGGAGTAGACAGAACAGAATGCTGGGAAGAAGGGAAGTGAGAGAGACGTGATGGAGCCAGCCACCAGGTCGGACAAGCTGAATCTTTCCCGGTAAGCCACCACCTCATGGTGCTACACACATTAATGTAAATGGGTTGATCAAAATCTAAGAGTTAGCCAGTAAGAGGCTGAAACTAATGGGCAAGTCAGTGTTTAAATGAATATAATTTGTGTGTTGTTATTTGGGGCATAAGCTAGCCGTGCAGGAGCTGGGCAAGATGAAAAGCAGTCCTGCTTGCCTCATCACTACAAAGACCCCACTGTATCACTCTTGGGCATATACCCAAAGGACAGTCCATCATACAGTAAGGACACTTCCTCATCTATATTCATAGCAGCTTTATTTGTAGTAGTCAGAATCTGTAAACAACCTAGATGCCACTCAACTTGAGACTGGATAATGAGAATGTGTTACATGTATGCAATGGAGTATTATGCAGCTATTGAACACATTGGCATTATAAAATTCAAGGCAAATGGATGTAACTAGAAAAAAAATCATCCTGAGTGAGGTAACACAGATCCAGAAAGCAACCATGCTAGGTACTCACTTATAAGCAGATATTAGCTGTAAAGGAAAGAACAAGCATGCTACAATTCACTGTTGCAGAGGTACTGGATAACATGGATCTCCTAGAAAGGGGAAATAGAAGAAATCTCTTGAAAGAAATGGGGGTAGATAAAATGGTAACATGAAGGATTGGGGTTACAGGTGATGGATGGGGAGTATACTGAAAGACAGGACTAGAATGGAGATACATTTCTGGATGATGTAGAAACCTGAGATAAGGGAAATGCCCAGGAATCCACAAAACTCCTAGTAATGGATGCATAGCCTTAACTGACCATTTACTGTGACTGGGTAGGACTTCCCATGGCCGCATTGGATTGCCAGCTCAGTCATACAATTTTGCATTCTGTCCTGCCTATGATATGTGGAAGGTAAGGGTGGCATGGAGCTTGTGGGAATGGCCAATTAATGATGTGTCCAGGCTCAGGCCCATACCAAAAGAGTGAGCCTATTGCTCTTCCAGAACCTAGAGCCTGGATAGTGCAGAGACCTAGGAGAGAACCAAACATGACTGGATTAAATGAAATAATGTCAATGCTTGATGCCTAAAAATATTCTGAAATAGTACTCCAATTGTAATCAGAGAGCCTTCATCTAGTAACTGATGGCAACTGATGCATAGACCCATAGCCAAGTATTGGGGCAAGCTGGAGGAATGCCACTGAAGACAGATATGAAAAACTGTGTGAGCCAGAGGTGGGGTGGGGACTGGGGCAAGTATATCACAAGAAAATCCACAGAAACAACTAAGATCCCCTCATAGGCAATCACAGAATCTGGGATTTTGCATGGAACAGACCTAAGCTCTCTACATATGTTTGAAAATTGTGTAGCTTGGTGTACCTGTGGGACTCGTAGCAGTGGAAGAAAGAGCTGTCTTTAATGCTTTGGCTGGCTTTTGGGAACATATCCCTCATAATGAGTTGCCTTACTCATCCTTAATTCAAGGGGAGATGCTTAGTCCTACAGCAACTTGATATACCTTATACCAAGCTTTGCCAATACCCACGAGAGGTCTGCCCCTTTCTGGACAGAAACAGAGGAGGAGTGTATTGTGAGAGTGTGAATGGGAGAGGGAATAGGAGGAGAGGAGGGAGAGAAAACTGTGATCAGGTTGTAAAGTAAATAAATTTAATTAACAAAAAAGTCTATACATAATTTTCATGGTCATACATATATTCTTTCCCTTTCCTGTTAAGTTTTGCCTTGCATATATTTTGTTCTTGGGGTAAAAGAAAAGAATAATAAAAAAGATAAGGTCCTTGAAAGTAAGTTACAGGCTGTCAAGAAGTCAGTGGATATGAGAGCATGAAGGAAGGAGATGGTCGAAGAGGGAGAAGGATGGAGAGGGAAAGTAATGAAAGAGATCTTGATAGAGAGAGCCACTATGGGGTTAGGGAGAATCCTGGTTCTAGGGAAATTCTCAAGAATCCACAAGGATCCTACCCTGGAAAAGGTACTAGAACTGATCTTCCCCTGTAATCATATTGGTAAATACCCCAACTATCACCATAGAACCTTCATCCAGAAACTGATGTAACCAGATAGAGAGATCCATAAGCAAGCAACAGACCAAGATCTGAGTATCCAATCAAAGAGAGAGAGAGAGAGAGAGAGGAGGGAACTTATGAGCAAGGGAGGTCAAGATCACGATAGAGATATCTACAGAGACAGCTAAAACAATTTGTGGAAGCTCATGAGCTCTAAACTGACAACTGCAGAATCTCCATGTGATCCAACTAGGCCCTCCATATGTGGAAGATAGTGGTGAAGCTTGAACTATCTAAGGAGTCCCTGGTAATGTGACCAGGATTTATCCCTGATGTATGGACAAGCTTTTTGGAACCTATTTCCTATGGAGGATGCCATGCTTAGCCTTAATGCAGGAGAGGGGGAGAGGGTCTTGATCCTGCTCCAACGTAATATGCCAAAGTGTTGACTTCCCATGGAAGCCCTTATACTTTGAGAGGAGTGGATGGGGTTTGGGATGTGGGAGAGGTGAGGCTTGTGGGGGAGGTATGGGATGTGAGGTAGAAGAGGAAACTGGTTGTAATTTAAAATGAAATTTAAAAATAGATAAATAAATAAAAATTAAAAAAAAGACACAATGTGTGAAATTCTCCAGGTAAAAATGGGGCAGACACCAAGCATATAGTCTCATTTTGTAGTCACAATGTGCCTTCAAGTAGTCCTCTACTACCTTTCTTACTATGCTGTTATGTTTTGTCCTAGTTTAATTAAGGAATAATTATCAATAAAGGTTAAATAGATATAAATTTAATGTGTGTTAAAATATTTGAATTCTTTCAGTGAGGGAAATCCAGGAGTCCCAAGGAACACAAAGCATATTTCCCAGCAAAGATCCATGTAGAGACAAAAATAAAGGAGCAGGAGAGGCACAGTCGAGTTATTTTAGGGAAGTAAATTTAAACAGTACCTACACTAAAAGTAATGTACTAGTCTATTGTAATAAATTATTTTTGTAACATGAGCAGGGCCTGCTTGTTGGGGTTTCTGTCCCACCAAGTACCCCACAGCCAGCAAGCCCCAAAGAAAATCACACAGAGATCTCTATAAGTTATAAAGCTGATTGGTCCATTAGGTCAGGGTACTTATTAGCTCTTGTAGCTTATATTAACACATTATTCTGATCTATGTTAGCCTGTGGCTCAGTACCTTTCACAGCTGGGCAGGTCACATCCTGCTTCTTTGGAGTTTAGGCAGGAGTGGGGGGAATCAACTTCTTCCTTTCCAGAAATCTCCTGTTCTCATTGCATCATTTCTACTTCCTTTCTGGTTTTCCCAAATATACTTCCTGCCTGGCCAATCAGTGTTTATTTAGCACATGATTGACAGATTACAGACAATTCTCCAGCACTTTTTATTTATGTTACCTGTAACTTGTAAAAATACTAATGTCTCTATAGCAACAATTGCATACATAAGTCTAATCAGAATATATAAACTGTGATTAGCACCTGGTAATTATTTCCATTTGTCAAAATTTAATTTTCATTTGATTTTTCCCTCTTGTACAACATTAAGCATTTTGGGGCTTTCATAGTTTTATAAAAAAAAAGGATTTGTCCAATTTTTCACATTCCAGCACCAAACTATGATTTATACTACCTGCCTACTTTAGTTCACTCCAAAGTTTAGGTTTACTGTGTTACAACTGATCTGGTACAGCAATCAGAAAGAACCTGCTTCTCAATTTCAGTTTGTTCTGAGATCCCCACTGACTTCTGGCAGATTCATAATGTGCAAAGCTTTAACCTTATGCCTTTACTATCAGATGTGATTTTTTTTAACTAACATTCACATTTCTTTCACATCAGTATTTTCAAATGTCTATTTCAAATCCTGACATAATATTTTCCTTAATTTTGTCTGCACTATGATTTTACTGAGTTCTGTGGCTTTAAGTCTAACCACTACTAACAGCTTTGACAAAGTTCTACAGATCTCTTTCGTGGCATGTAAGTAGAGTGTATTGTATTTCACAATAGAACTTTGTTGACATGGAATTCCATACAATCAGTTTATACATCACATAGGTCTTCTTCTCAAATATTCTGTAAAGGACAATAGCTATTTTAGGGGAAGTAACTAAAAACTGTGCAAAAAATCATTTGCTGTATTTATAATTTATAAGTGTGGAAATGGACTGAATAATCACAATTTCAACTAACACAGTAAGATTTTCATTCCAAGGAGGTATTACTTGATGGGATGCCTGTTCTAGACCCTCACCTTTAGGCATTTAAGGACCAGTGAAGATTCGTGCTAGAAATGATTAAGAAGGAATGGCTGTGGTATTGCATGTTTCTGTTCAAAGTTTTTTTTTTTTTTTTTTTTTTTTTTTTTTTGGTTTTTCGAGAAAGTGGTTTTGGAGCCTGTCCTGGAACTAGCTCTTGTAGACCAGGCTGGTCTCGAACTCACAGAGATCCACCTGTCTCTGCCTCCCGAGTGCTGGAATTAAAGTTTTATGGAATATACTTAGGAGACAAAAATACAAAAATTTCTGGAAATATCAGTTCTATAAAATAGGGCTTAGACAAAAGCTTAAAATTCAAATTGCATTAAATATATGTGCATATACATTTAGAAGTGACTAAGGAATAGAAATGAAGGGGTGATTTGCTAATTCTCTGGTAAAAGAAAAATTTCACACATAAAAATTTAGAAAAAAATAATGAAATATATTTATTTTACCTACAGGGGTTTCTTTAGAAGCATAAAATGATACTTTTATAGCATAAAAAACAAAAAGTGCCACTTAATATTGAAATATGAATTGCTTTTATGATTAAAGTTTAACAGATGGATGAATATTATTCAAAGATAAAACAAAATTACTAAATTGTAGCCAAGTAGAACTATCGTAATGAAATTTTATTTTGGAAGTATTTTTTTCTCTCTTGCTCCTAGCAGCTTTTTAGAAATATAATTGAGAACTAATAATCACAATTGCTTTTATAAATATAATTACTTTAAGGATTATAAACAGGTTATTTGTTCTTGGGCATGTATCAGTTAACCTTCATTGTTATCTTGGTTGATTTTAGAATCACCATGGAAATACATCTCTGGAGTTACCTAAGAATATTTTTGCAAGAAATCCTCAAGTGAGATGCATCAAAAGACCTAGGCTGTCTAAGCAGCATACGTTAACTGAGAACTAACATTCATCTCACCCTGATTTCTGACAAGAGATGCAATGTGACCAACTTCCTCATACTCCTGCTGCTAGAACTTCCTTCCATGTTCAACTGCAGCCTCAAGTTTGAGACAAAAAGGAATTCTTATTTCCACAGTCATAATCATCTCAAAGCAAAGAACAAACCAAAATAAAGCCATAAAAGATGAAGAAACTTGTGTAGGTTGAGGAAGATTAAGTTGGCCTTTGTACAGAATGGTAATATTAATAGCAAATATGATTAATATTTAAATATGATATTTCCTTTACAAATATACCTTGTGGCTTTGAAAGACAAAAGTAAAAATTTTTATTCAGTTTGAACACTCATTTTTCCATTTGTATTTATTGTTGTTTTAATGCTTTATCATTGTTTCAGGTATAAGAAATTTATTTCATGATAAATGTTTATGTAATTACTTACTGGTGCCTTTCTCATTCATAAATAGTTCATATTCTTCCTTACTCTCTCCCTCTATCTCTTTCTCTTTCTCTCTCCCCCTCTCTTTCCTTCCCCTCTCTGTGTCTCTGTGTGTGCCTGTCTATCTCTATGCCTCAGTCTCTTTCTATCTCTCTATTCTCTATCTCTCAGACACATGCACACAGATAAATTGTAATTTTATTCATAAAAATGTAGTTTTGTGATTATCCCCTGTTACTGCCTTTCTCTTTTACATTTCATTAGATCTTTAGATGCAAAATATTGATATTTTATTTTTATTTTTATTTATATGCATGTGTGTCTTTGTGAGACAATGCCATTCACATGAAGTGCCTCAAAAGGCAGAAGAAAATCTTGGATTCCCTAGAGCTGGAATTAAAGCTTGAGTACAGCCAGATATGAGAGAACCAAAGTCTGGTCCTCTGGAAGAGCAGTAGACACTCATCACTAGCCATCTCTCTTCTCAGCCCTGTAAATGTTTTGGTAAGAATAATGAGCATATAGATACACAAAGCATAAGTTTGTACATAATGAAATAATTAACTTCAAATAAAACAAATTAAAAGTGTGGTAGATATTGTTAATATATTGATAGGTTCTGCAATAGAAAATAAAATAACACAATTTCAAGAGATTCTTGAGATATCGGAAAGTTACCTTGAACAGATGCATTTTATTGGTTTATACTTCACAGAGAATATGAATAATTTGGTAAAGCTTGGGCAGCTAAAATGCGGTCAATCTAGACTTCAAGGCACTAGTTTTATACTGTATAAATTTTAAAGTTAAGCCTCTGCTGGAGAGGTTGTGGAGAAAGGGGCACTCTCATCCATTGCTGGTGGGAATGCAAACTTGTGCAACCACTTTGGAAAGCAGTGTGGCGGTTTCTCAGGAAAGTCGGGTTCAACCTACCTCTCGACCCAGCAATACCACTATTGGGAATATACCCAAGAGATGCCCAAACATACAACAAAAGTATATGCTCAACTATGTTCATAGCAGAATTGTTTGTAATAGCCAGAACCTGGAAACAACCTAGATGTCCTTCAATGGAAGAATGGATGAAGAAAGTATGGAATATATACATATTAGAGTACTACTCAGCAGTAAAAAACAATGACTTCTTGAATTTTGCATACAAATGGACGGAAATTGAAAACACTATCCTGAGTGAGGTAAGCCAGACCCAAAAAGAGGAACATGGGATGTACTCACTCATATTTGGTTTCTAGCCATAAATAAAGGACATTGAGATTATAATTCGTGATTCTAGAGAAGCTAAATAAGAAGGTGAACCCAAAGAAAAACATATAAGCATCCCCCTGAATATTAACCTTCATCAGGCGATGAAAGAAGACAGAGACAGAGACCAACATTGGAGCACTGGACTGAAGTCTCACGATCCAAAGGAGGAGCAGAAGGAGAGAGAGCACGAGCAAGGAACTCAGGACCGCGAGGGGTGCACCCACACACTGAGGCAATGGGGATGTTCTATCGGGAACTCACCAAGGCCAGCTGGCTGGGGACTGAAAAAGCATGGGACAAAACCGGTCTCGCTGAACATAATGGACAATGAGGACTACTGAGAACTGAAGAACAATGGCAATGGGTTCTTGATCCTATTGCACGTAATGGCTTTGTGGGAGCCCAGGTAGTTTGGATGCTCACCTTAATAGACCTGGATGGAGGTGGGTGGTCCTTGGACCTCCCACAGGGCAGAGAAACCTGCTTGCTCTTTGGGCTGAGGAGGAAGGAAGACTTGATTGGGGGAGGGGGAGGGAATGGGAGGTGGTGGCGGGGAAGAGGCAGAAATCTTTAATAATTAAATAAATTAATTAATAAAAAAAACTTAAAACAAAAACAAAAAAAACAAAAAAACAAAAAAAAAATTTTAAAGTTAACCAATAACTTATACATTAATTTCACAGAGACAAGTAAAGAGAAACACAAATTAAATCATTTCATAATTGTATAGCATTAAAATAACAAAAAAGCAATCAAGAACACAAACTTTAAGTTATACAAACTGCTGGCTATTCTCTCTGATGTGGTACCCTAGAGGTCAATGTTACGACAGACATGTAAGTCACGGTCCATGATCTTATTTACTTGTTTAAAGGTTAATTCTTATCAGTTTCTTATGTGCTAATTCCTGATCTCTTTTAGTAATTTATTTAATTATTTTTATTACTTAAATTAAGCTAACAAATAATTTAGTTTCATGATTTTTTTTTTTCAGGTAAAATTTTGTTTTCTACTTTCATGCTTCTAAGTTTTCCCCATATGTTCTCTCTCTCCCTGGTGCCTCAGTAGTCTCTTAGCTTTACAGAAAAGTGAAGTGATTTCTTTTCAGAAAAAAAGAAATATATCTGGAAAATAATATATTAAGCAATGTGTTTTCATATCAGAAATACAAATATCATGAATTTTCATCACTTGTAGATTCATTTAAAATCTTTATGCATGAAAATATGAGCGTGTGTTACAGCATATAGATATGAAACCAGATAGGAGACCCAAAAAGGGAACTAGAACATAAGGGGTTTGGAAAGTCAAAAGGTAATGTAACATGAAATATGTTTTTTATTAATTATTTATATAAATCACAATTACAATGTTTTGGCACTGTTATATTTTTTTAAAAAATATGTGTGCCATATTTTTTTAAAAACATCTGTGTGTGTATGTGTATGTTTGCACAGCTATTAGTGAGTGCAGTACCTGTAGAGAACTGTAGGGGGTGTCATATTTCCTCAACTGGTGTTAGAAGCAGTTGTGAGCTGCCTGATGTTGGTGCCACTGAACCATGTCTTGTACAAGAGTTGCCAACATTTTCAATCTCTGAGCCATGTGTCTGGCTCCAAACACTGCTGTCTCTTTGATAGCATGGTCTTATTTATGTATTGTTTTGACCTTGTTTACTGAAGGGATGTAAATGGTCAAAAGAAATATCACCACTCTAAGTTTTGAGTGAAATAAACTATAATATTTTTCTTTCCTCTTAAACTCTCTTATATGAAATTTGCAATCCTGCAATTACTACTCCTCTGAGTCTCTTAGTCATATGGACATTTGGCTTGTCTCCTTATTTTGTAGCTGAATACAGGGTTAGCGCAACTCACAATCACAGCTGTTTGATTTTCTCCAAGGCTTCTTTTAATGTGACTCATATGTACTTACTTTTACGTTTTCTCTGAGTAATTCCCTTTTGGCAGCTCTTTTCCAAATTGCTACCACTTAGGGTAAATTAACATTTCTTACCCATTAATTATTCTGCTCCGTGATTATTTCATTAAACACTTTTGTTAAGAAAAACACTGTGGGATATAGCTGGATGGTGGAAATAACCATAGCTGCCTTAGCACTGACTGTGCAAAACAGATTTAGCAACTCAGGAAACTCCTGTGCTTCTAAAATTTGTATGTACACCACAGATCAGTGTAGCTCTCATCTGGTCTCAAGGAAGCCTGGAGAGCTAATGGAGACTATTCAAGAAGAGCATTCCTTGTCATATTGCAGAGATCCACTGACCATGGTATGACCACATTTATACCACCACTTCTATAACTAAGACTCAGGAGATGTTGTGAGAAAGAAGAGTGAGTGAAAAAACTGTAGGAGTCAGGGGACCAAGAAAGAGTCTGAGAGCTTATACACCCATTATCCTACAACCAAATGACTGCCTAAATAGGAGGCAAACAATAAAAACACGAATAAATGTACTAATGGGAATAGGAGAACAATCAATGGGACCCTATTCTTAGACAGTGATAGAGGAAGACTTCAACATCCACAAGGATGAGACTTTTAATTGCTTAACCAGTTTGAAGTGGGTAGCCCTGGAGTAGTATACATACAAGTTATATTAAAGAAACTCAGCAAACTGAGTTTATATATTTACTCATTTCATATATATAATAAAAACGGTTAAAGAAAAAGTGACAAGAAATTTGAGAGGAAGTGGCTGGAGGAAGAAAAGTGAAGGGAGGGAATGTTCTAATTACATTTTAATTTTAAAACATAATTTAATAAAATGAAACAATACTTCCTTTTGTAGGTATTCAGGGGATGCATAGTAATTCTACAGTTTAAATGTTTGGAAATTATCCTGTCATCTTGATGGATTATTTGCATTAAATCTATTATGCTGCCCTTAAGAAACCTTCCGATCTAACATTACTTTGCATCAAGAGCCAGGGAGGAACTCAAACAGTCTGTTAAGCCCAGCGCCAACACAGAATCCTAAGGACAGGAGTTCACCTGAGGAAAATAAGCATCTGTGCCTGCTACATAAAGTCACCAAGTCTGCATTTGTTTGGGGTATGCTAAACCATCTGCTATATAAGACAAATTGATCTATCTAAGCTAGACTCTATACAATTGGGTGATGGAAAGTTACCAATCAGTATTTAAAATGGAGAAAGAAACTAAAGAAGAAACTGAAGTTAGTATAATAATAGTCCCATGATGCTGATGAGCCTGGAGAAAATGAAGGTTACAATGCTGCCTAGTAACAACCTTAAAATAAAATTACATAAAAAGAAAAATACCCACTATTCTATAGCTAAGATTAAAACTGTATTATAAATTCTACAATCTACAGAAACAGAGGAATTTGAAAGATTCTAACACAAAGAAATATTAAATGTCTAAAGAAATAAAAATGCTAGTTACTAATGTGTATTACATATCATGTATACATATTAATAGGTGCATAAATATGTACAATAATATGTAAATTTTAAATGTATATATTATTAAATTTATATTATATAATTATATCATATATGATATTACTTATGCAACATTATATATCATATTATTTAATTTGTATATTATGTATATATATATAAGTATATAAAAGACTGTTTACAGCAAGAATATATAATGAGAGACTAACTTGTCAAAAACAAAGAATCTTTAAACAAAGCACAGACACCCCATCTGATTATTTGTCAATAACTTTCAGAATGAGAAGCAAATCCTAATGTTGGAGAAATTTCACAGTCCGTAGCCTAAAAGAGAAACTTATGAATGCTTCTCAGTGGATTGTGTTATACTTACAACCCATAGGCTGTTTCTGTATTTTGTTAGTACATATGTGTTACTGAACTCACTCCCCTACAAGGAATCCTCAGGATGTGTTTTTAGAAGATCCATTAGAAACTCCTAGCATCTACCCACAGTGAAAACAAATTAAGATCATGGAAACCAGAAAATAAAGCTCCCCCAACAATAAAATGTCTTTCCATCACCAACTAGGCTCAAAATATGACAATGTGTCATGTGCCAAAGAAGAATAAAAACCCCAGATCTGCTTAAAATCACAGGAAAAGGGTATAAAAATAATGCAAAATAAATTATGTTAATGAACTTATATTTTTTTTTAAAAGAAAGTACACCACAATACATTTGTTAGCTTTCCTTAGCTGAAACAGGCTGAGCAATAAGTTAAGGATTTTCTATTTAAATGTTGTTCAACGTCACCTACCTTCAGCCATTAAGATATGTAAGGATAATTGGTCAGCATTACCCAGGACCCAAAGTAATATTTGACTGAACACAGTACATATCTTGAAATTTTAAATGAACATTTTGAAAGAATTTGAAGAGAATGGGAAATATTTATAGAAATAGATATTAAGAAGTAGTTATGTAGAGTATGTGAGTTGATTTAAAAAAAAGAAGAATTTGACTCCATTTAATCTCTTCTCTCTCCTTTTCAGATTATTATAGTTGGTAGTTTTGTGATATTTTCATATGATTGTATCTTGTCTTCATACTACTCCCCCTCTCTTCTCTCTTTCTCCTCTCCTATTCCCAACTTTTGAGATGACTTTCTGTTTATTTTTTATTCTCTTCTGAATCAAGGAAATCTCTACCACAGAACTCATGCTTGTAAATACCACTTTTTATAGTGAGAAAACATTACGAATTGTAGAATTTTATTCTATGATAATGAAACCCAGAGAAAGATCTGCTTATGCTTTAAATGTCAGTTATACACCAACTGGACAGTAGACAATGCTTCTCTCCATATGCATTTCTATGAGATAATTCTTTTCTCTGAAGAATAGACAAAATGGTATATAAAGCTGAGCTGCATCAAACAGGATAAAAGACCTGAAAATAAAAAGTAAAATGATAGAAAGAGAGTTAGGGGGTAGGAGAAGGAAAGAGAGCAATTAGGGTGAATATTATAAAAATACATTATATTGATTCATGAAAATGCTACATGAAGTAAATTATTATGCATGGCCAATATATGCTAATAAAAATCTAATGCCATTGTCTATGAGTGAGTGGAATCCAATGGAGAAAAGGAGATATTCTGAATGTAATGGTCATTATATACCAGTGATGTGAATTGTAAAGAACCCACAGAGAATTTTGCCAAAGATTCTAGCAAAAGATTTTACTATAATGTATTTTCAACAAAAGAGAGGGAGCTATGATTCTGATTATATATTTGGAACACTTCTGTCAATCACCTTCTTGTATTCTTTCCTTTTCCTATCTGCATATTTTTATCCCAGGAAAGTTTTTATCTGTCACTGAGCAAAATCAGCATCTTTGATGCTGCCCTTGTATTCTTTATTTTGGGTGTTGGTTGTCCTACATTTTGTACTTGTCTTACAGTTAAAATCCGTGAGATTCAATAGTTTTTTTTATATATATAACATATTCTAATCACAGTTCCACTCCCTTTTCTTTGCTCAGATCTTCCCAATTTCTCCACTGATTCAACTCCATGCCTTCTTTCTTTCTCTTTAAAAAAACGGGCAAATAAAAGACATAGACAAAAGCAAAACAATAAAAAAAAACAAAACAATAGAAAAAGAGGATAAAAATCAAAAGAAATGAAGATGCAGGAGAAGCACATTCACACAGGCATGTGCACACATACAGACAGACAGACAGAGAGAGAGAGAGAGAGACAGAGAGAGAGAGACAGAGAGGTACAGGCACACATAAAAAACTCATAAAACTCAAAATCAAAACTTTCTTCTTAAAGCTTCTCATTCTGACACCACATTCCAGCTCCCCATTCTCTTTATTTCTTATTAAACATCCAAATGATTCTTTATGTTCTCTTCTCATGACTAACTACTGTTACACTCTAATTCTTCTTGCTGTTCAGGAGCTGATTATTCAAAACCCCCTGACATCTTGAAGGTAATTGTTCTTTATGTCTTTGTTCTATCCTCAATCCTCCTCTAATGCTACCTACATTCTTCCTAGGAGAGTTTATCTGCCCTTACACTGCCATTTAGAGACTTCTGGTGATCTTAACATTTATTCAATCCATGCTTCAGACCTACGTTCATATTAATATTTTCCCTCTATTCCAGCACCACAAGTATACAGAAAACATTCCATTTAAGCAATATAAGGGCACAAAACCACAGGAGCAAATTTCATGATTGCTATAAGAGCACAGCCTTATCCTTGAATCATGTACACAGCTAAATGCAAAGATAGGTTTCAAGTTCTCTTATATTGTAGTGAAATTAAATATATAATTCAATATTATTTTTCTTTCTTTTTATTATTTATGACATTTTTGTTTAGTTTTTTTTTTTGTTGTTGTTGTTATTTTGTTTTGTTTTTCAAGACAGGGTTTCTTTATTTAGCCCTGGCTGTATTGGAACTTGCTCTGTGGATCAAGTTCTGCCTGTCTCTGTCTCTTAATTGCTGGGATTAAAGGTGTGTGTCACAATCACTCAGCATGTTCCCAGTTTTGAACCAACTGTAGTCATTAATTATTACAAATGGAGTAACAGAACTTCATCACATCACAAATTTTTCATCAAATTAAAAGCATATATTGGGACACTATAATATTAACTAAATAAATTTGAAGTGAAAAATGAAACATGTCCCTGGCAAAGCTGAAGCATGCATGGACAGCCCATTTATGTTGGATTTCATGTTCTGAGTTGATGATATTGACTGTCCAGGTCTCTTCCTCAAGGAACAGGTTTCACTGAGATACAAACTCAGATTGCTGGACTTAGAGTCCAGAGTGCTAACCACCACACCACAGAAGCTGGTACAACTAAATAAATCTACCACACAGTAAATGGAAAATATTGATGACATGTGTGTTGAATATGCTCATTAATATAACATGTAAAGAATTTCTACTAATGTTCTCTATAATAACAGACTGCACATGAATTTAAAAGACTAAATAGTTAAGTAAGCATTTCAGATACAAATGGTAAGTAAAATGTATTCTGGAAAATGTATTTTCTTCTGGTAGGTTCTTCCTACCTCAGGTAGGCATCTTTCCCAAGGAAAAACACAACAATTAGCTGTGTAGTGGCAAATGATCAACCTGAACATACATGAACTACTTATACAGTTCAACAGGTTGTATTAAAGAATAAATATGTTTGGGAAAATGCATGCAAGTAATAAATACTAAAAATTTTGATGGGAAAAAGGGAAGAGTATATAAGAGGACTTAGAAGGAGGAAAGAGAAGATAGAAATATTGTAGTTAAACGATAATCTCAAAAACTGCAACAACAACAAAAATTACTCAAATAAAAATCAATAATAACGACATTTTTAGATTAATGAGTGTTATTTTTATTTATTTATTATACATACCAACCATAGTTTCCCCTCTCTTCTCTCCCTCTCCCATTCCCTCCACCCACCTTTCTTTCATGCCCCCATGAAATCTTCCTCATCTTCCTTCAGAAAAGGTAAGACCTCCCGTGGGAGTCAACAATGTAAGGCATATCAAGTTGAGGCTAGACCAACCTCCTCCGCCTTGCATTCCCCTTGGCATGGTATCCCACCATAAGAAATATGTTCTAAAGAGCCAGTTCATGCATCAGGGAAATGTCCTGGTCCACTTGATAGAGGCCCTTTTAAATACTTTACAAAAATTAGGTTATTTTTGTAGGCACTTTAGTGCTATGTACTTTTCTCTTAGCACTGTTATCAAAGTGTCTTATAAGTTTGGGTATGTTGTGCATTCATTTTAATTGAATTCTAGAAAGTCCTTTATTTCTTTCTATATTTCTTCCTTGACCCAGGGGTTATTGAGTTGAGTACTCTTCGATTTTCATGAGTTTGTGACTATCTGCAGTTCGTGTTATTCTTGATTTCCAATTTTAAGCCATGGTGATCTGATAAGATACATGGGGTTATTCCATTTTTTTTGTATCAGTTGAGATTTGCTTGGTGAACAAGCATGTGGTCAGTTTTAGAGGTTCCATGAGGTGCTGAGAAAAGGGTATACTCTTTCGTGTTTGGGTGGAAAGTTCTATAGATGTCTATTAAGTTCATTTGAGTCATGACATCTGGTAGTTCTCTTATTTCGCTGTTAAGTTTCTGTCTCGCAGACCTGTCCTTTGATGAGAGTGGAGTCTTGAAGTCTTTGTGTGGGTTTTGATGTACCATTTAAGCTTTAGTAATGTTTCTTTTACATATGTGGGTGCTCTTCTATTTGGGGCATAGATAGATGTTCAGAATTGAGACTTTGTCTTGTTAGATTTTTTTTATGATGAGTATAAATAATCCTTCTCCATCTCTTTTGATCAACTTTAGTTTTTGTTTTGTTTCATATTAGGATAACTACAACTGCTTGTTTCTTAAGTCCATTTGATTGGAATATCTTTTCCCAACCCTTTACTCTAAGGTAATGTTTGTCTTTGAGGTTGATGTGTGTTTCTTGTATCCATTCTGTTAAGATGTGTCTTTTTATAGGTTAATTGAGTTCATTGATATTGAGAGATATTTGTGACCAGTTTATTCATGTTATTTTTCAGTGGTAGTATTTGTGTGTTTCTCTTCTTTGGGTTTGTTCTTGTGAGGTGTGAGGTTACTTGTTGCCTGGGTTTCAGTGCAGTTAATTTCCTTGAGTTGGAAATTGCCTTCTAGTGCTTTTGGTAATGCTAGGTTTGGGGATAGGAAATGTTTAAATTTTGTTTTGTTGTGGAAAATCTTGTTTTTTTTTTTTTTTCATTGTGATGGAAAGCTTTGCTGACTATAGTAATCTGGGCTGGCATCCACGATCTCTTAGTGTCTATAGCATAGTGCTTGAACTGGAATCCAGGAGCACATTTTTTTGGGAGGGATACCTTGTTTAGCCTAGTTATTGGAGGAGGGGTCTTGGTCTTGTCCAAGTGAAGTGTCAGAATTTGTTTAATCTCCATGGGAAGTCTTACTCTTTCTGAGGAGTGGATGGGGAGAGGAGGTAGGGAAAAGGTGGAGGAAGCAGAAGGGAAGGGAATGGGATAGCTATGTAAAATGAGAGGAGATTGTATTAAAAAATATTAATAAAAAAAGGAAAAGAAAATGACCTTTATAAAAACTTTAAGATTCTTAAAGTTCAGTGTCAAAGACTTTGTGGAGAGTAATAGGTTCCATATACCATTAGTGAAACGTTGACTTCGTTTAGCTAAGTTAAAAAATCATTTGATAACTATGCAGAAAATATAAATAGGAGGTTCCTGTGACAAAGAAACTTAATTCCTGAGTTCAAATATGAATCAAACTGATTTCAATTTTGATTGTCGAAACATTTTTAGAGAAATATTTATTTAGCAAATAGATAAAAACAATATCTGGAAGAGAATCAGACTTTTAGGGAGATTTGAGCAATGCTGGTGAAAAGCTAAATAATCATATTTATTAGGGATAAATTTCAACAATCTGTTGTATAATAAGGTTACTAAAGTTAATGATATATATACTCACGAAAATTATTAAAAGAGTAAATGCTACACACTTGTAGTATTAAATAATAACTATGGTAATAATTCAAATTTATCAGTGCCACAGTGTGTCTACATTCATAAATATTGCATGTATACAATCCAAACTAAAGTTCACGCTTGATTTCAAAGTATAAATTTAAAAAAAATGGAACAGGTCAGATTTGTCAGAAATCTAAATTAGAAAGAAGAGAAATAGACCTCAGCTACCAACAGTGATTTCTTGATATGACTTTTAAACATAATAGTTAAAAGAAGTTAACTACAAATCATGACCTTTTCTATGATGTTATTTATTCAAATCTCTCTCTCTCTCTCTCTCTCTCTCTCTCTCTCTCTCTCTCTCTCTCTCTCTCGTGTGTGTGTCCATCTATGTGTGCGCATTTAGGGGCTGGAGAGATGGCTCAGAAGTTAAGAACTCTAGCTGCTCTTTCAGTGGACCCTTTGTTCCCAGAACCAACCCAGGGACTCACAGCTGTTTGTAATTTCAGTTCTGGAAGATCTGACACCATGATTTAGATTGAGTTTACCAGTTATATGATACACGCACATTGACTTCAGCAAACACTCACATATAAAATAAACTTTTTAATTATATGTTTTGTTTCAGGACCCACTTGAGAAGACAAATGTGTCTCAAAAGCCAAGGACATATACATTTAGGTGTTTGTCTCAAGAAGTGAAAGAGTGAGGCCAATGGGAAATCTTTAAATGTTGACAGTGTTATTTCATTTATACTGACATGATAAAACACGGAGGCTAAGTTGTGAATGTTTAACATACCTATTTGTAGTTCTGTGTACTGTTTTTAAATGATTAATAAAATATTAACATATTGCCATTAGATTTTTAAATCTCAAGAGAAATAGTATTGATAGCTAACACTGAAGTCATCAGTTATGACAAAGGGATAAAAATAAAAATAAGAACAGGTCTATAAAGGTCTATCCTTAACAGACTTTACATATTCCAGGGTCGAAGCATATGGATTAGAAAAAGTAAGTAGGGGGAACAGAGAGATGAAAGAAAAACAGAAATATAGGATAGAACCAGCAGGGCTGAAGCATGATTAATACAAACTCTTGGAAAGATATTGAGGTTCAACATAAAGATACATAAAACAAAGCAGTCAGTCACTGGCTCTAACCTAAACCTCACTCGAAATGGTAATCCTGCCTCCAATAATCACAGAATGAGACTGTGAATCAGAGCTGTTTCTTCCTGTTTTATAATTCTCTCTATGGCTGGTTTTAAACATGCGCATTGCCTAGTTTCTATTGAAAACTAGTGTGGCTACTGGGATTAAAGGTTTGTATTATTACTACCTGGTCTGTAAGGCTAATGAGTGGGACTATTTTACTCTCTGATCTTCAGACAAGCTATACTTATTAAAATACAAATGAAATGGGACTACAGAAGATAATCCAATGAATATTGAATATGCCAGTATATATTTTCCATATGCTTGTATACCCCAATTCAAAGAGGGGAGAGGAGAGGAAGGCAAAGGGTTGCTTTAATATGACACAAAGAGCAAATGAGCAATTACCTCTTAAATACCTGAAACATCAAGCCACTATATCTTGCTAAGCATTCCATTGTTTTTGACAGGAAATGCATTGACTAAACCTTAGACTACGTATCCTGTAGGCAGTCATTTCCTTGTTCAAACCAACTCTCATATCTTTGAAGGAGCAGGCATAGGCTTGAATTCTCTGACCTGTTATCAAGGTGGAATGGATCCACATCTATGGGTCATCTCAATAGCCAAAACACTAAGTAACCATACCCTAGGTTAAGATATCTTCTTTGAAGGACCTCTTATTCCATCTTATACCTGTAAGAATAGCCAAGATCAAAACAAACAAACAAACAAACAAACAAACAAACAAACAAAAAAAAACCTTATGACAACTTATGCTGGGGAGGTTGTGGGGTAAAGGGAACACTCCTGCATTGCTGGTGGGAGTGCAAGATGGTACAGCCCCTGTGGATTTCAGTGTGGCAATTTCTCAGATAATTAGGAAATAACCTTCCTCAAGACCCAGAAATACCACTTTTGGGTATATATCCAATGGATGCTCAATCAGTCTACAAGGACATGTGCTTAACTATGTTCACAGCACCATTGTTTGTCATGTCCAGAACCTAAAAACAACATAAATTCCCCTCAACCAAAAAATGGATAAGGAAAATATGGTACATTTACACAGCAGAGAAAAATAATGATAACTTGAAATTTGCAGGCAAATGGATGGAACATCATATTTAGTGAGGTAACCCAGACCAAGAAAGACAATTATCATATGTACTCACTCATAAGTGGTTTTTAAATATAAAGTAAAGAAAACCAGCATACAAATCACAATCCCAGAACAATTAGGACACTAAGAGGACCCTAAGACATAATTGGATCTAATCTACATGGAAAATAGTAAAAGACAAGATCTCCTATGCAATATATGTATTATTATTGCTGAGAAGAATTGAGTCAACCTTTTCTTTTAGTTTTTCATAACACAAATACTTCTACATATTAATATGTACATACTAACTATATACATATATATTATATGCATATATGGTCATATTTCTATATAAATTATTATTCTTTTAGGGCATTGGAATATTAAGAGCAAACACAACGGAAAGTATGATAATTTTTTATTCTTAGAAGGCAAGCAGGAGACAAATTAATTTCTTATATATCAGTTGCAATAAAATAAAAGTTCATGGGTTAGTTCTTTTGTGTGCTTGTTTTTAGAGACAGGGTTTCTCTGTAGCTTTGGAGCCTATCCTGGAACTAGCTCTTGTAGACCAGGATGGCCTCAAACTCACAGTGATTTGCCTGCCTCTGCTTCCTGAATGCTTGGATCAAAGGTATGCACCACCATGGCCTGGTTCACTGATTAATTCTAAACTTCAATTGGCAGTTAGCAATTGTCTTCATTTGAAAAGTAGCATTGTACAGGTGTCTTTACCATAACTCAATATAACTTCATTCCTTATATAGTAAATGTGTCATAATTACTTCCTGGTGACAACTCCATAATAGAATTTTAAAAGGTTATTACTTAAGAAATTGATACACTTCAGTATTCATAAGTGTTTCTTTTTTCTTACTTGATAGAATAACACCACAATAATATTTTCTTCAATGTTCTGTCCATTATAACTCTATTTCTTTTATAAATAGGAAAATCTCATCTTCATTTACAATTTGACCCAATTCACAATTATAATTCTTGCAGTAATTTTTTATGTTTAATCATTACATATTTTAAGCCTTCAGTTTTGATCTAGACTTAGTACATATGAACTTATAGTCTGCTTAAGATAGAGAACTCTTAAAAGGCATTTGATTGTGACTGTCTCCCTAGCAATTAACTGCATGGAACAAGTAGCCCTAGTTGAAGAAAAAGTGCCTTTTTGTCCAAAAGCAGAAAGTTTTGTAACTATGTCTTGTTCAAGTAGAATACAGCCTTCTACATTCATTCTTACCAAATAACTTAAAGTGTCCAAGTTGAAAACTTAGAGTTTTTATTTATATTTAATACGTATATGTGTATATATAATGTATTCTATGTTCTAGGAATCTGGGGCTCATTTTATTTGAAAGAACTGGTAGCAATAGTTCATAGATTCTAACTTTAATGAAATACATAGTGTATTTCATTTGTCTTCAATCCCCAGACTTTGATATTATTTTTTCTGATTCAGAGTCTCTCACAATCATCAATGATGCAATCAAGACTACTCATGACTGGTAGAAAATCAAATTCTGTGATGTAGATCAATTATTGTAACACACACCGGAATGTGGAAAAGTAGAGAGTTTTCTTGTTTCTATGACAACCACACACAAAAATTTCTCTTTTCTAAGTAGACTCTAGAGAACAATGGACTTTTTGTAAGAACAGAGTGCAGAACTTTAAAATTTATAGTTGATTTTTATTTTTAAGAATAACTGATGCCAAAATAAATAAAGATTTATGCTCATTTTTATGTGATCATTTAAAGAAATCAGCATATGTTTTTTTGATATTCTTGTGGAAATTCTAATAGAGATATATTATTTTCTTTTACTTTATCTAATAAGAGACATCTGTGTTTTACAATATGATGTTCATAGCATCAATGCAGAGCAGCCTTCACCTAAGCATGCTTATGTAAGTTAAAAGAGTATGGGTAGTTATCATGACACAATTATATTATTTATATTTCAGTGGTAGAGACACAAGGTTGCATGTGTTTTAATGTATGTATCCTAAATAGATGAGATGGATTTCTAATTAAAAACAAAAAATTTCTTCCTTTCATGAATATTTCTCATTCCTATCAAATATATTTCCTCCCACACCTGTCACAATGACATTTTCAGTGCCATGTAGTGGCAATTAACTCAATGCTAAAGCTGCTTACTATACTCAGCAATATACTGTAATTCTAGACCATGTATATTTCTAAATCACGTGGCACCTGCCAAGATCTCTTGTTTAATTAATGAAGCTTCTTCTCTTTTTCACTCCTTTGCTTTGTGTGAACAGGCAAGGGTGACTTGGCTTAGGAATTATTACACAATTATGTATTATAGATTGACACTCAGTATCCAGCCTAGAAACCCACTTGCAATAATACATCAGAACCACTTATAATAAAAACCATGCACTTTAAAATGCATCTAAGATAATGATTCTCCTTACACTTTAAATGGAGCACATACTTCATAAAAATGTTTCTTTCCTTTCCTAATTATTAAGTAGAACAAAATGAAAATCTCAAGCAGTTTTACTTTACAAGAATAGAAACTTCATAGGGTTCATTGTAACAATGTTCTTTATGTATGTGGATGCTTTGAACATGCCACCCTGAGGTTTTCCAACACTCTCTTGCTGCTTGGGCATTTGTTATCTCCTGCACCTTTTAAAAATAAAAATACAAGAAGATAAAACAAAAACTAATGTATCCAAACTGAAGGAAAATATCAGAAGGAAAAGATGAATGAGAGACCCATTCAATTGAACACGCAGGAATTCCATAAAACCATTAAACTGAAAGACATAATATATACTATATACACGGAGGACTTGGTACAGATCTACAAGGGCTCTGCCCTTGCCCCTTCGGTCTCTGAGATTTCACGTGAGCTTTGATCAATCTGATTTAGAGGACCTTGTTTCCTTGGTGTCTGCCATATCCTCTGGCCCTTACACTCTTTGTGTCTCTTCTTCTCAGGGTTCCCTGAGCTCTTAGGGGATTGATTTGATAGAGACATTCTGCTTAAGACAAATGTCCCAAGATCTCTCACTCTCTTCGTTGGTCTGGATGTGCATCTCCACATTTGTTCAAATATGCTGCAGTAACAAACTTCTCTGATAGTGAGAAAGGTACTAACCAGTAAATACATCATAGTGCCATTAGTCATTTTATTGCTACATTTTTATAACAATATTATTTGGTTTTATCTTAAGGATTTTGACTATTTAGTCTCAAGGATTTGTCACTGAAGTAGTAATGGTTTCAACTTGTGTGGTGGGCCAAAAGTCAAATCAGATATTTGTTGATTATTCCCACAAGCTTTGGGTCTTTATTGCATTGCCTTATCAGGCAGATGTCATTATTGTCAGAGAGTTTGTGTACAGTTTGTTGATTACATTTTTCTCTTGGTGGCATGCAGAGTACCTTTCTGTACCAAAGACATTAGAACATAAGATAAAGTCTCTAGATAGACACCAGCTCCACTTTCCTCATTTAGTATATTGTATAGTTATTGTCTCCACCAAATGAACCTGACTGTCAGTTTGTGGGAAGCAACCTATAGTCTTGGTTGTTTTGGAATTACCATGGGGACCATTTGGCCAACAATACAATTAGATATAGCCATAACCCAATCCCATGACTGGAAACTTCATTTGTTGACAAGTGTTGTTCAGTTGGGACTCCATCTCCTCCCCTTTTTTTTTTTGCAATTTCATTTATATATCTTTCATATATAGGAACCTTCTACTTTCTTAGGTCTCCATACTACACCTCAAATGGCTCTTAATTTAGCTGACTTTACCTGTATTCTCCTTTTTCCCCCTCTTCCCTACCCTTTATTATTTGAGTCTACCATTCTAGCCCCACGCCATCAATCCATTCGTATCTATCAAGTCTATTTCCTTTTCCTAGGATGACTTATCTGTATCCACTAGTCCCTTACTCTATACCTAACTTCTATGGTTTTACATACTGTAGCTTATTATTAACTTAAAAGTTAATATGCACATAGGCATGAATACACACTATATTTTTTCTAGGCCTAATATACATCATTCAGTATGATTTTTTTATAGTTCCATCCATTTGCCAGTACATTTTATGATGTCATGTTTTTGTTTTGGTTTTAATGGCAATATTATATTGTGTAAGTATACCACAGTTTATGTATTCTTCTCTTCATGGATAACTAGGTTGTTTCCAATTTCTAGTTATTATTGATACAACAACAATGAACATGGTTGAACAAGTATCTCAGTGGAAGGATAAAACATACTATGGGTATATGTCCTAAACTTGTATAGCTGGATTCCAGGAAGTTTGAGTCCCCTCTTCCCAAGGAACTGGCACATTGATTTCCAAAGTGACTCTACAAGTTTGCATGCCCAACTGCAATGGATGAATAGTCCCCCTACTTAACATCCTTATCTGCAAAAGCTGTCACTTGTTTTATTGATTTTAAGCACTATGATGGGTATACTATGGGATCTCAAATAGTTATGATTTGTGTTACTTGTTGACTAAAGACATTGAACATTTCTTTAAATGTTTCCATCATTTGAGTTTCCTCTTTTGAGAACTCACTATTTAGGTATGCACCCCATTTTTAATTGCATCATTTGTTTTCTTAATACCTAGTTTTTTGAATTCTTCATGCAATTGGGATATTCATTCTCTATCATATCTGTAGTTGGTAAATATCTTTTAGCATTATGCAGGCTTCCACTACACCAAATAACAGTTTTTCTTCTTATATATGACAATACTATTTCCCTCTCCCTCTCCTCTTCCTGTTCCCCACACCTTCCCCCTTTGGAGAATTAAAAGTCAAAAGTATGTCACATCAGTTGATGCAGGACCAACCCCCCACCTCCTGTAGCTACACTGAGCAAGGTATACCTCAATAAGGATTGATTTCCAAGAACCACCAAGAACCATTTCAGGCACTAGGGATAAATACTGGTTCCACTGCTGGTTGTCCAACAAACTGTCAAAAACACACAACTGTCACTCATATGCAGTGTCTAGTTCAGTCATATTCAGGTTCCCCAGCTGTCAGTCCAGAGTCAGTGAGCTCCCACTCATTCAGGTCAGCAATTTCTGTTGGTTTTCTTATTATGGTCTTGATCCCTTTGTTCATATTATTGCCCTTCCTTTCTTCTACTGGAATCCAGGAATGCAGTCCAGTGCTTAGCTGTGGATCTCTATATGTTACTCTAGATGTTTCTCCATCAGTTATTGAATGAAGGTTCTATGATGGAGAATTAAGGTAGTTGTCAATCTGATTACAGAGGCAGGGTAGGTAAGGCACCTTCTACACTATTGCTTAGATTCTTAGCTGGGGTCACACTTGTGGATTCCTGAGAATTTTCCTACTTCCTAGTTTCTGCCTAGCCTCATAATGGTTCTCACTATCAAGACATCTCTTTCCTTGCTCTTCCTCTCTGTTATTCCCCCATCTCAACCATCCTGTTCCCTTATGTTCTCTTCCTCCTTCTTCTTTTCCCCTTCTCCCATTCTTCCCTTGTTTATATGCCCCTCACACTCTCAATTTTCTCAGGCAATCACGTCTGAGATAATTTGTCTATTTCCCCTTCCAAATTTATTTAGAGTTAAATTTTATGCAAGCTTATGAGTATGGATTCTATTTCAATTCTTGTAAATGCAGGTATCCAATTTTGCCAGCACCATTTGTTGAAAATGCTATCTTTATTTCCAGTTTGATTTCTGGCATCTATATATAAAAAATAAAACAGACACACAAACAAACAACCCAAAACAGGTTTCCAAAAGTATGTGGAGTCATGTCAGGATTTTTAATTCAATTCAATTGTTCCATTGATCAACATGTTTGTTTTTGTGTCAATCAAGTGTTGTGTTTCTGTTTCATGGTTTGTTTTATTATTAAAGCTCTGTCATAAAATTTCAAAGTTGTGATGGTGATATTTCCAGTAGTCATTTTTTGTTTACGTTTGTTTTAGTTATATTGTAGTGTGTGTGTGTGTGTGTGTGTGTGTGTGTATGTATGTGTATTTCTGAACTTGTGATATACCGGTGGTGATGATTTATTGTTTGTGTTCCTTGGATGTGGTTAACCTGTTTAGGTTACAGTTTTCCTTCTACTGCCATCTGTTTGGCTGGCTTTGGAGAAAGATGCTATTTAAATTTGTTTTTGTTATGTAATTTTTTTAAAAAATTGTTGTTATTGAACTATACATTTTTTTCACTCCCCTCCCTTCCTCTCCCATCCTATTCCGCCCTCTCCCATGGTCTGAAAGCTCACAATTTACTAAGGAGATCTTGTCTTTTACTACTTCCCATGTAGATTAGATCCATGTTTTTCTCTCTTAGGATCCTCTTTGTTGTCTAGGTTTTCTGGGATCCTGAATTGTAGGCTGGTGTTTCTTTGTTTATGTCTAAAAGTCACCTATGAGTATGTTCATATGATATTTGTCTTTCCAGGTTTGGGTTTCCTCGTTTAATATGATGTTTTCTAGATCCATCCATTTGCCTTCAAATTTCAAGATGTCATTATTCTTTCTGCTGTGTAATCCTTCATTGTGTAAATGCACTACATTTTCCTTATCCTTTCTTCGGTTAAGGGGCATTAGGTTATTTATAGGATCTGGCTATGACAAATAATGTTGTTATGAACATAGTTGAGCACATGTCCTTATGTTATGATTGAGCGTACTTTGTGTATATACCCAAAGTGGTATTGCTGGGTCTTGAGGTAGGTTGTTTCCTAATTTTCAAATTGTGTTCTGAGTGTGATAAAAGCATAATTATTCATTCTAAGTCAGGTTTATTTTATGTACTATGGTGACCTCCAGCTTAAAAAATTGCATGATATTTTAAAGAATGAAAGCATTTTGATATAAATATAAAGTATGTTTGTTTTGTTTACCCAATGATGTATACCTAGAAGGGTTTCATGTTTTGCTTATTGTGAACAGCATTGAATATGAACACATTTATAACATATGAATGTGCTTGTTTTTAGCTTTGTGACTGAGACTTTCAAATCCATAGCAAGGAGTGATATAGCTAGATTCATTCATCTGTTTTTTTTTTCTTATTAAAGAGTCCTTCATAGCAGATCTCTATCTTTTACATGGTTAGTTTTCAATAAGGTTTGCTGATCTTATTTATTTTGTCACAGACCAAACACTTCTGTTATTCCTTCAGTCTCCATTAACATATTTCTACCACAGTCATTACTATTGCTTTCCATCTGCTGCTCTTGGCTTTAACATACTTCAGCTTTTCTAAGAGTTTGAGAAGTAGCATTGCTGTTTATATGAGATTTTTACTCTGATCTTTTTTTGAAAATAGATTATTTTTTCATACAATAAATCCCAACATCAGTTTCCTCTGCCTCCAATTTTTCCAGCTATCATCACTTCTCCCCTTCATTAGATCTACTCCTTTCCTTTTCCTCTTCAGAAAACAAAAGGCCTCCAAGAGAAGACAAAGCAAGATACAGTAAGATAAGGCAAAAGCTTCATATGGAGGCTGGATAAGGTAAAGCAATAAGAAGAAAACAATCTCAAAAGCAAGCAAAAGAGTAAGAGATATGTCCACTTCCACTGTTAGGAATCCAGCATAGCTATAAATTATCTGTGTACATCTGACTTTTCTGAGTCTTGAAGATTCAGTAAAGTTTATCTTCATTTTCATTTCATTACAGGAATTAAAATGTCTTTCAGTTATTTAACAGTATTTTTTATTTTAGCAATTTTATAAGTTCTGGTATTATTAAGTTTATATATTCTGTCATCTAACAGAATACAAAAATTATTTATTCTATATTTTTGAAGTTAACAAAATTTAGAAATTGAAGTATTACTTAGAATGTGATATACTTTAGAAGATGTTCTGAGAGCTATTGAATAGATTGTATGTTTCCTATTTTGATTAACTATTCTGCACATATCTGATACCTGTTTAGTCCATAGAAGAATTTAATTTCTTTGTGGGTAATTTCATGGGATAACATCTCAACAGGGAAAAGTCTGATATTGAAATACCTCAACATTATCACATGATGACCTTTCTGATATTTTATATCTGTGGTGTTTAATTTTTGAACTTGGGAGACCTGAAATCAAATTCAATTGGGGTATTTTATTGATGGATTTCTCCCTACATCAATATACTATTGTCTTCCTTACCTCTTCTGACTAATTTTGATTTAATGCCTACTTTATTTTTTCACAGAGTGGCTATATCAGTTGGATATATGCTACTGCTTAACTGATAATATGATTTCCAGTCTTTTACTCATATTCTGTGACTGTATTTGTCAAGAAGGGGTATTTCTTGAAGATAACAAAACTTTTGAAAGTTTTTTTTTTTAAATACAGATAATACTTTTATATATTTAATCAGAGAGGCAATGTAGGTTATTATCATTGAAAGTGGTTTGTTATTTCTTAAGTTGTATTATTGGATGTTTGATTAGACTATTATTTGTTCATGTCTTCTCTTGTCATTAGTATCAGGAGTTTTCTAATTTCCTCTTTTGGAAATAAGAGATTCTTCTTTGGTTCCATTTTGTGCATGTACTTATCTCATGAACTTCCTTGTGTTCTCGGGACTAAGATCACCTTCTTAACCCCCTGTCCTTAGGACTTCTTTCTGCAGTGTTGGCTTGGTGTCTGTGAATTATTTTAGCTTGAATTTGTCTTTAAATATATTTGTGTCTCCATCATTTTAAAGAAATAAATTTGATAGACTTAACAATCATATTTGCATGTGTTTACATTCAGGACCTGAAATAAGTCATGCTGAACCTTCCTGGATTTTAGGTTTGTGAATGAAAAATGTGGTGTTTTCTGTGGAAGTGAAGTAGATTGACATTTTCTGTTTACAGTTGCTAGTGTGTTTCCTTCGCTTTGCATTTTTGACATCTTGAATACAAGACAGAAAATGGAGAAATCAAGACTATAACTGTCTAAGTAGCTTCCTGCCTACTGACTAACTATACTGAATGTCATGAAAGATGTCATTCAGACTGTTGGGGGTGAAAAGGCATCAATAATCTTACTCAGCAGTAAGATGAAATCAAGGGTTGATATGATAAGGTACTTCAGGAACTAATAGGCTCCAACTTATACTATTGTTTTGTTACTGGACAACATAAGACATAATATCAAACTTCTCCTTAAATTTCTATCTCTCTACTGTTAGATGATTTCATCTTTTAGAACTCATCAGTGAAGTAGCTTTTTACAGTGTTTAGTGGTTACATTGGAACTCACTGACAACTGCTCACAATGTAGAGAATAAAGTACTATAGACTGCACACTCATCATGTTCTAGTAGTAAATCAGGGACAGAAATGTCTGTGTTGTTTTGGAGGTCTCTGGGATACCTCTGACCAACAACTGAAGGATGTTATCCAACCTTTAGTTCTGTTTTGTTGTTGTTATTGTTGTTTTGGTAATATCTGCCTTTTTGAATGAATATAACATAACATCTATGTAGTGTAAGAGCAATTAAACTCTTTTATATAAATAAAATAGCAGGCTTCTATATGGTTATGTCAAACATCTTTAGTACTTGTTATTCTTCAGGAAATCCATTCTTTCCTACCTTCCCATGTTTCTCCTCACTTAAATCTTCCTCCGTGTAATTCACTCTTTCCTTATATTTTTGTCTGTGTTCTACTATCAGAATTCCTTAAGATCTTTATTCACCATCCCAACCAATATCCTCTTTCTGTTTATCTTGATTCCATATGTACTCAATCCAAAGAATCAGTGCAAGTACTAGATTTGAGTAAGAACATGACATATGTAACATTTTGTGTCTGGGCTACTTAATTAGTATAATATTTTTATATTTTATAATTTCTTTTTGTCCCTATTAAAATTCCACTGTATATAGGCATCACATTTTCATTATTTATTGACCAGTTCATAAACATCTAAGCTGTGCCTATGTCCTAGCTATTATCATCTTAATTGTCTTAATTATCTGTATATGACATCAGGGTGCATGGTTGTAGACATGTACACTGGTAACCATGGAGGTGAGAAGAAGCTGATGTATATCCTGTAATTAGAATTATGGGTAGTTATGGGATCTCCATTGTAAGTGTGAAAACCAAACTTGGGTCCTTTGAAGAACAGCATGGTATCTTTCCCAATGCAGGATCTTTCCATGTGCTTGTTTGTTGTTGTTTTGTTTTTTGAGACAAGGTTTCTCTGTGTAGCCCTGGGTGTCTTGGAACTTACTCTGTAGAACCAAACAGAGATATGTCTGAATCTGCCTCCCTAGTGCTGAGATTAAAGGAATGCATCATCACCCTGACTGGCCTCAAACTCATGATCAACCTACCTCCACCTCCTTCAGCAAATCCTACAGGCATGTGCAAATAAACAAACCTTTTTTATACTCCATTCTGAGTTCTTGTTGGCCTCTTTACTATGCCTACAGGTGTTCACTGAACCTTTAAAAGTAGGATTCTGAAATCTTTTTCCTGATATTTCCACTATGCAATTTTCATTTATTTCAATTTAGAAATTATGAGGATTTGGAGAAGTCTTATTTTCCTTTTCTTTAATGGTTGTTGGTTTTTGTGTATGTATCCTTCCCATTTATTTTATGTCTTCTGAACTTCAGCATTTGCTTTATTTTATGTGTGTCTACTTTGTATGCAATCCTTACTAGGCCCTATGATCGACACTACTACAGAAAACATATCAGGGAGTATCCAGACAATTGCTTGACAAGTTTAATATATAGGTTTATTTATAGACACTTGTGAATATCTGTTATACCTATAATGTGGTTCAAAAACAGAGGATATAGGACTATTTTAGACTAAATATAGTTCAAATATTTGAAATAATGAGTGAATTGAAATTAAGAAATAGAGGAGAGAAAATTGAAAGGAGAAGAATGATAAAGTAGGAATAGAGGAGAAGATACATGAGTTTGCATTACAAGAAGAAAAATAGAAAATGAAAAAAAAAAAAAAGCTAAGTTCCAGACTATCGGGAAGTCTGGTATGAAACAATCCCTCTTGGAAATGGCTTAATAAACATGAATATAAGATGACAATATTGGTAGATATTTTAATATGAGAGGGACAAAATTGTACAGAGTACCAGTTCTAGAGAAACAATTATAGGAAAGTAGAAGAAGGGAAATTATGATTTCTAAGGAAATAATTCACTTACTGGTTGTCCAAATGTGGAGTTTATAGTACTGAAAGCATATAGACACAAAACAAAACTGACACATTAAGTTTTCTAAAGTGTGTGTGTGTGTACGCCTACACATCATACATAAATGTTTACAATAATAAGAATCAAAGAAAAAGAAGTATGGGAGAGGTTGCAGGGAGGACGGAGAGGGGAGAATATGATGTAATTCTATCTCTATCAAAAGCATACTTTAAATAAGAACAGTCAAAGATAACTTATTTAAGTAAGATAGAAGTGAAAACAAATCAATGAATTAAAAATAAATATTAAATCTGAAAGCAAAAGAAGTTAACAAAGTAAAATATAACTATTATATAATCAATTAGTAATTTTTCTTTGTTGAAATAGAAATGGTTTCCCTAAAGCTTTTATTGTCTTTTGTCATTGACTCTTCATATGAGAAGCAAGTTACTAACCACCATGTGTTTTAAAATGAAGTATTTCATTAAGTTTTCCCTGCTGTGTTAGGTCTCAGAACAAGAACTAGCTTCCCATCTCTCATGCTGATCTTTTTCTGAAAATACCTTGCTAAATACAACCCCCATCTCTGGATCAGACCTCTCTTAGATGAACTGAGTGATCCTCTTTATGACACCTAGTTTTCAAAGTTAGAATCTCGGTGTGTATCTTCACTTGTACATACCACAACTGTTTGCTTCTCATATAATATGGCTCTCCTTAAATCGATAGCTTTAGTTGTTGCCTTAGCATATATGAAAGCACAAGTCTCTGTGACATTCATCACACTTCTCAGGTTAATGTGATTGTCACCTTGTCTAATCATTAATAGTGTTGGTTTCCTGAGTATAATGATAGAGTATGCCAGATATTCTGTCCTTCCAAAGAGATTAGCTTGTTAGCAGGATCTCTCTCAGAAAATGTCTAGTCTTTGTTCCCGTCAGAGAAGGAGTATTAGCTTGTAGCCAAACTGTTCTGAGAACTTACTTTGTGAGCAGCTACACTTATCTGTAATTTACAGAATCATGCATGGTACATACATGTGTGTATGTATATACACACAAACATGCATATATATATATATATATATATATATGACAGATTCTTCTATGTAGTCTTTCCAACCCATGCCAACTTCCTAACTGATTTTGATTTTAGCCTACTAATTGTATATATATATATATGTTTATATTTATATATTTATATATATATATTATATATATTTGAGCAATCATCCAAAGTCTAATTTGTAATGTCTTAAACAGAGGTAGAAACATGCGTGTATAAAATCTGACAGAATAACTTTTAATAGGTGTACTAATATTGCAAACAAAAATAAATATAATTTGAACTTTTATCAATATACAAAAAACTATATCAATGTAAATTATCCATAAATAATAGCTCACAAGTATTCACTCTATTACCCACTATTATTATCTTTTTTAAAAAATCTCTGAACCTACATAGTTTCCACCAAAACCTCTACCTGATGAAAATAACCAACAACCCCTAAACTGCTGTGGGAACACATATTTCTCCTTTAGCAAATAGCCCTTAAGATACTTGCACATTTGGGTATGGTCTCTTATACTGTAAAAGTGGCTGTAAACATGCACCTGCTCTCTTGCTTCTGGCTCCCATTACCAGCTACTAGACTCTGTTCCTGTTCACGCAGATGACTATTATCTAGGACAAAAATCTGTAAGTTTTTCCCTTAGATAAATAATTATTTTATTATTCATAATTCTGAACTGTTGTGGGATGGTTTTGTGACTTATGTCATCACTAAATGGTGTTCCCAACCCCGAGGACCAACTTTTTTAGGAGAGGAGATGTCATCCTCTAAAATTGCTACCCACTGTTATGGGGCTATTTTTTTTTTATGGGATCCTGCAAGAGTAAAGCAACAGTTAAGTTTCAAGATTACTCTCTAGTATAGTTGCAAATGATTTCCGAGCAGCCTATAGAATTTTTTTTCCCAAAGTTCTTACTTGGAGTTCTGGCCAGAACGTCATGAGAAAGTGCACCATTTCATCCACTGGTACCCAAAAAAACAGTCTTATAGTAGCACTATCAGCACCATGATGTCATCTCAACAAGGTGAAGTTGTTGTTGTGGGGCCCAATTTTTTCCTGGAAACTTTAAAGATTACTGCAGGAAAAGGATCTATAGGGAAGGCTGAACCCCATGAATTGGGTTGCCAACTATAGAAGTTAGCTCAATTCTGGAAATAATGAGGCTAGCTAAAAAAATAAACAATTATATTTTTGTTTATTATAAGGGGAAAAATAAAACAGAAATGAGAAGTCCAAGCTCAGCTGTGCCATGAGGGAACCATAGAGAGAGGGAATCTGGGCCGTGCACCTGTTTTTCTCCATGTCCCATAAAGCCACACCCTAATGGTCCAACCTCTTGAAGATAAATGGTTAACAAAGCTTCCCTATCATTCCCCCAGTAACATACTTCGTCCATCAAGGCTACACTTCATGATCCTCCTAAACAGCACTACCAAATATTAACCAAACATACAAATGCCTGAGACCACCAGTACTCAGCCTTCCTAGCACTATAAATTTATAATACAATTCCTCATGTTGTTGTGACCCCGACCACAAAATAATGTTTGTTGCTGCTTCATAACATTTATTTCACTGTTGTTATGAGTTACAATGTAAATATTTGATTGCACAATGGTCTTATGCGACACCTATAAATGAGTCATTTAGCCCCAATGTGGTCATGACCCATAGGTTGAAAACCACTGTCCTAGACTATAAGGAATATCTCTCATTTCACAGTACTTAGGATTTATCAATGAGAAAACGATGGAAAGTCAAAAAAGAAGCCATTGTGATGGCTGCAATGTTGTGCAGAAAATGTCAACATTCTTCCAAATTTGAAATTCACAACCGTTTCTGCAACCAGGTCCTATCATATATCTTCAACAAATTAACACAAGGAACTAAATGAACAGTGAAAATCAGAAAGAGAAGATTAACTCAATGTTACCACATAAGAAGAACAAAGAGATCCAACCAACTCCCCAAACCTGCCTGTCACTTTACTGCCTAGTTATTGGCCATTTAGCTTTTTAGGTGCCCTAGCAGACAAGGTGAAAAAATGGAACACATCCTTGCATAATTAAAACAAATGCAGCATCAACAAATGTAATACACCTTTACATTGTTAAATTAATATTCACAACATCCCCTTTTGTCTAAATAAAAAGAAAGCCTTTGGCTTTAACACAGTAAGATTACATCAACAATATCATATAATAAACAATTATCACATAAGAACTACATTTACAATAGTCAGTTTATTTGCCTTTGACAAGTTCATAAAAAATAACCTTTTATTTATCATATCTTTGTGAGCCCAAAGCTTTGTACCCAATTTATCTTCTATCATAACCAAGAAAAAGTCTAACTATATCTAGTCTTCAACTCCATCAAAGCCCCCAGTAGGATATACACTTGAATAATCAGAAAAGTGCAGAACAACCACTGTCCAAAACTAGAAATAACAGAGACATCTGGCTGCCAAAGTGGGCTGGTACCTTAAAGGCTATTGAGTGAAGGAGTTTCCACAGCAAACTTTCTTATGAAAAAGGAATTTTGAAGGACTCTCCTACCTTTTTGTGGCAAATTCCACAGTATTTTACTTTTTTGTCCTGCTTGTCCAGTTTGTACAGTATATTTTCATGAGTCAAGGCAGGAGTAGTTTCTTGCTAAAATGTCTAGCTTTTTCAAAATATAAAAAATTCCATATGGAGGTTATTCAATGCCTATCATCAATTTTTGAAGTAGGTTGGTGTTGCCAGTAGACATGTATCACTATTATGAAGAGCCGTATATTAACAAAATATTTTAAATTTCACATTCTGTATTTGAAATCCATTTACTTAAAATATATCAGTTTAACCTTGAAAACATACCTAATGTGACTATGAGTTTAATTGTTATAGATAACAAGCTACTAACCTGTCTCTGTGTGTGTGCATGTGTGTGTGAGTGTGCTTCTGCATGTGTGATTCTTGGATAGGGGAAGTGAGGATAGAAGTTTGTTGAAGCAATCTCTTTAAGCATCCAAGAGGAAAAATTTGTTAAAGGAATTACAAACTATTTAAACATATTGGTTAATGAATGTGTGCCATTATTGATGATTCAAAATAGATCTCCTGAGTAAATTGGGTACCTAGAGACCTTGGGGGAGGGTTGAAGGAGGAGGAGAGAGGGAGGGAGGGGAGCAGGGAAAATGTAGAGCTCAATAAAAATCAATAAAAAAGGAAAAAAACAAATAGTAAAGAGGTCAGGAGAAGTCAGCTATAAATATTACCATGGGTTAATTAAAAGTTATCGGTAATTCACGAAGGAAGACTTTGAGTTGCACAAGGGTGCCTTTTATGTGGTCTCTATGAAGCCAAAGGGAAATGAGATTCCAATGGTGAGGATAGTTAAAAAGATAAAAAGTACAGCAGGATGTCCTTTGTATTTGATTTTTTCTAGCCCTGATGTGGACACTGTCAGGTCATTTTCTCACATCTTTCCATCAGTGTACAGACATTTTGATGGAAATGGCCTGTGTGATTCATTTTCTTACTCTTCTCATTAATAATAATAGACAATAATTGTATCTCTCAATTATAAGTATACTGTAAATCTCTTTTTCCTTTTCTTATGCCAAATGCCACTACTTGGTAGAAAATGTTGTATAAAGAAAAGCAGCATCCAAGCTTGGGGACTCATTTTAATTATCTTGTGATGACTTCCATGGCGCTATTAAAGCAAAATCCAATCTCTCAGCAAGACATAAACTCATGAACTCTTTTCAGTTTCTCCTTGTTTTTGTCTCACATGACTCTGTGGAGATGACAAAAGAACATGGCTTTACTTGTCTTCTAAAATATTACCATGCTATAGCAAAAAAATTTGAACTGTACAGTGCCAATATGTATTTCAGATTATATGGGTTTGCAAAAATTCATTATTGAAAGCTGGTGACTGCTTACTGTAAAGTATCAAGGAGAATGCATTTAAATATGTTGTTTTGTCATCTTAATTAAGTTATCTTTAGTATGCAGTTAAAATTATTTCTATAGTTTTATTTTCATACAAACCCACCTATTTGGGACTTGAGAAAATGTGAATTCAGAAAAATAGTGTTTAAGGGATTGAGCATTAAACTTGCTAGATAAGATCTATATAACTTAGCAACACCCCAAGTCCCAGAGTGAGAAAACACATACCTATTTTAAATTTTGATTCATACAAAATGCTTTAACTTATTTCAATTAACTCCTCCCTTTGTTTCTCTCTCATAAATTATTCATTAAGAAACATGAATATCTCAAGAACCTAAGACACATAGATGAATGTATGACATGATAACAATTATTATATGAAAGATAATGACATTATTGCAATACTTTTTGGATAATTTGGTGTGCATTTTAAATTCTATATTTTATGTATCTATATTTAAAAAGCAAAGAGTTTCTTCTTACTGGCTACAATAGCTAGTTTGTTTACTGGGAAACAGAATCAACTATGACCCATGTAAAATATTTTCACTAAAGCAGTACAAGATGAAATGAGTTTGAAACCCTGTCTATGGAGAAATTTCTGAAAAAAATTGGAATGCATAAATAATTTTTCTAGGCTTTTGTTAATGTCACAAACTCTCATGAGATATGGACTAAATACCAATAAAACACTAAATAAGAACTTTTTGGCTTTGAATATTTCAAATGTTTTTATCTTTTACTTTAGGACTCAAAAAACTTTACAAATTGCAAATGTTATATTCAGGGAATAGTGCTGCATTGCTTTAAGATATATATTTATTGTAAAGGTCATCATGGAGTAGTACAAAATAATCATGAAGGAATATTTACTTGTTCGCAATATTTTATTTTTTTGCCAGAAATTTCCTGAGTGAACATACAGCTATATGAAATTTTTGCTATTTTTCATTTTCTCCTTTTAATTTCAATTTTTTTTTTTAGTTTCTGAGATTACATTATTTCCTCTTCCCTTTTCTTTTTCCAAATTCTGCCATATACCTCCTCTTGGTCTCTTGTATATATTCATGTGAGTCTTGGGTGAGTATGTATGCATGCATGGAAGTACCCACTGAGAACAGAAAAACATGGCAGATCCCCTGTAATGTAAGTTATAGGAAGTTGTGTGGAAGCTGATATGGGTCCTGGGAAGTGAATTCAGGTCTGCTTCAAGAGCAGTATGAACTCTTAACCAATGGCCATCTGTTCAGCTTCCTGTTTTGGTTTGCAGTCTCTTTCATTCATTGATAAGGTATAAAGATTTTTATTTGGAAAACACACTGATAAGTAGAAATAATGTTTTAGTTTGGAATTAAAATTTTCTCTAATTTCATTGATTTCTAATCTTATGGGTGAAGAAACAACAAAGCTCATCTGCTTCATTTAAAATTTAAATATTTTGACAATGTAGGCAGACAATTCAGGCAAATTGGGATGACCTATAATGTTTGTTTACAGAGAAAAATATTTTCTTCAAATTATTTGGCAAATTATTTTAATTGCATTATGTCATACTGTGTCTCATTTAATTTTTTCCCCATTGGATATTTAAGAACTATCGAACAAGTCCTTTTTTTTCTGCAACCATACATGTACCATTGTGTATGTGGAGGTCAGAAGATAACTTATATAACTTGGTTTTATTCTTTTAAAATGTGAGTCTAACCCAGGTCCTAAAGGTTGGTTGCAGACTATTTATTCTCTGAACCATCTCACCATACCCAATTCAGTGAAATCTTTTCAATAGATTTCCTAAATAGACAATACGTTATGTGAATAGTTTAATGTTATTTCTTATTTTGAAAAGAAAAGAAAAAAAAAGCCTCTTCAGTATCGAGAGGGAGGGGGAATGGAGTGGGGGGAGGAGAAGAGGAGTGGGGATAGGGAAAGGGGAGTGGGGGGAGGGGCAATATTTGGGAGGAGGGGGAGGGAAATAGGGAACGGGGACAGGTGAAATTTTATTTAAAAAAAATAAAAATAATTAAAAAAATAAAATAAATTAAAAAAGATATGGTACTAAACATGAAAAGGCTTAAGCAGTAGAGGACATTGGGTTTGGAGTAATGAGAAGGAGGGAGTATGGGAAGTCACATGAAAGCCTATTATTTTTTCCAACCCTATTAAAAAATAGGATAGGAAAAATAGTAGAATATAGGTGATATAAAAGAAAAGGAAATGTAGAATGGATTGTAAATGGTTAAAACAGAATGAGAAGGATAATAAGGGGAGAATAAGGAATAGTAGGTTGGTTAAATCTCATTTAATAATAAATGAGAGTCTTGTGGAAACTCAATGATTAATAAGATTATTTCAAAATATAATTTAAAAATATTCTAATAAAATTACCATGCATTAAAAAAAAAAAAGCCAGGCGGTGATGGCGCACGCCTTTAATCCCAGTACTTGGGAGGCAGAGGCAAGCAGATCTCTGTGAGTTCGAGACCAGCCTGATCTACAAGAGCTAGTTCCAGGACAGGCTCCAAAACCACAGAGAAACCTTGTCTCAAAAAACCAAAAAAAAAAAAAAAAATAAAAAAAAAATAAAAACAATTATTTTGGATAAAAAAGAATCACAGATGACAATTCTGAACCCAAAACTACAGTTGCTTTTCAGTATGAATATGCACATTTGTGCTATTTTAATGTATTTTTTTCTTCTCTAAAGTATATCTCTTCAATTATTGATTTGTTAGACATGTGATATGCAAAATGAAGCTTTCATTTTGTCTGGCATAAAGAAACATGAGCAAAAAACACACCAGAGAAGCAAAGAAAAGAGAGCCATGAAGTCGGGGATCACTTTGCTAGAGTCCTAGAATCTAGGAAAAATGTGAGCCACTATTTAATTGCTTCCCAACATATATCTTGCATTGCACTCATGTTCTTGATTTCATAAGACACAAAGTTAACAGCAGATAAAGTATTCTATGCCTGAATTCTCACAGAATGATCTGTGATTAGTTTATTTAACTTAGCTGTAAGCAGAACATTATGAACAAATCACTCATATTTACTACTCTTGAGATTAATTTTAATATTCTAAGTATTTTATTTAGATACATATATATGTAAACCTAAATATTTTGTTCTTTTTACACCCCATTAACCTCTCTCAGTGCACTAACTCTCTCACTTTTCTCCCAACTATCCCATTTCTACTTTGATGTATTTTACGTGTTTTTTTTTTGTCATTTACTTTACTATGATTATTTTCTTGCAAGACCATGAGATTTTAGAATTTATTTACTAGACCATGAGTTAATTAATGAACAACTATCAGCAGCTAAATATAAGGATACTCTTCCTCTAACAAGCATTAACTGTGCTTGGTCCTTTAGTAAGGGGCAGAGACTTGTGAATTCCTACTATATGAATGATGAAATAGAGACCTGCCCAATATTGTGTGATCTTATGCAGGTAATCACAGCATATCAATGAGATCATGAATGCAGTGGCTATGTGAAATCTACATGATAGTGTTCCACAACATTCTTCTCCATCTTTTGCCTTGTTTCTTTCTTCTCCTTTTCCAAATGTCCAAATTATGTAACTGAAAAGTACTATTAACATAAGAATATAGGGATCTAGTCTGTAAATATTGAAACACATCCATCATACATAGTTTTCTTCAAAATTAGAGACTTACACTAAGATTTTTAATCAAGTTTTAACAGGTTTAACAATCCAGAATTTCAACAGTATGTTTTATAATTTCTACTATATATTTAATGTATATATTGTGAGAAATAAACATGATAAATAATATTGATATTAAAAAGCAATGAGAATGGTCACTCTTGCAAAATCTTGCAATAATAAGCTTTGCCCATTGTAGCATCTGGAATCTGCATTTTAAAACTATCATTCATTATTGTCTATCTGAAACTGTGAGTAGTTCTGAGAAAGTAGTTAACATGTACTTCCTCTGTGTTAAAACACATGAACCAAAACCTCTAAGAAATAAGGTTGTTTCAGTAGGTGAGGGAATCAAAATAAGAATAAGTAGAAATAAGATTTAACTGTCCTTCCCGAAGAGCCCTGGACTCCATTCTATAATGAGATTTCAATAAACCATTTATTGTTGTTGTTGTTGTTTGGTTTCGAGGATCTTTGCGATCACTCTTACTACTAACTATAGATGGTTTGTTAAAGAGAGATGCTAGCCTTCAAAAGATTCCAGGTCACATTCAACTATTGTTTCCTCTATATTAAATAACACTGTTTTAAAAAGAATAATAAAATTGGTTAGTTCATTATATCATTCATCAGGTAGCTTCTGCATTCTCATCTGTGTCTCATTGACTTCAGAAGATTCCAGAAGGTTCCAGAATTTTTGAAGATTTTGCAGTAGTTTAGCTTCATCCCTCTACCTCATGTTGTGTTATCATCCCATGTGGCTGCGGCAGCCGTATGCTTCACATCTCTAGCCAGGTTTTCATCGTGATCCATGAATTCGAATGGCAGCTTGTTTTCTCCTAAGCACATGCTCATGTCTTAGAGCTTAGTGACCAAATTTTTTTGCTGTGCTTACAATGATTATAATGAATCAACTTTCTGCTTAGATGGAGAAACAAGAAGGTACTTTTCTCAATATCAAGCAAAACAAAATAAACCTAACTATGAAACAGTAACAATGATAATAACAACATAAGTAAAATCTTTAGAAGAAATAAAAAAAAATAGTTTTAAAACCATGACTAAGCAGATTTACTTTATACAAAGTATAGAACATTTAACCTATAAAGTATATAGTATAAAGAACCCTAAAATTTGATTTGTAAATAAAGAGACGTGGGGTGTGTAAAAAATGTGTACGCTAGAATTGTAGAAAGCACAACATATGGGAAAAAATGGACAACTTTCTTGAGAGACTCCACATACCAAAATTATATCAAGACCATATAAACTATTTAAATATACATATAACCCCTAAGGAAACAGAAGCAGTCATTAAAAGATTCCCCACCAAAAAAAAAAGTCCACATCCAGATGGTTTCAGTGCAGGATTTCACAAGAATTTCAAAGAAGAACTAATTCTAATACTCCTCAAATTGCTCTACACAATAGAAGCAGAGGAACATTGCCCAACTCTTTTTATGAGGCTACAATTATCCTGATACCCAAACTACACAAAGATATAACAAAGAAAGAAAATTACAGACCAATCTTCCTCATGAACATTGATGCAAAAATAATAAAATACTGGCAAACAGAATCCAAGAACACATCAAAAAAAAAAAAAAAAAGATCATCCACCATGACCATGTAGGCTTCATTGCAGAGATGCAGGATTGGTTGAACACACACAAAAAAAATCTGTCCATGTGATCCACCATATAAACAACTAAAAAAAAAAATGATCACCTCATTAGATACTGAAAAATCTTTGACAAAATTCAACAGCACTTCAAGATAAGGGTCGTGGAGAGACCAGGGATACGAAGATCTTATCTAAGCACAATAAAAGTAATTTATGCATGCCAAAAGCCGAAATCAAATTAAACAAATATAAGCTCAAAGTGATTCCATTAAAATCTAGAACAGAAGAGATCTACAGTTGTAATATAAAATAAAATCAAAATTAAATATATAAAGAGAAAGCACAAAATATATAAAAAGGTATCTTGAGGATGAACTATTAAATTTTTTTGAGACATAGTTATACTCATTGAACTAAGAACTTCTTCTTCAATGAGAAATTACAGATATATAGGAAGGATTAAAGAAGCTGATCAGGAATTCTATCTTTACAGATAAGTATTAGGAGGGAACTGTCTTTCCATCTTGCCATTCCATCTTCCTACCATGTGAAGAAACAGCATTAGTCCCTGTTAAATCATTTTGTCATAGTAACAAGAATTATAAGGAATGGGCAGAAAGCTTGATAAAGATCTGAAATATGCGTGGATAAAAAATTAGATGTGGTTTTTCAGAGGAATTTTGCTCAGGTGGATAATTATACAACTGAAATCTTACCTAAAGCAAATGTTTTCCATGGAAGGAAAACCAGAAAATTAACTTTACCATTTGGCCATCCTATGGCTTTGGATAAGTTGGATGGACTGCTAAAATTTTATGTACTTTGTAGTATGTAAAAACATATATTTAAACTATACAATCATGGAATTTTATCCAGTTCTTTTGTCTATGATTTAAATGAATATTCTAATATAATTTCTAGTTCATTTTATTTGATTAAAGATAATGTGACTGGCCTCTGAAGTTTTCATTGAGCTTTCATTAACTTAAAGTGTCTTAAAGCTGATGAACATTTAACATAGAATATTTTATGATATAGAATACATGAAAACAGATCTAGACAATACACAATATGTGGAAACATATCTAACCCACTTGTCTTTTGCATTTTTACATGAATAATGCAAAGAAAAATATTGCTAATCACACAAGTCTTGTTCACAGCTCTGTATCTGCTTCATACTTTTTAACAGTCATAATTAAGAAGAGAACAAATATTGTTTTCTTCCTGGAGAAATTATATAAAGCAGTATATCATTAAGTATGATCCTTTATTGTAATTATCTATTCAGTACATTAATTTCATCTAATGAATACAGTTTCTAAACATCACAAAAATCATTTCAAACCCACCTTTAAGAAAAGTAATCCAAGATGCCCTTCCATTATTTTTTTTATATTGATTTTTATTGATCTCTGCACTTTTTTCTTCTGCCCTCCCTGCCTCTCCCCTTTCCCCTTCAACCCTCCCCCTAGGTCTCCACGCTCCCAATTTACTCAGGAGATCTTGTCTTTTTCTACTTCCCATGTAGATTAGATGAATGTAAGTCTCAGTGTCCTCATTGTTGTCTAAGTTCTCTGGGATTATGATTTGTGGACTGGTTTTCTTTGCTTTATGTATAAAAACCACTTATGAGTGAGTACATGTGATAATTATCTTTCTGGGTCTGGGTTACTAACTAAAAATGTTTTCTAGCTCCATCCATTTTCCTGCAAAATTCAAGATGTCGTTATTTTTTTTCTGCTGTGTAGTACTCCATTTTGTAAATGGACCACATTTTCCTTATCCATTCTTTGGTCAAGGGGAATTTAGGTTAATTCCAACTTCTGGCTATGATAAACAAAGCTGCTATGAACATAGTTGAGCACATGTCCTTGTGGCATGTTTGTGCATCCTTTGGATATATACCCAAAAGTGGTATTACTGGGTCTTGAGAAAGGTTGTTTCCTAATTTTCTGAGAAATTGCTATACTGACATCTGAAGGGGCTGTACCAGCTTGCATTCCCACCAGCATTGCAGAAGAGTTCCCTTTTCTCCACAACCTCTCGAGCATAAGTTGTCATCAGTGTTTTTTATCTTGGCCATTTTTACAGGTGTAAGATGGAATCTCAGAGTTGTTTTGATTTGCATGTCTCTGATGACTAAGAATGTTGAACATTTCCTTAATTATCTTTCAGCCATTTTATAATTCTCTGTTGAGAGTTCTCTGTTTAGGTCTGTACTTCATTTTTATTGGATTATTTGTTCTTTGGATGAACAATTTCTTGAGTTCTTTGCATATTTTGGAGATCAGATCTCTGTATGATGTGGGGTTAGTGAGGATTTTATCCCATTCTGTAGTCTTTTGTTTTATCTTGTTGACCATGTCCTTTGTTTTACAGAAGCTTTTCAGTTTCAGGAGGTCCCAGGTATTAATTGTTTCTCTCATTATTTTTATTTTCCATGAAATTAATAAACAAACAATTTCTTACATAACATTCTTATTATTACAATGTTTAAGATTTTTCACTCTGATTTTTTTATGTTGAACACTTATAAAATTAATCAAGAAAAGCTCAAACCTTAGATGACCCAATTCCCTGAATGTCGTTAGATGAAGCACTACTAATGACATATGTGAGGCTGAGGTCATTGTTCTCATTGTTCTGTGGTTCAGTGCAGAAGTGAGAAGGAAAATTATACCATACAACAGAGCTCACATGAAATGTTTATTGGGGGAGGGACGAAGAGAAGGGAGAAGGTGACAGAAGAGATCTCTAGGACAGGAGAGGTAGGAGAGAGAGAGACACAAGAGGGGGAGGTCCTTTTATAAGGGGGTATGGTTCCTGCACATGAGACTTGATGACATATTCTGTCAGGATACTTATGGCTGACAAGTTTAGGTGCCTGAGTACTAACCAGCTCAGTGCACAAGGTGTGCTCTTAGTGACTGCATTTGAAGACCCCAAAGGCAGAATGGTGTAATGCCTGAAATCTAAGAGTCCCCTGTTTTCTTTATTATAAAAAACGTGAAAAATAGGAATAGATGGTAGGTAAGGCAGGAATGAGGGTGTTGTGCTTTTGAGACTGCTTCCTGTTGACCTGGGGGCATTGCATTTTGGTAAAAGCTAAGATGCTGTCCAAGTTCTGACATAGCTGGCTGTTTCACTTCATAGTCCAAGCTCTGTGTGACCTTCTGGTACTGCTTGGACCTGGCAAAATATTAGCAGAGAAGAAGGCAAACTTAAGATTAGGAGGAATTTTTTATTTAGGTACTGTTAATTGAGGGAAAGAAGTAGGGGAAAAGGTGGGCAAACTTAGGAGGTTAACAGTACTCATCTGGACTGCATCTGACAGTGCATCTGACCTGTTCCAGGTAGAACCAAGTTGAGTCCCTGGATCTCATAAGAGGTTCTTGAGTTTACAAAATGTTATAAGCCTTAGACACATTAGCCTTTCCACTGTTTGTGAGCTGTTCTGAAATTTACATAGTAGAAACAGCAGTGTACTCATGTCTTTGAGTCATAAGGGACCCAGAAATGATTCTTGTTGAAAGGATTAACACTCTTTCTTCTGTTTGTAAAACTGTGACAGATGTTTTTAGCACAATGAAAAGTACCTTTGAAATCTGTCATTAGACAACAACCAAAGGGAATTTAAAATCCTGAGCTTATAATTATGATGATAGTGATAGTACTCTGCCAGAGCTAGATTAATAGCTTATCAGGATTTTATTGATTATCTGGAACATGCTTTATTCTTTTATACATCTCAGATCACTTTTCTCTTCACCACTTATGCCGTTCTATCATCACATAAACAAATCTTAAGGCATTTGGCCCCTTCCCATGACCACAGCAATCCAATTAACCAGGAGACACAGGTAGTTGATTATTGAGGCGATCATTGCTGAGTATCTTTTAAATGAAGGAATAGTAAAGAGTTGCATTGAAATCTGTTCTATGAGTCTCCTTTCTGAGTCTGGATGACTTGGATATCTCTGGGATGCTATAGGTCCTCACCACCTGAGCAGGGTTGGTAATTTTCTGCCTCCAGTTCTGTAACTAACAGTTGGTAACCTTGAAAAAATAACTGATTAGTTGTTTGATTACAGATTTTTGAATGTATCATTGGAGATGCACAGAGAAGAAATTGATGATGTATGGTGTGATTATTAAATATAGGAGAATGAGGAGAAGGGTCAGGAAGAAAAGCATGAGGATCCTAATCCAGTGGAGTTGAGCATGGTTGCAGGGTGAAGCATCATTCTTCTGGAATTGGGAATAAGATAGTTGATTTTGGTGTCTTCTGAACCTTAAAGGAGCAGCATCCTACTGGGGTTGATGCATGTGAGGGAAGATTGTCTTGAGGTGCGGGAATAAAAGGCTTGAGTGGGATAAGTGAATCCAATGAGGGAGACCATCAAGCTTAGCAGATGAGGGGGTTATACGAATTACCCTGAAGGGGCTCTTCCATTTAGAGTGAAGGAGTGAGGATTGTTGGTCTGGAAGAGAGAGAAGGACCTCATCCCCATAATGCTGATCGTGAATGGACATTGTGGGGTAGGGAATGGTCAGTAAAGTTCCGTAAGAGAGAGTGGAGATGGTCAGGGATGGGTGAAGGTTTGACTGGGGGTTAGAACTGGCTGCCCATTCATGAGTTCAAAGGGTGAGGTGGAAAGGGATTGTCTGGAGGGAGCCTGGAGCCTAAGAGCCAAGAACAGGAACTTCACCCAATAGAGATGGTATTCCTGTGGCATTTTATCAAGGGTATTTTTTAAGGATAAGTTACTTTGTTATAGTTTTCCAGGGGACTTGGGGTGGTATGGAATGTGGAAGTATCAGGGAATACTGAGGGCTTTGGATTTGGTTTGGGAAATCTAGGAAGTGAATTCAGGACATTGTCTGCCTGGAGGGAGTTCAATATTCCAAATTGGAAAATGATCTCCAGGAGGAGGTCAGAAACTTTCTGAGTCCCTTTGTTAGTGTTTGGTAATGCCTCCACCCATCCTGGGAACATGTCCACTAAGATCAGGAGGTACCTAACTAATCTGGCTATGGGTATGTAGGTAAAGTCAAGTTATTTTTAGATCTAGTCAAACTCCTCTACTAATATATTTCACCCTTTCAAAAGAATATGGTTGCAGCTTAGAGGGAATGGAAAATATTTTTAAATAAGTCATGATGTAAGTCGTTACTGGTAGGATGAGAGCACAGAAGACAACCTCTTGTACATTGATTATAGCTGGAATTTAACTGTGATAAACTCCAAATCCATATGTAGTTCATGTGTTCATATTAGAATTACAGAGAGGATTATTGGTGATACTGTCTTCATAAATGACATGTGATTGTGGCTTACCAGGTAAAGTTTCCAGTGTCTTTTTCCAATGGCTCCATGGCTTCTCTCTGGCTCTGCCTTCTTCCTCCCAGCATTTTGTTTAGTTCTCTCCACCTAGCTCTGTTCCCCTATAGCTCTGCTGTAGACCCAAAGCAGTTGCTTTATTCATTAGTCAATAAAAGCAACACATAGACAGAAGGACCTCCCACAACATTTTCCTTTTTCTGTTTAAGCAAAAAGGAAAGCTTTAACTTTAACATAGTAAAATTACATATAAGACAGAGTATTCTAGACCTCTGTTTCAGTAGATATTCATGGCATCAGTCAACAGATATTGTATCCTAAATAACAAATAAAAATATAAATATAACAAATCAGTAAATTGTTGATTCAAATCAAACCATTTCCAGGACAAAATTTCTCACTTCAGCATGCTCAGGTGGATATACAGATAGTGTGCTTAGATTTAATTATCCCATTTTATCGTCCCTTCATGCAGCTCCTTTATTCATGTCTGTGTGAACAATGACAGGACAGAAAATCATGGTAAGATGAATTGAGGTGAAGCCTTTTGTAAAGTCAAGTCTCCTTTTTATTTTATTTTTTATTTTTTTATCCACACCTTCTTTGTGAACCCATAAGACATGTGCATGACATCTTTGTGAAAAATAAGAACATGAGAGCACATGTCAAGTAAAGCTGATCTGAGAAATAATAAAACAATACTAAACAAATTCTCTGCTGGGTTGCTGCTTCAATGTTAGGATGAAATTTTGCTTTATTTTTCTTTTTTAAATCAAAATCCCTTATTACTGAGAAGGTATTTTCTATGGGCTCAACTTCTGAACTCTTAATAACAAAATTAAGATAATTAAAAAAAGTCATGAATTGAGTTAGTCTTAAAAGGACTGCAAAACTTCTTCCTAAATGACTGGAAATGTCTTTTTTTTTTTTAAGCAAAAATAAAAGACTTGGGGATCTTTGATCTTTTATGAAGTCACCAGAGGTACCAGAAAAAATACACATAATGAAGTCTCTTTACTGTCATAGTCAAGTGTGACTTTTTTTAATAGTGTATTTTTAATTGGAGAAAAATGCCTTTATCCTTCTCTTTCCAGAAAACACAAGTAGAGATAAAGATTTTGAAGCATAGTACCAATGTTGCTGTCAGTTTAATTGGGCAGAGAAGTCCTTTGATACTCAGAGCTTTCTAATCATCAGGCATGTTACAGGGACAGGAATGATTCAGGCAAGGCCTGACAGAGATCAAGGGCACCAACACCTGTGTGCCCCTGTCAGAACTTACCTCTTTCCAGTGACTCTGGATCCTTTCAATCATTCTGCATACTGAGGTTTTGAATGTGTGGCATCAATTGGGCAGGACTCATCTGAAGGCTTTGTCACTTTGTGTCCTAATTTCTTGCTTATCAGTGTTGTGAGCAGACTCCCCACTGTGTGAAGTTAGATTTACTTCCCAATATTTCCTGACACCCAGATGGGAAGCCTACCTTCTGCATTAGCAAACTCGAAGCTCTCCTATCCTTCTGTAGTTCCGGCTATTTCTGACATTCGGAATCTGGCCTGTTTTCTAGAGACCAGCTTCCAAGAGATCATTAATTTCAAACCTGCTAATCCGTGTTTACAAAACAAGTGTACACTAGGCCCTCACCTCCACCCCCACCTGTCACAGCAGGAGCGCTTAACCCATCAGGCCACACAGTTTGCCATCTCTTCTCTGTAATGGGACTGCTTCTGGAAATAGACACAACATTTGCTATGATCCTGTGGTTCCTCCAGGTTTTCCTGTCACCCAGGAATCAAATGGAACCTAAGCACAATCCTATGGGCTACTTGTTAAACACACAGTGAGGAATGAGGGAAACACATGTGTCATGGAACTGGATTATTTTTTATAAACTCCAACAATGCTCTTTTGGAGAAACAAACAACAACAACAACAACAAAAATAACCCCCCCAAAAAAACAACTCTCTTAATAAATCTTGTGTCCAGAAGGACAACTGGTCTCGGTATCTTTTTTGGACACCTCACCATCTTCTATAAAACAAACCTAGATACTGATCCATTCACCTTCATTGTGGAGGATGGATAAATCAGTGTGCTTTGTGATCATCAGCTCATTGTGTTCCTGTGCTGTGAGCTGCATTAACATGTTAAGGGATTAGGTTGGCAAAGCTCCTATCAGTTTTTCTTTTTGATTAAACTAAGCATTTTCTTTCACTCTGAATCTCATGCCCTTCCTCTTTGAAACCACTGAGGAAAAAATCTAATTTATAGAATCAGTGTAATGGATCTCTCTCTCTCTCTCTCTCTCTCTCTCTCTCTCTCTCTCTCTCTCTTCTTCTTCTTCTTCTTCTTCTTCTTCTTCTTCTTCTTCTTCTTCTGCTTTTCTCTCCTCTTCCCCTCCCTCCCTTGTCTTTCTTGTTTGCTTGATTTTTTTTCTTTATTTCAGTCTTTGAGAGAGGGTTTCCCTGTGTATCTGACTGCCCTGGAATGCATTGCTCTGTAGACCAGACTTGGGTAGTCTGAAAATCATTGATCCATTTGCTTTTTTCTCCTGGAATGCTGGGATGAAATGATTTCTCTTCCTTCCTCCCTTTTCTTCCTTCCTTCAGTTTTTTCTTGTTCTTTCTTCATCTTTTTTCTCCCCTATTCTCATATTGAAGAACCCCTCAATCCATTTATATAAGTTATCCTGTATAATTCTCTTAAAATTAAAATAAGTTGTTTAAAGTTTTTATTATTTCTAAAAATTAAATAAACCTGTGGCCCAGGAGATGATTCAGGGGATAAGTGTTTGCTTCATTCCAATGGCCAATTATCTGTTTGATTTCCAGAACCCACATAAAAGTTCAGACACATTGGTGTGCAATAATTATTCAAGGACTCTTGTAGTTTAGCGGCAGTGAGAATGAACCACAATATATGATAAATCAACTTGGGAGTTTACTGATGGGGGGGTGAAAAGAGGAGCTTGTGGGGAGGATGCCTCAGAAAAAGGAAGTAGTGAAGAACAAGGAATGGTATGAGCCTGCTTTTAAAAGAACCTTTCGTGCATGCATACAGAGATACAGCCAGGCAGCACTAATGCATATATAATCGAGTGATGTATGGCCATAGGACCCTGGGCTGACTAAGTATTTGCCTGAGTACTGACAAGCCCATCCTGCCAGGTAACAGGGGGCAGGTCAACATAATGCTTGAATGCTAATAACGACTGCAATGAGATGAATTGTGGAAAAATAAAAATATGCCAGAAGCTCCTGGGTTCTGGTGTAGTCTACAAGGAACAGCAAATGAGAGACCCCTGCCTTAGGAAGGTTGAGAGTTATAAATGGTTGCTGACACTTGTCCTCTGAGTTTTGCACTCACACAAGTATACCTATTCAAATACACAAGAAAGGAATTTGTCATTAGTATTTTAAAGTACTAGATATAAAAGCCAGGAGTTTGCACATACTAAGCAAGTAAGTGCTCTTCTACTGAGCTATAACTCCCTTATCTTTTGTTTAATTAATTATTCATCTCTTTCTAGACTTAATACTCACACTTCAGATTCACTCATTATCACACATACATCAAATAAGCACATATTCAATCATTGGCCTAAAATAGTTATGGTATCTGAAGAGAATTTAAAGATATCCTCCCATTTACCTTAAATATTTTCCAGATTACTAAAACACTCAATAGAGTCAGAAACTTAAGTCAATTGTTGTATGTACTGTTTACATAATAGTAATAAAGATGTCAAAGTATATACCTGCTAATTTCAAACATTAGAGCATGCCCAGGGCTATTCTTGTTTTCAAGAAAAATGTTAAGTAAAAGCATCATGGGTTCAAACCTAATGTTTTGGAATTTCTGTAACAAAATATTGTTTCCTGTTTCCCAATATTGTGTAGTCATTATGGGTGTCTCCTTATCTACTTTTCCATATTCACCTTTTCATTCTCTCCTAATTCCTCTCACGTGTTCTTTAGTTATTATTTTATCTGTCCCTCACTCCTTAACCTATTCTTGATATGCTTCCTTCTCCATTTTATTTCCATTCCATCTTCTCCCAAAAGAGAACTAACGCTTCTGCCTGCAGCAATTTTTCTATTACTAAGTACTAAAGAAAGGGTCACTAATGCTGCCAGAAGTGATAAGAATGTATTTGACCTCCCTGCTTAACTGGGAGAAAGCTGAGGCAAGAGCTGTTTTTTTCAACTTGCTTCATAAATAGAGATTTGTTCTCCACTTGCAGAAGACTAAGATGGCTACTTTTGAAATAGTAAATTGAGGTGGTTATCAAGTCTGAAGGACTGAGAAAAGAGGCTGATATTTGGAAAAATACAATGTAGAAGATTAATGAAAATGTTTTTAGAAATCTCCAGGACCATGGCTGGTTTTAACAGGGAAGTCAAAAACTTTTTAAGTACAGTAGGAAGGGAGAGACTGGAACGACACAGGTGTCTGCGTGCTTTATTGCCACTATTAGAAAGCTAATATTTGAGTGCTCAAAAGAAATAAAAACGTTTGGAATTATATGGAATTCACATTTTAAGGTAAGGAAATAAACTAAACTTCAAGGTAGGAAATTGCAAAGTGCTTCGAAATTGATGAGTCTGCCTATTTGCAAGGTTGGTTTCTCATCTCCCTAAGGGCAGGGCTGGGGTTATCTTAGAAAAAAATGACAGGTAGTACTCCCTTCTTCACCTAGGAAGCACAGCAAGATATGTTCTTGTGATTGTGCCTCTACTCTAGCAAGCAATGGTATGCTGAATTTTGCCTGTGAGTGTTTCTTGTAGATGTATCTCATGGAAAGCTGCTAATTCCACTTAAAAGTATTGTCCTAGTTAATTCTGCATTACTTCTCCTCTTTATTCCACTTAGTCCTCTCTGCCAATCATACAGTGGTCTAATATTTACAAAATACATTTCACTTAAATGATTTTCTTTATGAGAATAATCACCTTCTAGTCTTCCATCTGTCAACCATAAGAAGCAGCAAGTTTTATATCTTTTAATTTATAGTAAAACATTTATTTGCTCACAATTTTGTATGAAAACCTGGTGTGTGTGTGTGTGTGTGTGTGTTTAGAGAGGATTACAGAATAGTGGAGCTTAGAGTACCAAAGTTTCATCCTCCTTTTTCATTCCTGTCACAGTTTTCTTGACAAACTCAACTTGAGGAAGGAAGGATTTATTTTGGTTTAGGTTTTAAGCAGGGGCACAGTCATTCATTGTAGTAAAAGCAAGCCAGAAAAAGACTAAAGCATCTGCTCACATTACGTCTACAATCAGGAAGACTAGAAAGAAGTATTAGTCCTCAATTCAATTTATTTTTTGTTTGTTTATTCTTTAAATCATGGTAGGACTTCAGCCAATGTAAAATTTATGAGAATAATCACCTTCTAGTCTTCCATCTGTCAACTATAAGAAGCAGCAAATTTTATATCTTTTAATTTATAGTAAAACATTTATTCACTCAAAATTTTGTATGAAAGTCTGGTGTGTATTTTTATTAATAATAATATTTTAATTATATCATTTTCTACTTTCCATACCCTGCCTCCAACTTCTCCCCTGCACCAATCTTCCTCTTTCTCTCTCTAAAATTCATGGCCTCTATTCCTTAAATTTTTGTTACCTATGCACTTTGAACACATCATTTAGAGGAACTGAACTGGATTTGACCAGAAACCTTCTCCCAGAGGACTATTTTTTTGTGGTAGTAGAAGGTGCCTTGAAAGTTTCTAAGAGATGAAACTTACCAACAGTACCAGCAGCCTTATCAGTCGATGACTCCCATGAAACACAGTAATGATCGTCATGCAAAATAACTCATGTATGAAGTGGTGGTACACATAACTTGGTAGTGACCAATAGCTCACTAATTGTACTTGCAGCCTGCTCTAAAAGAGGGAAACTATGCCTTTTACTGGGTTTATTTACAAGGTTACTAATCTTCTGAGCAATTACATACGTTTTCTTTTCACCCACCAAATCCCATTCAAACGCCTTCTTTGTCAAACTCTGCATTTTTTATTTTAATTGTCTTTTAATTGTTGTTTGTTCTTTTTATTAAAAATTTCTGCCTTCTCCTTGCCTCCCTTTTCGCTCCCCTCCCCCTCCCTCTCCAGTCCAAAGAGCAGTCAGGGTTTCCTGCTCTGTGGGCAGTCCAAGGTCCTCGCTCCTCCATCCAGTCTAGGAAGGTGAGCATCCAAACACACTAGGCTCCTACAAAGCCAGTACATGCAGTGGGATCAAAACCCAGTGCCATTGTCCTTGGCTTCTCAGCAGCCCTCATGGTCCACCATATTCAGAGAGTTCGGTTTTATCCCATGCTTTTTCAGTCCCAGTCCAGCTGGCCTTGGTGAGCTCCCAATAGATCAACCCCACCATCTCAGTGGGTGGATGCCTCCCTCGCGGTCTTGACTTCCTTGCTCAGGTTTGCCCTCCTTCTGTTCCTCATTTGGACCTTGGGAGCTCAGTCCATTGCTCCAATACGAGTCTCTGTCTCTATCTCCATCTTAAACTGCTACCTTTCTATAAATGCAAATAAAGGACCACTACTTTTCAATACAGCTTCATTAGAGTGCTCCTTTGTTAGAATATGAAATAAAAGAATTTACCCCAAATCCCTAATAGAGCTCATTTTTCTATTTGAAATTTTCTGGCCTTGATTTCTGTTTAGACTCGTCTCAACAATTTGGTATAGGAAACTGCCATTTAACTGGTCAATTAAGCTCCTTTGACAACATTCTAGTCCCTCTCTGCTTACATCCCTTTATGTGCCCTCTGCTTGTGTCTCCAAACTCTCTCTAATTCTTCCTGCAAACATGTACCTGAGGTCTAAAAGACAAATGGCCAACATTATCAGAAAAATAATCCCACTTCACAGCATCATGGTTCTCTCCTGTTGCTCTGACAAAACACCAAATAATGTTAGCAGGAAGGAAGGAAGGAAAGAAGGAAGGAAGGACTGGTTTTAGCTCAATTTTTTTTTTTTTATTTTCGAGACATTTAATAAGAGAAGCAGTCTTCTCTGATAGAGAAAGAAGGTACGATGGCAGTAGTATTATTTGGGTGTTCACATTATATCCTTAATAAAGAAGCAGAGATATAGCAACTCAGCCTGTTTTCTTCTTTGTAGTGCTAGACATATTCAGGTTTTCGGGTTTTGTTTTGTTCTTTGTCTTTGGATAAAGCTTTCCAAAACCACTATCACAAACATCTTCAGAGGCATATTTTCTAGGTGACTCTAAATCCAGCCATGTAGACAATATAGGTTTTCCCTAACAGCTCATCTCTTACCTTGTTTAATCTCTCAAGAGATGAGTTGAGAATTTATTGGTATATAGTTTAGAAAGATTTGGGTATATTTTCTGTCTCATGCTTATTTTTGGCAATTCACCTATAGATTATAAATTGCTAACACAAGGGCCTGGGATTAGAGAAATACCTGATTTTCATAAGGTATGAGGTTTAATTCTAGCCTGGGAAAGAACAAAGAAAAAATAGCTCTTAAAAAGGAAAGTAGAATTGGTAAAAGTTGACCTTTTCTAGATATAAAAATAATAATAGATGTAAAGACTTTGTCAGAGACTACCCAAACAGAAATTGAGATGAACCCCTACACTAATGTTTTAGCTAGAAGGAAATAAGGTTGAATAAACTTGACAATGCTGACTATAAAAAAGTTGTTTTTATAAAGTTGTTGAATTATATGGATCTGAGGCATTAGGATTGTAATTTCTGAATAGAAATCTTGACAAAAGGAGGATTTTTATCATATAAGATATAGATCAGTGGTCAGTTTACCTTTGAATTCATACTTTCATTATTACAAATACGTATTTTTGTTTATTTATTGCTATTTAGTATGTTGCTTTTTTGTGATCATATGATAAAAGACAAGTACATTCCCTACACTGTAAACAAGCAGAGTGTAACTTGGTGGATCAAATGCTTTCTGTTGAAGCACAAGACACCCATTGCCTCACCTCATGAAGTCATCCAATTTGTGTGTTAGAACTGGAATGATGACAATGAAATACACAGGGACCACTGACTGAACACATAAAGTCATAAATGGTCAAAAATATGAGCCTTTCATTTTCTAATCAGCATCCCATTCTTTGTTCCTTTAGCAAAACTCAAAGAATGTGTTCAAGAAGAGAAATAGCCTACTACTGCTAAAGTGTCGGTAGATAAACAAAGAATACTTTTCTAGAATCTTTCTTCTTCAGTACAGAAACAGTCTAAACTATCTGCTCCATGAAAAAATACCTGTGTTCCTTTTAGCCTGCTATCCATATGGCCATTTCTCCAAACAAGTATTCTATTTATTAAAACAGTATAATCTACTGTGTGTGTGTATTGCCTGTATGTATGCAGGTGGGTAATTATGACTGTGCATGTAGAAAAAACGGGTCAGAATGAAGGAGAACATGAGCAAGGAAATCAGGACCACGAGGCATGCACCCACCCACTGTGACAGTGGAACTGATTTATTGGGAGCCCACCAAGGCCAGCTGGTCTGGGACTGAATAAGCATGGGTTGAAACTGGACCCTCTGAGCATGGCGGACAATGAAGGCTGATGAGAAGCCAAGGACAATGGCACTAGGTTTCGATCCTAATACATGAACTGGCTTTGTGGGAGCTTAGCTTGTTTAGACGTTCACCTTCCTGGATGTAGATAGAAGACCTTGGTCTTCCTGCAGGGCAGGGAATTTGGACTGCTCTTCAGTATCAAGAGGGAGGGGGAATGGTGTGGGGGGAGGAGAAGAGGAGTGGGGATAGGGGGAGGGGCGTGGAGGAGGGGGCAATATTTGGGAGGAGGGGAGGGAAATGGGAAATGGGGAGCAGGTGGAAATTTTAATTAAAAAAGAATAAAAAGAAAAAGAAAAAAAAAAGAAAAAACGGGTCAGTATTACATGTCTCCCTTCATTGTTTTCCATTTTTTTAAATTAAGATATCTCACCAAACATGGACTTCACAAATTCCTCTTGATTTATTTTTCACCAAGCTCCAAGAATCCTTTTGCTTCTGCCTCCCGAATGTTTGGATTAAAGGCATGTGTATGGTACCCTATTTTTCATGTTGGAACTAGTAATCTAAAGTAAGGTCCTGCTATCTGTGTATTAAGCTTTTTACCCAATGAGTCATCTCCAACAGCCTGCCCCCCAAAACACTTTGAGCTCAATATTATATGACATATTTCATAAAGATTTTGTGGTGAAAGATAGGTTTAATATGGCCACTGGTCAATGGTTTGTGTGTGTGTGTGAGTGTGTGTGATCTTGGATGATTCTACTGAAGGTATGAAATGATTTCTCTATTTCTGATTGAGAAATCTTTGAGCACTTTATCTAAAGCAATAAATAGGATATAGATTTAATTCATTCTAGTGCCAGCCTTTTAGAATAATAACTGAGGAAAATGTGAAACCAACACAGAGCAGATTTTTACCTTTTGCTTGATTGAATGTGAGACATTCTACCCTTCCTTCACAGATTCTTAGAGGTTAAAAGCAAATAAATAAAACTTTCATCACTCATTGCTTTCTGGTCAAGCTACTTCGTATTTTGTAGTGTGTGAATAATAGTTTAGTGCTGGGGGCAACAAGCTTGTGCTTTATTTTATTGTACTGCTGTACAGCAATTTTGGTCTCCAATTGAACATTTCATTTCTTCTTTATTAAATTTTATTACTATTCTTTTACCACAGGTAGTTAGAGTAGGAACACATATTTTTGAAGAGTACTTTTTTTTTTCAATGCAAGTGCTTATCATAAAGAACCTGAACCTTTTAAATTCAAGAAATCCAGAGAAGTTAGCAGTGGATGCTTAGATCCTGGAACAGAGTGCAGTGTTTATGAAATAACAAGGCATGAGAACTAACACAATACATAGTGGTTCTGTGTGCTAAATAGTCCAAGAGGAAAGAGAATCAAGACCTCATGATAGAGAGGTGAATGGTAGTGGGCGCATGCCTCTGAAAGCTTATTATAGAGATAATTAATGTGTCCCATTCTCTGAGGAAATTAAGGGGTCAAGACACAGGTGAGCATAAGAGATTGAAGGCTAAGTTCAAGGGTCATCTTTCTCAAGCTTTAGCTCACTTTATCAGCCTTTATGAACTTACAGATTGCTTTTTTACTACATCACACAATTTAACAATTAGTCATTTATCTTTGTCTTATTTAATTTTAAGCACATTTGAACACTCAGTATTGTTGCTTTATATGATTTATTCCTTACTTCTTCAATTTTCTAAAAAGGCTTTAAAACTTATCTGCAAAGAGATAGTGAGATATGGAAGAATAGTACTGCTGCCCAAGGCCTGATGATGTAGGCCCTTAATCTAAGCTATCCTGAAACAAGAGAATGGTGGGGTATGCCAGAACTACACACCACATTCTACACTATGCTTGGCAACTTCGTGGCATCCTGTTTTGGAATTTAAAGCAATTAAACAAAAAGTTGGTTGTATAATTCATGCCTAGGTTGCTTGTATTGTATGGACAAGGTCCTGGATTCATTGTTGCTACTGAAAAAATTAGGAAATAATTACATCAATGTAATTTTACTAATTATATGAGATATTACTATGACAAAACTGAAAACATAGAATTTACATTTACAAGTTTATATAATTTCTTCCCATATTGGAATTAAAACTTAATCTGAGATGTAGAAAACTTATTCTTACTCACACAGACAAATTCTAAAATTCTTCTCAGGGTTTTTATTAACTTATTAACCTACTAATATCATAACTATTGACATTCACTTCCTTTACATTAGCCTCAACTTCACCACTGGAAATATGGATAGAATAACCTCTACAGCAAGCAACAGGCTATAGTTGAAATCTCAACAAAATTCTAGTATATGTGAAGAAATGTTTCAATTAAAGTACAATGGAGAAATTGAAATGTGCTATCTCCAATCCTATTCTTTTCAAAGGTATATACCCCAGAGTACACCCTCACTATGTGGCCCAAACTGACTTTAAATTTGCAGTGAAAGCTTGCGTAGGCCTCAGCATGAATATAGCAGATATGGACCATCATACCTACTTTATTTCAAGCATTTGACATGTACTTCTAATCCCAGTACCTACAACAGTGTTATTGGGAGAAAGCCATGCAGCTATTAAGCATCATGATTAAAAGAAAACTCTCAAAGAGATTTTGTTAAATAAATTCAATCCAAAATTATATAACTATCCATATGTTTATTTCTTATTTTCAATAATTAGAGTAGGTAGGTATCAAGCAGCTTAGTGTCAGGAAATAGCCACATTAGCAGAGAGTATACCCAGGAAACCAATTAGTTCTGCAGAAACTCAGTTGTTAATATACAAGAGAACAAATTTAACTAAAGTTATTGATTTGGTCAATTAAAGTGGTCTTGGACCTCAAAAGATAATTACTAGAAACCAATAACCTTAGCTTAAAAAGTTCTGGAATATTGTCTGATCGATATTTCTCGTAACCACTCTATCACACAGGGCATACTAATGCAAATTTAATTTATTAGAATTTGATGCTTATTTTGTAACTGCAATTATGAGAGGCAGTTAGTAGTTCTCTATGGGCCATGACTTCTGGTATCCAGGTATTTCTGTAATAGGTGCCACCATCAATTTGGATCAATGGGATACTATCTGAGAAAGAACTTTAGAGTTACACATTGAGGTTTCTCTTCCTTGAATCGCCTCCTTATAAAATCAAGCCACCAAGTTAAGGCAACCTCAAATGAGGTTCCCTAAGTACTGAACAATGATCCAACAAATGAGAAAGTACTGTAATACCTGTCATGAAATCACTCCCAAAAAAACTCACCAGAATTACATCAATAAAAAATCTGAGTTCAAACCACCCACAGACTTATGAACATTAATCATTAGTGAAATTCAGTTGTTTAGAATGTTTTCTTTTTTCTAAGATAGAAAATTAAAACCTTGATGGAGATTCAAATATAGTGTAAAACAACTTTCCCTCTACAAGTTTTCAGTTGGCTGGCTGCCTATAATGTATATGGAATTAAGGTCATGAGAAAACTAGGTTTTAAGACTTACTCCTTGTCTTGGCCATAAAAAATACTAACCCAATGACTATGGCTTAAGAAGCCCAATTTCCTATCTTTGTATACACAATATGAAGAAATTTATAGTCATCCATTTTGAGGAGATGGAACTATTGCTATGTTCAATCCTCATAATTTACTCTATGACCTTAACACTCAACTTTCAGTGTTTGGTTATACCTTGCTCACATTTGAAGAGTCCCCCCGCCCAATCTCAATGACATGAAAAAATCATTTCTCTGAATCTTTGTTAAATTTAATTCCACCAGTGTTGTACTCCAGAACATACCCCTGTTGGGAATGGCAATTTCTTATCTTTGACAATACAGTTAGTTTGTGGCCATCATCTCCTTAGTCTTTAATAATTATAGGGAGGAAATCAAATATAGAAGAATAGAGTTAGTTTAAATGATTGGTTTCATAAGTCTTTTTGAAATATCAGATATGTCACAGACAACTTATATAATCTACTAAATTAAACTCTATCTCAAATAAAAATTATTTTAAAAATTGTTGCCCTTTACCCTAATAGCAAGGAAAATATCACTTACTTGAATGGTAACCATTACTGTTTCTCTGAAACTAACAAACATTGACATTATGACCAAAATAATCAAATAACCATTGATGCTACAGAAACTTCTTTATAAATTTCCCCAATCAGCTCTAGATTTACCTGTTATGGAATAATGATCTTGTACACTGTAAAGACTTGTCACTCATATTGCTTTAATAATACTCTGATTGGTCAGTATCCAGGTGGGAAGTTTAGGTGGGGCAACCAGACTAGGAGAATTCTGGAAAAAGTAAAGGCAGAGGGACAGCCACCAACCAGATATATCTTGCATATCACCACAGAACCTTCATCTAGCGATGGATGGAGATAGAGACAGAGATCCACACTGGAGCACCAGACTCAGGTCCCAAGGTCCTAACGAGAAGCAGAAGGAGGGAGAACATGAGCAAAGAAGGCAGGACCACGAGGGGTGCACCCACCCACTGAGACAGTGGGTCTGATCTATTGGGAGCTCACCAAGGCCAGCTGGACTGTGACTGAAAAAGCATGGGATAAAACCGGACTCTGAACATGGTGGACAATGAGAGCTGATCAGAGGCCAAGGACAATGGCACGGGGTTTTGATCCTACTTCATGTTCTGGCTTTGTGGGAGCCTAGACAGTTTGGATGTTCACCTTCCTAGACCTGGATGGAGTGGGGAGGACCTTGGACTTTCCACAGGGCAGGGAACCCTGACTGCTCTTGGGGCTGGAGAGGGAAGAGAAGAGGAGTGGGGGGGGGAGAGGGGCGGGTGGAGGGGGAAGGAAATGGGAGGCGGGGAGGAGGCGGAAAATTTTTTTTTCAATAAAAAAATAATAATAATAATAATAAAAAAGAAGATGGCTAATGTCCATAGCCAAAGGGAAAAAAAAAGATGGGGAAAAAAAAAGATGTAAGAGTTAGCCAATAAGAAGCTAGAGTTAATTGAAGAAGCAGTGTTTTAAATAATATAGTTTCTGTGTGATTATTTTTGGTCTGAACTGCTGGGTGACTGGGATACAAACTAACAGCCTCCTTACAACAGTCTTCTTTTTATTCTTTGGTCATTGGACCTATAAAACATCATTTTTTTCAGGGTTGAAGATATGGCTAAGTCCTTAAGAGCTCATAATGCTGTTGTAGAAGACTGGGGTTTGGTTCCCAGTAACTGCATTAACCAGCTTACAGCTGCCAGAAAGTCCAGTTCCAAGGAATCCCATACCCTTTGTTGTCCTTCCTCGACATGTGCATGTACACGATCACAAAATTAATTAAAATAAATATTAAAACATCAATTCTTTCATTTCTGCACATGAAATTTTATTATTTGTATTGTAGTGCTCTTTGGATAAAATTTCCATTACAAAAATACTCTTCAATAATATCTCAATCTTCTTTTTCTTGTTCTGTGGGATGCCCTTCTGTATGTTGTGAATGTTTTATTACCATTGGTTAATAAATAAACTAATTTGGGTAGGGTAGAATATAGCTAGGTGGGAAAGCCAAACTGAATACAGGAAAAAAAGGGCAGAGTCAGGGAGAAACCAGCATCTGCCATAGAAGCAATTTTGACGAAACAAGCTACAAGCCTCATGAAAACATATAAACTAATAGAAATTGGTTAATTTAAGTTGTAAGAACTACTTAATAACAAGCCTGAGATAATAGGCCAAACTGTTTTGAATTTTAATATTTAGTTTCTGAGTGGTTATTCAAGAATTGGTTGTTAGGAAAGAACATTCCAGTTATATTCTTGAGCTCCTACACACACACACGCACACACATGGACAATTAAACAGACACAGACAATAATGATGTGTACAAATCATAAGTCAAGTCTAATTTCTTCATTACCCATGAAGTCTTATAATGTTGCATTATATTTAATTTATAAGTTCTACTTTGAATTAAACTTTAGGAAACAAATGTGGTTAAAATATTTTTACGTGTAAGGAACTTTATTTTTTTTTTCACCAGAGTTAGATAATAAGAATCCTTTTCTTCTTTGATTTTTTTCTTTATTCCTGTATTAAATTTTCTATTTACTCATTATATTTCTTTGTCCATTTATAAGTCATTTATACATTTTCTCAGATTTCTTCATTGAACATTCTTTGTCTGTCAGAACTCTGATCTATGTAAATCCTCCTCTTTATGGTGAATTGTTTTCAAGGTATCCTTTTGTGTGTACTCTATTCTTATTATGACAAACACTGTGACAATAAGACAATGAGTACTGAGAATAAGCCAGAATGTACCAGTTATGTCTGGTGTTGAATTGTCCTTTATCTTTAGCATTGGATATTGCCAAACTTATTCCTAAATTGCTGCATTCTTGCAAGTTGGAGGAAATAGGTTGTGGAGATGTCATTGTCCTGGCTGAATGATAGTGAGGTATTATTCCCTGGACAGTGTGCCTGTTGTGGAGAAGAATTCAGGAACTTTGCACACAGGTTACTCCTGTTTCCCTCTTATAGCTTAAGAAAATTAAAAGGGCAGTAGAGTTATTTCAGAACAAGTGAAAATACTGCAAAATTCTACACAGTGACTAATTTTAGTGTATTTTTCATTTGAAAGGGGTGTGCTTTCTGACGTAGATGAAATGAAGAACTTTGGATTAAGAGTTTTATCCCTTTTAAATCTCAGTTATTTCTTTTTTCTTAAAATACATTGCCTCAATATACAAACCAGTTAAACACACAAAAAATGCACAGTGGTAACTGGTAAAAAATATTTATTCAGTTTATAAAACTATCTCTTGAATTAGTTGGTAATTCATGTTATTATAAATTTGCAGGTGGTAATTCTGAGTGCATTGTTAAAATTACACTACATTGACAGGACAGGTAACTTTTATTACAGAAGAGAAATTTTTACACACAAGTTCATTATAGAACTATAATATGCCACCACCACCCAGCTGTAATAAACATGTACTAAAGTATGAGCTAGTATGAACTCTTTATACTCACACTGAATACAATGTTAGTAAAGACTTTATGCTTTATGTAGATAATTTTGGTTTTAATTTTTAGCAATTTTATAAGTACCTCTAAATATTTCCTTTACACTAGTCAAATTTACCAAGCACACTAATGAATAAAGATAAGAAATAGGCTCAATAGTTCTTTCAAATAGTTGAATTTTACATCTTTTTTACAGGATTATCAATATATACAAAATAATTTTTTCTCATTAATTGATTTCAAGTTATAAGTTACAATAATTTTGATGGCTTCCTGAATCCCAGACCCACATAATGGTATGATTTGCTATGAATGACAAAATGAAAATATCGACATTGAAATTTTCTTATGTTTGGGTATTTGGAAGAATTTCTTGAAGCTTTATTCTTTTAGTCATGAGCTTGTTAAGATGAGACATTTTGGAGTGGTTATCTATCTATTCAGCAACATAGATTAGACCAACATATTTCTGTCATATAGCCGACATTTCTATAATTTTTTTCATTGTTCTGCCTATAAAGTTATTTTTGTTCTTACTCTTCCCATTTTAAAATAGTACATTATGTGAAGTACCTATGTAGCCTTTTGGATATTATCACCAATGCCTCAGATCATGAACATTCTTTATCCTCTTATCCTCCCTTTACTGAGATGATACGTTTTCAAACACAGACACACACGCACACGCACACACACACAATCATGGATAGTAGGAACAAGAGAAAGAAAATGAATTGTACAAAACAATACCATTTTATTCCATATATTATTTACTTTCTGTTGCTATAATAAAATATCATAACAATATCATATGGTTATCTCTGAGAACACAGAACTCATTGACAAGTAAGACTACACAAACTGACCAACTTATACTTTTATATTTAGGGAAAGTGTATTGGCTTTACACATAAAGAATAAAATATGGGTATAGAGTTTAGACTGTGTATATATACAAACCATTAGATTTTATTTATTTTTATCTTTTAATATTCATACATATATAAGGAACTTTAGCTATTTATTGCAGTCTAAAATTTCTTATAAAATATACATATATATGTGTGTGTTTGAATAATAAACTAATGAAAAAAAGAGGCCATGAATTTGAAAGACAGCAAGAAAGGTTACATGTGAAAGTTTCCAGGAAGGAAATGGAAGGAAAATTGATGTGATTTATAATAATATAAATCAGAAAAGAAGAAATACTTAAAAACAAGGAAAGTTTACTTTAGATTATTATTCCAGTTGGGAAGACTCCATCATCGTTGGAAAATCATGATAACCAGCAGGCTTGGTGGTTAGAGCAGGAAATTGGATGATCTTATTTTCATCCGTACACACAAAGCAGAGGGAGAGAACAGGTAGTGGGTTTCAGCTGAACACCCTCAAAGCCTATACCCCTCACATATTTCCTCTAGTAAGATTTTATTTCCTGAAGGTTCTGTGACTTTTCCAACCAGCATCAACATTGCTTAAAGACATGGACCAACAAAGCCTATTTAGAAAAAGGAAGTTATTTGCTAAATATTATCAAAAATATTACTTACAATAAATTATGATCAGAATTCTAAATCTTTGCATATTGAAGTTTCTATGAAGTAACTTTTTAAATTCCACATCGAAGTGAGATGGGGCTTTTGGTAAAGAAAATTGTCATCAGGAGAATGAGGCACATGAGAGAGAAAATCATGGGGGATGAAAATGACTAAAATTCTTTCTATCCATGTATGAAATTTTCAAAGATTAAAAAAAATCAAAATTTAAAATTTTGTTACTTTAGTAAAACTTGTTATTCAGTCATGAATAGAGAAAGGAAATTGATGGTTTGGTTTTCATGTACTAAATCAGTATAAAAGGTAAATGAGAACACAGTTTGAGTAGCCAGTGCTAGTGACTGCTATTGAAAATAGAGACTATTGAGTTCATGATAGGAATATTTAGGCTGAGAACCAATATAAAAAAGAGTCTTAAGCAAGCCAGGTGGTGCTAAAAGGTCAAATTATACATCTTGCATTTTAGAAATGAAAATGCACACAGTTATGGATGTGGAATTTGATATCACATGCTTACTCAACAATTTATCACCCCCTTCAAGACATGGGGGAGGAAACAACCGATGAGAGGACTGTTGCACATTCTTTCAGGGTAAGTATTTAATATTAAGTAAGCCAACATGACATTTGGTAAAGATAATGCAGTTTAAAAAGAAACACCCCGTAGAGACAAGTGAAGAGGATTCTGTTCTATAAAAGGCGAAGTAGTATCTCTGATCCAATAAATGAATATCAAAGGTCTGAATCTATACAGGAATCTAGGGGAAAAGGATTCCAGAACATGTATTGGTCATAGAACTTCTAAATAATTTCATGTTCATTGTGGTTGAATGAAATTAAACCTAGTATTATGGTGAGATGTCACTTTGGGAAGAGGTGATACATGAGATTAGGAAGACAGCTAGGATAATTTAGGTGTGTAGGTGACTTACTCATTTATTGATATGGAAATACCATCAGAATGTAGAATATAACAGATAGGAAATCTTGCAACTATGTCCAGTGTTTTTAAAGTACTCTACTGATGGTCACACAAATGGAATCATATAGATCTATTTGCAACTATCAAAAGGCATATAAGCTAATAGTGTCCTGATAAAAGCACACTCTGGGGAGAGAGTTGAACTGTAGATATGTTTTGAAAGAAATCTCCATAGAATGCATTCATATACTAAGTAAAGAACATGAAATATATATGTCTGCATTAACTTCAATTTCTGAGGATGATGGAATTATCTATTGACTCAGAGAAAATCAACAAGAAAGAAATATGAGTGGATTTAATTTTTCTTGGTGGTTTATGATTAATCCCACATTTTCATAAAATATAAATTTTCTTGGCATTTGAGTACAACTGGCATTTAAAGATGAAATAATCAAGAAGAGAGATAAGCATGAATGTTGCAAGGGAAATGTTCAAGGCTATTAACCTTCAGATATTGGTAAAGAAAAGTGAGCAAAAGAAATTTGGCAAATCAAAGCAATATGGTAGGTACTGCAAAGACATGGTTGAGAAAATAACCAGCAGATCAAATGTTGCAAACAAGTGGAATGAAAACTAACCCAGAAAAGCATCAGTTTTAGCAACAGGGCTATAAATGTCAAGATATCTTAATAACAATTTTACTAACATTGAGGGAACTAAGTGGATTTTGGTCAGTTGGAGAAATGACAAAAGAGGGAAAATTGAAAAAAAGCAATATACACCTTCCCTCCATGAAATCTATATTTCTCTGAAGCAGGGAAATCAGTAATTTCTCTCAGCATAAATTTAAGATCATGTTTCCTCTGTCTTCAAGCCAATGGACTCTGTGGGACTATTGACAGTGTAGTGATGTAGAAAAGTTGGAAATAACAAGTAGAGTGAAGTGGATAAAAACAGTGCTAATGTATTTGAACTTATGGTATCTGTGTATAAATATGAGCTTCAGAAAATGATGTGCAAAATTTGACCAGAACTGAGGGGTGAGAGTGAGAGGGGAATGGAGCCAGGAGGTACAAATTGAAAGGGGCTTCCATTGTGGTGTCTGAGAAATGTGTTCTCAGTTTGCTGCTGCCTCTTAATAAAAAGAGGAGGAAGGATATCAGTCAAGAGTAGATAGAAGACATAGTTGTTTTAGAAGACATCAAAATTATTGTTTGTTAAAAAAAAATTATTAATTTTTTTGACTGATTTTGTTTGTGCACTAAGTGTATACATGATGCTTGCAGAGTTCAAAGAGGATACTGGATCCCCTAGAAATGGTATTATGTATGGCTGTATGACAACATGTGGGTACTGAGGAAGAAATTCTGGTCGGGTACAAGAGCTACTGGCATTCTTAACCAAGGAACTATATCTCCAGTGCATTAAAATGTTTTATTTATTTATTTTGTCAGCAAGAACAGATACAATGATAGAACATGGTTGGGACCCAGATTGACTGAAGACATTCTCAGAAGCCCTGATAAAGTCACAAAGGTACTGTTAGTCCTGTATCTTTGTCCAAGAGCAGACTTGACAAGACCCAACCTGAACTAGAGATTGGGCCTCAAAAGAGTTAAGGTTTTGATTCCTTGGAATGAACTTTCTCCCCTAAAGGGTTCTGGTTATCAGTCCTTAGATTGACTTCACTGAGGTATCCTGTGTTTTCTTTGTCAAAATTATCTGACTTAGGTCTCTAATGATCTTGGCCATTTTCCCTCTGTTAATAGTATGATGCTGTACTTCTTAATACACTTGGCATAAGACATCAGCTTACACAAAACCTCCTAGTATGTGCTTTTGCTTTTGATTTATTTCTCATCCATGTTCTTTCCACTAGACACATTCCATTTCCAGACACTTATTCCTATGAGTTAAGGTCAGAAAATGCTTCAACTATTTATATCTCTTACAAAAAAAAAATCCCTCATTACTTTTTATGAATTCAATTAGGAAATTAACAGAAACAGTAAAAATGAAGTCATTCTGTTCACCAACATTTTTATTGAAAACTGATCATTCTCTAGTACAAGACTTCTTGATCACAGTTTCCTCTTTCCCCACTCCTCCCAGTTTGCCCACACCTCAAATCTTTCCCCAGAACTAGTCCCCCTCTGTTTCTCCTCAGAAAGGATCAGATCTTCAAGAGGTAGCAACCGATTATAACAGAACAAGATATAAGAAGAAAAGGGAAAAGTCTTCAAAAAGAGACTGCTTTTTCATTTCCCAACTGCTCAGGGGAAATTATACAGAAACTATATTAGTTGGAACACCGCATGACCTATTAGCTCAGGTTTTTTATTAACTAACTCTTGCATCTTAAAATAACCCATTTCTATTAATGTGTGTATCACCACAAGGCTGTGGCCTACCAATTAGTTTCCAGGTTATCTGTCTTCTTTGACACCTACATGGCATCTTATTGACTCCACCTACTCTCTCTATATATCTCTTCCAGCCTGGCTATATTCTACCCTGCTATAAAATAGATTCATAACATTTATAGTGGAATTCCACATCAGACTTAGACAACCCAATATGAGAAACAGAGTTCCAAGATCTGGTAAAAGAGTCAGAGACACATCCACTCCCACTGTTAGGATTCTCACAAAAATACAATGTTAACAGACATAACATACACACAGGGGACCTGGTGTAGACCTATGCAAGTCTAGTACTTGCCATTTTAGTCTCTGACAACCCCTATGAGCTCTGCTCATTTGATTCTGCAGTCCATATTCTCCTGGTGTTCACCATTCCCTCTGACTCCTATAATCTGTCTTATTCTTCTGTAGGCTCCCCAAATCCCTAGAGGAGGGACTCAATGAGATTTCCATACTTTCTGCATAATGTCTGGCAGTGGGTCTCTGTACCCACTCACTTCTGCTGCTGTTGGAAGTCTCTCTAAAGAATGGAAAGGTGCTGAGCTATGAGTATAGCAGAATATCATTAGAAATCATTGCATTGGTTTTATTTTTTTCACCATTTTTAATTTGGTTCTACCCTAGGTCTCTAAGCAGTGTTGGCCATGTGCTCCCTCTTCTGTCGGGGGCCTCAAGTTAAACCAGACACTGGTTTGCCATATCCAAAAGTTCTGTACCACCATTGCCCCAGCAACAAGACAGACTGTAGCTCAATGTTTTGATAGCCAGGTTGGTGTCCAGGTTTCTCATTCTGTAGCATGAAGAGTACCTTTCCACACCTAAGGGACTAGAACATAGGTTTGAAGGCTCCAAGCAATTGCCAATTTTACAACTCCTTGTGAATATCATTCTCTGCAATACATCCTTGCTGTTAGTTTTTGGAGAATGACCCACTGTCTTAGCCCTGGGTAGCTACAAAAGATGATCAGTTCATCTCTGTATTCTCCATTATTAGGAGTCCTCACTAGCGCCACCCTCATAGATTCCAGGAAGTTACCACTGCACTAGATTTCCACACCACCCTCCAAATGCACTCTGATTCTAGTCATCTACTGTCCCCATTCATCCCTTCCCCTCTTACCTGGCCCCTCCCACTTCTGTCCCTACCCATTACCTGCAAAATCTATTCTATTTTTCCTTCTGGAGGATAACAATGTGTTCCTCAGTAGGGCCCTCCTCTTTAATTAACTTCTCTGAGTCTATGGATTGTAACATGGTTATCATTTACTTAGAAACTAATTATAATCCAATTATAAGTGAATGTATATCTGGGACTACTAAGTCACCTCACTCATAGCTTATTTCTAGTTTCATCAATTTGCTGGCAGATTTTATGATATATTTTTAACAGCTGAGTAATATTCCATTGTGTAAATTTATGTAGGCAAGCTTTCTTGTCAGAAAACCAGACCACAAATAATGACATGAAAATTTACTATTAATTATAAAAGCTCTACCACAGCATAAGCTTGTTCCTAACTAGTTCTTATAACTTAAATTAACCCATATTTTATACCTACATTCTTTTATTTGGTTTGGTTATATTTACTCTACTATTCAACCTGCTTCCTCAACATCTGGATGGTGACTCCAAATTTCTTCTTCATTTAGACCTTTGTGTATCCAGAAACCCAGCCTAACATCTTCCTGTCTAGCTATTGGCCATACAGCTCTTTAGTGACACATCTTCACACAGTTTAACAGAATGTTCTGCTCCAAATCAGAAACCTGTTTTTTGCCTTTTCTTTGGTTGAGGGACATATATGTTGTTTCTTCTTTCTTGCTATTATGAATAAAGCTGCAGTGAACACAACTGAGCAAACATGTAGCACTATGGCATTCAATATGGCAGTTTCTCAGAAAAATGGGAATTGATGTTCCCCATGATGAAGCTACATCACCTTAGGGCATACACATAAAGAGGGCTCCAGCCTTCCATAAGGATTCTTGTTTATCCACTTTTTAATACTGCAATATTGAAGGAAAGATACTTTGTAAATATTTGTTAGAGATTTATTTCAATATATCCCTCCTATTAGCAAGGTATTGGAGACTCAAATGGTTGTGATCTTCCTGATGGCATAGTTGTGAAAGTCCAGAACATCACATATCAAGAGTCAGAGTTTGAGAAAATAATGTGTGTGTGTGTGTGTGTGTGTGTATCTGTGTGTCTTTGTGTATACAAATGTGTGATTTCCAACAGGGGTCAAAAGAGGGTCAGACTCAAAAGAAGTATAAACAGTTATGAGCACTTAGAGGCACGGATGCTGAAAACTGTACTCAAGTCCTCTACAAGAGAAGGAAACCCTCTTAATCACTGAGCAATCTTAAGGAAGCAATGGTATTTACATAAAGTAGTTCCAGCTTAATGAACAATCTACTTGCCAAAGGTCCCACCTCTAATCATCCAAATCAAATTGTTTCTACTTCATTAATTCTTCACAAATAAGGATTAGGTTTCAACTTATGAAAGACTTGGGGACCATTAAAACCATGATCAGTGTTTTGCAAGGACAGGTTCAGAAAGGAGTTGCAGAAAAGGTCTGAAGCTTGTTTCATCTTCCTGGGATAGAGTTAATGGTTGTCCTGGCAGAAAAGGATGGAGTAGGAGCTGCCTTCCATGTGGAGCTTTTATTTTACCTTCTTTAACCAAATTCTACTTTCTTTATGTGCTAAGCACACTGGGGAAAATATATATTTGCATTTATTTACATTATTCTTAAACATTTTCAATTTTCCCCAAGAAAGACATGGGCTGAAAATGAAAATGCTGAGTTTTTTTTTTTTATTTTTCGTAAACGAGAGTGATAATAAAATATAAAGCCCCAAATTGACCAATTTAGTATGCTAATAAAAATTCTTTATGTACATGCAATGAAGAGCTAATGCTAAACTTAAACATTTGTTTTTTGTGTTCCCTTATTAAAGACACACACACACACACAAAAAAAAAAAAAAACTACAATATACAGTAAATGATTGAATTGAAACCTTTTCCTGGAGGACTATCACCTCATATCCTTTTCTGCATACAACAAGTATAGAATCTGAGTACAGCAGCTTCTTAATTAACTGCCAGGGGAAAGCTTAGGTGTGAAATTAGTCACCAGAGGGAGCCCATATTATTCCTGAAAAGCAGTCTCAAAAGACCTAAAGCAAAATGAAGACCTCTGTGGAGACAGGTCAGAGAAGTTTAAGGACAACATAGTCTACTTTTCTGTTCCTTAAGTTGCATCTTCCTTTTAGTTTCAAATATGAGAATGAATGAGCTTTGGTGGATGCAAAAGTTATTTTCTTTCTTTATTCTTTCCTTCTTTTTTGCATCAAAATCATGAAAACAAAACAAAATAAAATATTTCTTCATTCTCCTCCCTCTCTTCTTTTTCCGAAGCTATTTATCCATTGACCTTGGAATTTACTAAGGCAACTCATTTTGTGCCTGCTAATTCAAAGGAAACATAAGTAAAACATTTGAGTTGTTTCCTGAGCACGTTCACTCTGGTAGCTTCTGAATGTTGCAAAGATCAATAATTTGTTCAATTTCAGTGAAAATGGTACCAATCTTACCAGTGTGTTTAACAAATATGTTGTCTACACATGTGAGTCTTTTAGTCAAATAGAAAAGAAAACAGAATTTGAAAAAAACAAAACAAAGCAAGGATTTTCCTAACTTGAAGTTATAATTTTATAATACTAGACATTCTAGAATAATTTTAGATACTATGAAATGTATAAATGGAATCTATAGTCATTAATAATCTTTTCAAAATTGACTGAATAATGAAAGTTATTTTTTTTCTTATAGAAAATTCCAGATGAAATTTCAAATATGCATTATTGAATCTTGTTTTTAGACTGAAGCAGCAACAAAAGAATTCAAATGTGATATCTTCTATGGTTGCCAATGATTGTGCTCATCTGAATTTAACATAAAATATAAAAATGATAGATGAAGGGCTCTCTCTCTCTCGCTCGCTCCCTGTATGGGGGATGAGGCAAAGTCTTTCTTAACCACCTAGATGATTAAAAAGTCTAACAGAATTTAAATTTTGCAGAAATCAATAATAATTACTTGAATTAAAAGATCTTCTTCTTGCATTACATAGAAAAATTTTAAATTTTTTTAAAAATAGAAAGACTGAAAAGGAAAAACTGTTCTAATATACCAAGGACAAAGAGTGAATCGTGCTTCTGCTGTGTCAACCTTCAGTGCTTAAATCACAAGTGTTCATTTATGTAAGTCTATTGATATCTACTTATTTATTGGAATTGTAGACCTTTGACTGGATACAGATTTTCCATTTTTTTATCTCTGGTCTGAATATAACAGGAGCAGAAGTGGATCATCTGATCAACATGACTGGAATGAAGTCTGAGGATGCTAAGGTAAGTCCCAATGTGTATATAGGCAGATCCTATTCCACAGACACATGCAGCTTAGTTACTATCAGTTTCACAAAAGCATTCCTTCAAATTTAACTTCTTGACCTTGAGAATGGGTCTTACTCCATAACCCAGGCAAACTTGGAACTCAGCTAAATATGTATCTGAGGACAAGCAAACCACATCATTCCTTTCAAACATGTTTGTTTTGAACACTGAAAATCTGTTACACAAATACAACAAATCATGTAGTTGAATTGCTTTCCTGGTTCACAGATATAAATACAAGTCCAATTCTCCAAAATTTGAAAACTACAATGAAAACAATTCAATTAAATCGAAAATTTCGCAGAGAAGAATGATAATAGTGTGATTTGTAAAGCAAAGAAGTGGCCAAAAACTTTTTACTTTGTGTTTTCCTCATATCACCAACTAAGAGCTAAACAGTTATGGGGAATCTTGTCTGTAATCTGAGCATTCAAGTAGGGTGAAGCAGAATTGTCCCAAATTTGAGGAAAGTCCCTGAATTACATTCTGAGTTCTAAGTTTGTCTGTGCTCCAGACTAAGACCTTGCTTGAAAAAAATATAAGTTAATGAAATTTCAATTATCGGGCTGGAGGAGTAATTTACTTTAGTGGTGGTAATTTAACTGTGTACATAGTTTGAGGAAGGTCACTCTCATGTGGCTCAACTTTGCATCCTTATCCTTTCACAGGATGCTTCTATGGACCGAGGTAAAGTATGGGTGTGCAGATTAAGTAGTCATAAAATAGTCACATATTTGTGATGCAAATGAGAAATGATTATCTATGTCTAAGAATGTTACACAGTACAGAGAGGGACATGAAATCTGTACTATACACAATCATAATTATTAAAGTCTAAAGAAAATGGCTGCAGCAGAGGAATTCAATATTTTTATGAAGCAGATTTAAAAACATCTGTCAAAAAGTGGTCAACTTTTTGACACAATTGTATCTATTTTGTAATGTGAAAAGTTGATTTTGAATAAATCCTGAGTTATAAGAACGTAGGGCATTGCATGTTCTTAGTAATTAAGTATAATTTTACTCCAGCCTTGGATAAAAAATAACCTCTGATTTGCATTAAGATCTAGTATACTGTGACCAGACAATTTATTCAAAATGACTTTCCCCTACCTTTTGTCTAGCTCTGTTAAAAATGCTTTATTTTAATCTCTTGGCATGGATGCTTCTGAGGATCTTTAGATGAATAAAACACTTTGTGCATAAGGAATTCATTGTTATGGCAGCTGAATTTCTTTCTCAAGAAAATAAAAATCTGTCTTCTGTTCTAACATGCAGTAATCATTTTCTTCACAATTTTCACTGCTTGTTTCTGCATAGAATCTTTTCCTTCTGTCCTCTGGTGTGAGGTCTACATAATCACTCAAGAAGTCTTACTCTCCGCCTAGCATAGACTTCCAGTGTTGTAACCTTCTGTGGTTTGTGCTGGAAACAATTTTGTATTTTTTACATTATTTATGATATCAACAATAATAAAAAGTCTTCTTTGCTTCTTTTTATTCTGTAGAGGCATCATCTTGCCATGTAGGATACTACTCCCTGACATAAATGTCTAATCATATGAAATGAATTCCCTCCCTAGGGATTTTATATACGATTTCTCATTTAATTTCAGATGGTATCTAAAGCATTTTAAGAGATTCTGCTACCTAGTAAAATGTGACAATCAGAAATGATTTCACCATGCTAGTTAAAGTTATATCAAAAGAAGTATTAGTTTTTATGCACTCAGATTCTTGTCGATTTGGTATGCCATTTTATTCCAGATTGTCCTAGTTGCTTGTATTAAAATCACTATATTGAAATTCTTTTATTCACAAAAAGAAAAATAACAATATCCCTTATTTACTTGAAAAGAGTATATCTGTGCATACAAGGATATAGATATAAGCTAATGACTTTATTTATAGAAGATAACAAAACAATCAGGAGATGATGATCATGTGATGATTTTGGTCTGCGAGATTCATCACTGCAAAAACTAATTTCTTTAGGAAAAGACCTTGTAATACAAATGTTAGAGGTTCCTTAAGGAAAACTGACATGTTTGTTTGGCTTCCTCAGAAGGAAAAAAAAATGTTTTTGTGATATGAACATGTGTATATCTGTCTGTGACTGTGTGCATTGTGAGTATGGGGACCCTCAGTGGCTTAAAAGAATATTATAACACTTGGAATTGAATTACAGAGTAGTAAGACACCTGATATGGATACTGGGACCAAATTCAAGTTCTCTGGAAAAGCAACAAGTACGTTTAACCAGTGACTCATTTCTCCAGTCTTCCTAAGATTTCAGTATATCACAAATAGGAAATAAAATCCAAATTATGTTGCATGACTGGAATATGGGAAGTAGCTTATAATATGCAAAGAAAAGTAGTAAGAAAGAAAAGTTTCTCCTCTATAAAATCAAATAGGTAAGGTTTATATGTGAAAAAAACAAGAGAAAGCTAAGTTAGTATAGTGCTCAGAAATATGTACAAACATAACATAGTCTAAGAAATTTTATATTAATTATTTTAAAATTTGATACTTGACTTAATAAAATTATATTGACACATTTACATTATTATTTAAGTGATATTTTTTTTCAGAGATTAGTTATTTTACTATTATTTCATCTATATACGTAATAAATTCTGATTTCTCTGGGGAGTAATAAAACAAATGTTCCTAAGTTCCTGCTTTGAGTTGCAAAATTTGAGTTGCTTTGAGTCTGTTAAAAAATGAATATGTCTGAGAGTCAAAAGTGTAGTATGCTGACTGTGATGTAGACTTTAATTGAAAATTCCCAGCAGATAATGTGAACATCTCCACTACTCCCAACAAGGGATGCCTGGGCTGTGGTCGGTGTATTGTCAGTTTCATTGGAGTAACCACAATTTTGTGTCAATTGACATCAAATCTCATTGAATATATAGTCACTTGAATATATAGTCTTTATTTGTTATTGATTAATAAGCCTAGAAAAACTCTAATACATTAAAATACAACTGAGTGGTTGAACACATCCCCAAAGTCTCATACAAAAACAGTGATTTTCTTCTTTTGTAAATTTGAAATTCTGTAGACACTGGATTTTTAAATGTGGCTGGTCCTATAGGTGGACACTAAACTCTGTTATATTGTCTTCAATGTTTCTCTATTAGGATCTCACTAGGTGCCTCATTGTAGGAACACACATACACATTTCACTTTTTTCTTATTTTTCTTCTCTCTCTCTTTTTTTCCCTTTATTTTATTCTTTTTTAATTAAAATTTCTGCCTCCTCCCCGTTTCCCATTTCTGTCCCCCTCCTCCCACACATCGCCCCCTCCCCCCACTCCCCTCCCCCTCTCCCCACTCCTCTCCCACTCCCCCCACTCCATTCCCCCTCCCTCTCAATACTGAAGAGCAGTTCAAATTCCCTGCCCTGCAGGAAGTTCAAGGTCCTCCCACTTCTATCTAGGTCCAGGAAGGTGAGCATCCAAACAGGCTAGGCTCCCACTGCCACTCTCTCTCTTTTATTTTAAATTTTTGTTTGTTTAACAAAGTATCAGGCTTCCCTCAAGCTTCATGTTTTCCCCCTCACAGCTTCTTGAGTACTAGGTTACAGTCATGTAGTAACAATCTCATAAATACACCACTGTAAAAAACAAAACAAAATAAAAACAAAAACGTGTTTTGTTCTTTGGAAGGAAGTTACAGTTGACAGAAAATTTTCAGGTACAATAGAATGGGTGTCACAACCCATACCATGGTTAGGAAAGAAGGAAGGTTGTAAAAATGACCCCAATTACCAACTGAACAGTGAAGAATTTGGAAACAGAAATCAAAACATACACACCCACAAAGACACACAAATACATGCACAAACACACATATAGAAACACACAGACATTTATACAAGCCCATAAATGCATGCACAATAAATGCCCATACATAAACACACACACACAAACATGCAAATACAAATTATACTAATCATGACTGATTTTTTTCCGCAGTGAAAAGAGATTTTAAGCACTAAGGCACGTCTCAGCAGTGCTAGAGTACATAGGTAGCATGCAGAAGTCCTTAGGCTCTACCATCATCACACCAAAGGCAACTAAAATTACTTTCGAAAAACAGCGGCCTTGTGACCCTATAAGCACATTTGCCTATGCATCTGTGTCATTGCCTCATGAACTGTTTATAAACTATTCCCAAATAGATCTAACCAGAAGGTCCTATAAGCTGGACACTAACTCCTACACAAAATGAGGTTTTTTACAATTTCCACTTTTCTCTTTCTGTAAACTTTTGACAAACAACTGGGTAATTTTTTTTATCTTTGTAATGAATTAGGTTAGTGAAGGACTGAAGAAAATAAAATTCATGTGTCCAATTGTATTTATTACTTCATACAATTTATTGCTCATTTATTTTTATTCATTTTAACAATTAGTGTGTGTGTGTGTGTGTGTATGTAGGTACACAAGTGTTCAGGTGCTTATGGAGACCAGAGTACACTGTTACAACCCTTCAAGCTGGAGTTACACATGGATGTGGGTTTCCCAGTATAGGTGATGTAACTGAATGAATTAAGTCCTCTGAACAGAGTGCTTCAATCTCCTCTTTCTCTTCTTTTCATTACAGATATTAGATTTCAACTATTTATTAAAATATCTCAAATAGACTATTTTTTCAAACACATTTTTTGCCTGTGTCTTGACAAAACACGAGTGGTTTTCATATTCATGACTCAGAGTCAGTATTCAGTCAGCAGCAGGTTTGGACCAGCAGCGTTTCTATTTTCCTGGGACAGTTTATTTTCCTAAGCTTCAGAAGAAATCACAGACTTTCCCCTTTCCTCCTCTCCTGCTTGTCTATGTTTTCCTAATCTTAGTCTCTGTATTTTGGTGTATCAAGGGCTTATATTACCCTCCTTCACAAGTTATATTTGTTTCTCTTGCAATTCTGTCTGGTCATTGGTTTGAGTGTTATCTGATCTCCCATACTTCCTGTTATGGGCTAGATGAGAATAATTCCCCATGGGTATATGTGCATAAGCACTTGGTTTCCAATGGTGATGCATTTTGGAAGGGTTTTGGACCATTCCAAGGTGAGCGAGCTGCAAGATCATTTATATATAAATGAGCAGCTGCTACAAGACCCCACCACCATGGAACTACCTGCTTTCATTACTTACTTGACCAACTGAACTCATCCAAGCCTATATAAATTTCTCCATCTCTTCTCCAAGAAGTTGTTCCCTGTTAGGTAACAGTTACCACAAATATATGAACTATTGTATGAGATAATGTAAATCCTGACTTACTTGCTTCTATACTTGTTTATTTCATTTATGATTTAAACTTCTATACATCAACTTATCCTGTCCACTAAGTAGGGATGTTTAATTAAAAATGGTATGTTTCTTGCCTTTTCCCCTTCCTTCCTTCTTTCCTCCTTCCTTTCTCCCCCCCTCTCTTTCTTTCTTTTTATTTCCTGTTTTAGTAGTCTCTTTCCTTACTTCTTTCCTTTAGTCCTTCCTCTCCCCCCCTTTTTGCCTTGGTAATACAACTCTCTCTTTTTCCTCTCTCATGCTCTTTTAGTCAAGATTTTGGCGGTAATATTTAATTCTTCTATTTCATAGCATCCATTCTTTTCATTATACACTCTATTGGTTTTAATTGAATAAAGTTAATAATCCCAGTATTTTTAAAATTTCTGCTATGTACTCCTCCCATCCAAACATTTATTATTTACTGCATAATTATAATAGTCTATCAAACAAATTGTTTTGAATTTTGCTGCTTTTCCAAACATCAATGTTGTGAGCTTATAAAATCCTCTCTTTTGACCTATGCTTTCTACATATTTCATGATTGCTTTCCAACCTGGAACTCAAAGCAAACCCTCCCCATGATGCCCAACCTTCTGTCACCATTTTCCTTTCAGTCATTTTTCCAAAGACACACATACCTTCTTGCGATTACTTAAACAATACAGTCTCTTGCAATTTCATGGCTTTCATAATGCTATTGTCTTTAACCAAAAATCTCTCCCAATACTGAGTTTATTCATTTCTTCTGAACTATAGTAAGTCTTAATTCAATGCTACTTTTCAATCATAGCTTTCCTAGCTATTCTCATTAATAAACCAAAAGTCAGTGATTGTTCCTTCCACAAGTAGAAATGACTTGGCAAGAAATAAATTAAAATAAGTAAAAGTTCACTTCTAAACCTGAGATTCTTTTCCAAAGTTATCACAATTTTGATGCAGAGATTTTCCTAAAGTTTATTATAAATAAGGTCTTAGTTAAAAAAAATTCTTTCCAAAGATTCCTGCACATTAGTTTGTATCCTCCTGAGAGATTAATTTAAAACCCATTGTTTTATTTTCAAAAAGTTGTCCTTCAGGTCCTGGTGAAATTTTCTGTCTCCACTTTATGTCCTTCTCTTCAAAATGAATGTCACCATTATTGACAGCATTCTAGCTCTCTAAGCTTGAAAATAAAACAGGTTGTCCTTTCTGAATGCATTGTTCTGCCTCCTCGGAGTTGGAAAAACATAGTGTTTCCCTGTTTGCAATTCATGGAGGAGTCTGTCAACCTCTGAGCCCTTGTCCTATGGCAAACTGGACCTATGTTTTACAGGTTATGTGGTCTGAGTGTCCTACGGTCATCTTTTTATACCTCCTTATACATTTAGTGCATTCTTTTAGTGGAATGTTAAGAACAGGACAGGGGTCAGGTGGTTTCCTTGCAAATTTTATTCTATTCGTGCCTTGGATCTGGGTCCTTTTATTCCAATTAATAAGAATATTAACTCACTAATAAAAGCTAACAATTTTGTGGATAATGTTTATATTTTCCTCAGAAGGATTCTCAGTTCATGAATGTCATGGGGCTTGAACAAACATCCATTCTTAGAGAATAGGATCAAACATAGATCTAGTATAAGATTTGCCTCAGCTGTTCTGCATAGTGAAATTGGCATCATCTTGCATACAACAAGACTGTCTCAAACAACAAAAGTCAGGCTGCTTCTTAAATGAAAATAGAGAGGGAAATGGTTTAAAAGCACTAAATAGATGAAATTTCACTATATACTAGCAAATAATTGCCACAAGTTGAAAAAAAACTCAAAAACAAAACCCATAACTCAACTGATGGCTGTCTTATGAGATAGACTTTTATTGTGGGAGAAGGTCAAAGTCAGATCAGGAACAGAGTTAGAAATTACAACCCAATTTCTTGTAACTAAGAGCCTGATAGTCCTCCGCTTCTGAGGTGGGGCTTTGCCACTGGTATTAGTTTAGAAAGAACGCATCAAAAGTCCATATATTTTTAAAACACATTTTAAAGACTAATGTAATAACTTTCCTATATGCTGATGGTGTTATAATTCTTTACTGAACAATTTTATAAATGAATTACTTATTTGTTTTTGGCTTGTTTATTTTTACTTTTAAAGATAATGACTCACGCTGCAACCTGGGGTGACCTAGAATTCAATGAACACAGGGACCCACCAGCTGAATGGAAATAACTACTTCTTAGAAGTTGCTTTCTGAATATATGTGTAAGTCCTCACCCCACTCCTGAAGAAATAAATTTAATAAAACTAACTAGGTGATATTATATCTAGCTAACAGGAGGGAGCATGGCACATATAAGTTAAATGTCTTCTCAGGTTTGCCCAAGAAAGAGGTATGTAGTGGGAAAGGGGAGTCCAGATGGAATCATACTAACAGTAGGCCTTGAGCTGCTCACCACACTAAGCGCCATAGTGTCACTAAGAATTACACCTGTGATAAATGCTCTCCTGAGAAACTGGAAGAATAGAAAAGAAGAATAAATAGAGTCATTCCTTTCCCATAAAACTGTGCTATGTTCATCTTCCAGTGTCAGGAACATTGTCGCTGAAGGCTTGTGCCTCTGGTCTCACTTCAGCACTTTTCTCTTTGAGTTCCTTCCAGTTTGGCAGGTAGACAAGGTCATCAGATACACAACCACTTGACTATTTTAAGCCAGGGAGTCAGTGACATCTATGGCTTTTTAATTATACACATATGCCCCTTTCATCTTTCATAATGCTGAGCACTCAACTCAAATACACATTCTCTCCTCCAAGTGGCTGTTTAGAGCATAAAGCATCTGTATTATGTGTTAATCAGCACATTGATCATGTGGAGGGGTATATCTGCACAGGAGGTGCCTAGCTTCACTTACTCTATTATAATGAATTTATAGTCCTGAAGAATCCACAAAAGACTTGGAAAATGTTGGCAATTGTACTCTTTGGAAAATATATATATATATTGCTTCAGGACAAAGAACTGCTGACTCTCAGAGAAAGAGAGTGGGTTATAATGAAGCAAGCAGAATGACATAAAGTTACAGTAAAATAACTTTTAATAATTTGATCAAGAAGTCAGGTAAAAGGGAGAATGAGAACCTTGTTACTGGCAAATGAGGGCTTCTTGCCAAGATTTAGTGGTTTGTTGCCTTTAGAGTAAGGGGTGAGCAGGGATTATTTTCTTATTTGATGTTCAGAGTGACCACAACAAATAAACAAAAATTGGGACAGGAAGCAGATTGGGGCATGAATGTGCTTCTCACTTAGCCTGATGACTTGCACTCCACTTTCAGGACACACATGAAGGAAGGAGACACATGACCAAAAGCTGCAACTGACTTGTGCTTTTGTACACGTGCAAAGATCACATACCTATTCACATACATTAAACTTAACTCATTTAGTGATTTCATCATAGTCAGCATGAGCTTCATTATGAAGCTTGATCATTAACTGAAGCTCAAAGTCCATGTGAATTTCACTGGCAATAGTGAGCATTGTCTGGTGCTCACATTGTATTGCAGGAATGTCTGTCAGTGAAAATGAGGTTAATTCCCCTCTATTAAGGCAATTACACTTGTAAAAATAACAAGACTGCAGAAGGCTTCTTTTACACTATTTTGGATCAGAGACTTTTGGGGGGAATTAGTAAAAAAAAAAGGATGTTTTGAAATTGGCTTAGTTATAACATCCTGTTTCATACCAAAATAACATATATGACCTTGATTCTGAAAATTTAATGGTTAGACACTAAAGAAATTTTTTTTTGTTGCTACTGTTATTTGTTTTGAACTTGGAATAAATAAATAAAATAAAATTGAGGACTCTTGTTTGCTGAATGTGGGGTATACCAGTGAGTTTTTTCTTACCCCTAGAAAATTGTTTTGAGGATTATCTATGAGGTGTAGATGGAAGTTTCTGTGCTATGCAGTCATACAGCTATTCAATCCCCCAGAAAAAATACACAGAGGCTTATATTAATTATAAACTCTTAGACCTATTAGCTCAGGCTTATTATTACCTAGCTCTTACAACATAAAATAACCCATAATTTTTCTCTATGTTTAGTAATATGACTTTGTACCTTTTCTTAGTAAGGCAGTCTAGTCTCTTCTTGCTTCCTCCACATCTTGCTGCTGACTCTGCCTTTCTTCTTAGAATTCTCTTAGGCTGGTCACTCTGCATATACTTCTTTCCTGTCTACTGGCCAATCTGCATTTTATTAAACTAAAACAAGTGACAAATTTTTACAGTGTACAAAAGCATTATCTCACAGCAATGCGATAAATATTGAGTACGTGTAATATGAAAAAAAAAGCCTGCAATACCAAAAAGATGTAGGTAGAATACATTCAAAGGCTGTGAAGTATATCATCCATTTGTAGGAGGAGGGCCCACATGTTCATCCTGGTCATCCAGTTAGTTTAGCCCAGACATAACCACACAGAAACTGTATTAATTAAATCACCGATTGGCCCATTAGCTCTAACTTCTTATTGGCTAACTATCATATTAATTTAACCCATTTCTATTAATCGCCACATGGCAGTGGCTTACCAGGTAAAATTCCCAGTGTCTATCTCCTGTGGATCCATGGTGTCTCTCCAGCTCTGCCCTTCTTTCTCCCTGCATTCAGTTCTGTCTTCCCTGCCTACCTAAGTTCTACTTTATCAACAGGCCAAGGCAGTTTCTTTATTCATGAATTGTAATAACAACACACAAAGGGGACTCCCACATCATGCATTAATAGATAACATTCTATAGAGCCTAGATTAATTGCACATGTGTGTGTGCAAAAGTTTATATAATGCCACCTTCTAATGAACTTTTGAAATGGATTTGGATTCACCATCAAGGAATTTAGGTAGTTTCTAGAATCCCTGTTATCTTTTAAGTTAGTACATTATATATAGATGTTTTCTGTAACACTGTTCAGGTAGTATCTCAAATAATATCATAATCTTGAAGATAACATAAATGGTTTCAAAGATTTAATTTTATCTAAAGGATAGCAACTACACTATTTCAAAAAAAATTGACGTCTAATCACTAACTGTGATTATAATTTCATTTTTAGATGTTAAGATACTTCTTGGGGCAACACACATTTTACTATGACATATAATTTATTGATGTCTCACTTGACACAGGATTATTTTATGTGTACAAAATACTTCCTATTTTTAATATGTATTTATTTTATTTAATAAGGTAAGTCAGTCCTGCTGCATGCATGTGATAAACAGAGGAAACCTTGTTAATTATCTCCTTATAATATATTGGTACCAGGAACTGAACTTAGGTCTTCAGGTGTAAAAATAAATTTCTCAACCAGTTAAAACATAGTGATAGCTTTTATGTGTTCTTTTCATATTTCTCCTTGAGATAGGTAATCACTACATTCTCCTTAATCTCCGTTTCTGAGTGAAGAAAGGTGTTCAGTCATGAGGTGGAGAGACCGTGTCAAATGTTGCTGACAGAAAGACAACAGAAACATCAAAGGACCACAATCAAAATACAGATAATAAGAGGGGGGAGATGTCTCAGTGAGTAAGTACACTTAATAATCACACAAAAACCTAGAAGTTGTGGGATTTCAGTCCATGTAGTGAATGACTTTTGGGGCAGCAAGGCCTAGGATGTGGTCTTGCCTGCCTATGTGACAATTTATAAGCTGAGGGAAAGGATCTCTTGTTCTCTTGTTCTCATGCCCTCTTGGGTGCTTGAAGCAGAGCAGTCTGCTTGCTGTTTGTGCTCTTCACCCCCTAGGCTGAATGACTCAACTAAGGCAGCTGGATCAGCAGTAGCATTTAACACTTTCTGTATCATTGAGCATTGAGTGTTTACCCATCTTTTATACCTAATTATTTTCTTGAGAAATTTTACCAGACTCTTGTGGAATCACGCTACACCTCAATTTGATTCTTACACACCAAACAGCCTAATTCACCTTTATTTTTTTTATTTTTTTTTATTTTATAAAGATTTATTTATTATGTATACAACATTCTGCCTCCATGTATGCCCACACGCCATTACAGATGGTTGTGAGCCATCATGTGGTTGCTGGGAATTGAACTCAGAACCTCTGGAAGAACAGACAGTGCTCTTAACCACTGAGCCATCTCTCCAGCTCCCCTAATTCACCTTTAAAATAAGTTCCAGGAGTCCTCATTGTCCATTATGTTCAGCGAGACCGGTTTTGTCCCATGCTTTTTCAGTCCCCGGCCAGCTGGCCTTGGTGAGTTCCCGATAGATCATCCCCATTGCCTCAGTGTGTGGGTGCACCCTTCGCCGTCCTGAGTTCCTTGCTCGTGCTCACTCTCCTTCTGCTCCTCCTTTGGATCGTGAGACTTCAGTCCAGTGCTCCAATGTTGGTCTCTGTCTCTGTCTTCTTTCATCGCCTGATGAAGGTTAATATTCAGGGGGATGCTTATATGTTTTTCTTTGGGTTCACCTTCTTATTTAGCTTCTCTAGAGTCACGAATTATAGTCTCAATGTCCTTTATTTATGGCTAGAAACCAAATATGAGTGAGTACATCCCATGTTCCTCTTTTTGGGTCTGGCTTACCTCACTCAGGATAGTGTTTTCAATTTCCGTCCATTTGTATGCAAAATTCTGAGAACTGAAGGACAATGGCAATGGGTTCTTGATCCTATTGCACGTAATGGCTTTGTGGGAGCCCAGGTAGTTTGGATGCTCATTTTAATAGACCTGGATGGAGGTGGGTGGTCCTTGGACCTCCCACAGGGCAGAGAAACCTGCTTGCTCTTTGGGCTGAGGAGGAAGGAAGACTTGATTGGGGGAGGGGGAGGGAATGGGAGGTGGTGGCGGGGAAGAGGCAGAAATCTTTAATAATTAAATTAATTAATTAATAAAAAAATCAGCAAAAAAAAAAAAAAAAAGAATCCAATCCAAATGTGGATAAGGAGGTGCCCTAACTCCATGTCAAAATAAACTCCCCCACTGAGGGCACCAAACTTAAAAAAAAAATAAAATAAGTTCCAGGTTACATGATACCTTTTTTTGTCTCTGTGCATACTGCACAGATGTACACGCTCACACACACACATACACGTATGCACACAAGAAAATACAAATGCTTCTTATTTATGTTTTTAAACAATCTTTTCTCAATTTGCATATCAATCATGGTTCCCACTACCTTTCTTACTCCTACTTCCCCTACCTTGATCCACCCCACCCCACATCATTCTTCAGAGAGGGTTAGACTTCCCATGGGGAGTCAGCAAAGTCTGACACATCACTTTGAGGCAGGATCAAGGACATTCCCCTATATCTAGATTGAACATGGTATTCCTTTAAAAAAGAATGGATTCCAAAGAGCCATTTCAAGTACTAGGGATAAATCCTGGTCACACTGCCAGTGCCCCCAGACTGCCTCAGACACAAAACTGTCACCCACATTCAGAGAGTCTAGTTTGGACCTAAGCAGGTTCCCCAAATGTCAGTCCATAGTCAGCAAGCTCCCACTAGCTCAGGTCAACCATTCTGTGGCTATCCCCATAATAGTCTTGACTCCTTTCATTATATTATCTTTCCTCCCTCTCTCAACTGGATTCTGGGAACTCGTCCTAGAGATAGCTGTGGAAATCTACATTTGCTTCTGTAAGTTGCTGGATGAAATTTCTGTGATGACAATTAAGGTAATCATCAATCTGATTACAGGGGAATGGTAGTTCTGGTACCCTCTCCATTATTGCTTAGAGTCTTAGCCGGGTTCACCTAGCTAGGGTTTTCCCTAGTGCCAGGTTTCTTGCTAGCCTCATATTAACTCCCTTAATCAAGGTGTCTCTTTCCTTGGTTTCCCTCTCTGTCTTTTTCCCCTCTTGACCATTTTTAAAAGAAATTACACTCAAGAAAATATGATGATAAAAGATGCATTAAAATAAAAACAACACAAGTGGGTTTCCTTCATCCATCATAATTAATATAGAACAAATATAAGCTTTTAAGCTTAAAGATATAAGAGAATATTAAGTTTTGGACATTACTAATTATGTGTGTGTGTGTATTAACCTCACAAAAGGTTATTGTGTTCAATATATTTACAACTAATTTACCAAATAAGTGGAATTTTGTATAGTAAAAACTTTAAAATCATAACAGTAAAAGTATCCATTTAATAGTCTCAATGTTATTTTTTAAAATATATTTCAGCTAAACTTGATGCTTTAAGTCAAAAAGCTGAGTCATGTGAATATGTAGATTTTAAATGTTTTCTTTCTGGATTAAAGCATGCAATAGTATTTATTAATAGAAGCTAGTTGATAAGTATCTGCTGTCTGAGGTTGAGAGAAAGAAAAGCTGTTCATGACATTATCACATCTTGTGAAGCAGGCTTGCAACAGATATAACCAGGGGGACCTGCTTTTTTTCTAGAAGAGTTTACCTTGTAGTGTGTAAAAAGAATAGGAATATTACACTATTTGCAAAGTAAAAAGAATGATTTCCATATATGGTGACCTAAAGCAAAAGCCGCTGTTTTGTTTCTCGTAGCCAGGTTTAAGGGAAGTTGGAAAATATAATCTTCTGAAAAATGTATGCCTCAGTATTACATCATGGGATTTCTTTCTTTCTTTTTTTTCTTTTAAGTATATTTTCTTTTTATTTATTTATTTATTTTTATTCTTTTTTAATTAAAATTTCCACCTGCTCCCCGTTTCCCATTTCCCTCCCCCTCCTCCCACATATTGCCCCCTCCCCCACTCCCCTCCCCCTATCCCCACTCCTCTTCTCCTCCCCCCACTCCATTCCCCCTCCCTCTCGATACTGAAGAGCAGTCCAAATTCCCTGCCCTGCAGAAGACCAAGGTCCTCCCACTTCTATCTAGGTCCAGGAAGGTGAGCGTCCAAACAGGCTAAGCTCCCACAAAGCCAGTTCATGTATTAGGATCGAAACCTAGTGCCATTGTCCTTGGCTTCTCAACAGCCTTCATTGTCCGCCATGTTCAGAGAGTCCAGTCTAAACCCATGCTTATTCAGTCCCAGTCCAGCTGGCCTTGGTGGGCTCCCAATAGATCGGTTCCACTGTCACAGTGGGTGGGTGCACCCCTCCTGGTCGTGACTTCCTTGCTCATGTTCTCCCTCCTTCTGCTCCTCATTTGGACCTTAAGAGCTCAGACCGTTGCTCCACATTCGGTCTCTGTCTCTATCTCGATCCATCGCCAGATGAAGGTTCTAAGGTGATAAGCAAGATATTCATCAGTATAGGAGAGGGTCGTTTCAGGTTCCCTCTCCTCAGTTCCCCAGGGTACCAGCTGGGGACATCTCCCTGGACACCTGTGAGCCCCTCCAGAGTCAAGTCTCTTGCCAACCCTAAGATGGCTCCCTTAGTTAGGATATATATTTCTCTGCTCCCGTATCCACCCTTCCTATATCCCAAACATCCCATTCCCCCAAGCTCCTCCCATCCTCCCCTTCTCACGTTTTTCACCCCATTTCCCCTTAGCCCCATGTCACCTCACCCACAAGTTCCCAGTTTTTGCCTGGAAATCTTGTTTACTTCCCCTATCCAGGCGGATGACTATATGATTTTCTTTGGGTTCACTTTCTTATTTACCTTCTCTAGGATCACAAATTATATGCTCAATGTCCTTTATTTATGGCTAGAAACCAATTATGAGTGAGTACATCCCATGTTCCTCTTTTTGGGTCTGGGATACCTCACTCAGGATAGTGTTTGCTATTTCCATCCATTTGCATGCAAAATTCGAGAAGTCATTGTTTTTTACTGCTGAGTAGTACTCTAATATGTATATATTCCACACTTTCTTCACCCATTCATCCATTGAAGGGCATCTAGGTTGTTTCCAGGTTCTGGCTATTACAAACAATGCTGCTATGAACATAGTTGAACAGATACTTTTGTCATATGATAGGGCATCTCTTGGGTATATTCCCAAGAGTGGTATTACTGGATCTTGGGGTAGGTTGACCCCAAATTTCCTGAGAAATCGCCACACTGATTTCCAAAGTGGTTGCACAAATTTGCATTCCTACCAGCAATGGATGAGTGTGCCCCTTACTCCACAACCTCTCCAGCAAAGGCTATCCTTGGTGTTTTTGATTTTAGCGATTCTGACAGGTGTAAGATGGTATCTCAAAGTTGTTTTAATTTGCATTTCCCTTATCGCTAAGGAGGTTGAGCATGATCTTAAGTGTCTTTTGGCCATTTGAATTTCTTCTGTTGAGAACTCTCTGTTCAGTTCAGTGCCCCATTTTTTAATTGGGTTAATTAGCATTTTAAAGTCTAGTCTCTTGAGTTCTTTATATATTTTGGAGATCAGACCTTTGTTTGTTGCAGTGTTGGTGAAGATCTTCTCCCAGTCAGTGGGTTGCCTTTTTGTCTTAATGACAGTGTCCTTTGCTTTACAGAAGCTTCTCAGTTTCAGTAGGTCCCATTTATTCAATGTTGTCCTTAATGTCTGTGCTGCTGGGGATATATGTAGGAAGTGATCTCCTGTACCCATATGTTGTAGAGTACTTCCCACTTTTTCTTCTATCAGGTTCAGTGTGTTCAGACTGATATTGAGGCCTTTAATCCATTTGGACTTGAGTTTTTTTGCATGGCAATAGATATGGATCTATTTTCATTCTTCTACAGGTTGACAACCAGGTCTGCCAGCACCATTTGTTGAAGATGCTCTCTTTTTTTCCATTGAATACTTGTAGCTCAATTATCAAAAATCAGGTGTTCATATGTATGTGAGTTAAAATCAGGGTCTTCTACTCGGTTCCATTGATCGACTTCTCTGTTTTTATGCCAATACCAAGCTGTTTTCAATACTGAAGCTCTGTAATAGAGTTTGAATACTGAAGCTCTGTAATAGAGTTTGATCGCCTCCAGACGATCTTTTATTATATAAGATTGTTTTGACTATCCTGGGTTTTTTGTTTTTCCATATAAAGTTGATTAATGTCCTCTCAAGATCTGTGAAGAATTTTGGTTGGATTTTAATGGGGATTGCATTGAATCTATAAATTGCCCTTGGTAGAATTGCCATTTTTACTATGTTGATACTCCCAATCCAAGAGCAAGGGAGATCCTCCCATTTTCTGGTATCCTCCTCAATTTCTTTCTTCAAAGACTTAAAGTTCTTGTCAAGTAGATCCTTCACTTCCTTGGTTAGAGTTACCCCAAGATATTTTATGCTATTTGTGGCTATCGTGAAGGGTAATGCTTCTCTGATTTCCCTCTCTGCTTCCTTATCCTTTGTGTATAGGAGGGCAACATCCAAGATGTCCCCAGCTTGTTCCTTGGGCAGCAGAGGAGAGGATGCCTGAACTGGCCTTATCCCATAGCCACACTGATGAATATCTTGGATATCACCATAGATCCTTCATCTGGTGATGGATGCAGATAGAGACAGAGACCCACATTGGAGCACTGGACTGAGCTCCCAAGGTCCAAATGAAGAGCAGAAGGAGGAAGAACATGAGGAAGGAAGTCAAGACCGCAAGGGGTACGTCCACCCACTTAGATGGTGGGGTTAATCTAATGGGAGCTCACCAAGGCTAGCTGGACTGGGACTGAATGAGCATGTGATCAAACAGGACTCTGAATGTGGCTGACAATGAGGGCTGACTGAGAAGCCGAGGACAATGGCACTAGGTTTTAATTCTACTGCATGGACTGGTTTGTGAGAACCTAGTCTGTTTGGATGCTCACCTTCCTAGACCTGGATGGAGGGGGCAGGACCTTGGACTTCCCACATGGCGGGGAACCCTGATTGCTCTTAGGACTGGAGAAGGAGAGGGAGGGTGAGTGGGGGGAGAGGGGGGAAATGGAAGGAGGGGAGGAGGTGGAAATTTTTAATAAAAATAAAATAAAATGAAAATGAAAAAAATTGAATCTTGATGTGTGTGTGTGTGTGTGTGTGTGTGTGAGAGAGAGAGAGAGAGAGAGAGAGAGAGAGAGAGTGAGAGAGAGAGAGAGAGAGAGAGAGAGAGAGAGAGAGAGAGAAAGTGTATATGTGTGTGTGTAGGTTTAGGTATGTTTTTGTGTGTGTAGGTAGGTAAATAGGTAGATATTTGTGCATATGAGAGTTTGTATGTCCTTATGGAGGCCAGAAGACATCCTCGGGTGTGGTTAGCTCAGGCACTATTCTCTTTTGGGGATAGGATCTTCCATTGGCCTGGAGCTCACAGAGCAGACTAGGCTCTTAGTGGAACTTTGTTGTAGGTCCATTATACACATAAGGATATTGGATTAAATTCAACTGGTTGACAACAACAGTGGAAACACATGTGTGGTGTCACTTCCAGAATCCAGGCTCCCTTTACCTTATGATTGTTTATATTTTTGGTAGTAGTAAACTCTAACCTAACCTCTTAGTCTCATATCTGTACTGGTGTTAGGCTTGATGCTATAATGCAAGGAGGAGAACACACCCCCTTTTAAGGAAATATACTGAAAATTATTCTCGCAGGGTCTCTACTCTCTTTTGGTAGAACTTGATGAAGCAATTATATCAAGGTTCAGGGAACCTGGGAAAAGTGAAAAGTGGCCCTCTGATTGATATGTACCTCCACATCAAATCTTAGATTTCTTCCTGTTGTGGAAAGAAATAAGACAGTGTGCAAGTTTGCAACTGGAGATGTCTCATAATCACATGTTCTGGTGGTTAAATTGTGTACTTTCTCTAAAGCATACATGATGTCCTATTGATTTACTCACGTCTATCTTGATTTATTATCCTTCAGAAAATATAGGATGAATGCTGGGGAGACAGCTTAATGGACGAAAGTACTTGCTGTGTTAGTATGAGGATATGAGTGGAAATCCCCAGCACCCATAGAGAAATACTAGGTATGACTATGCATATGTATATATGACTGTAATCCAAGTGTAATGCAGGTAACACAAGGCAAAGACTGTGGGATTGCTTCAGTATGCTGGCAACCAACCAAGCTCTAGGTTCATTGAGAAAGCCTGTCTCAAAGAGTAAGTTGGAGAGTGACAGAGCAGAGCACCTATATCCCCTATCTATTGGTGCATATATATGTATGCATAAATCATATACAAATATAAAACACACAGAGAGACACACACTCACAAAGAAAGTGTGATACGGAAGGCTTCCAGACAGCTGTAGATAGACAGTTGTCTCTGTTGGAGGATATATTTTCTTTTAATATTATTTCTTGTTAGAATCTCTTTTATTTTAGGATTGGTTCATATATATGAAAATTCCATCCTTTTTCTCCTAGATGCCTTAGGCATTTTGCTAATGAGGAGGCATTCTTGGATAGATATAAGTACAGCAATTGGCTCTTGGCATGCAAAATTCAGCTGAACTACCAGAAAAAAAAAATAGTACTGGTCTGGGTCTCTTCTCAGCTTAACCACCAGCTTAATAAACCTCAGCAACATTTACTTCCTGTTCTGTAATGAACAGCCCTCTGCCTTACACAGAAATGACTGAATATAGGTAGTTATTTAGGAAGAACAAGATGGTATCTATCTGAGTAGAAATGAGGTAGTTTCCCTCTGAACACTTGCCAAATACAATAGGAACACACCACATCTCTGGTCAGGACAGACTTCAGTGTTTTCTCCCTAAATACATACAGATACCACATGCATCTTGCTAGGGCAAACAAGTTCACAAGTCAGAATTCTAACACTTTAGGAGTGGCCCAGTACTAGAGACTGTATATTCTTCTTGCTGGTTACTGGCTTTGGTTACTAGAACTCAAGTTAAGCAGGTCACAGCTGTCTGTGCCTCCAATTACAGCTGACCAGAGGTCAGCATTGGCCTCACTGGGCACCTGCACTTATGGGTATGTACCCATATGCAGACAAGCACACACTTATAATTTCAACATTTTAATAAATATTTTTAAAATGCTTTTAATTCATTTGCCAAAGAGTGGGCTTTGATATGACATCCTACTTACACAATGCTCTTGGGTCATAGTCACATCCCCAGTAGCATCACTTTTTCCATATTCTCCTTCCTTCTACCCTCATGGCAAATGCCCTCCTTCTGCTCCTATATTATCAGGTTAGAATAGTCTAAGAGGGAGAGAAGAACCATGATTACTTTTTGTGAATGAGAAACACAAAGGTACTGGTTCTTCCTTCCCCAGCTCCCCATTTCTGAGTTCCTGACACTCCTCTGAACACTGGCCCAGTTCATGGTCCTCAAAGATGCTTAGCAGCAGCAGTCGCACAAAGATAGAAATTTCACAAAGGTTTGTCCAAGCACATTTCTTTGTCACTTCCTTTCAGCCTTTTTCCCCCTTAGCTTCACTTCTCAGACCGACAGCTTAGTGAAAAAAATAACTATGCCCAATGTTTTCCACTGTTTCTCCAAATAATCTGATGTAATATTTAATTCAGACAAAACCTATGATCATTGAATTTATTAAGCCTCATCTTAGAAACTTCTTTTTGGAGTAGGTGGTGATTAAACACAGCTGGCAAAAGTGCAAAGAACTAGAGATTGCAGAATATCCAACCCTAACCTAGACATCTATATCATACCATCTCCACCCAAGGCTCAGACACTACTGATCTGCATCTGTTTCTTGTGTCTTTCCTTGTGTTCTTTTCCTTCTGTTTATTTTGTCCAATCTCCATGTGTTTGTTTGGGTTTATTATATTATACTATATGTATAATATTATTATATTATATCCCTTAGAAGCCTATGCATTTTCTAACAGGAGATGGAAAGGGGGTAGATCCATTTGAGACAGGGCATGGGAGGAATTTAGAGGAGTAGAAAGAGAAGAAATCATAATTTGGATATATTATTTAAGAAAAAAATATTTTCAATAAAAGAAAAAAGAAATTGGACTTATTACACAATAAACTAATTTTACTACTTCTTTCTTTATTGTTTTTATTAACTCTAATTTTTTCTCCATCCGCTCTCCTCTTAATCACAAGTATCCTAATCAAAGCTAATAAATAAATCGCTTTTCTAAAATTATTTCAAATAGCAAATTAGCCCTTTTCACATTACAGTTCCACTCATATTCAAGAAAAAACTATGTTATTCTGAGTGTTATAAACCCAGCACACACACACACACACACACACACACACACACACTCCAAATTGGAACGTAGTCAGAGAAAATTAAAAACGTATTGAATTTTGAACTGTTTTTTAATCTATCATTTCTTATGGATTTAAACCTGGATAATGTGGGAAACTCTAATAAATATTTTTGACCCCAGGGTAATATTTAGTGGCTGAAAAGCTAATTCATTTTATAAATCATTTAAGCATTAAAGTATGAATTTTCTATTGCATTTTCATAGCCTAGAGATTAAGAATTAATTCACATAATCAAGCCCATTGAAATTTCAAATTGGAAGTCATATTTTAAAGTCATGGTCTCTACTCTAAAATCTCCAGTCTCCTGGGGAGACATCATCATTGGCAGCAAGAGGTTCCAGAATCCATGGATGAATTGGACAGTATCAGGGTGTTAAAATATATGCCTAATGTACAAGTGAATTGCTAAATGATACATTGACAATTCACACATACTTGAACATTTCTGAAATTAGGCTGGGGAGATATCTCAGGAGTAAAGTGATATGCTATGCAAAATGAGGAACTGAGTTAAGTTCCCCAGCCACTACAAAAAGTCTAAAGTGCTATGAACTCGTAATACAAGTACTAGGAAATGATGGAGAGAGACAGGCCCAATGGGCTGACTGCCCAGACAGTAGAATTTAAAATGCACAGTCCTGGTTCAGTGAGACCTTTTCACAAACAATATGATGGTGAACAATAAAGATATTGGACAATGACCTCTGGCCTTTAACTGCACAGTCAGATGAGCACATATATGCATATCTGTGCAAAAACGAACAAATACTCCCAGTAAAAAACCTTCCAAATAAATAAAGTTTCTATTTTTTCCAGGCTTTATTATTTTAATAAAATGCATAATATAACTTTATTGTCTTAATAATTTAAAAGTGTATAGTTCAGCAAAATAATGCAATAAATCAGAAACAGTATGCTCACCAAACAATATGAATCTTTTCTGTCTCCTTCTGAAAAAATTTCTTAATTAATTATTTGTTAATTTTTAAAAACAGAAAGAAAAAATAATCTTAAAAGAATATATGTGAACAAATGAATTAGAAGTTCACAACTACTTGTAGACATGGAAAAGAAGGGGGCACAATAGGATGACTTTTATTTTAATCATACAAATAAGTTGAAAATTCGTTTTTTTAATTATCATTTTTTATTGTTACCTTTGAGATTCAATCCAACATCTCTGGTCTATATTTTTGGTTGTGAGATTAGGTTTAAAGATTGAGCCATCTTTCCAGGCCAGGTCACTGATCTATATTCCCATAACTTTTATTTAGTTTCATTTTGGGATATTGATATTACTTGGTCCCACTAGAAACCCTGTAACCTTTGTGATCTTCTGGCTTCCACCTTCTGAATACCTGAAATTACAAGCCTGCCACTCCAAACTTGGATCCTGAAAACTTACTTTAAAAAACCAAGGAACAGGAGATATTCTTTGGGGTCTTTCTTGTGCAACATAAACTACAACAGTACAGCTAACAAATATTTATCTTCAAGTATAGTAATCCCAAATCCCTTTTAGCTTCTAGTTATAGCTAGAGATTGAAATATAGAATACACTTTATTAAGTATCAAAGAGAAGAATGGGTATGATATCAATATTTGTAATGAAAATATTCAAATCTGTATTCTGAGGCAGATGAATTACAATGTAAATTCTTACCTAAGTGTTATAGTAAGATTTCCTGAAGAAAACAGAAAGAAAAACTTGCAAATTTCATGGCGTCATTTTTCCTACTGTGTAATACTCCACTGGGAAGATATACCACATTTCATTATTCATTCTTCAGTTAAGGGGCATCTGGGTTTTTGCCAGGTTCTGACTATTATGGATAATGCTGCTATGAACATAGTTGAGCAAGTGTCCTTGTGGTACATTTGCTAAGAGGGACACATGCATCTTCCTGGGAAGAGGAAATATATAAAATGTCCCGGGTAAACTGTGAAGGCAGAGAGTAGAGGAGAGGCTATGAGGGCATGGAAACATAAGGGATCAAGGTATGGGAGAGTAATGAGAGATATCTTGATAAAGGGGGTCATTATGATGCTAGGGAGAAACCTGGTGCCAGCGAAGTTTCCAGGTATCCACAAATTTGATCCCAGCTAAGACTACTAGCAATAGTAGAGAGAATGCCTGAACTGGCCTTCCCAGGTAATCATATTGGTGACTACCCAATCTGTCATCATGGAGCCTTTGTCTAGTACCTGATGGAAGTAGATGCAGAGATTTACAGCCAAGCACTGGGTTGAGATCTAGAAGTTCAGTTGATGATAGGATGGAGGGATTATATGAGCAAGGGGGTGGTCAAGATTATGACAGGTAATCCCACAAAGACAAGTGGACTGAAAGCTTGGAAGAGCTTACAGACTCTGGATGGACAGCTAGGAAATCATCATGGAACCAACCTGGGCCCTCTGTATCTGGGGGAAAGTTGTGTAGCTTGGTCTTTTGTGGGGCCTCTAGCAGAGTGACCAGGAATGGTCCCTGATTCATGAGCTGGATTTTTGGAAACTATTCCCTATGGTGAAATGCCATGATGCAGGGGGAGTGAAGTCCTGCCTCAACTTGATTTGCCATACTTTGTGCATTTCCATGGTGGCCTTATGCTATTTGAATGGAGACAGAGGAAGAGGACATGGAGACAGTAGAAGGCAGATGGGGTGAGGGAACAAAAGGAGAAGACAGGGAGAAAACTGTGGTTGGTATGTAAAATAAATTTAAAAAATGATAAATAAAACAGGACAGGAAAACAATAATAAAAGGAAGCAAAATTTAAGACACTAAACAACATAGAATTATAGATTATATATTTCACAAAAATGTGCTTGAAAAACACGTTATAATCTATTCACAATTTCAAACACAATTTCAAATATATAACAAAGCAGAGTAAGCATATTTTGTGAGAAATTTAATTTAATGTAAAATATATGTTTATAACCCATTAAGAATACACACACACACACACACACACACACGTCCCATCTATATAACTCATTAAGGATAATTGGGATCATTTGTGTGAGCACTGAAACCCTCGATTGGAACTTGATGGCTTACTTAAGGGTTACATAGCTGAAGGTAATGAATGACTCCCTCTTTGATAGCATCAAATGCTACTAGTTATTTATGGATATTTTATTAAAATCAAAAGTTAACTAATATTAATTATACAAAATCAAATAATACAGTTTTTTGTTAAGTTGACGATATTATAAAATATCTTTCCATTTTCAATGTATATTTCTATGGAAGATAGTTATGTCTAATAAAAGACTTAAGATGACCATATGTCAATTTCAAAATTCCTAGTATATTATTTAATGCTGCTAAAGAGATAAGCCTGAGATAGGATATCAATACCATGCAAAAAGAAAGAGTACTGCAGAACAGGGACCAAGAAGAATGTAATATCTGGGGTATGGAGAGATGTGCTATGAAATCCGACTTGTGAAGAGGGCCCAGATATTGCTCACATCATCTCACAAAAGCTTTGCTTACCTACACAAAATCCAGGCCATCTAGCAGGGAGGGTAAATGTTTTCTTAGAACCCAAGCCTAGCTGAAGCAATACTGGTAATTGATGACTTTAAGGGGTTTTGATTAATTACCTGATCCTCCACCATTAGATAACCACATACTTTTGCAAATGTGGAAAACACTGTATAGACTAAGTGGATTATAAAAAAAGAACAAAAACACAGAATTAGTAGATGTGTAGGAAAGATTCCTAGAGTATTTGGAGAAAGGGGATGGGAAATGAATGTGATCAAGACCCAATGCACATACAAAATTTCAAAGAATAAATAGTTCATAAAATAATATCTTGTAACTCAGAAGTAGAAAAATTAATAAAACAAGAAAGTCTTCAAATTAAACCAAGGTTTACTAAAAAGACTGCATTAAAATGGAGGTAGTCCAACATTACTAGGGTGAGAACATTATAAACAAGAAGTGCTTCAAATATGGGTGTCAAAACAGTTATTTTTACCAAGCTGTGTTTTGATTCTGTGAAGGCCTTGGCTTTTACTCCACTGAGACTATTTTTCTGACTTCTAGTAACTATCACTAAAAGGATAAATTTAGACTACATCTAGATATTTGTGGTAATGGTCTTATTACAAGCAATAGAAAACCAGGACACTGGGATTTTATTCAAACATAATGGCCCCAAAGGAACAATAGTAATTGAATCAAATAAAGCAAATATGACTTATTGAAGTGAAAAATATTTACTCTGTATTCTCAGGTGTGATTCAAAATATTATCATTATAAAAATATTAGTTTGAAATAAGAGGCAATATGAAGTGAACCGTAAAAACAGAAGCATCTCATCTATGTCTCAAGGAAGCTAGACCAGAGAAGATGTCAGACAGATATGCAAATTGACTACTTACCTTAAATTTGAACAAAATGACAAATGGGAAGTGAACCATTATTTATTATCTAGAAGGAATAGAAAAAATATCTTAATTGTGATCAAATGGAAATCTGAAGAAAGTTTGATGGAACACAGACAATATAGAATGAAAATGGGATACTTTGAATATGATTCTTGACCCATAAGATTATCTTGCCCAGGGAGAAATAGAGACTGATGAGACAACAGGAAAGGATCTATGGGAACAAGATAAAAAAAAAAAACAAGAATTCTGGGCCGTGGTGTTGCATGTTTATAATCCCAGCACCCAGAGAGGCAGAGGCAGGCATATCTCCGTGAGTTTGAGGCCAGCCTGGTCTACTGAGTGAGTTCCAGGACAGGCGGAGATACACTGAGAAACCCTGTCTTGAAAAGCCTAAAAAAGAGAAAGAAATGAAAAGACAAAAAATGAAAGAATGTGAAATAGTTCTAAAGTCCTATAAAATCTAGATGTTAGATTGATAACAATGACATTGGGTTTTGTGCTGAAACAAAAAAAATGTTTCAATTGAAGACATCATGACTTATTTCCATCCTGTATCTGGAAATAACAAAGAAATAAAATGGTCGTTTAAAAATCTTGGTACGTACTCACTCATTAGTGGACTCTACCATAAACAAAGGACATTAAGCCTATAGTTCGCAAGCCTAGAGAAGCCAAATAACAAGGTGAACCCAAAGACAAACATATATAGATCCTTCTGGAAATTGGAAGCAAACAGGATTGCTGGGCAAAAGTTGGGAGCATGGGGGTGGGGCTAGGAGTGGGGGTGGGGTTAGGGTAAAGGGAGAGGGGGAGAGAGAGGGGAGAAAGGAAAGACTGGAGAGAGTTTGGGGGAGTGTGAGGGTGGAGATGGAGGAAGGGTGGATATAGGAGCAGGGAAGAAGTTATCTACATTAAAGGAGCCATTTTAGGGTTGGCAAGAGACTTGGCTCTAGAGGGGATCCCAGGTGTCCACGGGGATGTCCCCAGCTAGGTCCTTGGAGGAGAGGGTGCCTGAACTGGCCTTGCCCCACTGTCACACTGATGATTATCTTGAATATCACCATAGAATCTTCATCTGGTGATGGATGGAATTAGAGACAGAGACCCTCATCAGAGCAATGGACTGAGCCCCCAAGGCCCAGTTGAAGAGCAGTAGGAGGGAGAAGATGAGCAAGGAAGTCTAGACCACGAGGGGTTGGTCCACCCACTGAGACAGTGTGCCTGTTCTAATGGGAGCTCATCAAATCCAGCTGGACCTGGACTGAACGAGCATGCGATCAAACTGGACTCTCTGAATATGGCTGGAAATGGGAGCTGACAGAGAAGCCATTGATAAAGGTACTGGGACTTGTTTCTACTGCATGTACTGGCTTTTTGGGACCCTAGTCTAGTTGGATGCAAAGCTTCCTAGGCCTTAATGTATGGGGGAGGGCCTTGGACTTCCCACAGGACGGGGTTCTCTTAAGGAGGGAGTAGGAAGGAGAAGGGTGAGTGGGGGAGCGGGAGGGGAGGAAGTGTAAAGTTTTGAGTGGAAAAAAATAAAAAAATAAATAAAATGTAAAAAAAAATCTCTCTAGCCCATAAATAGCCCATGCAACTTCTACCAAAATCTCTGCAGTTACCACATGCTATGGAGTAAACTGGTATCCTTTCTCAGGGTTCTCAGTATTGATCACAAAATGATTCAAGAATGGATTCAGGACAATGCTCAGAGGCAGTATTAGTAAAGTTTAATAGAAATTTCCAGGAAAGGCAGGTCTTTACATGTCAGCAGCTGACAAAAGAGGAAGATGAAGAAGAACAGAGAAATTCACACTTTTATAAGTTAAGCATGAGGTTCCACAAGGAAGCATGTGACAAACACTAAAGTAGTTTCTGAAAAATTAAAGTATCTCAAAGTACCAAATAAAAATACATAGGTCCTCAGCAGCATGTAAAAGACAGAGAAAGACATGAAAAAAAATGAAAAGTTTTGTGTTTTTGAATGCAGACCCAGACTCTTTAAGAACTGCTACTGGATAGGCTTCTGCACAGGAAAAGTTATAATTATTTATTAAAGATATAATTATCATTATCATTCTCATCTATTTTAGCATGTTTTAAGGTTGATAAGCCTTCCTGAAGGGTTATACATTGGCTAGGTTATAGACAGATCAAACTGGATTATCTCTTAGGTTTGGGGTACCAAGCAATGTTACATCTCCACCTAGAGGAGAGAGAGTCTTTCCTCTTGAGAAATAGCTTTCTTTAAAGGACTTCAACATAAGCCTGGGCTTTCAATATTACTGTAACATAACCTTGAAGCACATCACCACATTTAGTGTAAAGCAGCCAGGAGAAGTCTGCACGGGGTGATTCTGGGAAAGCCTGCATCTTCTATTATGTGTGGTTTTCTCCAAATAAAACTTACTCCAAATCCTTATGCTGACAAGAATCTTGAAACATTGGTCTCTTGTTGCTCTAGCTCTTATACATCCCCAGGCCTTTTCTCAGCTAGAAAGGACATCCTAGCAGTCATAATTTGCTCATGTAGACTCTCAGTAGGCCAGACAATGAGACCAATGTTCAAGGGCATACTTTGAGAAAGGATTCCCATTATAAAGGGACTCAAAACTAAATCAAGAAGCAACACACAAAATGTGATAAATACTAGGAAGCTGTTTATATAGAACAAACATACACTACTAAACCTATCTTAAAGAAGTCTTGATGTGTTTAAAGGTACAGTTAAAAACACAAAATTATTTGCAAACTCAATAGACAAACAACAAGTGTTTAAAGAATACAAATATTTTAAGTAGATTGATTTTAATTTTACAGATCAATAGTAAGAACATTTACTAATTTTGGAAATAAGACTTCCAGAATAAATCATCTTGTCTCCAGAACTTTTCACTGTTGAAAAAATTGATTGAGAAGAAAGGGGAAAATTATATTATTCCTTGTTTAGGCCTTTTGTCCAGTTTTTTTTTTTTTTTAAGAAATGCTCAAAAGTCCTTGGTTTTAACTTCCATGCCATATATTAACATCATGTGCTGTTATGCTCCCATATTTCTCCTCAGTATAACTAGATTTATCCACTCTCACTCAACTTTTTGTCTGCATTCAGTTCTTTGTACCTTACGTTTTAGTCTTGCTCTACCATCCTCTCATCTTTCCACACATATGCTTCTTCAAGTAGCACAAGAAAAATCATGTCCTGGCTTCCCCATGAAGTCTCTGAATATACACTTCTTATAAATTATACCTTTTCCTTTATAGAACCTATGAAAATTGAAATAAAATTATTTGTCATATAGATATGCATTTTCATAAATTGGATTTCCATGAACTTTTTGAATATCATAAGATTTTTAGTGTAAACATTCTTGAAATATTTGCTGAATGAGTTTGTGAAATAACTCACTAGTCTAAATCTGTAAGATTTACTCTGACTTCAGTAAGAAATTTACTCTGAACTTTAACAAAATTTTGACAGATTAATGAAGCAAAAATAAAATGATGAAAATAAATAATTATCATATTAAAAGCATAACATAGTGAATAAATCTTTTATTTATATACATATGTATGAATATATAAATTTAAACTTTTTAACTTATAAAAATGAAATTTTCTTTTCAAATCCTATATTATTGTCATGAAGAAAAATATATATTGTTAGAAATTATGATACTTGTTCTGGAGTCGATATAAGAATATTAGGTTTCAAAAACAAAACAGGCAAACAATGAGAAAAGCAAGCAAATGTATAGAATCTAAAGCCTTGTGAGATACTCAGAAAGAGAAAACTCTTCAAAATATCCTTGGGTCAAAGAGAAAGTGATTACGATAATTTAGACTATTTAGAAAATTACACGTTCCAAGGAAATGAGAGGAAAAAAACTCAGTATGTTGGCATCTTTTAATATACTAAACTAAAAAAAAAATTGGACATAAGGAAAAATTTGAAGGGAGGTACCTTCATTAATTTGAAAACAGAAAATTACCAAAATTCTAACTTAGCATCCAGATTCAATCTCTATTTGGATCAAATTAACAAAGGTCACCAGCAATTTGCATCCAGCAGATGTCTGTAAACTTTGTGTAGAGGAAGTCAGTGTGGGATTTGTTGAACATGTGTTCTGCATTGCTACCATCCTACACTGCTCCAGCAATGCTGAAACAGTCAATAGCATATCATCCATGAGTAGGATTTTCTTTAAAGAAATCTGCTTATGAAAATTTTTGAACTCTGCAAAATTTCCACATCAAAGAAATATTTGGGGATGATCATCTGGCTAACTGTATAAGAGTAAGGGCTGTTCAAACATGAAGGCCTAGGTTCAAATCCTCAATATCTACATAAAGAGTCAGGTATGGTTGTGCATGTTGCAACCTCAAATTTTGGGGAAAAGATGACTGATCTTGAAATATCAATGGCCAAGTAGCCTAAACAAAATCTCTGGCTTGAGGAAAAGATTATGCCTCGTTACAATAGAGCTGAGAGTGATCCTGTTCTGACTACCACATGTGTGCCTACACACTAAAGTGCATGTTCCACACACATATAATATAGTGAAATACACAGATACATCCATTAGTCATTGCCCTCTCATGTTTCAATTTCCCTAAAGTAAAAAAGTAAAAATAACTTGTAATCTCCAGATCCACAAATAACAGGAACAAATCTGTTGCTTGTCTATGTGTTAGATAAGAAAATATATAGTAAAGTTCACAAAAATCTGTAAGAGAGTTTTGGGTAAGCCAGGAAGTGATCTATCATTTAATACCACAGTCAATGATCTAGGTGTTCCTGCAAAGTATTTATATGTACCCTTTGAGTGAGAGATACATAACAGACATGAGAGACATACACTCATTTATATTATATATTTATTTCAGATCTTTAAAACTCTATGTAGTAAATGTTAAAAATGGCAGTAGCCTGGAAAAAATGTATTGTTCTATTTTCATGATTTCCAGAAGTTCATTATTTTACAAATATTACATACACTTTATCTTATGATCAAGTGTCTTGCAATCTTTGTAACTGGGAGATATTAAGTCATTAAAACTGCCTTCTCATGTACAGATGACAGCATTTACCACAACCTGTGTGGTGTACATATTGTAGTAACTGAGGCATCAGGAACTGAAGAAATGTGAAGAACCACATTAACAATAGCGATAATTTGGACCACGGACTCTGAAGGAAACCACGAACAGCATCCTACCACAGGCTATTTATTAAGCAGTGACCCTAGACGAGGAAGCTGTAGTGGTTGTATTCTGAACACACTATTTTTATCTAAAAGAGAAATGTTCCTCAATATTGGTACTTGTACCATGAAGAGGCTTCACCATTCCTCTGAGTCTGACATGGCAATATGTTTACCATTCCTGTGAGTTTGAGGCATTGGCATCTTTGACATGACTGTGCTCATATCAGTAATATATGTGCACTTGGGCCTTCATCTGCTTTCCATAGGCATGGCGATTATGATTAATTTTCGCATAGCCATTTTCTGTGCTTCTTCATTGTGGTTGTTTAACTGTTCTATGAAATGTAGCAGTGAAACACAAACTCTTAAACTAAAGTTTCTCTGATCCTGTAGGAGGGTAAAGACATGTAATAGTCTAAGTATTAATTTGATTAGCACAGCAAATCTTAGAGGATTGGAAGAATAACTGAAATTTCACCTTTTATTGAAGAGATCATTAAGTACTGTGTAGAATCTAGTAAAAGAAGATATCTATAAAGAGGCAATATTATTTTCTGCTTTGAATATGTGTCATATAACAGTTTACCAAGCAGAAACAATTCAACTGTTAATAGGTAGAAATGACAAACTCAACCTCCAAAGCACTAGGAGAATATTGTAATACATTTGTGTGAGTCTTCATGTTTGTATGAACATGTATATATTGTACACAATAGTCACTTTTAACTTTCCTTTATCTCTTTTTAAGCTTCATTACTTGTATCAATAGTGAGATTCAATGTGGAATTTTCCTACATGCACAGAACATGCACTGGTTGTACTAACCATCTTTCTATTATCCTCACTAAATATCTTCACTTTTTCCAAAGTATATAGCAATCCCTATGAATTCTTAGTTTCTAAGTGCTTGAGATTTAATTTTAAGTTAACATACAAAGTTTAAGTAAGCACTTGTGTGTTTGTGTATTTGTGCACATGCACATTGAGTGCATGCATGCATACAAATTTGGACATATTTGTACACTCATATAGGCCGGTAAGAGTAGACATGTGGGCAACTAGAGGCAGGTGGTTGACACTGGGTATCTTCTGCAATACCTCCTGCACATTGCTCTTTTAGACAGGGTTTCTAATTAGATGTTGGGCTCATGAACTGATTGCTAGCAGAAATCTTCCCCTCTCTACCTTCTTAGGTTATAGTAATTCAGTCCCTGTTTTGGTTTTTACATGCTGCTGAGAATAATACAGGTTCTCATGATTTGGGGGAATCAATTTACTTACTGAACTATATTCTCAGTCCTTGGACTATTTTCACTCACTATTTTAATTATGTAGGGACTAATTGCTGCTTTGTTAAGCAATTGGGCTGAAACATTAAGCACAATATCATTCATTAAATCACTGGTAAAGCTGTGTATTATATGCTATGTCTCTCTTGATACTGCACAGGAGGTTTAAACTCAGACTTCAAGCCTCTAGACTTATCTTCATATGAGCCCCTGTTCCTAAGAAACATAAGAAAAAAGAAAACTTGATTACCTATTGTCATCTTTCATGGGAAATGTTAGTAATTACTGTCCCAGAATTATCCTAAAATCACAGCAAGTCAGTCAATAGCTCTGTCTTCATCATTTATTGTCTTCTAGTTCATCTTTATGTATTTGGGGCATTATTAATTTAAACTTTCAATAATATTAAAAGTTTATAGTTTGAACTGATATGTATGTATCCTTCATCCATCTCCTCAAAAACAGTCATATATTGAAGTCATAGTCCCAACATGATCACATTTATTAGACAATTAAACCTGATGACATTGTAAGGGCAGAAGCCATGGCTAAATATAAAAATAGAGGGAGGAGAGCTTCATTTGTAATCAAGAATATTGATCTACTACTTCCTAGTCTCCAGAATTTGATATAGTGAGTCGTTTTGGCCACTTAATTTATCTCTGTAGTTACTGTAGTCAAAATAGTCATATGTAATTGCTATTTAGGTTTTTTTCTTTCCTGAATTGTTTCCCCATTTAAATCCTTCCACTACAGGATAACATGTGCAATTGAAGAAACAATGAAGGTGAGTTTATTGCAGCCATTCTCCTTCAAAAATCACACAGGCAGTAATGACACAAAGCTAACAAACATGACAGGGCAACTGCACATATGAACTCACAGCAGCTCTTATTGCCTACAGAGGATCTGCATGAGATCAAGCCAGTCAACATTTCATCATGGAGTCGGCAGGGTCACACGATACCCAACCTTTAGCTGGAAAGTTACTATCATTTGTTCATTGCTGGAGAAGGGAAAGTCACTTCAGTGTGGTGACAGCTTGTCTATTGACCAAACTGCAGGGCAGGACCACACACATGTAACTGTGGGCAGCACTAATTAAACTCAGGTCAGAAAAAGAATGTACAATTATGGAGGGAAACATCTTAGAGGGATTGGATGAGGAGTTAGTGATGAACAAAAGCAAAGTCATATATATATATATATATATATATATATATATATCAAAGAATATTAAAAATAAAATAAACTTATTAAAAATACCCACATAGGTTATGGCCTTCATTGAAATTAAGGCATATTTGACTCTCTATGCCAATACCAATACAGAGCTCTATTTTCATGTTTTTTATAAGTTTAGATAGTATAGCAATTTTTTAGTCCCTTTTCTTCTACACCTATGATTGACTGAATGTCTCACTAAATCTTCTTTCATAGGAATATGCTTCATGCTTTGGCACAATCTTGGAAAATTTATTTGGAAGCTATTGAATTTGAACTATCCAAAGATAGTTAAATTAGGTCACAAGAAGAAATAAAAATGTGTAGGACAATGTTATATTAGTATAAATAAAATGCATCAAGATAGCTCAGTGGATAAGCTCCTACTTATAAAAGTGTGACAGCTAAATATGAATCTCCAGAAACTGCAAATCCTGGTATTGTAAGTAATATTTCTAATCCCACCAGTGTTGTTAGGATCTGGGAAACAGAAGTGGGAGAATTCTTGAGAACTAATGAGTAAACTTCACGGATAAGAGATCCTGCTATACAATGGACTGAAATCCCAAGGTCCAAATCAGGACCAGAAGGAGAGAGAGCACGAGCAAGGAACTCAGGACCGCGAGGGGTGCACTCACATTCTGACAATGAGGACTGCTGAGAAGTCAAGAACAATGGCACTGGGTTTTGATCCTACTGCACCTACTGGCTGGCTTTGTGGGAGCCTAGGCAGTGTGTATGCTCACCTTACTAGACCTGGAAGGAGGTGGGAGGTCCTTGGACTTCCCACAGGGCAGGGAACCCTGACTACTCTTAGGGCTGATGAGGGAGGGGGACTAATTGGGGGAGAGGGAGGGAAATGGGAGGCGGTGGCAGGGAGGAGGCAGAAATCTTTAATAATTAAATAAAAAAAATTAGGAACAACAATACAAAAAAGAGATCCTGCTCTAAAGAAGGCAAAAGGAAAGTTCCCAAATCAAAGGTTGTCTTTCTACCTCACATGTTCACATGCATACATGCATATCTACATATACACACAAATATACACACACATGCCACCATCACTACCACCACTACCACAACCACCACTACCACCACAACGTTATATAACACCACAATTAAAATTAAATATGTAAATGATAAAGTATTACCTCAACTTTCAACCACAGTGAAGCAGCCAGTCTAGCTAGGGCCAAGTGTGCAATGGGGCATACTCTTTTTTTGAAAATTGTCTGTGGGCAAAAGGCTTGAATGTAATAGTCTTAGATCTTAAATTCTGCCATTTAATATTTGTGTTTCCTGAGAGAAGTAAATTCATCACTGACTCTCAAAGCCTTTGATTGTGAAATAGAGTCTTCATAAATATTAACTTGCAAACCAAAGAGGAGAGCTGCATAATATTAGGCACAGGCTAAGTGAAGGATAGAGGACATTCAACACTGCTCTTTTATAAGGTAAACTTATTCTCTGAAAGGCTTCAAAGTGATGAATTGGAAATCTAAAGAAAATCTTGTGGAGACACGGCTATAGCTATGTGGATGATACTGTTTTCTCATCAACCTGCCAAGCCGTAATATAAAATTTCACAGCATAATTTCTTAACTGAAAGCAGAAGTGATAAATTACTATTTATGTCTATTTCCAGTACTTGTTTACATATAGGTTTTACAGTGAATAAATCTTAAATCATACATATCAAAATAAGCAAAGCTTAAATATATGTACATGATTTTTTAATTTCCAATTAGCAGCTTGTAAAAGTTAAAAGACTCTTAAATGCTTAAGGCCATTATCAAAAAGAAATATTGTGCCTTGGAAAACAGGGAAAAATATCTAGTAGCTTTTGTTTTTCATCAAAACAATAATACATACAAAGCACATATAAACTCTAAAATTAAATTTTAATGTAGAGAATAAACACAATTATCTGTCAAGTACATGAAATAATATTATGCAATATTATGACCCAGCAGAGAAATATAAGTAAAGATATAGTTAGATATTGCTTTACAAATACTAGGATGTGTATATTTAAGGTTACAGAGTATTTTTATACAGTTAAATATGTTTATTGCAGGTGGGAATGATAAAAAAGGCACAGGAGCTTTTGAAACAAGTCTGGCAGTTCATTAAAGAATTCAGCAAGTTATTGTATGAATATGCTTTGCATGTATCAATTGGCATGCATGCAAGAGAATTTAAATCACAATTTCATAGAATGTGAAATGTTTATACAAATGCCCACAGCATTATTAATAAATAACCAAAAATATGGATAATGTAATTGACTAACAGACCATGAAAGAATGAAAATTGTTACAAGGTATTTATAATATATAATTCTTTTCCCATAAGAGAGTATAATTAGACATATGCTATAACATGTATGAACCTTGAAACATCATATTATGTAAAAACCATGATATGAGTCCCAGCACGCGGAGGCAGAGTCAGGCAGACCTCTGTGAGTTCAAGGCCAGCCTGTTCTACAAATGTAAGAACAAGGACAGGCTCCAAAGCTACACAAAGAAACCCTGTCTGGTAAAGAAAATAAAATAAAAAAAATGAAAAAATAAAATAAAACCAAACAAAATAATGATGTGTAATATATCTTTGCATATGTGTTCATATTAGACAGATCTTTAGAGTCATGAAGTGGATGTGGAGAATTATAAAGTAGAATGTTTGCTTACTAGATAAAGTGTCCTAATGCCAACTGTTTTAATACTTGCATAGAGTTCATGTTCTTAAAGACTAGAATAGAGCCAATGTTTCTCAAATTGTTATTCTCCTCATTCTTAGATAAAATGTAGGAAATTTTTGCAGTTGTTATGTGTGATGGCATAACTCTGTAATCTGTCACCCATCACTAAGGACATAGAGGAGAGGATTCAGGTATAACCTCAGGCACATATCAAAGTCAAGACTGGCTTGGAATACACACATAAAACCTCGTCAGCAAGAACAAAACGAGAGAGAGAGAGAGAGACAGAGACAGAGACAGAGACAGAGAGACAGACAGAGACAGAAACAGAGAGAGAAGGAGGGAGGCAGAGACAGATACAGAGACATAGACATGGACAAAAGTACAGAGACACACACAAATATTTGCATTTATTTGAATCCCTATAAGCATTATATAAATGTGATCATTTTACTTCATAAATACCCTTTATTTTATAACATATCTCTCTAGAATTGTCAGAGCAATAGCAATTTAAACAGTTAATATTTTATTATTGAAAATAGACAATTTTCCCATACAACATGTCATGATTATAGTTTCGCCTCCCTCCATTTCTTCCAGTTTCTCCCACATTTCCTCCCCTCTGGACCTACTCCACTATCTCATTATAAAAGAAAAAGCTGCTAAGAGATAAGAACCAAGCATGACATGATGGAGGAGGGTCATCTGTCTATGTGTTACTCTCCTTGGTCAATAAAGAAACTGCCTTGGCTTTTTGATAGGGCAGGATTTAGATAGGTGGAGTAGACAGAACAGAATGCTGGGAGAAAGAAAGCATAGTTGATCAGACACAATGGAGCCAGCCACCAGGTCAGACATGCTGAATCTTTCCCGGTAAGCCACCGCCTCATGCTGCTACACAGATGATTAGAAATGGGTTAATCAAGACATGAGAATTAGCCAATAAGAGGCTGGAACTAATGGGCCAGGCAGTGTTTAAATGAATATAGTTTGTGTGTTGTTATTCCGGGGCTAAGCTAGCCATGCAGGAGCTGGGCGGGATGAAAAGCAGGCCTGATCGCCTCCTTACTACAATGACAAGATAAAATAAAAACATACATATCAAAATTGGACACAGCAATTCAACAGGAGAAAGAGTCCAAAGGGCAGGCAAGAGTCAGAGTCACTCATTCTCATAGTCAAAAGTCCCATAAAGATACTAAACTAAAAGATTATATATATATATATATATATATATATATATATATATATATATATATGACTTTTTGAAGACCCATGCAGGCCTTTTCTTGCCTTGTATCTTCAATCTTTGTGAGCTCATATGAACCTTGCTTAGTTGGTTCAGAGGTCTGTGTTCAGGTGTCCTCCATCTCCTCTAGCTTTTTCAATCTTTGTGTCTCAGTGCAATTTTCAAACCAACTAAAAGAGGACTGATATTTCAGATATAAACCTTACCTTATTTTCATTTTCCTTTATTATCAAATAGTAATTTCATCAAAAATCTCTGTATTTATAAATAGTTAGATTAAAAATCATAAGCACCTTTTTGTAAGTACTTAATTTCCACAATGGAGATAATAACCCATCTTATAGCTTGGTGTATTCTCCAATACTTAGATGGCTCATCTAATGAGTTTGGCAGTTGCTCATAATTCTTGAACCAATATTAGACACAATTAACCAATTGTTGTATTCTCTACCTATTGACTATAGATAAAACCCCTGTTAGAACGTGGCCAAAATGGCAAAAGAACTAATACGCATTTGAAACTCTTAATTATATGCTCATTCGAAAGCATAATTCATACCAATGGCTTCCTACCTGTCTTAGATCTATTTTTATGTACTTTTGAGGACAAAGTATGATTTGTTATTTGAAAATGCACATTTGACTTTCTTATTTTCATCTCCTCTATAAAGAAATGAATACCTATCTACTCAGAAAGAGAATACAGGAACAGGATTGTACATATTATACATAACCATAAACTAATTTTGTGGTAAATGGAATTTTATTGTGTGCCAAAAGAGCATATAAATAGACTGATCATCCTGGTTAATTTTATTTGTCAAATTGACACAATCCAGCATCACCTAGGAAAGGAGTTTTAATCAGGAACTTTCTGAATTTAGATGAACTGTAGGCATGTATATGCAGGATTTTATTAATTGTGAACTGAATTAAGAAAATTTAGTCCATTTTGTTTTATACATTCCTTAATCACAGGGTCTAGAAAGTCTAAGAATAAACACAGCATACAAATCTTGAGTTCAAAAAATTATATGTTCATTTTCTTTTTGCTCTTGACCCTGGGTATGATGAGATTTGCTTCTTGAATATCTACCTTGAATTCCCAGTGGTGACAGACTCTGCCTGGGAATTATCAGCCAAATAAATTCCTTTCTCCTAAAGTTCCTTTTTGACTGTTTTGCCTGTTGTCTAATTGAGACACAATAAAACAATAGAGTCACATATATTACAAATCAAATACATTTCAGGTAAGTTATAATTTATCTCCATTTAAATGGTGAAAGTTGCTGTTTTTAAGATGTATGAAATCTCCAAAATGCAAATTCTTTTCTTTCAGACAGTTAACAAACCAGGAAGCACTGTGGGCAAGCACACCATTTTTGAAGAAGATAAATTTTATGCTGCACTTAATAAAGAGGCCCATTTTCCCAGATTAAGAAGAAACAAACAGACTTGGGAATGCAAGTCTGTCTGTCATGTAGGAATGCCAAAGCAACCTACATACTTTATAAGAATGTCAAGCCTGGCAATGTTAACATGCAATGTTAACTTTAATGCCCAAAATGTTGAGGACTTAAAAAGGATTGGGTTTTATCATAGCACCGTAGTACTTTGCTTGGAAGTCAATGGTGCTGGCTTTTCTTTCTTTTTATTTTATTGATTAATTTTTTTTCATTTATTTTACAAACTTACCATAGTTCTTCAATCCTCCATATCCTTCTACCTCCCTAATTTCTACCACAACCTCAAGCACTCCTACTCTATCTCCTTCAAAAAGGGGCATCAACAAATCATGGCACATTTCAATGTCTTTTGAAGCACTGAGACAGAATTCTTCAAACTTGAAACATACTCATTTGAAGCCAGGTATTTTTGCTGTTGAAATTTCTTGCATATTATACCAGGCTCTTGACTTCTGACCTCTCTTCTATGGAATCTAGAATTATTCTCAACCACAGCTATTCAGTGCTGGCAAAAATTATCAATGTTTTCAGGATGGAAGACAACAACCTCAAATGTGTGTGTGTGTGTGTGTGTGTTTATCTGCCAGGCTCTGTACACATGTGTATCTGTGTGTGTCTTCCTCCATCCTACTGTCTCTAGTGAAGAACACTTCTTGCACCTTTCGTCCTATTACATTTCAGCTCTGCTTTGCCAGAAATTTTCCCTGATGCCGTGAGTTTAAAAAGTTGTCTCAGCTTTTCCCAATCACATCTTTGCTATTGCTAGAATTCACTATGGTGCACAGAAGGTTTTGTTGTCATTAACTTGCTTTTGCAGTTTGTTTCCCATTGCTATGATAAACACCATGAACACATCAACATAGGAAGGAAAAGGTTTCTTTAAACTTTCAGCTTACAATTAGTCTTATATAAACAGAAAGACCTAGTAGTAGGAATGGATCAGAGGCCATAGATTATAAGTGCTTAGTTGCTTGCTCATGCTAGATTTCCCTAAGTTTAGGTCTATTTTTTTAATCCTTACTGCTTACTTTGCCACATATTAAATTTCACATTTACCTGGATATGAAAGCCAGCATTCTAATTCATTTATTTTGCAGTGATAAAATACACAAGCAAAAAGGAACTTTAGTAGAAAGGAATTTGTTTGGCTAATAATTCAAGGTCAGAGTCTATCACCTCTGGAATACAAGTCAGATATTCAAGAAGCTAATCACATCATATTCAGGGTCAAGAGCAATATATATAGGACCCATGGTTGCCTATGCAAAGGTGGCACTGCCTGCAGTGGGGAAGCTCTTACATATTGTTTTTAAACAAAAAAACTGCCCTAAAGATTTGCTTATAGGCTATCTGATGGACAAATTTCCTCAATTGACATCCATCTTTCCACATCACTTTAGGTTTATGTTAATATGGGAAGAAGAACTGAGCAGCACACCCACCTGCCTCTTTGCTGGCAGAGAAGTTTTAAAGTTGAGAGTCTTTCTAATTCATCTATCCATATATAAAACCTTATATAAACGTGAGCACAATAACTGTTCAGAAGACTGAAATGAGATTAACATCTCTGATATGTTAAACAGATTAAAGAAATTATAAAGTGGTATAAAGATGTGGTATAACTAAAGAAACAAAATAGATATAAAAGTTCAGATATTCGCCGGGCGGTGGTGGCGCACGCCTTTAATCCCAGCACTTGTGAGGCAGAGGCAGGCGGATCTCCGTGAGTTCGAGACCAGCCTGGTCTACAAGAGCTAGTTCCAGGATGGGCTCCAAAACCACAGAGAAACCCTGTCTCAAAAAAACAAACAAAAAAAAAAGTTCAGATATTCATAAAGGAAGTAAAGTAAACATTTCTCATGGGAGTAACTGAAAACAATACTGAATTGTAGGAAGTGCACAGAGAATGTTATAACCAACTTTAAAGTTCTTTTCTTGATAACTATTTTACTCTGCATGAATCTGGGTTTTGTATACCCTGGGACAAGTTAAATCTGTGTTGTCATTACATTGATAATTCAAGACTCAGAAATGTGAATGCATTTGTTATTTTTCATCACTGTGATCAAATACATATCAGATGCAAATAAATGAAAGGTTTATGTGACTAGTTTTAGAGACTACAGCTCTAGGAAACAGGGGTCATCATGTTGCAGAGGGTATGGTAATAGGTGGATGATGAAGCTGTGTCCACAGTCAGAAAGCACAGAAAGATGAGTGCTGGTGTTGTAGTTACTCTCTGATTTTTATGCAGTTCTGTGACTCTTGTCTCATGAAGAGTGCTGTACATATTTCAGGTGGAGCTTCCTACTTCAAAAAATCTAATCTAGAAAATTAAATTTGAAAGAAGCACTCATAAGTTTTTACTCCAACCTTTTTGAAAGAACTCAAGAATAGAAATGACTACATAACCTTTTTGATGGCCAGTATGTTTCAAATCAAACAAAAATAGGTATTTATATTAGGTATAATGTAAGAGAAGTACGGGAATCACTCGAAAGTCTTGTCAGGAGTTAGGCATCACACTCTCAGAAGCTGATGATATATGGTGCACAATCCCATGGGGATTTAGAATTTGTTTATTTATTTATTCAAAAATCTTAGAAAGCCAATGACTGTTTTTGGCAAAATCAATAGCTTCCTTGTATAAAAATTGTAGTGTAAATTATAACAACTCGTAGATATGACATGTTTAGAGAGTATATAGGAGAAAGGAAAAGGAAGATGTGTGGAGAGTACACTTAGCGTATGACTATCCATATCTTCAACAATCGTGCCAAGCTCCATTGGACTTTGAGTTTGGTGAACACCTTCCCACAAAACAAAAAGTAACAGAAATCTATTACTATTACTCCAAAAGGACTGATGTTCTCTCTGGTAGGTTCATGTTTGTTGAACGATCTCTATTTTTGGTGTACCAAAACATCTTCAATATTTTACTAATCACTCGAATTTTGGAGTTGAAATTACAAGCTTTGCATCTTCAAGATGACCTATATGGTCACATTACCAAATGATGAGGAAGAGAAAACATATTTTTTAATAAAAAAAATGTGTCTAATGATGGCAATGAGACATACATGAGAACATGCTATATATGGATTTGGAGTGTTTTAATTAAAAAATTTCAAGTTATTTGTGGATCCTAATGGTGCTTTAATAAATCTTGATAGTCTCAAGGACATGCACAGAAAAATTGTCTTGGCGTTTCCCAGACTGATTAAGGAATTAAATCTTATGAAACTAATCACACTATTAACTTGAACAATTAAAATATTTTCAATTCTTTTTGTCTTAATTTTTGAAATAAATGGTATGTTGTGTGTGTGAGAGAGAGTATGCATCTGAATATATCAATTTATAATCTACAAATATTTTTAACTGTCATACACATGTAACAAAATTATCAGATGTGGTAAACAAATTGACTTTTATGTCCTCAAGCTTGTAATTGAAATCAATAGTAAAAACGGTCAACACAGACAATTTTCTAGTGAATTTATACATGAACGTAATTATGTTTGATTTTCTATAATTTCTTCTCATCTTGGTCATCTAACAAGTTACATATATAGATTATTTTATTTGTCATAAAAATTAGAGCCAATATCACAATTTCACATTGTATCTGTTTAAATATCACTCTGCATTAGGTTTCAAACTGTGTAAAAGTAATGACGTCTTTTAAAGCTTTCAGTTTCTAGAAGGTAAGGGCTAAGTTTAGGAGATGACACCCATGAAAAAATATCAAAGAAGATAAATAGTCATGCCTTTCCTTTCCTTCATAGAGCATAAACATTTTGTTTTTTACACAAAGAGATAACATTATGATAGTACCCTAAATAATAAACTACTTTCACTACTTGTTCTTACCACAGTTTTCACTTTGTATAGATGGTTACAGAATAATAATTCCTGGGATTACACATAGGTCAATATTTCAGATGACACAGGGAAGATTCCATTTCTAGTAGGAACAGATAAGGTTATCTTGAGCAAGCATTCCACACAAAAGAACTCAGAAAACAGTGGAATAAGCAACCCATTCCTTGGGAGTTAGGATAAGAATGCTACATAATTTGAATACATCAAATCAAACCCATAAAGCTTTAAAAATGCAAAATGGCAACAATAGAAGAATTAGCATATATAAACTGATAAAAAACACCTAAGGGAAAAAGTCAACAGTGAAAATAAAAAGTAGAAAATAGATTAAAATTATAGAATAGTTCTATTTGCAAGAAGAATAATAAAAAGGTACTTATAGTTTTAGTATTTAATGGGATGATTTCTTTAGGGATGGCAACTATAGTAAAATGAGTACACAAATATGAGATACTGATCTGTACCACCCTGAGCCATATGTGAATTATTGATTAAACCATATAACTTGAAAATATAACAGTAAATATGATTGAAAGAAGTGGGAAATTATTAGAAAAGATAATAATTAGAATTCATGAGTGTTCCATGAAATATACTTAATCGAGTTTATCTGTACCTCTTTAAATATTGGAGTATGTCCTATTTATTTTAATGTCTAAATGAGCTTTATTGCTAAGGGGAGGTATCACTGCCTAGCTACTAAAATTAAATGCTTTTACAGAAAGGTATGACATAACATATCTGGCTCTTGATGCACAATAATTGTAGTCCCTTTTCTAGACCACTCTGCATTGGAATGTCCTTAGATGAGAAAGAAAGGGTGTGGAAGATATTCTCTAATAAAGCTAAGATTGCAGTGCAATAAAATCTATTTTAGTTTTAAATCATACATTAAGAAACAGAAATTAACAAGCTAAGGATGTAGTTCAATTGCAAGAGTGCTTGCATAGAATACATGAAGTCATGGGTTTAATTTCCAGAATGGGTGTAGTGGCCAGACCTGCAATACCAGTTCTTAGGAAGTAGGGCTAGGAAAATGAGATGTTTATAGTCAGCCTCTGTTACGTAATAGGTATGAAGCAAGCATGGAATACATACATGAGCCCCTACCTCAACATAATAATATCAAATTCATAGATAGTTTGCTATTGAAAGTCATAAATTATTTCTTACTGAGAAAAGAGTAAATGTGGCAAAGCAGCCCATTACTCAGTGTCCTCATTCTTTTCTTGTGTTTTAAAGTTATCAACATTTATTTAAACATGTCTTTTATAGTAGATTACTGAGCAGAAAGACATCAGGGACTTTGGTATCATAATGTTCTCTATCATATAGCTGAGATTTGAAACTTTGTCAAAACTTAGATTCTGGACTCTGACAAGCAAGAATTTGTAGCAAATGCTTTCTGCTATAAACATTAACATTTCCCCAACAGGAAAGAATTCCTTGGCCAAGGCCTCTCTTCTTATACCTAAGCTGAGTAAGGTATCCTTCCAAAGAGAATATGTTCCCAGAAACCTGTTCAAGAAGAGAGAATAAATCCTGTTCCCCTGCCAGTGACCTCACAGACTGCCCAAACCTCACAACTGTTCTCGATATTCAGAGGGCCTAGTTTAGTCCTATGCAGGTTCCCCTTCTATCAGTCCAGAATTAGTGAGCTCTCACTAGCTCAGGTCTTGCTTCTAAGTGAAGTGTCAGACTTTGTTGGCTCCCTATGGGAAGCTTTACCCTTTCTGAGTAATGGATAAGCGTGGTGGGTATGGAATGGATGGGGAGGTAAGGGTAAAATGAGGGGAGTAGAGGTGTTGTAAGGGTTGTTTCTGTGTTCCTGGCTGCTCATCCCAAATAATCAAACAGAAACTGTATTAATTAAATCATTACTTGGTCCATTAGTTCTAGCTTCTTATTGGCTAACTCTTAAGTTTAACTTAACCCATCTTCATTAATCTGTGCATAGCCATGGGGTAATGGCTTACCAGCTAAGTTTTAGCATGTCTGTCTCTGATGGTAGTTCCATGGCTTCTCTCTGACTCCACTCTTTTTTCTCCCAGCATTCAGTTTAGTTTTCCCCTCTTAGCTTAGTTGTGCCTTACTATAGGTCCAAAGCAGTTTCTTTATTCATTAATGGTAATCACAGCATACAGAGGGAAATCCCACATCAGGGATGGAGTAGGAATGGGGATAACTATGTAAAATGAGAAAAGATTGTATTAAAAATTCTTAATAATACAAGGAAAGAATTCTTATTTTTGTAAATATTAATCTCAATAATTTGTTGTAGATATTGAATTTCTCTCAGACAGTATGCCTTACACATAATTTAAGGATGGATCTAGAGCTAATTGTCAACTATAAGCATGATAGGAACTTCATAAGCAAAAGCAGAATAAAAACATGAAAATAAAAGTTCAGTTGGCTCAGTAGTTTGAATGGATATATGTGGAAGGAAGAACCAACCAAGTATAAAGATATAGTCTAAGGACTGAATGGCTAACATCAATAACACAAGTGACAACTCGTAATGTCAAGGACGTGGAGCAAGGGGAACATTCCTCCATGCTGGTAGTAATACACACTTGTACAGCCACTGTGGAAATCAACATGGGGTTCCTCAAAATAATGGGAATCAGTAAACTTCAAGACCCAGGTAAAGTACTCTTGAGTACAAATTCAAAGAATATTCCATCATACTAAAAGGAGACTTGCTAAACTGTGTTCATTGTGATTTTATTAACAATAACCAGAACCTAGATGTTCTTCAACTGAAGAATGGATAAAAAATATTTGGTACATTTACACAAGAGAGCATTAGTCAGCTGTTAAAAATGACACCATGAAATTTGCAGGCAAATGGAAGGAAACAGGAAAAATTATCCTGAGTGTTGTAACTCAGATTCAGAAAGATAAATGTGGTATGTGTTCATTTCTGTGTGAATATTCATTGTTAAGTAAACAATAATCAAGTTATAACCCACAGATGCAGAAAGGATAGGTAATGAGGAGGGGTATGGAGATGGGGCCATTGCATAGATTTCTTTGAGAAGGGAAAACAGAATAGATTCTGCAGGTGGACTGTGGTTTGTTGGTAACTGAAAGGAGTGAGGGATGAAGAGAGTTCAGGGAAAGACAGTTGGAAATGTGGAACATTTGTGAGGAGGTGTAGAAACCTAGTATGTGGAAAATTTCTGGACTCTTTCAGAGTGACCCTGATGAATAATCTTACTTAGGGAGGATAGAAAGTCTGAACTGGCCATCATTTTAGCCAGGTCAGGTTTCTAGTGGTAGGACTTTATTACATTCAATTGGGTTGTTGGCTAAAAAGCTGTTGTGAAGATCTCTACATAATCCAGGGAGATGCTAGAACTGAGAGTCATTCTTTAGAAACTGACATGATGGTCCCTTTGCTAATGACAGTATCTACACAGTCCATTGACCTTAGAGAGATGAAGCGGATTCTTGAGTGGAGCCATTATCTCCACGGTCTGTCTCTTTGTCAGGCAAAGATACTCTGCAGGCTATAGAAAGAGAAACCTGGACACAAACACAATGAAAAATCTTCCACCTCTAGTCTGTTCTGCTTGCAGCATGTGCTGGAGTAGCTCAGAACTGGTGGGAGTGAAAATCAACAACGGGTTTAACTTGATGTGTAAGCCACAAGAAAGAGCCTAAACACTACACTGCCTGCATTACCAAGAATCAGAGACTGAACATCCCAGAGACCTATGGTAGAATCAAACATGCCTGGCAAAAAAAAAAAAAAAAAAAAAAAAACAATCGATAAAATAACTCATAGATATTTTGCTATAATTGTAGTTTGGTGTCTTGTCCAGTCACCATCAGAGAGGCTTCCTCCAGCAACAGATGGGAACCAATGCTGAGATACACATCCAGACATGATACAGAGAAAGAAAGTATAAATTGGAGATCACCATGGAGTTCTTCCCTTCAGAGAATGTGACCCCAGTAGAAGAGAGAAAAAAGACTGTAGGAATCATTAAGATTTTCTAAATGTTATTTTAAAATTGTTAAACTGCAAGACCTTAATCTTGTATGACAGTAAAACTAAAAAGAAAGTCAACCCATCCTCTAAGACCCAGAAGACATAGCCTAGAGTAGAGGATGTCTCAATACATTAATATTTAGTTTCAAACAGGTAAAAATTTCTTTACAGATTTCACACTCTTTTGTTTTAATGCAGAAATTGTGTATATTCACTATCAGAAGATTCCATTTCTCAAATCACTCAACTCAGGGCACTATGAGAGTTGTTTGGCCAATACTTGAATCTAATACTCTAAAGAAAAGTTTTGCCCAGTCTAACTCTGCCAAATAGTAGTAGTACTCTAATATGCCATATCGCCTCTTTTTAGGTATCTAAATGCCAGTATTTTTTTTTCTCTGTACATATTTTTTTATATTTTCCCCAGGACATAATTTTTATGATTTGGTAGCCAGTTGAGAACAAACAAAGAAGAAAAAATGCTGATCTTGAGAGAATTACATGGCATGCTTTATTTTTTTTTTGTTTTTTTTTTATTTATTTTTTGGTTTTTCGAGATAAGGTTTCTCTGTGGCTTTGGAGCCTGTCCCGGAACTACTCTGTAGACCAAGCTGGTATTGAACTCACAGAGATCCGCCTGCCTCTGCCTCCCGAGTGCTGGGATTAAAGGCGTGCGCCACCATCACCCAGCCATGGCATGCTTTAGAGTCAGAAACCATTTCTACTAGTAAGTAGAGTTCAGTTCAGAGAAGAAAATTATATTGATCCTCATCATAATAGAGTAGCAAGATCTACCATTAATTAGTGCTTCTATTTTTCTTCCTTTGATAAGTAAAGTTAAAAAGTATTATTTCCTTTTATGAAAAATAATTAATATAGATTGGAAAATACAAACAGATTACTGCAATGGCATAGCCTCTTGTTTTACTATAGATTAAAGAGTTTACTATAAATTTAATCAACTATGACAAAATAAATATTCCTGCTGCAAAATGGAAGAAAGTGGAAACAACAAGGAATTATTTGACCAAAGCAATTTTTTTCTGAATATATAGTTTATTTCTAACTAATAGTGAGAAAGGAGATTGGAGGGGATGAAGGGACTAAACTAGTGAGAAGTCTGAGACTTGTCTGTCAGTCAGTCCAATTCTCAGGGCTGGTGTTCTAAACCTTGGGAGTGCCTGGTGCCACAGGAGCTGGGGAGATAGACCTTCATCAGGTAGATGTCACATGAAATCATCTGTCTGGGCAGCACAGCAAGCAGTGCTGGGTTGAGTGAGCTGAAGGATCAGAGAGCTGAAAGCAAAGACACAATGGTTGGAAGAGGAGCTTACGTCCTGGTTCTGTGGGAACCAAGAACCCTGGAGTCCTTGCCTGGATCCTCCCTGTCTATCAACACTAAGCCTATCATTCAGATAAGCTTTGTCTCCTTCACCATTTCAAAGCAGAAAGACACATGAAAGGGCTTCTGTTAGTGAACTTTACATTAGAAGGACTTAGCACTGAGCTACCCTACTGTGACATAGCTCTCCACTTGCTTTAACCTTATGAAGCTGTGTTCCACTTTGACTTTCTCTCCTCTCTTCACCCCATCCTCTCCTTGCTATACTCTGCTGTCTGCTTCTGGCTCTCTACTTTCCATGGTTCTCCATAAGGTGTATATGCGTGTGTGTGTGTGTGCCTGTTATGGCATTGTTCCATCTAAGGGGATCTATGTCTTAAGTTTCTTGCTCTAAGAATGTGTATAATTAGTGAATTGCAAAGGAAATTCCAAAAATCAAAGTTAAAAGATATAGAAGAGCTTCTTCATGACCTAACCCATGGGGTTCCCTGTAGGACTCTACTCTCATTCCTATGTAGCCAGTAATGCAAGGATTTGTGACTTACCATGGGAACACAACAGCAAAATATTCTTAGCACCCAATTCCCCTCCTCATCCTCTTCTAGACCTTGAGTCATTGTAACCAGAGCCTGTGGAACAACATAGAAATTATCACTGTGTGTGCCTGGATCAGTTATTTGTTTCATGGGAGTAAAGTCTCTGTTCTTTTATTTAAGCCCATGGTGGTTGCATCCTGGAATGACTCCAGGGAGGACAGATTGATTATCAAATAGGATATCATCAAAAGTAATGTTCACTTTAGTGTCCATCAAAAGTTATGTCCACTTTAGTGTCCTTCAGAATACTACTATTGATGTCAGCAGTCACAGAATCACCTTACATGTCTGTGGTACCTGGGCAGGACATCTTCTCGAGGCAGCACTGGCATGCTGTGCCTTCTACAGCCCTTCCTCATCATCCTCCTGCATGAGATTCTTCCAAGGTAATACAATGACTGGACAGGCAGATTCACTCACTCTGTTCTTCAAGGGGAGGCGTATGGGAAAGAGATCTGCAACGCTGGTATTTAAACCCCTAAATAGAGCTTTACAGTTAGCAAATGGCTGTCCCAAATCAATTAATTATATTTCAATATATTGAATGCTGCTGTGACTCTCATTTAGTAACCTGTGTTTTACATATGACCCAATTCCCTGAAGGCTGAATCCAATCATTTACATGGTCTCCATTGCCATGAGATTTATTTCTTTAGAGGCATATCAGTGATCCACGAGGTGACCTATTGTCATCCCATACAGGGGATGTGTGCACATTAGCATTTGTGCAGTAGTAATTTGGCTGGTTTGGGACAAGTGATGGGGAAAATTATGTATTACAGTGGTGATGCATTGGTGCATTCCTGAAAAGGTTGTTTCAATAACATGTTTCAATAATACAGCCATTATATGGATTCCTTGCCAAGCCTTCTAGGGCTAAATAAAACGGACCCACAGACCTTCCCCAACATCTGCCTATCTATGAGTTTTATAGCCATCCACAAAGTCACGCAGTTTTGAACTTCCTGCTGCATTCACAAGAAATTTTTCTAGTTTTATATCTGGTAGTCATGTGTTTTTCCTATAGAAAGGGAACTAGTAACACAGCCTTCTTGAAATCAGTCCTGCTTCATCTTCCTTTATACAGCCCAGCTCCTTGAAGCACCTCTCTAGGTCTCTCCTATCACATATTCCATTATCATATAAGTTATCATTTCATCATTCATTTATGCCCTAGCAATGCTTAAAAATGCATGGGTAGCCTATTTTTGTTGGTTCTCCAGTTGTTCCTATCCTGGCACTCCTAGATGTTTGTGTTATTGTCATACCCAACATTCCACAGTCTGCCTGTATGCTGTCTATCCAGTGTTTTGGGAAACTTCCTCTTCACCTTATCCCATGAATTCCTCCATGCAGTGTATCTGATGTCAAGTATCTGACATCAAGTATCTGATGTCATTAATTTTCATAACATGGCCAAAGTATCTCAAATGCCATTGCTGTATCCTGTACTTTACTGCCTTCTGTAGATGGAGATATTTATTAATGTCATCTTTGCATGATCTATACTCCTTGTGTGATGCCTAGAATCCTGCTGAGATATGCCATCTCAAACACATTCAGCCACTGTCCTGAGGAGTGTTTTCATTGTCCAGATTTTGGTGTTGTAAAGAAGGCAGTTCAAGACAAGTGTCTGATATACTTGTAATTTTGTTGTTGTCATTTGTGTTTCTTGCTGACCAAACCTTTCCTAGTGCCTGGGAAGCAGCTCTCACTATCCCTATCCACCTCTTGACATCTGGAATAGTTCCCTCCTTTGAACTGAGGTTTCCTCCCAGAGTGACAAAGTTGTCTGTTGACTAGAGGTTCTGATTCTCTATTACAATGTTAAAATCATTGTGTGCTTTTTCCATGTGTTGTATCAGTATTATACCTCAGTCTTCTTGCTGTTTACTCTCAGCAGTCTTAAACTATACAGTTTAAAAAACAAGTCTTTCAGCTCTATGTTGAGAGTCTGGGATTTATAATGGAACCATCATGCTCCAAAGGACTTGAATAGACCTTTTCTTCCAACTCTGCTAACCATGACACAAATATCTTCTTTCTTATTTAAGTTACTAAAACACAGTTTTCATAACTTACATACAATGATCCTACCATCTACCAAATTTTGAATTCTTCATTTTAATTTAGGCATCACCTAAAAATTCTTTATATAATATTCTACTAGGGCCAACATACAGGCATGTCAACTTTAACACTCAGTGCATGGTCTCAGCAGCCCTCTGGAACTGGGAGAGAAGACTCCATGACCTCCTGAAGTGGGATTCCCCTATGTATACTGTGAAAATGTTTTTTTGCTATTGGCTAATAAAGAAGGTTCTTTGGCCTATGGCAGTGCAGAATATAGCAAGGCAGAAAATGTAAGCAGAGATAGAGGAGGAAAGAAAGCAGAGTCAGGCAGATGCCATGTAGCCTCCCAAGAAGCAAGATATGAGGTAACAAACCACATCCCTCGTGGTAAAATATAAAATAATAAAATGGGTTAATTTAATATGTAAGAGTTAGTTAATAAGAAGTCTTAGCTAGTAGGCCAAACAATGTTGCAATTAATATAGTTTCTGTGTGATTATTCAGTTCTGGACAGCTGAGAAACAGTACAGTCTGCTTACAAATTGTGTTTGAATTTTTACCTAAAAGAGTTTTTTAAAAAGGGCTTCTAAGCCTATAAATGTGAGAGTCAATTGGAACTTCTTGACAGCTACATATTCTTAGATAGCCTCTGTTTGCTGGAAATGAGAAAAGGCATGTCTCCTTTAAGAAAAGGCTTCCTAACTCAGTTTTAACAGCAAAAACTTTGTGACTCCTTTAGGAAATATCTTCCTGGTTCATAATGTTGGCATAAATGGCCTTGACACTTTAAGGCAGTCCTGTTATAGAGCACTTGAATGGGGTTTGTGGTGACATAGGCCAACAGCATCCCAGAGCTAGGGTAATAAACATGGCTTCCACAGCAGTTTGTAAACAGTCCTCTGCCATCTTGGAGAACCAACAGTCAATGTGACTTCACTGGTTCTAGCCATGCCTGTTTAACAGTTTGCAACAGTGATCAAAAAACAATTAAAGATATGCAATAAAGACAGATTCAGACAAAAATAAATCTCTGACTGCATCATAGTATGTTTAAAAAATGTATGTAGACTTAATTTAAAAAAAGGAAATGGGTATAGGCAGTTATAGAAAAAATAGTTCTAAATAAAGACAACGTCTTTAACGAGACAGTAAAAGTAATATAAAAGAACATACATAGTCATGGATTAAAGGAATAAAGATAATAAAATAAATATTAAAAATAATAGAGAAAATAAGCCACATAGATGGAATATGCACAGAGAGTATGGATTGTGCATATTATTATGTTTTCTTTGAATTTTTGACTGTTAATGAGTTAACTGCTGAGAAATATTTGATTCTGGGGGCTGCTAATTAAAGCAACATATATATTTTAAAGGTATCTTGTCTTCAAAATTTGAAACTAAGGGAATGTACTGTCGATAAAAGGTTCTGCTTTTGTTTCCACAGAGGATCAGAACCTGTGGATTCCTTCCAGGTAATGTGGTTTGATGAAGCAAGACCCTCCAGAGGTCTCCACAAACACCAAAAATACTTTGCTTAACAAAAAGCATGCAGAAATTTGGAGAAATATATGTCAAATTTCCAAAATTATTATTTATAAATGTATATTACATTTTAAAAGGTGAGGTAAAATTGATTAATGGCCATAGTCAATTTCTAAAAAAGAAGAAAAGGAGGATATAATATAGAGATGAATGCTTTGCATTGGTATGGATTTTGGTCTACTAATACTAATGTGAGGTAACAAACTGTGAGCATCATGGTAAAACATAAAATAATAGAAATGGGTTAATTTAAGATGTAAGATTGAATTAGTAAGAAGTCTGATCAAACAAGCCAAACAGTGTTGCAATTAATATAGTTTCTGCATGATTATTCAGGTATGGGCAGCTGGGAAACCAACACACAGTATCAGTTTACAACCTCCTCAGTCTGGAACCTTTCACAGTCATAAAACAAGAGCCATGTGAACAGTGCTGCCGTGGATAACAGTTACATCAGCTTCTCCCGATTTACTTCAGGGAAACATCCTCCTGACTAGCTCTTCAGAGGAACAACATTCTCAATTGATGTTCTCTCTTTTCCCGTGAATTTGCATCCCCACTAAACTAAAACTTCTAGAAAGAATCTTCTCTCAGGACGCATTTCCTGAATATAAGGACAAGTTACAAGATTTTTCTGTAATACCATCTATCTCATTGGCTATAATAGGTGATTTCAAATCTGACTGGTTAAGTTTGCTAATTACAAACTTTAATGAGAGCAATAGGGAGTAGTCATTACAAGGACCTGAAAGTCGCTTGTCTGGAAATATCCTCTACTGCATCAATTACTCCACTACTTCTTTAGTTAATCTCACTAAGTTTTGCAGGACATGAGCAGACTGATGCCAGTTTGGTTTTTTTTTCCCTAATAATAAAAATTCCTTCCTCCAAGGACTAGAGAATATCCATATTTCTCTCTAAAACTCCATTGGTCGGGTTTCTATTGTTCATATTTCTTTCAGAATTTCTGTCTTTCAAATTCCAACCAGAATAGTTTATTACACTCTATATAGCATTCTAGGGCTTTTGTAGCTCAAAGTTCAAACCTTTCCACATTGTTACTGCAGATGAGTTCCAAAAGCCTAAGAAACATGTCCTGGGGGTTATACCAGCAATGGCTCCAGGTTTCGTGCAATACCGTGTGCACAACATTGACACTTCACATTGCCCAGTAACAGAGATCCATGTCTTCTGCTTGGATGAGAGGGAGACAATAGGTTAGACAAGGGTGTGTTACATTTAACTCACAACAATACCCTAAATATTTGTGTTTAATATGTATGTACTCTGTCTTCTCTCCAAGCTGTGTCTATTAACACTTCCAAGGTCCTGTAAAGGAATCAATCTTGTATCAAAAATTGCACATTGGGTAAAACATTATTTTTTATTATTTTATATTTCTGCCTCAGTTTCCCCTCTCTCTCCTTCCCCCCTCTTCCTCTCTCAAGTCCCCCCACCATGTTCCCACACCAAACTACTCTTCCTCTGCTTCTCTTCAGGAAATTAGTTTTCTCCCATGGATATCAACCAAACAAGCCATATCAAGTATCATATTAAGATTAATCACCTCCCAACATATTAAGGCTTGGCCAGGTGACTCACTATGAGGTCTAGTAAAAGAGTCAGAGACAGCTCCTGCTCCCTCTATTAGGAGTCCCACGAGAGAGCCAAACTATACAAATGTAATATATATGCATAGTGAGTTGATCAGTTCCACACAGGCTCCATGGCTAATGGTTCAATCTCCATTAGCCCCTATGAGCCCAGGTTAGTTGATTCTGTGAGTTTCCTTGTGGTGCCCTTAACTCCCTGTCTCCTAGAATCTTTTCTCCCCATCTGCTACTAGATTCCCTGAACTCCATCTAATGTTTGCCTCTCAGTTTGCATCTGTTTCCATCAGTTGCTGGATGAAGCCTCTCTGATGACACTTGAGTGAGTTACCAATCTATGAGCTTAGTAGAATATCATTCGGCAACATTTCATTGACTGTTTTCATCCAGCTATGTTTGTATCCTATTTTAGGTCTCTGGGCCATCCTGCCTTTGGGTTCTGGTGCTCCAGGCAGTTTCAGCAATGGGCTTACTCTCCTGGCATGGGTGTGAGGCTAGACCAGTCTTTTTTTGTTGGCCACTCTTTCAAAGTCTAGGCTACCCTTATGCCAACACATTCAATAGACAGGACAAAGTGTAGGTCAAATGTTATTTGGCCGGGTTGTTTTCCCTATCTCTCCACTGGTGGTCTTGCCTGGCCACAGGTGATGGCCAGTTTTGTCTATGTATCAGTTATTGCTGAGATATTTAGCTGGTGTCATCCTTATAGATTCCTAGGAAATTCCCTTATGACAGGTTTTTACCTGACCATGAAATGATCCTCCCTTTCTAGTAGTCTCTTTCAGTACTTGCCCCTCTGTGCTCCACTCCAACCTGATCTCTCATAGTCCCATCCCCACCTGTTTACAGTCTACTCACAAAATCTCTTCTCTTTCCTCTTCCCTGGGAGATATGGGTGTCCTTCTTCAAATCTCCTTGTTACCTATTGTCTCTTGGCTTGTGGATTATAGTACAGATATTCTTTATTTTATAGCTAATATTCACTTATGAATGATTGCATACCATGCTTATCTTTCTGGTTCCGGGTTATTTAACTCAGGACGATATTTTTCTAGTTTCATCCATTTGGCTTCAATTTTCATATCCATATTAACTTTTAAAATCTCTGTCTCACTGACTTTGAGTAATCTGCCTTTTGTGTACATGAACTCTTTAATAGCAGTCTTCTATCCTTTTGTTCATGTTTTAAACTGCCAATATATATATATGTGTGTGTGTGTGTGTGTGTGTGTGTGTGTGTGTGTGTATTTATGTTAAATAAATACTAAGTATTTTGTTGTGGCCTGTTAAAGGAAATAATTTCAAGTAGCTTCTACATGGTACAATTTTTAGTCTAGTAAGGAAAATAAATCTTAATTTAGTGAAAGGTGAATTATTTTATATTGAATTTCCCTGTGCACACACAAGTATACATGCACACAAAACATACATATACATATATGCCTTTTCATATAAAACACATTTTAAAATTTATTACACATGGTTCTTCATTCCAATAGGAATTACAATCTTCTCTCAAATTCCCATTGAATCAAGGCTACTTAAATGCATTCACTATAATTCGTTTTTAATCAGCATCTCTGCTTTACCACAGGTAGCACCTTGTAGGTGCTTGTAAAATGTCCTTGTCAAATCAATTTGCTGGATTTTTCATTCACTGTTAGGAAACTGATATGCAAGATGTTATAAACTGTAAAGGGCCATATTCCTGTTATCCTGGATTAAACCTCCCTTCATAAAAAGTCTTGAAAAGTCAGACCTTCTATGGAGGCAGCTTAGCAGAGTTCCTGGCATCTCTGTCTCATAATGTCCCCATATGCTCTGTCTTTGTCCACTCACCAGGGACAGAAGTAGAACATGGTGGGGCATCCTGTATTTCATTATTTAGCAATGAGCCAGGAGGACATCCTTAGAGAAGAGTTTAATTTTACCTTGAAAAATAAAATGATTGAAAGCCATGGGTGTGAAGGAAACAGCAGCAGCAGATGTTGTAAAACACGAGTAAGAAGGAAAGAAAGGCGACAGCTGAGAGTGAATTGATTTTCCTTCTAAGTCTCAGGCCCTTACTCAATCATGGCAGATGGAGAAGCAATCACTAAAACATAAGGTCCTGTTGGTCTTACTGCCCTTCCCACAAGAGAACGGATTGAAAACCCTTCCCTAGAGCAGTAAGATGATAAAAGCAAATGCACTGTTTCATTTATTAATAAAGATTCAATTTATCTCGCTCATTTGAGGCAGCAAGCTGTGATGGAAAAGAACAGGTTTTGGGTTAGAAAGAAGTGGCTTTGAATTCTAATTGCTCTACTTGCTACCTGTATGACCTTGAGAGAGTTTCCTTTCCTTTCTAAATTTTAATACTCTCACTTGCAAGACATCAGGGGCTACCATTTATTGAGGCAATATTCTGAGCTAAGTATTATGCTAATCACTTGGCTGCTTCATTTAGTCTTTCCCCATAAACCTTTGAGTTATATATTTTTAACTGAGATCTATAAGGGTAAAGTCTTAAAGCTAATTTAACATAACTAATTAAGTTACAAAGGTCTGAGTAGGAATGACAGGGCCAGTGAGCCTGAGTTCAAGTCCTAAGTTCATACATATGTGTGATCATCCTTTCTAACATCCATGTTAAAAAATTTCTAAGATAAATATGAGTGTTAAGGATTACTGTAGCATAAAATGTTATGAAAAATTGATGTGTTAATAATGTTTTGAATCCTGTTCCTCAAGAAGAAGAATACTATGAAAATTATTATCTTTACTAGAGTAGTTTTATGACATATTTAGTCAACATATTTAAATTTGAATCCTAGTCTCTTGACTTTTCAAGCTCACCTTGTGCTCAGCCACACAACTGAATTCCAATGAGGATCAATTGTTGTGTCTCGTAGTGGAAATACCAGTAAGTCTTTAGCAGTAAATACTTTCTAATATTTCCCAGGTCCTCTTCTTTTTCTTTCTTGGGCAACCAAATAAATTTTTTTTCATGTGAAAATTGACATGTCCTTCCCTTTCAATATAGACATCACCAGCTGAGGGGTAGCTTTCTCAATTTTTCTTAGACTACTTGTCCTATTTTGTAAATATCAGTGAAGATTCAAGGGGGTGAACTTGTCCAAATCTTTTCCCTTTCTTGGTCATTCATGACAATTATACATGAGCTGAACTCCCAAGAAAGAGGCAATTTATTTAAAATGGAGTTACTGTTCTCATTGAAGTGCGGTAATGACTCCACTTGAGGGAATATCAGGACTGTAAGTGTGAGAATTTCTCAAGGGATTTTCACTAGGATTTTGAGTATTTTGCTTGTGGTTCATGTAAACAGGGCTAGAAAGGGTCAGAGTGAGGATATGAGCTGACCAAAAGGAACAGGATTAAACAGTCTAGAGAATAGTTTGTTTTGAGGATGGCTTGTTTTCAGGAGAGATTCTTCAGATGAGTGGCTTCTGCATTGAGAGTTATAGACAATGGACCTTGTAGAGGAAAGAATAATAAGGCCTGTGTGTGATGAATACGTTTTTTCTACTTAACAAAAGAATACAAGAAGTTTGAATTATTCATTTTGAACATTTACGTCTATTTTATCAATGAAACCGAGGCCATGTGTAAGTCTTACTTCTGTAATTGGAGTAAATGTTCTACTCAGTAAGCCCTTATTAGAATAAAATAGGTTGGGGAATTTATTAATTATATTATATAAACACCAACTAATCTACAAATATCATATTTCTAGGTGTTCTTAAACATGCCAATAAGACCTCATCACTTGCAAATAATAGAAGCAGAGCTACATTTCACAAACTGTGTTCATTTTTATACAGATTTTATTATATAACTGATGCCACCTTGAAATCTCTGGTCCTTCCTGCCTCAGTCTCTAAAGGGTAATTATTGCACGTATCATGAACATGCAGGGAATTTTCTCTTTTTTTTTACCTGAGGTTTTTTTTTATGTTTTCTAAAATTTATTAGATTTTTTTTTAAGAAAAAATACACATCCAAATTCCTACTACTTCCCCTCCTCCCATCCCCTCCACACACCCTCCCACCCCACCCCCATCTAAACCTAAGAGAGGGTAAGGCACATTGCCTTGTGTAAGTTTCAAGGCTCTCCCTACAACATCTTGGCTGAGCAAAGATAATAGGTTCCCCAAAAGCCAGTACATACAGTAGAGATAAATCCCGGTGCCACTGCTTGCCAGTGGCCCCTCAGTCTGCCGCAGCCATACAACTGTCAATCACATTCACAGGGACTAGTTTGGCCTATGCTTGTTCCTTCCCAGTCCAAGCTGGAGTTGGTAAGCTACCATTAGCTCAGGTAAACTGTTTCAGAGGATGAACCCTTCATGGTCCTGACCTCTTTGTTCATATTCTTATTCCTTCCCCTCCTCAGCTGGACCTCAGGATCTCAGTTCAGTGCTCCGATGTGCATCTCTACCTCTGTTTCCATCTATTGTTGGACAAAGGTTTTATGGTGATATTTAAGGTAATCTTCAGTCTAACTATAGGGCGAGGCCAGTTCAGGCACCCTATCCTCTATTGCTTAAGGTCTTAGCTGGGGTCATCCTTGTGGATTCCTGGGAATTTTTCTAGAACCAGGTTTCTTGCTAACCCCATAATACCTCCTTCAATCAATATATCTTTCTTTGCACTCATATCTGTCCTTCCTCCATCTCGAAAATCCCATTCCTTCAATTTCTTCTCAACCCTCTCCTTCTCCTCTCTTCTTCTATACTTCCTTCTTCCCCCTCCCCCATACTCCCAATTTTGTCAGGCATTCTTGTCTGTTTCCAGTTTCCAGACGGGTCTATATATGTTTTTCTTTGGGTTTACCTTATTACTTATCTTCTCTAGGATCATGAACTATAGATCATGATCCTAGAGAATTTTCTTGTTTTATATGGGAAAGCATAAATGGCAGAGTCACAAAAATAAAATCCAGAAATTAAGATGATGAAATACCAAAAGTGATTTGTCTAGTTATAATTTCTCCATGTGTTACATAGAAAAACTATATGTGAAATAAGTGAAAGACTGGAATATAAATTTAGAAGTTTGGTCTAGATACAATTATATGAGGGGAAATTTTGTGCTAGATTTTTTATTCTTATCAGACATGATTTCAAAATGTAAATATGTTTTCTTGTGAAGAATGTTGAATTTTAGGTTAAAATAATTTATTTTCATACATAGGATTTGTACTAACATGGGAGTATAGTATATATTTATTTTTGTAGCTGTCATTTCTCCCTTTTAAGATCTATGATCTGTATCATTCAGTATACTACAAATTATTCTATAACATAACTTAAGTATTTAGTGCCTTGTGAGCATATAATCAATTATTTTTTCATATTGCCTTTTAGGGAATATCAATGTCACTGTAACAGTTTTATTTAAATATTTATGTTTGAATATAATCAGCAGAATAAAAAATAGCCATTCTCAGATTATAAAATCAAAATATCCTATAGGAATCTGCTCACTTGCAGTCTCCACAAAGAAAACATGTTTGAAATGAAAATTAAAAAAAAAAAAAACATAGCTTTTATTTTTATCATCAACTGACATGGATTGTGAGGTTTGCCAGATACTGCCTCTGTTGTGCTGAGGTAGATTATTTACATACCCTGTTTGATGAGAAATATCACTCAGTTATTAAAATTTGTCAGTTGTTTTCTTTCAGTATATACAGAAAACATTTGATTTTCCATTCAGCGCCTACTGTGAATCACGTTTAAGAATTGTATATGTTAAGCTTCTGTGAATTCCAGGAATAAATCTCATTTGTATTTAATTAAGCTTCTTTTAAAATGTCATAGAATGTAGCATACCAGTATTACTTGAAATTTTGCAGCAACATTAACTATACTAAACTGTAATTAATATTTTTTAATGCCTATTATATCAAGAGTAATTGTGGTCTGGAAAATAAATCAGATTCTTCAATGTTTTCTAAAACTAGAGAGAGATGAGTTCTCACTTTTTATTTTTTACTTAAAACTCATCCACTGGGCCTTTGATAAGGGCTTTTCTTTGGTAAGAGACTTCCCATTACTTATCTAATTTTTTTTCTACTTCTCTGCTCTGAATTCAAACTACATCATGCTTCAGTTCTTTAAAGATATGTTTCTATATATTTGCACATTTCCCCCCTGTTTTGGGATCTCTGTTCCTGTCATTCTTTTACCCAGACTTTCAGAGTGTTTTACTCTTTGACGAAATATTCTCATTTGTCTATAGTGTAGTTCATAGGTCAATAGGTCTTCATTGATTTTCTGTACAGATAATCTGCATTAGAATGGGCTTCTGAAATGTGCTATCAATATGCAAATAACGTGACTACCCTAGTATCTAGTAAAACTGGCCTTTTATTATACTAATGCTCCAAATGTTGAGCACACATATATTTATCACCACTAATTAATCTGTTTTGTGAATTGAGACCTTTTTTACTATATAAATAATTTTTCTTTTATGCTCTTGTCTTTTTCCTTACCCAGAGTATATTTATTTTCTGATAAAATTATACTAATCGATGCTTTCTATCAATATGGTTATGCATCAAATTATCATTATTTTATTTATCATCATTTTTACTTTCTGTCCATGGAAGTTAAGATTATCCAATAGTTTTGGATGAAAAATATTGAGTCTTCCTGATTTCACGCCATCTAAGGTATATCCAACCTGCAAGCTCAATCTGACCCACACCTTCTGTGCTCTGTTCTACCCTGCTTTGTCCACCTCAGACAAAACCTAGCAATAGAGGTACACATGCCTAGAATTCATCAGAAACATTCAAACTATATTAGGTCAAATTTTTTGTTGACTCTCCTGGAAATTAGAATAAACACACCCAGCTAGTGTCCCAAGGCATTTAAAATAGACATCCAATATCTATCTTAGACATTGAATGAAAGATAGCAGATACATTTAGCAAGTGTTTTTATTGTTAGGTTTTTACTTAGAGTTTGGGTATTATGAATATCTGTAAAATAAGCCTTAGATTTCCTTGTTGCAATTTAAAATTTTAGGTAGCACAAGTGATAGAATTTCCAGTCCTTCTAACCTCACGGTGAAACTGAAAAAATGTCATTACCTGTCATTACCTTGTACTTGTTCTCACTAAGCTGGGAAAAGTATCTTTGGCAAATGCTTGTATAACAATTTGCATAAGGATACTTTGTATAAGAGTCGCAGAAGATTTGACCTTATTGGAAGAAGAATAAACTGACTGAAAGACATGAAAACAATTTTTATAAAATATTCAGACTAACTCATACACATATTTAGGTTTTTCCCAAAATAGTTGCCCTCATGTTTTTATAATTGGTTGATTGAGTGCTGTACTTTTCATCAATGTGGCGTTCTTTGTTTGTTTGTTTGGTTGGTTAGTTGGTAGGTTGGCTGGTTGATTTTTGTTTTATTCTCTTTGTTTTGTTCTTTTTTTGTCTCAGGGTTTCTCTGTGTATCTTTGGATGTCCTGGAGTTAACTCTGTAGAGTAGACTAACCTCAGACTCAGAGATAGACCTGCCTATGCCTCCTGAATGCTGGGACTATAGGCATGCACAACCACTGAGCTGCTATGCAGTCTTAATTCTTACAATACTTATCAAATGATGATATTTTCTCAGAAATAATCTCAGGTAGGGCTTTCAGTAAACAGTATCACACCTAGTGCTTTATGAACCTTCCAAATTATACATTTAAAATTATATGGTATACTCATTATTCCCCAGCTATTTATGATGTAAAATTGCCATTTTTGTTATGAGGTTGATATAGAGTTAGGAAATATCTGGTATTGGAATGAACTGCTAGTCTTGACACCCTAGTTTTCTGTGCTGTTCTGATAATGTTAGCCTATGGTTGAGGACAGAAATGAATGGCCTTCTCTCTCACTGTCTTGTGTTAAAATCAAATAGTCTCTTCATTGATTAAAAAGAAAAGCTTGAACTGTTTTCTATCATTGTATAAGATACTGAACAAGAAATGAAAAGTGTGATCAAAGGTAGTCCAGAAATATAGAGAAAAAGAAAATTGTCTCAAAGGATTTTATACTGCGTCCCCAGCACTCCAAGTAACTTGTGTCCTAGTTATTATTAATTGTCTGCTTGATATAATCTAGAGTCACACGAGAAAGGAAAATTCATTGAGTGGTTTCCCAGATATGATTGGCCTATGGATATGTATATAGGGGATTGCCTACAATTTTAATTAGTAAAAGGTATCCAGCCCACTGTGGGCAACACAATTCTTAGGCAGGTATTCATGGGCAGTATAAAGAAATTAGAGTCAGAACCTGCACATCCCTATCCAACGTCTAGACCCATGAGTCTGTATGGTCTTCTACATACACCTCCTGCAATGCCCAGATGTATCCCATGTTCCATATCCAGAGCAGTGACTTGGTCTGGTCACATATGCTGGCATCTCCGACAATCTCTAGGCTGCTGCCAAGACCTGACCTACCTCTTTCTTAACTTCAGGTCCTATGTCCTTCATATCCAAACTTTCTACCAAACCAGAACCTATATGTCTTTCTCTAGGCCCTAGCCCAGTGACATGCCTGATGCCTGACCCTCTCCTCTGTGAATGGTCCTCAACTTTCTAAATATTCACATACACACACATATGCAGCAACTATTAGTGAAATAGAGCAAGAAAGTCTCCCAAGCTTCTGTTTCAAGTTTCTGTTAGAGTTCATGCACTCACTTCCCTTAATCATCAACTAGAAGTGTTAGCCAAATCAACCCTTTCCTCAAAAAGTTGCTTTTGATCAGAGTGTTTTATCTCTAGACTATAAAGGGAAGGAGAAGAGCTCATTGACTTATCACTGGCATATCCAGGAATAAGTCACCTTCTAGGTTGGAGTAAAGCGAAGGATTGTTAATCATCATAAATCAGGAAGCCCCTGGGAGATCTCAAGTAATTAACTGACTACACGTGTAGCTATAATGAATGGCTGTTTGTAAAAGACTCTGAAAAGGAAAAGGGTTTTAATTGCAGGAGTTCTCAGCCATGTAGAAGGACACCTAAAACAAATACAGATATGAGAACATGGATGAGTGATTAAAAACTAGAGTAGCAGGATGTTGTATTTAATTATCTTCTCTTGCCTGCTTTTTTTGTTGTTGTTGTTAAAATTTAAAAGCAGAAACCACATTTTGAGTTACAAACTTGCCCTCATCAGACATAATGAAAGTATCAAGAGGCAAAATTACTGTGTCCTTCCTGAGCACAGCTTTCTTCTAAGTAAGAAATGAAAAGTTACTTTGAAAAGGAATTTATGAGTGACGCTCATGTTGTAGTTTATCCTTTCTCAATGGACGACTGAATTAGGTGCAATAGGATTTATAAAGTAAACTGCTCAGGAATGAGGGGTGCCTGCAGAAAGTAAAGAAAGGATATCTTATCAATAGATGAAAAACAGACACACGATGTCTCTTTTAGTAGCCAGCAAAAAAAAAAAAAAACTTAGAATTAAAAAAATAATAATAGAAGTTGATTTTCTTTACTATTTGCCTTCTGTAATCAGATGTCTGACTGGAACAGACAATGAAAAAATGTAAGAAAATAAGGGGAATTGAGTATCATAAACACTGGCTTTTCAAACATTTATCAGGAAATATATTATTTGAATAACAATGGAACTATGTTCATTTCATGCTTTACTACTGTTTTTGTTTACTTGACTGTTTTACTTTAAGTAGTGTATTTTTTCATTGTACCTTAGGGTACAGACATATTTTTCACAATTCCTGCCAGTATTCTTCACTCCTACAGTCTAGATATTTGAGAGTATTCCCTGAAGTTGATATATTCTATTTGGGAATTGCATAAAAGAAAAATCTCTACTTGTTTTTGCTTAATCAAATAAAACCTTGTTTAACATTGGAATAACGTATTGCAATATGTTGTAATTATTTTCAGCATATTGACCTTTCAGTCAATAGTCTTAAAAAAAAAAAAAAAGAACAATGTGAACTCAGGCCCCTAAGCTTTAAATTATGAGGGCTTCCCCTGAGAAATTTGAACTGTTTTTTTTTTTTTTTTTCTTCTGGTTACTGCCTTCTCAGATATACCTGTCTAATGAGTCTTTGCAGTGGCAGATTCACTTAAGTTTCCATGAATGAAGTTCTTTGTTCCCATAATCTTAATATGGCTGTAGATTTTCTGAGCAGAGTCAATGTCTAAATATTTTCATTTGTAATTAGTTTTGTTCAGCTCCCTCTCCCCTATGAATTTGGAGCTTCACAGATCCTCATTATGATAAACTGGCAAGAAATCATTGAAAAAAATAAGAGGGAATCCAGAACTTACTATACAACCTATCATGAGAGATTTTGAAGCTAGCTGTCTGTGTGGATCATATATACTTAAAAATAATCTAAGCAATGTTTATGCAGGCAGCTAAAGTGTTTAATGAGCTCTAGAAAAAATCAAACAGAGAAAGGAACAAAATAAGTCTTTCTTTGAATATGGCATTAAAAAGCTAAGGATCAGTAAAAATGTCTTACCTTCACCTACCTTTGGAACAGTCTCAGTGATTTAGCACGTAGGAGAGATTTTAATGACACACTACTGAAGTTTTAATTAATTTTTTTCATCCATATGCAAGCATTTAATTACAACTTTGCCTCCTCCCCATATGCTCTAAAATTTGCTAGTAACATTTCAATTTAATGCATTGTTGCAGAGGTAGAATTGGGAGTGGTTTTTGTTTACAAATGAGGTCAAAGTAATAATAGAATCAAAATGGCTTATAAATAAGTCTTTGGAGGGATTTTCTAAATGACAGTTGTGGGCATGTTCTGCCATGTTCTCCATGGCTTTTGTTTCAGTTCTTACCTCCAGGTCCAATGCTTTAGTGCTTGCCTTAGTTTTCCTCTCTGTTGTACTGTGACCTGTAAAACAAATAAACATTTTCCTTTCCCAGGATTCTTTTCTTTATCATGCTCATCACAATAATAAGAGCAAACTAATTCGTATCAAGTTCATGGTATATCACTGAGGCAAATGAAACCCTACTGATTTGGTGAGGATTGTGAAAGTATTTGGAACTTTGGCAAGAAAAAGCTGTTCTGTGTATGTATGTGTTTTGCTTTGTGAATATGGGCATGTGAGTGTGGTTATACAAGGGAAGTCAGAGGTGTTGGTTCTTCTGGAATTGAAGTTATAGGTAACTGTAAGCCACCAAATGTGAGTGTTAGGAAGTGAACTTGGTCCTCTTCAGGAGTAATATATGCTCTCAATGACAAATTTTGTTCAACCTCAGCAGTGTCTTAAGATCTCAGAAATGTTAGGTCCTTTTCACTTGAATTAACATCCCATAGAAAGAGATGATCCTTGGAATACTAAATGATGGAAAAGTTACTTTTCATAAGGAAGTAATAAATAACTACAGAGTAAACAAAGATCTCAACAGAGATGATTATGATTTCATATGTAGCAATTGTTTAACTACAGACAATAATCACTATGAATTTTTTACTTAATATTTTGTGTCTGCCACCCATAGTAAGTACAAACATTTTTTTCTCAAAGATGTCATATTGACAGGAAAAAATTACAACTCTTTGAAAATGTCTTAACATTTTGAGTTTTTATATTTGTTACACAGCGCATGAACCAGACTGTAACAACCTGTTAGATATATAAATACTTGTAACCTGTATATCTCCAGGTAAAATCCACATTTTTTCCCAGAAGGCCTAAGTGAATGATATTCATGTTAAATTTTGAAAATATTGAATTCAACTCTCATTTTAGGAATCATCCTGATGACCTACTATTACAAATATATCATTTTGCTACCCTTCAAACTTTTATTGATTCTTGTCGATTTCACATCATATATCTTGATATCACCTGTCCAACTCATCTTCCCTCTGCCACTGCAACCTCCCCCAAAACAAAACAAAATTTAAAAAGCAAACACCAGACAAAGCAAACAAATAAAACTGTTGCATGAATAATGAAAGCCCATAGACAGAAATTGGGGTTCAACCCAAAATCAGAAAAGCAAAGTAGCCAAGCCACCAGAGAAGTCTTATTTCTGGGTGACCACAAATTAAAACAGATATTCTCTCCTCTCATTTTATATCCCCACTAGTGCTGAAATTAAGGGCATATGAATCCCTAGTACTGGGTTTAAAGATGCAGGCCACCACCACCTAGATTTATTTCTGCATTGATCTTGAGTAGCCCAGGGTGACCTTGAACTCACAGATCCATCTGACTCTGTCTTCAAAATCCTAGGATTAAAGGGGTGTGTTAGCATTACCTGACTTTTAGTGGCTTTAGCTTTGACTCCAGTCTCCAGGCAAGATTTATTTATCAAAATACAAATAATATACCACTACACAAAACAGGATAAATGAAAACAAAAACAAACTAAAATTGAGAAAAATCTCATTGTGGAAGCTGTAGTGTCGCCCAGTGTGTCATGCAGTTCACCTTTCAATCCTTTTCTCTTCAATTGCAAGTGTTCATTGCCATTAGTCATTGTTGTGGTTCAAGGGCTGCTACACCCTTGATAATGAACCCTTACTGGGCTCCTCTATTATTTATACTTTGTAATGGGGATCTAATAGTTTTGGATCTGTAGATTTGTCTCCTTCACATGTTCCAACAGTTCATAGACAAGTAAATGTTGGGGTGAGCCAACTCATGGTGCTTGTTCTGGGCCTGGGTGGTAGCTTGGCCAGTCATGCCACCAGCTTTCCCCCATCGTCATCACTTGGGTGAGTTCTCCAGGAATGCCTCGGCCAACCCACTCAGCAGCCTGCAGCAAGAAGCTTTCTTGTTTTCATGCTCTCCAATCCAGTTCACCAACACTCATACCACTACGGTCAGTTCCACAATTTTGCCCAGGTAAGGTACAGGACGCCATCTCTGAATTGCTGAGAATGGGCGGTCAGCTCATATGCTTGCATGCTCTCAGAGCTGGTTTAAGCGCAGGCCCTAGGAAAACAACAGGTTTCATTCTAGCGTGCTGTCCTAGCAAGGCGCAGGGACTGTTCTTCTGTGTGTCACAGCTGGTGAGGGGCAAAGATAGTTCTCCCACTCTAGTTACCTGGGGCCAGCTCTCTCACCTGCTCCAGGTAGCAAGGGTTAAGGGATGAGGATCTTTCCCTCACCCGTGCCACCACATGGTAGAGGAGCTGGAGATATCACTTAACTGTTAAAGGATAAGCTCACAACCAAAAATATAAGAAAACATTTTAAACTGTGTAAAAACAGAACAAAAATAGAAGAAACAAACAAATAAATAAATAAAACCCCCACCCACTTCTCTTTTGGAATTAAAGCGATCTTCCTAAGTGTCAACCTGAAGATGTTCTGCTCATACCAGAGGAATGTGTTCTTAATAAACTGTCATGCCACTGATGGAGTATTCTGTTAGGTACTTTGCTGCTAGTTTTTAAATTATCACCAGGACAAGAAACTTCTGGGGCAGGAAGGGTTTGTCTTGCTTCTCATCCAGGAGGAAAGAGCCCACCATGATGGAAAAGACATTGCATAATGGCAGGACCTGAAAATAGAGAGATCATATTCTATTGCCCTCAAATCCATCCCCAGTACATACGTTTTTGAAGTCTGGCCCTACCTATTATTTATTCCGTAAACTCCCCCAAAAGGTTACTGGCTAGTAATGTCCATCTGTCAAGATTAGTTCTCTTCTAAACTACTTCCGCTGAGGAGAAGTATACACAATATGGTTGGTTTGAGGAATCCATCTCCTTCAATGTGTAGGAGCACCTCCCCTTGTACTAGAGGTTGCCTGGGTTATATTTGTTAAAGCCTATTTATCCCATCTTGCCTTGGACTAGAATGAATTATCCCTCATCACAGGCATCAAATTAAAAGTTAGGTGAAGAACTCAAACCAAGACAAACACTATCTTAATGTTATATGACAGAAATAAAAATAAATGCATAAAATTCACAATGAGCAACATATCAAAATGTAAATACATCTATGAATTTATCTCATTTAAATTACATTTATTTTGGTCCTGACAGATATTGATATGCCTTGCTTGGTATTGCAACATTTTTATAGCAAACATAATCAACAACTTAGCAGGACACTTGGAAAATATTTTGCTTAGTAATTTAACAAATGGACCTCATATGTCACCAGATTTTTCATATATATTTTTGACTTTCTTACAAAAAAAGCAAAGAAATATTTTCCTAAGAGCTTTACATTTGCTTTGTTTTGTAAAATGTTAAAAAAAAAAACAACCATTATGAATAAACTTTGCATGCCCCAAGGACTCTAAGGATTCGATATTCTAAAGGAAAAAAGAAGCCACATCCCATTATATGATAGAGTTTTATGGTATCATCTTATTGATCTGTACGACTTTGAAAAGCAAATGATGTCCAAGAAAAGAGTTATTCTTTATTCACTTTGGTGTATATTAAATACTCATTCAATATGGATATTGAAAGAACAAAGATTATTGCTGCATGTCTAGGCTAGACATATCATATAAAACTTTCCAGATTGTGAGAGTCTACTGTGATTTTGGTTTTGAAGCTATCCCTAGCCATACTAAGTTTTATACTACTCATAAGTGGTGCTGTGTTGAAGGAGGAAGCCACTTGTGGGTTCCCACCCAGCTAGCTTAGACCAGAAATAATCACACAGAAACTGTATTAATTAAAATACTACTTGATTCATTAGCTCTGACTTCTTATTGGCTAACCCTTACATATTAATTTAACCCGTCTCCATTTATCTAGGTATCCCCATGTGGTAGTGGCTTACCAGCAAAATTCCGGCATGTCTTACTCTGGTGGTGGCTCCATGGTATCTCTCCACTCTTCCTTCTTCCACGTATCATACAACCTAGCTTTCCCCACATAGTTCTGTTTTTCCCTGCCATAGACTCAAAGCAGTTTTTTATTCATTAACCAATAAAAGCAACACATAGGCAGAAGAAGCTCCCACACCATTTTCCCCTTCGTTGTTTAAACAAAAAGAAAAGGCTTTAACTTTAACATAGGAAAATTACATATAACAAAACATATATCAATCAAGAATTAGTTACAATAGTTATATCTACTTAATCTTTATCTAAGAAAAACTATAACTACGGTTGATAAGGAGGGAATTTGTGAAGTTCAGACATCGACTCATTTACCCTCTATATTTTAAGACAGACATTTCCCCATTGGTAAGCATGATGAAGCTCAGATAGTTTATTTACTCAGTATCACTCAGTATTGTTCCTCCCTAGAGACTAGTGTCATTATTCTATTTCTTATTACATTTCTGACACCTTTTTCATGATTTACTATTTTCTTATGCACTATTCTTCATTCTTATCTCTCATAATGAAACTTCAGTTATCAAGTCTTAAGCCATCGTTCTCATCGCCTCTACTTAATTCCTAGTATATACCCTTCACACACATGAATAGACTCACTGTCATTTAATAATGAACTGCATTATGTAACTTCTACAACAATTCTTCTCATTGGTAATGTTCTGTGTGCATTTCTGACATTCTGATTTGTGCATTGCATTGCCCCTTGTGTCAGAACTATCGTGAACATCCAAGGGAACAATGTTCTCATTTTCCTTTCACTGCTTTACACAACTATTCACACACCTTTAATTCTAGCATCTGGCAGGCAGAGGCAGGTGGATCTCTGTGAGTTTGAGACCAGCCTGATCTGCAGAGTGAATCCCGGAACAGTCAGGCTACACAGAGAAACTCTTTCTTGAAAAACCTTTATTTTTTTTCTTTCATTTTCCCAGTGAACATGGTACATATCTATTCAATTGGAATAAGACATTTTCCAAGTTAGGCATGAACTTCACCTTTCTGTATATTCTTTACAATATATTTTAAGATAGAACGGCACTAGACTTTTCTGAAATCCAGTGTCCTGAAATGAGCAATTTCCATCCATTTTATTACTAATTTCATCTTTTCTACATACCCCCTTTCTCCTTGCATCAAGCTCTTAAATATTGTAGGTTTTTAATACTTGCCTCTTACAAACAAATCTTACCACATTTAATTCACTAAAATTTATTAAGTATTTCATTAGATGTGTTTTATTTATTTTTTCTAATATCTTTATTCTAAATTCACCAAACCAATCAATACATATGCTTTCCAGAATTATCCCAGTTGTCTATAAGCTTTTGTCATTAATTCATTGGTGACCTATTTTCAAAGAAGAATCTAGAAATAGATCTACCATCTGATCTAGTCATAAGACTTCAGAGCATATTCCCCAAAGGACTCTATATCCTGCTATAAACACATCTGCTTGCCTATTCTCATTACTAATTAGTTCACAATATCTTGGAAAAGGAAATGGACTAGATGTTCATTAGTGTATGCATGTATGATTAAAAAGAGGTGCATATACATGGTGCAAGATTATTAATCTGTAAAGAAAAATAAAATTATGAAATCACATGTTAGTGGACAAATCTGAAAGTAATTATTATGAGTGAGGTAAATCAAACTCAGAAAGGTTAACACTGCATGCTCTTTCTCACATTTGGTTACAATCTTTGAATATTTAAATATGTCTGCTTAAATGGAGAACCCATAGAAGTTAGAAAACAAGAAATGGACCATAGAAAGAAAGGGGATGACAGAGAAATAATAGCTCAGGAGGGTTAAATGCAGTGGTGATAGGAAGGAAGGACAGAGGAGGAAGTGTGTGGAGGAATGACTAAAAAAAAGGAACTCTTGAAAAGCCATATGGAAGCATACTTCTATAGAAGCCAGGCTAACTGAAACATAACGGAATATCTTGGATTTTCCTCTTCTTTGTACTCTGTCTAGACTTGTTGAAATGTATTTAATTTCACTGAAATTTATTAGATATTTCTATAAATATCTTCAGTATCCTCCCATTTCTGTTATAAGTTTATCAAACCAAACATTTTATGTTTCCATAAGCATATAAATTCTTTATAAACTGCTGCATTCCAGATCCATTAAGAATGCTTCAAAGTGAACATTAAAAATAAATTAGACAAATTACATTTTGAAGTCATTTGTAATATGCTTGAAGGAATAAATAGAAAACGCAGGCATCAAAAGCAGAAGTCAAGTGAAAGTGTATCAAACTACAACTTTCCTGTACAGTAAAGAAATAAGCACAATAGACACACATCCTATGCAATTCAAGAAAATATTTGAAAACTGCAAATTTAAATTTTAAAAATTTATTTTAGTTAAAACACAATCACACCATTGTCCCTTTTCCTCACCACTTAAATCTCCCCCATGTCTTCTCCCTTCACCCTCTCCCATGGAAAACTATATTTCTAATAATAGGTTAATTTGAAAAGTATATAAAAACACCATTACACTCATTAGTGTGAACACACATAATCTTGCTAAAGTGTGGAAAAAGTACTTATACAGATATTTTTCTGACATAGACAGACAAATGGATAACAGATATATGAAAAATATTTTGAATCATTACTGTCATTACCAAGACAATGTATATTAAAACCAAAGATTAATATACCTTCATATTTGTTAAAATAACTATTATTAATGGTGAAAGATAACAATATTGGCAAGAACATAGGGTAAATAAATACTTTCTATATCATTGACAAAAAGTAAATTGTGATGGTAGAACTGTTTTAAAAGAAAATATGGAGGCATTTAAAAAATTAGCAAATAATTATGTGGCTTAAAATTACTGAAAGGGTGATCTGAAATTATCTCATCAAAAATATGAGATACACAAAGTAATATCCATTTTCTTTGGTTTTCTTTTTCTATAGTATATACATATGTCCAAAGAAGAAATTAAAATGTTAAAAAAATAATAATTTCTAATAATTGATAACCTTAGTTGTTCTGAAATGTCAACGATATGTGTCAAGGCACTCCTAGGTTTAGTTGCTGATTCAAAAATAATTGAGTGAATTCATTGGTAGTGCATTTAAACTTGCATTTCTTTTTCATAGATTGCATAAACACATTAATGTTAGCTACAAGGAATGTTGTTAGTGAAAAATGCATTCATATTTCTCTAAGAAATATTTTTACAGCGTAATCTAAATATATAAAATGTTAATCAGCAATGTCTATTTACAAAAATAAGGACATCAATGCACTTTAAAGAGGTACCTGAAAGAATAGTAAGTACCATCAGTTCCAAAATATACTACTGGATAACAAAGCAAAATGTAAAACACACACACAAAATCACACATACATACAGATATTTCAATCAAATGAAATAAGTATGCATATACACACATACACATGCATACACACATAAATATGCACACACATATATATTTAAAAAACAAACATATCTTATGAATAAAGTGAATATTACTATTACATAAAAGCTCCTGGTTCTTGTTGTCTCCAAGAAAATTATTCATCGTAAGGACATAATTTAAGAAGAAGCTCATTTGTCAAGCAAAGAGCAATCACTCCAATGAAACTAGAGTAAACTGTCCCAGATTGGAAAGGAGAATCAGTAGAAAGTTTTATGAATTTTTAAAAATATTCTGCATAGTCAAGTATTGGGTTGCATTTTTAGAGAGATAGCTGACTCTATTTCTATAGCAAGTCACAGTAGCCAAGCAGTGCTACCTTTTGCGAATTTATCTCCAGGATCCTCTAGAAAGGCTCAGAAAGAAAATGTCAAAATACCATGCAAACGATAATTTTATGAAGCTGGTATATCTAAGGCTGCAGACTCTCCTTCTGTCATTCATATGTGTTGAAAATTCCCTAGCATCTTATTTTTGGATAGAGTTGTGGGCAACTTTTCTGTAGCCTCAAGGATAATGAATCACAAATGAGAACTCTAAATGAGCACAGAGGGACATAGTAACCACAATACAGAGGCAGTTTCTTTAGGTATTTTAAATCTACCTTTTGAAACTAATTAAGATACCTGACTGATCTCATGACTGTGTTGATAAAGATATTTTGTTGCCCCAGGGTTGGTATACTATTATTTTAAAATTTGATTTTCATGCAGAAAGCTGGGGCAAAAGCCTTGACATGCCACACAAATAGTCACAGTGCTGGTTCTATGTTCTAAAAACTGTTTCTCCAGCTCTGCTTTTAATTTTTCCATTCCAAGTTTACTAAAGAAAAAAGGAAAAATAGGATACAGGAAGAGAAAATATTCACAATTCACTTTTCTTAGATGTAATTTTGTGCCGATAACTATATAAAGGACATATAAATTTTTAAATAAATTAAATAAAAAACTATGATCCAAAAACACATAATCATTTGATGACAAATCTACTACTAAGATCCAGAACAGAATTCTTTGATACCCTGACTTGTAGGTGAACATAAACATGATAGCATATAGCAAATTTTAATGTAATAACCAAACAAAAAATAATAATAAACTAATGACTAATAAAATAGTTATTACTGAGTAGATTAGGATAAAAGTAGAATTATAGGTTCTTATCTTAGGAAGTGAGCAAAAGAACAGAAGAACAAATGAGGGACTTCACAATGTCAGAAATAGATATAGAAAAATGTATGTGTAAATGTTGACAATTATTGTAATAATATTAGTTCTAGATTAAACAGCTTGATGTAACCATGTTTATGTAAAAAACTATATTGTAAACAAAAACATCCTGTTAAAGAGCAGAAATCATTCCAAAACACTTAATAATCAACTAAAACACTGTAAATAAATAGATATTGCTGTTTAAAAACTGTACTACAGATATGATATGTAGAAGAAGAAAGGTGTAGGTGATAACCATTAGGAAACCAAACTGCAAATTACTGTCTTGTCATAAAGGTAAAAGCAACTACAATAAATGAGTAGAATCACATAGAATACTTGACAAATTTCTAATTTAAATCCCGTGTTCTAATGTAAATTGCATTCCAATGCTTTTGCATATTGCTGCTAGAAGAAAAGTGACACTTATATGCCATGATGTATTAAAAAAAGTCTTCTATGAGGTAAACTTTCTGAACATTACATAGATAGATGGATAGATAGATAGATAGATAGATAGATAGATAGATAGATAGATAGATAGGGGAAAGTCTTCTGTTTTGTGTTAATTTCATTGGTTAAATAAAGAGACTGCCTTGGCCCTTTAATAGAACAGAGAATTAGGTAGGCAGAGTAGACAGAACAGAATGCTGGGACAAAGCTGAGTCAGGCAGTCGCCATGATTCTCCCACTACAGACAGATGCAGGTTAACATCTTTCCTGGTAAGCTATCTCATGGGGCTACTCAGATTATTAAAAATGAGTTAATCGAGATGTGAGAGTTAGCCAGTAAGAGGCTGGAACTAATGGGCCAGGCAGTGTTCAAAAGAATATAGTTTCGTGAGACTTCAGTCCAGTGCTCCAATGTTGGTCTCTGTCTCTGTCTTCTTTCATCGCCTGATGAAGGTTAATATTCAGGAGGATGCTTATATGTTTTTCTTTGGGTTCACCTTCTTATTTAGCTTCTCTAGAATCACGAATTATAGTCTCAATGTCCTTTATTTATGGCTAGAAACCAAATATGAGTGAGTACATCCCATGTTCCTCTTTTTGGGTCTGGCTTACCTCACTCAGGATAGTGTTTTCTATTTCTGTCCATTTGTATGCAAAATTCAAGACACTGAGGCAAAGGGGATGTTCTATCATGAACTCACCAAGGCCAGCTGGCCGGGGTCTGAAAAAGCATGGAACAAAACCGGTCTCGCTGAACATAATGGACAATGAGGACTACTGAGAACTGAAGAACAATGGCAATGGGTTCTTGATCCTATTGCACGTAATGGCTTTGTGGGAGCCCAGGTAGTTTGGATGCTCACCTTAATAGACCTGGATGGAGGTGGGTGGTCCTTGGACCTCCCACAGGGCAGAGAATCCTGCTTGCTCTTTGGGCTGAGGAGGGAGGAAGACTTGATTGGGGGAGGGGGAGGGAATGGGAGGTGGTGGCGGGGAAGAGGCAGAAATCTTTAATAATTAAATAAATTAATTAATAAAAAGAAAAAAAAAGAATATAGTTTCCATGTAATTATTTCCGGTAAAACTAGCTGTGCTGAGCTGGGAGGGAATGCAGCCCACCGCAGCTCCTACTACAGATGATAGATAGATAGATAGATAGATAGATAGATAGATAGATAGATAGATAGATAGATAGATAGATAGCATTCTCCCACATCCTTCATCCTCCCAGATCCTCACCACCTACCTACAGACCCAGAAACATGTACTTTATCTCTTTTCTCTTTCTTTCTTTCTTTCTTTCTTTCTTTCTTTCTTTCTTTCTTTCTTTCTTTCTTTCTTTCTTTCTTTCTTTTCCTTCCTTCCTTCCTCCCTTCCTTCTCTCCTTCCTTCTTTCCATCCTTTGTTTCTTCCTTTCTTCCTCTCAAAACAAAAAATAACAACATCAAAACAACCAATTAAACAAAAAATACCAAAACAAGGGACAAGCCAGCAAGCAAACAATGATAACAACAAGAGTAACAAAAACTTTTGAAGCTCATTTTGTGTTGGCCAGCTACTTCTGGGCATGGGACCTTTTTTTTTTTTTTCAGCATTTATTTATTTATTTAAAATTTCCACCTCCTCCCATCCTCCTCTCTCCCTCCTACTCCCCCCACTCCCCTTTTCCCTTTTTCTCCAGACATAAGAGAAATCAGGGTACCCTGCCTTGAGGGAAGTCCAAGCCCCCCCCCATCATCAGGTCTAGGAAGGTGTGCATTAAAACAGACTAGGCTCCCCAAAAGCCAGTAATTGCAGTAGAATCAAAATACAGTGTCATTATCATTGGCTTCTCAGTCCGTGCTCATTGTCAGCTACATTCAGAGAGTCCAGTTTGATCACATGCTCCTTCGGACCCAGTTCAGCTGGCCTTGGGGTGCTCCCATTAGATCAGTTGCACCGTCTCAGTGGGTGGAGGCACCCCTCGTGGTCCTGACTTCCTTGCTCATGTTCTTCCTCCTTCTGCTCTTCATCTGGGCTTTGGAAGCTTAGTCCAGTGCTCCAATGTAGGTCTCTGTCTCTATCTCCATCCCTCGCCAGATGAAGGTTCTATGGTGATACGCAAGATATTCATTAGTGTGGCTATAGGATAGGGCCAGTTCAGGTACCCTCTCCTCTGCTACCCACGGACCTAGCTGGAGAAATCCCCTTGGACACCTGGGAACCCCTCTAGAGCCAAGACTCTTGCCAACCCTAAAATGGCTCACTTAAGATATCTTATTCCCTGCTCCCATATCGACCCTTCTGCCATCTCAACCATACCATTCCCCCAAGCTCTCTCCAATCCTTTCCTCCTCCCTTCTAGCTCCCTATCTCCCCATCTCCCCTTACCCCAAACCCACTCTCACCTCCCTGCTCTCAACTTCAGCCCGGCGATCTTGTCTACTTCCAATAACCAGGAGGATAACTATATGTTTTTCTTTGGGTTCACCTTCTTATTTAACTTCTCTAGGATCACAAACTATAGGCTCAATGTCTTTTGTTTATGGTTAGAATCCACTTACAAGTGAGCATATACCCCATATTCCTCTTTTTGGGGCTGGGTTATCTAACTCAGTAAAGTGTTTTCTATTTCCATCCATTTACATGCAAAATTCAAGATGTCATTGCTTTTTACCTCTGAGTAGTACTGTAAAGTGTATATTCATACTTTTTTTTATTCTTTTTTAATTAAAATTTCCACCTGCTCCCTGTTTCCCATTTCCCTCCCCTCCTCCCAAATATTGCCCCTCCCCCCACTCCCCTTTCCCTATCTCCACTCCTCTTCTTCTCCCCCCACTCCATTCCCCCTCCCTCTCGATACTGAAGAGCAGTCCAAATTCCCTGCCCTGCGGGAAGATGAAGGTCTTCTATCTAGGTCCAGGAAGGTGAGCGTCTAAACAGGCTAAGCTCCCACAAAGCCAGTTCATGTATTAGGATCGAAACCTAGTGCCATTGTCCTTGGCTTCTCATCAGCCTTCATTGTCCGCCATGCTCAGAGAGTCCAGTTTCAACCCATGCTTATTCAGTCCCAGACTAGCTGACCTTGGTGGGCTCCCAATAAATCAGTTTCACTGTCACAGTGGGTGGCTGGATGATATACTCACTGAAGCACCACTGGAGAAAACTGAATTTTACACTCTGATGCCATCATTCTAAAGAGCTTCTTGAATAGGTATGCGACTTTGAGTCTACTTCTCCTTAGTATTGTGATTTTAGTCTGGTCTGAACTTATGCAGGTCTTGGGCATTTTGTCACAGTCTATGTAAATTGCTATGCGCACCAATTCTATTGTAACTGAAAGATGGTTCTCTGGAGTCAATTATGGTCACTCTCTCTTCCACATAGATCTCTAAACTTCAAATGAAGGAGATTGATGAAGACATCCCATTTAGAACTGAGTGCTCCACAGTTTCTCATTCATCCCATTGGCCACTTGTGGTTCTTAGTGTTAGTTCCTATATACTCTAAAAAGAAGCTTCTTTGATGAGGGTTGAAAAATGCAATGCTCTTTGGGTACAGGCATATGTCATTAGGAGTAATTTTATTGCTATGTTTTTTTAACAGAAAGTAATACTATGCTTTGTCCTAGGGCCCATGACCTATCTTGTATCAAGTGTCTGGACACTTTAGCATTTTTGGTTATAAATTGAATATTATTAATCGGGACTTAAATGCAATCAGAAAATTTTTTTTTCACTTTATAACATTTGTGTCCCCGTTGTACTAATATATCTTGAGGCATGTCACTGCTTTAGGTCTCAGGATTTTCAGTTGGGTGATAATGATGATTGCCTTTCTTTTTCTATGGTTTTCAAAGCACCTTCCCATACCAGGAACACTTGTAGGTCAAGATAAAGCTCATAATTAACCACCATCTCTAATTATCCATGATTGATGATATAAGTAAATTATATATTGAACAATAGATCCATACAATAAGTTTGTGGAAAATAATAACTTTGGTATATGGTGCTTAGAGGGGTCTATACAAATACTTTGGCTAACAACTTAGCAAGATGCAAGCTTTCCTGGAGTCTACAGGCTTTACTTGGTGGCATAAGATGGTCAGATGAAGAACTGACTTACCCATTACATGGTGACTACATTTAAATTCATTTCATATTTCTGTATATTTTGAGAAGCTTCTATAGTAATGGGTTTCTGTGTGTCTTCTCAAAAGGTTTTGAATGTTAGTCTTCTTTCCCTATTTCTTCCTTTAGTTTGTAATTCTATTTCACTAAACACTTATTTTTAACTGATAACATTGTTCTTTAAATATTTGTAAATTTTCCTTTTATATTGATTTATTGAGAATGTGTTATCTTTTCATTTCAGCAGATTTTTGAAGTTTCTAATTTTATGCTGTTAAATAGTTTCCAATTGTATCATGTAATCAGAGAGAATATTTTTATGATTTTCTTCTTATTTGTGTTTTCATCAATTACTTATTTAGAAAAAAATGTACAATGAGAATTTTGGAGGAGTGGATGTGCTACTATTGTTGGATAAAATATTCTGTATATTTTTATTTATTAGACATGTGGATTTTATAGCCTTATTTTGAAAATCTTTATTTTATCTTGAACTTTTAATCATCATTATGTGTAGAACATTGAAGTTTATTGAAATTTATAAACTTTTTTAAAAAAAATTAAAAACTCATAAGTTATTTTCTAATTTGTTGATTTTACAAAGGAATTATTTTAGTGTTATAGATAGAGAGATACATGAGACACACACACAGAGGGGGGGATGGTTGAGGGAGGGGAAGAGGGAGAGAGAGAGAATATAGAATATGTGCGCAAGTGCTAGTGGAAGCCAGAAGAAGACATCAGAACATCTGAAGCTGGAATTATAGGTGGTGGTTAGACAGCTACCACAGATACCGAGAACTGTACTCAAGTTTCAGTTAGCAGCAAGTTCTTGAATTGTTGTATCATCTCTCTAGCTTCCAATCTATTAAATTTTGTTTCAAAAGTATAAATAGTTATAATTATTGTATATTACTACTGTTTTGCATTTTGTTTATTTTGTATGCATCTGCATTACACACACACAGGACAAAACTTCAGGGGCTGGACATGACCTGGAACCCTCCTACCTAAAGACTACATCTCTTAGTATTTGAAGATGCAATGCACGTTCACAAGGAAAAAGATCAATCAAGTCCTATCCACGAGTACAACTTAAGAACCACAATAATATCTAGCATGGCAAGATAGCCACAGGTATGCAAAGTGCCACTTATATCTCGGATATTATCAACACTTCCCTAAGTGAATTTAAGGTCCACTCAATAAGAGGGAATCCAAGTGTAGCACTGTGATACTTGCCAAGTACTTATAGCTAGACAATTTTATGGTTGATATTCATTGCTACAACAGTTGATATTTTGTGTTCTGTATTTTAACTAGAATTTCTTCTGTTGTGCAAAATATACACAGCACTATATAACAAAAATATTAAAATGCATATACTGGCATGTTAAATCTTGGTGCTTCCTATGTTCCACACTAGAGACATAGATGTAGAAAGGTGACAATGTGGTTGGTCAACAACACATAAAATATGGTGTTAAAGTTGAGAGGTTGCCATAACAAAATACCAAATAGGGTAAAATCAACATGATAAATTAACTTCAAATTATTTTGGAAGTTAAGGAAGCTTAGATTAGTGTGCCAAGGACTGATAAAGACTCTCTTACTAAGTGGAAGACTGCCCTGGTGATATAGTCTTATAAGGTGGAGGGAGGGATGGAGGTAGGGAAAGAGGGGAGGATCAAGGGAAAGAGTGAGGGAAAGGATAAAGAGGAGGAGGAAGAGAGAGAGACAGAGAGGTGAATATCCTTTCTGAACACTAATGTATTCATGAAGACTCATGCTCATGACATCATCTAAATGTAATTACTTCCTATAAATGGTACCCCTGAGTAGCACCACATCAAATTAAGGCTTCAACGTATAATTTCATTTGAGAGGGTAACACAGACATTTCCATCTGCAACATAGGGATAATATTATATTATGGGAATATCATAAAACATAGTATATGAGATCTTGCTGAAAATTAAATTAGTGTTACTAAATTGCTTACCATGCTGTCTATACAGGTGCACATAAAGATCATGTAGTTATACTAATTACTGTAAAGCTGTGCTCTCAGTTGTTCTCTTAGTGCCTTGTAATGACTCCATCATTCTCACCCTGTAAAGCATTATGTGAGGGGTTAGTGTTCAGGGCAATATTCAGAAGCTATAAGCACTCATAATTTTCCACATTCATTAACACAACAGCTAGCATAATACTAAGGGCTCTCTTATTTTATATTAGTTAATTGATTAATTTGGAATTTAAAATGAAGATAAGACAAAAGAAACTGAGACTCTAATCCTGTTTTATCTTGAGATAAAAAGTTTCAATACAGCGAGGGAAAGAAATTATATTCAGGAAAACATCAGTAGCAAAAAACAGTTCTTTACTGAGCTAAAAGCTTTAATTTTCTCAAGACATTTGCCATCTACCATCCATTTGCATGCACTTTCTTGACCCCTAAATAAAAACTGAACTGAGAAAGTATCACTCCAGATTTTAAAAAAAGAAAGAAGTACTGAAGAGAAAATAAAGCTTTGTCTGGACAGTGCATTAGTCTCCCAAGAGCTGTTAAACCTTTCCTGGAGTCAGCTGAAACTTTCTAATAGGTTAACCCAACTCCGACATGGTGTTAGGTAATTTACTGAACTCTAAACTGTATGCTTGTTGTTTTCTTTTGATCTTTTTATACCCAGCCTTAAGCAAAATAAAGACTAAAGAGAAACACATTTTGAATATCAAACATAACCACTCTCATCAATTCCATGGAATAATAAACCATACATTTACCAATTCATTGGGAAAGAACAGCATGGAATAGATGCTAAATGTACACGAGTATTAAAAGAGGAAGACAGTTAAAGTTAAATAAATAAGTTGGCTAAAATACTGTAAATTTTCTCAGGAATCTGTTGAAGGAGCTGAGGGCTGGCATTCCTGCCACCCAGCCTCTGGCCGCCTGGCTAGCTCAGGTCCCAAAATAATGACACACAAACTGTATTACATTAAACACTGCTTGGCCAATTAGCTCTAGCTTCTTACTGGCTAATTCTTACATCTTGATTACCTATTTCTATTAATGTGTGTAGCACCTCAAGGTGCGCTTACTGGGAAGATTCTAGCCTATGTCCATCCTGGGTCACAGCTTCATTGCATCTGCCCTGGAGAAGAGTGGCATCATGTCTGCCCGGGAGAGGGGAGCATGGTGTCTGAGCTCACTTCCTCTTCCCCCAGCATTCTGTTCTGTTTACTCCACCCACCTATGTTCTAACCTATCAGGGCCAAGCAGTTTCTTTATTAATTAACCAATGACCTTCCTCCATTATTTCCCCATTTTCTGTTTAAACAAAAAAAAAAGGAGGGCTTTAACTTGGGCTTTAACTTTAACATAGCAAAATTACATATAACAAAACAGTTATCAAGCAAGAATTACAGTTACAATATTTACATCTATTTAATTTTTATCATGACTAAGGAAAACTATAACTATAACTAACTATTCTTCAACTCCATCAAAGACTCCAGAAAGATACAATATTACCTAAGCAAACAAGAAATAAGCAACTTTCAAACTCTAGAAATGACAGATTCATCTCGCTGCCTGGACAGTCACCCAAAGTTTCTCTGTACTATTGGGGCATCCATCTTCGGCCTACAGGTCCATAGTACCCAGAGACATTTCCATGAAGCAGGAAATTTCAAAGTCAGTTCAGTCACTATCTGTTGTGTCCTGAAGAATGTCTTGCAGACTCCTTAAATCAGGAAACCTGAAAGATCATCTCACCTTTAGGCAAGTTCAGTAGTCCTCTCTCTGCAGGTTCTCTGCGTTCAGTTTATGCAATAGTCCAGGCAAGAGCAGTTTCTTGCCCAAATGGCTATCAAACTCCATATGGATCCTCTTTGATGCCCATCTTCCTCTTTAAGTAGATTGGTGCTGCCAGGAGCAGACATGTCTCATTGTTATGAAAAAAAACCCTAAGTTATTAAAACATTTAAAATGCCATATTTTATAATATTTGAAAGATATGAAGAATGCCTATCTAAAATATATCTATGTACATCTAGAAAATCTAACTAACATGACTACAAGCTTGACTATTATTGATAATTATCCATTAACAACCTATATACATTACATTTTCAAATGAACTACACAATCACAATACCTTAATCAAGATCAGAAATACATACATACATACATACATAAATATAACAAAATTGACCTTAAATTTATATCAATAAAGTCAAATCCATACCAATGCAAATTATTCATATCTCTATCATATCCCCCTTTAAATGTAAAAGAACATTTATAAACAATATTTTGGAATATGGGCACAGTTATTTCTCTCCAAACTGCTTCATGCTGAATGGGGGCATTGTAATTTAGGCCTTTTATGGTATAACCTGTGTGCTGGGTTCATCTCAGTTGGCAGTTGAGTGAAGTAATTTTCTAAAGGTGTTCACTACAACCTTTCAGGATGGCGTGGTCTATCATACCATACTGGGATGGAAGCAATCCACAGGGTTTCATCCTCTGTGAAAAAAAAAAAAAAAAAGAAGAAACTCCTTTCCGAAGCATCATGTCCTTAGATCCAAATTTTTAGTCAAGGTATTTTCAAAATATCTATGTTGGATTAGTTCAGCAGAATTTATAAACAAATATCTTTTAGCAGCTGTTGCTCTTTCCTCAGCATTCAAACAATTCAAAGAGAGCATAATAACATACAGTATCAAAATTCTCTGTTTATTTTCCATCTTTGTACGGCTTTATTTTAACTCTGTTTTGTTTATTTTTACTTTTTGAGACAGGTTTTCTGTATATCTTTGTCCTGGAATAACTCTGTAGACCAGGCTGTTCTTGAACTCTCAGAGATCTTTCTGTCTCTGCCTCCCAGGCATTGGGATTAAAGTCGTGTGCTACCACACCTTGAAGTCACAGAGGTCAATCTCCCTCTGCCTCCCAAGTGTTGGGATTAAAGGTGTCTACTACCATACCCAACTACTTTCTTTCTTTCTTTCTTTTTTTTACTTTTAAGAACTTTAACTTTTAGCCTACATATATTTTTAAACACACTGTAAATCATTTAAAGGTTTTCTTTGTCTTTTAATCTCTGTTTACTGTATATCTCTCTTTTTCTGACCACACAAGCCTTTAAATTACTGAGCAATATGGGTAGGATTAAAGCCGTGGCTTTGCCAGCTAGACCCAGCCCATTCCTTAGCTTCCCAGCCTCATGGCAGAGGTAACAGCTGTAGCCATTTTTATTGCCACAACTCTATGGCATTTCAAGATCCCTGCCAGCAAGCAAGTTGCAACACTATATCCACAGACAACACTCAAGTCCTCTCTCTGTAGTCGGCCTTCCTGCTTCAAACAGTCAGAGTTTGCCCTGGCAGGATGGCCCAGATAGCCAACATTTTTAAAAGAACACAGGTTTTTTCCTGCTACTGCTGAAAACAAATAAGCATTCAGTTGGCTTTTATCAACACCATTTAAGTGTTTCATGGCAGGACCTCTTAAAAGAGCTACAGAATTTTGCAGCTAAAGCTGAGTCAGGAAGCCTCTCTTAGATGAGAGCGATTGCTTGCCTCTAGCAAGCATAGCAGATGCAAGAAATTGTTGCTACCAAGAAAATATGCTTTATTCTTTCCCAAGCTTTCTCAGGCTTTCTGTGGATGTAGTTATTCACGTGGGTGCCATTCTGTTGAAGGTGCTGTGGGCTGGTGTTCCTGCCACCCAGCTCCCGGCCGCCTGGCTAACTCATGCCCCGAAATAACAACACACAAACTGTATTATTTTATACACTGCTTGGCCCATTAGCTCTAACTTCTTACTGACTAATTCTTACAAATTGATTATCTATTTCTATTAATGTGTGTAGCACCCCAATGTGTGCTTACCGGGAATATTCTAGCCTATGTCCATCCTGGGTCAGAGCTTCATCGCATCTGCCCTGGAGAAGAGTGGCATCACGTCTGCCCGGGAGAGGGGAGCATGGTGTCTGAGCTCACTTCCTCTTCCTCCCAGCATTCTGTTCTGTTTTCTCCACCCACCTATGTTCTAACCTATCAGGGCCAAGCAGTTTCTTTATTAATTAACCAGTGACCTTCCTCCATTAGGAATCTTTAATAAATGAGTATAAAACAAGAAAGAACAAAAGCAAATAGGCCAAATCACTACTTGTCTACAGTGTGAGAGTTTTTAATTAGAGAGTACAGATCTACTCATAGTTGACTTTTAAAATTCATTTAATTGTACATACTGGATGGATATTTTTCTATTTCTTTAAAGATTTTATGAATTTTGTTAGAATGGGGAATCGAGTAAAAATTAACTTTTAAATTGGCAAACTCTGGTATAGGTATATAATGAGATGTTATTCGGGAGTTCAAGAGGAACAGAATTTTAATACATCCATAGGTATTGAAAACAACATGGTTTAATCTCATGTTCAACATGAACAGAAAAGCAAGTCAAAGTTATGTGTTCATGTATTCCCCTTGCATTTTATCATGGAAAATAAAACAGTATAAGGATACTAGAAACCACTGGTCACTGTGAGCTGTGGCTGAGAGAGTGTTGACTCCAGCAAGCACAGGATATTTTTGTATGAGGAATGTGACTCTAGATTAAGGTGAAATCATGTTTTTCTCCATCTCTTCAAAACATAGAACTGTATATCTGGTACTAGTGAGAAACAGCATCCTCAGGTTGATTTCCAATCTCCATATGTACCATGGCATTCCACCCATCACATACACATACATATGAATGCAATAAAATACTTAGCCATCTATGAAGAAAAACCAAACCAAATAGAATCAACTGCTAACATCAATGAATGGAGACTTATCGACTCTATGAAAATGGAAACTGACTTCAAAATACCTTTGGAAAAGGAAAAGGCAAGATAGAAGATCTATTTCATTGGGTTTTTGGAAATATTAAGGTAATTCATATAACTACAATTAAAGTATCAGTATTAAGCATTAGCTATGATTATCACCATAAAGCATTTATATTCATAATGAAAATATTTTCAAGTGATGATTACTTCTAAATATGAAGCAGTTCTTGTTGAATAACATTTTATAAACACCGATAGTTTTGTGTTAGTTTACAAATATATTGGCTTGATGTAAGGGTTGAAACTGGACTCTCTGAACATGGTGGACAATGACAGCTGATGAGAAGCCAAGGACAATGACACTAGGTTTCGATCCTAATACATGAACTGGCTTTGTGGGAGCTTAGCCTGTTTGTACGCTCACCTTCCTGGACCTCGATAGAAGTGGGAGGACCTTGGTCTTCCCACAGGGCAGGGAATTTGGACTGCTCTTCAGTATCGAGAGGGAGGGGGAATGGAGTGGGGGGAGGAGAAGAGGAGTAGGGCTAGGGGGAGGGGAGTGGGGTGAGGAGGCAATATGTGGGAGGAGGGGGAGGGAAATAGGAAACGGGGAGCAGGTGGAAATTTTAATTAAAAAAGAATTTAAAAAGGGAAAAAAAGATAATTGCAAAGCTCACAGTGTTATGTTTCTAAGACAGATTCCCTTATTTTGTATCAGTTTGTAACTTGTAGTGCCAAATGAGTCTAGTCATACTGCAGACAAAAATGAAAATAAATCTTGCTTGCTTTTCAGATCCATCCAAAATCCTTTTGAGGGACCCCTTGCTTAGAAATCAAGATCCAGGTCTGTAAGCATTTGAATTCAAATAGGCCCACAGACTCAGAAACTTTAAAATCATTTTTCACTTTATAGACCATCAATGAAGGAGTAGCAATTATGGCCTTGTCTGAGAATATGTGGCCTTGTTTAAGTAGGTGTGTCACACTAGGTGAGATTTGAGTTTGCAAAAGCACATGTCAGGCCCAGTGTCACATGCCTTCACTGCCTCCTGCCTGCAGATAAGGATACACGCTCTCAGCCCCTGTTCCAGCATGGTTCTTGCCTACTGTCTCCACACTCCCTGCCATGATTGTCATTGAATAACCCTCTGAAACTGCAAGAAAGCCCTCAACTAGATACATTCATTATAAGTTACCTTGGTCATACTATTTCATCACAACAGAACAGCAACTAAAATAGGGTCCTTCATTTCTTTGGTGTTGATTCTTCTTGTGTCTACCTCCTATCACCTCTTGCCAATTGTTTCTTCTATGGGGATTAATGCCACCCAGAAAAAACATAGAATTGCCCATCTGCATTAGTGTCACTTGTCTCCAACTGTATCCTAGTATTAGCAGAGACTGCTCATTCATTCTCGGCCACTCAGACCTAAAATAATAGCATGGAAATTATGTTAATTAAAATACTGTTTGGCCAGTCACTTAAGTGTATTGCTAGCTAGTTCTTATATCTATTATTTTATATTTTATCATAAGACTTGTGGCCTACCAGGGCTAGGTTCTGACTGGCAGCTCTTTGTGTCTTTCTGCTCTGGTTCTACATGGTGTCTCATTTATTCCATCTTCTTTCTCCCAGCATTCAGTTTAGTTTTTCTGCCTACCTCTATTCTGCCAAGTCACTGGCTGAAACAGCTTTATTCATTAACCAATAAAAGCAACAGATACACAGAAGGATTTCCCACAAGTCTTACACCATCCTAGAAGTAACATCCAGTCAGTTCAACAAGAATGTAGGTTTTTAAATCAAAGGATCAACAGTATGTCTATTACACGTCCTGCAGCTTAGAAATATAGGAATCACTAGGAAATTTACCAGCCATTAAATTAAAGTTCAACATAGTAGTATTTTAAAGACAGAGATCTCCTTCTCTTGGTTGTACATGGGAATAAATGTAGTTAGAGCCTCTAAGACTTATAAGAGGGACACCTATGAGAAGGAAACCAGTCTTATTCTAGACATTACCAAAATAAGGGCCAGAATCTTTGTTATTTAAACTGCTTAAGGTTATAATTTCTTACATTGACAGTTGAAACACATAAACTCATTTCTTACTGATTCCTTTCACTTTATCTAAGCACATTAATATTCAGAACAGACTGAATCTGAAAAAGATGGATAAATTTAAATATGTACGGCTTATAGTGACATGAAATATTCACTTTTTACATGCATATACTTTCATTAATACATTCATATACTTTCATTCATACATACATACACACATATGTATATATACATATATTTATGTATATATTAGAAAGCCACTTAGTAATCTTAAATTCAAACAAATTTTATAAAACGAGTCAGCTTCTACAAAAACATTTATGAAATAGATATAGAAATTTTCTGAAGGTATCTATAAAGATTATTTTCCAAAAGTTTGCTGCTATTTGCTACAATTAGGTAGGTACTCTTCATTGATGGAAGAGCAAAGAGATTCTTGAAGATTTTCTTTCTAATTTATATTTGTACGTGTGTGTGTGTGTGTGTGTGTGTGTGTGTGTGTGTTCAGACATGTGTGCTGTAATCCATGGAGTCTAAAAGAGGGCATCAGACATCCAGAAGCTAGATCCTCAGGCAGTAGTGAACTACCACCAGAGCTCTGGGAGATAAGTCAACTCTTCTGTAAGAGCAACCAGCATTCTTAAACACTGAGTTTTTACTCCAACTCCCACTGAATGTTAGATTAAAAAGTCACAACTTGTTTCAATAGTGAAATTATTTTTAAATGGAAATACCTTTATCTGAACATGTGAGTTCCTGCTCTTATTTCACTTCACTCCCTTGGTTCATTCAAGTAGAAAAAAAATAGAAGTTATTAAACTATTAACAAAAAATTACTTTTTCTCAATTTTTTAAAAATGACAATTGCTTTTTCCTTTGTCCTTGGGAACAAGAACGCTGTACACAAGGTCATTACATTGTGGACTTTTCTGTGAATTTTCTGCAAGATATCTGTGTTTGCAAAATGTCCTTTCTTCTAAGCTTAATTATAGTTGATATTTAATCATCAGAATATTTTCCCAATTAATGTGAATATGTTGAAGGAGCTGTGGGCAGGCCTGCTTTTCATCCCGCCTGGCTCCCAAATGGTTAGCTTTACACCCGAAATAACACATACAAACTCTATTCATATAAACACTGCTTGGCCCATTTCTATCATTGTGTGTAGCACCACAAGGTGGTGACTTATCTTGCCTAACCCATATTTAGTAATCTGTGTAGCACCAGTCTTACTGGAAAAGATTCAGCATGTCTGATCTGGCGGCTTGCTTCATTGTGTCTGCCCTGGAGAGAGTGGCATGGCGTCTGAGCTCACTTCCTCTTTCTCCCAGCATTCTGTTCTGTTTACTCCACCCACCTATGTTCTAACCTATCAGACCAAGCAGTTTCTTTGTTAATTAACCAATGACCTTCCTCCTCCATCATGAATATTTTTTATTAGGAAGCTTAAATACTCCAGAAATGTGTTCTCACTTCAGTTTTTAGTTGTCAAAATTTATCACTAAGAAAAAGGCAGTCGTTTTCTTAGGTTACACTCTAAGTGAACTAAGTCATAGGAAGAACCAGACTGGGAAAGGCAGGTTGAGGCAATGATCCAGCAGCGATGGATGCAGGACATGTTTTGAGCTCTTAGGCTGCAGTTGCTGTTGTTGATTCACTGATTCAGTGATAATCACAGAAAGAATTATTTGTGATTAGAATATTGAAAGTAACGTAGGTTCTCTGCATATATGTGACATGTTTATAGCTTCTCTTCGGACTCCTAACAGTGGGAGCAGGGACTGTGTCTTATTCCTTTACTGTTTTTTTGTGACTCTATTCCTTATACTGGATTGTCCTGCCCAGATTCAATACAAAATTAGGTGTTTAATCTTAACTACAACTTGATATTCCATGCTTTTTCAATACCCATGAGAAGCTGGCTCTTTTCTGAATAGAAAGAGAAAAAGTGGGGGAGACAAGGAAGTTGGGGGAGAATGAGATGCAAGGAGGGGAAACTGATATCAGGATGTAAAAGACATGCATACATACCACATATAAAGCAGTTAATTTGATATTTTAATAGTGCTCTCAATCTTAATTTTATTGTTCTGTATGTGTGTACCTAGGTGTTTGTGTGTGCATGCATGCCTCTGTGCAAGGGGAAGCCAGATATTTATCTGTCATTTTCCAGGTACTATCTGCCTTTTTTTTAATAGTGTCTTTTAACATCCTGGAAATTACAAATTGGATTCAACTATCTGGATACTGAACCTTAAGAATCTGTCCAATTCTACCTATCCAGAACTAGGATTGGAAGTACATATGCCATATTCAATTTATTGTCTTGACTTTGCAAATCTTGATTTTTACTTCATTTGAGACGCCTCTCCAAAAAAATAAATCTTTGTCAATGTACTGAAATTAGTGAAGCTTGAAAAGCAAGAAACAGTTTAAATGAATTGCTTTCCTACATGAATAATAGGCATGCTCTTTAATGTGTCATAGCATTTCCCATCTGTGAAACCCTAGTGACTTAGGACAACTGGGGCTACATCCAGGAATTTTCCAACATGCTCAAGCTAAAAGTTCTACACTTAAATATCGTCTTTTGTGGACTTAAACTTGAATAACTTTTTGCTGTAGTTTTTTTTTTTTTTTTGAATGCGTGCTTTGTGAAGACTAATCTTGCTTAAAATATGGGCTACAAGCTTTGTGTTTCCTTGTTATCTACAATATCAACATGATAGTCTGTTAAAACAATAAATTGATTATTTTTAAATGAAATTGTATTTCATTTTAAATTTTATTTCTTTTCTTTCTTTCTTTCTTTCTTTCTTTCTTTCTTTCTTTTTTTTTTTTAATTTTCGAGACAGGGTTTCTCTGTAGCTTTTTTTGGTTCCTGTCCTGGAACTAGCTCTTCCAGACTAGGCTGGCCTCGAACTTACAGAAATCTGCCTGCCTCTGCCTCCCGAGTGCTGGGATTAAAGGCGTGCACCACCACCGCCCGACCTTCAAATTGTATTTCATTTTAAATTCTGTTAAAACAATAAATTGATTATTTTTAAAATGAAATTGTATACCGTTAAATTTAGCTCATTGTTTAATCAAGGCATTAAGAAAATATTTTTACATATAAGGTAGAACCATTTTAAAAAATTTTATCCAGAATTTTCATATATTATATTCTAGTCTGACTTCATCCCTCAGAAATCCTCCTGAATCCTTCCTATATCAACACCCAACAAACTCTCCACCTTTATTGCTCTCTCTCACTTTAGGAAACAAATAAATAAACAAAACTAATAAATAAAACCACAACAAACCAGAAATTTTTAAAGATAGAAGAAACACACACACACAAACATAAAAGCACGAAAGTCAGAAATAACAATATTAAATGAAAGGATCATTAAAATCAACACAAAATGCACAAACAAGGCAAAATGGTTCCAAAAATCTATCAAAAACAGGGTAGAGATATTTTTGTGTTGGCCATCTACGGCTAACTGTGGAACCTCACTTAAGTTTGGTTTATGTACCCAGTGATACTCCATTGGACAAAATTATTTCTCTCCTTTGCTAGTTGGAGTCAATTGAAGATAGCTTGTTGGTTAGGGATGGAAACTGAGCTCCACTTATCCCTCTTAGTGCTGAGACTTTCTAGTTTGAACTTGTGCAAGCTCTGTGCATGCTCGTGCTTGCCCCCACAGTCTATGCGAGTTCAAATGTGCATCTATCCTGTTACGTCCAAGATACACTCTTTCCTTGGTGTCATCCCTCCTCTCTGCCTGTTAAATCTTCTTCAATATAGCTCCATGGTCCCTCAGGAGAAGGATTTGATGAAGAAATTCCATTTAGGAATAAGTATTACAAACTATCGCACTATCTTCACATTGTCTATTTTGGATCTTGATTTTTGTTCCCATCTACTCGAAGAGGAAGCTTCTTACATGATGCCTAAGCAAGGCACTGAGTATATCTATGAATATAGCAGAATGTCAGCAGGAATCATTTTATTGCTGTGTTCCTTCAGCAGAATATTATTTTGTTTAACCCTAGGTTTGAGATCTATCCAGTCTCAGGTTATTGGCCAAACCAGCATTGTCAGCTATTCATTCTTTCTCATGGAGTGTGCCTGTGGCTCATCATAGAATGATTGGTTACTCCCATGTTGTTTGTGCTATTATTGTGCCAGCATATTCTATAAGAGGTCACTGTTGTAGCTCACAGGGATTGTAGCTGTGTTGGCAGTTACCTTTCTCTTCTTGTAATATGCAGAATAATTGCCAGTACTGTGAGCGCAAATCAGTTTGGGTGTAAGATTTACTTAGGTACCAACTTGCTTTCTCCATGTTCAATGGGATATGTAAGCATTGTTTTCAGGAACAGGGCCTTACAAATTAGTTTCTGGAGAGCATTCAATATTCTTGGAAATAGCTTGCTGCATTTAGGGTTTTTGTGTCTCTCCAGCTAATGACTCAACTAGACGTAAATCATTCATGGCACTGGTTATTTCACTTGGTGACAAAATGTGTCAAGCTAGGGCACCATCTCACCTGTTATTTAGAGAGTTCCATATATTTATTTCATGAATATTATGTATATATAAACTTTCTCTCATATATATATATATATATATATATATATATATATATATATATATATACGACCCCTCAAATTGGCATTAGTGTTGATTGACTCTATATTTCTTGATTATCCCACTCTTAAGTCCCCTCCCTGTTAAATCCTCCTACTCCAATATCCCTCCCTGTTTCTCCATAATCATATAATTTAATTTCCCTTCTTTGAGACTCCTCCATTATTCCTAGTCTCTTACTTTATTCCTAACCATTGCGGTTATGTGGATTGTAGCACATATTTTGAAGGCTTAAAATATAACACACACAGAAAAATAAGGTGTTTTCTTTTTTGTGTCTATATTACCTCACTCAGGATGATTTTCTTCTTAACCCCATCAATTTTACTTGTAGATTTAATAATTTCATTCTTTTAATTGCTGAATTATATTCCATGTATAAATATAACATACATGTTTCCATTCCTATCAACAATGAATGAATGTTCCCTTTCACCCCATCCTCACAAGCATGAGCTGTCATTTGTTTTATTGATCCTGGCTATTCTTACTGGGATAAGATGAAATCTCAAACTAGAATTGATTTGCATTTTTGCATTGGTTAAGGATGTTAAAATGTGTTTAGAAGTGCCTCTCAAACATTTGTCTTTCATATCTGAGTTCCTTCTGTTTAGTTGTCTACCCCATTTTGAATTGGGTCATTACTGGAGTGCTTCATATATTTTAGATATTAACTATTAGATGTACTAGAAACATTTTTTTCATTCTGTAGGCTGCCTCTTTTGTCCAAATAATGAAATACTTTACTGTACAGAAGTATTTTATTTTCATAAAGTCCTATTTATTAATTATTGTTCTCCGTGCTTATCTATTGATGACATGCTCAGAATCTGTTCTGAGTTCAACAGTATTTCTAACTTTCTCTTCTATCAGATTCAGGGTATCTGACCTTATGACAAAGTCCTTGATCCAATTAATGATAGGTTTTGTGTAGTGTGATAAGTAGATCTGTTTACACATAGCCATATACTTTGACCAGTATCATTTGTTAAAAGTTTCAAGATTTCTTCCATCCAATGTGGATATTTGGCTTCTTTGTCAAAAAAAAAAAAAAAAACCCATGTTGGAAGGACTTATCTCTTTAGCATCATTGATTTTAATCCCTTGATCAATCTATCTGTTATTATGTCAATACCATGCTATTATTATTACTATTTCTCTGTAGTAGAATTTGAGATTGGAGAGGCTGAAATCTCCAGCAGTTTATTTTTCATTTTATTATTCAGAATTTGTGTGTGCTTGGAGGAGGGGAGCAGCTGCCAAATAAACTTAAAATGGTCTTTTTATTTTCTGTGAAGAATTGTTGTGAAATTTTCGTGGGGATGAGGCTGAATTTATTTATTGTTTTTGGTTGGTTTAGTAATTGGTTTAACCAGTTACTCTATTTAACACTAATGATCCATGAGTTTGGAAGGTCTTTCCATCTACTCATGTTTTTGTTAATTTCCTTCTGCAATGTCTTAAAATTTTTATTATAAGACTTTTTTTCAATTGTTTGATTAGATTTATCCTTTATTTTTCTTTACTTTTGAGGCTATTGTGAAAGGCTTGTTTTCACTGATCCATTGATCAATCTATTTTTCATTTACAGAAAAGGCTACTTAGTGTTGTGTGAAGTGTTAATTCTGAATCATGCTACTTTGCTAAAAGTGTTTATCAGCTGTAGAAATTTCCTAGTGTATTGTTAAGGGTTTTATAAATAAAAGCATATCATTTGCAAATAAAAATACTTTGACATCTTTCTAATTTATATTTGCTTTAACTCCTTCAGTTATCATATTGCTCTTGCTAAAACAGCAAGTACTACATTGAAAAGGTATGAAGAGAGTGAAATACCATGTCTTATTTTGGGTTTTAGTGACAATGTTGTGTGTTTCTCTGCAGTTAGGTTCATTGTGGTTGTAGCCTTGCTACGTATTTTTTTGCTATGTTGAAGCAGGTCACTAGAATTTCTAGTCTCTCCAAGACTTTTATAATGAACAGATGGTGAATTTTTGTCAGAGGCCTTTTCTGCATCTAATGAGAATATCAGGTGGAATCTGTCTTTCTGTTTATGTGATGGATACAGTTTTAGAATTATGTATGTTGAAACATTCCTGTAAGACATGAATGAAGTCTACTTGATCATGATAACTGATCTTTTCAATATGTTCAAGATTCATTCTGTAAGTATTTCACTGAAAACAATTGAATCCATCTTCATAGGGAGATTGGATGCTAATTTTCTTTCTTTCTAGGGCCTTGAAGTGATTTAGGTATCAGGGTAATAATGACCCCAGAAAAATAATTTAAAAATGTTTCTTCATTTTCTATTTGGTAGAATAATTTAAGCAGTTTTAAATTAATTATTTTAAAGTCTGGTAGAATTCTGAACTGCATCCATCTTGTCCTAGATTTTTGTGGTTGAAATAGGTTTAATTATTGCCTTTATCTTTCAAGGGATTATATACCCATTAAAATTACTTATCTGATATTGAATTACCTTTGATAGATCTTATATATCAAAAAAATTACCTTTAGTTTTTTTCCAACTTGATGGATTAAAAACTTTTTAGTTCTTTGAATTTCCTCAGTGTCTGTTATAATGTCTCCCTTTTTATCTGAATTTTTATGTTTTTTTGAGATAGGGTTTCTCTGTAGCTTTGGAGCCTGTCCTGGAACTAGCTCTTGTAGGCCAGGCTGGCCTCGAACTCACAAAGATCCTCCTTCCTCTGTCTCCCAAGTGCTGGTATTAAAGGCTTGCACCACCACTGCCTGGCTTCATCTGAAATTTTACTAGTTTGCATTTTTTTTTCTCTCCATCCTTTCATTGTCTTGGCTAAGGGTTTATCTATTTTGTGGATTTTCTCAAAGAAATTAGTCTTTGTTTCATTTTTGCATTTTATTGTTGGTTGTCTGTTCCTATTGATCTTGAGTTTTATTATTTCTTGCCATCTACATTTTGTAATGTGACTTGTCCTTTTTGTTCAAGAGTTTTCAGTGTGTCATTAGATTGCTAACACGGAATCTCTCCACTTGTTAACTTAAGTGGTTAGTGCTATGAGCTTGTCTCTTACAGCAGCTTTCATTGTGTCTTGTAGGTTTGAATATGTTGTGTATTTGTTTTCATTCACTTCTAAAGTTTCAATCACCTTTTAAGTGGATTCCTGCTAACTAGTAAATGTTTTCATAGTTACCTGGAAATCTCTTTCTCAATTGAGCCTTCTCCTCTACTCCTCCATTTAAAGATCTAGTAGATTTGAGTTTATTATTGAGTTACCCTTTCCGAACAACTTAGAAACTGTTAGAACAAGACAAAATTCTATAGAACTAGACGAGAGTATAGCATACATTTCTATTTAATGTGCATTATCTGATGTTAAAGAACAAGTCTCTCTCTGTTCATCTGTTGCTTACAACTTGTCATTTACTTTGTCCTGTTATGGAAAAGCAAAACATAGATGTCAGAGTTGTTCCTGGAGAGTAAGAAATGGCACTAAAAACAATCAAGATTTGAGTCACTTTTTCTAATTTGCAGTTTAAAAAATAGAATAGCAACCAATTCCTGCAGCCAGAAAAAAAGGCTGGACACTTGCTTTACATCAGCATATATAGTATAAGAGGCCACACCCAAGTGGGTGGGTAATTTAAAGGCTACTGGTAGTAGGAATTCCTACAAAACCTCCCTCTTTTGTTTAAATACAAAAGTTCTAAGCCTAATACAAAGTTATATACAATAAGAAAAAATATCAGGCATAAAATATAGAATTACAACCAGCATAAATAATACCAAGCAAGAAACATACACTAAATGTTTCAATAATTATCCTATCTTAATGAGTTTAAGTCTTGTATAATAAAAACTTGGCCAAGTCATGAGAGGAAAATAACTACAACTCTCTAGTCTTCAGCCCCAAGAAAGACTTGAGGAGGGAACTATTACTTGAGTAATCAGGAAGAGCAATCAAACAACTTCCAAAATATGCAAAAAAAAAAAAATAAATAAAAGAGACAACTGGCTACCTGGGCAAAGTCTCATTTATAATGCTGGAGCAACCAACTTTGGCTAAGGCCTAGAGTAACTGACAGACTATTTTCAGAGAAAGGGAGTTCTTTAAAACCATCTTACCTGTCTTGGTAAGATTTAACAGTCTTTTTTCTTATATCCTGCTTTTCCTATCTGGACATTATGCATTTTGTCAGTGGTCAATGCATGGAGAGTTCCTTGCCCAAAGGCCAGTTTTGTCAAGAAAAAAAAAAAAAAAAAAGCTCCAAGCTCCAAGTGGAGTGTCTTCTGTGCTCAACATTTTCTCAGGAATAGATTGGTGCTGTCAGGAGCAATTGTGTCTCACTTCAACAGAACCCTAAGTTATTTAAATGCCATATTCTACAACTCTTTGAAGTGGTTGAAGATTACCTATACATGCAAAATACAATCTCTATGTATCTGAAAAACCAAATTAGTCTAACTATAGGTATCAAAAACATAGATGACTATTGATCTATAATTCTTAATACCTATAAAACTTGAAGACTAAGGTTTCATATTAGAATATTAAACCATCTTTAAACAACTGTGCAACAAATGAGGACAATGACCTCAAAATATAAACAATGTATAAGTATCTTGATAAGAGGTAGAAATGTTTATTGCAATATGATAAGTGTATCCTAAAATTATATTAATATAAAAATATCTTAAGTAGAGGTAGAAGCTTGCATGCATACAATATGAAAAAAATGGCTTTGCCTCAGTATATAAATATTGTAGATATATGCAAATATGTATGAACGTATTCAATATTATTTAAGCTTGTATCAATATACAATAATCTATACCAATATGTATTGCATATAAATAATAGCTCACAATTATTCACTCCATTACTCACTATTATTATTACTGTGAGTAAGCTTACACTAATCTATTATCCCATCCTATTTTTCCCCCTTTTTTTTCAAAGAGATCATTGAGTTTACATAAATTACCCAACCCCAAACCCTATAACATTTATAATCAATCCCTATATGATGTCTCTAACTCTGAGGACAAACTTTGTTGGGAGAGGGGATGTCATTTTCTAGAATCACTTCAGGTTGTCATGGGCGTGATGTTCTTTCTATGGGATCCTGTGAAAGTGAAATGGTGGTTAAGTTCCAAGATTACTGTTTGGTATAATTACAAATAGTCTCTGGGTATTAGGTAGGGTTTTTCTGAGATTCCTATGTGAAGTTCTTGCCAGAATGTTGTAATAAATTACACCATTGCAACTAACAAAGTTGGAACCCTCTTGAGAAGCTGGTACTCAAAACAGGTTTTATAATAGCACTATCAGCATCATGTCATCATATCAACCAGCTGGAGTTGTTGTTGTGGGGCCCTATCTTCTTCCTGGAAACTTCAAAGATTGATTCAGGAAAATTTAATGTTCAAAGTGAAAAACTTAAACATTATTTAATGGGCATATACAGACATAAATATTCAGTGTAAGGTATGATAGAGACAAAAATATGTATGAAGAAAAGCAAATTTTTTCTCTAAATACTTACTTCTTTCTGTCCCATACCAGATGGCTCTAGACTCTTGACATGAGACAGAAACTCTGATTTTTTTCTTTTAAAAACATGCTAGGATTTAGAAAATGACAGAGCTGTTGTCCAACTCCAAAGCAAGCTCAATATATGTATGTTTTTATCACCTGTCCTTATAAGACATATTCCTTTTTCTTGATGTTCCTTAGTTTTCTTTCTGTTAGCATCCAAACTTCCAAGTTCTCTTGAATTTCTGAAGATGTGTATTTTCCTGTAAAGACAAGAATAGAGCCCTACCCCAAACCTGTATGGTTTCCTTATCACCTATATGGTTGTCACTATCGTCAATGATCTTTTGTTACTCTTTATTAAGAGATTTCTCTTTTTCAAAGTGAATCTTTATTAATTTTGATGGTATCGATAGTATTTCTTCTCCTGTGGAAACAAGAGCAAAACCCATCCCCAACATAGCATATCTCCTGACTTCGATTTTGAGATCAGCATATTCTTGAAATACACTGGCTGATTTAAATCAGAAGACTTTTCTATTATCCAATGTTTCTCTGGTGCTGTTGTTCCTTTCTCATTAGCAGTAAGAAAATTCAAGTTTAATAAAGCGTTATGTAATCTAGTTCTGGGTGTAATGTCTATCGCTTTCTGTTGGTTTAACATATCCTTTATAGTTTGATTTGATCTTACTGCAGCTGCCTAACCTGTAGAATTTTGTGGTATACCTGTAATATGCTTTATATTATAATAAGCAAGACACTGTTTTATTTTCTTAGAGACATTCATTTGACCATTATCTGTCTTTATTTGTGCAGGTATACTCCTGATAATCATAACTTCTAATAAACGTATGTTTACTGAATCAACCTTTTCTGAGCTTAAAGCAGTTGCCCATTAAATTTTTAATTAAGTGTCAATGATGTGGTGCACATATTTTAATTTTCTAAATACTGTAAAGTGGAACACATCCAAATGCCAGATTTTATCCCTTTGAGTATCTTTTGGGTTAGTCCCTGCAGGTAGAGGTGTTTATAGAAAGAACAAGTAGGACATCACTTTATAATCTCCTTAGCTTGTTGCCTTGTAATAGAAAACTTTCTTTAAATCTTTGCTATTGGTGTGGTGTTTCTTATGAAATTCTGAGGCCTGCAACACATATTCTGCATTACCTTTTGCTAGAGGAACTGGGAGACCCATATGGGATAAGATGTGGGTTATGTATATGGGACAAAGCCTATTTTTTATTAGATCTTGAACCAGTATAAATAATGAAGACAATTCTGTTTTATCTAGTATTTTCAGTGGGTTCAATATTCAAAACAACTCTTTCTGCATATTGTGATTCAATATTTATATTTGATGTTCTTTAAAATCCCTTAACACCATGAGAATAACATATAATTCTGTGTTTTAGAATAAATTATAAGGGATTTTGATGTGGGAGTGTCATGTATCAATCGGCTGATTTCATTGGTTAATTAATAAAGAAACTGCTTGGCCTGATAGGTTAGAACATAGGTGAGTGGAGTAAACAGAACATAATGCTTGGAAGAAGGGAAGTTAGGGAGATGCCAGGCCTCTCCTATCCAGGGCAGATGTGATGAAGCAAGCTTCCAGGTAAGACATGCTGAATCATTCCCGGTAAGACTGATGCTACACAGATTACTAAATATGGGTTAGGCAAGATATGAGAGTTAGCCAAGAAGAGGCTAGATATAATGGGCCAGGCAGTATTTAAAAGAATACAGTTTCTGTGTAATTATTTCGGGGCATAAGCTAGCTGGGAGGCCTGGAGCAGGGTGGCAGGAACGCAGCCCACAGCTCCATCTACAGGTTTTGTTCCACCTTAGTTAATCTTTCTGATTTTTAACCTGCCTTCCATGATTTCTTTGCATCAGTATAAAATGTACAGGCTCCAGATATTGGAGCATCATGAACAATTTCAGGATGAATCCGAGAAGTTCTTGTTATTAGGTCAAGTCTTTTGCTTTTAGGATAATTAGCACAAGAAAATTGCCATGGTTCATTGTCCTCCAATATGTTTTTTTTTTTTCATCAGTAGTAAAAGGCACTATAATCTCTTTGGAGACAACACCTGCTAATTAACAAAGTTTTAATTTATGTTTTACAATTAATTCAGAGACTTTTTTTCACATCAGATTTTAATTTTTTACTTTGTTTTTATGATAAAAAGATCCATTCTAATATAATATCATCCCTCTGCACTAAAATTCCTGTGGGAGAAATTGTGGAAGGCAATATAACTAGAATATTATTGAGATTTAGATTCACCTTATCCACATGTGCCTTCTGTAATTGCTCCTCAACAATTGTCAATTCCTTTTCCTCTTAAGTTGTTAATTTTCTGGGACTATTCACGTTTTTATCACCATCTAAGGTTTTGTTTCAATGAATTATTAGATCAGGTGTTATCCCAACAGTCAGTCATAGACTGGGAATGTCTCCTAACAATCTTTGAAAGTCATTAAGAATCTGCAACCATACTTTCCTAATTTGTGCATTTTGTGTTCTAATTTTCTGTAAACCTATTCTATAATGTAGATAATAGACAGAATCTCCTCCTGTATTTTTTTCAGGAGCAATTTGTAATCCCCATTTTGGCAAAACTTTCTTATTTTATTTATTTATTTATTTTTGGTTTTTCAAAAAAATATTTTTTTATGTAATTTTTAGTAGTTTTCGAGCCTGTCTTGTAACTAGCTCTTATAGACAACTCTGGCCTTGAACTCACAGAGATCTGCCTGCCTCTGCCTCCCAAGTGCTGGGATTAAAGGCATGCCCCACCACTGCCTGGCATCACAAATTCTTCTAAAGTACCTATGTTTGAATCAGATAGCAAAATGTCATCCATACAACAGTAAATTCTAGACTTAGAAATTTTTTACGTATTAATTCCAGTGGCTGATTAACAAAGTATTGGCATAGGGTGGGACTATTGAGAATTCCTGTGGGAAGACAATCTACTGTTATCTCCTAGTAGGTTGATATTTATTATAAGTAGGCACTATGAAGGCAAATTTTTCTCTGTTTTTTCTTATAAAGGTATAGTGAAGAAACAATCTTTCAAATCAATAGCTATGAGATGCCATCCTTTTGGGAATAGAGATAGCAGAGGAATTCTGGATTGTAGAGTGTCTATAACTTGAATTGCTTTATTGAGAGCTCTTAGATCTGTCACCATTCTCCACTTACCAAATTTCTTTTTTTTACAATAAATACAGGAGAATTCCAGAGGCTGGTTGATTTCTTCAATATAGTGAGCATCTAGTTGCTTCTGTACTAGCTGTTCTAAAGCCTGCACTTTATCTTCTAATAATGGCCACTGTTTAACCAATATTGGTTTCTCAGTTAACTGTTTTAAAGGTAGGGCTATTGGTATGTCTAAAGGTTTTCCAGTTCCTTTGTATTCTTGTACAGCCTGAAAGGATGGTGACCTTTGTATATAGTACCTTATAATATCTTTCCCAGAATTATGAGTTCCTGGAACTGTAGGAATGTTAATCTGGGTATTCCATTGCTTTGGTAAGTCACAACCCCATAAATTCACTGCAATATTATCCACATATGGTGTCAGCTTTTCCCTTTGTCCTTCTAGCCCTATGCATTCAAACCATCACGCACTTTGTTTAACTTGAGATAGGGTTTCAATTTCTAGTAATTGAACATCTCTCTCTTGAAGAGGTCAATTTAGATGCCAAGATTTTGGAGTAATGATACTCACATCCATAACTGTGTCTATCAAACCCACAATTACAATGCCATTTATACACACTCTTAACTTTAGTCTTTGATCATTTATAGAAGTTTGTAAGAATAAAAGTTTCCTATTTCCTACTGAAATCTTTGTTTTGTCCTCCCTGCTTATTCCATTATCCATAACAGTATGGTCTTTTAAAGAAAGCTCTGTATTTTTAATATTTCTGGTGAGAGATGTCCTCTACAGTAACTGGGAATGATTGGACCAATTTTCACTTGGAGGCCTGCAAGTGCCCCCCCCCCAAGGAGTTTCCCTATGGTATTGGATTGCCCTGTCTATCTTTTGTTGATCTGCATTCATTGGTACAATATTGGCCCTTGCCACACCTTCTACATATACCTGGAGGCTGAGTACTCCCATTCTTGCCATTCCCAGAGGAGATATTATTAAGGAATTCCTTGTCTACAATACCTTCTCAGATGTTTTATTCTACCACAAGCAAATTATTTGGCATTTTGATGTCTCCTCATTCCTTTGGAAATTGTTTCTCCTGCTTCAAATTCAGTATTATAGTCAAATGTCTCAATGTTCATTGTATGCAGGATCTATTCACTCATTGGTGCTAATCTAACCTTTAAAGACCCAAGTATCTTTTTGCATTATAAGTTGGAATTTTCAAAAGACAGAGATTCAAAAATTACTCACCTAGCATCTGTATCTATTATTCCTACTTGTACTGCCTTAGTTAGTCTTTGTAAAAAGTCACTAAAGAGTTTTCTCTGGCCCTGTTCAACCCTCATATATGATTCAACTTATTTCCTATTTCATGAATCCTGGCCCAAGCATTTATGCCTGTTTGTGGCATAGGGACAAGATTTGTCCATCATAAAGAGCTTGAGCTTGTGGGTTAGCATAATTGCCCTCACCAAGAATTTGATTTTGGGAAGTCTCAAGTCCTTTTGCTTTTCCCTGTTATTCTAAAGTTTTACCCTCTTCTCTGAAATAACATTTAAACATCAGTTGAAGCCCGTCATCCAGGGCTGCTGAAACTAACTGAAGTCAGTCATGTGGTTTCGCTTTAATGCTAGAAGTCTATGTCTTTATCATCTTCCTAACAAATGAAGAATTCAAGCCACAAATTATGACAGCTTGCTTAATATATTTTAGATCATTCATTTCTATAGGTATCTATCTACCTTCTTTGGATCCCTTTAAGCCTTTGGAACTTGAAATGTTGTCAGAGTAAATTGCAAGGTAGGAAGCTAAAAATGTGAATAAGTCATCTCTGATGCTCCTGATAATGTTGAATCTTGTTTTTGTACCTTTTCCCTCTGCTCATCAGCTTGAATAATTTTTCTCAGTTATTTCAAATCTTTTTACTACTGTCTTTTCTAAAGCCTGAATCTCTTGGCTTCTATATATTTTTAGTAATTTCAATGAATGATGTAGTAGTGCCATATCAATCTGTCCCTTTCATTGGTTAATTAATAAAAAAAAACTGCTTGGCCTGATAGGTTACAACATAGGTGAATAAACAGAATGGAATGCTGGGAGGAAGAAGAAGTGAGGCAGAGGCCATGCCTTTCCTCTCCAGGGCAGACATGCTGAATCTTTCCTGGTAAGACTGGTGCTACACACATTACTAAATATGGGTTAGGCAAGATGTGAGAATTAGCCATTAAGTGGCTAGAACTAATGGGCCAAGCAGTGTTTAAAAAGAATACAGTTTCTGTGTAATTATTTCTTGGCATAAGCTAGCCAGGTGGACAGGAGCAGGGTGGCAGGAACGCAGCCCGCAGTTCCTTCTACAGAATGGCACCCAACGTGGGGCAACTGCTTCCACAAAAATCCTGAGACAGCTTGGGAAGTAATTCTAGAACAAAATGACAGCATTGTGCATGGTTTCTTGGTAGCAGCACTCTCTCGCATTTTTCTGCTTGCTAGAGGCAAGCAAGCACTCTCATATCAGAGAGGCTTCCTAACTCAGCTTTAGCTGCAAAACTCTACAGCTCTTTTAAAAGGTCCTGCAACAAAACACTTAAATGGTGTTGATGAAATGCTGAACGCATGCTTTTCGGTTTTCAGCCATAGCAGAAAAAAAGCTGCACCTTTTAAAATGCTGGTTTTCTGGGCTATCCAGTCAGGGCAAACTCTGACTCTTTCAAGCAGGCGGTCCTGACTATGGAGCTTTTGAGTGTTGCTTAATACTGTTGCAGATTGCTTGCTGGCAGGGACCTTGAAATGCCACAGAATTGTGGCAATAAAAATGGCTACAGCAGTACCTTGCCACGAGGCTGGAAATCTAAGGAATGGGCTGGATCTAGCCGGCAAAGCCACAGCTTTAATTCTACCCATATTGCTCAGTAATTTAAAGACTCCTGTAGTCAGAAAAAGAGAGACAGATACAGTAAAGAGAGATTCAAAGACAAAGAAAACCTCAAAATGATTTACAGTGTGTTAAAAGTATATGCAGGCTAAAAGTTAAAGTTCTTAAAGTAAAAAACAAAAAAAAAAGGAAGAAAGAGAGTAGTTGGGTGTGGTAGTACCCACCTTTAATTCCAACACTTGGGAAGCAGAGGGAGATTGACCTCTGAGACTTCAAGGGGCAGAGGTAAATTGACCTCTGTGACTTCAAGGAGTGGTAGAACACACCTTTAATCCCAGTGCCTGGAAGGCAGAGACAGACAGATCTCTGAGAGTTCAAAGACAGCCTGCTCTACAGAGTTATTCCAGGACAAAGATATACAGAGAACCTGTCTCAAAAAATAAAAGTAAAAGAAATAGAGGTTAAAATAAAGCCACATAAGGATGGAAAATACACAGAGAATCTTTATACTGTATGCTATTATGGTCTCTTTGAATTGTTTGAATGCTGAGGAAGGAGCAACAGTTGCTAAAAGATATTTGTTTATAAATGCTGTTGAACTAATCCAAGATAGAGATTTTGAAAATACCTTGATTTCAGAATTTGGATCTAAGGATATGATACTTTGGAAAAGAGATTCTTCTTTTGTTTTCACAGAGGATGAGACCCTATGGATTGCTTCTATCCCAATATGGTATGATAGACCATGTTCTCCCAAAAGGTTGCTGTGAATACCCTCAAAATATTACTTTGTTCAACTGCTGTCTGAGATGAACCTAGCAGACAGGTTATCCTATAAAATACCTGAATAACAGCGCCCCCTTTCAGCAGGAAGCAGTTTGGAGAGAAATAACTGCTCCCATATTTCCATACATTGTTTATAAATGTTCTTTTACATTTAAAGGGGGATATGATATAGATATGAATAATTTGCACTGGTATAAATCTTGGTTTATTGATACAAGTTTAAGGTCAGTTTTGTTATATGTATATGTATTTCTGACCTTGATTAAGGTATTGTGATTGTATAGTTCATTTGAAAATGTAATGTATATAGGTTTTTAATGGATAATTATCAATAATAGTCAAGTTTGTAGTCATGTTAGTTAGATTTTCTAGATGTACATACAAATATTTTAGATAGGCATTCTTCATATCTTTCAAAGATTATAGAATATGGCATTTAATGTTTTAATAACTTAGGACTTTTCATGACAATGAGACATGTCTGCTCCTGACAGCACCAGCTACTTCAAAAGGAAGATGGGCATTGAAGAGGCTCTTTATGGAGTTTGATAGCTATTTGGGCAAGAAACTGCTCTTGCCTGGACTATTGCATAAACTGGACACAGAGAACCTGCAGAGAGAGGACTACTGAACTTGCTTAAAGGTGAGATGATCTTTTGGGGTTCCTGATTCATGAAGAAGTCTGTGAGACATTCTGCAGGACACAGAATATAGTGATTAAACTGATTCTGACATTTCCTGCTTCATGGAAATGTCTCTGGATACTATGGGCCTGTAGGCCAAAGATGAATACCCCAATGGTACAGAGGAAATTTGGGTGACTGTCCAGGCAGCAAGATGTTTCTGTCATTTCTAGGGTTTGGAAGTTGCTTATTCTTGTTTACTTAGGTAATATTATATCCTTCTGGAGTCTTTGATGGAGTTGAAGAATGGTTAGTTATAGTTATAGTTTTCCTTTGTTATGGTAAAAGATAAAATAGATATAAATATTATAACTGTTATTCTTACTTGATAAATGTTATATGTAATTTTGATATGTTAAAGCCTTCCTTTTTTTGTTTAAACAGAAAAAGGGAAAATGATGTGGGAGTGTCATATCAATCTGTTGCTTTCATTGGTTAATTAATAAAAAACTGCTTGGCCTGATAGGTTAGAACATAGGTGAGTACAGTAAACAGAACAGAATGCTGGGAGGAAGAGGAAGTGAGGCAGAGGCCATGCCTCTCCTCTCCAGGGCAGACGCAATGAAGCAAGCCACCAGGTCAGACATGCTGAATCTTTCCCAGTAAGACTGGTGCTATACAGATTACTAAATATGGGTTAGGCAAGATGTGAGAATTAGCCATTAAGAGGCTAGAACTAATGGGTCAAGCAGTGTTTAAAAAGAATACAGCTGCCGGGTGGTGGTGGCACACGCCTTTAATCCCAGCACACGGGAGGCAGAAGCAGGCAGATCTCTGTGAGTTTGAGACCAGCCTGGTCTACAAGAGCTAGTTCCAGGACAGGCTCCAAAGCCACAGAGAAACACTGTCTCAAAAAACCAAAAAAAAAAAAAAAAAAAAAAAAAAAAAAAAGAATACAGTTTCGATACAGTTTTGATGTAATTATTTCGGGGCATATGCTAGCCAGGCGGTCGGGAGCAGGGTGTCAGGAACGTAGCCCACAGCTCCTTCTATAATTGTACAATTGAGGCACCTAGGCTCTAATCCTCATTCAGCACATGTGGTTCCAATGTCTGAAGTTTTTCCTTTAAAGATGACACCTTATCCTTGGACATTATCTGGATAGCATGCAGATTGCCATCCTGGAGAGATAATTTCTCTACTAACCTATCATAAAATTTTAACAAATTTTGATTTTCAAATTCAACAGTATGAATTCTTTAAGATTATTTCTCAGTATCTTTTGACATGGATTAAATTTTGTCTGTCAAATTAACATTACCCTTTTCAATAGTATTAATTTTTTCAGGTAACTTTTGATTTTTGATGATATTAATCCTGCCAGCAAGCTGTTTATTATTAGTTGGTAAAGACTTAATCATTTCTAAAAGTCCCTCTTTCTTAGCTCTGTTATCAAATCATTTTCTTAGGGATATAATATGAAGGAAAAAACCCAATATCCAATAAATGGATGTATCACCATAACCATATAAGCCTTGCAAAATACAATCCATAGTATTAGCAAAAAAGTTACTAAAAGTTTTAATGGTAATGTTGCCTGTCATTATATAACTTTCAAGTTTATTGATTTATTAATTACCTGGTGTAAAATACAGTAAAAATTTTTAGGTGCAATAATCTCTTTTGTCCTGCAGATGTTGTGGTTGCAGACTCATGACCAGTGGCACAGTTCTGAGCCTCTTCATCCTGGTTTCCTGCCTTGTTGCTGGGTAAATGCTAAGAAATATGTTTTGCTTGACAAATTAAAAACAATTAAATCAATTCCATACACAGAGCAAGAAGCCTCGAATTCAGGAGCCAAAAGTATAAACCAGAAGTTGTGCAAGTTGCCAGGCAGCAGGGAATGCTACAGGGAATGCCACAGTGGGTGTGGGTGGCATGCATGTGTTTGAGAAATTTCCAAGTTGTCACACGTAGTTAGCTCCACTGTGGTGGGGGTTTTACAAAAAAAAAAAATGCTTAGTAGGTAAAAGCAAGTTAAGCTGGTAGGAGTGAGAGACTTTCTGGGCTGTGGATTTTTTAGGTCTTTAAGCAGATCCACCCGATAGGTATGGAGTTGGGATCGATGTGAAGTGCTAGATGAAGAAGGATGCTTAAAAGAAATATCATACTAGCTCAGAATTAAGTATAATAGAGGGTTATTCATTTAAATGTAGACTCACAGATCACATTCCTCTATGAGGGATAACAACCGAATCCTGCAACCAGAAAAAAGGCTGGATGCAGGCTTTACATTGGCATATATAGTATAAGAGGCCAAGCCTAAGTGGGTTGGTAACCTAAAGGCTACTGGCAGTAGGAATTCCTACAGGATTTTACTGTTAGAAGGTATGGTCTCTGTCAACAAGAAACAGATTTTAAAATATTCTAGAAGCATATCTTATGTATGACCTCATGGATGACTGATGGTGCAAATTCAGTCTGAATTACATATTGCTGCATGTTGTAAATGTTCTTAGTTCTAATCACATGAAAATCTGGAATGGTTTCCTGCTTATGTATTGTAGTAGCTAAATCTTAGAATCAGATGTTCTTTCTCTTCTCCTCTCCTGTCTAGTCTCCTTCTTCTCCTCTTTTTCTTCCCTACCTACCTTGTATGAGAGAACCCAGAGTCTTGTAAAATGTAGGGAACTACTGTTTTAGAAATCTACCTATTTAGCTCCAAGTACAGATTTTTCACTTTGTTTTGTGTATTGGAGATTGTATGTTGTCAGTGTGACCCTGTAGAGATCAGAGAAAAACTTATATGGGTCAGGTGTTTTCTTCCACTATGTAAGTTCTAGGGATCAAAGTGTGCTCTCCAGACTTGACACAAAAATCAAGCACTTTTTCCTACTGAACTATTGGCCCCTAAATGTAGAGTTCTTGAGGGGACAGCCTTTGGAGACTTGATCTTAAGTGGAGTTTCAGGTGAATTTACCTATTTTATTTGAGTTCTCTGCACTTGCTGAGAAAGTCATGTTTGCCATAATCAATGAAATATTGGAAGTACAAAATATAGCCTGTGGTGCATGAAAGACAAATGAAATTTTAAGATGTTTGACAACTAAATTAACAGAATAATGAAAGCAGAATATTCCGTGACTGTGCTTGTTTGTACTATTTTATAACATTATCTATATTTCATCTGCAAAGTAAATGCAAAATCTTTGTGTGCATATAAGAAACACAAAGGAGATGGTTGCTATAATTAGTAAGAACCAGATTATATGCAGTTTCTGGATTTAAATAGAAGTATTCTTTTTTTATGCAGGATACATTGGAGGCAATTAACTAACTTTGGAAGGACAATAAATCTTTATTGAGATATGATTCTTGATACTTGGAAAAATCTTTTTCAGGTAGTAGCATCTCCAATGGAGTCACATATTACCCACAAAATACCCATGAATTATACAGATCAATATGGACTATGGTCAAATGACTACATTCATATTGTAGGAAGGCAAAGCAAAATTATTATAATGTTACTTAAAAGAAAAATAGTACAGACATTTTCATGATAGTAGAATTCATCAATCAAGCTTCTTTTTTAAAAATGATCTTGGTGCAATCTGAAATCTCAAACATATTTATTTATTCAGTCTTGCATCTGTCAAATCTTTCTGATTGTTCAGAAACTGTGTATACCACAATGCTCTCTCCAGAAGGAAGCTGGATCAGCCACTGGAACTATGGACCTGTTACTCAGCTTATATCACCTGCCTCAGCTCCCTTTGCACAAATGTCCCATTGAGATGTAGTGGAGTCATGACTGAGCTAGAAGACTTCTGTCAACAGGGAAATAATTCTAACAGTACCTACAACTTAAAGAGAAGTTGACTCTAGTGGTTAAATTCATTTTCACTAGCTCTTTACTTTCTTTTCAATTGTTCTAAATTCTGTGATGCTGTTCTTATATAATTTTATGTGTTGTATAAAAGAAAAATCTCCCTTCTGGTTTGTTGTCAAACACTTTGCCTTGGCTTGTGTTTACTCATTCATTTATTTAATGTTTTATAATTTGATTCATTGTGGAACTTATATGTGTGGTTATTCTTCCTTTCATAAGTTTTAGTTCACTGATATTAATTCTAATATATTATTTTTCCCAACAGTTTTCTTGCCATAGGATTTGGATACATTTATTTTCATGTTTATTTGGTTCAAAATGCCTTCTAACTTTCTTTGTGAAATTTTATTTAAATTTGAATAACAAGTTAATTTCTGATTTTCAGGAAAAAAATACAAAACAAGGAAGGAAAGAAAGGCTGGAGGTGAATGTATAGAACAAGAGGCAGGACATATAAAGAATAGAAGGGGAACATATATAGCTAAAGGAAATATAGTTTGTACCTACTAGAAATGAATTAGAACTGAAATGTTGACTATTTTGAAATTATTATAGCCAAAATTAAAGTAAAAAATAAAATATATTAAATGCCTTAATGGACAAAAATGTGCACTGTTCAAACAAATAGGGAATATAAACAGAATAAATGGGATGAGAGAAAATGAAAGTACACTGTTGCAGATTTGAAGAGTTTGTTTAAATGTTATGAACCAAAATAGGTGTTATATCAGAAGAAATTTATCACAGTAAATTCCAGGAAAGAAAAAAGAAATGAAAAATTAGACTAGAACATTAAACTCCCTGAAACTATTTTTAACATGTCATATATTAATAGTGATATAGTAAATGATAAAAATAGAAACAGAAAGAGTAAATACAAGCAAGGATATCATATTTGAATGGCAGAAAATTTAGGACAGTCTCTGCAGTGGGCAAGAACAGGGTAGAGGGCATAGAAGGAAAAACAAAGATAAAAAATTTATCAGGCTTCTTTGCAGATGCAATCAATGTAAGGAAGATGAGAATCCTGAAAGTGTGCTAAGTTAACCACAGAAAGAAAGCCATTCTTCCTAGATCTTAATATACAGCAAACCTCAGCACTAAAAGTAGCAACAGTAAAATCACTTTGTAAGAAATAGTAAAAAGAGTGCTGTTACACAGAGAAACTGTCTCAAAAAAAGAAAGAAAAAGAAAATAGTAAAAAGAAATCCTAAAGAGACTAACATATGACTTTGTAGACTATGCTAACCTCAAACTCACAGAGATCTACCTGCCTCTGCCTACCTGAGTGCTGGGATTAAAGGTATGTGTTACCACTGTCTGGTTTGACATTTTTTTTATATCCTTGATTAATTAACCTTTTGCCCTCTCCCTTTCTTTCCCTATCATCCCCCCATTTTCCTACCTACACATTTCCACTCTTTATTTCTCCTTTCAAGTTCAAATCCGTGTCTCTACCATGCTCCACTTTCCATAATGTGGCAAAGTCATCAGCAGTAACATGGTGTTGGAGTCTTCTCTGTGTGCTGTGATTACCATTAATGAATAAAGAAACTGCCTTGGCCTGTTGATAGGGCAGAACTAAGGTATGTGGGGAGGACTTGACTGAATGCTGGAAGAATGAAGAGTGGAGTCAAGAACTGCCATATATCTACCACCTGACAAACTTCACTGTTAGGCCACGACCTTGTAGTGATATACAGATAACTAGAAATGGGTTAAACTAAGATGTAAGAGTTAGCCAATAAGAAGTTAGAGCTACCATGTAGCCCGGACTGTCCTGAAACTTGCTATGGAGACCAGGCCAGCCTCACAGAGATCCTCCTGCTTCTGCTTCCAAGTGCTGGGAAGAAAGGCGTGCAGCACCACTCCCAGCCTCTTTCTCATATTTCTTTCTTTTTTAGAAGGAAATGTTTGTGATAGTAAAGAGCAGGCCTTTGTCTTTGGTAAAATAAAATTTGGAAAATAAAAAAAAAAAAAAAAGAAGTTAGAGCTATTGGGCCAAGCAGTGATTTAATTAATATAATTTCTGTGTAATTATTTTGGTTCTGGGTGGCCGGTCAGGAAGAACAAGCAGCCCCCTCCTCCTATAATAACACCCACCTGTGAGTTCTATTAACTACAATAATGACTTACTAGGCAAAATGTGTCCTGTAGTTCAAATTTAGCATGTTATATAGATATGAGTACCATGCCACTAGTAAGAATTCTTACACAGTTCTATATATACTTCCACTATGGTTATCTTCCCAAGATCTACAGTTGATTGACCCATCAACAACTATCCATCAACTAGAAGGGGCCGATAGTGCTCCCAGTTCTCAATAAATGGGCAGTTGACAATTGAGAGATGTATGTCATTTGTCATTATCATCAGTGGTGTAACTATTTCTCAACTGCATTTCCTCCAGTAAATAACTCTCCACTGAAATTGGAGCAAAAATTAAATTTTCTGAGTGGATGCTAAGATAAAACATTATAATGTAAAAGGAAGGAGCATAGGAGAGACAAATGCATGAAAATAACGACAATTCATATATCCCTGCAGTTCTGCCTTTTTTCTGTATTGACATATCTTCACCTTCTCCAATTAAACTTTCAAACAGTTGAAAGCAAAAAAAAAAAAAAAACTTCACTAATATTGAAAACTAAATCCATACAAATTAATGGAGAATAATTAAACTATTAAAAGAATTTAGAGAAAGAATAAAATGCTTAGATTAGAAAGCTAGACATGTGGAACAGAGGAAAAAACATTCAAGAAGTAAATAAATAGTAAGAAATTGAGAATAGTCAATTAGAAGGTAATTACAAATTATTAAATAATATAATAATGTTGTATGATAGACACAAATTAGTTTTAGATATGTACATACCATTTAGATATATTTAGACATTCAAAGGCTAAACTGACACTTAAATTAAATTATATCGAATGTTTAAAGTCACAACATAAACAATAACACAAAACAAAAGCTAAAATAAATAAAGAACAAGACCAACATTTTTAAAATTGAATTTCTGCAAATATGAAGACCAACACAACTCTACTAGCAATGATGCCAGTATGAGTATTCTCCACATGCACTCCACACCAGGCTGTTAGAACGCCAGGAAATTCCAAGTTACACAGTACATCAAGAAATGTTTTATGAGTTGTGCACTCCAAAGATTGATTATGTTCAGTATGCTACCATCGCAAACTTTGGGAGCCCACACAGTCACTTGAGTTTTTATTTGCTATGCATTAATTGACTAAATTACATCAATTGCTAAATAAGGTATCACTGGTTACAGTAAGTAGATCTGCCACAAATTCCCTACAGAGACAGGGAATACTGCTATATTGTTATACTGTAATCTCATTTCATATGTGCACAAGCACTCACACGTGCATCCACACACACACAATTCAACATTAGCAAATCCACATCAACATGATATCATCAAAGATGTCTGTGATTCCCTAAATAACTATGTTCAGTTACTAGTTATCTGCTAATCTACTATGTTTGGACAGCTTTGGAAGTCTCCAGATCTGCAAGCTTACTTTATAGCTGAGACTTTTAAAATATAATATTTTATTAATTCTTTCAGAATTTCATGCAGTATATTTTGATTATGTTCATCCCTACTCCTCTTTCCTTCCAAGATGACCTAAAAGAATCCTTGTGCCTTTTACTTAAAGACACACTTGTACATTTTAATGAATTCAAAACACTCACATCATAGTTTAAATAAAAGGATTCAGATGGTTTAATCTGAAAAACAGAAGGAAGAATAAAGTGGGGGGTAAAAAACAGAGTTTATAGGAGCTGAAATAATTGTACAACGGCTGGGGAGATGGCTCAGCGGTTAAGAGCATTCATTGCCTGCCCTTCCAAAGGTCCTGAGTTCGATTCCCAGCAACGACATGGTGGCTCACAGCCATCTGTAATGTGGTCTGGTGCTCTCTTCTGGCCTGCAGGAAAAAAAATTATTCAACATGACAAGTCTAGGTACGAATCTTGGTAATTCAGACATCAACATTAGCTGAACACAGACACTGTACAGTCTTGTGTTGCCATTTGTGCTAACTAAAAAACATGTGGATCTTGTAATTTCTCTTACAGGATATTCACTTTGCTGCCATTATAACAACTCTGTAAAAAGAACCTTTTCAAACCTAGAGTTGTATATCATACATTACCTATTAAAGCTTACAAGAATTAACATTATAACTAATGCTTCATGCCTGTGTGCATTTACTTTCTTTAAGGCTGAGAAGGAAGGTTCATTTAAGGATATTTCAATTTTAGGATTACAGAGTAATGACCAGTCTTTCCTTAGGGAGAGATATGTTGCTTCATAAAATTTTATTTTAAAAGTCATGTGCCATATAGAGTTTTCATATGCAACTGATATCAATTTGGAAATATGCCCATATTTTCTCCCTACCACATGCTGTGCTTTTTTATTTTTTCTTAATAGTCAGATTTATTCTTCAAGACCCAGAGTTTATCAAACAAGCTCTCCTCATCTCTCATAGCCATCTGGATTCAGACTTCAAAGAAGGAACTTACCATCATGAAACGTTATTCATGGAAAACAAAGATCTGAGATTAAAGCAAAGAAGGACCGATTTCATATTAATGACAGCCAAGTTAAGCTCACAAAGAGAAGACTCCTTTCCAGGACCTCCTATTCATCCCAAGATTCATCATATTTTTAACCATATGTTATGGTATGTATCCTATTTGTGATTTTTCTTTTGTTATTTAATACAAGGTTAACACAAGATAAAGTCATATAAAGATATTTGCCCTATTATTATCCTTTTTTTGTAATAAGAAGACATGAAATAGGAAAATAAGAGAGAGGTAGTGTAATGATAAAGAGATTAGGTATATTTCTTTGTAGAAAACTTAGAACTTGTTACTGTCTATCTTGGGAAAGTGAAAATATTAAAGTTTGCACAATATGAGGGAGATGAAGATGGTAAGATTGTATCTATAAGTAGGGGGAAAAGTGCATGACTGCTGTGCTTATGACATACAGATCTTAATTTCATGCCCTAGCAACAAGCAATTATAGTACTTCTAGTTGATCATAAAGCCACCTTATGATGGGACTGAAACTGTGTTTTTAGATGAAGTTCATAGTTGAGTAGTTCTGTTATGATTTTTATTGAATTGATTTTTTTCTAAAATCTATGGTGCACATTCTTGTGTTTACTTCCCACAGTCCGTTACCTGTCACACACACTTCCATCTAGTAATTAGTCTCAGGTAGAGAAAATCTGAAATTCCTACAACACTTGAACATCTTTCACAATTTATTTACCATAACATTTGACTCACTGTAGCCACCAGGACAAGATTATGTCTGTCTCTAAAAAGAAGCCCAGGTTCTAGAATCCTAGATTCTGCACCCTAGGTATGCTCCATGTCCAAAGATACTTTTCCACAAAGGTACACAAGCATATACACACACCACCGCCACCACCACCGCCACCACCACCACCACCACAACAACAACAACATACCATATCCTGCACTGGAGCTGTTGAGACAGGCAAGGTTGGGGTGGGAATGAGAACATTAAAAAAAAAAAAAAAGAACACACTTTGTTTCTTCTCCAGTTCCTGCATAACATTTTCTGACATTCACCCTGTGTAGGATGGGATTTGTCTTCTTATTTCCACAATGTCCATCATTCATTAATATAATCAAATCTATCATGGGATACTTTCTTAGTAGAAAAATCCCACAGTAAGATTTCAAGCTCCAGAGCCTTAATCTGTGCTTAGTTTGACTAGTTATAACTGCTGAGAGTTTCTCTTTTTTCTTAAAAAAAATTTTTTTACACCATTGTTGAATGGGAGCTGCAAGAAGATTGCTTTGTTTGTGATACTTTGTAAAACAACTTTCCAGATGTACCCATTCCTATGGAACTGCTCCTCCCCAGTTTATTCTATAATGTTTAAAATTGAATGTGTTTTTCATTTTGTTTTGTTTTTAGTTTCCATAAAAAGCACAACCTCATCTATTCTTTTTTAAAATGTATTTTAAATTATGTTTCATTATCTGTAACATTTTTAAATTTAAGTATATTTTGATAATATTCTTCCCCTCCCCAATGTCCTTTCAGACCCTCTCTCAATCCCTACCCATCCAGCTAAGTTTTTTTCTGTAAAAACAAAAATGGAACACAAACCCTCCAACCAAGAAAAAAGTAAAACCATACTACAAAAGAAAAAAAATCTCACCCAACTATAGCCAAGTAAGAGTACACTAAAATCTCTGGAGTCCATTTTATATTAGTTAACTACTCTTTTTATTATTATTACTATTTTTTTTTTTTTGATTTTTAGAGACAGAGTTTCTCCATAGCTTTTGGTTCCTGTCCTGGAACTAGCTCTTGTAGTTCGGCTGGCCTCTAACTGACAGAGATCCGCCTGCCTCTGCCTCCAGAGTGCTGGGATTAAAGGCATGCGCCACCACCACCCGGCTTATTTTTTATTATTATTAAAAATTTCCTCCTCCTCCCCGCCTCCCTTTTCCCTCCCCCTCCCTCACTCCCCAGGCCCCACTCCCCTCCCCCTCCCTCTCCTGTCCTAAGAGAAGTCAGGGTTCCCTGCCTGTGGGCAGTCCAAGATCCTCCCCTCCATCCAGGTCTAGGAAGGTGAGCATCCAAACAGACTAGGCTCCCACAAAGCCAGTACATGCAGTAGGATCAAAGCTCAGTGCCATTGTCCTTGGCTTTTCAGCAGCCCTCATTGTCCACCATATTCAGAGAGTCCGGTTTTATCCCATGCTTTTTCAGTCCCAGTCCAACTGGCCTTAAGGAGCTCCCAATAGATCAGCCCCACTGTCTCATTGGGTGGGTGCCCCCCTCGCGGTCTTGACTTCCTTGCTCATGTTCTCCCTTCTTCTGTTCCTCATTTGGATCTTGGGAGCTCAGTCCATTGCTCCAATGTTGGTCTCTGCCTCTATCTCCATCCATCGCCAGATGAAGGTTCTATGGTGATATGCAAGATATTCATTAGTATGACTATAGGATCGGGCCATTTCAGGCTCTCTCTCCTCATCTGCCCAAGGACCTAGTTGGGGACATCTCCCTGGACCCCTGGGAACCCCTCTAGAGTCAAGGCTCTTGCCATCCCTAAAATGGCTCTCTTAATTAAGATATATACTTCCCTGCTCCCATATCCATCCTTCCATTATCCCAACCATTCCATTTCCCTAAGCTCTCCCCATCCTCCCCTTCTCACTTGTCTCTCCCCATCTCCCCTTTCCCCCATCCCACCCCACCCCCCAGTTCCCAATATTTGCCCAGCAATCTTGTCTACTTCCAATATCCAGGAGGATAACTGTATAGCCTCATCTATTCTTACATGCTCATGTAGGCTTTCAAATCTTTCAGTGACTAAATCATTAAAGCTTTCTCCTGGTAGATGTGATCTTGTTCATGGTATTATGCATGCCCATTTTGATTTTATTCCAGGTACTATAAGAGAATGAGTGATTGATTAAATTAAAGTAATTATAGACCTCTCTGAAATTGGAAAAAAAATATAGTACCCCTTTACACATCATGCTACTCAAAGGATTTTAACAAGTGTCCACTTGAGTTTAAAGAGGATAACAAAATCTCATTACTTTCAACAACTGATTTTTAAAATGAACAAACAGTCCCACAAAGAAGCTTATCCTTGTAATTTTTTCTTTAAAACTCATATACTAAAGTTGAAAATATTTTGATTTTAATTCACCTTATATATTTATACTATTGATAATACAGTGCTCTCATTGAATTATAACCCTGAAAAAATATTAAAATGATTTATGTTTGCTTTTATCTAGGCCATCATATAATATCTAGAATACTACTTGCTTAAATAGATAATAAGTTTGGACTTACCAAGGAAAGTTTTGTCTCATCCCATTACAAGCATCGGTCTAGGGAGAGGTATGTATATGAATCAGATAGCTCTAATATATATGAGAATTCTTGTGCATTGCATACTCTCTTGCCCAGTTGGCTCCTTTCTTGGTTTGCTCAAAGTAACATAAAGTAAATTATAATTTTGCTGACCATTGCATATTATGTAGGTATAGTTAGGCACTGAGAACTTTATCATTTTGATGTCTGCACACAGAATATATATCCATAACATGTAAAATTAAGGGATTTGTAATGTCTTATAAGGGGACTAGAGATATTGCTCAGCAGTTAAGATCACTTGCTGCTTTTGGAGAAGACCAAGGTTCTATTTCGAGCAACCAAACTGTGGCTTGCAAAACTCTATTAACTTCAGATTGAAAAAACATGTTACCCTCTCTTGGCCTCCACAGGCACTGCAAGTGTAGAGTCCGCAAACATACATGCTGACAAATTACTCAAATGAATCTCAAAAATATTGTAGGGGCTAGGATTTAGCACAATATTGAAGAGGTTGTCTAGTATGCTAAAAGTCCTGGGTTCATTGTCAATGCAACAAGAAAATGAAACAAAACATCAAAAGTCTGAGGCATACACGTGATTGAAACAAATTAAATTTCAACCATGAAGCATGGGAAAAGTAAGTCATGATATCTATAGGCAAAGGAATAGAACAATAGTTTGTCAGTAATGCTGAATAGAATAGATCCAGTAAACATGATAAGTACTCAACTGAAAACCCATCTTGCATAATTTAAATATTATAATTCCATTAACATTAAAGTATGTATTTTGGTTGTCAGAGAGATAATTCAGTCAATGAGCGCACTGACTGCTCTTGCAGAAGACCCAGGTTTTATTCTTAGCACCCACATGACAGTACACAACTGCTTCTAACTTCAGTTCCAGAGATATAACACCATCTTCTGCTGTCTATCATCAGTGCACACACACACACACACACACACACACATACACACACTTGCACATACAAGCACACAGACACAGTGTACATATATACATTTAGAAGCATGCACATAAACAAAAAAATTAAAAATTCATACTTGATATGTGAATGAGTCACCAGAATGCATCAAAATGATAGTAAAGGGATTTCAGTATCTTCCTTTCATCCCTATTTTATAGAATATTTCTCATACTACTTTAAATTATTGTAGGCTATTTATAAGTGTCTACTTTGATATTTAGCAATAATTATCCAATCCACTTTACTTTCCTTCTGATGCTAATCTTTAAATCTCTGAATGGGGAACAAAGATATTTTAACCAATGCACTTAATATTTTCTCATATTTGAGCCATCAAGTTTGTTTCCTTTCTCTTAAATCTGTCAGAAAATAGTGCAATAGTATGCAATACAATTAACATTCAAATACCACAAAGAAGGGACCAAAGAATGGCATTTATGTAACAAATGTTACACAATTGAATCAAGATAGGCAAAAAATATGTTGAGGTTATAAAATAACCAGAAACTCTGCAAGTCTAAAATTAAAAAAGAAATCTCATTGAGTCACTAAGAGTCCTAATTTAGATTGTGTTTCTCTTTCATAGCTTGCACAACTGTGATATGACTTCTGTATCCCCTTGATAAGACATGAAAATGACAGGGAGTGTTTTATTGCCATTGAATATGAGGAATACATATCATGACTGTACTCAATATTAACAGAAACTAAGTACAGCTGATAATGAGAAACAAGAGAAAACCTATATATCTGGTGAACACTAAAGGTACAGACAAGTTATCATCCTAAGAAAGATACTAGATATGGTAAAGTTCATAACAATAATAATGAAGTTAAGATCACATTTAAAATTAAATCTTTGGATTATTCATTCATTATGTATCTGTCACTTGAGATGATGATGTCATATTTAAATCCCAAAACCAGCCAGGTGGTTCACACCTTTAATCCTAACAACTGTGAGATAGAGGCAATAGGATCTCCTTGTGTTCAAGCCCATTGTGGTCTACAAGAGCTAGTTCCAGGAGAGGCTCCAAAGCTACACACAGAAACCTTGTCTTGAAAAACCAAAATAAACAAACAAACAAATAAAATTCCCAAACCTTAAATCTCAGATTCTCTGGGAGTTGGTATTCTGTCATTTTTAAGACTTTGTTAAGCTCATTGTGGGTTTTCCATGAAGATGTGTATAATAGAACACTGTGCTTGGAGAAGCTGTGATGGTTAACATTATATTTAGACTTACTATGTTTGAGAGATCAAAAACAATGTCCCTGACAGAGAAACTCCTAGCTTATATAGTATGCACCCTAGTTCCCACTTCCCTTTCTCCCCAGAAGTTGAAGACTATTCTTAGATTTACTGAACTTGTAACATTCACTGTTCTAGCAAAATAAGGGGTCTTAAGAGTAATGGCTGTTTCTGTGTTTGCAATCAAACTTGTTTACTTTGATCGTTGACTGGGACAACTGAAAGACATATGTTAAAATTTGACCCTGCCTAGATATAGACAAACTACATGTAATCTTGTGGTTTTTTTTTTTTTTTAATTTTATAAGCCTTAGACTGACATAACAAGAAGAGGAATATTTGGAGTGCTCTCCATTGCAGTACTGGTGACATGGGTTTCTAGCGTCAGCATTTTAATGAAAGCATTTAATTTACTAAAACCAAAGCTTGAAACAGACTGGTGAATCTCTGAATGACTCCTGACCTCAAAAACATACTCAATTTTGCTATGCTGATCCAAGAAGAATGCTACTGTGGATTTCCACAGATAATTGTCAACTATTGATACTGAACCTTTAAAAGAGCTGTTTTTGATAATCTCTATATGCATTGTATAGTTACACTAATAATTTTTACTAATGTAAAAGAGCTCTTTTCAAGAATATTTTATTAATTATGTGAAAATTTTATATAAGATAGTTTTAATAATATTCATTCCCAACTCCTCTCTACCCACTCAACTTTAATTTTTCCCCAAGTGATTCCAGTTTGTGTTGTGAAACTATTTTTGGATATGAGGCTGGGAATGTGATTCACATACTAGTTGCTACAAAGTTAAAGACAACTCACTTAACCTCTCCCAGAACCTGTCAAATGACAATAGTTTCTTAGCTAAGGATGGGATTTCATTTTCATATTGGACTCTGGCTTCATACAGGAACTCAGTTATTGTGCATGCTGTCATTATCTTTGTAAGTTTCTATGTACACATTTTATGTTGTGCCTGGAGAATGCTATTTATTGATCTTCACCACTCTCTGTGTCTTTTATTCTTCTGCCCCCTCTTCTGCAAAACTCTCCTAGCTTTGGCAGGAGTGGTGTGATAAGCACTCCACAGTCTCTTTGTTACCTCATTGTCTAGTGAAGCATCTCTGTTAATTGTCACATACTGCAAGAAGGTGGGTTAAGGGATGATGAGGTTGGGAGGTACATAGATATATGGGTGTGGCATTAAATGGTTAGGAGTTTTAAAAATCATTTATTATTACAGTTTTGATAGAGCAATCTTCAGTTGTAGCTATATGTAAATATTTTTAATGAAAGTTAAAGATTGACTAACTTCATCCTTAAAAAAAAAATTGACCAAAAATTGAGGATATAGTTGTGTGTGATGACACTTTCCCAAGAGAGATAGAATGCACATGTCTATTTCCAGCAAATAAGGAGTCCATAACCTGCCAAAGTACAGATTCCACTAAAGTCCATGTTGGTGAACCAATGAGTTTCATTGATGTTACTGACAGGGATGTGGGTGAAAATGTACCTGCACTAACAGAAATGACTTGAAGATAGCTGTATCATTAGCCCACCTCAGCATGGGTATCTGGAGCACACTGTGCAGGCTTCAGGCTGCACAACAGGCTGTAGAGTGTCCCTTCCAGGTGACTCACTAGGTTTAAATTTCTTCAAGGCAACTGAGATGGTTTGAATCTCTTTTTGCAGCCTGTTTTGTCTGAGAGGACTCTCGAAAGTCTTTACTGCTTACTCTGGCAGAGAGGAAGCTAGAAAATGCTATCCATTTTAAGGACTTCCAGAAGGTATTTTTAATTGTTTTTCTCATTTAAGAAGCTTCCCTCTAGGACAAAATGTTTCAATCTGGGGAAAAACTGCTACACAATAGTTCAATCAGTAAATATATTAGAAAGATTGCAACAAGATATGAGTGCAACCACCCACTCCCAGAATCAATGATTTAAAAAAAAAAACAACAAATAGGTGTGGGGGCATGCATTTGTAATCCCATCACTGAGGAAGTAGAAACTAGGTGCGTTCCTAGGATCATTGATAAAACAATCTATGGAAAAAAAAAAAAAAAACAGAGTTACAAGCCAATGGCAAACCTGATCTTAAAAATATAAGGAAAAATGGATCCTGAGGAACAACATCCAAGGTTGCCCTCCTGCCTCCTTAAAGACGGGCGTACTTATATCATATGTATCTCCCACCATCAGTTCTAATATTTATCCTAAACTGTTAAATCATAAGAATATATGTATGAGTGTGGGAGTCAAGGAAAACAGTCAACAATTGCTGAATCATTGGGATATCTAAAAATTTGTCTTCCATTAGTTTCAAAATAACTACTTTTTATTTCTGATGGCTGAATGAAAATAACATGAGTTGTATCTTTCTTTATCCATCTACTAGAACTAGATTTATTATTTTGTTTACTCTAAGGCAACCTGGAAATTATATATAGGGAAAAGTTTTGTCACAAACCTTTTATTTGAATCAGATTGCATGTGAGACCTGGATAATCTCCTGAAAAGATTAATGAAAATATAGTTAACTAATTGAGCAGAAGAGAGCCATCTGTCTCGCTGATGTAACACCTTCCTGCCTAAAGACAGGAGGAAGGACCAAATAACATTTTCAAAGGAATATTAGCTTAAAGGTGCAATATCCAAAGTAAGATATGTGATTTGGATTGTACTCATCAAACTAGCCTGTCTTTCACTTACCATATATATTTTTCATCAGGAAATATGTATGAGTTCACAAAAGCAAGCTGGCAAAGGAAAACGGCACTTCCATGAATAAATATGGAGAGAAAAGACATGAAACTTGTCAAGACTTACAAAAAGTGTTTTGACTTGGAATTCTCTGCCCATCAAAATTCTGTCCAAGGTGCCTTCCATCTGTTTGGCAGGTATAGGGATAAAATTAACAAATCTTTATTAGCATATGCTTTACATCTAGGATGTTTGTTTGTGGGAAAAATTAATGTGGCATGCAACTTGCAATTAGTTTCTACACTGTGGATGACAGGTTCCATAAAATGTCTTGCACTGAAATATTGAAGCTAGTACTGATAATAAGCTATATAGCTGCACACACTGAAAGTCAAATATGCTGCCAAATCAATAGGACTTAGTGTATAAAATTTGTGGCTTTTGACAGAATTACTAAGAATTTTTCAATTGGCTTTCTATTTATTAACCTGAAGAGTCATCTATGGTCAAAATCCTGAATATAGATGAGCTCCTGGGAGTTCTGGAAGTGTACATGAAACTTTGGTAAGTACATCAGTCCCTATCCTACTGGAAATACTCTGGATTTGGTGGGAAAGACAAGCATGATTGAGACATGGTCCTTTACTGCTATACGCAGTTGTATATTAGAGTTACTAGGAATACATTTTCAGAAAAAAATACATTTTAAAGGCCTGTCCACTTAGCATGCTTCATATACAATTTAATATGCTAACTATTAAGTTCAGTATAGATATACTTATTATTAGCACCCCCATTGTTGCCATAACTAAGTTATTAATAATAACTAAATTAATAACTAAAGCACAGAATTACAACTGAGATTATTCTTTCATTCTCTACATATGCATATTCATTATTTTAAAAACAGTGTATATGTCTGTGCATGTACTGTAGGAGTGTATGTAGGAGTACAGGACACAGAGGAAGACAGAGCCTCAGATCCTCTGGAGCTAGAGTCATACGGTGTTGTGAGCTGTCAGACATGGATGCTAGAACCTGAAGTCATGTCCTCTGAAAGATCAGCAAATACTCTTAACTGATCAGCCATCTTGTTCTTCCTTAAAGATATCCCTAGGTAAATTGTTTGCAACGTTCTCATTTTTCTGTCACTTTCAATAAAATATTTCTGATCACAACCTCTAAAATGTATGATCATTTTTATATGGAGGAACAATATAAAGGTCAGTAATTAGTACTTAGCACAATACTAATTGTGCTACACAGAGATGAAGTCTAGAGATAACATTTCAGTTTGATACTGAATTTTATTTTTAGTTATTAAAATAATTTGAAGCAGAAGGAATAACAGAACTTGGGAAATTGGTATAAAACTCTCAACTGCAACTCCAGAATATGTTTCTCCTTTTTTTGTGTGTGTAAAACCAATTGAATCTCTCATCTCTCACAATGTAACATCTAGAATCTCATTTATGCTAACTTTTTGGAAATCCCCTAGTCTGACTGACCTGACTGATATTAGTTCAGGAGAGGATTAGATAAGGAGTCCTGATGTTATCTACCTCTCAGATTGAGCACTGAAAGATCATTGTAACTGCAGATCACCGCTGTGTTGTTGTAGTGCTGTTTTCTGGCTACATAGTCACCACTTCCCCTTTCAGTTTGGTAATTATTAGATAGTCACATAGCATAATATTTATCACTATCAATATTACAGTTGAACCATGTTATAAAAGAGAGTATTCTCACCACCACTCTCTAATTACATAGTATTTAGTTCCAAACACCAAGGGAAGCTCACGTACTTTAACTGTCTTTTTCTCTGTAATTTCTATATCCTCTCATCACCACTAACACACTTTTTATTTCTGTAAATTTTTCTTTTGTGAGAATTGTATATAAACTACTCCATGTTAGTTAGATTTTCTAGATGTGCATAGATATTTTTCAGCTAGATAGGCATTCTTCATATCTTTCAAAGACTGCAGAATATAGCATTTAATGTTTTAATAACTTAGGGCTTTTCATGATAATGAGACACATCTGCTCCTGACAGCACCAATCTACTTCAAGAGGAAGATGGGCATCAAAGAGGCTCCTTATGGAGTTTGATAGACATTTGGGCAAGAAACTGCTCTTGCCTGGACTGATGCAAAAACGACACAGAAAACCTGCAGAGAGAGGACTGCTGAACTTGCCTAAAGGTGAGATGTTCTTTCGGGGTTCCTGATTCATGAAAGAGTCTAAGAGACATTCTGCAGGACACAGCAGAAAGTGACTGAACTGTCTTTGAAATTTCCTGTTTCATGGAAAAGTCTGCTGGATACTATGGGCCTGAAGGCCGAAGATGGATGCCCCAACGGTACAGAGGAACTTTGGGTGACTGTCCAGGCAGTGAGATGTCTCTGTCATTTCTAGAGTTTGAAGTTTCTTACTTCTTGTTTACTTAGGTAATATTATATCCTTCTGGAGTCTTTGATGGAGTTGAAGAATGGTTAGTTATAGTTATAGTTTTCCTTAGTTATGATAAAAGATAAAATAGATATAAATATTGTAACTGTAATTCTTGCTTGATAACAGTTTTGCTATATGTAATCTTACTATGTTAAAGCGAAAGCCTTTCTTTTTTGTTTAAACAGAAAAAGGGGAAATGATGGAGGTGGGTCTTGTATTAATCTGTTGTTTTCATTGGTTAATTAATAAAGAAACTGCCTAGGCCCATTTGATAGGCCAACCCTTAGGTGGGTAGAGTAAACAGAACAGAATGCTGGGAGAAAGAAGCCGAGTCAGTGAGTCACCATGATTCTCCCACTCCAGACAGATGCAGGTTAAGATCTTTCCTGGTAAGCCAGCTCGTGGTACTACACAGAATATTAGAAATGGGTTAGATCAATATGTAAGAGCTAGCCAATAAGAGTTTGTGTGTTGTTATTTTGGGGCATAAGCCACGCCGCTCATATTACAACAATACTATGTCAATTTTTGAGGAAGGATTTATACAGACATTTTTATAAATCTATATTGTATCATGTCTATATTTTACTAATACATAGAATTCCAGTTTGGGGATGAAAGTTTAACTGTTCAGTTACTGATGGAGATTAGCACTATGTAAATACTTGTCCTTTCAAGAAAAATATGAGTTTTATTGGATATGAGTGTTTGTTCTTTAGATTTTCTAATTTGTGAGGAAGATGAAGAAATGAATTCATCATGTTATATACATAGTTTAATGTTTTAAGGGACATCAAGATTTGTTTTTTGGAGATGATTCCAAACCTTATGAGGATTACAAGTTGTCTAGTACCCATTTAAACTTGTTATTGTCAACTTTTAATTATAGTCAAAGTATGAATGAAGTGGCACTACATTATTTTGACTTGTGGTTTCATGATAACATTGATCATCTTCTTAGATATTTTGTGTTTATCTCTGTATTTTACCTAGAAACATGTTGATCCAAACCTATTTTATTTAGTTTATTAGTATATTTCTTATTGAATCATAAAAGTTCTTGTATATGTTGTACATATTAGACGCTTATCAACTTTATATAAATTTTCTCCCCTTCTTGGAATTTGTGGTGCACTAATAGTATCTTTTGTACAACTTTCATATTGATGAATCCCAGTTTATTTTTCTTCAATTCTTTATTCTTTTGTCTCACATTCAAAACATAATCTTATAATTGAGGTTCCAGAATATTTGTACTTTTAAATTCTTTTAAGATTTTAATATAGTTAACTCTTAATTTACACTTTTTATCTATTCTGAGGTGAACTTTTGTATGTGATGAGGCAGGAGTATTGAAGCATTATTTTGAGTGAGGCTGTGTCACCAGCTGTCCTTGCACCGTTGTCAGAAAGATTGTTGATACTTCATCTTGTTGGAAGACAACTGGTCAAAACAGTTTGGATCATGAAAGATTTAAAGTAGGTGATGGAGGAGTTACTTTCATTTAATAAAGAAACTGCCTTGGCCCATTTATAGGCCAGCCCTTAGGTGGGTGGAGTAAACAGACAGAATGCTGGGAGAAAGAAACCGAGTGAGGAGTCGCCATGATTCTCCCACTCCAGACAGACGCAGGTTAAGATCCTCCCTGGTAAGCCAGCTCGTGGGGCTACACAGAATATTAGAAATGGGTTAGATCAATATGTAAGAGCTAGCCAATAAGAGGCTGGAACTAATGGGCCAGGCAGTGATTAAAAGAATACAGTTTCCGTGTAATTATTTCGGGGCATAAGCTAGCCATGCGGGCGGCTGGGTGCCTGGACGCAGCCCCGCCGCTCCTATTACAACAAGTAGGTATTTGGTAGGCTATATTTTCATATTTGCATCAGTATCATCTTTATCTGGTTATTAACACTCCACAGGAAGTTTGGGTGCTTGATATTGAAGAGTGAAAATACTACAGTTTTACTCTTACATTATTGTATAGGATTCTTGATCTGTAAATGAAATTAATTCTAAATTTATTCTGTAAAATTGACACCTGTAATATTTATGCTGAGAGGGTTTTATCTAACTGCATAGGTGAATTTGGATTAAAACAAAATTTCTTAATTTACGAGGTTGAATCCATGAATAAAGATTATTTTACATATTATTTTTCATGTTTAAAACCTTTCAGCTACATTGTATAGATTACAGTGTATATGCTTTGCACTTAATGAGTAAAATTTATAGCTAAATATTTTATTCTATTTGAGGCTGTTTATTTATTGTATTGTGTATTCAAATGTTGTATTTTGAGGTACTGAATAATCTTATTCATTTAATTTTATTCCCAGATTTTTAATTTTTAGTATATGAATAATACTTTGGTACTATATTATGAATGAAATATTGATGACATTTTTAGTTGATGTAATAGTTGTATGGATGTTTCTTTTACTTCCTTAAGTACATTTTATACCATTTGCAGTTTGATATTTTTTATATGCTTTGTATTTATTTGTTTATCAGAGGTGCTGCTTCGGTTATGATCTACTCACAGGAGAGAGACAATAACCTGTGGCATCAAGTTCTCTTCTTGTGGGATTTGGGGACTTCACACTGGTCCTTGGGCTGAGTGACAAGTGCCTTGACCTACAAACCATTTTAGTGGCTCTTGGTTTTTGTTTTGTTTTATTTATCTTTCATCTTATTTGCTTAGATATTTTGGTCATAATCTGCAATATGATTTTAAATGCAAATAGCATGAATTAACACTTTGTTTTGATCCTTGTTTTAGTGTAGTGGCTTTCTTCTTGAGCATTACCTTTAAGTATCTGCTCTTGAGGTTAAGCTAGTTACTGTTTATTTCTATAACATTGTGTTGGCATCATGAAGATTTGTTAAACCTAATAAAAGTTTTTAATTTTTCTATATACTGTTGGTACAATTATGTTGCTTTTTCCTTTTTATTTCTCTTAAAATGCTATTTAAATTGATTTTCATATGTTAAACCTCATTGCCTTCTAAATTAAAACACATCTCAGTGATCATATTTTTCTTTCTTCTTTTTTTAACAACCAGTTTGACTTATTTGGTGAAAACTTTAAGAGTTACAAGAGTACACATCTATAGGCTGTCGATCAGTAGTTCATAAGTATCATCATCAAATTATTTGAGGTAATATTGGCCTAATGAATGAGAAAGTTCTCCCTCTCTCTTTTAGTATTTCTTTTTTCTCTTTCTTTCTTTCTTTCTTTCTTTCTCCCTTCCTTCTTTTATTTTTTCCTTCTTTACTTTCCTCCCTCCCTCCCTCCCTCTCTCCCTCTCTCCCTCCTTCCCTCCATCCCTCTCCCTCTCAAAAATTGGTGGGGAGTTGGTGCTACTCCTTGATAGACATTTTTTAAAAGTCACATAAAATGGTGTGAAATGTTTATTTAAGAGGTATATTTAAATTGTGTTTAGTTATTCCATTCACTGATATGTGACAGTCTCACTCTGTATCCTCCACTGATCTTATTACAATGGCAACCTCTCTGTCTTAGTCTCCTAACTACTGATTTTAGTGTTGTGAGCCATAATCCAAGGGATATTCACTCATAATTGTAAGTCTACTTATATTTTCTATTTCCTAAGTTAGTTTAAATAATTTATGGCTTTCTAGTAATACAATTCTAGCATGTAATTTATTAAGAAGTCACTGTTCAATATTCTGTTATAGTTCTTGTTAAGTCCTTTAACATTAGATAGAAAATTACACAGCCTCTTCTTTATCTTTGCAATTCAATTCTTCTCTATTCATTTTGGACAATCTCATTTAAATTCCATCTATCTTCTTGACTTTTAAAAGGAACCCATGATGTCAGAGGTTATTTGTTCCCAGATGCCCAGACTCAAAATAACCACACAGAATCATTTAATATTGTTTCATTATTCCCATTTTTGAGGTATTTAAATCATCTTCAATCTGTTATTATAATGATTCTGTTGGAAACAAATCTTCCACATTCATATTATTGCATGCAGTTTATTATTGTTTCCTTGTGAATTAACTGTTAATTTGAGGTTACTATTAAGAGAAATAAACTAAGTACAAGATCCACATTACATAATACTAAATTATTTTCAAGTCTTTGAACCACATTCATAACCACATTATCTCATCAATTATAAAACAGTAAAATGTCATAATTTCATGTGCATATGTGTGCATAATATGGAGTTTGTGTATCCTTGACATAGCATGAATGTAGAAGTCTAAGAACAACAGTTATCTCTGTCAGCATTTACATGAGTTCTAGAAGTTAAATCAGGTTTCCTGATTGGTTGGGTAAGCCCCATTATTCTCTGAGGCATATCAAAGATCCAAAATAGGTGCTGATTTCAAATTTGCTAGCTTACTACCATGTCTTTGATACCTCCTATATCAATAATAGTCTGAGGGATAAAGATGTATCTGACATGTTTTTTTATATTATTAAACTTTTTTATTGCTCTGGGCTAACAAGGAATCCTCTGATATGGCTTTCTTATTCTTTGAAAAGTATTGAAACAAACATGTTTCTGGTAGTGTTCTTGATTGAAGTGCAATGTAAAGCTATCTATTTCTGGACAAATCTAAACACATACACATGAGACTCATAGTAGTTTATTTCAAGTGTCAAATCAAATGTAAAGACAAATCCCTAGATGGAAGACTTAGACCACAGAAATCTGATTTTGTATAGATTTTTAGGTTGAGTATCATTATGGGATATTCTTGAAATCAAAGCTATCTTGAACTTTGGATAATGGAATAGTATGTTCAACAGAATAGTCTGAGGGCAGAACTGACTCAAAATACAGAATTAATTTTGTTTTCATTTCAAATTTATGAGCATACTCTGAAAGTACTTTATATAAAGCATCAATGTACCTGTGTTTTGACTGTAACTCCTCATTTGAAGTCAGTACAGAATTTGACTCTTCTGCTGACATGTTAATGACCAAGGTTTTGGGGATTTGAAGAAACTTGAATTTCAGTTGTCAATGTAAGAAATGCTATAGCTGTATAAAGATTTATAATAGAAAAGCATTATTATGTTTATTAATTTAAAATAATATTTGGAGGGAGAACATAAGAATATTCCACATGTACAAAGGTCCTTCTAAATCAAAACATAGATTTTAAATAACACAGGATATGTGCAATGAATACAGTGTTTTACAAAGCATGTAGTCACAGAAAAAAAATGAGAAAAGGGGTTTGATGGAAGTTTCCTGGATTTAGTCCAAGTTTCACAACCTGAGATTATTAGTGTAGACACTTGTACCCACATCTTGCTTCTATGGAGAGCATAGACAGAATTGTTTCCTACAATGCCATGGAAGAAGAGGTGATGATGTTACTTTAAAGAGATAGTTTAATCATGAGAGTGATGCTGTCCACGCTTTCTTGTTCTGTATTGACAAGTGGAACTGGATGACTAATTAATGAGTCTGAGAAGATTCTAATAACAGATGCTAAAGATTCAAATTTAAACACAGAAAACAAATGTCCACACTTACAGATAATGGGCATCTAAGATTGGATGTTGCCCAAACTACTTCTTTTGAGGCTTCTGTCCTTGGCTTGTTGCACCATATTTTTTTTAACTCCAGGTGATTCTTTGTTTGCATATATCTCTGTTACAGTCTGTTTTCATATGAAGATATTCCCTGAGTCTCAGGTACCTACCATATTTTTTAATCAAAATTACTCCTTTAAAGGTCCTGTCTGTAAGTGTTGCCATGTTGCTATACTTTTATGAACTGGGCTCAACAGATCATTTTAAGAATTTTGAGAAAGGTAATTTAAAACATGGTTGTGGGAGGAAAATGCAGAGCCAATACTTTGCTAAACCGACTATTCTCAATTTTTTTTTCAGTCAGAATACTCTTCACCCTTTGGTGATGTGGGAAGTCCTTCTGTCTATGTGTTGCTTTTATTGGTTAATGAATAAAGAAATGGCTTGGCTGCAAGGGAGGAGGAAGGCGGAATTAGAGCGATGCCATGGAGCCGCCGGAAATAGACTTGCTAGAACGTTAGCAGGTAAGCCACAGACATATGGAGATACACAGATTAATAGAAAGGGGTTAAATTAATATGTAAGAACCAGCCAATAAGAAACAAGAGCTAATGGGCCAAATACTGATTTAATTAATATAGTTTCTGTGTGATTATTTCAGGTCTAAGCTTACCAGGCAGCTGGGAACCAACAAGCAGAGCCCTTCATACATAAACCCTTCATCAAGGAAACTTCCCTATGTAACAGATGAAGCCCATTACAGTAAAACCACAAACCGTCAAAATCCACAGTTTCAGAGTTCAGTGCCAGTGGATTCATTTACAAGACAACTCCCTCACCTAGGATTTACTAACAAAACATTGCAGAAGAGGGGGTAGAAGATGAAATATCAGATGAACAGAGAATTTGTTGTTAGATTGTACTTTCTAGGAATATCAGAAGCTATATTCAAAATATTTGACTTAAGAATCACAGTTTAAATATGAAGAGATTTTCCATAAATAGCCTTGATGATCTAGTCAGATAAATGTCTTCACACCCACAATAATCCCTAAACTGCTTTATTTTGGTATACAGCTATATTGTATATACATTTAATTATTTTTTTCTGCTGTTACTCCCGGTCCAAAAATTGTAGACTAGAAAAATTATTGAGGTTCAAATTATAAGATATTCTGCAATTGTCTCATACCTTCACAAGCTACTAATGACTGTACATTTTAAATAATTAAGTTCCCTCATTTGCTATATGAAAATTCATTGAGCACTTTACTAATACTGAATTTTATTAATATGTTAATTTACTTATTAATATATTTATTGGTTTTGTCTAAGAAACAAAGTCTAAGATAGCCAAAGCTATCCTCAAACTTGCATTTTAGACCAGGATAATCTAGAACTTGTGACCATCCTTCCTCTACCTCTCTTGTGTCTAGACTACAGGCATGCACGACCAATCCAATTACATGAAGTGCTGGGGATGGAATGCAGAGTTATATGCACATCAGGCAATGATTCTATATGATACTTCTTCAAACTCTAATTTAAATACAGCAGAAAGTTCATTTTAGCACCAGGTGGGTCAGTCATTAGATAAATCAAGCAGGTGATACCATTTCACTGTGATGCTGAGACATCCCATAGAATATTGAAAAACTCAAAGCTGGAGTGAGAATAAGTATTCAAAACAAATCCTCAAGTTCTGACAGCAATGAGTAAGTAATTATTCCCAAACTACTTTATTTTTGTATATAGCTATACTATTTGTATATTTATTATATTATTACATATTATATTCTGTTTCAGGATGCCCTACTACATTGTTTCTCTCATAATCTTTCATTGTGGTGTTACAAGTAAGTTCTGTGTTTTAAGAAAACCAGTTCACTAAAGGCTGGTACTCCTTGGGCAGAATTAATAACCATCTGATTTCCATGAAAAATCTCTAGTAATAAATTCTAGTGATGGAGATGGGTCTTGTATTTATCTGTTGCTTTTATTGGTTAATTAATAAAAAAAAAACTGCTTGCCCCTGATAGGACAAAAAATTAGGTAGGCCGAATAGACTAAACAGAATGCTGAAAAAACGAAGCCGAATCAATGAGTCTCCATGATTCTCTCACTGCAGACAGATGCAGGTTAAGATCTTTCCTGATAAGCCAGCTCGTGGTGCTACACAAAATATTAAAAATGGGTTAGATCAAAATGTAAGAGCTAGCCAATAAGAGGCTGAAACTAATGGGCCAGGCGGTGTTTAAAAGAATACAGTTTCCGTGTAATTATTTTGGGTAAAGCTAGCCAGGTGGCGGGACACAGCCCTGCCACCGCTCCTATTACTACAAATGATGGAGGTGGGTCTTGTATTTATCTGTTGTTTTCATTGGTTAATTAATAAAGAAAACTGCTTGGCTCTGATAGGACAGAAAATTAGGTAGGCAGAGTTAACAGAACAGAATGCTGGGAGAAAGAAGCCGAGTCAGTGAGTTGCCATAATTCTCCCACTTCAGACAGACGCAGGTTAAGATCTTCCCTGGAAAGCCAACTCGTGGTACTACACAAAATATCAAAAATGGGTTAAATCAATATATAAAAACTAGCCAATAAGAGGTTATAACTAATGGGCCAAAAAGTGTTTAAAAGAATACAAATTCCGTGTAATTATTTCTGGGCATAACCTAGCTGGCGGCCAGGAGCAAGTAGGCAGAAATGCGGCCTGCTCATCACTACATTCTAGTTCTAGTCTCTCCTTTTCAACACACTGGACTGATCCACACAACCTTATATCATATATTACACAGATATTATCTTCTTGTTGTCTGTGGATGCTAATTTCTTTGGTTTTCCAGGGAAACTGACCCTTGAGCAGGATTTACATGGGCCATGTCACCTGCCTGCATACCATTTCACTCTTGCTGATTTAGGAAGAACCTCCTGCTGCAGTTTATGTTCTTGTATGTAAGGGTCCTTGATCCATTGTCTACCAACTGCTTTCTTGGTCATCTGCATTGTTCTGCAAGGTTCTTTCAGTTTGGGATATTGATGGTTTGAATGTGGAAATACATTCACTCCAGCACTAGGGATTGGGGTGGTGAATAAACCATTCTTACTTTATAACACATTATTTCAGACTTCTCTGAGAGTTTTTGCTTCCCACAAATGTTTTTTTTTGTATCAAACTTAAAATAATTGTTGTTGTTTGCTACTAATAATTATAGAGGGAGAAGTTTTGTTTCTCATATCTTTCAAAAGTATCTATGTGGCCATGATTCATAACGATACAAATGCCAAAGTTTTCATGAAATAACTCATTCTATTCAATACATTTGTTTATCTGCCAACATTACTCAGAATTCATATTACTGATATTTTTAAAGCAGTTTATCTTAGTAATAATCCTGTTAGTTTCATATTACTCAGTAGAGAACAGAGAAGCTAAGCTTTTCAAAAATAAATGTATGAAGCTAGGCCCTTTCTTAGCAAGGTTCCTGGCCACCAAAGGAACCTGATCCTGTTCTGGGGGACCCATCAGAGTGGTTGGTGAGTGTGCTCTTGACCCACACAGGAGCCCAGAAACAGAGCAGGGACATTCACCAACCCCCTTCAATCCCTGGTCATTCAGCAGAGGCTACTCCCCTCTGCTGGGGCCTCTCTCTCCCTAACCCATCCCAGTTTGTACCCAGGAACCTCTTCCCTTCTTCCTCCCTTCAGCGGGGCCACAGGATCCGCCAGCTCAGCCTGTTTGGGCACCGGGGCGGGGTGCTGAGGGCAAAGGGGCCAGAGGGAATTGCTTTGCTTCAATAGCCTGTCTGCAGCAAGCTAGGCCCTTTGTTAATGAGGTTCCTGGCCACCAAGGGAACCTGATCCTGTTCCATAAGATCCATAGGATAGCATTTGAAGAAAGAGATGGGCAGGCGCCAAGGCAAGAATTCCTCCACCAACCTGAAAAACAACATGAAAACACCAGAACCCAGTGATTAGAAAACAGAAGGTCTTGAACACCCTAATCTAGAAGAAGGGGGGAATATTGACATTTTGAAAGCGATAGAGTCCCTTAAACAGAATGTAAAAAATGCCCTTATAGAAATGGATGAAAAGTATAACAAAAAGTTTGAAGAAATGAATAAATATGTAAATGATACCCCGGGAAACCAAGAAAGAACAATCAAACAGGTAATGGAAACATTTCAAGAATTGAAAACTATCAGACTTACACCAGACTTCTCTATGGAAACCATGAAAGCCAGAAGGTCCTGGATAGAGATACCGCAGAAAGTAAGAGACCATGGATGCAAGCCCAGACTACTATAGCCAGCCAAGCTATCATTCACTACCAATGGAGAAAACAAAATATTCCAGGATAAAAACAAATTTAAACAATACGTAGCCACAAACCCAGCCTTACAGAAAGTAAGAGAAGGAAAATCACAACCCAAGGAATCCAACATTGCCAACACTGCCTATAATAACTCAGACAACTAGCAACCCTTCACCAGCACAACTCAAAGAAGGGAAACACACAAACTCTACTACCAAAAAAATAATAAAAACCGGAGTCAACAACCACTGGTCATTAACATCACTTAATATCAATGGACTCAATTCACTTATAAAGAGGCACAAGCTAAAAGATTGGATACGAAAACAGGATCCAACATTATGCTGTTTACAAGAAACACACCTCAACCACAAAGATAGACATCTACACAGAGTAAAGGGTTGGAAAAGGGTTTTTCAAGCAAATGGACCTAAGAAACAAGCAGGTGTGGCCATACTAATTTCTAACAAATCTGACATCAAACTAAAATCAATCAGAAGAGATAGAGATGGTCATTTTATACTCATAACAGGAACAATTCATCAAGATGAAGTCTCAGTCCCGAATGTCTATGCCCCTAATACAAAAGCACCCACTTATGTAAAATAAACATTACTAGAACTCAAGGCAGACATCAAACCTCACACACTAATATTAGGAGACTTCAACACACCTCTCTCACTAATGGACAGGTCAATCAGACAGAAACCTAATAGAGAACTAAGAGAATTAATGGAGGTAATGAAGCAAATGGACTTAACAGACATCTATAGGACATTCCACCCAAATAGGACAGAATATACTTTCTTCTCTGCAGCTCTAAGAACCTTCTCGAAAATTGACCACATACTCGGTAACAAAGCAAACCTCCAAAGATATAAAAAATTTTAGTGACCACATGTGTTTTATCAGTTTACCATGGATTAAAGTTGGAATTAAACAACAACAAGGGTACCCCCAGAAAGCCAACGAACTCATGGAAACTGAACAGTCAACTGCTGAACCACACCTGGGTCAAGGAAGAAATAAAGAAAGAAATTAAAGTCTTCCTTGAATTTAATGAAAATAAAGAGACAACATACTCAAACCTATGGGACATGATGAAAGCAGTGCTATGAGGAAAGTTCATAGCAATAAGTGCCCACTTGAAGAAAACAGAGAAAGCACACATTGGAGACTTAACAGCACACCTGAAAGCTTTAGAAAAAAAAAAGAAGCAGACTCATCCATGAGGAGTAGAAGACTGGAAATAAACTGAGGGCTGAAATCAACAAAATAGAAACACAGAAAACAGTTCAAAGAATCAATGAAAAAAAAGTTGGTTCTTGGAGAAAATCAACAAGATCGACAAACCCCTATCCAAACTAATCAAATGGCAGAGAGAGAACAGACAAATTAATAAGATCAGAAATGAAAAGGAGGACATAACTACAACACAGAGGAAATTCAGAGAATCGTTAGATCTTACTACAAAAGCCTGTATGCACAAAACTGAAAACTGCAAAAGAAATGGACATCTTTTTAGATAAGTACCATATACCAAAGTTAAATCAAAATCAGGTGAACAATCTAAATAGATGGGTTAGTTGCGAAGAATTAGAAACTGTTATCAAAAACCTCCCTTCCAAAAAAAGCCCAGGACCAGATGGTTTCAATGCAGAATTCTACCAGAACTTCCAAGAAGAGCTAATACCTATACTCCTTAATGTATCCCACAATATAGAAACAGAAGAGTCATTGCCAAATTCCTTTTATGAAGCTACAGTTACCCTGATACCAAAACCACACAAAGACCCAACCAAGAAAGAGAATTACAGGCCTATCTCACTCATGAACATCGACGCAAAAATTCTTAATAAAATACTGGCAAACTGAATCCAAGAACACATTAGAAAAATTATCCATTATGATCAAGTAGGTTTTATCCAAGTGATGCAGGGCTGGTTCAACATACACAAATCTATCAATGTAATCCATCATATAAATAAACTGAAAGAAAAAACATATCATTTCATTAGATGCTGAAAAAGCATTTGACAAAATTCAACATCCCTTTATGATAAAAGTATTTGAGAGATACTCAAAGCCATCACACTAAAATCAGGAACACAACAAGGATGTCCACTCTCTCCATACCTCTTCAATATAGTGCTTGAAGTTCTAGCAATAGCAATAAGACAACATAAGGGGATCAAGGGGATCGTATTGGAAAGGAAGAAGTTAAACTATCGTTATTTGCAGATGATACGATAGTATACATAAGCGACCCCAAAAGTTCTACCAAAGAACTCCTACAGCTGATAAACACCTTTAGTGATGTGGCAGGATACAAGATCAACTCCAAAAAATCACTTGCCCTCCTATACTCAAAGGAAAAGGATGCAGAGAGGGAAATCAGAGAAGCATCACCTTTCACGATAGCCACAAATAGTATAAAATATCTTGGGGTAACTCTGACCAAAGAAGTGAAAGATCTATTTGACAAGAACTTTAAGTTTTTGAAGAAAGAAGTTGAAGAGGATACCAGAAAATGGAAAGATCTCCCTTGCTTTGGATTTGGAGCATCAACATAGTGAAAATGGCAATTCTCCCAAAAGCAATCTATAGATTCAATGCAATCCCCATCAAAATCCCATCAAAATTCTTCACAGACATTGAGAGGACAATAATCAACTTTATCTGGAAAAACAAAAAACCCAGGATAGCCAAAACAATCTTATACAATAAAGGAACTTCTGAAGGAATTACCATCCCTGACTTTAAACTCTATTACAGAGCTTCAGTATTGAAAACAGCTTGGTACTGTCATAAAAGCAGAGAAGTAGATCAGTGGAATAGAGTAGAAGACCCGGATTTTAACCCACAAACCCATGAACACCTCATTTTTGATAAAGGAGCTAAAAATATACAATGGAAGAAAGAGAGCATCTTCAACAAATGATGGCAGAACTGGTGTCAACTTGTAGAAGAATGAAAATAGATCCATATCTATCACCATGTACAAAACTCATGTCCAAATGGATTAAAGACCTCAATATCAGTCTGAACACACTGAAGTTGATAGAAGAGAAAATGGGAAGTACTCTACAACATATGGGCACAGGAGACCACTTCCTACATATAACCCCAGCAGCACAGACATTAAGGGCAACATTGAATAAATGGGACCTACTGAAACTGAGAAGCTTCTGTAAAGCAAAGGACACTGTCACTAAGACAAAAAGGCAACCCACTGACTGGGAGAAGATCTTCACCAACCCTGCAACAGACAAAGGTCTGATCTCCAAAATATATAAAGAACTCAAGAGACTAGATGTTAAAATGCTAATTAACCCAATTAAAAAATGGGGCACTGAACTGAACAGAGAATTCTCAACAGAAGAAGTTCAAATGGCCAAAAGACACTTAAGGTCATGCTCAACCTCCTTAGCAATCAGGGAAATGCAAATCAAAACAACTATGAGATACCATCTTACACCTGTCAGAATGGCTAAAATCAAAAACATCAACGATAGCCTTTGCTGGAGAGGATGTGGAGTAAGGGGTACACTCATCCATTGCTGGTGGGAATGCAAACTTATGCAACCACTTTGGAAAGCCGTGTGGCAGTTTCTCAGGAAATTTGTGATCAACATACCCCAGGACCCAGCAATACCACTCTTGGGAATATACCCAAGAGATGCCCTATCATATGCAAAAAGTATTTGTTCAACTATGTTCATAGCAGCATTGTTTGTAATAGCCAGAACCTGGAAACAACCTAGATGCCCTTCAATGGAAGAATGGATGAAGAAAGTGTGGAATAGATACACATTAGAGTATACTCTGCAGTAAAAAACAATGACTTCTTGAATTTTGCATGCAAATGGATGGAAATAGAAAACATTATCCTGTGTGAGGTAATCCAGACCCAAAAAGATGAACATGGGATGTACTCACTCATAATTTGTTTTTAGTCATACATATAGGACAGTGAGCCTATAATTCGCGATCCTAGAGAAGCTAAATAAGAAGGGGAACCCAAAGAAAAACATATAGTTATCCCCCTGGATATTGGGAGTAGTCAAGATTGCTGGGCAAAAATTTGGGAAGTGGGGGATGGGGTGGGGTGGGGGAAAGGGGAGATGGGGAGAGAAGAGTGAGAAGGGGAGGATAGGGAGAACTCGGGGGAATGGGATAGTTGGGATAATGGAAGGATGGATATGGGAGCAGGGAAGTATATATCTTAATTAAGGGAGCCATTTTAGGATTGGCAAGAGCCTTGACTCTAGAGGCTTTCCCAGGCGTTCAGAGAGATGTACCAAACTAGGTCCTTGGGCAGCTGAGGAGAGAGAGCCTGAAATGGCCCGATCCTATAGCCATACTAACGAATATCTTGCATATCACCTTAGAACCTTCATTTGGTGATGGATAGAGATGGAGACAGAGACCCATATTGGAGTAGTGGACTGAGCTTCCAAGGTCCAAATGAGGTACAGAAGGAGGGAGAACATGAGTAAGGATGTCAAGACCGCAAGGGGGGCACCCACCCACTGAAATCTTAGGGCTGATCTATTGGGAGCTCACCAAGGCCAGCTGGACTGGGACTGAAAATGCATGGGGTAAAACCGGACTTATTGAATTTGGTGGACAATGAGGGCTGCTGAGAAGCCAAGGACAATGGCACTGAGTTTTGACCCTACTGCATGTATTGGCTTTGTGGGAGCCTAGCCAGTTTGGATGCTCACCTTCCTAGACCTGGATGGAGCGGGGAGGACATTGGACTGCCCACAGGGCAGGGGACCCTGACTGCTCTTTGGACTGGAGAAAGGGGGGGAGTTGGCTGTGGGAACTGGGGGTGGGGGAGGGAAAAGGGAGGTGGAGAGGAGGTGGAAATTTTTAATTAAAAAAAATAATAAAAAATATAAAAAGTAAAAAGCAAAGAAAAGTAAATGTATGATAAATGGTGGTGGCTGATATTCCCAAATGTGGTCTAATTTACCCTGTACACACCATTTTATTATCTCTATAGAGGTTTATCACCCAACCTTCTAGTCCAGACTTCTCTTGAAACTTCAAAAGATGCTCTGAAGACAATTCTATATCATTCAGTCTAAGACTGATTTTTCTCAAGAAATGATTTTTCTATACTTTTTGTTTTTCAGTTCATGCTTTGGAGAGTGCCCGAGTGTTAAGAAATTGAATGATGTTGGTCATTGACAAGGCCAGAACATCCCATGCTTCCCGCTCCGAAGGAGAACTATTCTAACTGCAGCACAGGAAAATCCTTTTGTACTACCAGAACAACAACAACAACAACATGTGGCCAACAACTTGAAGACCTAAAATTGGCTTTACAATTCAGAGGGTTCTAGAGGTCAATAAGTAAAATGGGATCTAGGATAAGTGAAAATTCTCAGAAAAAGTCACACAAATAGAGTGTGGCCTGTTAGTATAGTCATGTCCATTTAGACAAAGGGACTCACTAATTTATGTAATTGAATGTATACCTGAAGACTTAGTGATGAATCTTCATGAGTAGCGCACATGCTATGCTCCCTTTCGTCCTGCATAGATTATTTGTTCTTTTTGTTGCTGTGGTTTTTAACCACTTAACAGAAGACTTGTTCTTTTTTTTTTTTTTTTTTTTTTTTTTGGTTTTTCGAGACAGGGTTTCTCTGTGGCTTTGGAGCCTGTCCTGGAACTAGCTCTTGTAGACCAGACTGGTCTCAAACTCACAGAGATTCACCTGTCTCTAGAAGACTTAATTCTTACAACTCATAAATTCCTTATTATTAAAAACAATAATACCAGCCTCTTATAATTGCCTTCTCACAATTAAGACAATATTTTAGCAGCTATCATTTATTCAGCTACAATTATGCTTACAAGTATTCATGTGAGTACATTTTGTTTGTAAATATGCAGCAGTTATGCTTTATCACAAATACACATATAACATTTTTGTGGCATATGTGACTCGTATTTGGGTTCTTATGCCTAGAGGATAAAGGAAGATTTCACCTGTCCTCCTTAAACATTGTCTGCTCTATTCCCTGGACACAGAGTTTCTCATTGAACCAGAACCTTACTGGTTTTTTTTTTCCCCAGGGCCATCAGCCCCCATTATCCTTGTGCCTCATCACTCCCTGTAATTTTGTCGTTACACGTCCACAAAGCTAGCCTCGGCATTGTATTGGTACTGGGAATGCAACTCCATGTGTTTATTCTTGTACAAGTACTCAGATTCACTGAACCATCTCCTTAGTCACTTCTTATTTTTTAATTTTGTTTTTAAATTAGCATACAAAGTTTTAAGTTTCATTATTGGATTTTCAAGCACAGTTTATTTTGGTAGTTTTCATTCTTTCCCTTCCTGCTCAGTTGCCTGCCCTTCTAGAAGTATCTTATAATCTAACAAAGGGGGCATAAATATTTTTATCTCACCAATGAAAAATTTCAAGCCCAATTACAAGCCAGAATATGCAGTATAAATCATCCACCCTCTGCCTCTGCCTCTCACACATACTTCCTTCAATAAGTAGGAGTGATTTTTTTTTTTTTTTGGTTTTTCGAGACAGGGTTTCTCTGTGGTTTTTGGAGCCTGTCCTGGAACTAGCTCTTGTAGACCAGGCTGGCCTTGAACTCACAGAGATCCGCCTGCCTCTGCCTCCCGAGTGCTGGGATTAAAGGCGTGCGCCACCACCGCCCGGCTGTGGGAGTGATCTTTAAGAAGTGCCTGAAGAGGTCTGAGAGGCATACAGAAAGAAAGTTAATCACATAGCAGCATTGAAGGAAACCTGGAGGAAGACTAGGGACATAGGAGATGTCTGTGAGAACTGTCATGGTATCTGGGTTGAAGTGTGAAATCACTGCCCAAAATCTCAGGCTTTTTTTAGTTCAAATGCTAACCCAGTTTTGCAGCAATGTATGTGGTTACTTACAGTGTTTTTCTGTTTGTTTAACATAGAAGGAAAAATGCATGCATGTAACAGAAAGTGTAAAAAATTACTCACAAATTTCTGGAGTGAATGAAGACCAAAAGTGAGGCATGAATTTGATTCTTTGTGAAGAGAAGTCAACATTATGAACAGCTGTGAAGTCCATAATGACTTGTGCACCCTAAAGAATCCAAGGACGATTACATGTATTTAGCTCTTTATAAAATTCTCTTCAGGCTTCCATTTACCCTCAGAATGGATCTGGTGATCTATGTCTTAGAATCTTAACTAAGAGTCACCTAAACGGAATACAAAGACACAGAGAACTGAACTTACCCATTTCTGATAAAATAGCAAAAGACACTTTGCTATTTTTTGTATATTATTTTGATTCATAATACTTTTTGTGTTCATTCTTACTGTCTAAGTCTAACCCATCATGTCTCAGGACTTGAACTTCCAAATTCAAAATATTCCTTTTAAAGATATTTCAATAGTTTAAAATGAAAGATAACAAATTACTCATCATATTTTCTTTTGAGTATTAATTTAGAAATTATTTTAATTATGTAGTTACCATGGCAATGATCCATGGTTTAAAAGAAAAAAATATGAAATCTAAATTTCTAAGATATTTTTGACTAATTAAAATTAAAAAGACATTGTAGGTTACTGGGTTAAGGAAACTAAGCATAAATTACTAAGAGACATGTCACATGCTTTTACTCATAGGTGGAAGATAGCATGAAAATCAATGAGGGACGATATAAGACATGGTAATAGAAAAGCAGTAAGGTCAGAGACTTATGAGAATGTAAGGGAGGAGTGGATATGATCAGAGTATATTGTGTTCACATAAAAATATTGCATGAAATCTATTGCTTTTCATTTTCAATGAAGCAACAATTATATTTTGTTTCTGTAATTATAAGAACATAATAGAGCATAGTAAAACTGGCTTTGAATATCAAACATAGCTTTAGCATGTAACCTGCAGAAACATCTGCAATCATACTATATTAAATGTGAATCACTTGTATAGCTGCCCAAAAAGTCATATAACTATATAAATAGGAAACCATTAGAAGAGAAGAAAGAGTAACGCTTAATCACTTTTAAATGAACTAAAGAAGGGGAGCCCAGTGTTAGGCAATGTTATAATTTTTTCCCTACTGACTCTAGATCAGTTGAACTCACAGATGTCCTGACAATGTTTTAAGATGTTGGTGTGTGGATTAAATTAAGTTGATAGGAAAAGTTATTTGGTATTAGATAATTGATAGCTCCAATTCCTTCATTATATGAAAGCATGTTTCATAAGAAATTTTGAAAACTCAAATTTATGCCTTGACAATGCTGAAACATGCATGGGCAGTTTGTATATGACAGTTCTGTTAAACTTGTCCACGTTGGGTTTCATGGTCTAAATTGATGAAAACTACTGACAAGGTCTCTTCCTCAAATGTCTCGCATGAAAAGATATATAAATTGATATATTTATAAGGATAATGGAGAAAGAATCTGTAAAACACAAAAAGAACATAAATTTTTGGCTTGGTATAGATTAATATGCTTTTCTGTAATTAGTATCCAGCAAATAAAAACTAATTTTCAATACTGAGGCCATTATTGAAAATGAACTCATGCAAGGATGTTGATTTATTTTAAAATATTCTACTGGATTGTTGCATTGAATAGTTGAAGCAATTTCAACTGGAAGTTGCTGAGTATTTAAATGTATTAGTTACTTTTCTATTCACTGTGACAAAATGCTGACACAAGCCACTTAGTGATGAACCATTTATGTTGCCTCACAATTCACAGGTACTGTCTCTCATGGTGGCAAACAACAGTCTCTGTGAGTGAACAACAAAATTTCAGTTGATAGATGGAATGATGTCCATAACATCATTCAAACCTTAAACTCAAGAAATACAGGATATCGTGAAATTTACAAGTTTCAATGGGCTAGTCTGACACTGATATTATTTTACTTATTCAGCAATTGTATATCAAATATGAGTAACTAAGAGTGTCAGATAATGAAGCAGTTGTATATGTGTTAGGAATTGAGTAAAGAAGTAGAACCATCTGCATAGTTCCTTGCTTGCTGCTCTAATAGTACACCAAGAAAAGCAACTTGTGTTCACATTGTCCTTTATTTTCAACTTCAGTTTCCAACCTATGAACTGCTATTTTCCAGAGTGGACAGGTCTTCCTACTTCAAGGAACATAATATAGATAAGTTTTCAAAGGCATTTCTAGAGGTGGGTCTGCTAGTCATATTAGATTCTATCAAATAGACAATCCATACTTACCATCACAACCTGCTAAGTACAAATTCAATTTCACGGAGAATAAAAATATAAAACTAGAACTCACTTGAGTTATTAAGTTGAATTATGCTATACTTTTCGTTACTGGGACTCCTTTTAGTCTTCAGCTGCAAGGAAAAGGCAAGAAAATTCAGCAGTGTACTATTTAATCTCATAGGATTCTATCAATATTGCTAAAATGCAAATGTTTTATAGTGTTTTATTAGCCCATTAACTATATTATTTTATGAACATGAAATTTAATGAACATATGAGGAAAAAGTAGCAATGCTTTCTTGTTAACTTGTTTATATTTGTAAAGAAAGAGCGGGATGGGTAATGTAGTTTAAAGCATGTATGTCTAGAACCAGGCTCTGATTCCTCCTACCTCTTGATCTGTCCCCACATCACAAATATAACATATTTTTTTTCAGTTCTTTTACATATATTATCTGCCTCTCCTATTTTCAGTTTTAAAATTTTAGAATTCCAAAGTAGATTTAACATTCACTATTAACTCTTTGTCGTTCGTGTAAGACCATTGTGATTGTGGAACTGCTCCATGTTTTAATTGCATTTCAAATTTAGCTAAAATTTAACTCAGATTGACAGGATCTAGAATCACCTAGCATACAAGCTTCTGGGAAAGTCTGTAGGCATTTACCTATTATAGGTTAATTTCACTGCAGAAGCATACAAGCTTCTGAGAAAGTCTATGGGTATTTACCTATGATAGGTTAATTTCATTGCAGAAGCATACAAGCTTCTGAGAAAGTCTATGGGTATTTACCTATGATAGGTTAATTTCATTGCAGTGGTATGATTTTCCTATTCCGGACAGTAGCAGTTAAAAGGCTGGGTTTCAGATTGAATAAAAATAAGAACAAAACCGAGACCTCTACTTTAGTTTATTTTTTCTGTTGCAGTGAATAATATACATACTAAACTGAGGAAGATACGGGTTGTTTAGTACTATTCTGAGGCAACTCACAGTTAAATCCCCATATTTGAAAGTCTTTCAAAATAATTGATTGACCTACTGAATTTCCCCCAATGTTTTACCATCTAGATATTTATTATTAGTATTCTCTGAGCTCTATTAGAGAATACAGCACTGGATTGAAGTCAGTATTTCCTTGACTTGTATTGATCAAAGGAATGTGTTATTTTGGTGTCCTATGGATACAAGTTTATAATTTTTGATGTATCTGTATCTTCTTCATCAGAACTCCTAGCTATAAGAAAACCTCAACAGAATAAGTCCTTTAAGTTGTGTGTGTCACCCTGAAGACATAGTATCAACACAGGGAGTGATGAATTCAAGTTCTCAAAGATTTTCCTGGATTTGGAGTTGGAAGAATGTGGCATATGATCAGAAAATCAAAAGCTGTAATTTTGGTTACCAGCCACTGAAACAAGATTTCAAGGACAAAAATAAAAACCTTTGACCTTTCTTTCAGACTTCCAAGAACCTCTTCAGCATCCATATTTCCAAGAGCAATGCTGTGAGACAGCAGAAGCTATAATAACTATTAGACTCATAAAATCCCAAAGTGATACTGTAAGATAGACAAATGTCAATAATTCAAGCAATCAGTTTCAAAGTGAAACTACTTAATCAACTTTATATGGAAAAACAAAAAACCCAGGATAGCCAAAACAATTTTATACAATAAAGAAACTTCTGGAGGCATTACCATCCTTGACTTCAAACTCTATTACAGTGCTTCAGAATTGAAAACAGCTTGGTATTGGCATAAAAACAGAGAAGTCGATCAATGGAATCAAGTAGAAGATCCTGATTTTAACCCACAAACATATGAACACCTGATTTTTGATAAAGGAGCTAAAAGTATTCAATGGAAGAAAGAAAGCATCTTCAACAAATGGTGCTGGCAGAACTGGTTGTCAACCTTTAGAAGAATGAAAATAGATCCATATCTATCGCCATGCACAAAACTCAAGTCCAAATGGATTAAAGACCTCAATATCAGTCTAAACACACTGAACCTGATAGAAGAAAAAGTGGGAAGTACTCTATAACACATGGGCACAGGAGATCACTTCCTACATATATCCCCAGCAGCACAGACATTAAGGACATTATTGAATAAATGGAACCTACTGAAACTGAGAAACTTCTGTAAAGCAAAGGACACTGTCACTAAGACAAAAAGACAACTTACTGACTGGGAGAAGATCTTCACCAACCCTGCAACAGACAAAGGTCTGATCTCCAAAATATATAAAGAACTCAAGAAACTAGACTTTAAAATGCTAATTAACCCAATTAAAAAATGGGGCACTGAACTGAACAGAGAATTCTCAACAGAAGAAGTTCAAATGGCCAAAAGACACTTAAGGTCATGCTCAACCTCCTTAGCGATAAGGGAAATGCAAATTAAAACAACTTTGAGATACCATCCTACACCTGTCAGAATCGCTAAAATCAAAAACACCAATGATAGTCTTTGCTGGAGAGGTTGTGGAGAAAGGGGTACATTTATCCATTGCTGGTGGGAATGCAAACTTGTGCAACCACTTTGGAAATCAGTGTGGCGATTTCTCAGAAATTTGGGATCAACCTACCTGAAGATCCAGTAATACCTCTCTTGGGAATATACCCAAGAGATGCCCTATCATATCACAAAAGTATCTGTTCAACTATGTTCATAGCAGCATTGTTTGTAATAGCCGGAACCTGGAAACAACCTAGATGCCCTTCAATGGAAGAATGGATGAAGAAAGTGTGGAATATATACATTTTAGAGTACTACTCAGCAGTAAAAAACAATGACTTCTCGAATTCTGCATGCAAATGGATGGAAATAGAAAACACTATCCTGAGTGAGGTATCCCAGACCCAAAAAGATGAACATGGAATGTACTCACTCATAATTTATTTCCAGCCATAAATAAAGGACATTGAGCATATAATTTGTGATCCTAGAGAACCTAAATAAGAAAGTGAACCCAAAGAAAATCGTATAGTCATCCGCCTGGATAGGGGAAGTAGACAAGAGTGCCGGGCAAAAACTGGGAACTTGCGAGTGAGGTGGTATGGGGCTAAGGGGAAATGGGGTGAGAAACGTGAGAAGGGGAGGATGAGGGGAACTTGGGGGAATGGGATGGTTGGGATATAGGAAGGGTGGATACGGGAGCAGAGAAATATATATCCTAATTAAGGGAGCCATCTTAGGGTTGGCAAGAGACTTGACTCTAGAGGGGCTCACAGGTGTCCAGGGAGATGTCCCCAACTGGTACCTTGGGCAACTGAGGAGAGGGAACCTGAAATGACCCTATCCTATACTGATGAATATCTTGCTTATCACCTTAGAACCTTCATCTGGCGATGGATCGAGATAGAGACAGAGACCCACATTGGAGCATCGGACTGAGCTCTTAAGGTCCAAATGAGGAGCAGAAGGAGGGAGAACATGAGCAAGGACGTCAGGACCACAAGGGGTGCACCCACCCACTGTGACAGTGGAACAGATCTATTGGGAGCCCACCAAGGACAGTTGAACTGGGACTGAATAAGCATGGGTTGAAACTGGACTCTCTGAACACGGCGGACAATGAAGGCTGATGAGAAGCCAAGGACAATGGCACTAGGTTTCGATCCTAATACATGAACTGGCTTTGTGGGAGCCTAGCCTGTTTGGATGCTCACCTTCCTGGACCTAGATAGAATTGGGAGGACCTTGGTCTTCCTGCAGGGCAGGGAATTTGTACTGCTCTTCAGTATCGAGAGGGAGGGGGAATGGAGTGGGGGGAGGAGAAGAGGAGTGGGGATAGAGGGAGGGGAGTGGGGGGAGGGGGCAATATGTGGGAGGAGGGGGAGGGAAATGGGAAACGGGGAGGAGGTAGAAATTTTAATTAAAAAAGAATAAAATAAAATAAAATAAAAAAGAAACAAAATCCATCAAAAAAAAAAACAATGTGAAACCACATGAACGCAAGTCGATTAATTGAAGATTGAAAGTATTTATATGTGTTTTCATTTAAGGTTGATTCAAGCTTAAGGTCAGTAGTGTATGGAATGAAAAGCAGGAGAAGCAGACTAAAATACAGTGAAGTGAAGAATATGTCTAGGTAGTCTATGGCAGAGTGACCATTAGAAAATTATTGTCTTTCTAAAGCACTAGGAAAAATAAGTTCAACTGTTACAAATATATAACATCTTCAGGGATGGAAATGCAAATTACCTCGAACTAATTATTGCACAGTTTGTATACTTATCAGTCCATAACATTGATTCTTATAAATGGAAGCAACTATTGTATGCTAATTAAAACAATGAGAAACTGATATTCAATATTTCCATAAATTTCTAACATTAATGACAATAGGACAATATTCCAGGGGACCTGATTATGAGCAGAGGATTTAAGAAGGGGAAGAATGCTTTCTCTGTGTTAATTACCTTGATTTAAAAATTACAATGGGCTACAGGAAGTGAGTGTTTACTTAATTTACCATCAAATATGTGTGAGTTAAAATGGTTTCTTCACATATGAGAAAAAGGTATTCAGCAGTTATGTCAAACCAGCTCTGTCTGAGTAAGATTTGGTGTGAGAGACACGTGCACAGCTGATGGTGGTAATAGCCCATGCTTCTCCTTGGGTTGTAAAGATTCAGTGTCCTAATTTTTCAAGTATGGAATGTGTTTCCAGTTCTAGTATTCTTATGTGAAATAAATACAGACAAAAAAGCATGACTCATTGAGGAAGGAGTCAGAGGCAATCTGCAGGTTTACTGACTGCAGAACAGAAACTAGGCTCAGCATTGTGAAGAAAGAACTTGGAGAAGCACCCAAAACTAAAATGGCTGTATGGAAGCTAGGCATGTCTTTTGCAAAGTAAATATATATATTACAATAAGATGAAGAGAGAGTTACAAATAGTCTTCACACAAATTTAAGCAACAAAATTGAACGGCTCATTTAATTTTGCTAGGGATAAGGTTAAGGATGAATGAAGAAAGGAATTTAAGAGGATAAAAACTCAATTAACAATTGGCCCATTGAAGATGGATGCTTAAAAAAAAATCCCACACTAGCTCAGAAATGAGAAATAGATGGTTATTTATTTAGGGGTAGACTCACAAATCAGAATCCTCTGCTGGAACGGAGATCAGAAACCGAATTCTACAGATGGAACAGGGGCTGAACACATGCTCAACATCAGTATAAATACTATAAGAAATCATTCCCCAGTGGGCAGGTAACTACTGGCTGTAGGATTTCCAACAGCAGCCCATCGTCAGATGGTGATGACACACGCCTTTAATCCCAGCAATTGATAGAATAGAAAGTGGGAAGTACTCTACAACACATGGGCACAGAAGACCACTTCCTACGTATAACCCCAGCAGCACAGACATTAAGGGCCTCATTGAATAAATGGGACCTTCTGAGACTGAGAAGCTTTTGTAAAGCAAAAGACACTGTCTCTAAGACAGAAAGACAACCCACTGAATGGGAGAAGATCTTCTCCAACCCCGCAACTGACAAATGTCTGATCTCCAAAATATATAAAGAACGCAAGAAACCAGACCGTAAAAGGCTAATCAACCCAATTATAAAATGGAGCAAGGAGCTGAACAGAGAATTCTCAACAGAAGAAGTTCAAATGGCCAAAAGACACTTAAGGTCGTGCTCAACTTCCTTAGCGATCAGGGAAATGCAAATCAAGACAACTTTAAGATACCATCTTACACCTGTCAGAATGGCTAAAATCAAAAACACCAATGATAGCCTTTGCTGGAGAGGTTCTGGAGAAAGGGGTACACTCATCCATTGCTGGTGGGAATGCAAACTTGTGCAACCACTTTGGAAAGCAGTGTGGCGGTTTCTCGGGAAATTCGAGATCAACCTACCCCTGGACCCAGCAATACCACTCTTTGGAATATACCCAAGAGATGCCCTATCATATGCAAAAAGTATTTGTTCAACTATGTTCATAGCAGCATTGTTTGTAATAGCCAGAACCTGGAAACAACCTAGATGCCCTTCAATGGAAAAATGGATGAAGAAAGTATGGAATATATACATATTAGAGTACTACTCAGCAGTAAAAAACAATGACTTCTTGGATTTTGCATGCAAATGGACAGAAATAGAAAACACTATCCTGAGTGAGGTAAGCCAGACCCAAAAAGAGGAACATGGGATGTACTCACTCATATTTGGTTTCTAGCCATAAATAAAGGACATTGACCAATCAATTGGGAGGCAGATGCAGGTGGATCTTTGTGAGTTCGAGGCCAGCCTGGTCTACAAAGTAAGTTCCAGGACAAACTCCAAAGCAATACATGGAATCCCTGTCTCAAAAAAAAAAATTGGTTCATCAATACAACATTAGATACCTATGAACACAAAGTGCCTTGCTTTGAACCTTATAATCAATCATACATACAATACATAGTAGAAAAAAATAATCCTAGAATTATGTGCCAGCAAAGGTATGTTTTTCCCTTATGCCAGAACTGACTTTTTTATTAAGGAATATATATGTAAGACAGCACTACCGGAATCTTTGGTTTTCAATCATGCTGTAGACATTGGTGCTGACACTGACTACAATAAGATGTTGTAGTTTGTATATAAATGTCCTTTTTCAAAGGCCCACATGTTGAACACTTGGCAGTCAGCATAGCACTATTTGGGAAACGACTCAGTCTTTAGAAAGTGGAGATTAATAGGAGATTGGAGGTCATTTGTATTCGAACTAAAGACAGAGTCATGAGGTTGCTACAATCCCTTCAATGGGTGTTCTCATCATACACTATGCTAGCAGGTTGGGTCATGAAATAAAATACTCAAAACTAAGTACAACATTAGATGCTTCTTCTTTGTAAATTAAATGCTTTCAGATACGTGTTACAGCAATGAAAACCTGACTGAAAACATATGTCATCCAGACTACCTAAAAAAAACAAAGTGTGTTGATTTGTGTGTTTCTCACAGTAAACAAAAACACTGTGGAAACATTCCAAAATGGGGCTATAAATAGAAATGGGTAGAGTTTTCAGAAAGGATTTTATTTTAAAAGGTCAAATAAATAAAGGATAAAATATCATTACTTGCTGTAGATTTAATATTTCCTCACAGCAAATTCTCAAAGTTAGAAAAATGATTCAGGTGTCAACAGTACTGCTTTTCCAGAGGATCTAAAATGGGTTTCCTACACTCACAAGGATTAGGATGTTCATAATGCATGTAAATACAGCTCTACATGTTTAATGCCCTCTCCTGGCCTACAAACACACTGCACTTAAAATCACATGGTCTCTTTCATAGGCATATACTCAGGCACACAAAGACACATAACTTAAAAACTAAAATAAATCTTTAAGAACAAATAATAAATTCAGGGAAATGTGATATTTTAGGCCTATGCCTTTCAACGAAAATTTGTATCAACTTTGAGATTCCTGTCTGTAGAGTCAACAAGGGGTGAATCATGAAGAAGTTACTGAAAATAGGTTAACTCATTTAAGGTTTAAGGCTACATTGGGTAGAGTTGAACACAAATTGTTCAAGCCTTGAGCTCTTTCTATTTATTTCATCTCTGCTTCTTAAAATCACGATGTATTCTAAAGTACATCGTAAACTGTGAAATAATAAATTAGTGGGAAAAATTAGTTTTCTGATGTATCAGTTATTCAAAAATAACTCCTGGGCTCCAAATATTGCATTCTGCATTCTGCTTGGCCATTAAATGAGTGATGTATCTTGTGTAATAAGAAAACACAAATACACATGAACTTTTTTGTAACACTCCAAGACTAATACTGTTTAGTGGAATTCTACTCTGTCTATATGGCAGATACTACTTAGCAGAAAAGAAAGACCAATTTATACATAATTGTCTGTAGTCCAGTTAGCTTATGTCAACTTTTAGTGATGACAGCAGGAAGACAGAATCAGCCAAATTACAAAGATCACTAGATTCTTGTACCATTTCAAAATTCCCCTGCTTCACAGGCTGTGTGGGTTGCACAGTGGATTTATTGTCAATTGCAGTAAGTCTAATAGTGAAACATTGGGCATAGTTGCATCTTAGTTCTTCTATCTAATGGTTGAACATAATATTTTAGTATTTAAATATAGTTGAACATAATGTTATATTATAGTATTCTTAACATAGATGTTTTATTATACACAATCAACTTCTAAACTTTTACAACAGATGTAATTAAACTTCAGCCAACAATAATTCAGTGAATAAATATGCTTGTACTGGATTTAAGGAGAGAGTGTACTTTCATTAGTATGTAGATGTTAGGCAAGGTCTTTATTTGAAGAAGTAGGGGGAAGGAGAGAAAGCTGAGGAAAAAAAGAAAAACAAAACCAGTAGAGTTTTCAATACAAGCAGACTTGTAACATCTCTTCAGTTTTTCTGAGTTTGAGAGGCTTTTCTAAATGCTCTTTACCTATTTAATAAATGTAATTATTCTTTTGGGGGAAAAGATGAGGCTTAAACTGTCCTAACGCATGTAAAGCAAGAGTCTACTATTGAGCAGAAACCCCAGACATCAAAGGTAATCCTTATGCTAACATGCCAACTAGAATTTTGAATTTTTTCCTATTAAAGACAATAAAATTGTGATATAAGGTGCAATTTCCATGACTACATATCTAGCACAAAACAGAATAAGCAACATACTTTGAAGGAATCTTTCAATGGCATGGATTCTTCTAGAAAAAATAAAATTGATTTAAAATTTGGTTATAACATGAACAAAATTTCATATGAGGGTAGTTTGAAGTTTTCTAAGTAGGCCAAACTGTGTGGAATAAAGCCTAACAGCAACATAAGTAAAACAGGTTTGGCTGTGGAACTAGGGGGATGGTGGCTGAGAGTGCCAGTAAAAAGTCAATGAGTGGTGGCACAATGTTTCTAAAATAGACAAAACTGATACTCACAAAGCCAATCTGCTTCTGAAAGTTTATATTAGCCAATAAACAAAATTATGATGCTACATTGTCATTATATTCATTCAACTTATCATTTGGATTTTATTTCTTAAAAAGCAGAGAATGACATTTGCAAATAAAAATGTATTTTAATAATGGAAAAGGATAAAACTAACCACAACTGAAATGTGTTTCTAATTCTAGCTATATATTAAGATTTTGACTATGAAATTTGTTATTTTCCAAATTTCAATGTAAAATAATCATGTCAAAAATAGGGAACATAATTTGGCATTTACCTTGTAATAACCACTTGGATTTCTCAATTGTTTTTTGCGTGTCCAGTACAACCGCATCTCCAACAACTGTTTGAGGTAATAATTTCCATAAACCTGTGAACTGAATACTGAGTAAGTGCTATAAATAAGGATTAATGTTTTTTTCTAGTCATAAAGGAAGTCTATACTGTCAATAATTTGCTCAAGAAGAGAGAAAAGAAAATTACTTTAAATGGCACTCATTGCTATGCTGAGATAACTTTAATATCAGATATTTTGAGACCTTGTCTCCCTGTTATGAAAGGCAACTCTTGTGTGATTGGGATATTGCAGGAAGACTTACAATGACAAAGTCATAACTTCATCATCTTTCTGGAGAACAAAGCAGTGAATATAAGTTTTCATGCACCAACATATTGCTATAAATACTGTGGTCTATAAGGAAGAGTGTCATTGATTTACTTTACACACTCATTGACCAAATATTTACATTTGTCAGGAAACTGAGTTAGGAGCATATAACAGCATAAGTATGGTGTTGTGTGAAAGAATCCCAATAGGGATCTGTATATTTATTTTATATAAAAATGATTACTGTACAGTGTCAGGCTAACAAATTGGATGACACATTTAAACTCATAGTATCAAAGATACTAAATACTCCGAAGCTACTCACCTCTGCATTTGCAGAAAATTGTGAGGTACATAAAATGCATTCTAAATACTGATTTATGCATTATAAATTCATTCCTTGCATATCCTGAAAAAAATCCTTGCCATTTTTATGTATTTTAAGCATTCTGAATTGTTTCAGAGGCTAAAGCCTATATGGATCTGTGCAAGGTCCTCTGCATATATTTTATGGTTGTATACCTTGATGTTCTTGTGGGACTTCTAACAGTGGGAATGGGTGTTGTTTCTGACACTTCTGCCTGATCTTGGGATCCTTTTCTTCCTACTGGGTCACCTTTTCCAGCCTTGCTATGAGGGTTTGCTCCTGGTCTTACTGTAACCTGTTATTCTATATTCAGTTGACATCCCTTTGAGGCTTGTTCTTTTCTGAAAAAAATGGAAAATAATATAGATCTTGGAAAGATAGGCAGTTGGGTGGGGGATGTCTGGGAAAAGTAGAGGCTATATTAAAGAAGAATTTAAAAAATCATGAATTGCAAAGATCCATGCTTGGTATCATTATTATTATATTCATACAATACAATGTAATTAAGAAATGAAAAAGGTAAGAGTGCTTAAGGTGCTAACATATTCCCTCCATTCTAATAAAAGGAATCTGTGGCACAGTTGAATTATAATCCCCTGACTGTTATTTTCTCTGGGGAAGAGAAACATTTTACATGGTTCATGTGAGAGGAACAATTCTTTCTACTGGGTGAAAAAAACAAGGCAAAATGTAAATTTCTCTTTTACTAGGAAGAGTTGGCCTTGAGCAACCGGTGTTCTTCACTCATAAAAAGAGATTAACTATAAAAAACGTGTTTTGTGATATTCAAGGCTGTTTATATAGTAGGATTGGGTGTATATTACAAAGTCATTTGTTCAGAAACCTGTCTACATATCAGAGTTTACACATTTATTAAATATCAAAGTGCAATATTTGAAATAAAATGTACATCCAAACCAAATAACATTGCATTATGATAAAACCTAACTACTTCCTGAGGTCATGTTGAAAAACCAAGACTATTTTGAGGAAATAGCCTAGAATATAAGGTCATTCTTCAGTGACAGGGTCCTAAGAAAAAAGGTTCAGGGAATCAAAGATAAAGAAGGTAGAACCATTGAGATCAGGAGGTCTTACATAAGTTGTCTAATGTCAAGCAAGCTTATTAAGAAGTACAGCATCTTATACACCATTTTCAGGGAAAAGCTAGAACCAAGTCAGCAGATGTTATCATACAGTGCACCAAAGTCAAAGACAAAGAGGCTGATAAACCAATGTTGCCCAAGGGAAACACAGGATATCTCAAAAGCATTGCAAACAGGACACAGAGTGATCATAACACAAATAACTGCATACTCTACTCATGGAAAGGCCATTGTTCCTGTGTACAAAAACCCTAACTTCTTCAAAGCCCGGCCTTAGCTCCATTAGATTTTGTCATGTCTGACCCTGGACAAGGACACAAAACTAGGTTCCTTTTTTTCCTTTTGCGGAGACCTCTGAGAAAGTCTTGGATTGGCCTGCCTCTTAACAAGGAAAGAAACAATAGAACCCAATAAGGTATCATTGTATCCTAGCTTTGATGGTTTGATTGAGGATAGCCTCATATATTTGAATGTCTCTCTCCAGTTGATAGAACTTTTTGGGAAGAATGAGGAAATATGGCCTTGATGGAGGAAATGTGTTATTGGGTGTAGGCTTGCAAGTCTCAGAATTTACCCTATATCAACCTAGTTCTTTTTTGTAGATCGAAGTTTCTACCTTGTCTGGTCCTGTAGCTGTTCAGTCCCAAAGAAACAAGGATCCAGCATCTGTCCCCCACAGGGATACATGGCTTCTCCTGACTCTGCCTACTTCTACCTTGCTATAGGCCAAGCCAGTTTTTTTGTTCATTAACCAATAAAAGCACCACAGACAGAAGGGCCTCTCACACTAAACACAAAGGTCTTTTAACCATTGAGTAATCTCCCTAGCCCCTAAAAGTTATTCCTCTTATATTCTTTAAATTTGTGTGTGATTTAGGAGGTCCTTCTGTTTTTGTGTTGCTTTCACTGGTTAATAAAGAAATTGCTTTGGGCCTGGTGATAGGGAAGAAGTTAGGTAGGCAGGGAAACAGAACAGAATTCTGGGAGAAAAAAAGCAGAGCAGAGGGCTGCCATGGAGATGCCAGGTCAGACATGCTAAATCTTTCCCAGTAAGCCATGACCTCATGGTGAATACAGATTATTAGAAATGTATTAAATCAAGATGTGAGAGTTAGCCAATAAGAGTCTAGAGATAATGGGCTGGGCAATGATTTAATTAATACAATTTCTGTGTGGTTATTTCACGTGTAAGCTAGCGGGGCAGCTAGGACGTCAAGCAGTCCTCTTGTTCCTGCAACAAATGTACACAAAATACTTCTGAAGTGTCTTAGTGTATTTCTTCACCTCCTGATAAAAAACATACCAAAGGAGGGCAGAAAGCAACTCTCTATGTGGGATGAGCCCTCAGGACATTTGTGATGCTAGGGCAACTACTCCATACACAAAGAGAAGGAAGTAAATATTAGAAACAAGCAATTGAATCCCATCTGCCTCTGATAAAAACATGTTAGCAGGAGTTGTTAAGCCAATAAGTGCCTCCAGCCCTGAGAATTGTTTTACAAATATTGAGAAATAGAGCCTTCTCTAACAAAGCACCATTGATTTCAGGCTATCCACTAACAATTAAGTTTTTTAATAGACAGAGAAAAATAATAAATTATACCTGCAGCCCCTTTCATTTTCTTCCCTCTCTAGATATAGGTATCAGAAGGCATGAATATTCCAGACTATCCTAATGCCCATACCTGTTGAACCAGGAAGAACTTGCTTTATAAAACAGTTTTATCAGGCTGGTCATTCACATATCTAATCAGAATCACTAAACCCCCATTCAGATATGTCCCCAAAAAGTTTGTAAATGACAGGATAACTTCCATATACTGTAATACATTGCCACAATGTTAAGAGGCTATCACTGTTAAATGATGCCCCTTAGTGCACTAAAGATTTCCTTCTAAGAGTTATTGGCTGAGGGGCATTCTCATGCCATATGGACATTTACTTTCCAGTCATTATGGAAATTCCAAGGAGTGCACTAGTATTCTCAAGAATCACCAAGAGCTGCAAGGGGAGTATAACATACTCTTAGTTTGCCTTCTTAAAAAATCATCTTCACATAGGATCAATGTGGCATGCAAAATGAGTTCCTATTCTTGGGAATGTTTCTACATTAAGTTTAAGTTTATTTTTACTTAGTTTGGGTCATTAGGTCCTTTGAGTTAACATCATTCAAGACATTTTTACTACTTGGTGCCAGGTGGCTGCTCCTGGAAAATCCTTGGTCTCAATTTACACCTTAACATGCAAATTCCAATCAGTAAAACACCAAAGCAGTAAAAAGAATCATCTCATGAAATGGGAAAAGGGAGACACTTTGGGGGCTTCTGTATGGACCAGAGCACTTACATTCTGGTGGAAAAGGCTGGATAATGATAATAAAGTCATTCTGTTACTGTGTATTTGGGACTCATTATGCAGTCTCCATGAATCTAGTTATACATTCAATGCTATAAATGTTCCTTCTTTAGTATCTCTTGGATTTTTATTCATTAAGTCACTCTGTGACATCATAGAGATTATATTTTGTGCTCAAATTAATAGAATTAATTTTTCATTGATATGTGTACATGTGTCTGTTCTTAGTTAAATTTGCATATCTCGCACTATTTTCTCAAACTAAAGACACGATTATAAATATAAGAATTCTGCATGGTACTTATTAACTGTTAAAAATAATGTGGTATGCTCTTATAAAACAATTCCTACCACAGTATACTCCCCAGAAAAACAAGGAGAAATTTTCAAGCTTTGTTATAAAGAGCAGGACTCAGAAAGCATTTATAGACTCAGAAATATATTAACTCCAGAATGAACTTTTAGAGAACTGACGTTGAACTGCAATAAAAGTATGCGGGTATTTTTGACACTTTATGTTCTCACATGTGCTGTCAGTGACCGGTTTCTATTAACTGTTCCCAATTTATAGTAGCATTTCTATTCTTTCCTGGGGCTCTGGGCTACTTGCTCGGCATTTTAATAGACTTTTTATATCTGGCCTCCTATTTGGTGGTTTACAGCAAACCTTTAATGTGAATAATACTGTCCTCAATTTGTGACTGAAATCTTATAATTTACTGATATTAGAAGAATCACATCTGACATTTTTATTATGACCACAAAGTTCGATTCCAAAGTTAATTTCAAATGTCGTCTTGTAACTCTATTCTACTTTCAGGTGTTACTTAAATGTAAGAACGTGTGTGATGTACATATTAGTCTATGTATCCTTATGCTCTCTTATACCACATCTTTATTTGGCTTAATTACAAATCTTCAGGATAAATCACTCATGTTTAAAGTCTTATTTTTAATACTGTCTTTCTCATCTGGACACATTGAACAATTTCTCTCTATCTTTGAATTCCCATAAGACATTCTCTAAATTATGAAAGTTATTACTATTTATTATGTAACACTGCATACATATAGTGCCTACTCTGCTAAGATGACAGATTTTTGGCTGAGACTATTTAGTCTCTTGCCTCTACTTTCATCTCTGAGTTATCCCTTCCCACCAGATTTGCTTATCTTTACTTCCTTTTCTTTTCTTAAAAATTATTTTACTTTTACTTATGTAAATGTGGATTTGTGCACCTGTGAGTTCAGGTTGCCACAGAGTCTACAAGAAAGCATCAGATTCCCTGGAACTTGAGTTACAGGCAGTTGTGAGCCGTCCAACATGGGCACTGGAATTTAAGTTTAGGTCTTCTGCAAGAACAACTCATGCTTTTAACTGCTGAGAAATTCCTCCAGGTCAGTGACCTCCCATTTCTAATCTAGTACATACTGAATTAAACCAACATGATCTAGTTCTAGCATGCTGACTATTATTGATGCTAAATCTGGTGTGCAAATCTATACTGTATTACTCAACTATCCTTGCATTTCGGGAGCTGTTCAAACTTTACAAAGCTTGTGTTGATATTAGCTTTCCATGACTGTATCAGAAGAAACCATCTCACACATTTGCAGGTAAATTATAATTGATTTTTTCCCTTTTGCCTGATAACTGTGCCCATTTCTCAAGTTTGCTTATAACTGGTAGACTGCAAATTCTGCATCACTCATAGCCTAAACCACATTTTCTACACTAACTATTGAATTCCATATTTCAAAGTCTGGTACTATTAGATTCTGGCATCCCTGAGTCTGGACATATTTCTTTTTTTTAAAAAAAAATAATGTCTTAGCTCCATATCTTTGCTCTATTGTCAACACTTTTTTTCCTTTTTTTTCTTTCTTTCTTCCTTTCTTTGTTTTTTTTTCTATCCTTCCTTCCTCCTTCCTTCCTTCCTTTCTTCCTTCTTTCTTTCTTTCTTTCTTTCTTTCTTTCTTTCTTTCTCTCTTGTGTTTTGTTAGCTCAAGAGACAAATCTATGATATCCTTATTTTGAAATTAGGGAGTTTCTTCAGTACACAGTAAGTAAAAACAAAAGAAGAAAAACCAAGAAGAAGGTAGACAGATAACAAAATGACATCAAGTCAGGAGTTTAAAACACCATTAGTGTGGAACAAGTGTTTCAGTTGGGGTTTCAATTGTGATAAAACACCATAACCAAAAGAAACTTGTACAGGAAAAGGTTCATTTCAACTTAGAGTTCCACATTCCAGTACATCATTGAAGGAAGTCATAAGAGGAACTCAAACAGGAACAGAACCTGTTTGTAGGATGAAGGAGTTGACTGAGAGGTCATGGAGAAGTGCTGCTTACTGACATGTTCCTCATGGCTTACTCAACCTGATTTCTTTTACCAACCTTGTGGGATAGTCCCACTCATATCAATTAATAGTCTACAAAATGCAGCACCAGCTTAATCAGGGAGGGGACAATTAATTTTTCATTTGAAGTTTCTCTATGAAAATGAATCTAATTTTACTCAGATTGACAAAGAAACTAGTCAACACACATAAAGAAGCCCAAGTCAAAGAGCCAACATGGTGTCATCATCAAATTTGGGCTGGCAAACAATTAGTAGAAATCAACTTGCAAAGTTAAAGCAGCCATCTAGGGTTCTTGTGTAAGTATTCTTTCAAGAGGTGAGTATCCCAAGGCTAAACTTCTGGTTCAATGTTTCCAACTTAAGTGAAACAAATTACCTCCTAGTTGTTCTCAAGATACAGTTTTTTTTTTTTTTATCACTAGTATATTTCTGTTTCAACTTCTCTGTGGCATAGAATTTGAGCAATCTGACAGGCAAAGGTATTTTAGAAAATACTTAAAATATATATATTAGAGGAAATGTTGTCAACCTTCCAAATCCTAAATTCCATTAATATAGTTACTCATATTGTGGTGACCCCCAATCATATAATTATTTTTGCTGATACTTAATGACTATAATTCTGTTACTGTTATCAATCATAATGTAAATATTTTGGGAGATAGAAATTTACCAACTCACACTTCTAGAACAACTCTTCTAGAAGCTGTTTGTTTTGTTTTGTTTTTCGAGACAGGGTTTCTCTGTGGTTTTGGAGCCTGTCCTGGAACTAGCTCTTGTAGACCAGGCTGGCCTCGAACTCACAGAGATCCGCCTGCCTAGAAGCTGTTTGATCATAGAATCTACTTTATACAAAATAAACAACACACAACATTTACAAATAAATTGTATTAGGTGTTGTTATCATTGATCATTTTTCCTGGTGTGGTGTAACTCCAATTGTTTCACCATTTCTAGTGTTATTCATATCATAAAAATATTTTAATTATGGCATTTCTAACTTTTAGCAGACTATTGCTTACATATTTCCCTAGTTTTTATCCCTAACTCTGTGTTCTTTTATCTCTGCTTCCTTCTTCTCTCTTTAGAGAGTCTGTCATATTTGGATCTTAGTTCAAAGTATAATCTGTCAACAGATTAGTTGCTGTCCATGTTTCAGACTCCTCGGCTGTGAAACATTAATCATTGCTAATTGGAATTGGGGAATTTAAAATAATAAAAGAATGTGAAAACACAAAGATAAAATATTTTTGTGCTTGATGAGCTGTGAGTGTTAAATGAATATTATTTTATCATCAGAAAAAAAACATAATCTGATTAGTGTTATTAATTAAAGAGAAATGTTTGGCTTTCCAGTAATAATGACTACATGTCACAGATTTTGAAGCAACCTTTCACACTGGGACACAGAACAACAGTGAACCCATGAAAGATGACAGCATAGAGAAAGCTCTTAGAAGATCCCTCTGCCATTGGTAGGGGTTATTATTCCCAGTTCTGCTCAGTATGTAAACACTTTATACATGATTTTTCATTTCTACTTTTACATAACAAACTTGAATGAACATCACTCTGAATAGTCAAATAAAGTGAAACATAATTTTTTTTTTAATCTCTAGCTAAAATAATGTCTCCCAGAGAAATAGGGCTAAGGAGAAGCAAGCAAAAAGTTTCTATTGGGCACACAAATAAAAGATTCACCAAAAGAATGCCTAAACAAGACAAACACACAAAATATTTTAGTCCAAAATTATTATTTTTTATTTCTTTTAAAATATTTATTATGTATACAAAATATTTTTTCTGTGCCAGAAGAGGGCACCAGACCCCATTACGGATGGTTGTGAGCCACCATGTGGTTGCTGGGAATTGAACTCAGGACCTTGGAAGAGCAGGTGATGCTCTTAAACTCTGAGCCATCTCTCCAGTCCTTTAGGTCAAAATTATTGCACAAACATGATGAATGATAGATCAAACTTTAAGCACAGATAATATCCAAACTTTTATAATGTTTTTTTGTCAGAGATTGGCTTCAACAACGATCCTACTTACCAGGGTAGGTGCATGGGTATTAGTAAAATAAGTAAAGAGAAAAGAAAAAACAGAAGCGAAAATAATAAACAGAATAGTATAGTATTGGGAGGGTGTAATGATTGTTCTGTCTCTTTAAGAGACAAGCCATGGCCACTCCCTCCCCCATCTGCTGAGTCAGGCTGATCTTCATCCTCCAGCCTGAGCTTTTTTTTTTTTTTTTTTTTTTTTTTGGCTCGCTCTCTGAGAGACAACTTCAGTCTCTCCCCCCCTTCTTCTCTATTCATCTCCCCTTCTCTCTTCCCTTCCATAACCACTAAATAAATATCCAACCTCATTCTACATGGTATGTCTATCTATCTGTCTCTCGCCTGCTACTCCCACATGGCTAGCTGCTGGGGGCGACACCTTCGGAGACTTGCCATGTGGTCTAGTGCTCTGTTCCTGCCTGGGACTGGCTGCTCTTGAGCCCACTGCCTCCTGCCTGCCACCACTTGGGAATCTGCAGCATTTCTGCTGCCTGCCTCCTCCAGGGATCCTGCAGCATTTTTAATAACCCATTACAGAGGGAGTTCCATTGAATACTTAAAATCATCCATGTTTGATTTCCATTGGTTCCAATACCCCAACCCCCAAAAGTAGAAATAAGATAAAGACTGCATTAAAATAATAAAGGAATGAACAGACCAGTTGAAGGATTGCAGACTACATTTAGTTAAACATTCTGTTGCCAACACAAGCCAAGTGTCTCTCATGCGCTAGACCAGCACATTCTGTAGGCAAACCATTCCCTGAGTGGAATCTATAGTAAGAGCCTTAAGGGAGTAGGAACCTAGTTGAATCATCAGACTTTTGTTTGAGGTAGAAAAAGATCTGCTTCTTAATACCTGAAATTCTAGGCCTGGATATGAGCCATATTTGTTATTTGAACTGTTGGCAATAACCTTGAAGTAACAGAACTAAGTTCCAACTCTCTGACCTTTAGTCAAGGTAGAATGGACCCTTAACTATAGACCCTGACAGTTTTTCCCATTGCTCTAGGTGATGATAAGTTGTTTTACATCACCAATTTCTCAATAAAAAGAGAAAATGCAAAAGTGTTCTGATTCATAAAAATATGTTTAGAGAATTTTATTAAGATATGATGATAACAAATCTTTTCGTGGTGAGTTCAGCTCAAAATTCTATATGTTATCTTCTTTCCAGAAGCAAAATTAAAGGATTTTTTTTGTCGTTAACAGGTTTTTGGATTACTAAACAAAATTGGGGGACATTTTAATGTATACCTGGAAATCTGTTATTATCATTGTAGCAAGGGAGTGAGCGACTTGTTCTCTGCTGCCCAGCTAGCTTACACCTGAAATAATCACACAGAAACTCTATTAATTAAATCACTGCTTGTCCCATTAGCTCTAACTTCTTATTGGCTAACTCTTATATTAATTTAACCCATTTCTACTAATCTGTGTATTGCCACGTGGCAGTGGCTTGCCGGCAAAGTTTCTAACCAGCGTCTGTCTCACGTGGAGGATCCATGGTGTCTCTCTGTCTCTCTCTGTCTCTCTCTGTCTCTCTCTGACTCTTTCCTTCTCCCAATATTCAATTCTGTCTTCCTTGCCTACCTAAGTTCTGCCCTATCAACAGGCCAAGGCACTTTCTTTATTCATTCATGGTAATTACAGCACACAGAAGGGACTCCCACATCAGGTTATGATTTGGTACATGTGATCCCTAGTTCATCATCATAACATGCACACATTTCAGAAGTAATGGAAATAGGATATAAATTGGCATTTCAATTAGAAGTAAATAAATTTTTCTAAGAACTCTGTAATTTTAGCCAAGTGTATACTTTCTTGTCCTTATTTAATTATATTTGTCTCCTAAGAGATAGAGTTGACAATGCCTCACCCAAGCAGCCTTGCCTTCTGTCCCATTTTCTGTAGTAGTTTTAATGACAGGCCTAGATGTTGCAATGTTATTTCTTAACTTTCTGGATCTTTCCTACTTTTTTTTTCAATTTGACTCAGCTAAAAGTTCCTTTGAATATTTCTTTAAAACTTCAGACTTTGCATCATTTCTTATCTAAATATAAATAATTTTGTGTGTTTTTAAATATAACTATCACTTCATATTTTATTTTAACATTGCTACAAATATAAAACAATATTACTGATGTGGGACACCCTTCTGTATATGGTTTGATTTCTTGATAAATTAATAAAGCTGCTTTGTCCAACAGCTTAGCAGAGTAAAGTTAAGCTGGAAATGTAAGCAGAAAGAGAGGAGGAAAGAAGGTGGAGTAAAGGAGACATGGTGTAGCTGCCAACGAAGAGAGATGCAGAGTTTACTGGTAGGCCACAGCCTCATGGTGATATATTGATTAATAAAAATGGGTTAATTTAAGATGTAAGAGTTAGTTAATAAGAAGCCTAAGCTTATACACCAAGCAGTGTTTTAATTAATATAGTTATAGTTTCTGTGTAATTATTTGGGTCTGGTGGCCAGAAACAAAATTGCAGTCTTTGCTTACAAAACGGCAACAAATGTGGACCAACTACATTCACATAACCTAAATGCCCTTTGACCAAAGAATAGATAAGGAAAATGTGGTACATTTACACAATGGAGAAAAAAAAATGACATCTTGAATTTTTTAGGTAAATGGATTGAGCTAGAAAACATCATTTTGAGTGAGGTAACTCATACAGAAAGACAATAATCAGATGTACTCACTCATAAGTAATTTTTAAACATAAAGCAAAGAAAACCAGCTCACAAATCACAATCCCAGAGAATTTAGACAACAATGAGGACCCTAAGAGAGACATACATAGATCTAATTAATATACACGGGTATTAGAAAAAGACAAGATCTCTTGAGTAAATTGGGAAGAGCATGGGGACCTTGGGAGAGAATTGAAGGTGAAAGGAAGTCAGGGAGGGAAGCAGAGGAAAATGTAGAGCTCAATAAAAATCAATTTAAAAAAAGAAAAAAGAAAAAAATACATGAGAGAGCTTGGGAAAGAATTCTAGACACAAAAGAACAGAATTAAGCATTGCTTCTTGGTAGCAGCATTTTCTCTGGTAGTGTCTGTTTGCCAGAAGCAAGCAGACATGATTCTTTTAAGAGAAGACTTCATTACTCAGTCTTAGCAGCCAAAACTGCAGGACTTATTTAAAAGCCAGCTTCCTGGTTCATGATTCTTTGGTTACAGAGTACTTACGTGGAGTTTGTAATTGGCGTGCTATTAGTTGCTTAATGGTGATATAGAACTTGGAGCTGGGGTAGTGAGCATGGCTCACAGAGGCAGTGAACATACCTCTGCCATGCTGGAAAAGGCAGAGCCAACAGTTAGTGGCATGAAGTTGGTCCTAGTCATGCCTGCTTAGCATTTAGAAAAAAAGGCACTCCTGGTCAGAAAATGATTACATATATGCAATAAAGACAGATTCAGACAGAAATAAACCTCTGAATGTGTGATAGTATGTTTAAAAAATGTACATTGGCTTAGAAGAGAGAACAAAAAGAGTACATACAGTTAAAAAAATAAAAAAAAGTCTTTAAAGAGTCACAAAAAGTAATATAAAAGAGAACACACAATGATAGATTAAATGAGTAAAAAAAACAGTCATGTAAAGATTGAACATTTTAATTGTGAATGAACTAACTACAAAGAAAAATTTCATTGTATTGGCTGCTAAGCAAAATCAACAGATATATTTTCAAGGTATCTTTACTTGAAAATGTGGGTATAAGGATATGTTACTTTGGAAAAGAAGTTCTGCTTTTGTTTCCACAGAAGATGGGAACCTGTTGATTCCTTCCAGGTGAATGTGGTTTAATGGAACAAGACCCCCTGAAAGGTCTCTGTAAACCTTAAAAATACTTTACCCAGCAAAAGTCAAGAATAAATTCGGAGGAAACACAGTCCAGATTCCCCAAACGATTGTTTATAAATATTTATTTTCATTTTAAAAGGGTTGGTTATAAATGTTTAATGGTCACAGTCAATTTTTAAATAAAATAAAAAAGGTTGGAGGCTATCATACAGGTATGAATACTTTACATTGATAGGGACTTTGGTCTCCTGATACAAATTTAAGGTCTATTTTGTGTATATGTATTTCTTCTCTTGTTTAAATTTTAATGTTTATAAAGTTCATTTAAAATGTAATGCATAGATAAGGCCTAGAGATTAATAGACAGTCATTATAATAATCCAAATTTTAATTACATAAGTTAGATTTTCTGTATATACAGAAATTTATTTTGGTTAGTTAGATAATCTTCAGTACTTCAAAGACCTATGAAATATAGCATTTAAAATATTTTAAGAACTTAGACTTTTCTTGACAGAAAGATGTCTGCTTCTAACAACATCAATTACTTCAGAGGGGTTAATGGGCATTATAGACACTTGTTACAGAATTTGCCCTCAATGTGACAAAGCTAGCTATTTGGGTGAGAAATTACACTTATCTAGACTGCTTTACGGTATGCTGTATCAACTGGATATGCAGGACTCATAGAAAACTGACTGATGAACCTTACAAGTAATTGGATGTTCATTCACGGTTTCTGCTTAATAGAAGAAACTGCCAAATATTCTGCAGGACACAGAAGAAAGCAATTGATGAACATTGCCAGTACAAGACTAAATGGATATTCAAATTTCCTGTTTCATGGAAATGTCTGCTGAATACTATGGGCCTGTAGGCTTGAGATAAATGCCCCAGTGTTACAGAAGAACTTTGGATGTCTGTCCAGGCAGCAAGTTGTCTTTGTCAATTCTAGAGTTTTGGAAGTTGTTTACAATATACTTCCTGTTTACTTAGGTGATATTGTATCCTTCTGGAGTCTTTGAAGACTTTGTTATATATTAAGCTTTAGATTCACAAAGATAAAATAGATAATAGAATATTGTCTTTAATTTTGCCAAATACAAATAGATTAAATATTTTAACTGTAATTCTTGCTCTATAGATACCTTGTTATATGTAATTTTCCTGTTAAAGTTATAACATCCCTTTTTATTTAGACAGAAAAGGGGAGATAATGTGGTATGTCCTTCTGCATATGTGTAGTTTTTATTGGTCAATAAAGCTGTTTTGGCCAATTGCTTAACAGAGTAAAGACGGGCTATAAACTCAAGCAAATATAGAGGAGGAAAGAAGGCAGAGTAAAAAAGACACCAATGTAGCTGCCAAAGGAGACTGACACCATAACCTTACTGGTAGGCCACAGCCTTGTGGTGATACATTGCTTAATAGAAATGCGTTAATTTAAGATGTAAGAGTTAGCTATTAAGAAGCCTGAGGTAATAGACCAAGCAGTGTTGTAATTAATACAGTGTTTGTGTGATTATTCAGGTCTGAGAATGCAGAAATGAGAAGTACATTCTCTGCTTACATATTACAAATGTATTATCTTCCCTTAATATCAAATGTAATTTTGTAGTATAAAGTTGGAGTGTGATGGCAGTGATTTCAATAAATAATTATTCGTAACTCAGTATGCACATGATACCCTATGAAAGTTTATTTCAACATCAAAGCTATTCAAAGTGTTTTTATTTAAAACTCAGGAAAAGGCATGAAGATTTAATGTTTTGGTTTGTCAAACAAAGACTGATTTTGTCAGTGGGTGATCCTTTTCCAGAAATCATTAGCAGGCATGCCAAGGGACCTCACCTAACTGAAACAGCCACCCTTCATCCTATGCCACAATGCAATGATGACATTACCACTTTCAGAGAGATGACTTATGTTACAGAGTGCATGAAAGATCCTGGGATCCTAGGGTGTCATTTTGTAAATTACATTCTTGAGTGCTACCATGATTCCCTGTAAAAGTGTAAGAGGGTTGAGTTTTCTTCAGTGAATGTCAGGTTGCTGCTTTACAACAATGTACTCACCAGTGATAACACTAGATTGGATAGGGTGGACAAGCTGGGAAATGAATGATCATTGAATAAATGGCAATGATGAGAATCTCAGCCTGTATTTTGTAGGCGATCTTCAGTAAGGGCCACCCAAAGGACCTGGTTATTCCTAAAAGAGACTGAGCAGGACCCCCTCCTCAAAGCAAATGATAAAGTGACATATATTTCGTATAGGTATTTTAACTTATCTCCTTTGGTTTATGAAGTTTTGTTGTACTTACTTAAAATAATTATTCGTTATTTTCTAAAGTCTTCGTGTATTTTTTAATATTCCATGTTTAAATATTTTTAAGATCACTTTATTTGTGATTTCTTTTCAAATTTTATTTCTAAAGCCACAAAGCCACAAACAACATAAACATGTACACCCATACTTAGCATGTCACTTACATATTTTTTCAGGTAAAGTATTTTGAACATAAGAATTTAGTGAAAAATGATAGATAAATTCCATTCACATATTTTGTCAATGGTGAATTTAATAAACACTTTCATAAAAGGTAATATGCAACATAGGCTAAATGAGTCCCCCTCTCAAAACAAACAAATAAGCAAATGAATGAATAGTTATTCATAAGGATTATGGGTTTATAATTTTGTTTTATTGCATTTGTTGTTAAGTCTTTATGTGTGATTTAGATATTAGATAATAATAATCTCAGAAAAAAATATGATATGTTCCTTCCATTTTTATTTTGTGTTATAATATGAAGAGTATTGACATTAATTCTTTTTTGATTGTCAGGTAGAGTTCTGAACTGAATATTCTTGGTAATGAGCATATTTTCATTGAGAAACTGTTAATTACTGCTTCTCTTTATCTAGAGATTGTACTTATACTTAAATTTTTAATTTGATCTTTATTTAATTTAGTAAGTCATACATATTAAGGAATTTGTTCATTTCTTTGAGATTTTTTTCTTTTTTTATTTTATTATTATTATTATTAAAAATTTCCACCTCCTCCCCTCCTCCTATTTCTCTCCCCCTCCTCCCATTCCCCTCCCCCTCCCCCTCCCTCTCAAGTCCAAAGAGCAGTCAGGGTTCCTTGCCCTGTGGGAAGTCCAAGGTCCTCTCCCCTCCATCCAGGTCTAGGAAGGTGAGCATTCGAACAGACTAGGCTCCCACAAAGCCAGTACATGTAGTAGGAACAAACTCCAGTGCCATTGTCCTTGGCTTCTCAGTCAGCCCTCATTGTCTTACACGTTCAGAGAGTCCGGTTTCATCACATACTCCATCAGTCCCAGTTCAGCTGGCCTTGGTGAGCTCCCATTAGATCAGCCCCTCTGTCTCTGTGGGTGGGTGCACCGCTCGCGGTCCTGACTTCCTTGCTTCTTTGAGATTTTTTTTTTTATCTGAGTACACGTTTGATTCTCTATACTCTGTGTCTGTGAAGATGTCCCACTTTTCATCACTCATATTATTAATTTGTACCACCTCTCCTTGCCTCTTAGTTAAATCAGCTAAATGTTTCTCAGCTTACCGACTATTTTCCAAAGAGCCAGATCTTAAGTTTTTGTTTTGTTGTTGTTTCTGTTTCCTTTATTTTAGACCTGTTTAGGTATGCCCTGCTTTCATTTTCATTTAATTTATATAGTTTTTAATTTTCTTCTTGTGTTCTGTCTTGATCCATTGTTCATTCAGTAGTGAGTTGTTGAGTTTTCATGAGTGTTTTATTTTGTATTGTTTCTATTGTAATTGATAACCAACTTTAACCCATAACAGTCAGGTAGAATTCAATGTGTAAAATTCCTAATTAAATACTTGCAAACTGAATCCAAAACAGCTCAGAAATGCAATCCACCATGATTAAATTGGCATTATCCCAGAAAAACAAATGTAGTTCAACATATGTAAATCAATAAATGTGATCCACGCTATAAGCAAACTGAAAGACACAACATTGTCATTTCAATAGATGCAAAAAAGGGGACACTAGGGATATGAGGGATACCACAACATAGGCACAAAAGGCAGTTTGCAACAATTCCATAGCCAACATCAACTTAAATATAGAGACACTCAACATATTTCCACTAAAATGAGTAACAAGACCAGGTTGTCCACTATCCTCACACCTATTCAATATAGTACTGAAGTCTTAGCTACAATAATGAGACAACTGATGGAAATAAAGAGGATACATATTGCAAAGGAAGATGTAAAACCTTTATTTAAGATGATATGAAGGGGAAATGGGGTGAGAAAAGTGAGAAGGGGAGGACAGGGGGAGTTTGGGTGTATGGGATGGTTGGGATAAAGGAAGGATGAATATGGGAACAGGGAAGTATATATCCTAATTAAGGGAGCCATCTTAGGGTTGGCAAGAGACTTGACTCTAGAGGGGCTCGCAGGTGTCCAGGGAGATGTCCCCAGCTAGTACTTTGGGCAACTGAGGAGAGGGAACCTGAAATGACACTATCCTATAGCCATACTGATGAATATTTTGCATATCACCTTAGAACCTTCATCTGGCGATGGATGGAGATAGTGACAGAGACCCACATTGGAGCACTGGACTGAGCTCCCAAGGTCCTAATGAGGAGCAGGAGGGAGAACATGAGCAAGGAAGTCAGGACCGGGAGGGGTGCACCCACCCACTGTGACAGTGAGGTTGATCTATTGGGAGCTCACCAAGGTCAGCGTGACTGGGACTGAATAAGCATGGGATAAAACCAGACTCTCTGAACATGATGGACAATGAAGGCTGATGAGAAGCCAAGGACAATGGCACTAGGTTTTGATCCCACTTCAGGAACTGGCTTTGTGGGAGCCTAGCCTGTCTGGATGCGCACCTTCCTGGACCTGGATGGAGGGGGGAGGGCCTTGGACTTCCCACAGGGCAGGGAATATGGACTGCTCTTCAGACTCAAGTGGGAGGGAGAATGGAGTGGGGAGAGGGGGAGAGGAGTAGGAGGAGGGGGAGGAAATGGGAGGCGGGGAGGAGGCGGAAATTGTTTCAACAAAAAAATTAAAATAATGATATGATAGTTGTGTTGCCTGTAAGACATACTGGGGCAAGAATGGAAACAATCTGGTGTGAATAAGCACATTAAACTTAGAGTTATACCTTTTTGCAATTGATTCCTTTTCTAAAGGGAAATCATATTTTCTCCTAGGAGTCTCAGGGCACATTAACCTCAATTCAGAGGAAGTCATATGCGTAGAAGTAGTTGTCGAACACAAAAAGAAACAAAGTAGTGTTTTCACAGATGGTTTATCTCATATTTCTCGGGATATTTATGAATTATTGATCTTTTGTTTCAATATTTTAGGGTTATTGTGTGTGTATGTGTGTTTGTGTGTGTTTTGTTTGTCCATTTGTTTTAAAGAGATAATTAATAAGTGAATGAAACTGGGTGGGGGGAATGTTATGGAGGATCTAGGAAGAGTTAGAAGAGGAGAAATCATGAACAATGTATTCCATGAAAATATTTTTCAATGAAAAATAAATAAATAGGGATACAACTATTAAACTTTTATGGGTAATGCTCTTAAAATTTGGCTTATTTTATAATTACATAAGTTCCCTCTGTCTGTTATCTACCTTCTACTTTATGCTTACTCTTTTCTTTCAGTTGTCCCTTGAGAAGAATTCTGTGAAATAAAATTAGTCACAAAATTAAGGAGAGAAATATGGGTAAAACTCTTTGATCTCCCACTCACCATTTTAAGATGTGTCATAAATCAGAAGATGTTGCTACATATAAACTGTCTGTAGCTAAGCAGAGAACGTCACCAATTCTCAGCACTTTGACTACTTATGAGTGCTTATATTTTATCCACTGGTACGACAAAAAATATCTTCTCTGATTAGGGCTAAAAGTAGTAAAGGCCTATGAGTATAAGCTAATATTAGGAATTTAGATCTTAACCACCAATAACTAACCTCATAAATTCTATGATTTCCCTATTTGGGGCTTCTGATCAGGTTTACAGTAGCAGACATAAAGTTGTTCCCACGAATCATGTTTCAAATATAAGCATAATGTGCTTGATTGACCTCTTAAAAATGTATGGCATGGATAGGCACAACTATCCTGACAAGTTAGTACATTGGCAAGTGGAATCTGGTACTAAGAACATTGATGTCTTCTTCCCCACAAGTGCTAACATAGAATATTCTAGAAGTGTAAAAGCTAATCCACAAGCAGTTTACTGCTCAGTTGGTTTGTTGAGGATATTATTAACACTAACAAACAGAAGAGGTCATTCACTGCAGAAGAAGACAGATAGGTAGATTCTGACATATGATTCTGGAAGAAAGTAATAGGGAAGTAGATAAGATCAACATATGTGATATATATATATGTACATATATATATGAAATTTTCAAAGAGCTAATAAATGTATTATTAGAACACTAAAAAATATCAAAAGAAATATAAATACTCTTTCACATATGCTTGATGAAGTACTGGTATAACATTTTGGGGAGTGAATGACCACTCTCTATTGGATTTAAAACACATTCCATGAGATAGAACCTATGTCTGATAGTGCCAAAAAGGCCATAGCCTGAGATGAGCTAGGTTATACAACTAGGGGAAAACAAAATACTATTGTTTTGCCTAAGGAACGTAACAATTATTTAGTGACATTTTTCTATTCTCATTGAACTGTCTTGCTTAGCCATCACTAGAGGAGCTTCTTCTTGTAGTAGGTGGAAACTAATAGAGATCCACAAATGCATAGTGTGTAGAGAGTGAGAGACTTTGGAGTACTCAGTCCCAAAGGGGATGACTTCATCAAATACCTCCCTGCAGTACTCAGGGTTCTATGTGGATAAGGAGATAAAAGACTGTAAGAGTCAGAGGTGGTACACATCTCCAGACACATGACTGATCCAGGTATGAACTCACAGAGACTGTAGCAGTTTACATATGGCCTACACTGAGACTGGAAGTGTACATAAGCCTATATTGCTAACACAGAAGCTATCTCCAATTAAAAACCCTTCAAAATAGAAAATTTAGTTACTCTAAAGGAGTCTCATTGGTCATATAAGTGAAATGTAACGGTAGGCCTCATGCCTAGAAGTACATGGCAGCCAATTCAAAGATATATTTTTTTTTAGCATCTTTGTCTCTTAATGCTTTGTTTGGATATTTTTAACTCTTACATATTATTTGCTCTTAAATTATGGTTTCAGATTTTGTGTTTTTGAGGTTTCTGTGTACACAAATGCTCATATGTATTTCCTGGGCTTTTTCTTGGACACTGTTTTTCTGTTTGTTTATTTGTATTGTCCTCTGTTGGTCCTCTTTGGGCCAGTTTGTTTTCTAATGATAGAAAGAAAGAGTACGGCTTTGGGTTAGGTGGGAGGTAGGGACAATCACAGAGGAGTTGAAGAAAAGCAAATCATAATCAAAATATGTTATATAAAAAAAATCCCTTTTCAGTTGAATAGAAAGCATGTCCTGAACTTGCAGAGATACTAAGCTCATGCAGATCGGATGGTTCTAAACCATCTGAAACTCTAGCTTCAAGGGATGCAAAGCCTTCTTCCAACCTACATCAGCACCTTTATACATGTGTCATACTCCACACCACAAACCACATTTTCTAAATTATTACAGGTTTTATTCTTCACACACACACACACACACACAAACAAACACACACTTATTTTACATTTGTCTTGATTCTAGTGTTATGTATCATGTGGATTAATTTCTCTAATTCATTCTAACCTTTTCCATATCTTAAAATTATGTCCAAATAGTTAAAAATGGAAAATAGAGAAAAAAATGGAAAGCCAACAATTAAATTATTGATTAATGATGGCCCATGGAGGATTTTTATAAAATATAAAGAACACATGACAAAGAAACAGAAACGTTGTTTGATAACATAATATAATAAAAATAATATGATAAGTATTACAGTCTCTCTAAATATCTCAGCATTATTAATTGGCACATACAAAGTTACAATGGATGAGCTGATAAAAATTTGAGAATATTTATTAATGCCACACATTTCTTTATTGTAACATGAGGGGCTGCTTTGTTGGGGGTTTCTGTCCTCCCACCAGGTCCCACAGCCAGCAAAGCCCCCCCCAAAAATCACACAGAGGTCTCCATAAGCTATAAACTGATTGTCCTATTAGCTCAGGCTTCATATTAGCTCTTATAATTTATATAGCCCATTATTCTTATCTATGTTAGCCACATGGCTTGGTACCTTTTCTCAGTGGGGCAGGTCACATCCTGCTTCCTTGGTGGTCTGGGCAGGAGTGGGAGGAAGGAGCTACCCCCTTCCCAGAATTTTCCTGCTCTCCTTGCCCCACCTCTACTTCCTGTCTGGTTGAACTGCCTATACTTTTTGCCTGGCCAATCAGTATTTATTTAAAACATGATTGACAGAATACAGACAATACTCTCACACCACTTTATATTGAACTGCTGATGTAGATGCCCTTCTGTATGCTGTGAATATCTTTTACGACCATTGGTTAGTAAAGAAGCTGCTTTGGTCTATGGCAGAGCAGAATATAGTTAGACAGGAAAACTAAAATGAATGCCTGGAGAAAGAAGGTAGAGTTAAAAAGATGCCATGTAGCCACCCATGAGCAAGGGGCAATAAATCACGAGCCTAGTGGTAAAATATGAAACAATAGAAATTGGTTAATTTAATATGTAAGAGTTAATTAATAAGAAGGTTGAGCTAGTGGGCCAAACAGTGTTGCAATTAAAATAGTTTCTGTGTGCTTATTTGTTCTGAACACCAAAGCAGAGTCTCCATGCTATTTTACTAACAGGTGTTATTTTTCAAGAATTTAAAATAATTCAACTGTGTGTTATTTTAAGATACACATATATTCAGACACAAATTTCAAAATCCAAGTTAAAACAATTGAAATATATCTGTATTTTCAATTACTGCTCTTATTGACATTTCCTTTCTAGTTTGGCTTCTCCATAATTATTTAAAATTCCAGCATCCTCTCCAAAGAAAATTTCCCATGGGGCTAAATTCTAATGCCCTAAAGTGTGCTGAAAAGTCTAGATTGATGATAACCTCTGTTTACTCCTTGGATTACTAAGTGCTTGATGAATTGCTCCCCTTTAGTCTATACAAGGCCTTAATGCTGGCTGCAAAAACCTACCCGGAAGGTTGATGCAGATTCTAACATTATTTACAATTCTGCAAAGATATTCACCTCATCTTTGAGAGCAACTGAGCCTTTATATAAAATTATATAATGTAAAAACATTATAATTTTGCCTAGAAATCGTTCTTAATAATCTCTTTTTCTTGCATTATGAACAGTCTATTTTGAGAGGTGGGGCTGATATGTAACCTCCAACATAAAATTCTAGTGTAACAGTGACCTCCTATTCCCTGTGGAAATAAAGTCCAGATGTCAATTATCTGCTCTACTCATTGATTCTTTGTGTTTCAAGAAATAAATCTGACTGTCAGGTTTGTGATCCTAGTCCATGCTTACACTTTTGCATGCAGATATGAATAAATGACAAAAAGAATGTGCTTCAACATGTTTACTCTCTGAAGATGATGAAATGCATCAGCTTGCCAAATAATATTTGTACCAGATCTCCTATGTTTCAGGGTTCATATAGAACAAAATATGTTAGAAACATGAAGATATGGGTGTTGTTACCATATAATTTATATTCAGTAAACCATTTAATCATACACACCCAACTGAACTATTATATTTATAGGAAGAATCCTACTTGTGCATAAAGTTGCAATTGTGAAAATCACTCCATTGTTATATTAAGCGTTAGAGTAGGATTATTTCTGCACAGAAATTAAGCAACATATGGTGGCTTCCATAGTGTTTAATGTACTTTGAATCGATTTCAGCAGATTCAGATGAGGTGCGCAAAAACCACACTGGTTTTTCAGCAGCTGTGTAATTTTTTCATATTAGTAACTAGTCCTCCTATACATTATTTTTATCCATTTGTTCATTGTTTAAATTTTTAGTTTTTCTAATTGTGTTTCAAATTTGTATGTGTTATATGGATGTTTTGAATAAATATGAGCACTTGTGCACATGTGGAAGCATACATGTGAAGGGCTCATGTTGATGCTCATATTCCTCTACATTATTCATTGAAGCAGGATCTCTAAATAAAATCTATAACTCAATGATGTGACTAGTCATGCTAGCCAGCTTGCAGTGATAGTTATCTCCTCCTTCTAAGGCTATATTCTGCCACCTTATTTAGCTACAATTTATCTGACATGTATGCATGTGCATGTATTTGCTATTATCCTTGTGTGTTCATGTGTCTAGGTGTGTGTACACATGTGCGGGTGTGTGTTATAAAATATTTACATCTACTTTTCTACACAGAGTGAATGTCTTGACTCAGACTCAGCCAGTATTAGTGATCACAAATTGTTCAAATCATTTTCAATTATTATTTTAATGCTTTCTCTTTCAGCACATGGTAGAATAATGGATCAAGCACAATAATAAATCAAGTGAGTGATTTCTCAGTTGAAGAATTTACTCAGTCTGCTCACTCATGCAATCACTTTGACTGACACCAACTGTTGATAAGAGTGACAATTTGACTGTTGTGATCTAATCCATTAGTTTTCTCATCTGCAGGATTAGTTTGGACTGTCTTATAATCTCAGGGTCCATTTAAGAGAAAGACAGAGGTAGAAAATTGAAAGAACTATGAGTTTGAATATGTGTGACTTCTCAAAATCACCAAGTATATTTCAAAATATTTGTTAATTCTTGATAGTTGTGAAGAGACCTTCTTTTTATACTATGATATACTTGAACAATCTTATAGGAAAATACAAAATTAGTGATATTACTTAGGTAAATTTTAAATAAATTATTCTATGCCTATATCTGAAAGCATAACTCATATATATAAAGGGATGATACTTAACAGGTGTGTTGTCTCACTATATAGCACACACACACACACACACATACACACCATTCTTTTACTTTTTACTTGAGAAAAAGGTCTAGATCTGAACAGAGTAGTTTGTTTATACACTACAGATCTGTAGTACATAGTTCAGAGTCTACTATTAGAAAAGAGGAATGAAACCAGGACCAAGAAAGCCACCTCAAGACAGAGATGGGAGCTGCTACAGACCAGTCAGTGCTTGGCAGAGCTTGACTGAAAAAACATACTTCATACGGAGAAATACATTAGCTTAATCAGGCAAAAACTACCTTAATTCAACTAATAAATTCAGGACTTTACTAGTCAGAGTCTCAAAGAAGTATATTAGTCATGTTCATCTAGTTTAGAAAACACAGAGTAACAACTGGGTTAATGAAAGCTTGCTCTTAAACTTTACTATATGCAGAAGGAAAGATTGCATGGGGTGATGGGAAATACATTTTAATGCTTGATACAGTATATGCTCAAGTCATTCTTGAGACCAATAAAATCGGACTCTTTTGAGCTAGGCCTTAGACAACAGGTTTTTTTTGTTTTGTTTTTTGTTTTTTAAATTTATGCTTGTGTACAACCCAAGGGAATTTCTGGTGGTTTAGAAGAGTATGAACAAATACTTTCATTCAGGAAAGTTGTGCGTTTGAATTCCTTTTTCTCAAATAATTGCAGGAAACTACTTTCAGAATGCTGCCTTTGAAGATGTGGCATGACTTTATGAGAATATTAAGACTCGTTCTGAAAGTCATTAAGAGGGAAGACTATCAAAATCAACAAGAAGGTATCATACATGAGTCAGAGCCAGTTACTGAAACCTTTTCTCCCAGGACATGATCTCTTTGCCTTCGAGACTAACTCCTCACATCAGTGATGTGCTCACTGTGCCAACATTACTAAGAGTTTCTTAGGTCTCACAAATCCTAAGTCAATCTCATGTATTTATAGACTCCTCTTTGACATAACATTTTCTCAGTTATTCTTTTCTTTTGTAAATTTTGAAGACTATTTTTTTAGGTAAATTGTAGAGTTAGGTAAATTGTAGAGTTTACCCAGTGGCTCTTTGATCTTTTTCTTATGACCAAACAAGAAATATGGTGCTTTCAAGTAAGACTATAGATAAGGAAGCTTTGTTTGTTTGTTTTTCTGTGTCAGTGTGGTGCATGTTTTTGCCTACATTTTATGTGCATGAGCATGAGCTTTTGTGCATTTGCATATGGAGTTCAGAGAAAGATATCAAAGTGTCATCCTCTACTGGTATCACTTCATTCCCATACTCCCTGAAGACATTTTTCACTGAACCTGAACCTCAACTTTTTGCGGCTAAACTGTCAGTCAACAATTTCTTGCTATCCCCCTGTCTCCATCTGTATACCTCCCCAGTAACACTGGTTAAAGCTTGCAGGTATTGGATCATGCCTGGCTTTTTATATATGTGATGGTGAATCTTAACTCAGGTCTCTATGTATGTACAATAAATACCCTAAGTACTGACCTTCCCTGTACTACCTGAAATGACACTTTTATCCCATTTTAACAGTTTTCAGTGTGGGATTATATACCTGTCAGCACATGAACACAATTTAACACTGTCAATATTGACCCTGAGCAACAGGCTGAGGTAGTTACTAAAACAATCCCCCTCTTTTTTTCTCAGGTGATTACTGAAAGGTCTAGATAAGACATCTGACTTCTCTTGAAATACAACCTTTGTCTTTACTGTTTTTAATTTGAATAGCACGTTATCAAGGTTATTTTGTTTATATGTGTGCATTCATGAGATTTTTCTTTTTTATATTTAGTGATTTCAAAAGGTATAATTTTACACTGTTATTTACTGGAAGAATCTTATCATTATTACTCAAATATTTCTTTTTGAAGACTTAAAAATGTTATTTATTTATGTTATGTGTTATGCTTTCATGAATCTGTGAGTGTAGCCACAGAAGTTATTTCATCCTCTGGAGCTAAAGTTACAGGCATTTGTGAACCACCTGATATGGGTCCTCAGAATTAAACTTTGGTCTTCCGAAAGAATAGCAAATACTCTTAATCACTGAACCATCTATCTAGCTTACTCAAATGTCTCATATTCTGTGGTCTTTCTTCCTCATATTTTAATTATGTTTAGATACTCCAATTGAGATTGGATAAACACAAATAAATTATAAAATTATCCATGTCTCCTAAAGTCAGAAGTTGGAAATTTCTTTTAGTTCAGCATAGAAACTCCTATATACATATAAAACTGTGTCATCAAGATCCTCTGTGGTAAAGACGTTTGCTGTCTAGCTTGTTGATCTGAGTTTGATCCCTGTCATCCTTCTGGTAGAAGTGCCTGTGCCTCTAGCCTCCACATAGAATAAACATATAATCATACACATATTAAACAAACAAATGTAAAAAAATAGTTTTTTACTATGTGCACAAGTAGCAAGAAATATAAGAAAATGTTAAACTTAAACCAATATATAAATCCAGCAACACTCAGAAGGCCAAGTGAGTAAATTACTTTATACTCATTTGAAGATTGCCATGGAATAATAAAATAAATGACATACAGCAATTACAAATTATATAGATGTTAAGTGTTATTTGGAATGATGTGCTGTGTACTATTGGATAATTGCACTTGTACAGTTTAAAATGAGTCTAAACCATTTGTCAACTTAGAAATTAGACAATTGATTACTTTATAGGTGAGAAAAGACTCAGAAACTTTGAAGAATCCTGACACTGATGAATACGTGTATATTAATGATACGAGGATACAATCATTTTCCTCTAAGTTTACTTATGGAAATTATTAAATAACTTTTAATGTGATTAATTCCCTTTGTCTGGAGTTCAAGAGATTATTGGTATTTTCTTGAAGTGATTAATGAACATAAGAACAGTCTGTCTCAGTAATCATGATTGCCCTTTCTGCATCATTATCAACGTCTGGGACAACCTTAATTCTAAAACCATTTTTAGTTTCTCTAATCATGTTACTTTAATTTCTTTTCTCCTTGTAATTTTTAATGTTCTAATATACATTTGAAAATCTTTTCTTTTACTATAAACAGTGTCTTCTGGTGTCAGCCAAGGAATTACAAACATCAGTCATGTATTCTCTAGGCATATAATTAAGTTGTTCTATATCACTTTAAACATGAGTATTTCTGTACTTGAAAAATGTCTATAATAGTTATCTAGCATATAATTTAAATAAGTTTTAAATTTAATGTATTTTCTTTAAAAATTCTTTTTCTGGCAGACCACACCAGTGAGAAAAACAAGAGTTACCTGCCTGTCAGATAAGAAAAACAACTCCCCAAAATTTTTTCTCCAAGACCAATTCCACAGCCCTTACTCTCCCACATAAACATCTGCACTGTTCCTGGACCTTGCTCACACCCAAGCAGATGCACCGTGCTCAGGTGAAGGCAATACCATTCAGAATAACAATCCTTCTTGCCAATTCCAATGGACTTTATCTGCTCAGCAGCAGGCCTTATCAATCAGAACAGGGAACTCCTGTGACAACAAAGCCCAAGTTAACCACCAGAAGACCAGCTGAAAACTTCTTCAGAGACTCCCTATATCATTTGATCCCACACTAGCTACCAGAAATCCAGGCCACATAGACTAAAATACCAAAAATGCAAGAGAAACCAAGAAGCAAAAACCCCATGCAACAAAGAAAAACTGGAAATCAGGACCTAGACCTAATCATCTCAAATCCAGATACTCAAATGCCAGTGTAAAAATACAATTAACAAGAGCTAGGGCAATGGGGCAGCATCAGAGCCCAGCTATTCTACAACAGCAAGACTTGAATATTTCAATAAAGCCAAAACACAGCAAAATGGCCTTAAAACAACTTTACAAAGATGATAGAGGTCCATGAGATGAAATTAAAAACTATTTAAAATACTGAGGAAAAGACAATCAAAAATTTGGAGGAAGAATGTCAAGCAAGTCAAGAAAATAAAACAAATGAAATAGATGAAGGAAACTGTTCAAGAACTGAAAATTTAAACAGAATAAGGAAAACACAAACTGAGGGAATTTTGGAAACCGAAAATCTGGACAAGTGAACAGAAACTACAGATACAAGTATCACTGACTCTTTCACTGACATTTGGGACCATACTCTTCATACTTGTTTGTAGTGTTATAAGGAAAAAGAATTTCTTATTCTTCTGGTAGTCAAAGTGTAGCACTCAACGGGTACAGATGGAGGCAATGGAAGACTGAAAACCTGAGTTTATTCCTCAGGACCTAGGGCATTTCTGAGACAGTGACACACTTTTATCATGACAGTACTTATACAGTGAGATAGGACGTGGAGACTGGAGGATGAACTGCTAGTTCATAGGTCAACTATCCTGAATCACGTGCTGCAACAGCACAAACACCAGCAAGGTGGAAAGAGAGATCTGACTCCTCAAAGTTGTTCTATAACCTCTACACAAACCAAAGTAAACTCTATGTCAAATCCAACTTGGTGTTTTAGTGAACTACTAGGATTACTCTATGGAAATAGTTGCTATGTTGTGTCTTGGAAGTAATGGCAAGACAGAAGTCTACAGATATTTCATACAGATGACATTATTATCTATATTAAATATAATATCAAACTATGGGTAGATTATTCTACAGATATAGAAAGGGCAATTCTATACTTTGAATATCAAATAGTACTAATATTGTTATTTCTGAAGAATGTAGGGTAAATCTTTAATACAACGTCAACATTCTGTTTTTGAATTGGTTAATTTAGACCACTCCAAAGTCAAACTTGAGGAAACTGTTAGTATTTAAGCAGAACTCTTCAGATGCATTAATTTATACTTATTTCTTCATAGTACATTTATACTATATTAGGTAGTTGAAATATTTTGGAAATGATGAATAGTACTCATTTTACTTGCATTTATATGGTATTCAGTATTGCAAATACTTTAGAAATAAAGTACGCTGGTCTACTATATGTGTGGAGGGGAGAGGATTGTAAGTTGATACTTATAGAGTTCAAAAGAAGCTTCAGGACCCTGAAACTGTAGTTGCATGTGGCTATATGTTGCCTGATATGGGTTCTAGGAACCAAACTCAGGTTCTTTGCTGGAACAATATATACTCTTAAGTGAACTTGCCAGCACCAGAATCCAAATTCTAATCACAAACTTTCAAATTCATAAGATACAGAAACACCAAGGTTAACAATTTGCTACAAAATGTTTAAAACTGACTTGACTAGAAAATATTTCACAGACATCCACAGAAGGTAAACACAGCTGTTGCTCCCCAAACAAACAGGAGGCAAGCCTAGCTATGTGCATCAGTTTTATTCTTTTATTCACTCTCCGTTTGAATATAAGGTAAATAGATAGCAATGTAGAAAGGCGTGTTTTCTAGGGACTGCTCTGTGTGTCAGGAGCATGTTTTGAGTGTGATTCTATGCACTGGAGTTTCAAAATCTTCCTAGAACCTAGAAGCAAGGATATGGTGTGGGATTCCCCTCTGTATGTTATAAACGTGGTTAATATAGAAGATGCTTTGGCCTATGGCAGGGCAGAGTAAAGTCAGAAGGCAATCTAGACAGAGATATATAGAGAGAGTATGCAGAGTCAAAGAGATGCCATGTAGCTGTTGAAGGAGAAAGGTTCCAGCCAAACTCAGGGGAAACAAGACCTGTAGAAAATGAGGTAAGACCATGGCCTTGTGGCAATATACAGATTAATAGAAATGGGTTTAAGACATAAGAGCTAGCTAGAAATATGCTTGAGCCATTGACCAAAGTGTTGTAATTCACACAGTTTTTGTGTGAGTATTTGGGTCTGGGTATATGGGAAATGAAAAAGCCGGGTCCACTTAGAAGAGCGTAACATTTCCAAACCTGTGAACTGTAAGGGTTCCTTTTCATAATCTGCCATGGGCTACATCTACCAATTTTATCCCTGCAAGTAACAAATGAAATTGTTAACCTTCAAAGTTTGAAATGACCAATTAATTTTGAGGAATCTGAACTCGGACACCTGCCAATATACAGGGCTTGTCTCCTTATCCTCTCCATGTAGTACAAATTCTAATTGATCTTAGCAAGAAAATCTCCAAGTCAGACATAGGGAGGGGTAAATGTGATAGATCAGAGAAGCAAAGCAGCCAACCACTAGTTCTTACCTCTACCAAATCCTCAGACCAAATGGACTATTGACTATCCTGTTCCTAGGAATCCTCAGACTTAATGCCTTGAGCTCTGATCTCCTTCCCCTTTATATTCTTCTCTCTACCCAACCATATCCCTCCCTAGTGTTGGAATTAAAGGTATGTGACTCCAAAATACGATGATTAAAGGTGTGAGCCACTCACCCCCTGGTCCTGTTTCTCTTTTAGACTGCTCAGTCTCAGCTAGTCCAGAGCAGCCTTGAACTCAGAGACCCATCTGCCTCTGCCTCCTGAGTGCTGGTATTAAATCCTGGCCTCTATGCTAACTATGGCTAACTAGTGGATAACTATGACTAACTAGTGGCTAACTATGGCTAACTAGTGGCTAGCTCCACACTCTGATTTCCAGATAATCTTTATTTGTTAAATCACAAGCTTTATTTGTTAAATCACAAACAAAATCTCACCACATTTGTAATTAAGGCATCTATGCAGCATTCCAAATGGTACTAAAATGATCCCAAGAGAGTTTTCATTAAAAGTGACCAAATGATGCTTTTTTTTTTGTCAAACAAACCTACTTTCACATTTCATCAAGGATCTATCAAAGCAAGTCAGGTATCCACTTTACAAAAACACGATGGAATCTAGTGAAATTCCATGGCTAGGGCTTGTCTTCTCTTTCTCATCATAATTTATAAAAATAGGTTAATATTTGTCCAGGCTCCTATTGAGTACATACTTTATTTTGGGCTCATTTTCTACTCCAGATGACAATAATAAAAATCTTTCACATCTGCAAGCATCATTGAATGCCGGAGTAGATGGAGGATTGAATCAAGTTCTATTTCTAAATTATAGAGAGTTTTGTGAGGGTCACTTACCTTTAGAGAAAAGAATTGAATGCACTAAACTGAGCTAGGTGAAAGGTGGCATGGAACAGTGTCTTTTCTACTGAAAATCTTAATCTCCATTTTAGAGAAAAGAACATAATTTTAACTGGTGATTAAAATCTATTACAAAATTTTGCACTTTTTATGTTACTGTCTTTTCAAATGGTAGCATATTAACTTGAGAAATTCTTTCAAAGTGACACAGTATGAAGTAGGAGACTATAGAATAGGTGTCATGGTTGCTTTGTACTTACCACGAGAAGTTTCTAACGACTCTTCCTTTTTTTCTGAAAAACCCATTTTCTTTTATTGATTTTGGTGTCATGGAATAGTTTCTGGATTCAATAAACAGAGTTCAACATGTGCTATCAAGAAAATTAGGACTACAGAAGTTATCCTCATGTTCCTTCCTTTCCTTGCTTGAAACCTCCTTTTATCCTCTTATCTCTCACCTGCCTCCCAAAAACTCAAGTTTTTGTTTTCTTCAGACTAATTACAGATGTAAAATTGTCACCAATATTTTTGATATAAATTTGCTGAAAGTACTGAGGCTTCTAGTAGGGTAAGCCACATGCTACAGCTTATCTGTAGCCTGCTGCCTGCTAGGTGGCTCCTGAACGAGGAAGAAACATTTTTATGTTTTTGTATTTTAAGTCCATCTAAGTGACATGTTACCCACTCATGGAGATACTTACCATCCTCATTTTAAACAGGTACTAACTTCTTAAAAACATATCTCATTTACCCTTAGATTCAATTTTATTTACATTTTTAACTAAGATATATTTGTATCATTTTGTACCTTCCTTTTCTTCCCATCTCATCACAAAATTTATTTAAAATTAATTTGGCTGGGATGTAGTGGTGTACTCATTTAATCCCAGCACTCGGGAGGCAGAGGCAGATGGATCACTGTGAGTTTGAGGCCACCCAGGTCTATAAGAGCTAGTTCCAGAGCAACTAGGACTCTTACGCAAAGAGACCCTGTCTCAAAAAAACAAACAAATGAATTTGTAAATGTGTTTGAACTGTAATTACAAACAATAACCCAATAACTTTTTTTTTGTCTTCTTGGCCTCTAAAGCCTAACTATGTCCACCTGGTATGGGCAAATGTAGGTGACTTGTGATTTACAGGCCACAACCTGCTTATAAATATATTAGTCTTTAATCATTATCATTTTGAATAACTTATCTTCAGAAGGTTATATTTCTCCAGCTGAAATAATAAAATGTTCTTTTGGGGGCAGTGGGACAGCCGAGTCAGTAACATGTCTACCACATAAGCAAGAATCTATAGGTACTCAGAACCCATATTAGAAATTGTGTTCAGTGGCATGATGACATTGTAGTAGAAATTTGTAATCCTTTGTTGAATGGGAAGTATGAGTGAATCTATGTCAGTCACTAGCCTTCTTGCTTAGTTGAATTATGGAGAAACTATTAATGAAACAAATACACATTTATATGTGTATATATATATATACAAATATATACATATATAAATATATGTTTGTTAATAGTTATCTATAACTATTCTCTTATATAGTTATCTGTAACTAGTCTCATAGTTATATATATATAACTGTTGTTATATATAAAACAATATTATATAACAAATATATAATGCCAGAGCACAGGCAGTTGATTTCTGAACTTCACAGCAATCACAAGAATGCCCTTATATCAATACACATGTTCACATGCTCCCACACACAAGCCCTTAACTACTTTTTTCCTAAGAAAAGATTCTGAATAAAAGATAAGTTTCATTTATTTATCAAAATATTTTTTTGTGAAGAGTATTTAGATTCAGAATTTGGTTTAAAGCTTAAGTATCTTTGGCTTCTGTTACCTTGGTCCTTGGGACTGTATTTAGGGAAAGGGTATGCATATTTCTTGCTTCATTCATTTATTTGCTTATGTTTTGGAATTTGGTTTTCATCCTTTTGCATCACTGCATCTTCATCTTTCTTCTGCAGGTCTATGAGTTACTGAGAACAACTGACTACTGGATACCTAGCTCTAGTTTATTGATTTACAACCCAACCCTGAACCCATAAGGCTCAGAGGTCATCAAGGAAGAGGGGTTCAGAAGATTATTCGAGGCAGAGGACTAGAAAATCTTCTGCAAGATTGTGTCTTCCAGATGTGGCAGGAAAGCTACACACATGAAAACTCAACATCATGGTTGCTGAAACAAGTCCTGAATAATGACTACACTGTTGACATAATACTGCACATAGGGGAAATCACATGAAGAATAGGGTCTAAATAGCAACATGTGACTATGAAGATGGGAAGAATTAAGCTTTCCAGATATTAATATGTACCCTTATTAGTTACCCAGTTCCAAATGATCATCCCTGAAAATTATATATGTAATCAAGACTAAAGAGACTCAGGAAGTGGCAATTATATATTTATTCATAATCATATACCACCATAATGATTGAATAATAAGAGTTCGTTAATTTTTAAACTATAGGGATAATACAGAAAGAATTGGGGCAAGTAGGGATGATGTTGGAATCATATTTTAACTAAAAATAAATATTAATAGAAAAATAAAAAAATGAAGAAAATATTACAAGTTACTGACCTTGAAGTTGATTTTCTCAGATGTGCTTTTTACAGTAAGCCGAGTCTTATTTCTAATGAATCAGAGTATAAGTTGTGGATCTACTGCCAATAGTCACAAACCACCTTGCCTCAGTCTCTGCTTATCTGGTCTATTCCTTCATAGGAATCTCTCAGACTTTAAATATTTTTGAAGCTCTGACTAGCACTCTTTCCAAATCCCCTTCATGTGACAAATGATGACCTGCTTCCAAGGACATATAACGTAGGTTCTCTGAAAAAGCTTACAACTAAAGAAGCAGATGAACCAGCCTTGTATAGATGAGTCTCTTTTCCAAATGTTTCTGATTTATTTGCATTTTGGTATCATATTGCATCTCCATCTACACCATGAAAACGTTCTGTTTGTCTTGTAAAGCCTAGCTTCACTACAGTTGGTGTAAATAAAAGTCAATGTCCCTGGGAGGAAGGATATTTACTACACACTCTTTCTCCTGTGGCTGGATAGAAGCCTTATCATTAATTCATGCCATGCTTTTGCAGTGGATCATATGACCCAAGTCATATGAATCTCAACTGCATGAAATTCCATCTCCAGAAGAATATGACACCATTCTTGTGATCACACACACACACACACACACATATATAATAAGTCTTTTGAAACTGTCCATGCCATAGGACCTCTCTCTACCCAAGCTCCATCTTTAGGTACATCAGGTTTTGGAGGAGGGGGCTGTAATGTCACTGAGGATATTTTATGTTAAGTGCTTTACAAGGCATATGTATATGATGGGATATTCAACAAGTGTGCAATATTCATTTATTTCAGCATTAATGAAATTGTGCTGCATTACTTTTGTTTCATGACAGCTTATACTGTGAAGGGAATGCTGGTTTTAAAAAAGGTATAAATAAATGTAGTATAGTAGGTCCTTCTGTCTTGTGTTGCATTCATTGGTTAATAAAGAAACAACTTTGGACCTGTAATAGGGCAGAACTTAAGTAGGTGGGGAAGACAGAACTGAATTCTGTGAGGAAGAAAGCAGAAAGAGAGAAACACCATAGAGCTGCTGCCAGAGACAGACACTGTGAATTTTACCTGGTAAGCCACCTCCACATGGCAATACACAGATTAATAGATATAGGTTAAATTAATATGTAAGAGTTAGCCAATAAGAAGTTAGAGTTAATGGGCCAAACCGTGATTTAATGAATACAATTCCTGTATGGTTATTTCACGGCTAAGCTAGCTGAGCAGCTGGGACCAACAGGCGCCCCCCACCCCCTGCAACACAATTGAACTACAGTATTAATGGTAGAGCTGGACACTCCTAGCCATGCCCTGAGATTGCTTCAGTGAGAATGACATTTCACCTCACCTCCATCAAAAACATCCGAAAAGCAATTCATACTGTGCCTCGTACTGATATAACTCTTCCCTTTTGTAGATATATCTTTAAGGAAAAGAAAATCTGTTAAAAGGAATCTAAATGCAAATCTGTATTTATGGATACCTCATGAGTGAGGTTGCTAGATTTAAAAAAAAGAAGAAGAAGAAACAAATAGACATCAGACTAAACATGAATTGGTATTTAGATAAAAAATTAACTTCAGGAATATTAAGTTCAGTCCATGCGGTATTCCAAACACAATGAATAAAAGTGATGAAGTTATTTATCTAAAAGTCAAACATAACTAGGCATTCTACATTTTGATTTGCCAAGCCTGACAATGCTATTTACATATTTATTAAGCCAAATATCCATCTCCTCTTTTTGACACTCAGAAGAAAAACAACATGCCTCCCATTCTGTTCAAGTGAACCTGGGGAGAATACTCATCTCCTGGTTCAACTGAAGTGCAATGCCTTTTTATAAATTGGAGGCATAAGTAGAACCAATTAAGACAGTTCTTGCCAGTCTTGTGTAATTACATGTGGGATTTGGGAGCAGAGAGGAAGTTATAGGGGGATTCTGAATGCTGTAATGAAATGACCTCATAAAATAGAATGGCTTAAGTCATAAAGAAATGACATGCCATGCTAATTGTTAAATTGGTAGGTGTACTCACTCTGAGGGATCCTGTGTGGGCTAAAACAGTTTTACTGATAGTTTTAATTTGGTCTCCTCTGAATACAGAATAGCTCAATTATTAGACATAATCACTTTGATGGGCCTCTATGGTAGGTCTCATGATGTCTGCAATAGAGTAAACTTTAGAATATGGATCAATTTCCATTTTGTTCTAGACTCTGCCATACATACACTGAGTGGATTAACTTGTGCCCTTTGTTTTGATTTTTTTTAGTACGATGTATGTGCATACAGCAAATATTACTTTTACTGAATTTATGTGAGGACTGACAAACCTAACATGCCAATCACATATTATCTACTCCTTTGAAGAAAAAGGTTTTAGTGAAAAGGAAAAAGCACTATTGGCAGAGGCCACTTGTTTGTTCCCAGCCACCCAGACCCAAAATAATCACACAGAAACTGTATTCGTTGCAATACTGCTTGTCCAATAGCTTAAGCATATTTCTAGCTAGCCCTAACATTTTAAATTAACCCATTTTATTATTTTATATTTTCCCACAAAGCTCATGGTTTACAGGCGAGCTTCTGGCATGTCTGTCTCCTGCGGCGATTGCATGGCATCTCTTTCACTACACCTACTCTCTCATCCTCTATCTGCTTGGAATTCCCACCTTGCCCTATTGTGTGCTGCCACAGCCCCAGAGCAGCTTCTTTATTAGCCAAAGTATTCACAGCATATAGAGAAAAATCCCAAATCTCCAAAGTTGGGCACTGAAGACACTCCACTTGGAGTTTGTTTTCTTCTTGGCAAAAGTGGCTTTTGGGCAAAGAATTGCCCCTGCATCAACCACTGAAAAAATGCATGGTGTCCAGAAAGGACAAGCAGTATACAAGAAAGAAGACTGCCAAACCTTGCCAAGCCAGGGTAAGAAGGTTCTGAAATTTTTCTTGCCTCAGAAAATGGTCTGTCAGTTTCTCTATGCCTTAGCCAATGTTGGTTGCTCCAATGTTGCAAATGAGACTTTGAGTGATTGCCCAGATAGCCAGTTGTCTCTATCATCTATTACACATTTTGCAAGTTGCATGATTGCCCTTCCTGTTTACTCAAGTAATATTTTTCCTTTTTCATATCTTTGATGGATTTGAAGACTAGATGTTGTTACTTTCCTCTCATTACTTGGCCAAACCATTTCTAATACAAGACTTAGAATCTGTAGGGTAGAATAGTTATTGAAACCTTTAGCATATGCTTCTTGCTTGATATTGTTTATTCTGGTTGTAATTTTAATATGTATACTTGATATTTGATCTTATTGTACTTAGTTTTGTATTCGGCCTAGAATTCTCTTATTTAGACAAAAGGGGAGGTGCTGTGAGAACTCCTTCAATCAATAACCTTTAAGATACCAGCCCACTTGGGTGTAGTCTCTTATACTATAAATACAATCATTTTTTAATTTTTATTGAGGTCTACATTTTTCTCTGCTCCCCTTCTTGCCTCTCCTCTTCTCCAGTTAGCCATCTCCCAATGTCCCCATGCTCCCAATTTACTCAGGAGATCTTGTCTTTTTCTACTTTCCATGTAGATTAGATCTATGTAAGTCTTTCTTAGTGTCCTCATTGTTGTCTAAGTTCTCTAGGATTGTGGTTTGTAGGCTGGTTTTCTTTGCTTTATGTTTAAAAACCACATATGAGTGAGTACATGTGATAATGGTCCTTCTATAAATGCAGTCTTAAAGCCTGTGTGCTCACTCTCTTGGCTGCTGCATTTGGTTCCTGTTCCCCACTTATACAGAAGAATGTGATTTGTGGGTCTTCCCGTAAAATATATAAACCCTTTATTATACTACATTCTGAGCTAGTGTGGGACTATTTTATTCACCTTTAAATACAGAGCACCTCAAAGTACACAATAATATATAAAATAAAGAATAGAAAGTGGTTCAAGAACTCCAAAAGTGTTTTTCAGGCTGAAATAATAAAACCTCTTACCCAGAACATGAAGGTGCTAACAGGTATTTGAGACTTTCTTCACATCTCAGATGCTTCTTTGAGTATCAAGCTACCTGCTGCAATATTCCAATAGTAGATAACAAGTTCTCTGTAGAAGAACATCATATGGGTAAAAATCAGGTGCTTTTTCCTTCTCATATTGTTGGGTCACCAAATTGACTAGCATATATGGTCATATCATCACTACTCCAAATACACCCTTAAATTCCCAGTTTGATTTTTCTGGCACATCCTCCATTAGACAATGTGCTCTGGTGAGTATATTTCCTGTATTACAAAGAGTTTTAGTCCACATTGTGAATGGAAGGAATGTATCACATTGGTGGATATGTTAAGTGGAAAAGTAGGTTTTCCCTTTAACATGGGATGAAGTGTTCACAATTATGCTGCTTCCTTCAAGTATACAATTGTCCATTAATTCATTTTTAAAGAAATGCATATTGACCTTTCTAGTCCTGCACTGAACTATCTTCATATATAAGTACCTAAGTATGTTATTGTGGAAACGCAGCTCCAAATATCAGAAGATAGAGTAACAATGTGAATGCCAGGTGTTACCATTTTGGTTTCTATACACATTATAGACATTCACTGAAGGACTCTGCAGCTACTTGACAATGTCTTGTATTTAAGTTTAGGCAAATTCTAAGTCACCTTTTGCAAAGTTTATAAAATCAATGGGTACTTAGTAATTTGTTTATCCTAATGGATATTTTAGTCTGTTGTTAATCACAAAAACTCTTAACCACTTGAATGCTCTTATCAACACAACCTGTACTATAGCAAACAAATTCTAAAAGTAGTTGAGATATAAAATACAGTAAATAAATTGAAAAATTGAAAGCAATTTCTCATTTAAGTGTTTTGAGGGTAGGGAAGTACAAAAAACCACACATTTTTCTTCATTTCTCTCCTTCCTAAATGTTTACATAGGGGAAAATTATTCAGTAAGATTTTTGTTGTTTTGTTTTAAGAAAAAATCTAACCGTGTTCACTAGGCTGGCCTTGAACCTGTTATACATGGCAGGAGGATCTCAACATTTACTGGGGATATTTTGTATGGCTAATATATATAAATAAACTCTTTAAGGTGGTTCCCATGTTAGTGATCACAAGGTTATTACAATATTTTAACATGTCTTCCATTCAGCCTTTCTTATACTGGTATACAGGTTGACATGCTGGTATACTGATCTGAATGAATTTCTGGACACAATATGAGCATTGAGGAGTAAGGGAATGTTCCCAAATTGGAAATTCACTTGAGTATTATGCTCATTGATATACTCAACTCTCCTTTAAAGTCAATTTTCCCTTTTTATGCTGGTGAAAAATCCCTTTTCATTTTCAATCTGCTACAACTGTCTCATCTCAAAACCCAACACTCATTGAGTATGTAGTGTTTGAGGTTTAACTGTCCTGCCTTTAAAAGGTGACTTTGATAAGTGACTCTGAATCTGGGAGGATTAGTTTAATATTTGATCTTTAGAAGTATTTCTGTTTTAAAGATCACAGAGAAAAATTCTAAAGGATGAAAAGATACTAGAATCTCAGGTGCAGGTGTTCAATATCTGGAGACAAGGGAATACCTTTCAGACACAAGACATTCCTATGTACTAAGGAAGGAATTTTTTATCAATGATGGTTTTTAAATTCTGCTTAAGTTAATTTGTAGGATTCAATGCTGCATTTTTCATTAATTTTTACATGTATTTGCCTTAATTGATAAAAATTTATGTTAATGGACCTCTCCACAAAATGCAATTGTTTAAGGTATCTAAAGTTATCACTATGTTGGATTTTTAACATATTAATTTCTTCACTTTATAGAAGAAAAAATCTCCAAAATATAGCTTGATCTTTCACATTTCTTTACTTTATGCAGAAAAAGTTACACTGCATATTTTTACATCTATAATTTTCCAATCAACCTTATGAAATAACTAACATTTTTCTTTGTAGCTAAGTTCAACTATTTCCATTGCCAATTATTGCATTGTGATGGAGGAAGGTCATTGGTTAATTAATAAAGAAACTGCTTGGCCCTCATAGGTTAGAACATAGGTGGGTGGAGTAAACAGAACAGAATGCTGGGAGGAAGAGGAAGTGAGCTCAGATGCAGGGCAGCTCCTCTCAGAGCCAGACGCGATCCAGCCAGCCGCCAGATCAGACATGCTGAATCTTTCCCGGTAAGCGCATCTAGTGGTGCTACGCAGATTATTAGAAATGGGCTAAATTAATACATGAGAATTAGCCTAGAAGAGGCTAGATATAATGGGCCAGGCAGTGTTTAAAAGAATACAGTTTGTGTGTTGTTATTTCAGGGCATAAGCTAGCCAGGCGGCCAGGAGCTGGGTGGCAGGAATGCAGCCTGCAGCTCCCTCAACAGAATGGCTGCCCAATGTGTGGACAACTGACTCCACAGAAAGCCTGAGAAGGCTTGGGAAAGAATAAAGCATGCTTTCTTGGTAGCAGCAATTTCTCGGGTCTGTTCTGCTTGCTAGAGGCAAGCAAGTGCTCTCATCTAAGAGAGGCTTCCTGACCTAGCTTTAGCTGCAAAACCCTGCAGCTCTTAAAATGTCCTGCCATGAAACACTTAAATGGTATTGATAAAAGCTGACTGAATGCTTGTTTGTTTTCAGCATTAGTAGGAAAAAAGCTGAGTTGTTTTAAAATGTCTGCTTTGTGGGCCATCCTGCCAGGGCAAACTCTGACTCTTTGAGGTAGGAGGTCAGCTACAGAGAGAACATTTGAGTGTTGTAGCTTACTTGCTGGCAGGGACCTTGAAATGCCATAGACTTAGACTTGTGGCAATAAACATGGCTACAGCTGGTAGCTCAGCCATTAGGCTGGAAAGCTAAGGAATGGGCTGGATCCAGCCATCAAAGCCATGACTTTCATCCTACTGATATTGCTCTGTAATTTAAAGGCTCATGTGGTGAGAAAAAGAGAGATATACAGTAAAGAGAGATTCAAAGACAAAGAAAACCTTTAAATGATTTACAGTGTGTTTAAAAATATATGCAGGCTAAAAGTTAAAGTTCTTAAAAGTAAAAAAAAGGAAGAAAGAAAGTAGTTCTTTAATCCCAGCACTTGGGATGCAGAGGGAGATTGACCTCTGTGACTGACTTCAAGGTGTGGTAGCACACACCTTTAATCCCAATGCCTGGAAGGCAGAGACAGAAAGATCTCTGAGAGTTCAAGGACAGCCTGGTCTACAGAGTTATTCCAGGTCAAATATATACAGAGAACCTTTCTCAAAAAGCAAAAAGTTAAAAGTAAAAATAAACGAAATAGAGGTTAAAACAAAGCTGCACAAGGATGGAAAATACAAAGAGAATCTTGATACTTTATGCTATTGTGCTCTCTTTGAATTGTTTGAATGCTGAGGAAAGAGCAACAGCTGCTAAAAGATATTTGTTTATAAATGCTGCTGAACTAATCCAAGATAGATATTTTCAAAATACCTTGACTTTAAAATTTGGATCTAAGAATATGATACTTTGGAAAAGAGTTTCTTCTTTTGTTTTCACAGAGGATGAGATGTTTACAGATTGCTTTGATCCCAATATGGTATGATAGACCACGCCCTCCTGAAAGGTTGCTGTGAACACCCTCAAAAAATTGTTTTGCTCAATTGCCAACTGAGATGAAACTAACAGACAGGTTATCCCATAAAAACCTGAATAACAGCACCCCCATTCAGCATGAAGCAGTTTGGAGAGAAATAACTGCACCCATATTCCAAAATATTGTTTATAAATGTTCTTTTACATTTAAAGGGGGATATGATATAGATATGAATAATTTGCATTGGTATGGATTTTAAGGTCAATTTTGTTATATGTATATGTATTTCTGCTTTTATTAAGGTATTGTGATTGTGTAGATTATGTAAAAATGTAATGTATATAGGTTGTTAATGTATAATCATTAATAAGAGTCAAGTTTGTAGTCATGTTAGTTAGATTATCTAGATGTACATAGATATATTTTAGATAGGCATTCTTCATAGCTTTCAAAGATTATAGAATATGGCATTTTAAATGTTTTAATAACTTAGGGTTTTTCATGACAATGAGACATGTCTGCTCCTGGCATCACCAATCTACTTTAAGAAGAGGAAGATGGGCATTGAAGAGGCTCCTTACGGAGTTTGTTAGACATTTGAGCAAGAAACTGCTCTTGCCTGGAATGCTGCATAAACTGGACACAAAGAACCCGCAGAAAGAGGACTGCTGAACTTGACTAAAGGTGAGATGATTCTTTGGGGTTCCTGACTCATGAAAGAGTCTGTGAGACATTCTGCAGGACACAGCAGATAGTGACTGAATTGCCTTTGAAATTTCCTGATTCATGGAAATGTCTGCTGGAAACTATGGGCTTGTAAGCTGAAGATGGATGCCCCAATGGTACAGAGGAACTTTGGGTGACTGTCCAGACAGCGAGATGTTATTTTGGGGATTTGAAATTTCTTCTTGGTATGTAGGGAGAGATAACACACTTAGCACGTTAGATGTAGATATGTGTGTAACCAGTTAAAAATGTGCAAGCTAGAGAATCATTCAGTATTGAAATTACAAAGAACTCAAGTTTGGTCCTAAGTAGTTATATTGTGTGGCTCACAATCACTTTTAACTTCATCTCTGGGGCATCACCTCTCTGAGTACCTGCATAGTATATACACAAACACACACACACACACAAACATACACACACACATACACACACACTCACTCACTCACAAACATACAGTGTTAATTATGATAAAACTTAAAACATACATTTCAAGATTCAAATACATTTTAAAACACTTCAGTAATACAGGTCAGAGTCTAAATGAAATCATTTAGTCAGGGATATACAAGAAAATCACAAAACATTGAAGTCTATAGCTGTTGCATTTGGTTGTGTCCCAGAAGTGGAATGTAAGCTCCAATTGCTGAGGAAACCATGACCATCAGACAGAAGATCCAGTGGTTCCTGAGCCAGAACTAATCCAACTTCTTCCTACCTGAGGACCAATTTCATGTTACTAGAAGAGACCATGAAAATTTCCTAAAAAGGGAAATAGTTAATGGTCCTACCCAAATGTCATGCCTTTGAGCCACAAAAAACAGTATAATACCATAACATTAAAAATGCAGTAGTGGTGCACATACCCTGGTAGTAACCAACAGTTCTATAATTGGACTTACATCTTGTACAATAAAAGGAAAATAATATAAGGTATTAATAACCAAACATTTCAACAACATCTCAGTTAAGGGATGGTGGCTCATGCCTTTAATGCAGCACTCTAGAGGCAGAGGCAGGAAGATTTCTGTGAGTTCTACAGGATAAATTTCAGAATAATCACAGCTGTTACACAGAGAACCCCTGACTCAGAAAGAAAGAAAGAAAGAAAGAAAGAAAGAAAGAAAGAAAGAAAGAAAAAAGTCCAAGCAAATCCAGTCAAACAAATAAAAAACTCTAAAAGACAAAATCAAAAAATGATGCTAAATTCTTGGATGTGGGAGTGTCATCTATCTGTTGCTTTCATTGGTTAATTAATAAAGAAACTGCTTAGCTTTTGATAGGCCAGCCCTTAGGTGTGTGGAGTAGACAGAAAAGAATTCTGGGAGAAACAAAGCCGAGTCAGGCAGTCACCATAGCTCTCCTCTCTGAGATGGAAGCAGGCTAGAATCCTTCCTGGTAAGCCATGACCTTGTCGTGCTATATACATTAATAGAAATGGGTTAAGTAAGTTGTGAGAGTTAGCCAGTAAGAGGCTAAAGATTATGGGTCAGGCAGTCTTTAAAAGAATAGAATTTGTGTGTTATTATTTCTGGGGCTAAGCTAGCCATGTGGGATCTGGGCGGGAACATAGCCTGCCGCTTCATACTACAATTCTTCCTGCTATGGACTATTTTCTGGTTTTCTGATTTTGATTTTTCCATTCCCAAATGATATTACCAATAATGACTGTATAAGCTACTATTTGCTGTGTTTTTCAAGAGTAAAAATCTATATTTTCTCATTATATTTTAATACGTTTATTAAGTAAACTTTTTTTTTTGTTGTTTTTTTTTTTGTTTTTCGAAACAGGGTTTCTCTGTGGCTTTGGAGCCTGTCCTGGAACTAGCTCTTGTAGACCAGGCTGGTCTCGAACTCACAGAGATCCGCCTGCCTCTGCCTCCCGAGTGCTGGGATTAAAGGCGTGCGCCACCATCGCCCGGCTAAGTAAACTTTTTAAGCTATAGAAATTCCCCATTCTTTGTAATACTTTTGACAGTTTTTGTTGGTTTTTATTTTGGTTTTGTTTGTTTGTTTTATATTATTTGACTCTTCTTTGTTGAAATTGTTTTTAAATATAATGGTCAACAAGCATTGAATTACCAGGTTTATTATTTCCTCTAACACTGCTGTATAAGAGGACATTTTTATAATTTAATTATATGTTAAATACACACTGATTTGAAGGAATGATGACTTCATCTCACACCATCGAACACAATGTATTACAACAATTACTTTGGTAATCAGTTACGTAAGCTTTATCCAGCAAGTTTCCTCATTTTATTACTAATTTCTGACATAACCCCATCACTATAGGCTTACCTTTCCTTTTTCTGGTACTGATAAAGAGCTCTAGGTTTATATAATCTTTCAATTTATACATTTTTTATAAAACATCTGTTTCTCTAACAGCCTGATTTCTTTTCCTGCTGTGTGTTATTTAGAAATGAGGAGACTTTGTGAATATTCACATTGGTACTCAAACATTGTTCTCTTATCCTCAGTAGAAAGAAGGCATGTAGTGCCAGCAAACAAATTTTCAGATATGATTTTATGTGTGTAGTTTTTGAAAATACTGACTTAATTATAATGCAATTTTAGTGCAACACTACAGGGTTCATACTATTTTTTCATGAACATTTTATTTCTTTGTCTCTGTGATCTTTTGATGCTTTGTACAAGCTAATTTCTATTTCTGTTTCTGATTCCTGTTCATATGGAAACCAGCCTCTCTTGGGATTACATAAAGATTTGGGTCAATGTATATAAGGAATGAGGCAGGAAGCAATGAACATATGGAGAGAAGAAAGAAAGAGAGAACCAATGACTTATAAGATTTTCCTAATTTAAATTTGAGATTGAAAACTCTATGATCTGTCTATCTATCCACATTCGTGTATGTATATATGTATATTTATACATAGTTACACACATGCATATAAACACCATATTGTGGGTGTGTATATTAGCTATTTGAATTTTGTTTTCTGTGTAACTGTATCAATCTTGAATCACAGAAACTCTTAAGTAAACACATTCTAAATTCAAGTTTTAAAGATATTTTTGTTTGTTTGTTTCTTGGTTTCATAGCACCTTATATCACAATATAACACTATGAAACTTATCCAGCAGTGATGACGCTTTAGTGTAAGAAACCACATTATTTTCCATGTTCACACTATAATATTTAAACAGTCTTCAGCAAGAAGGTTTCCTAACATTGTCTGGATGTAATAAATAAATTAAACTATAACAAACATAATGATAGAGTTCATTGTCTATTTTTATTTCATTCTAATTTAAGGTGCTGTTCTATTTAAACAATACTTTATTAAGATTATATATGATGTGTAGAAATTCTGGGTTGATGTTTGAATAGTTTGAGAAAAGATGGTTACTTTGATCTGTTGTTTCTTACAGCTCCTTGTAAATTACCTTGGCTATCAAAAGAATTCTCTGTGTTTACTCCCCTGTGATTTCTGAAGAGTTATTGACAAATACCAAGTTAATTTTGATATGAATAGTAGTACCTTGGGAGATATCTTATCTCAACTGTTTTGACTAATTATAGATGTTTATTGAAAAATTTTTGCTACATAATGTATACATTATAAAAAATAAAAAATATTTATAGGATGTTATTAAACCTTATTTATATCATTATGATTCATTTTGTTTACTATCATCATTTATTATACTTTTTATTGTTATTTTTGGTTATCAAAGTAGGACATCAATCTTAATGATTATTTCACACAATTAATTTTGGGATATGATTTAGTATTAGATTATAAAACTGTATTTTTAAATTCGTAGTCCTCTAAATTTTCTCATATTTGCTTTATTCTTCAGTGTTTCTAACTTGCGGAGGATGATTGATATAGTAAAGTTACCACACTGATATTTGACATTTCTTATGTTCTAATTTGTACAACTAAACCTCCTTGCAGCAGAAACAAAATTCTTACAGAAATTTTACTTTTTAAAGACTTCAAATATAGCTCCTCTTACATCTCATCACCTAGCTGGATACATGAATTACCAATGACTTGGACAAGAGGTTATCAAATATATATTTTTGACTTCAGAACGGGTTCTGAAATATGTTGGCTTCCTCAGTAAGGAAAAGCAGAGGATAGAAAAAATGCAAAGAATACTTTGAACCATCCTAATCATGTCTGTACTTTGAAAAATAATTTTGAAAACTGACATTGAAAATGATGAAGACTACATGGGTAGTTGCTATGGTTTCAAAGACAGTATATGATTGCACTTAGTAATGGAGAACTTTTCATTTAGTTGAACAATTATATTGAACATTCACTGTTGGAATATCCACTGCTAATCAAGAGAGGATATTTCTTGCCTGAAGGTATTTGCAATGACCTTGTAGAGGAATGAATAATTTAAGTAGCAAAAGAGTCAAGAGAAGTTTTGAAGGGACCTAGAGAAAGAAAATTCATTATAAATTTCATTTTCCAAGACATCATTTGCCAGGTACTGTAAATTTAAAACTTACTTTGGAAAATGAAGTTTGAAGGTAATGGATTTGAATGTGTCTATAAGTGCTTTAAGAATATAATGTCTACTAAAGAGTCATGATATGAAAAAGTGAATTAATTTAGATGTTTATGAACTATTATTTTTATACTCATTGAGTATATTAAACCCTGAATCACACTATTGCTTATCTATATGGCCCTAATAAGGTATAGTGCAACCATCTATACTGATTGAAAATCTCTAGTTAGACATCATTATGTCTGTAAGGAGAACCTACAACATTGAGATCATTAAAGGACAATAAGTAGCCAAAGAGAGTTACCCAAAGATCTATCAGAAGATTAACTGAACAAATAAGTAGATAAATTCAGCAAAAACCATTTGATTTTAGAAGAAAACAACCTGTCAGTCATTTTTGAAAACCTAGAGAACCATGGAAGATATGACATAAAGTAAAAGACAGAGAAAATCTTCATGATCTTATTATTTGTATATTGTATTCTATTTTTTTGGTACATCTAATTATAATGTGTTTATTTTATTTTATATTATGTTATATTTCTTACATTATCATATTTTTATAGCAACAGTACATTCATAACCTGAATAGGCCATCTCCTGTTATCAGCCTGGTGACCACCTCAACTGTCATCAGAGAGCCTTCATCCAGTAACTGATGGAAACAGATGAAGAGACCCACAGTCAAACATTAGGCCAAACTCAGTGAATTCCACCAAAGTGAAGGAGGAGGGATTGTAGGAACCAGAGGGTCAAGGACATCACATTAAAACCCACAGAAACAACTAATCTGCCTCATAAGAGCTCAAAGGATCTGAGCCAACAACCAGGGAGCCTGCATGGGACCAACCTAAGGTTTCTACATATATGTGATACATGTATGGCTTGGTTTATTTTTGGAACACCTAACAGTAGGAGCAGGGGCTTCCCCTAATGCAATGGCTGGCTCTTGGGTGCCTAATCCTAATGTTTGACTGCCTTTCCAAGCCTAAATACAAGAGGTAGTGCTTAGCCTTAAGGCAACTTGATATGCCATTCTTTGTTGATATCAAAGGGAGGCCTGAAGAAACAGATGAAGCAAAGATTGAAAGGAGATCGAGGGAACATGGGAGCAGGGAATTGGAGGAGAGGAGGGAAGGAGAATTAATTTAAAAAGACATTAAACTGGAAGTCATGGTGTCTTTCTCTCTAAATTATTGTGGGAAGTTTTGCTGCATATATTAGTTAAGTCTGGCCACCATGGTCTTCTAGAACTTGGAATATTCTCCAGACTTTTCTGTCTTTCAAATTTCCTGATGCTAAATAAGTATTGTTATGATATTTTCTTTTTTCACTTCACAGAAATTGAGATTAAAAATTTAATAAATCCAAGGAAAAGCAGATTTATTTTTCCTTTTTTTTTAAACAAAACCCCACAAAATCTCCTTCAGCCCCTCCTTCTCTCTTCTTGTCCCTCTCTATTATAATTCCTCGGTTCTCCAATATCTCTATGGCTAATTCTGGTCAACCTGTCATGATTAAAGTTGCTTTAATTGGCACAGCACAGTGGCAATGCAAACAATTCTCCCACAATATTTCCCCATTTTGTCTAAATAAAAAGGAAAGATTTTAACTCTAACATAGTAAAACTATATGCAACAAAACAATTACCAACTAAGAAATACATTCATAATATCAAATCCCATTAGTATTTGGCAAACTCAGAGAAAATGCTCCATCATCTATCCTATCTTGGTGAGTGAAAATTTTATATCTATATTACATTCTATTATATCTAAGGAAAACTGTAACTATAGCCATCTAATCTTACTCCAATCAGAGACCTAGGAATGATATAATATTATATAAGTAAAAAGGAATTATGGAGAAAGCAACTTTTAAATCCATAGAAATGACAGAGATATTTGCTTACCTGGACAACCACCCTAACATTCATCTGTAATGTTGAGGCCTCTTTGGTCTCCAGTCCTAGAATATCTGACAAGGTTTAAGGTCTACACATTCTTAAAGCATACAGCATGATTTAATATTACTTTTTGTGATTTTTTTGAAGGAATGTCATACATTGTCTTGGCAAAGTTCAGAAGTGACCTTCTTTTGTATCCTGTTTATCCAATATAAACAGCATTTGTCAGCAGTGGAAGCAAGGGTAGTTTCATGTCTAGAGGATAACTTTGCCTCAAATGAAGCAAACCCCATATGGAGTTATTTGATAACCATCATACACTTTTGAAGTAAATTTCAGCTGTCAAGAACAGACATGCCTTCCTGTCATGAAAAGTCCTATATTATTAAAACATCTTAAGCGCCATATTCTGTAGGTCTCTGAAGTACTTGAAGACCATCTATATATTCATAACATGTCTGATTTTAAAATTATACCTAACACGACTTTAAGTTTCATTTTTATAAATGTTTAAATAAATGCCTACATGTCATAATTATCCTAAATAGCTTTCATGGACTGGAAATTTACATCGAATTTTAAAATGACCTATATTGGTAAAATGTCTTTAGCAAGAATACAAAAATACATATAATATTAACAAAAATAACCTTAATTTGGAATCAGTGTATATTAATTTCTTAAGAAAGAGTAGACATATACACATGTGTTAAAACAAAACCTTAAATTTTTATCAATATAAAAATACCTTAGACAAGAGTAGAAATATACAGTATAAGAAAATAACCTTAAATTAGTATCAATATACAAAAATACATTCCAAGTAAAAATTTTGAGACTACTAGTGGCTTTTTTGTTTAAATGTAGATTAATTAATCTACCCTTTAATCCAATTATTTCTATATCCTTCCTTTTTATTTTCAGAAGAAGATACTAGAATTTTTTTTCCTTTTCTAAGTTTCCTCCCTGAACATGACCAAACTCCATGGCACTCAACCTGGTGTTATTTGTAAATGCAGTTAAAAGCTTATGCCTGGGAAGTCAATTTTATCAATACAAATTCTATTACTGATGCTTTGACAAAAGGACATGTAACCAAACTGCTTTCAAAATAGTGAACCTTATACTCATAGGTAGTGATGAGCTCAGCCTTGCTTTGAGAAACTTGAGCATTTTTATAAGACTTGAATCAAAAAAGACAAGTTTAGAAGATGACCAGTTTGAAAGTAGTAGGATATCTAAAGGGATAGAATGTAGTAGGGAGCAGGGCACCTTGTTTGTCCCAGCCACCAGGCTAACTTACACCCAAAATAATCACACAGAAATTGTATTAATTAAATTACTGTCTCTAATTGGCTAACTCTCATATCTTGATTAACCCATTTCTATTAAATTTGTGTATTACCACATGACTATGGCTTACCAACAAGATTCTAACCAACATCCATCTCATGCTGGAGATTCATGGCATCTGGCACTCTGACCTTCTTCCCAGAATTCTGTTCTGTCTTCCCCACCTACCTGAGATCTGTCCTATCAACTAGGCCAAGGCAATTTCTTTAATAACCAATAAAAGCAACACAAATACAGAAGGACCTCTTGCACCATTTCCCCTTTTCTGTTTAAACAAAAAGGAAGGCTTTAACATAGTAAAATTACATATAACATGTGTCAAGCAAAAATTACAATTACAATATTTAGATCTATTTTGTCTTTTATCATAACAAAGGAAAACTATAACTATCTATCTATTCTTCAACTCCATCAAGAACTCCAGAAGGATATAATATTACCTAAGTAAACAAGAAGTAAGCAACTTCCAAAACTCTAGAATTGACAGAGACATCTCACTGCCTGTACAGTCACCCAAAGTTCTTTTGTACCTTTGGGGCATCCGTCTTTGGACTTTAGGCCCATAGTATACAGCAAACATTTCCATGAAGTAGGAAATTTTAAAGACAGTTCAGTCACCTTCTTCTGTATCCTGCAGAATGTCTAACAGACTCTTTCATGAAGCAGGAACCCTGAAAAACATCTCACCTTTAGGCAGTCCTTTCGTTGTGGGTTCTTCATGTCCAGTTTATGCAACAGTCCAGGCAAGAGCAGTTTCTTGCCCAAATGGCTAACCAACTCCATAAGGAGCCTCTGCGATACCCATCTTCCTCTGAAGTAGCTTGGTGCTGCCATACTCTCTGTGAATTTTCCATTTTTACATGGATTTTTACGTGGATTCTTTTTCTTTTTTTTTTAATTTATGACTATCTGTACGTTGTCTCTTTAAAGACTTTACCCGTTTTTTTTAAAGCATTAACTTTATGACTTTTTAATACTCCTTTTCTTCTCTCAAGCCTACATTCTTTATCTAACACTATGACCCATTTAGAGGTCTTTTATGTCTGAATCTGTCCTATTGCATTGTCTTTAATTCTCTACTGTCTTGAAGAGCTTTTCAAATGCTAAGCAGATGGGTTATGACTGCTCTGGATGTTGGCTCCACCTCTTTCCAATTTCAAAATGTGGATTACCATTTCTGCTAGCTCTGGGGCTACCAGGTAGAGCCACACTCAGCACTTTAAGTCTGAGAATGAGCTTTTTAGCTGAGTTACAGCCTATTCTACCAGGCAGAGCACTGCACAGCCTGGAAACATCTCTCTATATGGTGGTAAAAATCCACCATGCTCTCCTGCTTGTGCACACATAGTAAATCTGATCCAGTCACCTGCCCAGGCAGGGAGCACTGAGTCACAGGCATGGTCTCAGCCAGTTTCTTCCCAACCCCAGTGGGCACAGAAACACCTGGGTTCCACAAATGCTATTGAAATGCTTTATATCCAGAGTTCACAATGGAAGCTGTGTTTTAAAATGGCATAATTTTTTTCTGCTATAGCTGAATCAGGAAAATCTCTTAAAGGAACTGAGATACTCTACCAGCAAACAGCAAAAAGCTGTGCTAAACTCTGTATTTTTTTATTGTTGTTCTATAATTCCTTTTTAAGTCCTCTCAGGTTTTACGTGGAGTTAATAGACCACACTGGGCACCACTCTGTAGAACGAGGGTGGGCTGCATCCCACTGCCTGGCTAGTTTAACCCCTGAAACAACCACACAGAAATTGTATTAATTAAATTACTGCCTGTCCCATTAGCTCTAGTCTCTTATTGGTTAATTCTTATATCTTGACTAACCCTTTCTATTACATCTGTGTGTTACCACGTGACTGTTGCTTACTGGCAAGATTCTAACCTATGGCTGTCTCAGGCTGGAGATTCATGGCATCTGCCACTCTGCCCTTCTTCCCAGAATTCTGTTCTGTCTTCCCTGCCTAGCTGAGATCTGCCCTATCAACTAGGCCAAGGGAGTTTCTTTAGTAACACAAATATAGAAGGACCTCCTACACCAGTAGAATAATTTAGAACAATCTGAGCTGATTTTGAACACAATACATTGTATACACATGCATGAAACTTTTAAAATTAAGAAGAATAAAAGACAAATGAAAACAAATACTAATGAAGATGTGGAGATTGAAAAGTTCTCGTGCACTGTGAACTAGAGCAATCATTAAAGAAATTAGTACTAAGCACCCCCAAAAGTCTAAAATATAATTAATCCATAGAAATCAGCACTAAACAGCTCCTAAGTGTCTAAAATATTATTAATCGTTTCTAATTATACCACTGTTGTGTATATATGCATATCCCAGAATGATAATGTAGCAGAATAGCACAGAGGTATTTTAGCAATCATGTTTATCATAGCTTTATTCCCTTTATCTAAACTCTGATACCAGCCTAGACATCTATCAATAGATGGGAGACACATACATTGCAGTTTTATTCAGTCATAAATAATTAAATCATGCTATTTTCCAGGAAGTTGATGGAACTATAAATCATCATGTTCAGTAATAGAGCCAGTCTCATAATGACAAATAACAAATAGCAACATCTTTTTTCTCATTTGTGGATGTGTCTGTGTATATGGGAGCAGGACAGAGGGTACATGTGAAGTCTGTTGAAGAAAGATTTTTAAACAAGTCCAAGGGAGGATAATTACAGGAGGTAAAGAGAAACGAAGCATGTTCTTTCTCATAGTCAGAGGATAGTTACTCATAAAAAAGTAGAAATGCTATTATATTATAAGTATCTTTTGGAAAAGTTCCAGAATCCATGCCATGCAATATTTGTAGAGTGTAGCATACCACTATGCACCTAGTAAGCCTGAATAAAATAAAATATTTTCCAATAATCTGATACATTTTAAGGTGTCTTATGCCTGAAAGGCAAAGACTGAATTGGCAAGGCATGCCCTGTACCTCTTTTCATATTCTACTGTTAAACACCTAGTTAATTTAAATTGTTTTCCAAAATAATTGTGATATATCCTGGACAAGACAAGAATGCTGAAGTTATAAACTTATATCAGTATGGTTGCCTGCACATCATTTTCACAAGGTGGATCCATCCACTATCCCATCATATATAGTGACAAATTCATAAGACACACCTTTCCTTATGTATTCATAAGTACTAAATAATTGCTAGGAGAGGAGGAATCTTATCCCCAGTGTTGTGTCAATTCAGAAAATTTGCCGTTAATAAAGTCCATTATCCTCATACACACTCTTGCAAGCAATCATAATTAAATGAAATGGATAATAAAACATGACATGGAAATAGGAAAAGACCCTTCTGAGAAGAAAATAAGGTTCTGAGTGCAAGAATCTTGCATATCACCTTAGAACCTTCGGTGATGGATGAAGATAGAGAGAGAGACCCACATTGGAGCACCGGACTGAGCTCCAAAGGTCCAAATGAGGAGCAGAAGGAGGGAGAACATGAGCAAGGAAGTCAGTACCACGAGGGGTGCACCCACCCACTGTGACAGTGGAGCTGATCTATTGGGAGCTCACCAAGGCCAGCTGTACTGAGTCTGAATAAGCATGGGATGAAACCGACTCTCTTCACATGGCGGACAATGAAGGCTGATGAGAAGCCAAGGACAATGGAACTAGGTTTCGATCCTACTGCATGAACTGGTTTTGTGGGAGACTAGCCTGTTTGGAAGCTCACCTTCCTGGACCTGGATAAAAGTGGGAGGACCTTGGACTTCCCCCAGGGCAGGGAATCTGGACTGCTCTTCAGTCTGGGGAGGGAGGGGGAATGGAGTGGGGGGAGGGGGAGAGGAGTGGGGAGCGGGGGAAGAGAGTGGGGGAAGGGGGAGAGGAGGGGTAGGGAAATGGGAAATGGGGAGGAGGTGGAAATTTTTTTCAACAACAAAAAAATAAAAATAAAAATAAAGAAACTAAGGTCTAATATAATCAAAGTATGATATGTATATACTTGTCCATCTATAAAATATGTCTACACACACACCTGTGTGTGGAAAAGGAGGCCATGAGTTTGAAAGTAAACAAGGAAGATGGGTTTGGAGATATGAAGGTGAAAGAGGGAATGATACAACTGTATTGTAGTTCCTTTCGCCATTTTTTTTTTAAATGTTAACTATGTAACAGCAGCAATAATGAATCTTTACTGATATCCCCTTAAATGTCCGTGTCTTCTATGAGGCATTTTTGGAGGTATTATGTTCCATCTGTTTACTCAGGATTTGTTGCTTCTAAAAAAAAAAAAAAAAAAGGAAACTTGTTTGCACCTCAATGTCAGGTACAGATTTGCATAATATTTTCCTTCTAAACTTTATTATTGCAATTACAACTTACTTTCACTTATTTTGAAAAAGCCTTATTCCTTTTACTTTTGAGAGTGATACTTGATAGTGTGGATTCAGAACCTGCACCCTTCAGAATTATTTGAACTAAGTACATATTACTCAGTGAGAAAATCCATAGCCCATGCCTTTCCAAAAACAGAGAGAAACATACCCAATTGAGGAAAACATAGTGTCAATATTTATATTTATGTCCATAGGTGCATTAATAAATTGTGAATCTTAAACAGTATATTTGTTGATCATTTTGGGTTTTCTTCTTTGCAGCAGGGCCTCTACATCAAAACAAAATCTCACAAATATATCACGTCTTATTCTTACGCCCTTAAACTTGTATGGCAAGTACTTAACCACTGAGCCACTTTCTTAGCCCTAAACATTTCAATTCCCATGGGTTTTATAGTTTAAACATTTAGTTTAAGACTAAATTTAGCATAATCTTTTCAAAGGCTGTATTAATTTCCTAGATAATTTGGACATGTTTTGATTTAATTAATCTCTGTTATATGTCACCATAAATGTCACAGTAGAGTAATTCTTTGTACTTTTATATATTTTATAAAAACTAACGATAAATTGATTTTAATCATTATTTACTTAAAATTTGAAATCCATTAATTAATCAATCATTAAATTAATATATAAATATATGCAACCAGAGTTACGAAAGCAGTAGCCTTTTTATACATCACATTGTGTTTCTGAATAGAGGTCAAGAGATTCCCCAGACAACATAGGCTTTTACTGTTGCTTGCATAGTCTCCTACACATTGAAGGCAAGTCCCTATTGCTGAAGCCACTCTTCACCCTGGACACTGGATTTGGAAGACCCAAGTTGTATCTGACTCAAAAATCCTAATGAGTATTACTAGCTTTCATATTACCAGAAGGTGCTATTTCGGAATGCAATAGTTACAACCAATAGTCCTCAGCTCTATCACAGGTTAACCACATTAATTACCATCATGAGATGATATTATAAGGATGCAATCAGGGAACTCATATTTTAGAGATAACCAATGCCTTTCAATTTGGACTAAACACTCTCAAAAAGAGGGAAATCATGCCTGGTACTGGAAATCCGGCTTAGTACCAGGGGCAGGTGAGTTCATAGATCTTAGAAAAAAACTATAACCTTTATTACTAACTGCACCCTAAATTCTCATCCTTAAACTTAGGGCTAAGTGTCAATTTCAGGCCTCATCAAAGAAATGTCTCCTTGCTGCAGACACAGACCATTACAGAAAAACAAAATGGTAAAAATGCAGAGAATAACTAATCACGAAGCTCAATGAATGAATCTACAATACAAATTTGATATCTAAGATTTAAGGAATATCACAGAAGAGGTGGTGGAAAACCAGAAGAGAGGGGAATCTGTTGTGAGACTCTGTCTCTTGGAAATGAAGAAAAATTGCACCAATGACAATTCAACAATATGGCAACTTAATAAGACCCGAACAAGGACAAGATCAATAGACATGCTGTTGTAGAAAGAGGAAATGTCATAGAACCCCAACCTTAGACAAATATTACAGGCAGCTAAGGAATGTTTAGAGTGTAAGACTTCATCTTCTCCAGGATGAGTCACTTAATTGGATATGCAATGCCAAATAGTCATATACATATATATATATATGATATCAACAAAAACAGTCAAGCATGTTATATTTATTTATAAATTCATTCAATATTATATACAACAATAATAGCAAAAGAAAAAGAGGCCACAAATTTGAGAGGGAGTTAGTCAGAGGTGGAAGGATTATGGAGTCGGGAAGTAGTGATACAACTAGAATTTAATTTAAATAAATGAAATTTTTAAGGAGGTAGTTTAAAGGGGAAGAAATAGGAAAATAAATACAGTGATGGCAGATATGGCTCAGTGGTACATTACAAAATCATGAAAACCTGACTTCAGATTCCAAAAAGTCGTGGAAAATCAGATGTGGTCCCTAGTGACTCCTTAACCTCAGTGCTATGGAGATCAGGGATAAGCAGATCTATAGGCTTTGCTGATTTCCAGCATAACTATCAATTCAATGAGAGACCTCCACTGAAGGGAGTAAAACAAAGTGATGTAGCAGAAGAGCAGACATTCTCCTTTGGCCTCTACTATGCATGTGCATAGACTTTTATATATGTGTACATGCATCATATAGACACACATACAGAGGGGGAGGGAGGAAGAAGAGAGAGAGAGAGAGAGAGAGAGAGAGAGAGAGAGAGAGAGAATACCATGCAATTATTAAAACTTGACTGTTTTTAAAGAGCTGCCACAAAGAAAAATACTCAATGACTGCTATGCTGATTTTGCTATTGGAAGAAATGTCTCCTTTCTTGGATGTGACGACCTAAAGTTAGGGATGCCCCCTATAAGTCACTTTCCAGTTGAAAAAAACAAAAAGAATCTCTGAAGAGAGAATAAAGGACAATTTTAGGAAAGAACATACAGGGAAAGTATACCTTGCAGGAGAGTAGCAAGGAGGAAAGGCAGAATAACAGGAAAAAAACAAAGGATATGTCAGCCACCACAAAACTTTCTTCTTCTTTTTTTTAAGGGTTAAGACGGAGGCAGAGCAATACAGACTTCTGAGTTCAAATCAGACACCTTTTAAGACAAGAGTGGAAGAAATAGCTGTTTCCATTTTCGCTTCAATTTGCTGACAGCTAATATTCTCAGCATGATGTGTGTGTGTATGCGCGCGCGCACGCGTGCACACATGTTTAAGGGAGGGGGCAATAAAGCATGCCATTTCATGGGTCCCTTCCCTCTTAGTGTTTGCATGTGTGCCTAGGTCTCTCTCATGCTGAGAGGTGGCATGTAGGCTAGCAATGTGCACCCCTGTATCTACTTGTCACTACTTCTCCAGTGCTGGAACTACAGTCATATATTACCACATAGGGGAAATTTTATGTAGATGCTGGGTATTAAACACATGTCCTTGGGTTTATATGGCAAGTACTTCCTTGACTATCTATCTTATAGCCCTTGATTGGCAAGTGTTTTCTTTGAAAATATACCTGGTAAAAATGCACCATCTAAGAACAAAGGTGCATTTAAATTCTAACCAATTTAAGATATTGTGAGCTCCTTAGCCATGGCACTTTCAGAAGAAAAGACTGACCCAAACTCTGGGAAGCTGGTGACTCTAAATCTTCACACTTTCATGTTGTTTTTAAACCCCTGTGGCAGAAAATGGTCCCTCCAAACTTCAGGAGATGTGATCCTGTAAAATGCTAAAAAGCACAGCTAAGCTGAATTGTCAAATAGAAAATGACAAGCTATATCTGAATATTCCCTCTCCTTATGAATACATTTTCCTCTTCCTCTCCAGCAACAAAGACTCCTGTAATAAATGACTCTGTGATGTACATTAGCTCCCAAACATTAAATTATGCTTCTTACCTCAGGACTTATCATTCACAGAACATATAGCATACCCAGAAGGTCCTTCCAGTGAGGAATACTGCTTGCTAGTGCTGAACCAATTTTAAATCTCTCTAGACTAGCAATGAAATTACTTGTTCACCTGATTGTTTTATTCAACTAATGATTTTGCAATACCACGTTCAATTGAATAATTGTACAAGAGAGATGTTGAAGGCCCATCTTTTCCAGATTAGAATAATTTACAAATGCAATTTTTCTATTCCATTAAGCAGTGCCACCTTTTAATGAGACATAAGCACAAAGCAGACACAATGATATGTAACAAACTGGAAAATGAAAATACAATTTGAGCAGGCAGAATGTTAGCGGGATAGCTGATAGGAAAACGGATTTATCACAAGACGAAAAGATTCCAGGGAGAAACCCTTGTACAGGAGAAGCCTATGCATGTGGACAGAAACATATGCATACAAACACACACATATACATACTTACATGCACATGTAAATTCACATACAAGGACATACACACAGATGTATGCATGCACATATGCACACAAATGCATCTACACAGAAACGCAAGTATATGCACACATACATATACAGACGTATGTACATATACAGTTACACACAAGCACACATAAATTTACATTTACATATTTAAGAGTAAATAAATGGAGGGTGTTCATCTTGTATGTCTATCTCATATGAGAGCTAATTTAAGAAACCTTAGGCCAAACTTGCTCATTTTCCAATAGAGACTGAGCCTTGTCCTTGGAGAATGAGTGGATATTATGTATATTTATTTTCTACTTGAAAACATAAGGAAAAGTTTTTTTTTTCCTGTTGTTTTTGCCTTTTCTCCATGATCATACCCAAGACATTTTTCTGTGCTTTAGACACAGGGTCCCAAGTCTATTAATCTGACATTCTGATTAGCTATAAAGGCCCCATTGCATGACAGATGGAAGGACAATTTTTCTCTCCTGAGGGTGCGTGGTCACAGGCCATAGGTTACTTATTTCTGTTTTTAGTTAAACTGTGAAATGAGAGTTGGATGAGACATGGTATTTTCTTAAATAACAGCACTGACTTTCATAACAGATTTCATATAAGTGTATCTACAAATAAACAAGAAAATGTAGAAATTGCATCACTTAAGCAAATATTTATAACTTTTAGTATTTTGTTCACAATAAATGTTGATTTCTAATTAAAAGGATTGTATCAATTACTAGCTCTATATTTAAGTTAAATAACTAGATATTGCAATTTTCTATATTGAGTTCCATTGTTTGTAGTAATGTGGAATCTTTAATTCTACAGAAATACCATTTTATTACATATATGGATATTAACTGGTGTCACAGAATAATGATTTATATCCTGCAGTTTTGTGTGTGACTGGACTCAGGGATCGGTACAGCATTCTGAGACCTGAGTTTTGACAACTCTGCTTCATCCAGGACAGACCGATTTGCACATTGTTTGTATAGTAAACTGAGTTTGACCATTGAATTCAAGAAGTAGTTCTGAGTAAAGCCTTCTTACTGTAACTTCATGCTCTACTCATTCTTGTAGTATTTGTATTATGGCAGGAAGACTGCAAGAGGTAACAGCAAACTAATTATCTTAGAACTCATGATTTTACTAGGAGCTAGTCCAAAACCAAGCCAGCTGGAAGAGTCTATGGTCTTCAAATTGGAGCAATGGGAAAGTTGTAAGAAAAGCAGTAATTGTTAAGAGTCTGAAAACCAGAAAATTGTCTGTGAAAATGTGTCCTCCAGAAATGACAAAGAAGCAACACAAATGATACCTAAATCATAGGGCAGATAACAGTGAGGGCAACATCAGGCATGCTAAGGTGGAAGGGGGAGCTCTCATGGACCCAACCCTCACACAAAGAACTACAAACAACTAATGAATTCTGAGAAAGGGAGAAGTAGGCACTCTTAGGAGTAAGCCTCCTTACATGTTATCCAGTAGTAAGAAATCATACACAGAAAAGCAGCACTTGACAGACACGGCAGTTTGTAATTATATATTTTTGTATGTGTGTGTGCATGCATGTGCATGTGCTTGAGTGCCTGCCGTATGTGCTTCTGTGAGTGTGTGCATGTATGTGTGTACAGGTGTATGCATTTATGTGTGTGTGTGAAAAGAAAAAGAGGAGGAGACTATGAACTTGTGAAAGGACTGACAGACAAAAAAAGAATTGAAGAGAAAGCTTAGGAAGGATGAAGATAGAGAAGAAATTAGGAAAATCATGCAATTACCTTCTAATTAAAATTAAAAAAGAGAAAGTGCAAGCAAATCTTTTATAAAAGAGAAAATAAAGAGAAGGCTGGTGATGTTAGAGTTGTGAGTAATCCCTTATTTGAACACAACCACTTGCAGGGCTCCTACTGAAGCAATAAGCTGGAGGTCTTCCACAGAGACCTGGCCTAGAGAGCTTACAGTGGACCAGTGCTAAGCAGTGGTCAGGGGTTGACAGTGAAGGCAGAAAAAGATGCACTATCCTGGGAACAACACTAGAGGTGTACAGTGGGTATTGACAAAGACACTGGTTACTCTTGGGTGAGAAATTGAATATTTTTCCCTCTAGACTTGTAAGACCTGGATATTTTCCTGATTTACTCACCAATGTGTTTTTCTTTATTACTTTGAGAGTTCATGTGATTTGTGAGTACCAAAAGGGAATTCCTTTTAAACCTGGTGACAAGAATATCTGTGCTTTGACTATGAAGAAAAACACGTGGAAAGTGGAAAACTTATAAAAGTACTCTCTATACTGCTATGTTCTTCTATTGATTGCTTCTCTCTAGTCATAACCTGCCATATTTTTTAAGTGGATGTTTTTATTCTTCTAAAGCAACAACAACAACACTGCATAAAAGCATAAAATTCTGGACTGATGCCAGTTTTTTCATTCCCACCATAGCTGTATCATTTATGAAATGTGCTACTTGGAAATGATTACCAATTGTTCTGTATCTCAGTGTCTCATGTATATAACGGGGTTAACTATTGTGAGCCACACTCAGAAAGGATGCTAACTGTGATAACAATTTAACAAATGCATAACAAGCAGCAGAGGTTGTTCTCCTGGAAACCGAAATCAATTCTTCTTTGGGCTTTTTGGGTAAGGAAGTTTTGGAAAGGCATCATCATGGTGTTTTTGAAATCAAGTCCCCAAATGTCTGAATAACTCCAAAGAGACACCCAGTTTCTTCCTCACAGTTCTCAGAACTAAGAAGTCTTAAAGGTAAAAGATTTGCTTGTCAAAGGAGTGTTTGGTGATTTTTAATCCTGAGTTCACATGTGTGTATTTCAAAGTGTTTCTTGATATATTTTTATCATTGAAATAGAATAATTTCTGATATTTAGAATGTATGCAGTTAATGAATTTCTGCAGAATCCAATTCCCAAAGCATGTAATTTGTGAAATGTTAAAGCCTGTCTCATTTATCTCAGAAAGGGAGCCATCCTGGCCCAGCAACTGCATATGCACATCAGAAATGTCACAAAGGGAGCCATTTTCCTGTAATACATCATATTTCTGTTTAGATTGAAAGTGATAAAGAGGACTAGGCAAAATAATAGATGACATGTCTCATTCCTAATGCTTTTATATTCTAAAAATCCCGAAGCCATCTGTTATATATATGTCAGGGTGTTACAAGTGACTGACATTTTCTTTTCTATCTGAAAAGAAACTGATCAGAGTGTCAAGCAGAGTTCATTTAAAAGCATATGGGGATCTGAATAGGGCACACATTTAAATACATCATTTTCATTACTTTTGGTATTTTCAGGTTTGTATGAGATGTTCCACTGTCTATCCACTGTAGGCCCGTATTTCGGTTTGGCACAAGAGCCATTAGCCCGGTCTGAGCTGATCACGTAACTCTGCAGACAAACTGTCTCTGTTTAACAATAGCCAGGATGTGCTGCTCCTAGTTTCTTTTGTTAGAATGTGGATTACCTGAGAAGAGATGTTGGCTAAAGCTGATGACTTAAGAGTTTAGAGGTTCGGTGCTTTCTCCTTTTAGAGATGCTAATTCATGGCCTACCTGACTGCTAGATGCGGACTTCACTTGAGTCCAGGCACCTGGTTGCCTAGGAGACAGCCTAATGCGTCCCCCCCCCAATTCAGGTGGATATATAAGATGTTTGGAGAATAAAGAGAGATCTGGCTTTTTCCATGATGACCGTGTAAGCTGTGTCAGTTTTATTCTTCGCGCCTCCGTTCCAACCGGGTTAGGGAATCTGTGTTGGACCCACACAGACTCCGACAATCCACCTCATGGAAACTACAGAGCAAGGTGGATGAGGTTTGATCAGGCAGAAACTTATCCAGGAAGTGCATAGGCAAGGTAAAGTGAAACCTGAATCCAGTTTTTGGGTAAATCTAGAACATTAAAGACTATTATCCTGTGAAGCTAAACAAATGAGGGCTCAATCTATTAACATTTCCTTCTTTAAAAATACATATGGAAGATGCATCACATACTCAGTTTCCACAGTGGTCAGAAGAAGGCATCCTATTGACTGGAATTGGAGTTACAGGTGGATTTGAACTGCCTTGCTGTGCTTGGAATCAAACCTGCAACTTCTGCTCTTTACAGTGGAGATTTCTCTCTCATTTATGTGTTATCTATATGTTTGCTTCAAGTTTCTATTTCTTCAGTGAGTATGTATTTCTAACGTTAATCAATAAAAAATTTTATCCAAGACCTTAAAGAGGGGGTGTAGGGGTATAGAAATGGAAGCACTTTCTTTTATTAAAGTATGCCCATATGCTTTGGTGGGTTGGGATTTCAGGACAATGCTTCAAGGACTTGAGAAGATTCTTTTATTTTCACTATTTTAGCATTTAATGCAGAACACATTGCTATTTTTATCACAGAGAAATAGACTTAGTGAGTATAACCATTTTTATTTATATGAAACTCTAGCCTTTTCCAGTCAGGTAATGTGACATCAAGCAGTGCTCACATATCTCTAAGCAAAGTAAATATCTCCAATGGGAGATACTATTTTAGATTTGTGTTTTAGAATTTCCTTTCCACTTTTCCTCTCTCCTTCCTCCCTTCCTTTCCTCTCTTCTTTCTTTCCCTCTTTCTTCCTTTTATTTTCATTGTATTTCTTTATATATACAGGAGTTCCAGTAGCTCAACCTGGCCTTGTATTTGGCATCTAATTGAGAACAGTCTTAAAATTTTGACCCTTCCACCCCACCTCCTAAGCATTTAGGTTACAGGCATATACTACTTTGTTTTCTGTAGTGTTAAGGACAAATACAGGTTACCATTTATGCAAACAAAACACTATACAAATTGAGCTCTATGCTTATTTTTGTTTTTTTTGTTGTGTTTTTGTTGTTGTTGTTCTGTTGTGTTTATATGAGACAGGGTCTCACTCTGTAGTTCTAACTAGATTGACCAAGCTGCTCTCAACTCAGAGATCTACTTACATCTGCCTGCCGAGTGCTGTTGGAGTTTTTATGAAGTGTTCGTCTACACAACTGTCTCCCTCACGCACAGGGCCTAGTTCTGTTCCATATAGGCTCTATAGCTGTCCGCTAGAGTTTGCGAGTTCCCAAGAACTTGGTTCAGTTCTCTGTAGATTTACTCATCTTGATCTTAACCTGCTTTTTTTGTTCATATTATCCCTTGTGAGCTCAGTCTAGTGTTCCAATGTGGGTCTCTGTCTCTATCTCCATCCATCACCATATGAAGTTTCTATGGTGATATACAAGATATTTATCAGTGTGGCTATGGGACAAGGCCAGTTCAGGCACCCTCTCCTCTGCTGCCAAAGGAACAAGCTGGAGACATCTCCTTGGACCTGGGAACCCCTCTAGAGTCAAGTCTTTTGCCAACCCTAAAATGGTTCCCTTAATTAGGATATCTACTTCCCTGTTCCCATATCCACCCTTCCTCCATCACAACCATCCCATTTCCCCAAGCTCTCCCCAATCCTCCCCTTCTCCCTTCTCTTTCCCCATCTCCTCTTACACTCACCCCACCCCCATCCCCGCACACCCAACTTTTGCCTGGCAACCTTATCTACTTCCAATATCAATGAGGATAACTATATGATTTTCTTTGGGTTCACCTTCTTATTTAGCTTCTCTAGGATCATGAATTATAGACTCAATTTCCTTTATTTATGGCTAGAATCCACTTATTGGTAAGTACATACCATATTCATCTTTTTGGGTCTGGGTTATCTCAATCAGTAAAGTGTTTTCTATTTCCATCCATTTGCATGAAATATTCAAGACACCATTGTTTTTTTACCACTGAGTAAAACACTAAAGTGTATATGTGCCACACTTTCTTTATTTATTCTTCTATTGAGGGACACCCAGGCTGTTTCCAGGTTCTGGCTAATACAAAGAGTGCTGCTATGAACATAGCTGAACAAATGCTTTTGTAGTATGATTGGGCATCTGTTGGGTATGTACCAAAAAGTGGAATTGCTGGGTCCTGAGGTAGGTTGACTCCCAGTTTCCTGAGAAAATGCCACACTGATTTCCAAAGTGGTTGCACAAGTTTGCATTCCCACCAACAATGAATGAGTGTTCCCCTTAGTCCACATCCTCTCCAGCATAGGCTATCGTGGTGTTCTTGATTTTAGTCATTTTGAGAGGTGTAAGATGGTATCTCAGAGTTGTTTTGATTTGCATTTCCCTGATTGCTAAGGAGGTTGAGCATGACCTTAAGTGTCTTTTGGCCATTTGACTTTCTTCTGTTGAGAATTCTCTGTTCAGTTCAGTACCCTATTTTTTAATTGGGTTAACTAGAGTTTTAATGTCTAGTTTCTTGAGTTCTTTATGCGTTTTTGAGATCAGACATTTGTCTGATGCGGGGTTGGTGAAGATCTCCCAATAAGTTTGTTGCCTTTTTTTTCTTAATGACAGTGTTCTTTGTTTCACAGAAGCTTCTCAGTTTCAGGAGGTCCCATTTATTCATTGTTGCTCTTATTGTCTGTGCTGCTGGGGGTTCTACATTGCTTTTTACAGCTGAGTAGTACTCTATTGAGTGAATGTACCACATTTTCTTTATCCATTCTTTGGTTGAGGGTCACCTAGGTTGTTTCCAGGTTCTGGCTATTACAAATAATGGTGCAACAAACATAGTTGTGCAAGTGTCCTTGTAGTATGATTGAGCATCCCTTCATACATACCCAAAAGTGCCTGGCAGTGGAATCAGGATTGATTCCTGGTGCATGAACTGGCCTTTTGGAGCACATTCTGTACTGGTGGGATGCCTTGTTCAGCCTTGATGCAGTGGGGAGAGGCTTGGTCCTTTCTCAATTGAATGTACCAAACTTTGTAGGTTCCCCATTGGAGGTCTTACCATTTTGGAGGAGTGGTTGGCTGAATGGGGTGAAGTGGAATACAGTAGGAGGGATGAGACAGGAATGGTTGTATGTAAAATGAATAGAAAGCTTTAAAAAAAACAGGCTTTTAAAAGATAATAATAAATTACAATAAGATATGAAAAAGAGGTGTTTATCTATATTTCCCCAGCAATTCTAAAAATTATATTTTGTGCCAAAATTTGAGTTAATTCTTTTTCTCTTTTGTTGTTTTCCCCTTGGTTTTTTTTGTGTGTGTATGTGTGTGGTGTGTTTGCATGTGTAAATGCATAAAAGCTTGTTTTTATGTGTATGTGTTTATGCATGTGTGTCCGTGTGTGTAAAGGACCCAACATTGAGACCAGGAGGACTATTGAATTGCTCTCCATCCTATTTGTTAAGTAGGCTCTCTCAGAAGATCACAGAGATAACTGTTTTGGTTAGTCTGGCTAGCTAACTTGCTTCAAGGACTTTCTTTAGCTTCCAAGCACTGCAACTGAAAGGAGTATTTGGTATGTATGTGTAACATTAATGAGAGTTCATTTATTTGTGTGTATATAAATATATAAATGTATATATAATTGAACTCTCATATATATATATTTATTTATTTATATGGAGAGAGAGATTCTACCATTATTGAAGTTCATAAAGGATATTGAAAGGGAATATGTGACACATCATGAATAGGGGATAGGAGGATGAGAAAATAGAAAGAAACAGGAAGAAATAATACTAAATAAGGAAGAGTGAAAAGAATTAATCTGACCCCCCCAAAAAAATACTTTTATTGATGGGAGGGACGGCAGGGTTTCTCTGTAGCTTTGGAGCCTTCGTGGAACTAGCTCTTGTAAACCAAACTGACCTTGAACTCACAGAGATCCTCCTGCCTCTACATCCATAGTGCTGGAATTAAAGGATTGTGCCACCACCACCCAGCTGAGACAAAGATATTTAAGAATTATGGTAAAGCAAACAATGTGTTTGTGATAATTTTCCCTGCAAAATTACAGTAATTAATCTGGCTATATACTAATAATTATCATCAGTATTTTGTGACTGATATTTTATTTACCTGTCAACTGTGCCCAGACATTTAAATGAATGTTCCAGTCCAGCAGGATAATGTTTGCAATGTGATAGACACTTTGAGGAATTTTAGGCTCTTCTAATTTTGTGAAAAATCTACCATTACTTTGAAAAGAAATTGATATCACTGCTACTAATCCATTATTAGAAACGTATATGCCACAGAACATAGAGGACATGGCAATTGGAAAGAATGGAGAATGTAAGAGAAGGAAAGGAAACTTGCAAATGTAGAGACTGACCTTTTGACATTGCCTGGTCCACAAGTTACTTCCAAACAACACTGTGAGTTGATCAAACACAAAAAGAAACAGCAAATACATAAGGTCCACAGTTCCAGAGTTCAACGTTGAGCCTATAATTCGTGATTCTAGAGAAGCTAAATAAGAAGGTGAAACCAAAGAAAAACATACAGGTATCCTCCTGGATATTGGACGTAGACAAGATTGCTGAGCAAAAATTGGGAACTGGGGGGTGGGGTGGGATAGGGGAAAGGGGACATGGGGAGAGAAAAGTGAGAAGGAGAGGATGGGGAGAGCTTGGGGAAATGGGATGGTTGGGATGGAGGAAGGGTGGATATGGGAACAGGGAAGTATATATCTTAATTAAGGGAGCCATATTAGGGTTGGCAAGAGCCTTGACTCTAGAGGGCTTCCCAGGGGTCCAGAGAGATGTACCCAACTAGGTCCTTGGGCAGCTGCGGAGAGAGAGCCTGAAAGGGCCCGATCCTATAACCATACTAACGAATATCTTGCATATCACCATAGAACCTTCATCTGGCGATGGATGGAGATAGAGACAGAGACCCACATTGGAGCAATGAACTGAGCTCCCAAGGTCCAAATGAGGAACTCAAGGAGGGATAACATGAGCAAGGAAGTCAAGACCACGAGAGGGGCACCCACCCACTGAGATGGAGGGGCTGATCTATTGGGAGATCACCAAAGACAGCTGGACTGGGACTGAAAAAGCATGGGATAAAACCGGACTCTCTGAATCTGGTGGACAATGATGGCTACTGAGAATCCAAGGACAATGGCACTGAGTTTTGACCCTACTGCATGTACTGGCTTTGTGGGAGCCTAGCCTGTTTGGATGCTCACCTTCCTAGACCTGGATGGAAGGGGGAGGACCTTGGACTGCCCACAGTGCAGGGAATCCTGACTGCTCTTTGGACTGGAGAAGTGTGTGTGGGGGGGCAGGAGTGGCGTGTGAGGAGGGGGGAGGGGGAGGAAAAAGGGAGGTGGGGAGGAGGCGGAAATTTTTAATAAAAAAATTTTAATTAAAAAAAAGAAAACAATTATTACATATGACATAGGAAAAATATTTCCTCACTAGTGAAATACAAGGAGGAGTTAAACTTATAGATACTAGCTCAGTAAATTTTTAATTAATACATATAGAAATGTCATTTGCTTTTGTAGATTAGATTTGTTTAAGAAAACTTTGTAGTTTTCAACCCATCAGTATTTTCAAGGAAAATACATCCTCTCTGCTATATTACAGCTTTTATCTGGAAAGAACTAATCTTTTGTAACAGGCATATAAAATATTGAGAAGCGAGTTAATCTTAGAGTTTTCAAAATGATCATTAAGACTAGAGAGATGGCTAAGTGGATAAGGGATCTTTCTCCTCTTGAAGTGGACTCAGATTTTAATCCTAGCACTCTCATTTAACTGCTTACAACTGTGCATAAGTACATGTGTAGAGTAGTCAACAACCTCTTCTGGTCTCCTATAGCACTTGCATGCATATACACACATACACAGTCACATATACTGTGTATATACACACACCCACAAATGAAAATTAAATTAAATGTTTTGAAAAAGAAAATATTTGATCTCTGTTCTACCAAAGTCTATTCATTTTGGTGCCTAATTTGCTTCTTCTGAGATTCTGGACAACCATCTTTAAATGGTTAACTAAGAAACCTCAGACAAATTTTCAAGTTCTCAGAGCAGCTGCACGTTTGTGTCCTGTCCTTCCTTCTCTCTTGAATCAAAACCATGGAAGCTAGAATTTATTTTGTTCAAGCTGGGGGGGGGGGGTAGATATAAGTCTCTTTTTCCCCAAGTAATCTAGCCAGAAATGATCAGGCTTAAGGTGACTGTCAATACATCCATTCACTTATTATCAGCTCAGGTACGATCTCCTGTAGTCCTGGTATAACACTAATTTCATTAAGCATCACAATTACCCTTCCTTAGAATTTGAAATGCTTTATGAAAGAGTAGCTACAAATTAGAAGATTTTAAAGAAGCATCCAGTAGACCTTTGTTGAAGACCATTAAGGGAAAACTCGTTCTTCCTGGTAAAATATGATTAATTTTAAAGTTGGCGCTATTTTGTCCTTTTAAAATTATTTTTTAATATGTTCAGTTACATGATGCTTGGTCAAATGAATGGGATCTGAGTTGTTTCTCTAAACCTGGGTGAAGACATGGGCTCCTGAACTTTCATGAAGATTATAACATCACTATCTAGCTGGAGGCTTTATCCTACATATTACCCCTTCCATTAAGTGTACTCTAAGAGACCCTGTCAATCCTCCGGCCAGAATAGCATGCCTTACAAAATTCTTTGTTCCAGAGGCTTTGGAAAATAATACAAAGCTTTTATATGATAAAACTTTTCCTAGGGAGATAAATTTAGCACAAGTATCCACCCCAGCTAGGGAATCCATGATAGACTAAAGTACATATACCCTCAAAGCCCATCTTAGTGAACCAATTAATTTTACTGGAGTTACTTAGAGAAAAAATGATTCAAATGGCCTGCAGACATTGTTTGTCAGGTATCTTTTCCAGGTGGTTTGACTGGGATGAGCCTTTTCAAATCAGGTTGGTTGGTATCTGTTCCATTCAGGTTGCTTAGCTACTTTGACTTTTGTCTTGGCTTGTTGAGAGTGACTCTGCAATATTTATTATTTATATTTGGGAGGGAGGGTCCTAGAGAATCTGGTCAGAATCAAGGACTTCCTCAATTATTTTTGAGTTTTCTTTAATTTTATTTATTTATTTATTTATTGCTTTTATGAGGAGATAACCTCAATCATTAAATGTGGCTATCATGGAGGAAACTGCTACAGAATAACACCCTCACTCAGCATCAGGTAATTACCATAGATGCTCTGCCCACTGGTACTCTGACCCTTCAGAGTAACTCATTTGGTTACTGCATCATTCCATTCTGGCGTATGCTCTGCTTGTCTTTTACTATTTGGTCTTTGATTCATCTTAGTTACTTGTAAAGAGGACATGATGACTGGGAAGTGATCAAAATAAGATGCTATTATTTATTCAAAGTACCCTAATGTTATTACTCTATCACTTCCCCTCAGAAGACCATTATTTTAAGGAACTCCAGCTACAAACCCCAAGTGGAGGAATGGTTCACAGAGAAGTCAAAAAAATTCAGGGAAATCTGGACTTGCAGGACTTTATTGTTTCCGTGTATATGTATGAGATCATGTATTTTCTCTCAGGTACATTTAGATAGCTGTCCATTTTCACTCAACCTCTGCAGTTTTTCCTTATTCTCTGGCTAAATTTGTTTGAAGGCTTCCAAGTCACATAAAACTTTTATAAATAAATTTGTGTGACTTTTCCCTAATTAAAACTTCTTTTGTTAAGGAGATATGGGCTGTTCTTTATGATAGTTAAGTAATGATGCCAAATGTGCTCAATTCTATGTTACTGTAGAGACATATTTAATGGCTAGGTTTAACAATGATTTTAAATATTTCACAAGTTGCCTGATGTTGAGGTCATCACTTTTTTTTTTTCACTTGATAAATCTGAGTCACAAGTTTTCAGAATTTAAGAATTCAGTCAGCTTTTTAAATCATCATGGTTGGTTATCAGCATCTTCTCTTCTCTTCGGGACTAATTTCCTATGCCCTTTGCCTAAATATTGACAAAATGTAGTAGATGTTCTGTGCTGTTGCATTTAACATTTCAGGGTTAAATCAATGAGATTACAGATGTATATGAAAGGCACTGTGTACTACAGGACTGGAAAGTGATTCATAAGTTTGTAATTCTCACTGAGCTTGGGCTCAAAAAATTGAAAAAGCTACAGACTTCAAAATAATTATACACATACCTTAAAAGCTTAAAACACACTTCACAATAGTTATGAGTTGAAGTATTTAGACTTCAAATATTTCTAAAATTTATTTCCAAGTAGTTTCACAGAAGCTTTTTATTTATGCTACCTACCCATCTGCACATGGGTCTGTCTACCCTTGTATTCAGCAATACACTAAGCTGATGTGACAGAAACGGGTGACAAGGTAAAGGTTAAAGATGTGTAAATGTTCATTTCATTATGGGTTTAACCTCTCTGTTTTTTGTTTGTTTGTTTGTTTGTTTTCAGAAGAAAGACTTCAGGAATACACAACAAAAAGTAACCTATCTCTAGTAACTTGATAACTGAAACATTTTCAATAACTTCATTTCTACAATCATTGTTGTTCATATTTTGTATATGACATGGCCCTAATCCTTAACATCACTCTTTTACTTAACCCTTATAATTCTAAAAAGTAAACTTTAAAACATACTCTAAATTCAAATACTGAGGCTATGAGGGGATAAATGACTTAATTCATGAATGGAAAATACAATTTATACTATTAGAAAAACAAGCACGCTCTACTGAGAAAGTAATAATTAAATGCTAAGCATCATGTTTTTAAAATAAAATCCATGATTGCTAAACAGTTACTTTCAAACTACTTGTCACACTTATATATAAATATATATTTACTGATATATATGTATATATATATCAAAATTAAAATACATAGTTAAATAAAGACATAAAATGTTTTATTGCATTATTGTTCTCATATTGCTATTTTTAAACTTTATAGCCTATTCTATGCATATATGTACAAGGAAGTAATCTTATTAAGTTACAGCAGAGGATTTTTTATTATTATTTTTTTTATTAATTTTTAAAATAATTTTACATACTTATCACAGTTTCCCCTCCCTCCTCTCCTCTTTCTCCCAAATTTTACCTCTATTCTACCCAATATCCACTCCTAATCCATCTCCACTCAGAAAGGGAAAGGCCTCCCATTGTAGTCAACAAAGCATGGCATATCAAGTTGAGGCAGGACCAAGCTCCTCTCCCCTGCATCAAGGCTGCTTCTCACCGAAGAGCACAGGTTTCAAAAGGTCAGGTACTGGTCTCACATAGCAGAATACTTTTAACTTTTTCATATACAAATCTATTGTATCATATTTAGAGATGACCTACATATCTGCTTCTGATGTTGTTGGAACCTTACTGTGTCATAAATACAGAAGATCCTGTCTATGTCTATCTGAAGTGTCTGAATTTATTATTATTCAGTATACTCACATACTGAATTTATTTATTTAGTAATAATAAATTCACAATATATTGCAATTTCATGAACAGATATTTATCAAGTCACTAAAATATTTTTATTCTAAACTCAAAGATGTATTATCAATTCTTATCACACATAACACATCACAAAATTTATCTCTACGTATGTACGTATTTTTGTGTATGTAGACAATATAGAGTGGCTACAAAGGATTGAAAAGCAAGCAACACACACTTAACAGATTTTAAAGAGGCCAGTTAAGACTTGTACATTTTACTGAACCTGACATAACTAGTAAGTTCTCAAATCTCAATTTTGATATGCTTATCATATAACCATGTACTTATAAGGTACTAGTTTATTGCGACAAACATTGTTTATGCATACATTATACATCCAAGTATAGAAAGGTGGCTTAGTGATGAGTAACAAGAACTGTTCCTATAGAGGACCAAAATTTGGCTTCCTGCACCCATATCTGCCAACTCACAATTGCCTGCAACTCTAATTACAATGAGATCCAATGTCTCTTGGACCATGGGAGCCTCCACTTCCATACACATACCCTCAAACACACACACACACACACACAATATATATATATATATTCAAACAAAAACTTCATATATATATGAAGTTTTTTGTTTGAATATGCTTCATAAATATTGTCTAAGTTTCTATCCAGAAACATAGTAATATTTCTTCTGAATTTGCAAAAAGAACAAAATTGTTCTATTAAGCCGAGTCTCTAAGGACAAGGAACAGCTTGAATTATCACTGTTTGGACACACTGTGTTGTATCTTATAACAGGTAACATACTGATCTCACAAGAGGTCAAGAATATCTCTAGTGGAAGTAAACCATAGTGAAATACAAATAGTTGAACTGATATAAAACCCCAAATCAAAGTAGTTAGATAATGTATGACTAGAGGTGCCCAGTACAGTATTTATACATAAACACATTCATTAATACACATGTACACAAATACACACACACACACACACACACATCCATAAATGCGACCTGCTGAATCCATTAGTGTTGGTTGTGCGTATATGTTTTCAGTGTTCATTGTTTACTATAAAAATAAACAATTAGGAGCTCTTACCCCTAGGCAAAAATTATTATACCTCTCTTCCTTTCCTGTATGTTTAGGTGTGTGGTCCTTATGAATTTCCCACATTATATGTAACTAGAATCACAAGCAAGGTAGCCTACTCAATTAACATCTTTGTTTACTTTAGGTATATAAATACAGTACACAACAATAGGTATCCTATAAAATTAGAAGAGGCAAGTGACATGGCAGATGTGAATATGTTAAAGACCTAAGCTAGAAGAAAACAAGGGAATATGGCAGTTCTAAAATAGGGTTTCTGTGTGTTGCTTTGGAGTCTGTCCTAGAACTGGCTCTTGTAGACTAGACTGGCCTCGAACTGCACTTAAGATTTGTTTTTTAATTGTATCATTTATTTCTTGTTTTTTGTCCCTCTTCTACTCCCAACCAGTTATGTCTTTCTTTCTTTCTTTCTTTTTTTTTTAAATTTTATTTTTTTTATTTCTTTAATAAAGATTTCTGCCTCCTCCCCGCCACTGCCTCCCATTTCCCTACCCCTCCCCCAATCAAGTCCCCGTCCCTCGTCAGCCCTAAGAGCAATCAGGGTTCCCTGCCCTGTTTGAAGTCCAAGGACCACCCACCTCCATCCAGGTCCGGCTGGAGTTGGTGAGATCCCATTAGCTCAGGTAGACTGTTGAAGTGGGTGTCCTCATCATAGTCTTGACCTATTTGCTCATATTCTCACTTCTCCCATTCTTCAACTGGACTTTGGAAGTTCAGCCCAGTGTTCTGCTGTGGGTCTCTGTCTCTGTTTCCATCAGTTGCTGGATGAAGGTTCTATGGTGACATTTAAGATATTCATTAATCTAACTACAGGACAAGGCCAGTTCGGGCACTCTCTACTCTATTGCTTTAGGTCTTAGCTAGGGTCATCTTTGTGGATTTCTGGGAATTTCTCTAGTGCCAGGTTTCTTGTTAGCCCCGTAATGGCTCTCTAAATCAAACAATCTCTTTCTTTACTCTCATCTCTGTCCTCCTTCATCTTGACTACCCCATTCCCTCAAGCGTTTCTCACCCCTCCCCCTTTTTTCCCTCTCCCCTTTTAACCCTTCCTTCTCCTCCCACTCCCACACTCCCAATTTATTTTTCAGGTTATCTTGTCTATTTCCCCTTTCCATGCTGCTATGAACATATTTGAACAAATGTTTTTGTAGTGTGAGCGAGTGAGCATCTTTTGGTTATATGCCCAATTAGTTAATTCCTAATTTTCTGAGAAACCACCATATTGATTTCCAGAATGGTTGTACAAGTTTGCATTCCCACCAGCAATGGAGGAGAGTGTCCCTTACTCCATATCATTTCCAGCATAAGCTATCATTGGTGCTGAACACCTGTTTAGAAAAGCTAAAGTGGCTGCTTTTTGACCCATGCAGAAAAACACCAGCAAATGCCCTTGCAGGCATAAATTTTAAGAAGAGAAAAATTGGAGGGCTATGATGTGGTTGATATATTTTGATTGGTCATGCTAATTCGATGAATCAAAGGGAGATTTTGATTGCTCGACTTTAATACTTTGAGTGCTGGATGTTGGTAGTCAGGCTCAGGAGAAGAAAGTGGCCAAATTAGAGAATAGACATTGGTGCCTATCTTTAGAAATGCTGACTAATGGTTTTTGGCAAGAAAAGGGGAATTGGAGAGAAGGTCAGGGCCTGCCAGAATCACATTCTCAAGTGGACTAGTGTCCTTTCATGTACATAGTCCATTAGGCTAGTAGATAAACAAAACACAGTTAAAAAAAATACTTCAGTAGATTAGACTACAAATAAAAAGGATAGACATGAGCAGAGAATATAAAATATTAAAAAATAAAAACAGAAAAATAATTAGAAGACATTACCTAGCAATGAATGTAGACATTACCTAGTCTTGAATGTAGACAGACATCACTACTCATCCAAAAACTTCAGAATGGCTAAGGAAGGGAAGAAATGATTTTCAATAGTTGAAAGTATAATAAATTCAACAATATCCTACTTAGAATTCTATTTTCACAAAAATACACATTAAAAATCAAAATTATTTAAAAACATATTAAAAATCAAAATAAAGAGGTAGAAAAATTAGCAGCTACACAAAAATTCAAAATGAAGAGGCGTAACTAGATTTAGCATATACTTAAACAAAATATACACTAAGTCTAAAGTGTTATAAACACATTATAATTTATTAAACTGTGAAGACAGAAGTTAATAAGACATAAGAATTTTATGTGTACATATGACCCAACATTATATCACTTGATTCTAAACATCAAATATTTTATCTAAATGGAGAGAAAGAGGCTAAATAACTTCTTCCCTTCATTTTTGTCAGTGGAAGGAACAAAACAAAAAATAAGCAAAAATTTTGATATTTAATCTATAATAGACATCACATGGACTTTAGATACATTAATAAAACATCTCATCCAACATCTTCAGAAATTGCATTCTTCTCAATATCACACAGAGCATTCTCCACTTTATACCACATATTAAAACATAATTCCAACAAATTTAAAAATTTCAAAGCATATACTCTCTCAACCCAGAGTGGCGTGAAGTGAGAAATCAACAAGAGGATCTTTACAAAATGTCAAAATTGCTCAACATGAAGTAACTTATTTTTACATGACCACACATGAGAAGATAAATCAAAGAGGGAAATTTAAATTTTCTTATAAGATATGAGACAATAAGCACAGCATGGCAAATCTATGAAATGCATCAAAAGCAATTCTAAAACAGGAGCTTATAGTAATATGTTCCTTCACTAAAAAATAAAAAAAAACTGCATTGAATATGCAACCAATTGATAACATTATAAAAGCTAGGAAATAAAGAACAAACTTAACACAAAATTAGTAGAAGAAAATAAATAACAAAATCAATGATGAATAAAACATAAAATTTAAAATTATGAAACCTAAGCAAAATGAATATTTTCTTGAAATATTAGCATGCTACCTTAGTCAAGGAAATGAACATTTATTAAGAGAGAGAGGGCATGGTCCTATCTTGATGCTACTGAACAAACACAGATCATTATACCCTATAGAAAGCTTTTTTGTCAGTCTTTGTACTACCAGACTGTAAACAATGACCCAGAGACTTATTATTAATTATGAAAGCTTGATGTTAACTTAGGCTTATACAGTTAGCTCTTACTTAAATTAACCTGCTTTTATTACTATGCATTGTGCCGCATGCCACAGTTATGTCTATACTGTGTGTCTGTCCTCTTTGGTGCTGTCATTGCATCTCCTGAGTACATACATTCCTACTGCTTTTCTCTCTCTGGAAAATTTGCCTATCTACTCTTACCTAGCTAACTATCATTCAACTTTCATTATATCAGTCACAGCAGCACATCTTCACACAGTGTACAAATAACCCACCACAATACCTATCTGTTAATACAGATATACCAATGGATTGGAAAAACCAGAAGAAATGGGCAAAATTAAATCATTTAAACAGAACAATGCCTGAGAAGAGTAATCATAAGCAATTAGAGCCTCAAAATTGAACTGAATCAGACAAAAAAACTTTCAAGAAAAAGGAATTCCTAGAACTGGAGAGTTTCACTGAGTGGTGTGTGTGTGTGTGTGAATCAAAGAAAAAGAGGCTATCAATTTGAGAATGGAAAAATATGGCAGGGTTTTGAAGAAGGGTAACTGGTAGGGGCAGAAGGGAGGAAGAGAGGAAGAAAGTGATGTAATTCTATTTCAATTAAAAGACATTAAAACGATACAAAATAAAGACTTATAAGGTTGGAAAAAGGAAAAGACATGAAGGTTGACCGGTGGCATGTTGGACAGTGTTCAGAGGGAGTATGATGGGGAATTGGTAAAAATGTGATAAATTTGGTGGATGAAAATTGTCAAATAATAAATAAAAGCTAAAAATTCGAAAAATAAGAATTATCAATAATCTTTGTAATCTTTTTAAACCATTTTAAAATGTTAAAAGTGAAAATAATTTTTCAACTTCATTCCTTAAGATCAGTATCATGCTGACATTAATACTGAATATGAACATAAGTAGCAAAGAAAAATATACACTCATATTCCTGATTAAGATGGATGTAAAATATCAGAAAAATGAATATACCTTAACCATGGCCATGTGCAGCTTATTTCAGATATTGAAAGATGCCATAATATACACAGTTCAACAAATATGTCATTTGAATGAATGGTATGGAAAATAGTATGATTTCTTAAGAAATGCAATAAACATTTGATATAATGCAACATATCCTCCTATGTTAGGGTTTTGCCACCATCATAAAAATATATACCTGAAATAAACATTTTTAAGGAGACTGATTTATTTAGCTCATAGTTTCTAGTATTTAAATCTGTGTTTCTTGTCCCTATTATATTGAGTGGCACAGTATGTAGGAACAAGGGTTTTGGTAGAAAAAGGAAATAGAAGAGAAAGTTTGAGGATTACAAAGTCACTTTTTTATTTTATTTTTTTTTTTTTTAGTACCAGGAGGGAGTTCCAGTGAATACTGAAATTGCCCACATTTAATTTTCCATACACTGTTATATCCCAATAGAAAAGAGAGAAGGCAACAAAAGACTTCTTTAGCATGATACAAAAGAAAAAAAAAAGACAATTCAAAGAGTTAATTGCTTTAACACTTTGAGACATCAAGTCATTAGCATTCTGTTGTTTAGGAAGTGAAGCCATGCTAGAACAAGTGTCCTAAAAGCAGCCCTTCCCCAGGAACCTCCAATTACAAAGGAAGGATCAAAAGTATGCTTGCCTATCTGACCATCTGTCAGGATGGAAACAGGCTTACATTTTTGGGCCCCCACAATTTCTTTCTTTTTATTAATTTTAATGAAGCCTGTGCTTCTGCAACAGGACAGATGAGCACCTCTGCCTTTGGTGAACACTTTCCTGCTTCCCAGACTTAACCATCTTTGGTAGATGCATTCCAATTAGGCATGTCTATGTCTAAGATGCATGGGGAAAAAGGATCAAACCCATCTTTGACTGCTGTAAGCAAAGGGTTAAAGGAGGAAGTACCTCTGGGCTCTGTGTCTCTGAACCAAGTTTCTATCAAGAGAGGTCATCTGCAATTAGAAACTGCTTTGTGAATACACATGTTCCTATGGCTAAAGTCTCTCCTAATAATAGTAGTAAAGGATCACAAGGGTTAAGAATGCCCTTTTCTTGTCTTTTGATGAGAATGGATTTAAGAGAACTGTGACTAGACAAATTGTGTGTTTATTGTTCATTTCCACTTCAGAATTATGATATTCATCTGTTAATGTTTATAACTATTTTAGTTCACTATAAGATGTTAAGGAAAGTTTGACATTTCCAATGAGTTCTTGGATTCGACATATTTGATAAGAAATTTAAATTTTGATACATCTGAAAATAGTTTAAAAAAACACCAAAGTCACTTTTAAGTACACTGAGTAGACTCAATTTTTAATGTTTTAACCCACCCCTAATAGTGCCACAAGTAATGATACAAATTATAGCACCTTCATAATTACAAAGTTCAAAGTCTAGTAAAGAAGAAATGAAGCTTACCTAAATTGAGATTATATATAAAAAGCCCATAAGAAGCATACATATTACAAGAAAAGTAAAATGTTTCTTAGTAGATCTTCCACTGGGGGATAGGAGGGTAGTTCAGTGTGATATTAGCTAGATCTTTTATAGCTATATAAAATATCAGGCACAGACATGAATTCCTGAAACCCAAAGGGTGGGGAAATTGATGAAAAAGTGTTGGGAAGAACTAGCTTAACTAGAAAAATGAAAGGTTTAGTGAGAGCAAGGTGTGAAGACCAAATAGCAAAAGAGCAAGACACCTAAGACCCTGCCCTAGTCCTGCATGCACAGGTGCTGACACAAGCAAACACAGGTGGAAAAATAAAAATACCATACAGAGAGAGGAGAAAGGTCTGAAATATGAAAAAAGGTCTGGTTAAACACACTAAACATAGCACTGGACGTCTTATATGAGCAAATAAGAAAGAGAAAAAAAATCAAGCGATAAAGAACACTGAAAAAAGGAAAAAAAAGAAAGAAATGATCCTTATTTGAAGATAGTATGATTTTATATATAAGAACAACTTAAATGTTCCATATGAAATCAATGGAACTAATAAATTCATTAAAATTTCAGGGTAAAAGTCAACATAATAACCAGTTTCAGTTTTATACATGCATATTTTGGTTCTATTCTTGAGATAAACAGGATATATAAAATTAATAAAATCAGCAATGTAAGAAATTTTTACAATGAGTACTTGCAAAATATTTATGAAGGAGAACAAAAAGAACACAGAACTTATACAAAGATTTTCCATATTCATCAGTTTAAAGGATTCATATGGTAAGAATATTATATTCCCAAATAACTTTCTAGGTTCAATTGAATTGTCAATACATATGGATAAATAAAAGAATAAACATCTAAAAGAGCCTTGAGTACACAAGGAGAATGCAGGCACATCACAACGACAGATATCAAAACATAGTCTTAAGCCACAGCAAAAAAATATCACATGGTACTGACATAAAATGAAGAAAGAGATCAATGCAACAGAATAAAGAATATCCCACTCATATTGGAAGCCAACATCAAATACTTACATTGTAGAAAGGGCAGTTTTTCAGTAAATGGGTTCTGGAAAAACAAATATCATTGTGTAAAAGAAGAAAATGTGTACCCGCAGTTAACTCTAGATGGATCAAAGCCCTGGATATAAAACCTGAAATTGAGACTACGAGAGAGATCCTCAAGGAATTATTTCAAGTCATTTTTGTAGGCACCTTTTTTTTTTCTTAATTTCCAATACAGTACCAAATCCAGGGGCTATGTAAAATGGGATACGAATCAGTCAGAATATAGAGATAATCTACACAATGGAAGAAAACATATTCCAAATATTTCCCTTTATGGGGGTTGCTATCCAGACTACTAAGAGTCTCAGATAGCTTAACAATGGACAAAAAATAGAAATCTACTTTTAATATGGAAAAGTTATTTGAAAAAAATATATGTATATATATGCTAATATTTGATAAGTTGTTTGAAAATAAGTTCAATGGATTACTTATTAGAGAAATAGAAATAAAAATAACAATGAGATAAAAATCTCACTCCCATTGCATGGACTGTGTGTGTAGAATAAACTGAAAGTCAATAGTATAGTCATTATTAAAAACAATGAGAAAGTTCTTGAAAGTACTGAAATTAGAACTACAATGTGATCAAAATATATCATTAATATGATATTGTCATATCTGTGGATCAAGGGAAAACAAGTTTTCACATGCAAACTGTAGCACTTTTTTCACTATAATCAAGAGATATGATTGATTACAATGTCCTAAGTGAATTCATGAGTAGGTTAAAAGTGATACACACACAAATGTATCTTATTCAGTTGTAAACACAATAAGAAACATTTTAATTTGTGGTCACAGGAATGGAACTGGGAGATTGTGTAAAATAAGCCAAACATAGAACAACAAGGACTTGGTATTTCTCATTCATTTATAGACACTAAATAAAATGCTAATTTCACAGTAAAGATTGGAATTTTGTTCCTAGAAGGAAGAAAGAAAAGATAAAGGGGCAGAGAATGGTTGCTGTGGGTCTTTCAATGATTTACCAGACTGGCTCAAGTTTTGGATTTAATAAATTAGACTCTTTTATTATTAAGATTGGTGAAAACCAAACCAGAGTTTTCTAGATAAGGCCCTTGTTATTGTTCACCAAAGCATTATAAAGCCAATACCCACAAACTTCCAAATTAGCTCATTCCCTGACAAATGTCAGCAAGGTTTGATTTTGAATCAAATGTCAAGCAGGTACCTCAGCCATGCAAGCAAGTATTTCATAGAAAGGGAGAACTTAGCACATAACCTGCTTAATCTTGTGAGTCTCTACCCTTGAAGACTAGCAAAAGCAGTGAAATATTTTGTAACAATAAACATTTTTTTTAAGAATAAGACAACTGTACCAGGAAGTGATTTATCGTCTCGGGCCAGCTGACAGGGTACATTCAGCTTAGGAGCAACTTCCTCATTGCTTATAGTAGTTAAAAAACAATTTTGCTGTTACAAGCTTAGCACACTAAATTTATCCTCTAGACATAAATATTCACCATCATAGGATAACAAAATACAGGTATATATGAGATGTCTTCATCAAACCTCTTCCCTTGAGGCTCAGGGACATTTAGTGAAGAAGTGGAAGACAGATTGTAAGAGTGGGTGGATGACACCAAGGAAACCACATGCAATTGACACGTGTTGTAAAGAAAAAATATTAGTTATCACCAATAAAATCTCACTGGGTATATTATTTACATTAATGGGAAGGTATAAGGCATAAGACACAAAATTAACTCACTGGCATTTTTGTAGACATTTTGTTTCAGATTGCTTTGTTTTAGAATTTTTTTCTTATTTAAGTATATTGCCTATATTTTATGATTTCTGCTGGGTTTTCATATGTGATGTTGTTTTGGGGTCTTTGTTGTTTTCACTTGTTTATTGTGTATAGAGAAAGTAGGTAGGGTGGTAGGAGGAGCAAGGAAGAGTTGGAAGAGGGAAGTTATGATTAGAAAACAATGAAAGACTTTCTCAATTTAATAAAGAGATTAAGAACAAATAAACAACTTTATCAAAATCTGCAATTTACTTTATATTTTAATAAGTAGAAGAGAGAAATTTTAGTTTCTCCAGCACAAAAGAAATGGGTGCTTATGCAGAATGAAATTCTACTACCATGATTTGATTACTATAAATTATATGTGCATCATGTTATCATATTTCACTTAAGTATCTAGTGATATGTGTTAATTGCAATGCGTAATGTCAAGCCTTTTGTCATGTTATGGATCTGGGGTCATTCAGAGATTCACTAGTCTGACCATTAACACATTTTGAATAAGAGGTCTTTTATTTAGATACTGGCTTCAGATATACACCAGGGATTTGCAAGTTACCTCAGTCAGTGGCTCATGAAGGCAGAGAATACAAAGCTACAATTCATTGTATAGCAAGAAGGTGTTCCTCTGCAGAACAAGTTTGTTGATAGAAGCAGAAACAGCAGTGAAAATTTAATCCTTACCATTTGGAGATCTAATTTTACAATATAGTTCTCTTAAGCATAGAGATTTAAAGTTTTAAACATAAAGTCAGTCAGCAACATGCTACCTGTCACCTTAAGAACCCTAAGTTACACCCTGAGACTGAGAGACCCAGGCCACAGTAGACCTTTGATTCATAGCCCTAGCACAATCCAGTAGCACCCTGGCTCTGAGCCCAAAATCAATGAAAGAAACACCTGAGCCAGTCAAAGAAACACCTTTTCCCTGTACCCAGAGCCAGACAAAAACACTGAGTCTAAAACCAGAATGAAAAGAACACACTTTGCCCCTAGAATCAGTGCCTGCTAAAGAAATTCATCCTGATCCTAAAGTTGAAACCTAAAAACTAGAAAGATTCAGAAAAAGAAATACAGTTTTATGCTGAAATCAGAGTCATCTCTGCACCTAGTCAAAACTAACCAATCCCCGAATAGAAAAACTGACCAATCCCTGGTAGGGAGAGTAGCACCCTCTAATGAAGATACAAAACTCCCTTAGACATAAGCCTGAAGAAGTGATAATCCCTAGCCTAGAGACATATCATGCCCCTTTCCAGATAGTAGCCCAAAGGTGACAGCCAATCCCAAGCCCGAAGATTTGGAATTCCCCAAGCCTTCCCATTTATAAAAACCCCTTCTCTAATGATGGAAGAAGGTCATTGGCTAATAAAGAAACTGCCGTGGCCCATCTGATAGGGCAGAATTTAGATAGGTGGAGTAAACAGAATAGAATGCTGGGAGGAAGAGGAAGTGAGCTCAGATGCAAGGCAGCTCCTCTCAGAGACAGACACCATGCTCTCCTCTCCAGAGTGGACGTGATGAAGCTCCAACCCAGGATGGACGTAGGCTAGAATCTTCCCGGTAAGCGCTCCTTGGGGTGCTACATACATGAACAGAAATGGGCCAAGCAGTGTTTAAAAGAATAGAGTTTGTGTGTCGTTATTTTGGGGCATAAGCTAGCCAGGCAACCATGAGCCGGGCTGTGGGAAGAGGCCCACAGCCCCTACTACAGATGGCGCCCAGACATGGGGCACTGAATCTACAGAAAGTCTGAGAAAGCTTGGGAAAGAATAGAGTAAAGAGTGTTTTCTTGGTAGCAGCAATTTCTTGGGTCTGCTCTGCTTGCTAGAGGCAAGCAAGTGCTCTCATCTAAGAGAGGCTTCCTGACTCAGCTTCAGCTGTGAAACCTTGCAGCTCATTTAAGAGGTCCTGCCACGAAATACTTAAAACGGTGTTGGTGAAAAGCTGAAGGCATGCTTTTCGGTTTTCAGCCATAGCAGGAAAAAAGTTGTGCTGTTTTAAAATGCCGGCTTTCTGGGCCATCCTGCCAGGGCAAACTCTTGACTGTTTGAGGCAGGAGGGCCGACTACAGAGAGAGGACTTGATTGTTGTCTGTGGATGTAATGCTGCAGTTTGATTGTTGGCAAAGACCTTGAAACGCCACAGAGTTGTGATAAACATGGCTACAGCTGCTATCTCCGCCATGAGGCTGGAAAGCTAAGGAATGGCATGGCTTTCATCCTACTGATATTGCTTGGTAAATTAAAGACTCATGTGGTCAGAAAAAGAGAGATATACAGTAAAGAGAGATTCAAAGACAAAGAAAACTTTAAATGATTTACAGTGTGTTTAAAAATATATGCAGGCTGAAAGTTAAAGTTCTTAAAAGTAAAATAAGGAAGAAAGAGAGTAGTTGGGTGTGGTAGTGCACACCTTTAATCCCAACACTTGGGAGGCAGAGGGAGATTGACCTCTGAGACTTCAAGGTGTGGTAGCACACGCCTTTAATCCCACTGCCTGGGAGGCAGAGACAGACAGATCTCTGTGAATTCAAGGACAGCCTGGTCTAAAGAGTTATTCCAGGATGAAGATATACAGAAAATAAAAAATAAAAGTAAAAGTAAACAAAATAGAGTTAAAATAAAGCTGCACAAAGATGGAAAATACACAGAGAATCTTGATACTGTATGCTATTGTGCTCTCTTAGTATTGTTTGAATGCTGAGGAAGGAGCAACATCTGCTAAAAGATATTTGTTTATAAATGTTGCTGAACTAACCCAAGAGAGATATTTTCAAAATACCTTGACTTCAGAATTTGGATCTAAGGATATGATACTTTGGAAAAGAGTTTCTTCTTTTGTTTTCACAGAGGATGAGATGCTGTGGATTACTTCTATCCCAATATGGTATGATAGACCACGCCCTCCTGAAGGGTTGCTGTGAACACCCTTAAAAAATTGCTTCGCTCATCTGCCAACTGAGATAAACCTAGCAGACAGGTTATCCCATAAAAGACCCAAATAACAGCGCCCCCATTCAGCAGGAAGCAGTTTGGAGAGAAATAACTGCGCCCATATTCCCAAATATTGTTTATAAATGTTCTTTTACATTTAAAGGGGGATATGATATAGGTATGAATAATTTGCATTGATATGGATTTTGCTTTAGTGATTTAAATTTAAGGTCAATTTTGTTATATGTATATGTATTTCTGATATTGATTAAGGTATTGTGATTGTGTAGCTCATGTAAAAATGTTATGTATATAAGTTGTTAATGAATAGTTATTTATAATAGTCAAGTTTGTAGTCATGTTAGATTTTCTAGATGTGCATAGATATATTTTAGATAGACATTCTTTATATCTTTCAAAGATTATAAAATATGGCATCTTAAGTGTTTTAATAACTTAGGGTTTTTCATGACAATGAGACACGTCTGCTCCTGGCAGCACCAATCTACTTCAAGAGGAAGATGGGCATCGAAGAGGCTCCTTATGGAGTTTGATAGCCCTTTGGGCAAGAAATTGCTCTTGCCTGGACTGTTACATAAACTGGACACAGAGAACCCACAGAGAGAGGACTATTGAACTTGCCTAAAGGTGAGATGATCTTTCGGGGTTCCTGATTCATGAAGGAGTCTGCGAGACATTCTGCAGGACACAGCAGATAGTGACTGAACTGACTTTGAAATTTCCTGCTTCATGGAAATGTGTGCTGGAAACTATGGGCCTTTAGGCCGAAGATGGATGCCCCAACGGTACAGAGAAACTTTGGGTGACTGTCAAGGCAGCGAGATGTCTCTGTCATTTCTAGAGTTTAGAAGTTGCTTATTTCTTGTTTGCTTAGGTAATATTATATCCTTCTGGAGTCTTTGATAGAGTTGAAGAATAGATAGATAGTTATAGTTTTCTTTAGTTATGATAAAGATAAAATAGATGTAAATATTGTAACTGTAATTCTTACTTGATAACTGTTTTGCTATATGTAATTTTGCTATGTTAGAGCCTTTCCTTTTTTTTTTACTTATTTATTTATTTTTATTATTTTTTAATTAAAATTTCCACCTGCTCCCCATTTCCCATTTCCCTCCCCTCCTCCCAAATATTGCCCTCCCCCCACTTCCCTCCCCCTATCCCCACTCCTCTTCTCCTCCCCCCACTCCATTCCCCCTCCCTCTCGATACTGAAGAGCAGTCCAAATTCCCTGCCCTGCGGGAAGACCAAGGTCCTTCTATCTACGTCCAGAAAGGTGAGCGTCCAAACAGGCTAAGCTCCCACAAAGCCAGTTCATGTATTAGGATCGATGATGGAGGAAGGTCATTGGCTAATAAAGAAACTGCCGTGGCCCATCTGATAGGGCAGAATTTAGATAGGTGGAGTAAACAGAATAGAATGCTGGGAGGAAGAGGAAGTGAGCTCAGATGCAAGGCAGCTCCTCTCAGAGACAGACACCATGCTCTCCTCTCCAGAGTGGACGTGATGAAGCTCCAACCCAGGATGGACGTAGGCTAGAATCTTCCCGGTAAGCGCTCCTTGGGGTGCTACATACATGAACAGAAATGGGCCAAGCAGTGTTTAAAAGAATAGAGTTTGTGTGTCGTTATTTTGGGGCATAAGCTAGCCAGGCAACCATGAGCCGGGCTGTGGGAAGAGGCCCACAGCCCCTACTACACTCTAAACTTCTCGGGGTCTCTCCTGCTCTGCTCATGTGGCTGCTTTTGCTGCTATTGCCACTGCTGCTACAACTCCCGATGGATGGAGGAACCCTGAGTTAATTTGCAATAAAGACTCTTGGCTTTTGTGTAAGATTTGGTCTAATTTAAGGTTCCAGACTTTGGGCATAACAATACAAGTCCTTGACTTCATTTTGAATACCTGTTCATACTGGGAATTAATTTCCATCAGCTTAGTATATCCTAAAGAGGAATTAATGTATCTGATTAAAGAATAAATGATACAAGGGCCAACTTTAATCAGCAGGAGAGCTGAGGGCCTTTTGACAGCTGGTAGCAGAGTTACTAGCCCGAAAGAACATGAGAAAGAAAATGGGAGCCATTTGTTTCTTCCTCATAGGGCCCTTTTGCTCTCTTTTAAACAGTTTCTAATTTCAGGCAAATTATTCTTAATAATTCTTCAGTTGTTGGTATAGAAACAGCAAGTTTCCCCAGGGTCATACATCAACTTCTGTGTTTTGCATGAAGCAGTCCTAGGACTCTACCCTGTTGGAAAACTCTGCCGGCTAATGAGACAGCCTGTTCTAATTTTGAAATAGACTTTCTTAAGGCAAATAAATCCTGGGTTATTTGTCACCCTAAATTTTTGTAGTTGACATCAATCTTTGCTGTGCCTGTTTCTCCAAGAAAGAAACAGTGGCTCAGACTGTTCCCAATTCTAAGCTTAGTATGATGGGATACAAGACAAAGAACTGTACACTTCTCCCTTCCCCAGGGGCCTGGAAAGATCTGTAAATTCAAGTGCTTTCTACCCGCTGAACCTTCAGCTACAAACATCTGGGATAATAAAAATACTAACATACAAAATTTGGGGTGCTTGGTGCATATAGCAGGGATGTAATATATTTGCACATACAAACTAAACAGTTTCAACCTAAAAGTGAGGAAAGGAATGTTCACCAGAGAAAGTGTTGACCAGGAGCCATGAGACATTTGTCACAAGTTTGCATTTGTGCTTACTTACATCAGGGATCTAGGCAAATATATCATGTCAGAGGAGGAAGAACACTGTCAGACAAACAAAATTATTAGTCTTCAACCCATGAAAATTCTCATACCTTGGTGATGGTCCATTTTTATGCAGTCAGGGTATCATGTGACATGCCTAACCTAGAACTAAAGTGTTCAGGGATGTACCTAGTCTACCTTGATAGCAGTGTGGGTGATAAGGATGATGAGGTATGGCCCTGTCTAGTAGGGTACCAGTTTCCTTTAGATCTAATGTTCTAGCCTTTTGTTGAGGATAAAGAGCCATAAAGGCTGGAAAGCTTGTCTAAGGACAAGGAGTGGAGGTTCAGGCAGGGTGTTCATCAGAAGCGCCTGGTTCACTGACCCAAAAGAAAATACAATATAGGGAGTAATCACATTGGTTGGACTGATTTACATCAGCTTTCAGCAGGTCTAGGACTCAAAGCCCTTTGGAGCAGTTTGTAGTTTGTTGATTCATGGATGGTGCCTGCCAATCAAATGAAAATCTACTGAGACAGATATAGACTAGTGACAGAGGTTAAAGTTTAAGAACTTAAAGGAAAATCTTACATTAAAATTTTCCTTCATAAGAATAAGCACCAGGAAGGGAAGCTTAGGCTGTTGATTGACAGGAGTAGTTATCTGGAGTCCATTTGACCTGTGACAGATGAATTCATGTCACAGCTCTCTGAAACTTACATGGATTTTAAGTTTACACAACAGATAAAAGTTTTAGATATATTAGCATTACCACTGTTTGTAATCTGAACATAAATTCATGTTGTAGAAAAATCAGTAGACCCATACCTTTGAATCACAATAAAAGCTTTGGGACCCAAAAAAAAATATTTCGAGTTAAAAGTCCTCAACCCAGAAACCCAGAGGGTTGAAGATAAATGAGGAAAAATTGGACAAAGATGTTTTTGGAATGACAAAAAGGATATTTCAATCTGTAGTTAAATAAAAACAAAAGGTCATTTTAACTTTTGAACTGTGACTAAAATAGTAGTTAGCACATTAACAGAGTCATATTAACAGCTTATTAAAACTCTATTGATTAATATGTTAAAACTTTGAACCTTTGAAGTCTTAACATTATATCATCTTTTACTTTTATTATTGTTTTCTTAATTATTTTCTCAGATCCTCAAACTTTTCTTTTTTACATTCAATCATACACCATAAGAGAAGAGTTCCTTTAAATAGAGTAGTAAAAGATACAGGGAACACTGTTTTATGAATTTGCCATTCTCACCAGGAGAATTAATAGCTCTAGAAAGGAAAAAAAGACCTGATTTTCATTTATGAAATGCACTGATTAGGCAGCTATTGCTAAAATAATAAAGCCACAGTTAGCCTTCAACACCATCAGAGGTATGAAAAGAATAAATGTGAATAGAAGGTATAAAACAAATGCCTTCTGTTTCAATAAAATGACAGAAGCTTGCCTGCTACTTGTTGATTCCCACAGTCTCCTGCTCAGCCATGTTAGTACTCTCCATGGAAGTAGAAGGGCTTACTTCGCAAGTGGACATATACAACAACATTAACTTTCTGACTGCCACACAGTTTAATATGAAGGCCTGCTTGTTGGGGTTTCTGTCTGCCCAGTTACCACAGCCATTTAGCCCCAAAGAATCACACAGAAGTCTCCATAAAATTATAAACTGATTGGCCAATTAGCTTAGGCTTCGTATTAGCTCTTGTAGCTTATATTAACCCATTATACTTATCTATGTTAGCCATGTGGCTCAATACCTTTTTCATGGAGGCAGGTCACATCCTGCTTCTTTGGTGATCTGGGCAGGAGTGGAGGAGGGAGCTTCCTGCTTCCCAGAATACATCTGTGCTTTTTTGCTCCACCTCTACTTCCTGTCTGGTTTTCCCACCTATACTTCCTGCCTGGCCAATCTGCATTCATTTAAAACACGATTGACAGAATACAAACAATTATCCTGCATCAACACAGGGCAATATCAGCCTTTGATTGTCAGATCCGAAAGATTGAAGAGAATTTCCTGTGGGTGAGGAAGTTGAGAGACTACTCTAAATTGGTGAGGAGAAAAGGAGCACTCAACTCTCCAGAGTCCTATTTGTCCAAAGTCTCAGTGGAATCCTAGAGGCAGTAGAGGCATGGAGCAATTTCACCAAACCAGGTGGAGTCATTTTCTTTGGAAATCTTAGGACTGCCTCGAGGAGCTGTCAATTTTGTCTAACACTAAACACTTTAATGCATTTTTTATTAAATATTTTAAATGCATTCAGCAGATCTTTGGAGAGTGTTTGAGGACTGTCTATCAACTACATCTGACTTGAAATAAATGTTATTTGTTTTTAGTAAGTTTTTTGAAGCTTAACCTTGAAAGTATATATAGAGTGAATTAGGTGTATTCTCCATATGATGATAGTCATTGTTCTGAGCATGTCATAGAATTTAATCATTTATAAGGAGACTGATTATTAACCTGCATGGCCTATTTACACTTTTCAAAATTACGATTATTGAACTGAAGCCTTTTTCATAGCAAAATAAAACTTACAGTCATAAGTTTATAGAGAGACTATAAACCTTAATTTTTGGTCCTTTTATAGTACATCATTATAGATTATCACAGTTTCTTGTATAACTCAGTTTACCAAAATAGCTAATGCTTAATAAAGTTAGAAAAGACAAAGAGACCAGTTACACATTTTTGAGTCAGTTTCTGTTACCCTGAATAGACCCTAGGTAAGGAGTGATATTCCAAAGACTTTTTCCAAACCGTTTAGACCTTTGCCTTGTTATAACAGGAATGTCTCAGTTTTGGGTGCTCCTAGCTTTGGCCCTTACTTCTTGTCTTCTCACCTCCTTCCCCGTATTTGCAATTTTTCTTTTATTCCTTTTCATATTAATTCACCCTGTTTCTCAAGCCTCATTATTCTTTTTCTATAATATAACATATCTAAATATGTTAAACTGTCAAACACTTTGATCATACCTCTGTTAGTATTTTTCAAGTAATATTTTTATTCAAAAGAACTGACTAGGGATGACAGTCCCTGGTAGTGATTGTCAGCATGGCATTCAAACCTGGCCAGAGACAAGTATTCCTAAGCCCGGTGGCCTGGGCTGATTTTTCTATTTTATGACAGCTTAGTTTCTGGAGTTTGCCTACTAGATTCTGTTTCTGGCAGGATTTTATGTCTTGGTCCTCTAAATGAATTTCTCAGTCCTAGTTCTCTGGGTCTTGAGCTGGTGTATTCTATGAGCTCAGTTATGTTTCTGTCCATAGCCCTTTATTTAAAGTGAAAACCAGCATTGACTAAATTATTAGAAGAATCTTTAAAAAAATCAACAATTGATGCTTGTTGACTCAATAAATCTGGAGAACATTCAAAGACAAACATTTTAGTTTATCCCCTGACATTATTCTGAATAAAACCTTACATGCTACATAGCCACATTGTAAAAAAAGCAAAGAGCTACTCAACAGAGTAAACACAATCTTGTTTGTGTTTCCTGAGGAATAAAAATTATTCCATTATCAATCATGATAGCTTTTTCAGTGTTGTTTCTCAGTTTTTTAAAACAAACTTTGTTTTTATATTTTTCCACTTATCTGTTACTATTATTCTCAGGACAAAATCACCACTCAAAAATCTATCCCAATCCAAGATATCTTGGAGACACACTGTTATTCAAAATCATCTATTTCTTTTAAACAAGAGTTGCGCAAAGTAAAACCAGCCTACAATTCACAACCCCAGATAAGTCAGACAACAAAGAGGACTCTAAGAGAGACAAACATGGATCTATTCTAATTGAGAAGTAGAAAAAGAAAAGGTTTCTTAGTAAATTGGGAGCATGGGGATCATAGGAGTGGGTAGAAAGGGAGGTGGAAGGAAGGGAGGGGAGCAGAGAAAAATATATAGCTCAATAAAAAGAGCAAAAGCAGTGATGAATTCAAGTTACACATACAGTATGCTTGAGTAAATTCAGGTTGCCTATGTATAAATTTTTAACCATTACTTCTTATGTTTTACATTTTAAGTTAATTTTTTCTTATTGATTTTTTTCCATTTTCAATATATTTTTAATCATACCAAATGAATTTAAAAATTTTGAAATATGTAAATTCTGCATAATTGATAACTTTTACATCCTGTTTTTTTGGTATGCTCCATCACTGTAAAAAGCAAATAAAACAGAATTGTTAAGTAAGTCCAGGTTTAATAAACAGGAGGGAAGTAACTCCAGGATGACTTTTGGGAAGAAAAGACAGAGAAAGCAAAAAAGTCCATGGTAGGTCTGGTGACCAGGTTCTTAAATAGCCTGTGGATATTGTCTTGAGGAGCCTCAGAGGAGGAGGTGACCCTTAACAGCCCTTAACATTTGGAGGATTAGTTTCATTTTATAATTCTCTTAAGCAAAGAGAATTTAAACATTTAAACATAAATTAGTCATTAACATAATGCCAGCTATCACATGGCACGGAATTTTCTTCCCAGTTTGTTAGAAAATTAAGGTAGAATAAAAAGTTAAAGGCTTCCTGAGCTAGAATGAACCCACGTTCAAAGTAGGAAACATGAGTAGATTCTGTCTCAGTTTTTTACAAAGTTTTTGTCAGGTCAAAAACTTGGTGTCAGTTTTCTCTGCTTATATGTGTGAAGATCTGTTTCCATACCTAGGATGACAAAAGATATGAGAAAGTGAGTCAGTAAGAAGACAGTAAGTCTGAGTTTTTATACCTTTTCCATTCACATCATGCTTACATGTGTCTAGTCACATGTGCATCCACAGCATATGACAAAAAGAAACCTTGTTGGTCTGTATTGTGAAGTGTTTGTTTCTAGAAAATTGATTTTCCATTTTATAATACTAAGAACATGATACTAAAATTAGAGTTTTCATTTAACCATATGTGTCTATAATACAATGAGGAATGTTTCCAATAATTTTGTTCAGATTTCATTAGTTCCTCATCCTTTTATTTTCAGCATAGCCTCTACTTTTTTCTCATAAGAATGAAGATTGATGGCTGAGAGATTGGTTTAGAGATTGTTTGCTATAATAGCATGAAGACCAGAGTTTAGATACCGATAAACATAATGCCTAGTGGGTGTTGTGGTGCATTGGTAATTACAGCCTCAGAAGGCAGAGAGAGATACTTAGAACAACAACTCAGACCCCAAAATATGAATATGGTATGTACTCACTCATTAGTAGATTCTAGCCATAAACAAAGTTCATGACCCTAGAGAAGTTAAGTAATATGGTGAACCCAAAGAAAAACATATATAGATCTTCCTGGAAATTGGAAGCATAAAAGATTGCCCAGAAAAACTTGGGAGCATGGGGATGGGAGGGTGGGGGGGAGTGGAGATGGGGAAAGAGAGGGAAAAAGGGGAGGGTTGGGGAAAGCTTGGGGGACTGGGATGGTTGAAATGGAGGAAGGACAGATATGGGAGCAGGGAAGAACATATTTTAATTAAGGGATCCATTTTGGGGTTGGCAAGAGGCTTGGCTCTAGAGGGGTTCCCAGGAGTCCACGGGGATGACTTCAGCTAGAACGCTGGGCAGTGAAGGAGAGGGTGCCAAAACTGGCCTTGTCCCATAATCAGACTGGTGACTTCTTGAATATCACCCCAGAACCCTTGTCCAGTGACGTACGGAGATAGAAGAAACCCATATTAGAGCACTTCACTGAGCTTCCAATGTCCAACTGAAGAGTGGAAGGAGGGAGAATATGAGCAAGGAAGTCAGGCCCGCGAGGGGTTGGTTCACCCACTGAGATAGTGTGCCTGATATAATGGGAGCTCACCAAAGCCAGCTGTACTGGGACTGAATGAGTGTAAGATCAAACTGGACCCTCTGAATGCGGCTGACAAATGGGGTAGACTGAGGGACCAATGGTAATGGCACTGGGATTTGTCTCTACTGCATGTACTGGCTTTTTGGGATCCTCTTCTCTTTGGATGCATACCTTCCTAAGCCTGGACATAGGGGAGAGGGCCTTGGACTTTTCACAGGGCAGGGTACCTTGCCCTCTCCTAGGGCTGGAGGGGGGCAAAGGAAGGAAATCGGAGGAAGGGAGGAAGTGGAAATTTTGATTGGCCTACAAAAATATCAATAGAGAGCCATCCCACAGGGAATGTTAAATAACCCCACCCTGGCCCAATATTTTATAAATCAGCGATTGGAAATAATATGTAAGCAATTTCTTGAATTTATACTTTACCATTACATGATGATATTTTTGTATCTGATTCAAATGTAGATACTTTAGAAAGAATGTTTGAAGAAGTAAGGAAAGTTTTGCCCTGTTGGGGATTACAAATTGCTCCTGAAAATATACAAAAGGAGATTCTATCAATTATCTAGGTTATAAGCAAGGATTACATATTCTCCTTCCTTCTGCTTCTCCTTGGGACCTTGGGAGCTCATTAGGGTGCTCCAATGTGGGACTCTGTCTCTATCTCCATCCATCGCCAGATGAAGATTCTATGGTGATATGCAAGATATTCATCAGTATGGCTATAAGATAGGGACATTTCAGGTTCCCTATGCTCAGCTGCCCAAGGAACTAACTGGGGACATCCCCCTGGGCACCTGGAAGCCCCTCTAAGTTCCAATCTCTTGCCAACCCTAAGATGGCTCCCTTAATTAAGATATATGCTTCCCTGCTCCCATAACCATCCTGAGGGGTACACCCACCCACTGAGACAGTGGAGCTGATCTATTGGGAGCTCACCGAGACCAGCTGGATTGTGACTGAAAAAGAATGAGATACAACTGGACTCTCTGAACATGGCGGACAATGAGGGCTGATGAGAAGCCAAGGACAATGGCACTGGGTTTTAATCCTACTTCATCTTCTGGCTTTGTGGGAGCCTAGTCTGTTTGGATGCTCACCTTCCTAGACCTGGATGGAGGGGGAAGGACCTTGGACTTTCCACAGGGCAGGGAACCCTGACAGCTCTTCGGACTGGAGAGGGAGGGGGAGAGGAGTGGGGGGAGAGAAGGGGGAGGAGGGGGAGGGAAATGGGAGGCTGGGAGGTGGCAGAATTTTTTTTTCAATTAAAAAAAAGGATTACATAAAATTAGAACACAAAAAGCACAAGTTAGGAGAGACTGATTACAGACTCTTAATGACTTTCAAATATTGCTAGGAGACATTTTCAATCTATGGCCCACTTCTAGAATAAAACCTGATCAAATAATTCATTTAAACAAAACTTTAGACGGTGACAAATACGGCTAAAGCTGAAGGAAAAAATTTGACTTTGATTGAAGATAAATTGCAGAAGGTTCATGTGGATCTGAATCATAACTGCATTCTGCTCATATTACCCTCCAAATATTCTCCTATGGAAATTTTAATGCAAAGGGAAGATATTATCTTAGAATGATCTTTTTACCACATAAACTGAGGAAAAAATTAAAAACTTATGTGGAAATGGTCTCTGAATAATTATAAAAAGAAAATTGAGACTTTATCATTTAGCAGGAATAGACACAGGTGAAATTAAAGGGCCTTTTACTAATGATAAAATTAAAAAATTATGGGAAGACAACATTGTAAAAGAGCTTGTACTATTTTATTGTGAGAGATTAATAACAACTATCTTAAAAGTGATAGAATTAACATTATAAAGAGAGCTGATTTGATCTTTCCTCACAATATATGACACACCAATAACTGGAGCCCATACATTCTATTCTGATTCAAATAAGTCTGGAAAGACTGGTTACAAATCAGAAGATTTAAGTAAAATGGAACAAATCCCCTTTAATCCTGTCCAAAAGTCAGAATTATATGCTATTCTCATGGCACTAAGAAATTTTAAAGAAACTTTAAATATAGTTATTGATTTGCAATATATAGAAAGAGTTCTTTTGCATATTGAAACTGCTGAATTTATACCAGATGATACAGAATTGATTTCATTATTTATTCAGGTTCAAGATATAATTAGGAAAAGGCTTTGTCACATATACATAACACATACATGCACACACACACACTAAGCAAAATGTAATCAAAGAATTAAAATATCATTAGCTTCACTTGTTAGCATGCATTGGAAACAACCTCTTTAAGACAGAAGGAATACCTAGCTAGTATGTACAAAACCAGGATGAAGAAGAAGCAAGGCCGAGATATGATGTGACAATCCTGAAAACAAAGAACATTTGCAAACAAGATACATGTTTAATGAGAACATATATGATGCAGTGTATCAGCTAAATCACATATCCAACTAAAACTATGGATTGCTCCAATGGCCAATATCTAACAGGTAATTGAACTTAATTACCTTCTCTTTCACATATCCTGTATCTGATGCCAGGAAATTATAGTAAAATTATGAATGACTTATTCATTGAGATTCCAATAAGATACCTTCATGTAAAGAAAAAAACAATCATTGTTCCAGTTACAGAAGGTTTTAGGTTACACCCTCATTATTCATGAAATAAAGGTACTTTGAAAGTGAAAGGGCATCTATATACTTTAAGTAATTATATTTGAACAGGTAATTGCAAGTGAATACTATACAGACACTTGGTTCAGATTATTCTAGACATCAACTGCCTTACACCTTATATGATTCTGTCTACAGTGAGAGAAATCATTCTATAAATACATGATTGCCAATTGAGCAGTACAGGAATGAAAATAGCCATGATTACTTTAATAATGTAAAGGTGATAGTGACAAGAAGGATGATGACTAGAGTGATGGATTTACTGAGATTTCTCTGTCTTTGAAGATCCCTATTACAGACAACTCACTTTATTCTCATTAATTCCTGAAAAAAAAAACATGCTAGAAAGATCACTATTATTATCCCAGAGCCAAAGCATTGGCAGTTGAAAAGCCACATAAAACATTAAACAGTTACTATCAGTTCTTTAATCTCCTTGACTTCTAAGGTCATTCTCTATTCTTAAGTAGAATTCATCTACTCTCTAAAGGTTAAAATCTAGTTATCCCTTGTTAAAACAGAGTGATGAGCGGGAAGAAAGTAAGGCTTTTGTTTTTGTTTATTTTGTTTTTGTTTTTTGTTTTTTGAGACAGGGTTTCTCTGTGGCTTTGGAGCCTGTCCTGGAACTAGCTCTGTAGACCAGGCTGGTCTCGAACTCACAGAGATCCGCCTGCCTCTGCCTCCCGAGTGCTGGGATTAAAGGCGTGCGCCACCATCGCCCGGCTAAGTAAGGCCTTTTTTCTACTCATCTTTCTCCCACCCCAACCACAGAAATGTTATTTATATACCAGACTCTTTGTATTTTGTTCCATTCCACTTGTCATCATAGACACTGATTTGCATATATTCTTCATATTTCAAGAACTAGCATGTACCTTTCATGACAAAATCTAAAAAAAAGCACAAGCAGTAGTGAGTTAATTGTTACTGTAGTACACATATAGATATATACTGCTGGCTCTTTTCATTGTGGTTAGTTTCATAGTTTAAAATTAAAGAACTTGTAAAAGAAGTTTAAATGAAATTGAAAGAGAACAGTATTTTGAAATCTTGGCAGTATTCTTTGATAGTTTATAAATAATGATGGATCAATATAATCCATAAGAGTTCAGAATACATAGAATAGAACCATAAAGAAAGGCATAGTCCAACCCCGCAACTGACGAAGGTCTGATATCCAAAATATATAAAGAACTCAAGAAATTAGACCATAAAAGGTTAATCAATCCAATTATAAAATGGGGCACTGAGCTGAACAGAGACTTTTCAACAGAAGAAGTTCAAATGGCCAAAAGACACTTAAGATCGTGCTCAACTTCCTTAGCAATCAGGGAAATGCAAATCAAGAGAACATTAAGATACCATCTTACACCTGTCAGAATGGCTAAAATCAAAAACACCAATGATAGCCTCTGCTGGAGAGGTTGTGGAGATAGGGGCACTCTCATCCATTGCTGGTGGGAATGCAAACTTGTGCAACCACTTTGGAAAGCAGTGTGGCGGTTTCTCAGGAAAGTCGGGATCAACGTACCTCTCGACCCAGCAATACCACTATTGGGAATATACACAAGAGATGCCCAAACATACAACAAAAGTATATGCTCAACTATGTTCATAGCAGCATTGTTTGTAATAGCCAGAACCTGGAAACAACCTAGATGTCCTTCAATGGAAGACTGGATGAAGAAAGTATGGAATATATACATATTAGAGTACTACTCATCAGTAAAAAACAATGACTTCTTGAATTTTGCATACAAATGGACGGAAATAGAAAACACTATCCTGAGTGAGGTAAGCCAGACCCAAAAAGAGGAACATGGGATGTACTCACTCATATTTGGTTTCTAGCCATAAATAAAGGACATTGAGACTATAATTCATGATTCTAGAGAAGCTAAATAAGAAGGTGAACCCAAAGAAAAACGTATAAGCATCCTCCTGAATATTAACCTTCATCAGGCGATGAAAGAAGACAGAGACAGAGACCAACATTGGAGCACTGGACTGAAGTCTCACGATCCAAAGGAGGAGCAGAAGGAGAGTGAGCACGAGCAAGGAACTCAGGACCGCGAGGGGTGCACCCACACACTGAGGCAAAGGGGATGTTCTATGGGGAACTCACCAAGGCCAGCTGGCCGGGGTCTGAAAAAGCATGGAACAAAACCGGTCTCGCTGAACATAATGGACAATGAGGACTACTGAGAACTGAAGAACAATGGCAATGGGTTCTTGATCCTATTGCAAGTAATGGCTTTGTGGGAGCCCAGGTAGTTTGGATGATCACCTTAATAGACCTGGATGGAGGTGGGTGGTCCTTGGACCTCCCACAGGGCAGAGAAACCTGCTTGCTCTTTGGGCTGAGGAGGGAGGAAGACTTGATTGGGGGAGGGGGAGGGAATGGGAGGTGGTGGCGGGGAAGAGGCAGAAATCTTTAATAATTAAATAAATTAATTAATAAAAAAAAGAAAGGCATAATCTAATTGTTTCCCTCAATTACTACTTAAGAACATGTCCTTAGCAAGAATCTTTTTTTTTTATTTCTTTTCTTTTTTCTTTGCGTTTGGGTGACAGCTTCATTACTTATTATTGTCTTAAGTGTCCATGACAAGGAGAGGTTGTTGTGTCACAACTATGAAATTCAAAGAAAAAATTTGTCTCATTTTTAAATGTACCTTTCAGTATAGATTTTAGAAAATCTTTCAAAGTTTACAAATCTCAGTACAATAATCTTTAAAATGTATTTTTAATTTAAAATTTAAATATATATTTAAAATTATATATATGCATATATATGGATTTTTGACATTTTCAAATTTGTCCTTTTAAAATTTAGTAGGCAGTATTTATCTAATATACACAAATGTTCAAAGAACTGAGAATATTTGACTATCAGTGCATAGCCACACATGAGATATGTTTATCAACCTTATCACCTCCCTCTAAAAGTTCAGAGAGCACCATAGAAGATGGAGTAGTGAGAATGTAAGAACTGAAAGCTAGAAAAAAAGGTGTGCTCTCCCTCCTTCCGCTCTTTAACTGGACCTGGGGATCTCAGTCTAGTGGTCCGATGTGGGTCTCTGTCTTTATCTCCATCTGTTGCCTGACGAAGGTTCTATGGTGATATTCAAGATAGTCATCAGTCTGATTATGGGACAAGGCCATCTCAGGCACCCTCTTTTCCACTGCCCAGGATCCTAGTTGGGGACATCCCTGTGGATACCTGTGAACCCCTCTAGAGCCAAGCCTCTTGCCAACCCCAAAATGGATCCCTTAATTAAGATATCTTCTTCCCTGCTCCCATATCTGTCCTTCCTCCATCTCAACCATCCCAGTCCCCCTAGCTTTCCCCAACCCTCCCCTTCTATCATCTCCCCCCACCCATCTCCATGCTCCCAACTTTTGCCTGGCGAACTTGTCAGCTTCCAATTTCCAGGAGGATCTATATATGTTTTTCTTTGGGTTCACTTTAGTACTTAACTTCTCTAAGATCACGAACTATAGGCTCAATATCCTTTGTTTATGGCTAGAATCCACTGAGTGAGTACATACCATATTCATGTAATAAAGAAAAGAAAAGTGTGAAATGTTATCATCTGGTTATGGCTTGACTTATCTAAACTCATAGCAACTGTGATTAATTGCACTAGATCTGCTAAAGATCAAGCCAATAAGAATTTTACTGATTAAGAGAAGAGGGCCTCCTGACTTGACTCACCGCTACTAAGGAGCTATTGTCAGCTGCTAAGGGAGGAAGTAACTTCAATGTCACATGCTATGAATGGATTTCTGAGCACACAGACATTTTAGAAGCTGTGCTCTTAGCCCATTTTATGAATCTGGGAAGGACCACTTCTGTAGAAGCATTAAGTTGATCCTGAACTGCTTAGTTTTATCAACTTGAAGCAAGCTAGAAACATGTGAAAAGAAGTAACCTTAACTGAGGAATTATATCTATCAGATTGACCCTTGGACAAGTCTGGAGGGAATTTTCTTTGTTAATGATTGATGTGGGAAGATGTGGACTATTATAGCAGTGAGACAAATGGACAACTAGTCTTAGATTGTATAAGAAAGCAGGCTGAGGAAGCAATGGGAAACAATCTAGTAAACAGCACTCCTCTTTGGCATCTGTTTCAGGTCCTATCTACTCTTGCGTTCCAGCCTTCGATTTACTGTAGAGATTGTAACTTGTAAGCTGAAATAAATCCCTTCCTTTTGAAGTTGGTTTTGAACATTTTATAGTACAATACAAGGCAAATTAGGACAAGTATCCTATGAGGCCTCAGCTCTATTTCCCAATAGTAATGCTTTTTGAAATTCCTTTCTCATTGAGGGTAATGCTGTACAAAGACATACTCTCTAAAATTGAAACACAGGTCAAGTTAAAGAAAAAGCATGCCAGATTATCTTATTACATATGTCTGTTTTATCTCCTAAGATATAAATATACAAACCATTTTTGAAAACTTAGATTCACATTACAAATTCCGAATTCTTTGAGTATCTTGAGAGATAAAGGGTCTTCTGGGTATTTTCTTGTCATGAAAATACTAATTTTAGTCTCTGCTTATTGAACAGAGATGTGGATTATAACAATATGGAAAAAGAAATTTCTTCAGAACATGGGAAGTTCTAATAATCTACTCCTTTTATAATTTTTCTTTGGGGAAAAAAGTGAAGATACCTGCCACCTTGAATATATATTTGCTATTTTGTCAATAACAAAAGGGAGACACTCTTCTTAAAGAGACTGTTAGTCTTGAAGAGTTCCCATCTATGTGGATATCAAAGGAAATGAGAAAAATAAACAGTTGGACATCTCTGCTACTTGAATGTGTTTTTTTCTGCACATTTATTTTTGGATCTTCCAAAAATCTGTTGCCAGTGTTCTTCTCAGTGTTCTCATTGGTTTGAGAAGACTGCAGTATTTTGATTGTAGAATTGGGGATTCAGCCCAATAATTGCTTTTATAGGTCATAGTTTTTGCCTTTTTTGCTGATGGATCAAGAATTATATGTATTCACTACAAACGCACGGAATACATCTTCCTTCCTCTTTTTTTTTTGTATTGAATAATATAACCCTGTGTTCCTCTATAGCCAAGGTATACTTTCTAGAAACAGGAAAATAAACACAAATAAGAACAAAGCTCAAATGAACTGGTAAATCAAATCAAGAGGAGATTAAAAACAGACATTTCAGACTTTTAAATGCCAACAGAAGTGTCAGTTTGCTTGGGTATGTCAGCTAATCCATTCCCATTCCTCTCCACACTGCTTTGAGTAGCTTGACATGACATCTATTTTAGACAGGGTGAGTCCTGAACTGATTTCGTGCCCGGTATCAGGGTGAATGCTTCCAGTGACACCTGCTAACACATGGTGTCTCTGAGTTGACACTAGTGGTTAGGTAGTGAAGACTTCTGTATGCAGAGAAGAGATTTTCATGATAACAATAGTGCTTGTCATTGAACCCTCTTTAAATGATCATCTCCTGAGCCCTCAAAGACATTCTTAGAAAAGTTAGAGTTTTGTAAGGATGGGAGGAAAATAGCCAAAACTTGAGGGCTTAATATCCTGTTTCTAAATAATCTTCCTTTAAAAACTGTTTTCTAGCACTAGTTTTGACAAGAGACAGATATTTAAGAAACCAGAGGAAAAGAGAACCCTTGTTTTGCTACATTCGCCTAGATATCACCAATTGAATACCAAATAGTTTGGAGAGTTCATTCAACTGTAAGGCACTTTTTGCTTGAAGGAGCCAAATGACAGAGATAATTTTTTACAGTACCTTGCTGTTTCATCTGGATACTTTTAAAGCATGAATCAACATGATGACTTTATTGAGCACTTTCAGGGTCCAGATACCCTGACAAAAGCTTTCAATGTTTTAAAATTTTTAATTTTCTAATTACCTCACCAGGTAGTAATTTTCATACAGCATTTCTGACATATTTCCTTTCAGGGAACCATCAACCTCATGATTTTTCTCTCTCATCTTCCTGAACTTTATGCCTACTTAAACATTCCTACTTCCCATATTCCCCTTTAAATTTATAACTCATCTGTGCTCGATTACATCCCTACATCTCTCCCCTAAAGTCTCTGTTTTGACTTCTCATCATCTTTTCTAATTTACTGCCTTCTATATTAACTCCCACATAAATACAATTCACTTTTCCTTTACAATAGAATAAAATTCTTTGAACATGCATGCAGCATTCCATTATCCATTTTTCAGTCAATAGATATGAGACTGACTCCATTTTCTTCCTATTATGAATAGAGCAGCAATAAAATCGTGTGTGCAAGCATCTCGGTTATAGCATGTAGAGTTGTTAGGGCACCTGTCAATGGGTCATATTGTAGTTCTATTTCCAGCCTTTTGAGAAAACCTTATACTGTAGTGGTTTCACTGCTTGCCACTTTCACCAGCAATGAAAATGTGGGTTTTCTTTCCACATATTCATTTACTGTCATTTATCCATCTAGATATTTTTGGTATGTCATTATGGCTTAAAATACAAATATAGGTAGTTGAATATATGGCACCTGCCAGTGAGAGGAGTAGAAAATTACAAAAGAAAATATGAAGGGCCATTATAAACTACTGGCACATCCAAAAATTGATGAAATTTGACCCATACTTTTGAGGATTGTCTAAAAAGATAATTTAGACTCTCCAATAGTTACAACATTCTATGTTACTAAAAATGAAACTGCCTCCCCTATATAATATAAAAAAGATGATTATGTGGGAAAATTACAATATATCATTCCATTATTATTACTAAGAATTGGGTAATAATTAGTATCAGTGATATAGACTAATTGGTATTAGGATTGTTTAGAACACATCTTCCTGATAGACCCAGGTTAATAACTAGAAATCACTCTGTAGTTCTTTTAATTTACATTTATATTTAAATGCTATTTAAAACAAATGTATTACAATAGGAGAGGGAATTTTTGAAAAATATTTTATTCAACACACAAACACAAAATGTATCCTAAGTACACATTTTTAGAATGATTAAAGAGATATTAATATTGAGAGAAATGTTTTTATTAAATTTTTCATGTATATTAATATTTGTCAGCTTGTATTTGTGCACTACATGCATGTTTGGTGCTTTCAGAGGCCAGATAGAATTGTGGACACTTGTGGACCACTATATTAGTACTAGAAACAAAACCTGGGTCTTGTTTTTTAAACAATTGAGTCTTCTCATCAACTTCTATATAAATTAATATTTAGTGGGGGAGATTTAATGCCTCAATTTAAAGTGCATTTCGGTACAAAAGATTATTTCATTTCTTTTAAAAAAATCAATGTGAACAATTGTTGTTACAGTAATCAAAAATAAAATTGTGTTTCCCCAAAATTTCATAAGACAGTTGCATATTTAAGGATTTGTACTCTGTGTTGGGATAATGGTTGTAAAATTCATATGTTTTCTATACATGTAATAATAATAGAGAGAGGTAGTAGAGTAATTTCAAGAGCTTCCTGAACCTCCAAAGGAGCCAAATTCAGCTCTTAGTATCCATATCATGATGCTCACACTGCCTGAACCTCCATATTTGATAACCTCTTCTGGCTTCCATGAGCACAGACACATATTTCTGTGTGTGTGTAGCTGCAGAACATACACACACACACACACACACATACACACATACATATGCACACATGCACATAGACACAAATACAATAGTAAAATCTTTAACAAAGGAAAAAAAGTGACACTTATGTGAAAAAATTCACAGATTTTGCAAGAAGGGACAGAATATGCTAAGAATTCAACTGTGTCCAGAAAATTTAAAAAAAGAAGAAGAAGCAACTTTCTGCAAACCACATAGATGGAACAATCACATGCTAATTGCCTACCAATTAGAAACTGTAAAACGAATGTCAATGAACTCTCTAAATTGCTGTTATTTTCTGTTTTCATTAAGGTTTTAAAATTATCCTTTTATTCTACTCTCCAGAATTTCATTACCCTCATTTTTGTTTGAAATTATAACTCAAATTCAAATGCTTAATTAGGAAAGAAAAATGTGAAGAATCTGACAACTTCTTTTCAATAGAAAATCTCACTGAGCAATTCAGTCCACTCAAGAGCCACCGCTGCAATGCTTTCTCTTAACGATCAACATTGTTCTCCACAGAGGCGCTGACCTCATCAGAGGAGTGAGTCCTTCTGGGTTGGTAACTTTCTTCCAATTATTTATATTGTAAAATCATTTGCGGTCTACAGCATTTTTCTTGGCAGTATTCACATGCAAAGCTGTAGATGACATCTGAGTGTGCACTACACAAAGGAAAAAAAAAAAGAAAAGAGAAAGATATCAAAGGCACACATTGTCTGTAACTAATCCCAGGAGTTTCATTTGCTCTTGATGCAGGCTACCCTTTCTCCCAGCCTTGATTTCACATAAATTGCTACTTTATTACTTTTGTGTTAACTGTAAAATACCTTGGTCCATGGCAAAAGCAAATTACAAAAGAAAGGTTCTATTTTGGCTCATGGTTTGTGATTATAACCCAATAATGGTGAGGCAGTCGTGACAGTAGGAGCTTGAGGTAACTAGTAGCTTTCTATCTGTAGTCAAGAAGAAGAATATATAATAAATGCTTGTATGCAGCTCCTTTGATCATTTTTATGCTAAGAGAAAACAGCATTCCCTATCGTTTATATATACTCACCTTTGGCAGCTGATAAAATTACTTTTTTCCTGATCTCCTGAGCGTGTCTCCAGTAAGAGTCTGTGAATGGCATGTCACGCGACTTGTGTTCTTATCAAAGTTCCACAGGGTGGTTTTCCCTACTGAGTCCTGTGGCTGAAAAGCTGCTCTATTTAACTCGACACTTGGTGTTAATAGATAAACTTTTCTCTAGGCTTTATAAATTTGGTTATTTGAAAAGTTTTGCAAGACTTCTCAGACTCGATTCTGTGAATACATCCATCTGAAAGAATTATAGGAGTTGGCTAGAGTAGGCCATGGTTCACTGTTACACTCCAGAGAAGCAAAGTGGGGATATACACCCTAGATAACAAAGACTCGACTTAAAAAAAAAGCAAAAAAAAAAAAAAAAAGCCTTTCTTTATTTCCTGCTCCTCCTTTCTTCTCTAAGCTTTGCAAGTTGGAGTTCCGAGACCAGAGTCACTCTGTCTTGCAAGTTTACCAACCTTTGAAGAAATTTTATTCCTTTCAAGCAATTCCTGTCTCCTAAGAACGTATTGGGTAGTTGTCTTCAGTGATATGTTGAAAGGTGAGTTACCCAGAATTCCCCCTTACTAATTTGTGTCCTTGAGTTCTTCCCTTATTCTTGGCTTTGTGTCCCACCTAGTCCTCCTTTCATTCAGAGACTCCCAATTCCATACTGATTGTGTTTTCCTATAGTAAAACTGTTCCTGAAAAAAAAAAAATCTGCCTTTAGCCACTTAACTACAAATTAGTTATGATTTTCCTTAAGAGAAAATGCCTTCATTTTCTCCTTTCCTGGTAAAACTAAAATGAATCCCAGTAAGTTTTATTTGTTTATAAAATTATTTTCCACCTCTGGATCAAAGTCTAATCCTTGATTTAAATAAATCCATTATTTCCTGAATGCATGAATATGTACTGTATATCTACTTGCTGTGCTCAGATTTCAGAATATGTCATCAGATCATCTGAAACTTGTATTAAGAATGGTTGTGAGCCATAGGATTCTGGGAACTGAGTTCAGGGTCTCTATAAGAAGTGTCCTAACTGCTGAACCACATCTTAATACTCTCAATCTCTGTTATCACTAATGACAATGAACGATTCCTGAGTATAAAGACATGCAAGTGTCTGAAAGTCCCTTAATAACGGAGTCTCAAAGCAACTGTCTTAATGTCTGACTTGAGGAACCCTACCACTTCCACTCTCAGAATCCCAGATTTGGAGCAACTTTCAGTGATACACCATCAAATGTATGCTCTTTGCTTTTTTTTTTTTTTTTTTAATATTTATTTATTTATTATGTATACAATATTCTGTCTGTGTGTATGCCTGCGGGCCAGAAGAGGGCACCAGACCCCATTACAGATGGTTGTGAGCCACCATGTGGTTGCTGGGAATTGAACTCAGAACCTTTGGAAGAGCAGGCAATGCTCTTAACCTCTGAGCCATCTCTCCAGCCCCCTGCTCTTTGCTTTTTAAGGGATCATCCATCTTACCTGAAATTCCTTTCTTTGAGAAGTCTTTTGTCTTCCTCCTTGGAGAAGTTCTCCTGTTTACCCCTTCTCCTATTCAAATGACATACAGAATTCAAATTGTATTCACCATAAAGAGCATTTTCTGTGAACTTCTATAGATACATAATAAGATGCTTTTGTTTTGTAATTTGCATTTTATGAGCTTAATTTACATGTTCATGAACTTCAATGGGATGGGAAATTTTATACCTTAGAAATAGAATTTCCTCGTCAAACTTTATTTCTCTCAATATGCACATACATATATCATTCATAGAAATTTATTTTATTGTATTTATCATACATAAAATGCTGTTTGTTCTTTTGAATAAATTTTCTTTATAGACAAAAATATCTTAATGTCATAATGTCTTAAAAATCTCCTTATAATACATGAAGTCATATATTCTACATAATTATTTGGCAAATGTATAAGTAGAATTCGCAATGATTTATGTTAATAATATAGAATGTTTTCCGCCATACTCAGGTAGTCTATCTTGACCTACATCTGAGATATATTTTTTGAGAAAGAGAAAAATACAATGACTGCTGAGACTTGCAGCCTATGAATGGGGTGACTGATTAGCATTTGTGCCTGCAGAGAGGAAGCCTACAACTAAACCTACTTGCCATTCAGTGAGCAAATAATACCCCTTTTCTTCTATTGTCCCCCTATTACCAATTGATTTGGATGCCATACAGGAGCCCCTGTTGTAGCTCTCAGACTCCTTTCCTACAGAATAAAACTTCCTCCTGTGAAAAATACCTGGACTGTACTATGGGATTCTGTGAATGTTTCCTTTCAATAATATCCAGTAGGACTTAGTCTCACCGAGAAGACACATTTCTGGATGTGTCTGTGAGGTCAATAAAGGGAAGATTAACAGGGGAAGGAAGACATCCAGAAAGGCAGGCAGCACCCTCTCATTTGGTGGGTCTAGGATGGGAGAAAATGAGGGAACTGGGGCTGAATGATAGCCAATCTCTTTCTCTGTTTCCTGTTTCACTCGGATTTCAGGAAAAATTATCACACTGTTGTCGTCAGCAGAGAGTTAATGTTATCTTTTTGCTGTCCACATCTTAAAGGGCTGTACCCTCACATTATGAGCACCAAGAAACACTTTTTCAAATAGTTTTCTATGAGGAAAGAACAGAGCTTCTGTATGTCGATCAGCAAGGCATTATTAGATAACAATAGTCTCTAACACATCAGGGAAATGACATTTTTCAGAAGCTATTAATTTTCTCTCATATTAACATAATTACTTCATTTTTTTCATAAGGAGCCATGACACAGGAACCAATGATTTCACTGTTACAGGAGGGGGGTACTGTTTTATGAACTTGCTTAATGTTGATTCTATGCATTTTGATTCCCGAAATACTTTTCTTCAACAAACATGGGAGACTAAAAGAAAAAAAAAAGCATCAGTAGCTTACAGATTAAGCTCAGGTTGTTTTTACCAGCTCTATTTCTGACTGAGAGCTCAGTTCAGCGAAATAGGGGAATTTAGTTTTCTGATAAAAGCATCCCAGTGTGATTAAAATTGAGAAAAAGGCATTTCAGGGAAATAGCTATTTACATGACAGTCTCTTCCGCAGGAGGAATCCGTCAGTGCTGAGGCAGTGGAAACAGGTTGTTCTCAGGAGGAAAGGTAAATCACTGATAAAGGAAAGCATACACAAAGTTTCAATGAATTGAGTAATTATTTAGAAACTTTTTTTTTGTTTATTCTAGTAGAGTACAATAAAAGTACCCAGAAAAGAATTTACGTGAAAACAAGCAGAAATAATAACACAAAATATCATACATATTTATTTCAGACAGCAGAAAAGATCAAGAATGAGTAGTCAGGGAGGTTTTGCATTGCATAATGAAGACATGATGATGGTAAATGATATCTGGTAAGTAAGGGAGATTTATATCGGAAGTCAGAAGTCAGTAAGGGTCACAACAGGAAAAAGTGCCTCTAGCCTATCTTGATAACCTTAGTTCAATCCTTGGATCGCACGTGATAGAAGGAGAAAACTGACTCCCAAGAGTTGTTTTCTAACCTCCATGCTCATGCCTGGCCATACATGCCAACATCCCCTACTAATATAAATAAATGAAGTAAGAAACAAAGAAAATAAATTTTAAGTTGGAACAATAGCTATACCCCAATCCTCCTAAAAAGACTAATTAATATATTTTAAATGTTCAATTTTCTACTTATGTACTATTTAAAAATCTGCTTGATTAAACTGTTTATAAAGCAAGAAATATTTAACTTAAGGAGATTCCATACAAATAACATATTATGTGTTACAACCAATTTTATGGACTGCAGAAATAGTTTAGCTATTAGAGTGCTTTCTCTTGTTGCAGAAGAGACATGTTTGCTTCAAGTACCCATGTCATAGTTTTCCATATCAGGTGTTCTCAAATGGGCATAAAGCAACAAAACAGAATCAGTTGGAAATGTACCCAGCACTGTGCCTGCAGAAATAAATGTTATGCTCATGCAGAGAACCCGAGGTCATTTCCCAACATTCACACATTGTCTTACAACTGCGTGTAACTTCAATTCCAGGGTTCGTGTTACCTTTTCTAGCCTCTACAAACACATGTGCATGGATGTACACATACTAAAATAAAAGTTAAAAATAATAGAATATTTTTAAAATTACTTTTTGTAAATTATGAGGATGAGGAAGCTTAAGTAAAATTACTAGTTAAAATATTTTTATATGTGGATTTTATTATAAATGTCTGCCTGTATTTGATCACATATTTGTAATCATATTATCTTTCAACATCACACTTCTTTATTTTGTAAGTTATTGTTATTTTATTTCTGTAAAATGCAGTTTTAAAATATCTAATTCCATGCACAATTATATGAAAATTATGAAATCTCCACACTGCATTTATTATGAACACAATTTTGAAAGATGTGTCTATATATTATATTTGTGGTTTGTGTGTGTGTGTCGTGCTTTCATGAGTTTATGTTTACCACATTATTGTTTGAGACCCAAGAGGTGGGAAGAGGACACAGATTCCCTGAATCTGTTATCATTGATTGTTGCATGTCAACATATGAAAGTTGGAAGTTCAGTGTGACTTTCTGCAAGAGCGGCAAGATGTCTTAACTACTGAGCTATTTCTCAAGCCCAAGTTCTGGCAACTTTTCAAATTTGACTCTCATACTCTAACATTTTTCATACAATTGATAAGACCTAAGGTAGAAAACTATGAATAAGCCGGGTGGTGGTGGCGCACGCCTTTAATCCCAGCACGTGGGAGGTAGAGGCAGGTGAATCTCTGTGAGTTCGAGACCAGCGTGGTCTACAAGAGCTAGTTCCAGGACAGGCTCCAAAGCCACAGAGAAACCCTGTCTTGAAAAACCAAAAAAAAAAAAAAAAAAAAAAGAAAAAAGAAAACTATGAATAGTAGCCACAGGTGCTGGCACAAGACAGGTCCACAATTCCCACTTTTCTTCCAAATTTCTTCAACCATGTCTCAAGCACTCTCCAGTTTGTAGACAGTTTCTAGATATCATGATTCCATTCTGAAATCTTGGGAGTGGGGAAGCTGAGGGTGAAACTGAGGTTTGAAGATGCAATGGAATGAATTACACTGAAAGCCAGGACGACTAGATAAATTCCACTGAGAAGAATCTTCCTTGAGTAATGCTCATTCACTGATAGCTGTCACTTCAATAAAAATGCCATCATGAAGTTTGATATGGCTCTATCAAGCCCACAGCTCCTAGATAACATGAGTAACCTACTGACAGCATCTTTAGCAGTTGTTTTCTATCAAAATATGACAGAGAAAGACTGTCACTTTCAATGTATTCCAAGTGCTTTCTAGAAACCCCTTTTCAAATGAGCTTTCACACGCAAATAATACTGAATTTTCAGTCTATTTAATTTTTATTTGGACATAATTTTCCCCCTTCTAAAATATTGCTAGTTTTGAATTTATATACATATATACATACATATATGGAATCTTCTTAGCTCAGAACAAAGCCTGCCTTTAATTTCAATACTCCAGAAGAAGAGACAGGCAGATCTCTATGAATTCCAGGCTAGTCTGGTCTTCAGAGAAATTTCCCAGGACAGCCTGGGCTACACAGTGAAACTGTTTTAAACCACACCCCACCAAAAAGAAAATGAGAAAAAAAGTACAAAGTGTGCTACTTTTATCCTGAGTATTCTGTGTGTGTGGTGACTGGATTGTTTTAGGAAGGCTGTTTGCTCGTTATGGCTGCCCAGACTCCCGAAATAATCACACAAAAAACTGTATCAATTAAATCACTGCTTGGCCCATTAGCTCTAACTTCTAATCAGCTAACTCTTACATATTAATTTAACCCATCTCCATTAATCTGTGTATTGCCACGTGGCTGTGGCTTCCTGGATAATGTTCAAATATCTGTCTCTGGCGGGGCTACCTACCTTCTCTCTGATTCCGCCTTCTTTCTCCCAGCATTCAGTTTAGTTTTCTCCACCTAGCTCTACTCTTTATTCATTTACCAATCATATTCACAGCATACAAAGGGAATTTCACATCACCGGTTCATTATTAACCTTCAAGCAGGTGACTGTCTCAGGTTTGTCTTGCAAAGCACATTCCAATTTCGTAACTTCATCTTAGAATCAGGTCTGCTTTCAAGTTGTAATCAGCTTCAACTCAAGATACAGTGATAAGAGTACTTAGTAAAAAGATGTTTTCTTCCAGATAGAACCCTTGCTGAGTCCCCCATAGTGCATAGCAAAAACATATAGCACTCTTTTCCAACTCAGAATTATGTTATGAATTCCAGAATTTTCTTTTGCTCAGAGCTGGAGGGCCATTTAGAATATCAACCTATATTTTGAACCACCCTTTCAAATACTTTAATGATTTTCATTTTTTAGTATTTGAACCATTAAGTACACCATCTCTCACAGACCATAAGGTTAGTAACTGTGAGGTGAATTCACATGAGAAGTGATTAGCTGTTTATGATTTTTACATGTACTAAAAAAAAAGTATTTAAGGCCTTTTCATGTGTCTGTTTCTTATAAAAAATATTTCAAACAAAGTTGAAAATTTTTGAAGTCTGAATTTTCAATTTCAGACTTGGGTTGATGAAAAGCAAACTTTCAAGTTATTATTTGTTATTTAAGAGATTCTTTGTATGTTATTTCCTTTGGGCATAGAAATCAAAGAGTAAGGTTGGCATATTTTCAATTATGTTTTTGAAAGTACAGGGTTTATCTTCTGAGTCAGACATACAGGGAATGAAACTGTAGTTTAGATGAAATGAACCTAGATGTAAGACCAATAAATATTTTTTAGAAGATGTGTATTAGTTAATCTTGATGGCCATCTTGCCTGGATCTTGAATACATTCACAAATAAGCTGCTGGCCATTCCTAAAAGGAATTTTCTTGTCCAGGTTATTTGAACTGTGAAAATCCACACTAAATGTGTATGGTATATTTCAGTGTCAGCCAGAAACAAAGGAAGCTTGGGGACTTGGGGAAGAATGCACTTCATGCTTGCTTGTCTTTCCTTGTCATTGCTGAGTTTATCTGCCTGCTGCTGCTGCTACTTCTACTGTTACTGCAACTACTATTTCCCTTTTTGATATCAGAATTAGCTCCAATGTAGACTGGAAACCTGTGGTTCTCCAAAAGTTGCTCAATAATCTAACAAGGATTGATAATATTTCAACATCCAGAATTACAGACTAAGAAAAAATGATTTCTCAACTGGGACGAAGACATCTCTGGTTAGACTATTCAGACTCTATTGTACAAGATCACCTAGGAAACACACACACACACACACACACACACATATATATATACATCCATATATTTATATATACATTTTTAGCATGGTTACATATATTATGTCTCTCTATGCATTTATATATACATATGTATGTATATGCATACATACATAAATACATATTCTATAACTTGTATACCCCTAGAGAACCCTGACTAATACGTGGGATGATGATTTTAATAAGATCAAGGATGTTTTCTATCCTGTAATAAAAATATACCAAGCACATTGCATTTAAATTAAAATGATTAAAGACCAATAAGCATTTATAGCCTTTTCATGTGAAATAGCACTTTTCATCAAGGATTTTGTTAGTCACACCTTCATCAATATACATGTTATAAAGTAACCAATTATTCAGACATTATCAAAATTGATATATTCTGGCTTGCTTTGGCTAATGCAGTTGTTTTAATTATGTTGAGTTTACACTTTCTAAAATTCTTATTACATCCACTTTAGCTGTAGAAAATTACAGGAAAAGAAAATAGAAAGAGGTGTTCTGTCCATCACTCACCTGAAAACTGAAAAGCATTTTGTCGGTAATAAAATCCACAAAAATTAGTGGAAAGTTTTAATTAATGTTTTAAAAATATAATTTTTATTAAAGGTAATATCTACAACTATGACTTCACTAAATCAACATAGCTACTAAGAACAATCTATAAACAATTTTCCATATGCCTACACATAAATATAGTACTTACCGTTTATCAAGGAAATTTCCCTTTATAATATATCAAGCCCATTAGAGAAAACCACAACCAATTGAAATAGAGAGTGGTTGATCCCAGTTCCAAAAGTTATATTTCAAAACATTCCTCCAGCTAAGGATCAGGGATCTTTGTGGAAGAGGGGATGAAAAGATTATAAGAGCAGAAATATCAGGAAATTTGCTGTGATATTATGTATACTAATAACATCAGACACTTAGTCTCACCAACATGACTGTCCAAATTTGTTCTGAACAAGAATGACATCAAATGGACACACTAACATGTGCAGACAGAAAGCCTCAACTCTGCCTAAAGAACTAGAATGAAAATGCTGTCAAATTGAAAGACTTTTTCATTTACAATGGTTATTCTTGAAAACATACAAACAGGTGGCATTCTATGGCCTGAAAAGGTTATAATAAGGGATACAAATGTTTATACATAAGAATATACAAATATGCTACTCCTGCGATAACAATAAAAAACGGACCATGAATTTGAAGGAGAGAGAGAGAAAGGAAGGGCATATGGGAGGGTTTAGAGGTAGGAAAGGAATGGAAAAATTATTTTGATTAAATTATAATCTCTAAAATGAAATGAAGGAAAAAAGTAAACAAGAAACTTAAGTGAACAGAACATCATGAACTAATGGCTACTCACAGATGTTGCATCTCACATATTGCATTCTCAATATCCACAATGCGCAATATCACCTTTATCTGGGATTTACCTTGCTATTCTCTGTCTATTTTATATAGACCCAGTTTCATTCTGAGTCTGCTTTATTTGTTTCTAATCCTACCACCAGCTTTCACTCGGGTTTCTAAAAAAAAAAAAAATAAGGAATGGAGAGGAAAATAAGAGCAAACATAGAACTGGGCTTTAAATAATGCATGATCAAGAGCCTGTTTGGATGTTAGGAAACAAACAAGTGCTTTGAACTTTAGTTTAGAACCAGGAAGTATGTTGAATTGTGCAGAATTTTCAAAGAAAAAGGACTGGAACTCTATTTAATTGAACATAGAGTACTTATAGATTAAAGAATGTAAGACATAATCCATGAAAGTTATTAATTTTCTTCTATGCAAATAGATGCCATAGTATCCTTTCTCCGGGATTTTTGAAAAATATGTTTTTAAAAATCTCTGTCAATAGAGAATACATATGGTTCAGAGAAGAAACTATATGCAAGCTTTTTTTATGTGATAATATTGTGTGGTTAATAAAAGAACTTGATAAAAAAATGATGATAAAGACTAGAGGCTAATAATATATTGTAAAATAAAGAAGTGCTTGGTGGATGATGGAATATACAACATTTGGTTCTAGTTTAATCCGTTTTAGAAAAAAATTAGTTGTCATGGAAAAAGTAAAAATGAGAAAGAATTGAATGAGAACACAAAATCTTAATAAGGGTATTTTTGTTTACTTTTTTCATGAGAATTCAGTACAAGCATATAGTGGGATATGGTCATATCTATTTTCCACTTAAAAGACATAGATTATCATTGTAAAAAGGGACCAAATAACAACTATAATTTTCATTTCTGGCCAAGATAAACTTGGCAGGATAGGCCATTGTATTAGTTCTACTGCTGCGTTGCAAGGGATATACCAGAGAATAAAACTTCTCACGTCTATACAAGCTTTTTTTTTTATGTGTAAACAAATAATTTTGTTGGACTGTACATGAACATACAGATGTAAGAACTTATTATTGTTTTGAATTATTAAGCTAACCTTTTGTCCTTTTTGTCTTAAAGTTACCTGAAAGATAACCTGTCTTCAGGATGGGGCTATATTCATATTAAGCTTCATTAGAGTGTATGGGCATGCTTTTGACATGACATACCTTCTTTATGACTTTAAAATTGTATTTCACTAGGTAATCACTATGTGTGTTTTAGAAATTCACACATGGCTTTTATTTCGGGATGTATTTCAAATCCTAGAACAAATACAGGAAGGAGAATACTATTATGATATAGACTATTTCCAAAAGCTCTTAAATTACAGTGAGAGCTTGATACAGACTCAGGGCATAGTAATGACAATGTCCCTTACCGCAGATGGTACTACATCTTTCTTACTCTGTTCTTTCTTTCTACCTTAACTAATCTCGGTAGCGGTCATCACTCTCTCATAAGTCATTTTATGTACTTCCAGTTTAGGATTCTTTCATAGCTCCAACATGCTTGGTGTTCCACTACAAATTTTCTCCAAAAGTATATCTCTTTACAAAATCACAAATCTTTGATTATGTGGAGGGAATACAGAGACTTTTCCTCTCTGCTGTTCTATTTCTTTTTTTAGTAGAAAGTATTGAATTCCACATTGACTTGAAGCTCAGAAGGTTAACTGTCTATCATAGCAATTAAGATCTAAGTTCTATTCTCAAAAACAAGTTACCAGGAGTCACCAGGATTCTCCCACTCCAGACAGACGCATATGATCATTTCATTAGATGCTGAAAAAGCATTCGACAAAATTCAACACCCCTTTATGATGAAGGTCTTGGAGAGATTAGGGATACAAGGGTCATACCTAAATATAATAAAAGCTATTTATAGCAAGCTGACAGCTAACATTAAATTAAATGGAGAAAAACTCAAAGCCATCCCACTAAAATCAGGAACATGACAGGGATGTACACTCTCTCCATACCTCTTCAATATAGTGATTGAAGTTCTAGCAACAGCAATAAGACAACATAAGGGGATCAAGGGGATACGTATTGGAAAGGAAGAAGTTAAGCTTTCGTTATTTGCAGATGATATGATAGTATACATAAGTGACCCCAGAAACTCTACCAAAGAACTCCTACAGCTGATAAACACCTTTGGTAATATGGCAGGATACAAGATCAATTCCAAAAAATCAGTTGCCTTCCTATACACTAAGGATAAGGAAGCAGAGAGGGAAATCAGAGAAGCATCACCTTTGACGATAGCCACAAACAGCATAAAATATCTTGGGGTAACTCTGACCAAGCAAGTGAAATATCTATTTGACAAGAACTTTAAGTCTTTGAAGAAAGAAATTGAAGAGGACACCAGAAAATGGAAGGATCTCCCTTGCTCTTGGATTGGGAGGATCAACATAGTAAAAATGGCAATTCTACCAAAAACAATCTATAGATTCACTGCAATCCCCATCAAAATCCCATCAAAATTCATCACAGATCTGGAGAAGACAATAATCAACTTTATTTGGAAAAACAAAAAACCCAGGATAGCCAAAACAATCTTATACAATAAAGGATCTTCTGTAGGCATTACCATCCCTGACTTCAAACTCTATTACAGAGCCACAGTAATGAAAACAGCTTGGTATTGGCATAAAAACAGAGAAGTCGACAAATGGAATCGAATAGAAGACCCTGACTTTAGCCCACAAACCTATGAACACCTGATTTTCGATAAAGGAGCTGAAAGTATACAATGGAAAAAAGATAGCATCTTCAACAAATTGTGCTGGCAAAGCTGGATGTCAATCTGTAGAAGAATGAAAATAGATCCATGTCTATCACCATACACAAAACTCAAGTCCAAATGGATTAAAGACCTCAATATCAGTCTTAACACACTGAACCTGATAGAAGAGAAAATGGGAAGTACTCTACAACACATGGGCACAGGAGACCACTTCCTACGTATAACCCCAGAAGCACAAACACTAAGGGCATCATTGAACAAATGGGACCTCCTGAGACTGAGAAGCTTCTGTAAAGCAAAGGACACTGTCACTAAGACAAAACGGCAACTCACTGACTTGGAGAAGATCTTCACCAACCCTGCAACAGACAAAGGTCTGATATCCAAAATATATAAAGAACCCAAGAAACTAGACTGTAAAAGGCTAATCAACCCAGTTTATAAAATGGGTCACTGAGCTGAACAGACAATTCTCAACAGAAGAAGATCAAATGGCTAAAAGACACTTATGATCATGCTCAACTTCCTTAGTGATCAGGGAAATGCAAATCAAGACAACATTAAGATACCATCTTACACCTGTCAGAATGACTAAAATAAAAAACACCAATGATAGCCTCTGCTGGAGAGGTTGTGGAGAAAGGGGCACACTCATCCATTGCTGGTGGGAATGCAAACTTGTGCAACCACTTTGGAAAACAGTTTGGCGGTTTCTCAGGAAATTCGGGATCAACCTACCCCTGGACCCAGCAATACCACTCTTGGGAATATACCCAAGAAATGCCCTATCATACAACAAAAGTATCTGTTCAACTATGTTCATAGCAGCATTGTTTGTAATAGCCAGAACCTGGAAACAACCTAGATGCCCTTCAATGGAAGAATGGATGAAGAAAGTATGGAATATATACGTATTAGAGTACTACTCAGCAGTAAAAAACAATGAATTCTTGAATTTTGCATACAAATGGATGGAAATAGAAAACACTATCCTGAGTGAGGTACGCCAGACCCAAAAAGAGAAACATGGGATGTACTCATTGATATTTGGTTTCTAGCCATAAATAAAGGACATTGAGCCTATAATTAGTGATCCTAGAGAAGCTAAATAAGAAGGTGAACCCAAAGAAAAACATATAGTCATCCTCCTGGATATTAACCTTCATCAGGCGATGAAAGGAGACAGAGACAGAGACCCACATTGGAGCACCGGACTGAAATCTCAAGGTCCAAATCAGGAGCCCCAGGAGAGAGAGCACGAGCAAGGAACTCAGGACATCGAGGGGTGCACCCACACACTGAGACAATGGGGATGTTCTATGGGGAACTCACCAAGGCCAGCTGTCCTGGGTCTGAAAAAGCATGGGATAAAACCGGACTCGCTGAACATAGTGGACAATGGAGACTACTGAGAACTCAAGAACAATGACAATGCGTTTTTGATCCCACTGCACGTACTGGCTTTGTGGGAGCCTTGGCAGTTTGGATTCTCACCTTACTCGACCTGGATGGAGGTGGGTAGTTCTTGATCTTCCCACAGGACAGGGAACCCTGATTGCTCTTTGGGCTGATGAGGGAGGGAGACTTGATCGGGGGAGGGGGAGGGAAATGGGAGGCGGTGGCAGGGAAGAGGCAAAAATCATTAAGAAATCAACCAATCAATCAGTAAATAAATAAATCAAATAAATAAATAAGTTTACAGGATGAAAAAAAAAAACAAGTTACCAAAAGGAAGAGTTTATATTTGCTTTGGTTCCAGTAGGGGGGTCCATCATGGCAAAGAAGGAAAGGAAGAAGACAGATTAAGTGAGGAAGCTGAATGGTCATAATCCAACAGCACACATGATATAGAAGGCAAGAAGGAAATGGGGGAAGGCTTCATTTGTCTAAGACACACCAATTGATGTGTGGGAAGGAGAGAGACACAAATGATATAATTTTGGAGAGAATAAAAATTAATGACTATTTAAATGTCATTTGATGAAAGAAATGGAAAGAGGTTTGATGTCTTCTAGAACATGTTTTTTGAATAAAAACTTTAAATAATTTTTTGCTTCAAGGAGGATGATCTAATGTTAGAAAGCACAAAGGGTTATCTCTATTATAGTTCTCTTTAGAAATTTTATGTGGCTGTGATTCTAATAAAGGTATTCCATGAAGAATTATCAACCCTAAGTTACTTAATGAGAAGAGTTTTTATCACAAATATTTTAAACATCTGCATTCTTGGCTCGTTCACCTCATCCTCACAAGAGGTCCCTGAGAAGCAAATTTTACAACACACTGTAGAATTGCCTGCGGGATAGGGCAATGACAAAGTCCTAACACTACAGTTTGAAAGACAGGTTTGCATTCTTCCCAATGAGGCATTCAAATGAGATTACACAGGTTTGAGGTTTCATTTGGAAAGGACATGGTACTCTTGGTTATTTTGTAGGTTCTCAGTAAATGGGAGGTATTATTTTATCCCAAGATGGAGGATGCTCGGATCATGGACAGTCCTTTAGCCTGGCTAAGACTGCTATCCAGATTTGGGTCAGATTACCACAGACAAGTTTTTCCTATACTGCTAATCTATGCTGTTCTTCAAAACCCATTTACAGAATCCCAGTCTCTATGTCTTCTCTAAATGCACCAATAAGTGACCATTTTATTGGTCCCAACATTCATTGACTAAATGTATAATCAATTTGACTGAAGCACAATATCTTGTAAAATCCAAAAGCAAGTTTGTTTTCTTTTGTCTCATGTTATGTCAGCCATGAACACAAGCTCTAAGATGTTTGTTTTTATAGCTTAACCACAAATATTTGATTTCCCACTTTGGTATCTTATCATTATACTACATTAGGCCCTCCAAATGATGTTTTTGAAAGATGATGTTAACTTCATTGTCTTCATTGTAGCTACAATCAGAAAACAAATTGTCATTTTGGTGGGTGTTATGGCTCATCCCTGTAATTCCATCCCCCAGAAGACTGAGGTTGGAATATTTGTCACTAACATGAATCTAGACTGGTTGGTACCTGGCTAGTTAGAGCTACACAGTAAGGTCCTGCCTCAAACATTACCACCCATAAACAAACCAAATATATATTTGAGAATTAATTTTAAAAAATTATGATTACACATTTGCATTTGTTACTGTTTTTCAGTCAGAGGCACGAGCCAGAATAGGGTGATATTGAGCAGCAGTGGACAGAAGCTGTTTATCACTCTCAGTGCTGGACATCATGCCATACTGTCGACAAAAGGTAAATCTGACTCAAGAGGACAAACACAGTGACACACACACACACAAACAGTGTTCTGAATGTGTTAGCAATTTGTGATTAGACAGATATTTCTGATATTTTATATCACATAATTTGGGTAAATCCAGGAGTAATAGAAATGAAATGTCTGGAGCTGGAGAAGTGGCTCTGTAGGTAGTTATTTTCCACACAAACCTGCCAGCTGAATTCGATCCCTGTATTCCACTTAAATGTAAGAGGAGGAAATTGACACTACAAAGTTGTCTTCTGACCTCCACATGCACACTGTGTCATATGTGATACTCCCATCTAGTGAACATATCAGGTACACACAGACACAAAATCAATCAGTCACTCAATAGCATTATTAATAAATGCATTTTGATTAGTTTGTGTATTACTTTTTTTGGAAAAATTGTGCAACCATGTTAAGACATCCAGTATTTGTTCTCGGCTGTTTTCCATCTTCTTTTCTTCTACATTCATTTAAGGTTAAATCCTATTTTATACACCATTTATTCATATATTCTTTCACTTCTTATTAAATTTTCTACTCTCTCTCTCTCTAAAGAGAAAATCAAAAGATATATCCTGAAGGCTTTATTTCAAATTCTATTGCTGGCTTATTTTATTTTTTTTTTTTTTTTTTTTTTTTTTACTTATTTATTTATTTTTATTCTTTTTTAATTAAAATTTCCACCTGCTCCCCATTTCCCATTTCCCTCCCCTCCTCCCAAATATTGCCCTCCCCCCACTTCCCTCCCCCTATCCCCACTCCTCTTCTCCTCCCCCCACTCCATTCCCCCTCCCTCTCGATACTGAAGAGCAGTCCAAATTCCCTGCCCTGCGGGAAGACCAAGGTCCTTCTATCTACGTCCAGAAAGGTGAGCGTCCAAACAGGCTAAGCTGGCTTATTTTATAACCTTCATACCACACTTCATATTAAGTGCGTGGCTATCAGAGCTGAAAGGAAGCTTTAAAATCATTGGCTCTAATATTCTCTCATTTCCCTAAGAGATAAAAGGTGAAATTGAAGTATAGAGATGGGAAAAGGAGAGCCTTGTGTCAAGCAGTGTTTTAGTAGAAAAACAAACCAAAATCCAGATATCACACTGACTATGTCAGTGATCTAGAAGAGTAGGCCATTCAGCTTAAAGTATCATGAAAATAATCAAGAAATAGGAAAAATAGATTTTAAATATTTTTTCTTTTTTCTTTTTTTATTTTGGATTTTCGAGACAGGGATTCTCCGTAGCTTTTGGTGCCTGTCCTGGAACTAGCTCTTTGTAGACCAGGCTGGCCTCGAACTCACAGATATCTGCCTGCCTCTGACTCCCGAGTGCTGGGATTAAAGTCGTACGCCACCACTGCCTGGCTTTAATTTTTTTTTTAAGTGGGAAATTTATTTATTTTTATTTTTATTTATTTTTTTTCTTTTTTAATTAAAATTTCCAACTGCTCCCCGTTTCCCATTTCCCTCCCCCTCCTCCCACATATTGCCCCCTACCCCCGCTCCCCTCCCCCTATCCCCACTCCACTTCTCCTCCACCCAGTCCACTCCCCCTCCCTCTCGATACTGAAGAGCAGTCCAAATTCCCTGCTCTACAGGAAGACCAAGGTCCTCCCACTTCTATCTAGGTCCAGGAAGGTGAGCATCCAAACAGGCTACGCTCCCACAAAGCCAGTTCATGTATTAGGATCGAAACCTAGTGCCATTGTCCTTGGCTTCTCATCAGCCTTCATTGTCCGCCTTGTTCAGAGAGTCCAGTTTCAACCAATGCTTATTCAGTCCCAGTCCAGCTGGCCTTGGAGAGCTCCAAATAGATCAGTTCCACTGTCACAGTGGGTGGGTGCACAACTCGTGGTCCTGATTTCCTTGCTCATGTTCTCCCTCCTTCTGTTCCTCATTTGGACCTTAAGAGCTCAGACGGTAGCTCCAAATTGGGTCTCTGTCTCTCTCTCGATCCATCGCCAGATGAAAGTTCCTGTGCCATTCTCCTTGGCCTCTCGTCAGCTCTCATTGTCCACCACATTCAGAGAGTACGGTTTTATCCCACGTTTTTTTCAGTAGCAGTCCAGCTGGCCTTGGTGAGCTCCCAATAGATCGGCCCCCCTGTCTCAGTGGTTGGGTGCACCCCTCATGGTCCTGACTTCCTTGTTCATGTTCTCTCTCCTTCTGCTCCTCATTATAACCTTGGGAGCTCAGTCCGGTGCTCCAGTGTGGGTCTCTGTCTCTATCTCCATCCATCGCTAGATGAAGGTTCTATGGCGATATGCAAGATATTCATCAGTATGATTATAGGATAGGTTCATTTCAGGTTCCCTATCCTCAGGTGCCCCAATGAACTAACTGGGGACATTGACCTGGGCATCTGGTAGCCATTCCAGTTTCAAGTCTCTTGCCAACCCTTAGGTGGCTCCCTTAACTAAGGTATGAGTTTCCCTGCTCCCCAATCCAACCTTCCTTTAACCCCAATCACCCCGATTCCCCCAGTTCCCCTCATCCTCTCCTTCACACTTTTCTCTCCCCATCACCCCTCATCCCCATCCCACCCCACCCCCCAAGATTCCCATTTTTTGCCCATCAATCTTGTCTATTTCCCATAGCTGGGAGGATATCTATATGTTTTTCCTTGGGTTTACCCTCTTGTTTAGCTTCTTTAGGATCACAAATTATAGACTCAGTGGCCCCTATCCATGGCTAGAAACCAATTATGAGTGAGTACATCCCCTGATCTTCTTTTTGGGTCTGGGTTACCTCACTCAGGATCGTATTTTCTATTTCCATCCATTTGCATGCAAAATTCGAGAAGTCATTGTTTTTTACCGCAGAGTAGTACTCTAATGTATATATATTCCACACTTTCTTCATCCATTCTTCTATTGAAGGGCATCTAGGTTGCTTCCAGGTTCTGGCTATTACAAATAATGCTGCTATGAACATAGTTGGACAAATGCTTTTGTCATATGCTAGGGCATCTCTTGGGTATATGCCCAAGAGTGCTATTGCTGGGTCCAGGGGTAGGTTGATCCCAATTTTTCTGAGAAACCGCCACACTGATTTCCAAAGTGGTTGCACAAGTTTGCAGTCTCACCAGCAATGGATGAGGGTACCCCTTTCTCCACAACCTCTCCAGCAAAGGCTATCCTTGGTGTTTTTTATTTTAGCCATTCTGACAGGTGTAAGATGATATCTCAAAGTTGTTTTGATTTGCATTTCTCTGATCGCTAAGGAGGTTGAGTATGACCTTAAGTATCTTTTGGCCATTTTAACTTCTGCTGATGAGAATTCTCTGTTCAGTTCAGTGCCCCATTTTTTAATTGGGTTAATTATCCTTTTAAAGTCTAGTTTCTTGAGTTCTTTATATATTTTGGAGATCAGACCTTTGTCTGTAGCAGGGTTGGTGAAGATCTTCTCCCAGTCAGTAGGCTGCCTTTTTGTCTTAATGACAGTGTCCTTTGCTTTACAGAAGCTTCTCAGTTTCAGGAGGTCCCATTTATTCAATGTTGCCCTTAATGTCTGTGCTGCTGGGGTTATACATAGGAAGCGATCTCCTGTGCCCATATGTTGTAGGGTACTTCCCATTTTCTCTTCTATCAGGTTCAGTGTGTTCAGATTGATATTGAGGTCTTTGATCCATTTGGACTTGAGTTTTGTGCATGGTGATAGATATGGGTCTATTTTCATTCTTCTACAAGTTGACATCGAATTGTGCCAGCACCATTTGTTGAAGATGCTTTCTTCCTTCCATTGTATACTTTTAGCTCCTTTATCAAAAATTAGTTGTTCATAGGTTTGTGGGTTAAAATCCGGGTCTTCTATACGATTCCATTGGTCGACTGCTCTGTTTTTATGCCAGTACCATGCTGTTTTCATTACTGTAGCTCTGTAATAGAGTTTGAAGTCAGGGATGGTAATGCCTCCAGAAGTTCCTTTATTGTATAAGATTGTTTTGGCTATCCTGGGTTTTTTGTTTCTCCATATAAAGTTGATTATTGTCCTTTCAAGATCTGTGAAGAATTTTGATGGGATTTTAATGGGGATTGCATTGAATCTACAAAATGGCCCTTGGTAGAATTGCCATTTTTACTATGTTGATCCTCCCAATCCAGGAGCAAGGGAGATCCTTCCATTTTCTGGTATCCTCTTCAATTTCTTTCTTCAATGCCTTAAAGTTCTTGTCAAATAGATCTTTCACTTCCTTGGTTAGAGTTACCCCAAGATATTTTATGCTTTTTGTGGCTATCGTGAAAGGTGATGATTCTCTTATTTCCCTCTCTGCTTCCATATCCTTTGTGTATAAGAGGGCGACTGATTTTTTGGAGTTGATCTTGTATCCTGCCACATTACTAAAAGCGTTTATCAGCTGTAGGCATTCTTTGTTGGAGTTTTTGGGGTCGCTCATGTACACTATCATATCATCTGCAAATAATGCAAGTTTAACTTCTTCCTTTCCAATTTGAATCCCCTTTATCCCCTTATGTTGTCTTATTGCTATTGCTAAAACTTCGAGAACTATATTGAAGAGGTATGGAGAGAGTGGACAGCCTTGGCGTGTTCCTGATTTTAGTGGGATGGCTTTAAGTTTCTCTCCATTTAATTTGATATTAGCTGTCGGCTTGCTGTATATAGCTTTAATTAAATTTAGGTATGACCCTTGTATCCCTAATATCTCCGAGACTTTTATCAAAAAGGGATGTTGAATTTTGTCAAATGCTTTTTCAGCGTCTAATGAAACGATCATATGGTTTTTTTCTTTCAGTTTATTTATATGATGGATTACATTGATAGATTTGCGTATGTTAAACCAGCCCTGCATCTCTGGTATGAAGCCTACTTGATCATAATGGATAATTTTTCTAATTTGTTCTTGGATTCGGTTTGCCAGAATTTTGTTGAGGATTTTTGCGTCGATGTTCATGAGTGAGATTGGCCTGTAATTTTCTTTCTTGGTTGTGTCTTTGTGTGGTTTTGGTATCAGAGTTACTGTAGCTTCATAAAAGGAATTTGGCAATGACTCTTCTGTTTCTATATTGTGAAATACCTTAAGGAGTATAGGTATTAGGTCTTCTTGAAAGTTCTGGTAGAATTCCGCATTGAAACCATCTGGTCCTGGACTTTTTTTGGAAGGGAGGTTTTTGATAACAGCTTCTAATTCTTCACGACTAACAGGTCTATTTAGGTTGTTCACCTGGTCCTGGTTTAACTTTGGTATATGGTATTTATCTAAAAAAGTTTCCATTTCTTTTACATTTTCCAGTTTTGTGGCATACAGGCTTTTTTTTTTTTTTTTTTTTTTTTGGTTTTTTCGAGACAGGGTTTCTCTGTGGTTGTGGAGCCTGTCCTGGAACTAGCTCCTGTAGACCAGGCTGGTCTCGAACTCACAGAGATCCGCCTGCCTCTGCCTCCCAAGTGCTGGGATTAGCATACAGGCTATTGTAGTAAGATCTAATGATTCTCTGAATTTCTTCTGTGTCTGTGGTTATGTCTCCCTTTTCATTTCTGGTCTTATTAATTTGCAAAATCTCTCTCTGCCGTTTGATTAGCTTGGATAGGGGTTTGTCAATCTTGTTGATTTTCTCCAGGAACCAGCTTTTTGATTTTTTGATTCTTTCAATTGTTTTCTGTGTTTCTATTTTGTTGATTTCAGCCCTCAGTTTGATAATTTCCAGTCTTCTACCCCTTCTAGGTGAGTCTGCTTCTTTTTTTTCTAGAGCTTTCAGGTGGGCTGTTAAGTCTGCAATGTGTGCTTTCTCTGTTTTCTTTAAGTGGGCACTTAGTGCTATGAACTTTCCTCTCAGGACTGCTTTCATAGTGTCCCATAGGTTTGAGTATGTTGTTTATTTTCATTGTCTTCAAGGGAGACTTTAATTTCTTTCTTTATTTCTTCCTTAATCCAGGTATGGTTCAGTAGTTGACTATTCAGTTTCCATGAGTTTGTAGGCTTTCTGGGGGTAGCATTGTTGCTGAATTCTAGCTTTAATCCATGGTGATCTGATAAGATACAGGTGGTTATTAATATTTTTTTGTAACTGTGAATGTTTGCTTTGTTACTGAGTATGTGGTCGATTTTTGAGAAGGTTCCATGAGCTGCAGAGAAGAAGGTATATTCTTTCCTATTTGGGTGGAATATTCTATAGATGTCTGTTAAATCCATTTGATTCATTACCTCCATTAATTCTCTTATTTCTCTGTTAGGTTTCTGTCTAATTGACCTGTCCATTGGTGAGAGAGGAGTATTAAAGTCTCCTACTATTAATGTGTGCGGTTTGATGGCTGCCTTGAGTTTTAACAATGTTTCTTTTACGTACGTGGGTGCTTTTATATTAGGGGCATAGATATTCAGGATTGAGATTTCATCCTGATGAATTGTTCCTGTTATGAGTAGAAAATGTCCCTCTCCATCTCTTCTGATTGATTTAAGTTTGAAGTCAACTTTGTTAGAAATTAGTATGGCAACACCTGCTTGTTTCCTAGGTCCATTTACTTGATAAGCCTTATTCCAGCCCTTTACTCTGAGTAGGTGCCTGTCTTTGTGGTTGAGGTGTGTTTCTTGTAAACAGCAGAATGTTGGATCCTGTTTTCGTATCCAATCTCTTAGTCTGTGCCTTTTTATAGGTGAGTTGAGTCCATTGACATTAAGTGATATTAATGACCAGTGGTTGTTAACTCCGGTCATTTTTTTTAGTAGTAGATTTTGTGTGTTTCCCTTCTTTGAGATGTGCTGGTAAAGGTTCTCTAGATGTCTGAGTTACTGTGGTCATTGTTGGACTCCTTGATTAGTGATTTTCCTTCTATTACTTTCTGTAAGGCTGGATTTGTGGCTACGTATTGTTTAAATTTGTTTTTATCCCGGAAAATTTTGTTTTCTCCATTTATAGTGAACGAAAGCTTGGCTGGGTATAGTAGTCTGGGCTTGCATCCATGGTCTCTTAGTTTCTGCAGTACATCTATCCAGGACCTTCTGGCTTTCATGGTTTCCATAGAGAAGTCAGGTGTAAGTCTGATAGGTTTACCTTTATAAGTAACTTGGCCTTTTTCCTTTGCTGCTCTTAGTATTCTTTCTTTATTCTTTTATGCTTTGTGTTTTGATTATTATTTGGCGAGAGGATGTTTTTTTTTTGATCCAGCCTATTCGGTGTTCTGTATGCTTCTTGAACCTTCATAGGTATATCTTTCTTTAGGTTGGGAAAGTTTTCTTCTATAATTTTATTAAATATATTTTCTGGACCATTGAGCTGCGCTTCTTCTCCTTCTTCTATTCCTATTATTCTTAGGTTTGGTCTTTTTATTGTGTCCCATATTTCCTGAATGTTTTGTTATGAGAATTTGTTGGCCTTGCTGTTTTCTTTGATCAGCGTGTTTATTTTCTCTATGGTATCTTCAGAATCTGAGATTCTTTCTTCTATCTCTTGTATTCTGTTGGTTATGCTTGCTTCTGTAGTCTCTATTCGTTTACCTAGATTTTCCCTGTCCAGCTGGCCTTCTGTTTGTGTTTTCTTCTTTGCCTCCATTTCAGTTTTTAAGTCTTGAACTGTTTCCATTATTTGTTTGATTGTTTTTCCTTGGTTTCCTAGGGTGCCATTCACTGATTTACTCAATTCTTCAAACTTTCTGTTATACTTCTCATCCATTTCTATAAGGGCATTTTTTACATGCTGTTTAAGGGCGTCAATCACTTTCATAAAGTCAATTTTATCTACTTCTTCATGATTAAGGTGTTCATGTCCTCCTGTTGTGAGGTCGCAGGGTTCTGGTGGTTTCATATAGTTTTTCAGATTGTTGGGTGAATTCTTGCATTGGCGCCTGCCCATCTCTTTCTCCGAATGCTCCCCTATGGATCTTCTTTTACAGGATCAGGTTCCTTGCCTACTGATGTACTTTCCCAGTGATGGCACCCTGCAGTGATAGCTCTCCTGGTGCTCCAGTGATGTCTCTCCTGGTACCAATATCAGATCTCCGTGCCCAAAGACGGCTCTCCTGGTACCCAGATTAGCTCTCCCACTGATGGCTCTCCTGGTGCCAAGATCAGATCTCCGTGCATGTTGGGTAGTTCGTAAACAAAGGCCTTACCTTGCTTGGTGCGGGCAGGCTTGCTTGGTGCGGGCAGGCTGGAGAAACAAAGGAAGTCTCGCCTGCTTACTTGCCCTGTAGATTTGCCCCCAGCGCCAGACAGACTGAGCTGGATGGTGTTATGTGCCCAAAGAGGAAAGGGGGCAGAAGGAAGAAGGGTTCTGGATGCAAGCTGGGTGGGACAAGAAGAGAGAGGCAGTATGCAGGGTGTAGAGCCCCTGCAGGGAGCCCAGGGAGTATAGGGTGAGAGATGAGGAACTTCCTATTGATTGTGTTTCTATGTTGGTATCTAGCTATCGGTGCTTTGGATGATTATAATTCTAGGTGCTGATATCTGATCTTGTCTTTGCTGAACAGATATTTTGTTGGTTGGTTTCTGTTGCCATTTCTTAACCTTAAGAGTATATAGTGACTGTGGGTTGCCTGGTAGAAAGTGTTTCTGAGTGCTTGCCAAATGTGTCTAATGTAGCCCCCAGGGAGAAAGAGTTCCTAGATACTGGGCACCAGCACAAAGCAATAGAAATGGATTAGAAGGTTTAGGGTTCAGAGAGGGTCCATGAAAAGGAGAAAAGCTAAGTCTGCCAGAAAAATCTGCAGAATCCCCAGGGATTGGAGGTAGAGACTAAAGGCTGGCTCCCCTAAGTGATCTACTTCAGGGCTGGAGATGAGGCTCAGAAGTTAGTTAGAAATGAAAAGCCAGAAGGAGTATGAAGATTGCTTGCCTGATTTTTCAAACCAGCAAATGAAAAATTAATTTTCTTCCACAGAGTCTCACTGGGGATTAAAAGCTACTATTGAGAGCATATTCCATGCCCAGGAGTAGATGGCCAAGAAAATAAACTCAATAATATTTTTCATGCCTTTTATGGCATTATATTATAGATTTTTAATGTGTTTACCAGGTTTCTAATTTCATAGTGGTGATCTTGGTGGTGGCTATGGTGGTGGTGGTGGTGGTGTGTGTGTGGTGTTTATGGGATTTCTTTATGTATGAATATGTTTCTTGTGCTTTTTCTTTGGATCTTTTTTCTTCTGTTTATTTGATTTTTCCTTAATCATTTGTTTGTTTTTATATTATTTTAATTTAGGTGGCTTAATTATTTTCTGATGAAAGAAAATGAAAATCTGTGAATTGGGGTGAAAGAGAGGGAACATAGGGAAGACTTGGATGAGTTTTTTATCATGACAGAAAAGTGTAATCAGAATATATTGTGTGAAAAAAATCAATATTCAATAAAAATATATACTTTGAAAATAAATTAAAAATAAGTATTAAACAATTTCTTGTGATTAATAATTAATTATCTTTATAAAGATTTATATTGATTAAGGTAGATATGGCCACATATACAGTAAAATTCTTACTATGTCTTTGACATGACAATAAGCATATATTGAATGTTGTGCTCCAAAATAGAAGAAATATTTGAGAGTGTTACAAAATATAACCCCAGTCACTCTATGATTACATCAAAAAACCTTACATGCCTTTCCAATCTTGTTTTCAACTTATTAAGAGTATAAATAGGCCTTCAGAGCAAGAAAATAAAGGCTTGGAATGATTTTTAAAAAAAGCAAATGACCTACAACAGGAGAAGTTTTCAACTTAAGCTGTTATTTTGCCACATTTTATATCTTTATTGTAACCCACATGATTAATTATTTTTTAAGTAACTTGTTGGAGAAGGCCTCTTGTTGGATCCTGGCTGTCTGGCTAGCTTAGACCCTAAATAGTCAGACAAAAACTGTATTAATTAAATCACTGCTTGTCCCAATAGCTCTGGCTAATATAAGAATTGGTAATTCTTATATTAATTTAACCCATTTTTATTAATCTGTATATCACCACTTGGCAGTGGCTTACCAGTTAAAGTTCCCTGTGTCTGTCTCTTGAAGTTCCATGGCTTCTGTCTAACTCAGCCTTCCTCCTCCCCTGCTAAACGGCAAGCCAGTTTCTTTATTCAATAACAACAACACATAGACAGAAGGACCTCCCACACCATTTCCCATTTTTCTGTTAAAAAAAGGAAGACTTTAACTTAAACATAGTAAAATTTCATATAACACAACAGTTATCAGGCAAGAATTATAGTTACAGTATTTATATCTACTGTATCTTATATCATAGCTAAGAAAAACTATATTGTAGTGGAGACTGCTTGTTGGTTTCTGCTTGCCTGGCTAGCTTAGACCCTGCTGTAGGAAATCTACAGACAGTAGCCTTTAAGTTACCCACCCACTGTGGCATGGCCTCTTAATCTATTTATGCCAGTGTAAAGCGTGCATCCGGCCACTTTTCTGGCTATGGGATTCAGTTGCTGTTCTCCATTCCAGCAGAGGATTCTGATTTGTGAGTCTATCTAAATAAAGAATGATCTATTAGTCTCAATTCTTAGCTAGTGTGGGATTTCTTTTAAGCATCCTTCTTCATCTGGCACCCATATGGATTTGGATTCCTCACCTACTGGGTGGAAGGCCTAAAGGCCTAGCTAGTCCAGAAAGTTTTCCAATCCTGCCTGCTTGGCATGGTTTTACCTAACCATTTTTGTTTGTTTGTTTGTTGTTGTTGAACTCTCCATCACAGAAGAGCTTACTTTGTGAGTCAACTTGGAAATTTCCCAAGTGCATGCATGACTGCCGCATTCCCTGATGTGGTTCCTTTCCAAGTGACAACCTGTGCAGCTTCCCGATTGTGCTCCCTGCCCATGAATTCTGGGTTTCTTGCTCCATGTATGGAATTAGATAAATTGCTTTTAATTATTCAAGCAAAACATATTTATCAGTATTTAACCAGTATTGAGGAAGGAAACTAAACCAGTTCAGCACCATTCCAGTTGCCACCAGTTTCATTGTTGCTAGTCACAACCCTGAAGTCATAACATCTGCTGGGCAATAAAGGTTATTGGACCTAAAACTATTTACTGGATCTCATAACAGGAATTAATAAATCAATATGGGTGACTACATAATATTGAAACTTTTTGTAACATTTGCTAATACTATGGATTGTATTCTGTGAGGCTTATATGTTTGTGGTGATTTTTCTATTTATTGGATATCTGGACTCAGTTTTTTTATCCATCTTATATCATTAGAAAGAATGTGGCACTTTTAGGAATGATAGTCTTTACAGACTAATAATGAACAGCTAGTTGACAGAATTAATACTATTGAAAATCAAAAGTTACCTGAAAAAAATAATACTATTAAAAGGGTAATATTAATTTGACAGACAAAATTGAATCCATATCTAAGGGTATCTGAAAGAATTTATATTGCTGAATTTGTTTTTTTTTTAATTTTTATTGTTTTATAAATAATACCATTCACAATTTCCACTTCCTTCTCTCCCCCTATTTCCTTCCTGCTCCACCCTCCCCCTCCCCTTCCAGTCCTAAGGGAGGGCAGGGAATCCTGCCCTGTGGGAAATCCAAGGCCCTCTGCCCTCCAAGAAGGCTTCCGAAGGTGTGCATCCAAACAGGCTAGAATCCCAAAAAGCCAGTACATGCAGTAGAAACAAATCCCAGTGCCATTATCATTGGCTTCTCAGTCAGGCCCCATTCTCAGCCACATTCAGATAGTCTTGTTTGATCACATGCTCATTAAGTCCCAGTCCAGCTGGCTTTGGTGAGCTCCCATTATATCAGGCACACTGTCTCAGTGGGTGGACCAACCCCTCACAGTCCTGACTTCCTTGCTCATCTTCTCCCTCCTTCTGCTCTTCAACTGGACCTTGGGAGCTCAGTCCAGTACTCCAATGTTGGTCTCTGTCTCTATCTCCATATTTTTGAATTTGATAATCAAAATTTATTTAAAAGTTGTGATAGGTTAGCAGATATAGTATCTATCAAGGATGGCAATCTACACGCTATCCAAGTAATGTCCAAAGATAAGGTGTTATCTTTAACGGAGAAACTTCAGACCTTGGAATCACATGTGCAGAATGTGGGCCAGAGGCTGGGTGCCTCAATAAAATAATTAGAAATATTTACAGGCCAGGAGATTCAGGATTTACAAAAGACAATAGTAAAAAAATTTGAAATAATTGAGGAAATTATGGGAGCTGATTAAGAGGGAAAGACAGATTAAACATCATCAGAATCCATCAGAGATGACTTACTTGGAGTTTTAGACTACTCTGTAATCTACTCTGATGAAACATCAACATATTTTTTCCTTTTTATTTATTTATTTATTTACTTATTAAAGATTTCTGCCTCTTCCCTACCACCGCCTCCTATTCCCCCCTCCCCCAATCAAGTCCCCCTTCCTCATCAGCCTGAAGAGCAGTCAGGGTTCCCTGCCCTGTGGGAAGTCCAAGGACCTCCCACCTCCTTCCAGGTCTAGTAAGGTGAGCATCCAAATTGCCTAGGCTCCCACAAAGCCAGTATGTGCAGTAGGATCAAAACCCAGTGCCATTGTTCTTGACTTCTCAGCATCCTCATTGTCTGCTATGTTCAGCGAGTCTGGTTTTATCCCATGCTTTTTCAGACCCAGGCCAGCTGGCCTTGGGTGAGTTCCTGATAGATTATTCCCATTGTCTCAGTATGTGGGTGCACCCCTCGAGGTCCTGAGTTCCTTGCTCGTGCTCTCTCTCCTTCTGCTCCTGATTTGGACCTTGGGATTTCAACCCACCCCTGGATCCAGCAATACCACTCTTGGGAATATACCCAAGAGATGCCCTATCATACCACAAAAGTATATGCTCATAGAAGCATTGCTTGTAATAGTCAAAACCTGGAAACAACCTAGATGCCCTTCAATGGAAGAATGGATGAAGAAAGTATGGAATATATACATATTAGAATACTACTCAGCAGTAAAAACAATAACTTCTTGAATTTTGCATGCAAATGGATAGAAATAGAAAACACTATCCTGACTGAGGTAAGCCAGACCCAAAAAGAGGAACATGGAATGTACTCACTCATAATTGGTTTCTAGGCATAAATAAAGAACATTAAGCCTATAATTCGTGATCCTAGAGAAGCTAAATAAGAAGGTGAACCCAAAGAAAAACATATAGTCATCCTCCTGGATATTAACCTTCATCAGGCAATGAAAGGAGACAGAGACAATGACCCACATTGGAGCAATGGACTGAAACATCAACTTCTAAAGAAGCAAAAAGATCCAAAGAAGGTAATGGATACTGTAGGAATGAATAATCTAAAAGAAATTAGGTAAACTGTTGCAGTTTATGGCTTGTATTCTGCATTTGTTAGGGAGATGGTAAAGATATGGGCTTCTAACATCAAAGCAACACCAAATGAGTGGCATCACTTAGTTTCAGCAGCCCTGGATGATTGACCCCAGTGGATATTTAGATGTTATTTCAAGGAAGAGGATAAAATTCTAGAACAACAGAGAAAAGCAAAAGAATGTGAGACTTCCAAAGATCAAATTCTTGGTAAGGGCACTTATGCTGATCCACAGGTTCAAGCTCTTTACGATGAACAATTCTTGTCCCTATGCTAAAAAGCAGCCTTAAATGCTTGGGATAGGATTCAAGAATAGGAAAATGAATTGAATTATATACCAAAGTTAAACAGGGTCAGACAGAATACTTTAGTGAATTTTTACAAAGACTACCTAAGGCTCTACAAATAGGAGTAACAGAACCAGATGCTAGACAAGTAATTTTTGGATCTCTGGTTTTTGAAAATGCCAACTTAGAATGCAAAAAATAAAATAAAAAAAAAATACTTGGGCCTTTAAAGGTTAGATCAGCACCTATGGATGAATGAAACTTGCATATAATGAACATTGAGACATTTGATTATAATACTGAATTTTGGGTAGCAGAAGCAATTTCTTTTTAATTTTTATTGCATTATAAATAATACCATTTCAAGTTTCTACTTCCTACCCTCCTCCCATTTCCCTCCTGCTACCCCATTGACCCTCCACCCTTCCCATCCAGTCCTAAAAGAGGGCAAGGTACCCTGCCCTGTGGGAAGTCCAAGGCCCTGCCCCCTCCAACCAGGCTTATGAAAGTGTGAATCCAAATAGACTTGGATTCCAAAAAGCTAGTACATGTAGTAGAGACAAATCCCATTGCCATTATCATTGACTTCTCAGACTGTCCCTATTGTCAGCCCAATTCAGAGAGTCCAGTTTGATCACATGCTCATTCAGTTCCAGTCCAGCTGGCTTTGGTGTGCTCCCGTTATATCAGGCATACTGTCTCAGTGGGTGGACCAACCCCTTGCTGTCCTGACTTCCTTGCTCATCTTCTCCCTCCTTCTGCCCTTCAACTCAACCTTCAAAGCTCAGTCCAGTGCTCCGATGTGGGTCTCTATCTCTATCTCCATCTGACTACAAGACAAGACCAGTTCAGGCACCCTTTCCTCTACTTCCCAAGGACCTAGCTGGGGACATCCCTGTGGACACCTGGGAACCCCTCTAGAGTCAAACCTCTTGCCAACCCTAAAGTGGCTCCCTTAATTAAGATATCTTCTTCTCTGCTCCCATATTTGCCCTTCTTCCAACTCAACCATCCCACTCCCCCAAGCTCTCCCCAATTCTCCCCTCTCCCTTCCCTTTTCCCCTCCCCCATCCTCCCAACATTTGCCTGGAGATCTTGTCTGCTTCCCATTTTCAGGAGGATCTCTGTATATTTTTCTTTGGGTTCACCTTATTATTTAGCTTCTCTAGGATTGTGCACTATGGGCTCAATGTCATTTGTTCATGGCTAGAATCCACTAATGAGTGAGTACATACCATATTCATATTTTTGGGGTCTGGGATATCTCACTCGGGATAGTGTTTTCTATTTCCATTCATTTGTATGATGTCATTATTTTTTTACCGCTGAGTAGTACTCTAATGTGTAGATGTACCACATTTTCTTTATCTATTCTTCCATTGAGGGGCATCTAGGTTGTTTCCAGGTTCTGGCTATTACAAATAATGTTGCTATGAACATAGTTGAACAACAAGGAGACATCAAAATGCCAACTATTTTAATTGTGGTAGAATAAAACATCTGAGAAGGTGTGGTAGACAAGGAATTCCTAAGATAAATGTCCCCTCTGAGAATGAAAAGAATAGGAGAACTCAACCTTCATGTATATATAGAAGGTGTTGCAAAAGTCGATATTAGACCAATAACTGCAGATCAAAAAAAAAGACAGACAAGGCAACCTGATACCATTGGGAAACTCCTTGGGAGGCTTCTTGCAGGACCCCAAGTCAAAAGTGGTCCTGCCATTCTCAGTCACTGTGGAGGATCTGTCCTACCATAAAAATTAAAAAATCCAGAGCCTTCTGTAAAATAGCATACTGTTATGGATGATGGAATAAACAGGGAGGATAAATCAAAAATTCCAATAGGAAATGGGAAACATATATTCTGGCAAACTTCTATAAACAATCAAAGACCAAAGTTAAGAGTTTTGGGCTTGAAAAACATGGTTGCAGACATGAGTATCATTACTCCAAAATCTTGGCATCTAAATTGGCCACTTCAAGAGGCAGGTGATCAATTACTAGAAATTGGAACCATATCTCAAATTAAACAAAGCATGAGATAGGTTGAATGCATAGGGACAGAAAGACAGAGAGGAAAGCTGAGGCCATATATGGCTAACATATTGCAGTGAATTTATGTGGTCCTGACCTGCTGCTGAAATGGAATACCCATATTAGCATTCCTGAAGTCCCAGAAACTCATAGTTTTTGGAAGGATATTATAAGGTACTATACACAAAGGTCACTAGCCATACAGGCTGTACAAGAACACAAAGCAACTAGCAAACCTTTAGAGGTACCAACAGCCCTATCTTTAAAATGCTTAACTGAGAAACCAATATGGGTTAAACAGCGGCCATTAACATAAAACAAACTGCAGGCTTTAGAAGAGCTGGTAGAGGAGCAATTGGATACTCACCATAGTGAAGAATCAACCAACCCATGGAATTCTCCTGTATTTGTTGTTAAAAAGAAATCTGGTAAATGTAGAATGGTGACAGATCTAAGATCTGTCAATGAAACAATTTAACCTATGGGTTCTCTACAATCTGGAATTTCTCTGCCTTCTCTATTACCAAAGGATAACTTTTCTCATAGTTATTGTTTTGAAAGATTGCTTCTTCATGATACCTTTACAAAAAATGGATAGAGAAAAATTTGCCTTCAAGGTGCCTACTTATAATAATTCTCACTCTACTAGGAGATACCAGGTAATGCTCAATAGCCCCACCATATGCTAATACTTTGTAAGTCAGCCATTTGATATGATATGTAAAAAATTTCCTAAATCTATTATTTGCCATTACATGGATAGCATTTTGATATTTGATTTAAACATAGATATTTTAGAAAGCATGATTGAAGAAGAAAAGAAAGTTTTATCAAAATGGGGATTACAGACTGCTTTTGAAAAAATCCAGAAAGGAGATTATATAAATTACCTAGTTTATAGAATAGGTTTACAGAAATTTAAAACACAAAAGGTACAAATTAGGAGAGACTGGTTGCAGACACTTAGTCGGTAGAGCATGAGACTCTTAATCTCAGGGTCGTGGGTTTGTGCCCCACGTTGGGCGCCACTCTGTTGTAATACGAGCGGCAGGGCTGCGTCCCCAGTACCCAGCCGCCCACATGGCTAGCTTATGCCCCGAAATAATTACACAGAAACTGTATTCTTTTAGACACTGCCTGGCCCATTAGTTCCGGCCTCTTATTGGCTAGCTCTTACGTATTGATCTAACCCATTTCTAATATTCTGTGTAGTACCACGAGCTGGCTTACCAGGGAGAATCTTAACCTGCGTCTGTCTGGAGTGGGAGAATCATGGTGACTCCTGACTCAGCTTTTTTTTCTCAGCATTCTGTCTGTTTACTCCACCCACCTAAGGGCTAGCCTATAAATGGGCCAAGACAGTTTTCTTTATTAGTTAACCAATAAAAGCAACAGATAAGATACAAAACCCACCTCCATCACCTCCCCGCCACCACCTCCCATTTCCCTCCCCCTCCCCCAATCAAGTCCCCCTCCCTCGTCTGCCCTAAGAGCAATCAGGGTTCCCTGCCCTGTGGGAAGTCCAAAGACCATCCACCTCCATCCCGGTCTATTAAGAGGAGTATCCAAACTGCCTAGGCTCCCACAAAGCCAGTACATGCTGTAGGACCAAAAACCCATTGCCGTTGTTCTTGAGTTCTCAGTAGTCCTCATTGTCTGCTATGTTCAGCGAGTTTGGTTTTATCCCATGCTTTTTCTGACCCAGGCCAGCTGGCCTTGGTGAGTTCCCGATAGAACATCCCCATTGTCTCAGTGTGTGGGTGCCCCCCTCGTGGTCCTGAGTTCCTTGCTCGTGCTCTCTCTCTTTCTGCTCCTGATTTGGACCTTGAGATTTCAGTCCAGTGCTCCAATGTGGGTCTTTGTATCTGTCTCCTTTCATCGCCTGATAAAGGTTATTGTTCAGGAGGATGTCTATATGTTTTTCTTTGGGTTCACCTTATTATTGGGCATCTCCAGTCTAAAACAGACTGTTGGATAACACCTGATTTAATAATTCATTTAAACAAAATTTTAGATGGTGATAAAAACTTGAATTGTTCCAGAGAATTAACAGTTGAAGCAGAAAAGGAATTGACAGTTGTTGGGGAGAAATTACAGGAGGCACATGTGGATAGGGTGAATTCAAATTTTAACTGCATTCTAGTTATATTGCCTTCCAGAATTTCTCCCATAGGAATTTTAATGCAGATGGATGATATTATCTTAGAATAGATTATTTTACCACATAAACCTAGTAACAAATTAAAAGCTTATGTGGAAAAAGTCTCTGAATTAATTGTAAAAGGTAAATTGAGACTTCATCAATTAGCTGATATAGACCCAGCAGAGATTATTGTGCCTTTTACTACTGATGAAATAAAAAAAGTTATGGGAAGACAATGATCCATGGGAAAGAGCTTGCACTAATTTTTTGGGGAGAAATTAATAGCAATTATCCTAAAAGCAATAAATTTAACCTTATAATGAGAATTTCTTGGATTCTTCCCCAAATTGTATGTGATCCTACAATAACTGGAGCCTGTACATCATCTATACTGATGCAAAGAAATCAGGGAAGGCAGGTTACAAATCAGAAGAATTAAGTAAGGTGGAACAAAAGGCAGAATTATATGATATTCTCATGGTGCTAAGGGATTTTAAAGAACCTCTTAATATAGTTATTGATTCACAATATGCAGGAAGAGTTGTTTTGCATATTGAAACCACTAAATTTATACTAGATAAAACAGAACAGACTTCATTATTTATACAGGTTCAAGATATAATCAGGAATAGGCTTTGTGCCATATACATAGCACACATCTGATTCCATATAGGTCTGCCAGGGCCTCTAGCACAAGGTAATGCATAAATTGGTTAATACTCATTGGAAGCATGTTGAAGGCCTCAGAATTTCATAAGAAACATCATACCAATAGCAAATATTTAAAGAAGGGGTTTTCTATTACATAGCAACAAGCTAAGGAGATTATAAAAAGATGTCCTACTTGCTCTTTTTATAACCAAATCTCTCTACCTGCAGGGAGTAACCCAAAGGGTACTCAAAGGAATTATGTCTGGAAAATTGATGTGTTCCACTTTACAGAATTTGAAAAATTAAAATATGTACACCATACCATTGATACTTATGTTTTCAGTGAGCAACTGCTTTAAGTTCAGAAAAGGCTGATTCAATAATGACACATTTATTAGAAGTTATGATCATTATGGGTATACCTGCACAACTAAGGACAGAAAATGGTTCAGCGTATGTCTCTAAAAAATGAAACAGTTTTTGCTTATTATATTATAAAACATATTACAGGTATACCACACAATTCTACAGGTCAGTCAGTTGTAGAAAGATCAAATTAAGCTACAAAGAATATGTTAAATAAACAGAAAGAGATGGAAGATATCTCCAGCAAAAATTACATAGTGCTTTATAAACCTTGAATTTTCTTAATGCTAACAAGAAAGGGACATCAGCAGCAGAGAGATATTGAATAATAGAAAAGTTTTCTGAATTAAATTAGCTGATGTATTTCAAGGATGTATTGACCTGACATTGGAATCCAGGAGGTGTGCTATGTTGAGGAAGGGGTTTTGCTCTTGTTTCCACAGGAAAAAAAATTAGAGATACAATTAAATTAATAAGATTCACTTTTAAAAAGAGAAATCTCTGCTATGTAGTCCTCCATTGTATAAATGCACCACATTTTCCTTATCCATTCTTCAGTTGAGGGACATTTAGTTTGTTTCCAGGTAAGAAAAAATTAATGACATCTTAAATTTTGCAGGAAAATGGATGGGGCTAGAAAACATTATTTTGGCCGGGCAGTGGTGGCACACGCCTTTAATCCCAGCACTTGGGAGGCAGAGGCAGGTGGATCTCTGTGAGTTCGAGGCCAGCCTGGTCTACAAGAGCTAGTTCCAGGACAAGCTCCAAAGCTACAGAGAAACCCTGTCTCGAAAAATTAAAAAAAAAAAAAAAAAAGAAAAGAAAACATTATTTTGAGTGAGGTAATCCAGACACAGAAAGACAATTATCACACGTACTCACTCATAGGTGTTTTTTTTTTCTTTTTTAATTAAAATTTCCACCTGCTCCCCGTTTCCCATTTCCCTCCCCTCCTCCCAAATATTGCCCCCTCCCCCCACTTCCCTCCTCCTATCCCCACTCCTCTTCTCCTCCCACCACTCCATTCCCCCTCCCTCTCGATACTGAAGAGCAGTCCAAATTCCCTGCCCTGTGGGAAGACCAAGGTCCTTCTATCTACGTCCAGAAAGGTGAGCGTCCAAACAGGCTAAGCTCCCACAAAGCCAGTTCATGTATTAGGATCGAAACTTAGTGCCATTATGACTTAAGGTCATAGGTGGATTTTAAACATAAAAAAGGAAACCAGCATACAAACCATAGTTCCAGAGAATTTAGACAACAATGAGAACACTAAGAGAGACTTACATAGATATAATGTACATGGGAAGCAGAGAAAGACAAGATCTCCTGAATAAATTGGGAGCTTGGAGACCTTGGGGGAGGGCTGAAGTAAGGAAGGGAGAGGCAGGGAGGGAAGCAGAGAAAATGTAGAGCTCAATAAAAATCAATACAAAAGAGAAATCTCTTGAGAAAGAGAAATAACAGCTCATCCACAATGCTGACAGTCATACATGTGGTAATGAAACCATACAGGGTTGAGGCAGGGTTCCATTCTTGTCTTTACATGAAAATATACATCTTCAAAAATTCAAGAGACCCTGGATGTTTGGATGCTGACAGAAGGAAAAATAACTATACAATAAGGATCATTACGAAAAAAGAATATGACTTGTAAGGACCGGTGATAAAAACATATATATATATATATGTAGAGAGAGAGAGAGAGAGAGAGAGAGAGAGAGAGAGAGAGAGAGAGAGGTGGGCTTTGAAGTTGGACAACAGCTCTGTCCTTTTATAAATCCAAGTTTGTTGTTAAAAGAAAAACTCAAGAGTTTCTGTTTCATGTCAAGAGCCATCTGAATGGAACAGAAAGAAAAAAGAATATTTACTTCCCTCATACCTATTTTTGTCTCTTGCATACTTTGTATTGAATATATGTTTGTATATGTCTCTATATATAATGTTTAAGTTTTCCACAATGAACAATAAATTTTCCTGCATTAATTTTTGAAGTTTCCAGGAAGAAGATGAGGCCCACAACAACAACTCCACCTCATTGATATTATGTCATGATGCTGATAGTGCTCCTATAAGACCTGATTTGGGTACCATCTGCTCAAGAAGCTTTCAACTTTGTTAGCTGAAATGGTGCACATTTACAATGTTCTGGTCAGAACTCCAAATAGGAACCTCAGAAAAACACTACCAAATAGTCAGAGAGTATTAGCAATTATATCAGACAGTAATCTTGGAACTTAGCCATCATTTTATTTCACAGGATCTCATAGAAAGAACATCACCCCCATGACAACTGGAAGTGATTCTAGAAGACGATGTTCCCTCTTCCAACAAAGTTTGTCCTCAGTGTTAAAGACATCATTTAGGTGCTAATTATAATTGGTATAGGGTTGGGGATTGAAGTGAAAATTTTGTAGAATCAGGGATCTCTTTGAAAAAAAAAGGGAGAAAGTGGATAGGATGATAGATTAGTATGAGCTTACTTGCACTAATAATAATAGTAAGTAATAGAGTGAATACTTGTGAGCTATTATTTATAGGCAATTTTCATTGGTATAGATTGTTGTATATTGATACAAGTTTAAATTGAATTGAATATGTTTCTATTTTCATCTGCAATATTTGTATACCTAGGCAAATTTATTTTTTCATATTGTATGCGTGCATGCATGCTTCTACCTCTGCTTAAGACATTTTTTATATTGATATAATTTTAGGATATATTTATCATATTACAATATACATTTCTACCTCTAATCAAGATACTTATACCTTGTTTATATTTTGTGGTCATTGTCCTCATTTGTTGCACATTGTTTAAATATTGTTTAATATTCTAGTATGAAGTCAATCTTTAGGTTATATAGGTATTAAGAATTGTAGGTCGTTAGTCATCCATGTTTTTCATACTTATAGTTAGTCTAATCAGGTTCTTAAGGAGATAGAGATTGTATTCTGCATAGATAGATGATCTTCAAACACTTCAAAGAGCTGTAGAATATGGCATTTAAGTAACTTAGGGTTCTGTTGAAGGGAGACACGATTGTTCTGGCAGCATGGATCTATTCCTGAGAGAATGTTGAACAATGAAAATACTCCACTCAGAGTTTGTTTCCTTCTTGGCAAAATTGGCCTTTGGGCAAGGAATTGCCCATGCCTCAACCATGCACAAGGTACTTGCTATCCATATATGGATAAGTAGGACACAAGGGAAAAGACTGTTAAATCTTCCAAGACAGGGCAAGATGATTTTGAAAATTTCCCTGCCTTTGAAAATGGTCTGTCAGTTACTTTTGGTCATAACCAAAGTTGGTTGCCCCAATGTTGCAAATGAGACTTTGGGTGCTTGCACAGGTAGCCAGTTGTCTCTATCATTTGTTGCACATTTTAGAAGTTGCTTGATTGTACTTCCTACTTACTCAAGTAATATTATTTCTCTCTTCAGATCTTTGATGGGATTGAAGACTAGATAGTTTTAGTTACATTCTCTGTCATGACTTGGCCAAGTTATTTATTATACAAGAATTAACCTCATTAGGACAGGATAATTATTGAATATATTTGTTCCTATTGGACATAATTTTGTATTAGGCTTAGAACTTTCTTATTTAAACAAAAAGGAGAGGTGTTATAGAAAATCCTACAGCCAGTAGCCTTTAAGCTACCTGCCCACTGTGGCATGGCCTCTTATATTATTTATGCCAATGTAGAGCATGTGTCCAGCCTTTTCTCCAACTACACTATTAGGGTGATATTCTCCATTCCAGCAGAGAATTCTGATTTGTGAGTCTACCCCTAAATAAATAACCATTTATTATTCTCAATTCTAGCTAGTGTGAGATTTCTTTTAAACATCCTTCTTCAAGATTCAATATAATCACACAGAAACTGTATTAGTTAAATCACTGCTTGACTCGTTATCTCAAGCTTCTTATTGGCTAACTCTTATATTAATTTAATCCATCTCTATTAATCTGTGTATCATCACATGGCTGTGGCTTACCCAGTAAAGTTCCCTGTATCTGTTTCTGGCAGCTCCATGGCTTCTCTATAACTCTGCCTTCTTTCTCCCATGATATAGGCCAAAGCCAGTTTCTTTATTCATTAACCAATAAAAGCAGCACATAGATAAAAAGACCTCCCACGGCAGTGACTGTTTCTGTAAAATGGAATTCACAGTTCACCTGTAAGGGCATTTAATAGCAAAAGAGCCTAGACAGTTTGGATGTTCACCTTCCTAGATCTGGATGGAGGGGGGAGGACCTTGGACTTTCCACAGGGCAGGGAACCCTGACTGCTCCTGGGACTGGAGAGGGAGGAGAAGAGGAGTGGGGGGAGGGGGAGAGGGGCGGGAGGAGGGGGAAGGAAATGGGAGGCGGGGAGGAGGCAGAAAATTTTTTTCAATAAAAAAAAAATAAATAAAAAAAATAAAAAAACTAAAAAAAAATTAACATATGAAGAAAAGTTTTTTAAAAAAATACAAATAAAACGTGCAACTGTTAAGGTGTCCATGTCTAGCTAGTGCCAGGGGATGAAATTCAGACACTGAAATGTCTATCTTAGATTTATTAATCATGTCACACTACCTATATGAACTGGGGAATGAATTAGAACAGAAGCCCATGCAACTGCACTTTTAAGTAAGAGGTTCACATGGCTTTGTTCTCTGGACAGTCCACTTCATGTCATTGTCTGGAATTTAATATAGTGGCCTTGAATTCTCAGAACTGACAAATTTTGCTGTTAAACTGAAAGGCTAATTACATTTAAAAATTTAAGTGATTTTTTTTCCTTTGAGATTATGACCTTAGTTTTCTACTGGTATTCTCACTAAATTTTTACCTATCTCAAAATTTAACTTGATCCCTCATTTCATTAAATTCCTGAAGTTTCAACTTCCCATGTAGGGCAAGGATAAGACAGTCATGAACAAGTGAAATCTGAACTTGAAAATAGTTTTATTTTTGTTTCAGTAGTTTTTGCATATTCTGACCATATTTCCTTGTTTAAAAATCTTTCTCCTTCCCATCTTTGGTCTTTCTCACCAGAGACCTAGACAGCTCCATTTATGATGGAGTCAGCATGCTATTCTGTTATGTTTATTCTTCTTTAACTGTTAGGGAAATTCCCAAATTCCCTCTCTCACTTTCTCTGGAGATGCTTTAGTCCTGAAGCTTCACTGTGCAGCCTGGTTGACAGTAATGGTTCCGTACCAGTAGAAAGATCTTTACACTGAGGTCTAATTGAAACAGCTGTGGGCTTTTCTTCTCTAAATATCTGTCTTTAAAGCATAGCAAAGATTTTCTAGCTGGACTTAACTGTCCATTTGGCGATTAGAAAGGAAGCAATGAGCTGATCCTCTATTCTGTTCTATGATATCGTCAGCTTGCGCATTGCACCTTTCTATCAGTTTGTAATTGGCCTGAACACTGCTTTCTTGATTGATTTTAAGATAAACAGGAAATTACCAAATTAAACAAAGGTGTAGAAAACAAAAACAAAAAACAAAACCTATAGCTCTTGCAGGGCAGCATTTAATACCAGCATTGGGTGGGGGCAGAGACAGACAGTTCTCTGTGAGTTCCAGGCTAGCCTGGTCCACAGAGAAAGTTCCAGGATGGACAAGACTATACACAGAGAAACCTCATCTCCAAAAACCAAAAATAAATAAATAAAAAAATTTATAAATGCAGTTTTTTGATCTCAGACTACATTTCGACCATTAATTCAATGATTATCAAGATATTAAAATCATTAAAGAGTCTCCCTGAACCACAATTTTCTTGTTTATAAAATGGAATTATTGGTTGCAATCTATAACAATAATATTATTGCTAAATTTGAATGAGCTGTAGTATTATCTAACATAATGTAAACTACCAATTAAAATGTATCGAGAAGAATTAGTTTGGAAATAGCTCACATTTTGTGACTGCTACTAACACTGTATACATTCTATCAGACAAAGTTTAGAGCAAAGACAAGATTATACAGTCTAAATTCTGCTTCTTGGATTATCCATTCTCTCTTCTCTTAGAAGTCATGTGAAGAGCAGGAGTACAGTTGAAGATGAATGAGGAGAAACAGACAGTTGCAGAAGAAGGAGTAAAGAGAGGGGAAGTGCTGAAGGAATATTGTTGAAAAGATAGGTACTATGGCTAAAACACTTATATTGGAGAATCTAGTAAAATAATGAACCAGGCCTTCAGGAATCTGAGGATTAAAAGAGGAAGTGATGTTGTCTGTGACTCAAAAATAATGCAATAATGATCACAGCAATGAGAGGCATACTGGGAAATCTAAATTCTGGAAGATATAGCAGCAAAGTTAATATTAAAGGATAGACTCAAAAGATGAAGGGCATCAAAGCCAGGAAGAATCAACTGAACTCATGAGATGAAACCTTGAGGCACGATGATACTATTAACTTAACTCAGGAGTCTGGTGGACCTGAAGGTTTTAGCTGAATCTATTTACATTTGAACAATTAGCAATAAAAAATATATCTCAGTATGAGCAATCTCATTTAGGAAACTGTTGCTGCCTCCATTAAAAACAGCATGAAAATGGCCATTCTCTGGCTTCTAACCCATCATTAACAGATGGTATTAACATTGAACAAACTGTGGAAGACCTGCTTACTGACTGTCTTTCTCTATCTGTATCTTGGCAATATTTATGGACACAGAGACCTGTAAACAAGCATAATTATGATGTGTTTATCTAAAATATGCAAATCAACTCTGCTAAAATATGCAGAAGAGTAGTTATGCCAAGGTAAATATCAGATCATATTGGATGTTGTATTAATGAGTCTTCTAAGGCTACAACTGACAAAGTGCAATTCTGGGTACTGCATGCCATAGCAGCAAACAGATGGCTAATGAAATCCTTTTTAAGTAAAAGAACATTAAATCTTATTCCAAAGATTGAGTTGACTGAAAAAGTCATTAGAAGAGAAACTGATCTAGGAAAAGAGACCTCCCTATTTAAGGCATGAAACAGCCAGCAAGAGAAGTTTTTTAATAGGATGTTGGAGGGAAGGAAAAGCATGGAAAATTCTTAGACAGGTAATTTCTGAAATATCCTTTCACTGTAGGTTTTCTAAATACTAGCAATGATGATACAATGAAACAGTAATGGTTTAAAATAAACAACATGGACAGAATTTTTTCATAATGTGGGAGTATATCTGAACCTCTCAGTTCAGAACTTTTTCACTTAGAGACTCCAGTTTACACATCACAACCCAAAACACACTTCCTGTGTTCCCTTGAGAGTTGACTTCATTACATATTTACTGTTTGAAAATGAGAAGATAAAGAAAAGTTCATAAAGTATTAGCAAAATAATTCAGAGAGCACATATTCCTGACACTGTTTATAGATACAATTTGAAAGAAGAATGTAGCCACTCTGGCTCATATTTATCAAAAATATTATATTTGGGGACTTCTGCACACACTCTGAACAAAGAATTCATTAATTTGGAGCACAGTGATATTACTCTGTCCACACAAGTTTGTCCCATGAAGTCTGTGTATTCTCAAGTCTCAAGACTAGGCCATCCAACACAGGGAGGTGGTGCCATTTGGTTTCCAAAGGGAATTATGTAAACACATAAAACATTATGGTGTTGTTTTCCATCAATTTTATTATACTACGATGTCTCTTTTTTTTTTTCCTAAGCATACGCCTCTTTCCATTTCCTAGGTCATGAATTCCTCTTATGGTTCTAAAGGAAAATATCAGTAAAGTTAAACAATCACATTGAATTGTAGAAGAAATTCAGAAAACTTTCTCTTTTCTGTTCAAGTCTGCAAATAACATAACATTTTAGGGCTATAAATAATGAATTTCAGTAATTGTGAGCATTTCATACTTTACACTCCTTTGGATAATTGTTAAAATTAAAGAGCTCCATAGTTGTGTACTTTTCTTACAAAATAGGATCTTTGGGATCCAAAATAGCACACATTTTTAATGTTCTGTTTTCTATATGCATTTGGGAAGCACCAATCTGCTCAAATTGCTTGTGTCTTAAGTGAGAGAGACATTGAGTTAATCACAAAATCAATATGAAAGTAACATTTGAATTCATCTCTGCTGATTTCTGGTTTGAGAGTCAGCTAAATGGCATTGCCATTTCTAACAATAGCTGATATCTTTTATTAACCTGATTATTAAAGAGATAAATTTATAGAACTTCAATTTGGCAAAAAACATAGGTTTTGGGGTCCAAAACTTCAACAGGAAGCACCTGTGTCCATTTTCCTGGGTAAAACCATTAGCTTGATGAAAACACAATTTCTGTGAGAAGACAGAGTCATCAATTTAAAACAAAGCCAGAAGAATTAGTTTCATATACATGGTGAGCAATCATTTTAATTCGGAGATAAGCCAGGATACATAGCATCTCATCTTTGTGCAGGTACTCACAAAGCACCAGGAGGAAAGACATGGAATGACAATCTAGAAGGATCAACAACACCAATAAAAATTCTGCTGACGTCCAAGCTGCACATCAGGTGTAATTTGTTAATGGTCCAGAATGCTAAGTGGTTTGGAAATTAGCTAAAAAATCCCCGTGCATGCAAAAGGTGCAAAGAATTAGTGGAGTTAATAGGTTTTATGGAAGCATTTACTAGTAGTCTGCTCTGATTGGATGCAAAGACTAACCTTGTAATTGCAGAATAATGAAGTACAATCCAGGGCAAGAATAGGAATGTCTATGAATGACAATGGCTTTATTAGCTAGGATGGATGTGATAAAGCTGTTTTACAACCATGACAAAGAAGATGATTTGGCTATAGGTGCACATATTTTCCTATTAGAATAGTCTGATGATATCAGTGGTATATAAGAGAAACATAAATGCACAGAAAGAGTCTGAATCTGAGTTACATGTATAATCAAGGCTAAATATACAATAATCAAATGAAAATATGTGTATATTCAGTTGATACACCAGAATATTTTTTTTCAATGGTTGCTATTATCTTAGAGGCAGCAACTTAGCAGTTATCTATGTAATTATCTTATTATCTGATTTGGTGAGAAAGATGACATAGATGATTTCTATAAGCCTGTGAAATTTTCAAAATATACTATATTATGTTGTATAATATATAATATAATTAACATATACTTAATATATATTAAATCTAAATTTGTCCTTAAATGTTGAAAGAATACAATACAAATTATTTTCTTTATAGAAGAATATAATCTTCCTTTTCAGGCTCAATATTTCTCACTACAGATATTTTGGAGTACATTATGGCTTGTACAATTAGATTGCAAAACGTTGATACCTAGATCAGCCATATATAACTCTCAGAAGCAGCAGCAGTGTTGAGAGACACAGAAATTCAACTTCTCTTAATATGGTTTTGTGGGGAGGTATAATTTGACCTAAACTTCTAGGTTATAATCTGTCATCAATGGAAAGAAAGCAAAGCCAGAAATTTAAACAGCACTATGGAGGAATTCTTTTTCCTGCATTATATCTGGTTAGCTTTTGTTCATGGTAAAAATTGCTTTTTTATACAGCTCAGGACCCTCCGCCAAGAGAATAGTGCTGCCTAAACTATTATAAGATGTCCTTTATTAATTAGCAAACAAGGCAGTCTTTCACAGACATGCCTAAAAGCCAATCTGATAAGAAAAGGTTTCCAGTTGAAATTAAAATTTTATCTGGTCATTCTAGGTTTTGGTTAGATGATAGTTAATGCTAACTGTTCATTGTCAACTTGAATTTAAAGCATATCATTGTAAGCCATAACTTTTAAGTAATTTGTCCCCAAGATCTAATATTAATTTATAATATAAAACACAATCCAACTTTCAGATGTCCTATTGCCTTTAAAGTTTCTCCTTTTAATACACTTATTGGTACAACAGAACTGAGAAACTCTCTTAGTTTGCTCAGATAGAGTGCTTTCGCTTGCTTGCTTGCTCTAATGCTATGCTGGATCATAGAAATAATTTGTAATAGTTTGAGACAGATTTTTTTTTTGATACAGGGTTTCTCTGTAGCTTTGGAGCCAGTCCTAGAACTAGCTCTTGTAGACCAGGCTGGCCTCGAACTCACAGAGATCTGCCTGCCTCTGCCTCCCGAGTGCTGGTATTAAAGGCGTGCGCCGCCACCACCCGGCATAAGACAGATATTGTGACTTTAGTAAAAAATAAAATCTCCCATGCAAAAGAGTTAATTAATAAGTAATTAGACACCTAGAATAAATCCAACTGTGTGTCTTTGGTCAAACCAAATTTATGTATATATGTCGCTAAACCAGGGAGAACAAGTACCACTAAGCCTTCTTTAGGTCATAGCTTCTATTTTCTCCATTTCCAACTTGTTCATTATGATATAATACAAATAACCATATGCTTAGGAAACTTCCTTCCTCTACCTTAGTGTCAGAATACAGCCAGTCTTAATCATATGAATCACACCTATTATGTAGGCTGTTATAATATACCAAAGTATAGCTTGTTTTCTCTCAGAACTTCAATAATTCTTCCTGGTTGTATAGAGCCCAAGCACTTAGATTGGTAAAATTGTAAATAGTAAATAAATAAATAGAAACTAGGTAGGTGATATAATCCAAAAATGCTTAAAGTGGTGAAAGTGAATTAATTTAGCTGAGTTTTAGTGGCACTCAGGAAACAGAGGCAGGCAGATCTCCGTGAATTTGAGACCAGTCTAACCTTCTGAGTTAATTTCAGGACACTCAGAGCTACAACAAAGAAATCCTGTTTCAAAAGTTAAAATAAAATTCATTATTTTAGGAATTTGGTCTATACATGTGATCCCATAGAACATGGAAGAGTGAGAGATGTAAGAAATTTGAATGAATATAGTCAAGTGTCATTTTTTGTTAAGTGAAATTCTTTGGATACTCTTTTATATTGCTTTATATTGTTTGTGGCTATTATGAAGAGTGTTATTTCCTTGATTTCTTTCTCAGTCTGGTTGTCATTTGTAGATAGGTGGGTTGCTGTGTGTGTTATTATATCCAGTCACATCACAAAAGGGAACTATCAGTTGCAGGAGTTTCCTGGTAGAATTTTTGACATCTCTTGTGTATACTATCATGCCATCCACAAATAACTATACTTTGACTTCTTCCTTTCCAATTTGTATTCCCTAGATCTCCTTCAGTTCTCCTACTGCTGAATGCAAACCCCATCAAAATTCCAATATCGTTGTTTACAGAACTTGAGGGACAATGTGTGGATTATTAGATCAAGATGTTTTACGCTCATTCATGCTATCAAATATTTGTTTAATGATAATGCAAAGATGTGTTACATTTAACTCTGTGAACCTGTGTTATTTTGCCTGTCTAAAATACCTGATTGGTCTAATAAAGAGCTGAATTGTCAATAACCAGTCAGGAGAAGGAAATAGGTGGGGCTGCCAGGCAGAGAGAATAAATAGAAGAGGGAAGTGGGTGAGCTAAAGAGGGAGTAGCAGAGAAGGATGCCAGGGCCCAGCCACTTGGCCACCAAGCCAGCAATGAAGTAAGAAGTAAAGAAAAACATATAAAATAGAAAAAGATAAAATCCCAGAAGCAAAAGGTAAATGATTCCATAATTTAAGTTAGAAAAAGTGACAAGAAACAAGTCGAGCTAAGACTGGACATTCATAAGTCTCCATGTATTTATATGGGAACTAGGTGGATGGCCCCAAAAGAATAAAAAGTAAAAAAGAAAAGCCAGCACTTGGGAGGCAGAGGCAGGCCGATCTCTGTGAGTTCGAGACCAGCTTGGTCTACAAGAGCTAGTTCCAGGACAGGCTCCAAACCACAGAGAAACCCTGTCTCGAAAAACCAAAAAAAAAAAAAAAAAAAGAAAGAAAAACAAACTACAGAACAATAAATACTCAATTTTATAAGGAAAAACTAAAAACCCAGTATATCTAAAACAATCTAGAAAAACAAAAGAATTTCCAGAGCTATCACTACCCCTGCTTTCAAGTATGCACAGAGTTGTAGTAATAAAACCCACATGGCATTTGGCATAGAAACAGACATATTGATCAATGGAAACAATCAAAGGTCCTGACATGATTCCACACATCAACAGACACCTGATTTTTGATAAAGAAGGTAGATATACACACTGGAAAAAAACAGTCCAGTTGGCATTGGTGAGCTCCCTTTAGCTCAAGCAAACTGTCTCAGTGGATGACCCCCTTGTAAGGACTTACTCTTATTTTTAGTTATATGTATGCATTTCTGTGAGTTTATGAAGGTGAGAAGACAATGTTTGAACAATTGAAGCTTGAGTTAAAAGTGGTTGTGAGTCATATGACCTGTATGGTGTGAATAGAAATAGCAAGAGTCTTTTGGATTAAGCTATTACTTTGGCCCCTCAACTAAAAAAAAAAGTTTTGAATAAAATTATCTTTTCTCAATAACATGGGGTTAAGTACTTGACTCGCTTATGAAGAAAATATATTGATAGATGTGAAAACCCAAGACTATTATGACTCTGAAGACAGGTTTTTGTCTGGTATCTGATTTTAGAATGAAGCCTCATCTTCTTTTTTGTAGTTTATTCTATTGTCCTAGACAAGTGAAACTTGAGTCCTATGAAATCTGCTTCTCATTCTATTGTCCTCCCTAAACATTGGTTTGATTTGCTAAGTCCTAATCAGTTAATAATTCTGTTTTGCCCATTTCTGCCTTCTAGGGCACTTCTGCTTATAAAGTCCCCACCCTTATTTGCAGAAATCTCATTTTATAATCGACATCAGTTAAGGTATTCTTACACACACACACACACACACACACACACACACACACCACAATCTCCATGAAATGTGTTTTCCCTTCAATTTATTAGGACTCATTCAGAGTTGAGTTTCAGCACTTTTTTCTTGAATTTTTAAGAAGTGAATTTTTAAGAACTAACTGATAATTATGATATTTTAAGGTTTTTTGAACATATTTTTCTCCTGAAAACAATGTTGAGGACAGTGACCAAAATCCATTTTGGTTGACTTTAGTACAATCTGAGCACTTTCAGATCTGAAGACTTCTATTGGTTGTTAGTATTGCTGAAAGGACAGGGGGAAGATTCTGTAAGTAAAAATACCTTCTAGAAGAAAGGGCCCTACAATTTCTGACCTGCATAATAGCTTTTTAGTTTTCTTCCCACTGACTTGAGGGTTGGAGAGAGGGGGAAATACTTTCAAGAACTGCCAGAAATATATAAAGTTTTCATTAAAAATATATTTATGTCATTTTAAGTAATGCCCCAGCAACAGTAATGAGACATTTATGGGTGTGCAAAGAAAGGAAATAAAAGCACAATATATGAACATTGCATTCCATTTACCAGAAGCTCATCATTCCTCTAACAGAATTATAAAGTATTTCAGGCGTGTGTGTTATCACCGCATCAGGACAAAGGACTCACTGTTTCCATTTCCTGTCTTTCTCTACAGAGCTATGATGCACTATATCCCATCTGCCAACTGTTTTGAAGTAAGATTCTCAGTTAGATATGGAGAAATTGTTTGATATCAGCCTCTGGCCTCCAAACTCACATGGATTTATGTGTGTACACATTCCTCCCCACACAAACACACACATGTGAACATGTACACTTACACACACACACAAATAAATACACTCACTAATAGGTTCCTTAATATTTAAAAGATATGTTTCATATGATGAAAGAACGATCGCTTGTTTGAACTTATTTTATGATATATGTATTTTTCTATACATCTTCTCTGGAAGAAATTTGAGTAGATTTCAGTAAAGATTCCCGTCATTCCAATTATGAACATTAGGAAGACTAAAGTGATCAATATCTATTGAGTATTGTTTAATACATTTTCACTGTGTTTAATTCATAGTGGAATTTCAAACTTAATGCCTGCTAGAGGACACATATCTATATAGAGAAACCCTTTGTCAGACAAAAGAAATTGTTTTGAATAACAGTTATTAAAATACCAAAGGGCATTTTGTTATTGTTTATCACTTAAGCATGGGGACATGGTTGCTGCCAAATAAGTCATAATTCCATTCAAATAAGTCCTTTAAAATAATTTTCCTAGAATTGGAAAACAGTCTGTTTAATTAACTATTGCTTACCCTGCTAAAGTTCAAAGTGACACTCTAAATTACGAGATGGATGTTATTTGAGAGTTAAATGTCTTAGCTGAGATAATACAATACATGCCCCTCCCCTGTAGTCTTGGTAAGAATAAGAAATCCAAGCTAGCCTAATCTTGTTAGTTCTGTTGAACATCTGCAGCTTTTGACAATGGAATTAGAGTGAGCCTTTTCTCCCTATAATACCCTCAGCAAGCAGTCAAGTTCTCACTTCAAAAGGGGTGAATGCAAATAGATGGAAATAGAAAACACTATCCTGAGTGACATAAGTCAGACCCAAAAAGAGGAACATGGGATGTACTCACTCATAATTGGTTTCTAGCCATAAATAAAGGACATTGAGCCTATAATTCGTGATCCTAGATAAGCCAAATAAGAAGGTAAACCCAAAGAAAAACATATAGTCATCCTCCTGGATATTAACCTTCATCAGGCGATGAAAGGAGACAGAGACAGAGACCCACATCGGACGACCGGTCTGAAATCCCAAGGTCCAAATCAGGAGCAGGAGAGAGAGCAAGAGCAAGGAACTCAGGACCGCGAGGGGTGCACCCACACACTGAGACAATGGGGATGATCTATCGGGAATTCACCAAGGCCAGCTGGACTGGGTCTGAAAAAGCATGGGATAAAACCGGACTTGCAGAACATAACAATGAGGACTGCTGAGAAGTCAAGAACTGTGGCACTGGGTTTTGATCCTACTGCATATACTGGCTTTGTGGGAGCCTAGGCAGTTTGGATGCTCACCTTACTAGACCTGGAAGGAGGTGGGAGATCCTTGGACTTCCCACAGGGCAGGGAACCCTGACTGCTCTTTGGGCTGCTGAGGGAGGGGGACTTGGTTGGGGGAGGGGGAGGGAAATGGGAGGTGGTGGCGGGGAGGAGGCAGAAATCTTTATTAAATAAATAAATAAATAAATAAATAAATAAATAAATAAATAAGGGTGTGAGTATTTGCATTTTAAGTGTAAAAGTGAGGTTGGTGAAAAAAAACTTTCTTATGGCCCAGAAAAAATGGCAGTGTTTGCTTAGCTTCAGGTGAACCTGAGTCTGGAGTTCAACTGGTAACTACTACATTGTTTTTAATTATAAATAAGGAAAGACTTACAATTATGATTATGGAACTACAAGGTGTAAAACTCTACAAAAAAAAGACAATAATAATTCTTCTTGTGGACCAAAAAAATGTAATTATTACAATTAATTTAAAGAACAGAATAATGAGGACTGTACATGGGGAAAATGAACAGCAGATCTACCTTCAGAAGACAGATGCCTGATAACTTACATTTTCAAAATAGAAGCTATATATGATGAGTTACTTACATTTTCCTTTCTGAAAAGTCCATCAACGCTCAGATCCTTTTATTTTCACTGCCATAATTATAGCTCCTACCCTATGACTGTACTCCTGAAACACTTCTAGTATTATTTGAATGCATCAGGTTAGACCAAGTCCAAACAGGAAGAACTATTTTTATATAAAAATTAGTCATTTTCAAAAAAGAAAACTTTATTTAAGTTATTTCAGGTCTACATATTCTGAATAATAACTTATTATCATATTTTATTTTATATTTTCATGATAGCCATTAAAGTAATTTTGGTTTGTAAAGTAAAATCACATGGGTAATTGTCATAAAATACTTATTAGTCAGTTTCTCTAAATCCTACTGTTCTATAATATCTGATTTATACTTGATTGACTTTCCTTTATGGTTGCCCCTCCCTGGTAGTTCATTCTGTTTCATTTATTCTATTTATTGTCATTAATAAAGTTTTAATTTTCTTAATTGAACTTTGGATGGTAGGAGGAGGAGATCACATATTTCTTCCTACTCTCACAGAAATGACTTTTCTTACTCATGTAGACACATTATCTCATTAAGTGTACATTAACCTGAATCGGTTTGCCTTTTAAATTTATTTAATAATTCATTTAATTTTAATATGCAAATATTTGATTTTGGCTTGAGTTTACACATAGGTATACTTCTGCCTACATTGGTATTTAAATTTCCCACTTTAGTTTCTTCCTTCTGCCCCCTTCCCTCTTTGGGCACATAACACCACCCAGGTCAGCCTGTCTGGGCACTGGGGGCAATTCCTCAAGGCAAACAGGCGGGTGGCAGTTCCTTTGTTTCACTGGCCTGCCTGCTCCAAGCAAGGTAGGCGCTTTGTTTATGAACTACCCAACCAGAACGGAGATCTGATCTCGGGACCAGGAGAGCCATAATTGGAGTGAGTTTGTGACCCATGGCAGCAGCCTGGGACAGGGAACTCAGAAGTTTCTCATCCCCCCCGCATCCTTCCTGGGCTCCCTGCAGGGACTCTACTCCCCACATATTGCCCCTCTCTTTCTATCTCACCCAGCTTACATCCAGAACCCTCCTCCCTTCTGCCCCCTTCCCTTTTTGGGCACATAACACCACCCAGCCCAGCCAGTCTGGGCGCTGGGGGCGAATCCTCAGGGCAAGCAGGCGGGCAGGAGTTCCTTTGTTACTCTGGCCTGCCTGCACCAGTAAGGTAGGTGCTTTGTTTATGAACTACACAACCAGCACGTAGAGCTAATCTTGGCACCAGGAGAGCCATCAATGGGCACAGAGATCTGATATTGGCATCAGGAGAGACCACTGGAGCACCAGGAGAACCATCACCGGGGAGTGCCATCACTGGGAAGGTACATCAGTAGGCAAGGAGACCTGATCCTTTAAAAGAAGATCCATAGGAGAGCATTCAGAGGAGGAGATGGACAGGCGCCAATGCAAGGATTCACCCAACAATCTGAAAAATAATATGAAACCACCAGAACCCAGTAACCTCACAACAGGAGGACATGAACACCTTAATCATGAAGAAGTAGAAAAAATTGACTTTATGAAAGTGATTGACGCCCTTAAACAGCATGTAAAAAATGCCCTTATAGAAATGAATGAGAAGTATAACAGAAAGTTTGAAGAATTGGGTAAATCAGTGAATGATACCCTAGGAAACCAAGGAAAAACAATCAAACAGATAATGGAAACAGTTCAAGACTTGAAAACTGAAATGGAGGCAAAGAAGAAAACACAAACAGAAGGCCGGCTGGACATGGAAAATCTAGGTAAATGAATAGAGACTACAGAAACAAGCATAACCAACAGAATACAAGAGATAGAAGAAAGAATCTCAGATTCTGAAAATACCATAGAGAAAATAAACACGCTGATCAAAGAAAACAACAAGGCGAACAAACTCGCATCACAAAACATTCAGGAAATATGGGACACAATAAAAAGACCAAACCTAAACATAATAGGAGTAGAAGAAGGAGAAGAAGCACAACTCAACGGTCCAGAAAATATATTTAATAAAATTATAGAAGAAAACTTTCCCAACCTAAAGAAAGATATACCTATGAAGGTTCAAGAAGCATACAGAACACCGAATAGGCTGGATCAAAAAAAAAAAAACAAAAACAAAAACAAAAACAAAAAACATCCCCTCACCATATAATAATCAAAAAACAAAGCATACAGAATAAAGAAAGAATATTAAGAGCTGCAAAGGAAAAAGACCAAGTTACTTATAAAGGTAAACCTATCAGACATACACCTGACTTCTCTATGGAAACCATGAAAGCCAGAAGGTCCTGGATAGATGTACTGCAGAAACTAAGAGACTGTGGATGCAAACCCAGACTACTATACCCAGCCAAGCTTTCATTCACTATAAATGGAGAAAACAAAATATTCCAGGATAAGAACAAATTTAAACAATACGCAGCCACAAATCCAGCCTTACAGAAAGTAATAGAAGGAAAATCACTAACCATGGAGTGCAACAATGACCACGGTAACTCAGACATCTAGAGACCCTTCACCAGGGCAACTCAAAGAATGGAAACACACAAAATCTACTACTAAAAAAGTAACCGGAGTTAACAATTACTGGTCATTAATATCACTTAATGTCAATGGACTCAACTCACCTATAAAAAGGCACAGACTAAGAGATTGGATACAAAAACAGGATCCAACATTCTGCTGTTTACAAGACACACCTCAACCACAAAGACAGGCACCTACTCAGAGTAAAGGGTTGGGATAAGGCTTATCAAGTAAATGGACCTAAGAAACAAGCAGGTGTGGCCATACTAATTTCTAACAATGTTGACTTCAAACTTAAATCAATCAGAAGAGATGGAGAGGGACATTTTCTACTCATAACAGGAACAATTCATCAGGATGAAGTCTCAATCCTTAATATCTGTGCCCCTAATATAAAAGCACCCACATACGTAAAAGAAACATTGCTAAAACTCAAGGCAGCCATCAAACCGCACACATTAATAGTAGGAGACTTTAACACTCCTCTCTCACCAATGGACAGGTCAATTAGACAGAAACCTAACAGAGAAATAAGAGAATTAATGGAGGTAATGAATCAAATGGACTTAACAGACATCTATAGAATATTCCACCCAAATAGGAAAGATATACCTTCTTCTCTGCAGCTCATGGAACCTTCTCGAAAATTGACCACATACTCGGTAACAAAGCAAACATTCACAGTTACAAAAAAATATTAGTAAACACCTGTATCTTATCAGATCACAATGGATTAAAGCTAGAATTAAACAACAATGTTACCCCCAGAAAGCCTACGAACTCATGGAAACTGAACAGTCAACTACTGAACCATACCTGGATTAAGGAAGAAATAAAGAAAGAAATTAAAGACTTCCTTGTATTCAATGAAAATAAAGAAATAACATACTCAAACCTATGGGACACTATGAAAGCAGTCCGGAGAGGAAAGTTCATAGCACTAAGTGCCCACTTAAAGAAAACAGAGAAAGCACAAATTGGAGACTTAACAGCCAACCTGAAAGCTCTAGAAAAAAAAGAAGCAGACTCACCTAGGAGGAGTAGAAGACTGGAAATAATCAAACTGAGGACTGAAATCAACAAAATAGAAACACAGAAAACAATTGAAAGAATCAATGAAACAAAAACCTGATTCCTGGAGAAAATCGACAAGATTGATAAACCCCTATCCAAACTAATCAAAAGGCAGAGAGAGAATTTGCAAATTAATAATATCAAAAATAAAAGGGGGACATAACCACAGACACAGAGGAAATTCAGAGAATCATTAGATCCTACTACAAAAGCCTGTATGCCACAAAACTAGAAAATGTAAAAGAAATGGACACTTTCTTAGATAAATACCATATATCAAATTTGAACCAGGACCAGGTGAACAACCTGAATAGACCTGTTAGTCACAAAGAATTAGAAGCTGTTATCAAAAACCTCCCTTCCAAAAAAAGTCCAGGACCAGAAGATTTCAATGCAGAATTCTACCAGAACTTCCAAGAAGAGCTAATACCTATACTCCTTAATGTATTTCACAATATAGAAACAGAAGAGTCATTGCCAAATTCCTTTTATGAAGCTACAGTAAATCTGATACCAAAACCACACAAAGACTCAACCAAGAAAGAGAATTACAGTCCTATCTCCCTCATGAACATCGACGCAAAAATCCTCAACAAAATACTGGCAAACCAAATCCAAGAACACATTAGAAAAATTATCCATTATGATCAAGTAGGCTTCATACCAGAGATGCAGGACTGGTTTAACATACGCAAATCTATCAATGTAATCCATCATATAAATAAACTGAAAGAAAAAAAACCATATGATCGTTTCATTAGATCTTGAAAAAGTATTTGCCAAAATTCAACATCCCTTTATGATAAAAGTCTTGGAGAGATTAGGGATACAAGGATCATACCAAAATATAATTAAAGCTATTTACAGCAAGCCAACAGCTAACATCAAATTAAATGGAGAGAAGCTTAAAGCCGTCCCACTAAAATCAGGAACACGCCAAGGCTGTCCACTCTCTCCATACCTCTTCAATATAGTTCTTGAAGCTTTAGCAATAGCAATAAAACAACATAAGGGGATAAAGGGCATTCAAATTGGAAAGGAAGAAGTTAAACTTGCATTATTTGCAGATGATATGATAGTGTACATAAGCGACCCCAAAAACTCCACCAAAGAACTCCTACAGCTGATAAACACCTTTAGTAATGTGGCAGGATACAAGATCAACTCCAAAAAATCAGTCGCCCTCTTATACACAAAGGATATGGAAGCAGAGAGGGAAATAAGAGAATCATCACCTTTCACGATAGCCACAAACAGCATAAAATATCTTGGGGTAACTCTAACCAAGTAAGTGAAAGATCTATTTGACAAGAACTTTAAGTCTTTGAAGAAAGAAATTGAAGAGGACAACAGAAAATGGAAGGATGTCCCTTGCTCTTGGATTGGGAGGATCAACATAGTAAAAATGGCAATTCTACCAAAGGCAATTTATAGATTCAATGAAATCCCCATCAAGGTCCCATCAAAATTCTTCACAGATCTTGAGAGGACAATAATCAACTTTATATGGAAAAACAAAAAACCCAGGATAGCCAAAACAATCTTATACAATAAAGGATCTTCTGTAGGCATTACCATCCCTGACTTTAAACTCTCTTACAGAGCTACAGTAATGAAAACAGCGTGGTACTGGCATAAAAACAGAGAAGATGACCAATGGAATCATATAGAAGACCCGGATTTTAACCCACAAACCTATGAACACCTCATTTTTGATAAAGGAGCTAAAAGTATACAATGGACGAAAGAAAGCATCTTCAACAAATGGTACTGGCACAACTAGATGTCAACCTGTAGAAGAATGAAAATAGACCCATATCTATCACCATGCACAAAACTCAAGTCCAAATGGGTCAAAGACTTCAATATTTATCTGAACACACTGAACCTGATAGAAGAGAAAATGGGAAGTACCCTACAACATATGGACACAGGAGATCGCTTCCTATGTATAACCCCAGTAGCACAGACATTAAGGGCAACATTGAATAAATGGGACCTCCTGAAACTGAGAAGCTTCTGTAAAGCAGAAGATACTGTCAATAAGACAAAAAGGCAGCCTACTAACTGGGAGAAGATCTTCATCAACCCCGCAACAGACAAAGGTCTGATCTCCAAAATATATAAAGAACTTAAGAAACTAGACGTTAAAATGATAATTAAACCAATTAAGAAATGGGGCACTGAACTGACCAGAGAAATCTCAACAGAAGAAGTTCAAATGGCCAAAATATGCTTAAGGTCATGCTAAACCTCCTTAGCGATCATTTAAATGCAAATCAAAACAACTTTGAGACATCATCTTCTACCTGTCAGAATGGCTAAATCAAAAACACCAATGATAGCCTCTGCTGGAGAGGTTGTGGAGAAAGGGGTACCCTCATCCATTGCTGGTGAGACTGCAAACTTGTGCAACCACTTTGGAAATCAGTGTGGCCGTTTCTCAGAAAAATTGCGATCAACCTACCACTGGACCCAGCAATACCACTCTTGGGAATATACCCAAGAGATGCCCTATCATATGACAAAAGCATTTGTTCAACTATGTTCATAGCAGCATTATTTGTAATAGCCAGAACCTGGAAACATTGCTAGATGTCCTTCAATGGAAGAATGGATGAAGAAAGTGTGGAAAATATATACACATTAGAGTACTACTCTGTGGTAAAAAAAACATTGACTTCTCGACATTTGCAGGCAAATGGATGGAAATAGAAAATACTATCCTGAGTGAGGTAACCCAGACCCAAAAAGAAGATCATGGGATGTACTCACTCATAATTGGTTTCCAGCCATGGATAGGGGGCCACTGAGTCTAAAATTTGTGGTCCTAATGAAGCTAAACAAGATGGTAAACCCAAGGAAAACCATATAGTTATTCTCCTGGCTATGGGAAATAGACAAGATTGCTGGGCAAAAAATTGGAATCTTGGTGGTGGGGTGCGATGGGGGTAAGGGGAGATGGAGGGAGAAAAGTGTGAAGGAGAGGATGAGGGGAACTTGGGGAAACGGGATGATTGGGGATACAGGAACGTTGGTTATAGGAGCAGGGTAACTCATATCTCATTTAAGGGAGCCACTCAAGGGTTGGCAAGAGATTTGAACTCGGAGTGGCTAGCAGATGCCCAGGGCAATGTCCCCAGTGAGTTCCTTGGGCAGGTGAGGATAGGGAACCTGAAATGAACCTATCCTATAGCCATACTGATGAATATCTTGCATATCACCATAGAACCTTCATCTAGCGATGGATGGAGATAGAGACAGAGACCCACACTGGAGCACCGGACTCAGCTCCCAAGGTCCTAATGAGGATCTGAAGGAAGGAGAACATGAACAAGGAAATCAGGACCACAAGGGGTGCACCTACCCACTGAGACAGTGGGGCCGATCTATTGGGAGCTCACCAAGGCCAGCTGGACTGTGACTGAAAAAGCATGGGATAAAACCGGACTCTCTGAACATGGCGGACAATGAGAGCTGACAAGAGTCCAAGGACAATGGCACGGGGTGTTGATCCTACTTCAGGCTCTGGTTTTTTGGGAGCCTAGACAGTTTGGATGTTCACATTCCTAGACCTGGATGGAGGGGGGAGGGCCTTGGACTTTCCACAGGGCAGGGAACCCTGACTGCTCTTGGCACTGGAGAGGGACTAGAAGAGGAGTGGGGGGAGGGGGAGAGGGGCGGGAGGAGGGGGAGGTAAATGGGAGGCAGGGAGGAGGCGGAATTTTTTTTTTCAATAAAAAAAATAAAGGCATACTGCCTCTCTCTTCTTGTCCTACCCAGCTTGCATCCAGAACCCTTCTTCCTTCTGCCCCCTTTCCTCTTTGGGCACATAACACCATCCAGCTCAGTCTGTCTGGTGCTGGGGGCAAATCCTCAGGGCAAGTAGGCAGACGAAACTTCCTTTGATTCACTGGCCTGCCTGCACCAAGCAAGGTAGGAGCTTTGTTTACGAACTACCCAACCTGCACAGAGATCTGATCTTGGCACCAGGAGAGCCATCAGTGGGAGAGCTAATCTGGGTACCAGGAGAGCCGTCTTTGGGCACGGAGATCTGATATTGGTACTAGGAGAGACATCACTGGAGCACCAGGAGAGCTATCACTGCAGAGTGCCATCACTGGGAAGGTACATCAGTAGGCAAGGAGACCTGATCCGGTAAAAGAAGATCCATAGGGGAGCATTCGGAGAAAGAGATGGGCAGGCGCCAATGCAAAAATTCACCCAACAATCTGAAAAACTATATGAAACCACCAGAACCCAGCGACCTCACAACAGGAGGACATGAACACCTTAATCATGAAGAAGTAGATAAAATTGACTTTATGAAAGTGATTGACGCCCTTAAACAGCATGTAAAAAATGCCCTTATAGAAATGAATGAGAAGTATAACAGAAAGTTTGAAGAATTGAGTAAATCAGTGAATGACACCCTAGGAAACCAAGGAAAAACAATCAAACAGATAAAGGAAACAGTTCATGACTTAAAAACTGAAATGGAGGCAAAGAAGAAAACACAAACAGAGGGCCAGCTGGACAGGGAAAATCTAGGTAAATGAATAGAGACTACAGAAACAAGCATAACCAACAGAATACAAGAGATAGAAGAAAGAATCTCAGATTCTGAAGATAACATAGAGAAAATAAACACGCTGATCAAAGAAAACAGCAAGGCCAACAAATGCTCATCACAAAACATTCAGGAAATATGGGACAAAATAAAAAGACCAAACCTAAGAATAATAGGAATAGAAGAAGGAGAAGAAGCGCAGCTCAATGGTCCAGAAAATATATTTAATAAAATTATAGAAGAAAACTTTCCCAACCTAAAGAAAGATATACCTATGAAGGTTCAAGAAGCATACAGAACACCGAATAGGCTGGATCACAAAAAAACATCCTCTTGCCAAATAATAATCAAAACACAAAGCATACAGAATAAAGAAAGAATACTAAGAGCAGCAAGGAAAAAGGCCAAGTTACTTATAAAGGTAAACCTATCAGACTTACACCTGACTTCTCTATGGAAACCATGAAAGCCAGAAGGTCCTGGATAGATGTACTGCAGAAACTAAGAGACCATGGATGCAAGCCCAGACTACTATACCCAGCCAAGCTTTCGTTCACTATAAATGGAGAAAACAAAATTTCCCAGGATAAAAACAAATTTAAACAATATGTAGCCACAAATCCAGCCTTACAGAAAGTAATAGAAGGAAAACCACTAATCAAGGAGTCCAACAATGACCACAGTAACTCAGACATCTAGAGACCCTTTACCAGCACATCTCAAAGAAGGGAAACACACAAAATCTACTACTAAAAAAAATGACCGGAGTTAACAACCACTGGTCATTAATATCACTTAATGTCAATGGACTCAACTCACCTATAAAAAAGGCACAGACTAAGAGATTGGATACGAAAACAGGATCCAACATTCTGCTGTTTACAAGAAACACACCTCAACCACAAAGACAGGCACCTACTCAGAGTAAAGGGCTGGAATAGGGCTTATCAAGTAAATAGACCTAGGAAACAAGCAGGTGTGGCCATACTAATTTCTAACAAAGTTGACTTCAAACTTAAATCAATCAGAAGAGATGGAGAGGGACATTTTCTACTCATAACAGGAACAATTCATCAGGATGAAATCTCAATCCTGAATATCTATGCCCCTAATATAAAAGCACCCACGTACGTAAAAGAAACATTGTTAAAACTCAAGGCAGCCATCAAACCGCACACATTAATAGTAGGAGACTTTAATACTCCTCTCTCACCAATGGACAGGTCAATTAGACAGAAACCTAACAGAGAAATAAGAGAATTAATGGAGGTAATGAATCAAATGGACTTAACAGACATCTATAGAATATTCTACCCAAATAGGAAAGAATATACCTTCTTCTCTGCAGCTCATGGAACCTTCTCAAAAATCGACCACATCCTAGGTAACAAAGCAAACATTCACAGTTACAAAAAAATATTAATAACCACCTGTATCTTATCAGATCACCATGGATTAAAGCTAGAATTCAGCAACAATGCTACCCCCAGAAAGCCTACAAACTCATGGAAAATGAATAGTCAACTACTGAACCATACCTGGATTAAGGAAGAAATAAAGAAAGAAATTAAAGTCTCCCTTGAAGACAATGAAAATAAAGAAACAACATACTCAAACCTATGGGACACTATGAAAGCAGTCCTGAGAGGAAAGTTCATAGCACTAACTGCCTACTTAAAGAAAACAGAGAAAGCACATATTGGAGACTTAACAGCCCACCTGAAAGCTCTAGAAAAAAAAGAAGGAGACTCACCTAAAAGGGGTAGAAGACTGGAAATAATCAAACTGAGGGCTGAAATCAACAAAATAGAGACACAGAAAACAATTGAAAGAATCAATAAATCAAAAAGCTGGTTCCTGGAGAAAATCAACAAGATTGATAAACCCCTATCCAAACTAATCAAACGGCAGAGAGAGAATTTGCAAATTAATAAGATCAGAAATGAAAAGGGAGACATAACCACAGACACAGAGGAAATTCAGAGAATCATTAGATCTTACTACAAAAGCCTGTATGCCACAAAACTGGAAAATGTAAAAGAAATGGACACTTTCTTAGATAAATACCATATACCAAAGTTAAACCAGGACCAGGTGAACAACCTAAATAGACCTGTTAGTCGTGAAGAATTAGAAGCGGTTATCAAAAACCTCCCTTCCAAAAAAAGTCCAGGACCAGATGGTTTCAATGCGGAATTCTACCAGAACTTCCAAGAAGACCTAATACCTATACTCCTTAAGGTATTTCACAATATAGAACCAGAAGAGTCATTGCCAAATTCCTTTTATGAAGCTACAGTAACTCTGATACCAAAACCACACAAAGACCCAACCAAGAAAGAAAATTACAGGCCAATCTCACTCATGAACATCGACGCAAAAATCCTCAACAAAATTCTGGCAAACCGAATCCAAGAACACATTAGAAAAATTATCCATTATGATCAAGTAGGCTTCATACCAGAGATGCAGGGCTGGTGTAACATACGCAAATCTATCAATGTAATCCATCATATAAATAAACTGAAAGAAAAAAACCATATGATCGTTTCATTAGACGCTGAAAAAGCATTTGACAAAATTCAACATCCCTTTATGATAAAAGTCTTGGAGAGATTAGGGATACAAGGGTCATACCTAAATTTAATTAAAGCTATATACAGCAAGCCGACAGCTAATATCAAATTAAATGGAGAGAAACTTAAAGCCATCCCACTAAAATCAGGAACACGCCAAGGCTGTCCACTCTCTCCATACCTCTTCAATATAGTTCTCGAAGTTTTAGCAATAGCAATAAGACAACATAAGGGGATAAAGGGGATTCAAATTGGAAAGGAAGAAGTTAAACTTGCATTATTTGCAGATGATATGATAGTGTACATAAGCGAACCCAAAACTCCACCAAAGAACTCCTACAGCTGATAAACGCCTTTAGTAATGTGGCAGGATACAAGATCAACTCCAAAAAAATCAGTCGCCCTCTTATACACAAAGGATCTGGAAGCAGAGGGAAATAAGAGAATCATCACCTTTCACGATAGCCACAAAAAGCATAAAATATCTTGGGGTAACTCTAACCAAGGAAGTGAAAGATCTATTTGACAAGAACTTTAAGGCATTGAAGAAAGAAATTGAAGAGGATACCAGAAAATGGAAGGATCTCCCTTGCTCCTGGATTGGGAGGATCAACATAGTAAAAATGGCAATTCTACCAAGGGCAATCTATAGATTCAATGCAATCCCCATCAAGGTCCCATCAAAATTCTTCACAGATCTTGAGAGGACAATAATCAACTTTATATGGAGAAACAAAAAACCCAGGATAGCCAAAACAATCTTATATAATAAAGGAACTTCTGGAGGCATTACCATCCCTGACTTCAAACTCTATTACAGAGCTACAATAATGAAAACAGCATGGTACTGGCATAAAAACAGAGCAGTCGACCAATGGAATCGTATAGAAGACCCGGATTTTAACCCACAAACCTATGAACAACTAATTTTTGATAAAGGAGTTAAAAGTATACAATGGAAGAAAGAAAGCATCTTCAACAAATGGTGCTGGCACAATTGGATGTCAACTTGTAGAAGAATGAAAATAGACCCATATCTATCACCATGCACAAAACTCAAGTCCAAATGGATCAAAGACCTCAATATCAATCTGAACACACTGAACCTGATAGAAGAGAAAATGGGAAGTACCCTACAACATATGGGCACAGGAGATCGCTTCCTATGTATAACCCCAGCAGCACAGACATTAAGGGCAACATTGAATAAATGGGACCTCCTGAAACTGAGAAGCTTCTGTAAAGCAAAGGACACTGTCATTAAGACAAAAAGGCAGCCTACTGACTGGGAGATGATCTTCACCAACCCTGCTACAGACAAAGGTCTGATCTCCAAAATATATAAAGAACTCAAGAAACTAGACTTTAAAAGGATAATTAACCCAATTAAAAAATGGGGCACTGAACTGAACAGAGAATTCTCATCAGCAGAAGTTAAAATGGCCAAAAGATAATTAAGGTCATACTCAACCTCCTTAGCGATCAGAGAAATGCAAATCAAAACAACTTTGAGATATCATCTTACACCTGTCAGAATGGCTAAAATAAAAAACACCAAGGATAGCCTTTGCTGGAGAGGTTGTGGAGAAAGGGGTACCCTCATCCATTGCTGGTGAGACTGCAAACTTGTGCAACCACTTTGGAAATCAGTGTGGCGGTTTCTCAGAAAAATTGGGATCAACCTACCCCTGGACCCAGCAATAGCACTCTTGGGCATATACCCAAGAGATGCCCTAGCATATGACAAAAGCATTTGTCCAACTATGTTCATAGCAGCATTATTTGTAATAGCCAGAACCTGGAAGCAACCTAGATGCCCTTCAATAGAAGAATGGATGAAGAAAGTGTGGAATATATATACATTTGAGTACTACTCTGCGGTAAAAAACAATGACTTCTCGAATTTTGCATGCAAATGGATGGAAATAGAAAATACGATCCTGAGTGAGGTAACCCAGACCCAAAAAGAAGATCAGGGGATGTACTCACTCATAATTGGTTTCTAGCCATGGATAGGGGCCACTGAGTCTATAATTTGTGATCCTAAAGAAGCTAAACAAGAGGGTAAACCCAAGGAAAAACATATAGATATCCTCCCAGCTATGGGAAATAGACAAGATTGATGGGCAAAAAATGGGAATCTTGGGAGGTGGGGTGGGATGGGGATGAGGGGAGATGGGGAGAGAAAAGTGTGAAGGAGAGGATGAGGGGAACTGGGGGAATCGGGGTGATTGGGGGTAAAGGAAGGTTGGATGGGGGAGCAGGGAAACTCATACCTTAGTTAAGGGAGCCACCTAAGGGTTGGCAAGAGACTTGAAACTGGAATGGCTACCAGAAGCCCAGGGCAATGTCCCCAGTTAGTTCATTGGGGCACCTGAGGATAGGGAACCTGAAATGAACCTATCCTATAATCATACTGATGAATGTCTTGCATATCGCCATAGAACCTTCATCTAGCGATGGATGGAGATAGAGACAGAGACCCACACTGGAGCACCGGACTCAGCTCCCAAGGTTATAATGAGGAGCAGAAGGAGAAAGAACATGAACAAGGAAGTCAGGACCATGAGGGGTGCACCCAACCACTGAGACAGGGGGGCCGATCTATTGGGAGCTCACCAAGGCCAGCTGGACTGCTACTGAAAAAAACATGGGATAAAACCGGACTCTCTGAATGTGGTGGACAATGAGAGCTGACGAGAGGCCAAGGAGAATGGCACAGGAACTTTCATCTGGCGATGGATCGAGAGAGAGACAGAGACCCAATTTGGATCAACCGTCTGAGCTCTTAAGGTCCAAATGAGGAGCAGAAGGAGGGAGAACATGAGCAAGGAAATCAGGACTACAAGGCGTGCACCCACCCACTGTGACAGTGGAACTGATCTATTGGGAGCTCTCCAAGGCCAGCTGGACTGGGACTGAATAAGCATTGGTTGAAACTGGACTCTCTGAACAAGGCGGACAATGAAGGTTGATGATAAGCCAAGGACAATGGCACTAGGTTTCGATCCTAATACATGAACTGGCTTTGTGGGAGCGTAGCCTGTTTGGATGCTCACCTTCCTGGACCTAGATAGAAGTGGGAGGACCTTGGTCTTCCTGTAGAGCAGGGAATTTGGACTGCTCTTCAGTATCGAGAGGGAGGGGGAGTGGACTAGGGGGAGGAGAAGTGGAGTGGGGATAGGGGGAGGGGAGCGGGGGGAGGGGGCAATATGTGGGAGGAGGGGGAGGGAAATGGGAAACGGGGAGCAGTTGGAAATTTTAAGTAAAAAAGAATAAAAAAAAAGTATTCCTAACAATTAATAAGGTTTATTAATGGAGGGCTGTATCCTACTCAGTGTAAGCAGGGACCCAATAATGTCCCAAAGGTGCAGAGGTAATCAATGCTCCCTGATACCTGAGACATGAAGCTAGTCTCTGAGGGAACCAAGGGTGGAGAGCCAAGCACAAGTGCGAAGCAACAAAACATGCTGTACTCTAAACTGTGTTAAACTGCAAGTAACATAGCAGTTTAAGATTTGCCTCATACAATCAAAGAACAATGCAGATGTTAAGTAAAGAAAGATAAAGACAAAAAAAACCCTCTAAAAAAAAAAAAGAAACACAATCAATAAAAGCCAAGACAATGTATCTCCATCAGACCCCATAAATAGACTACAACAGGGTCTGAAAAATTCAGTGTAGCAGAAGCACAAGATAAGAAATTCACATTAATGATTATGAATATGTTTAAGAATCTTAAAGAGGACATGAGTAAAGCTATGAATGATATCTATGAAAACTCACAAAAGAATGGGATAAATTTAAGATAATATTTCAAGACATGAGCAGAAATAGAATCACTAAGAAAACAAAACCCAAAGTGAGCTGAATCTGGAAAGATAATTGTAGGGAGTCAAATGAAAACCACAGAGGTGAGCCTCATCAAAATACACAAGAGATGAAAGGAGAATCTCAGACATTGAAGAAGCTATAGAACAAATAAACACTTTAGCCAAATAAAATGCTAAATAAAAAAATTCCAGACACAAAATATACAGGAAATATAGAACACTATGAACAGACCAAATTGGTTATAGGAATAGTGGAAACAGAAGAAACCCTTTTTAAATCCACAGAAATTATTTTCAACAAAATCAAAGAAGCTTGTCCTAATATCCAGAAATAGCCTGTTGTAGAACAAGAAGTATACAGAACACAAAATAGACTGGACCACGAAAGAAATTTGCCACAAAACAATAATCCAAACATTAAGCATACATTATTATAATATTAAAAGATAAAATAGAAACAGACCAAGTAATATATAAATGACATGCCTGTAAAATAAAGCCTGACCTTTCAGTGGAGATGCTAAACAGTCCGAAGAGGCTGACCAGATGGTCCATAAACTCCTAGAAACCCCAGAAGCCAGCCTAGGCTTCTAACTCAGCAAAAATTTCCATCACCATGATGGAGAAAGAAACAGATTCCAATACTAAGCAGTGTATATCTACAAATCCAGCTCTATGGAAGGCACTAGAATGAAAACTACAGCCTGAAGTGATTATTTTTCATTTTGTGTGTGTGGGTGATTTGCCTGTATATATTTCTAAGCACTGTGTACATGCTTGGTGCCACAGTGGTGAGAAAAAAACAGTGAATATGATGTGGGATTCCCCTCTGCATGCTGTAAATATCATTGATTAATAAAGGAACTGCTTTGGGCCTATAGCAGAGGTATAGGGAACAGAACTAGGCAGGGAAAACTAAGTGGAATGCTGGAAGAAAGGAGATGGAGTCAGAGAGAAGCCATGGAATCCTGCTGGAGACAGACACTGGAACTTTAACCAGTAAGCCACAGCCACATGGCAATACACAGATTAATAAAAATGGGTTAAATTAATATGTAAGAGTTATCCAATAAGAAACTAGAGCTAATGGGCCAAGAAATGATTTAATTAATACAGTTTCTGTATGATTATTTTGGGGGCTAAGTGGCTGGGAACCAACAAGCAGTCCTCCTTGCAACACGAATCCCTAGGGATGAAAGTTGACAAACAGTTGTGATCCACCATTTAGATAATATGAATTAAACCCAGTTTCTCCAGAAAAACAGGTCATGCTTATAAATTCTAAGCCATCTCTCCAACTCCAATTTTGAGAAGTATCTTTAAAGAAACAATCAATCAAAGCAAACCTCTAACAGTTTCAACAGAAGTTAAAGAGGTCATATGACATACAGGAATATAAGCTAAAGACAATTTTTCCCCAAGCTAAATGTGACTGAAGTTAATCTTTCATTAAGATGTCAACGAAGGCAGAAAAGTTTTATCTTTATGAAGCCTGTGCAGTGTTTTGAAGGGTAATATATTAATTTAATCCACAAGTTGTCTTGTCTACATGGCTGGGAATAAATGGTTGGTTTGACAGACATTTTCATCCACTTGATGAAGTTGACAGGATTATCAGGCATTGCATAGAAGCTGGCTGGCATGAATGATGTGAACATGACAGGAGAAAATGGGTTTGATTGATGTTATTCATAAAGTGAAGGTCTTTGATGATGGAATCTTGAAATGACAGATCTGAGAAGCCCTACACATAGACACAATCCTTAAGGGTCTGGTTATGCTAAATACTAAAAAGGCAGTCTCAGGAAAGTAGTAGTTTCGAGTAATATTTGGGGGCATTATGGGAGTGTTTTTAAATTAATACTAGTTAAAACATAGACCCATATAAATGATTTCACAGCATTTTTTCTGTTACCAATTATTATTCATGGATGATGTTTCTTTAAATTGTGTGTGTGTATGTGTGTGTGTGTTTGTGGTGTGTCTATGACACGGCAAACATATGGAAGTCAAGGGACAACTTCAGTAGTTGGTTCTTTCTGCTTCCACCTTGGAGACCGCAGGGATTTGGCTGACATTGTTAACCTGGAAAAGAAATGATAGTTTTCCACTGAGACATTTTTCTGACTTCAATAGAATTTTTCTGTGACTTAGCTTGTTTGCTGGAGACAAAATTTTAATATGCAGCTCAGACTGGTCTTGAGCTCACTGTGTGCCCCTTCATTCCACTTTACCCCCAGAATACTGGAGCTACAGAATCTAGAACCATGCCTGGTGGTCTATATTATATGATTCTAAGTTTCTTTCTGGAAAGCAGAAAACATTTGGGCAGATAGATGCTATTATATTCTGTTAAGAGTGTCCTCTATGAAGACATGTGGAGACTCTTCTAGAAAACTGCCATTTACATGGTAAATGCAAGATAAATCTTGACATTATCAACTATTGACTACGAGGTACCTTTGTGCACATTGGTAGTTTGCTAAATAAAGTCTTTCTGTGTTCAGAGCAGATCGGATATATTTCATTAACTTCCCCTCATTTAGCGTTCAAACACCAGTAGCAAACAAACACATTAAATGCTTAGTAAGCACACTTCCTGGACACTTGGAGTAAAATTAATTTGTGCAAGTTATTTCCCTCACTTTTGAAATGCAAATATAAGGTTCTCATCCAAGAAATCGCATTTTTATTAAAAAAAAAACATCTGTACCTTAAAATGCATCACTTTTTTAATAAACCAAAGAATATTCACAACAAAAGAAGATATAGAAAATATGATTCTGAGCCAGAATACAACACTCACACATGTGAATGGGAAACACAAAGAAAAGCAGAATTTCTTCCATCCAGAATGGAGGCAGGTCTCACTTCAGTGAGACCCATACTCACGCTTACATACATTAGTAGTTTATTTTTCTATTTTCTGTGCAGCATTTTGGTTAGTGTGCATTCTTTTTTGAAGGAAAAATGCAAAATAATAAGATGGGAAAATAAGGAATAAAGGAAAGTGAAAAGCTAAAAGGCAGGCTGCATTATGCCCATCAAATTCTCACTTTCTTCCTGTGAAATTGTTTCTCTGTCACTTTGCATTTTCTTCTTAGCACACATCAGCTTTTACCTAAATCCTTCATAGCACATTTAGAACTAAGTAAAGCATTAATATATTCATCTATGTGAAATGCTTTCTTAACTGTTACCTCCGGCAGTCATTTAACCAAATTCGATATGTAGAGCACATTGACATTGTAAAGGTTAATGAGCCAATGATTAACAATACTCATTTTCAGAAAATGACTTTAGTCATTGTTTCATAGAACAAGAGGAACAACAATTTGCTCAGTAGTCTCCGAATTCTTTGGAGAAGTATCATTTCATTCTTTTTATACTAAATACAAAATATTGTAATTTTCTTAAGCATACAAGAACATTAAAAGCAATATGAAATGTATATCTTGTTGTGTTGTCTTCCATACTGGACATATAAGGGATAAATGAGATACAATATATTTCCCTCATATAGGAACAACCTGGTTGGAAAATGTCAAAGCAAGTAGAAGTGCTCAGTACTGCTAATATGTGGTGACAGGTGGTATGAAGACTCTACAATTTGGATTTAAAAACTGAAGTCAGTAAAGCAGATGGAGCAGGATGTGGCATAAGCTGAGAATCAATATTCAAAATCCCTTATGCTACACACACAGTTCATTAGGAATATTAGTAAAATAGCTATGAAATGGTATGTTGTATATAAATGTTAGAGGTGTTGATATTCAGTGAGTGGTAATATTTTGGAAAGGATAAGTCCATTACTAATATTGAAGTTCAATATAAAAAGGTCAGCATTACCATTGGAGTGCTCCGTATGCCAGGTTTTTATCTTATTCTACACACCTCACTTAATATCTTCCTCTATTGTATTTTCTAAGGAGCATAGAACTCACATTACTGTCACACCAGAACATGAGAGTAGGGGAATGACAACTATCAAGTAGCTAGAAGCCAACACAAGTAAACATATTTAATAACATTAAACTTTAGTTTTCTGTTTCTCTCATTCTTTCATTGATGCTAAAATTGTCACAAACAAAGTCAGAACAAGAAAAGTATTATTAAAAACTCCATCCTTATCATGTTAACAGCATACTTTTCTCTGCTGTGTCCACTATCCATGAGTCTTATTAGATATTGTCTGGGAAATGAACAAGCGACCCAAGTCTACACCAATTACTATGGCTATTGTGATTACACCTGAATTTAGCCTTCCAACTTCATAATTAGATAGTTTTTACTTATTTTCCAGAAAGGAAAACCAGCACTGCCTACACATTTTAAACAAAGAATTGAGTCAAGGGTTACATTATATTTGTGGTAGAGAAATAAGAAAATTAAACTCTTTAATCCCTCAAATAGCAGAAAGAAACAACAATGGGAAGGCCATATTCTTCTGAAGCTAGGAGATTAATATCATCTAATTTTAACCAAAATTCAGGGGCACATGAGCAATGTGTAAACACAGAAAGGTTTGTGAAACTGCCAATAATCCCATAAGGGGAAAAAAAAAAGAAGACCCAAGTCACTTCTAGAGATCACAGATGAGGTAGTAAAGATGATTGGAGTAGCTCTGTCTACTCCTTTTCCCTTTTCATCATGAATAAATGAGTGGACATTTCCTTATTGACAAGAACCAATAGGAAACCAGTTGACAAGAGTCTAAATGAGGGGCTGGAGAGATGGCTCAGTGGTTAAGAGCATTGCCTGCTCTTTCAAATTCCCGGCAACCACATGGTGGCTCACAACCATCTGTAATGAGGTCTGGTGCCCTATTCTGGCATGCAGACATACACACAGACAGAATATTGCATACATAATAAATAAAGAAATATTTTTAAAAAAAGAGTCTAAATGATAAGAGAGAAAACTTTCCCACTCTTCTAAATATAACAGATTTTCAAACCTCAATCTACTTAGTATAACAGGGTGGAAATATATCTAACTGCAAATGGAATAATACATGACACAATAATCAAACTGTAAATTATAATCTGTCAGTCTGTCTATTTGCCTATCTCTATCTCCCACTTAATCGGGGAGAGGCTCATCAATTTCCCAGACTTAAGTTTTGATGACCAAAATACCATGAAGGTAGTTAATAAAATAATTTTGTATGAGTGTTTTATCAGAAAGCAATAGAAACATTACATACTGATCTGAAGACTGGGAAGTTTGAAGTAGGTTGCAACCTTGCTAAAATCACAACACAGTTAGTTTGCTCTGTGACTTTTGGTTGTTCTCCATTCTGAGAGACAGAAAGGCTCTTGCTCATCTATGGCCACCTAATGTTTCATTTTTTTTCCACTTTCTTATTTTAGAGATATACCCCTCTTTTATCTCTTTTGAATATTTTAATTTTTTCATTAATTCTTGTTACTATTATATTCATATATGTATATACATATGTGTTTCTAAGTATACTCTACTCAATCTGTATGTTACTTATAAGTATGGTTTTGAAGCTGATCAAATGCGATTGGATAATGAGCTTCTGTGCTCTTACGTAGAAAAGAGGATTTCTTCCACTGTCATTTTTCCTAAGTTGCCTGTAGCTCTTTGTGTAGGGTTTATACCCTGTGGACTTTCCCATTCCACTTTAGCATGCCTTGGTCAGCTCATCTTTGGCAGTCATGTTGCTGATACTCTATGGGTGTAACATCTAATATTCCTTCACCTAATGTATGGGGAACATTGAGGGGGAGCTATCAAAGAGACATTAAGAGCTAGGGAATCTGGGAATTGGTTGTGAGACTGTCTTCTTAGTAATGTCAGAGGCTACATAAACTCTCAACAACATCATATTGCTCTTCTTTTCCTTATATTAAAAATAGCTTTTCTCATGTAACCTAACCTGATAATGGTTTCCCTTCTCTCTACTCTTCTCAATTCTGCACTTCGCCTTGTTGCTTTTCTATCTCTCATAGAAAAGAAACATGCATCTTAGGGATAATAGCAACATAAAATAAAATAAAAAGTAACACATCAGAATAGAAGAAAGCAAATAAACTTAAGGCAAAAAACAATAAAAGGCACAGAAAGAATAAATCAATTAGTTTGCACACTCATGATTCCCATAAAAACACTAAAGAGTGAGTCATAATATATTCAAATGCCTTTACAATATATGTAATATCATAAATATAGAATGTCTATAATAGAATATCGAGAGAGACTACATATAGATATATATTAATATACATATATACTATCTACATATAGAAACTATATTGAGTAGTTCTATATGTGGAAAATCTATATATTTCAAATATATATATATATATATATATGTGGGTGTGTATGTATGTGTGTGTTTAATTCTTTTTAGAGCCCTGAGATGACATTGAACATCCAAAAATAAAACAGAATTTTTATCTTGTTTGCTATCTACTGCTGGCCATGTAGCCTGCTTTTAAGAGTAGTTAATTTACACAAGAAAAATCCCCTGGAGAAAATGAAAGTTTCATTTGCAAGTGGCTATCAATTAGAAAAACTTTTTGAGTTATGGTTGGGGACATGTGTCCTCTTCTATCCACTTCTGGATCCCATCAGGTGTAGTGATGTGCAGGCACTATGGATGCTTCCTCAGTCTCTGTGAGTCCATATGTGCATGAATTCTGCAGCTCCAACATAAATGATTTCTTGAACCAGAGAGGAAGTGTGGAAAATAATTGAAATACAGCTCAAATGACTTTACTGGGAGGGAAGGTTTCAGGGATTCCCTCATGAAATCCCGAGTTCACATCCTGAAAATCCACCACATTTATTGTTCAAATAGCTTTTATACCAAAATGTAAGCTGAGGGGTAAATCCGTTGTGGAGTGGACCTTAAGTCAAGTCAGATATTGGTTGGCTACAAGTTTTGAGCTACCATTGCTCTAGCAAATCTTGTAGGTAAGAAACCATTGTAGATCAAAGTTTTCTGCTTATATTTCTCTTTTAGTACCAATCAGAGGTTAGCATGCAGTGGAAAAAACTCTGTGTAGGTACCACCTCTATTTCTGCATGTGCATTAAGTTGATTGGGTGTTGTCTTTTGCAACAAACCTTGCAAAAACCAGTTTTTGGAGGGAAACTTATATAGTTTTGGCAACAACCTGGTTTCTTTGTGGGTGCCCACAGAACATCTTTGGCCAACAACTCAATTAGATATAACCCATCTCCAGTAGAGGAAGCTTCATTTGGTGATAACAGATGTCCAGTGTGGCTCTGTCTCTCTAAATATTTCATGATTTCATTTAGATCACTTCCATATATTTATATATTCAGGAGGTTTCTATTGTGTTAGGTTTCCGATATACTTCTAAATGACCCTTAATTTTAGCTGTCTCTCCAATATCCTCTAATACATCGATTCTGTTCTCTCTTCTTAATCTTTGTCTTCTAATCACTCCCAAAGATCATTTTTAGATCATTATAGGGTCAACTATTTTAAGGTGTTAATGAGTACATTGGACCTACCAAGATAATCAATAATTTAATAATTTAAATCCATATGGGATAATATGGTCACAATTTCAAATGATTTTAGTAGGAATCTTTTGGAGGAAAATGGTTTCTATTAGACTGCCCCACTTCTCTTAAGTGTACTATCTCAAATATAATCTCAGCACTTCATGGGACCACAATTTATTTGTGGTGATTTCATGTGAAATAGTAACACCAAAGCAGAGAAGTTGTTTAAATTTATTTATAAAATTTAAATAAATGTTATCATAGGGCTAGGCAATCCACCAGCTGCATTAGGTCCATAGACATCATTTGAGCTGCTTGCCTGATTGTGCCACTCTCTGTCAGGATATCCTTTAATCTAGACTACTACCCATGTTTATGAACTGACTTCTAAACAATGTGTCATTATGTTAATCACTATAATTGATTAATAGAATTCCTACATTCATAACAATTTAAAATAATTGCATATTGATTCAGTTTCTTATAGTTTATTTTGCTTGTTGACCACCATTAATCATTGACTTGAAGAGAAGCATGGAGTTAAACATATCTGCTTCAGAGTATTCTTCTATACTCTGTAGTTCAAATTCATTTCTTGCATTTAGGTCCTAGGTATTAGTTTTCACATTAATATATTGCCATGATTCCTCATAAGAAATTCTTAGATAAACAAATCCTTGGATTCTTATGCACTCATAAGATATAAAGAAACATTATCTTTCTCTTACCTAAAATTCTTATTCTGAGAAAAAAATCCACAATTTAATTATCAAAGATATTTTGAGATATAAATATTGAATCAATAACTTGAAATTGGTCATTTTTCAACTAATAAAAAGTACTTAGTATATGACAATATGTGGCACAGTATAAAATTATTTTCTTAGTTTCATTTTAACCAAACCAATAGAAATTCACATAATTGGACTTATTATTCCTTAGATAAGTGTGGTTGACAAATTATAGACTACATATATACTCAAAAATGTTGCTTTCCTAGTTGGCGTCTACTCATGCTGCACTATAAAAATACAGATTAAATTATATTTATTAGAATGTTAGTTTAACCAAATTCTGGTTATGTTGCTTTGGATAGTGATATATTTTACACATATTATATTCAAGACATAGATCCATTAATATACACATATGTACATATATATTCATTTTTAAATTAAATATTATAATGCTACCTTCTCATAAAAAACAATGTAAAGAAAGACAGGTAGAATATATGATGCATTTATAGCAATACTTCTGACATAATTAATAACAGATATTTTTATTGTTGTTAGAATATGTAGGTGGCTTCCATTTCTTCCAGGATTTCTTTCTCCAAGTTGATGAAAGATTACACTGTTATCAAAGATTACAATGATGGATTGTGGTAGTGCCTTAACAGTAGATTCCCTGATCCAAATGAACAAGACATTCTGCTCCATCTTCAATGCCATAAAAATGAATAAAATGGAAAGCGTTTCATACACATGCTCAAATAAAGAACATTACTTACTGTTCTGTAAATTTGAGCCTTACTATATATGTTCAGTCTAGAAATTTGTCTAGGACCTGCATACATGGTTCTTTTGGATAATACTATCCCCAGTCATATGATCCTTAAGACCATCCAACAATGCTGAAAACTTTTCTGTGTTCAAGTTCGATATAGGAAAGTTTAAACTAAGTTTTCCTTTCACCTAGATAAAAACACTCTAAATAATTTAAAATAACTGATGTTCTGTGGTACAGTATTATGAATATCAGTACCAGTAACATAGTACATGCTTCAAAAAATAATACAAAATATTGATTGATTTAATGTATTAGGATAAAATAAGCTTTTTTTTTTTTTTTTTTGAGACTGGATTTCTCAATAGCTTTGGAGCTTAACCTGGAACTAGCTCTTATAGACCAGGCTGGCTTTGAACTCATAGAAATTTGCTTGTTTCTGCCTCCTGAGTTCGGGGATTAGAGGCCTGAGCCACCACCTGGTCTGTAATAAACATTTTGAGCAATATTTTAACCCTAATTAAAATAATCACCAATGGCTACATCTATTAAAATGTCCATTACATTGCATACATTGGTATAATTTTAGAGAACAAATAAAAAGAAAGCATAAAGGGACATATTCTAGATTATATATTATGACTTCAGAACAGTATGACCATGATCCACCTGGGGAGTGAAACAAATGTTGTTTTAGAAAAGGAAGAAGGGGCTACAACAATTGTTGGCTTTAATGAATAACCTGGCATGAGAGTGTTCTTAAAAAAGAGTCCCAATAGGAAACCATTTGCATTTGCACTGAGTTGGTCTCACATAAATTGAGGAGAACTCACCTTAATTAAGTATTATGGGAAGATCCAGATTACTGTTGAGAGCACCATTTTCTAGGCAATGTGTCCTAAATTCTATAAGCGTGCACAAACAAGTAAGCAAGTTAGCATGAATGAATTCGGTTGCCTTTACTGTTGAGCATGGATGTGATGAAACCAGTTGTCTCAAGATCCTAATGCTCTGGTGCCATACTGATCTACTGGCACATAGAATCACAAGATAAAATAAAACATCTCTCTTTCATGGAGTGCTTATATTTCTATATTATGGGCAATGATCATGAAGAGACCCAAAGTTTGCGTAGTGTTAGGAAATGTTAAGTTGATCCCAGAACTTGCCTCTGTCTCTTAGTTTAAACCAAAATGCAAGAAAAGTATAATCTACTATTAGTTGTTCCAGGTTTACAAAAGGCTTATAGAAAATCCCTATACCCATTCAATTACATGATGATCCAATCAGAGTTAGGGGTGAGGTCCAAAGACAAATATTGTTTAAGCTCTCTAGGTAACTATATAGTGTGTGTGCACTGCATAAAGGTAGCATTTCAGAGTAATTGTTCTGTCTTTGTATATGGTTGTTGATATGGCGGAAAGGCAAATGAAAGCATTCCAATTCTGCTTTCTACCACTCTTTCAAACTCTTTCTCTTCTGAGACTCTAGAAAGATTAGGATTCTATTTTCTTTCCTTTAGCCTTAACTTAGTTATTTTCTTGCCTTGCTTTAAAACACATTTCAGACCATTTGAGAACTATTTCCACATAGTCTGTGTGAAATTTATTACACAGAATGATTAAAAAAATAATTTTTCTTTAAGTATGTAGTTTGGTTTGATATTCCATTCAGTGCTCAATAATAAAATACCATTGTTCAATATCTTTGTGCCACAGTGTCATCTTGGCCCTTGAACAATTTTATTTTGACATTAGCTTAATAATTCATATTTATAGAAAATTGAGTTTCAAAGCCTTTTCCCATCTCTCAAACCTTCATCCTTTCATTTACAAAGAGCATCGCATGTGGAAAAAGAATAGGGCATAGAAAAGCATCAAAACCAGCAAATGCAAAAAGCCTTTCTTGTAGAAACTGGAAACCTCTCCTTTCCAGAACATAGCAGGAGTGAAAACCTGGCATCATGGAAACTCCCAGGAATCCACAAGGATTAGCCCAGCTAAGACTCCTAGCAATAGTGGAGATGACCCCTGCACTGGCTATCTACTGTAATCAGATTGTTAACTATCCTAATTGTCACCAACAGACATTATCCAGCAACTGATGAGAGCAGATGAAAAAATCCAAGGTCAAGCTAAGCCAGAGCTACAGGAGTTCTCCTGAAGAAAGGGATGAGAGATTGTATGAACTAAGAGTGTCAAGGTCATGATAAATCCACAGAGACAGCTGGCCTGAGCCCATGGTAACTCATGGACTCTGGATCAAATGCTAGGGAGCCTACATGGGACTAACTTAAGTCCTCTGCATGTTTGTAACAGTTACATAGCTTTATCTGGTTGTAAGGTTCCTAGCTGCTTCTGGAAACCTGTTCCCCATGCTGGATTACCTCTCTTAGCCTTGATGCTTAGATAGGAGCTCAGGCCTAACTCATCTTGATGTGCCATGCCTTGTTCAAGCCCATGGGAGGACCATTCCTTTCTCAATGGAGACAGAGGAGGAATAGGTGGATGGGGAAGATCATAAATGGGAGTCAGGGGGAATGAAATGGAGAAGAGGAAAAAGAAACTGAGGTTGGCATGCAAAATAATTGAAAATATCTTAAATAAATAAAGAAAAGAAAATTAATAAATAAATAAAAAGAGGAGAACCTGTACCAGAAAATCCCACACTCACCTAATTCTGAAGATGGTTTCAGATAAATGACTTAATGTAAAGGCTTACCATCCTTGTGTCTGGGAACCTGTAGAACTTTGTAGTTTTCCCAGCTAACTGAGCCAATTCTATTATTGGTAGTACTCTCATTAATAAGTCATATCTAGCTTCACCATTATCCATGTATAGGATAAGAAATGTAGAAATCTACAGATACCAATATATACATACAACAAAGTGTGAAGCACTATCTCATCCAGTAGAGGATGATACTCTTAATCTCACGGGCATGGGTTCAAGCCTCACATTGGGTGCCAACTGTGGAAGCTAACTTGATTTGTGAAATAACCAGACTAGCTTAAAGGATAAACAATTATACTTTTATTTATTAAAAGGGGAAACTCATGCCACAGGAATGGAAAGTCCAGGCTCTGCTCGATCATAGTGGAATAAGATAGAGAGAGAACACCTGGTTCATGCACACATTCTTCTCTCTGGGTCCCAGAAAACCACATATCATCCTTGGATCCACCTCTTAAAGATAATTGGCTAACAAGGTTTTTCCATCATAGGCTTTAAGGCTGACTTGTAATTTCAGCCTCAGAAGGCAGAGATAAGATATCTCCAGAGCAAGATAGATAGCAAGAGAAGCCACATTATGAAGCCCCTTGCTTGATTGAGAGACTGTGGATGAGACGCATCAGCAATTTATAATAAATTCCTGACGTCCTGATGTGGGAAGTCCTTCTGCATATGTGTTGCTTTTATTGGATAAATAATAAAGAACCTTCTTTGGGCTTATAGCAGGGCAGAATATAGTCAGGATGGAAAAGATATATAGAGAGAGTTGGTGGAGTCAGAGAGATGCCATGTAGCCATGGAAGGAGAAAGACACCCACCAGAGCCCACCAGAGGCCTCCAAAAACTTGGTTGTAGGCCACAACCTTGTCGTGATACACAGATTATTAGAGATGGGTTGATTTAAGATGTAAGATTTATATAAAATATGAATAAGCTAATAGGCCAAGCAGTGTTGTGATTAATACAGTTTTTGTGTGATTATTTTGTGTCTGCATGGCTGGGAAGTGAATGAGCAGCCTCTGTCTACAATTGGTACCAACGTGGGTAACTACATCCACATAAAATCCTTAGAGAGTTTGAAAAACAATTTTAAACATCCCCCCATACACATGCAGACACAAGCACACACACAGAGTTTAACCCAGCTTCTTGGTAGTCCCATTTTTTTTTAGATAAGCTTTCTTGCTGGCAGTGAAGAGGGTCACTATGACTCCTTTAAGGGATATCTCATTATCCCAGCATTCATGAGGCAGAGGCATGCAGAACTCTTAGTTAGAAACCAGCCTGGTCTACAAGAGCTAGTTCCAGGACAGGTTCCAAAGCTACAGAGAAACCCTGTCTCAAAAAAAAACCCCTAATAATAATAATAATAATATGCATGAAAGAGAGGTCTTCTCAACTCAGAATTTGCAGGAAGACTGCACATCTTCTTTTAAAAATGGCTTTCTGGTTCATGCCAGCAGAACCACCTCTGCCTCTTTTGGGAGGTCATGTACTTCAATGGGGTTTTTGAACAGCATGTTACAAACTGCTTAATGGTGTGACATAAACCTGATGCATACCTGGAACTGGGTCATTTGCACAGCTTGCAGAGGTGCTGAACATGCCTACACCATGTTGTACTGGGCATAGCCAAAAGACAAAGCACACTTAGTACTAGCCTTGCAGCTTAGCATTTTAGGAAGTGGTCCTGGTTATAAGAGGATTACATATACACAATAAAGACAGATTAAAAAGACTTCTAAATGGGTCACAGTGTTGAATAAATATGCATAGGCTTGAAAGAGAGCAAAAAAAAGAATATAGCCAATTATAATATAAAAGAGTATAGACAGTCATAGATTAAAGAAGAAAAGATAATAAAATAAATATCAAACTTGTAGAAAGAGTAATAGAGTAAGAAAAATAAGCCACATAAATGTGGAATGTAAACATAGAATCTGAATTATGTATACATTATATATATATATACAAATATTGTATTTTCTTTAAATTTTGACTACAGAGAGATATTTGATTCTGAAGGCTGCTAAGTTAAACCAACATATATATTTTAAAGGTATCTTGACTTCAAAATTTGTGTTTAAGAATATGTTGCTTTGGAAAAGAGGTTCTGCTTTTATTTCCATAGGAGATTCCTATGGAATTCCTTCCAGATGAATATGGATCAATGGAGCAAGACCCCTGAAAGGTCTATGTAAAGCCCTAAAATTACTTCATCTAAGCCAGGCGATGGTGGCGCATGCTTTTAATCCCAGCACTCAGGAGGCAGAGGCAGGTGGATCTCTGTGAGTTCAAGACCAGCCTAGTCTACAGAGCTAGTTCCAGAACAGGCTCCAAAGCCACAGAGAAACCCTGTCTCGAAAAACCAAAAAAATAAAAAAATAAAAAATAAATAAAAAAAAATTACTTCACCCAACAAAAATCAGGAAGCAGCTTAGAGACAACTACGCCCACATTCCCAGATATTGTTTATAAATGTTTGTTTACATTTAAATGGAGATGTTGTGGGGAGTCCTTCTGTATATTCCTTGCTTTTATTAGTTAAACAATAAAGAAGCTGCTTTCTGCCAATGACTTAACAGAATATAGCCAGGCTGGAAGAGATACATATAAAGAAAGAAGGTGAAGTAAGGAGATGTCATGTAGCTGTCAGCTGGAACCTTGCCAGTAGGCCACGAACCTCATGGTAAAATATAAAATAATGGAAATAGGTTAATTTAAGATATAAGACTAAGCCAGAAATAGCTTAAGCCATTGGCCAAGCAGTGGTTTAAATAATATGATTTCTGTCTGATTATTTCGAGTCTGAGCTGCTAGGAACAAATAAGTAGCTTCGCATAACATAGGGATATGCTATAGAGAAGAATACTTTGCATTATCATGGGTCTTGGTTTATTGATACTTATTTAAGGTCAGTTTTGTTATAAGTATAATTCTGCTCTTGATTAAGGTATTATATTGTGCAGCTAATTTAAAATGTAATGTATAGTTAAGAAAAATAGATTAATAGTCACTTATATTAGTCAAACTTTTAGTCATGTTAGTTAGCTTTTCTGGTCCTACAGAGATATATTTCAGATGGATTTTTAAAAGACAAACAGAATATGACACTTAAAATGTTTTAAAACTTCAGAATTTTTGTGACAATTAGACACACATTTGCTCCTGGAACCACCAATCTACTTCACGAGGAAGATGAACATCAAAGAGGCTCCTTATGGAGTTGGTTGGCCATTTGGGCAAGTAACTGCTATTGCCTGGATTGATTGGTGTTATGCTGTATGAACTATGTAGGCAGGACCCACAGAAAAATGATTGCTGAACTTACCTAAAGGTGAGATGGTCCTTCGGAGTTCCTGATTTATGAAAGAGTCCTCCAGACATTTTGCAGTACAGAGAAGAAAGTTACTGACAAACTGCCAATATAGATTGAACTGTCTTTGAAATTTCCTGCTTCACGGAAAAGTCTGCCAGATACTACGATCCTGTAGACTAAAGATGGGTACCCCAATATTACAGAAAAACTTTGTGTACTGGACAGGCAGTGAGAAGTCTCTGTCAATTCTAGAGTTTTGGAAGTTGCTTATAATGCACTTCCTGTTAATTTAAGTAATATTATATCCTTTTTAGGTCTTTGATGGAGTTGAAGAATAGATAGTTGTAATTATAGTTTTCTTTACTTATGATAAAAGATAAAGTAGATATAATTAATTTCTGACATTCACCTTGAGCCCCCACATATGCACAGAAGTGCATGCAAATCTCCCTACATATGTCCACATACATGCAAAAACCTATATGAACACATTAGAAATTTTTAAAAAATGTTTTCTTGATGTTATAGTAATATACATTATAAGAACAAATTTCCTCAGGTACCAGCCAACTTGTTATGATGATGGGAAAAATTTATATAAATCACTTTAAATAACCTTATATATGATAAATGATATCAAAACTGCATGATTTTTAAGTGAAATAAGTAGTATTAGATAGCATTAACTGTGGCAAAAATAAATTCAAAACATTTAAAGCCAAAAATATAAAATACAAAAAGTGAAGCAATGTAGGGATATGGTCAAGGTCAAATGAAATTAATTAAATAACGTTTCACTATAATAGAGAGTTTTAATGAGCATTAAAACAGCTATAAAGAGTACCAATTAATCCTCTTAAGAAAAGAGCATTTAATAATGAGCAAGAACATCAAAACTGACTAACTTAGCTGAATCACTTTGTGAGTCCTATAAAAATAATTTCCGTTTTGTCACAGTGGATAATAACACTTTAATTAATTATTTTCACCAACATTTTATAAGAACTTCCTCATATCATTTTGAGTTTTCTCATCCACCTGTGTATTTTAATTAGTTGATATATTAAAAAAGAAGTATCAAGGTATTTTTGATGGATGCTAGATGAATACAATATAGTAGAAAGTGAAGAAAATACCCTGGCCTGTATAATAATTATAAGAGCTACTGCTGACCATAGAGACATTATCAGATACAAGCAGATTCTAGGCTCAGCTGAACAAATACAAAGATTTAAGAATACAAGCAAGCATTTGTACAGTCTGAATTTGGGGTCCTACAACATTTGAGAGTTCCATTTAGTCAAAGTCAAATGGATACATAACCTTTTATGACCCAGAAAAGCAAACATAGAATGGTCTTAGAAAAAAATAAAAAATATTGTTCAGAAACAAAAGTCATAGGATCAGGCTTTGCAACTTGTAAGAAGGAGATGAAAAAATATCAAGCCTTCCAAATAACAATAATCAGTTGGGTTTTTTCCCCCAAAGGGAAAAAATTGCTCATTTATCTAAGGCATGATTTAAGAATCTGTAGTTATTAAAAAACAAATGCTTTGATATGCCAAACCACACATTAGTCTGTTGTATTCTCTTACTTTTGAGGTCTTATATACCAAAATGTAGAGTTTCTAAATTGATTTACATTAAAAACTTGAGTACCCATTATTTACTATCTAAAGTATTATGAATCATTAGAAACACAAATAAGACCTTCTTCAGAATACAAGTTGTATTTTATATAGCTACAGTAGGCATGCAAGCATGTAAAATGAACATAAGCAATATTTGCTTTAAAAATAAGATTTCTCAAAGAACTTAAGCTATTAAAACATGGACTTCTATGGCTGTCACTATGTCATAATTGAATATCTAAAGCTTGATTAAAATGTTCAAATGTATTTTATGCTTAATTCTTCAGCATAGAGAATGAGAGTACAGTAACAGTTGAAAATCTTCTAAGTTAATTTACATATATAAACTTTTTTCTAGAAGAAATCATTATTTTTTTATGATGAGTCTAAACTTTATTTATATATTATTTATTTATTTATTTATTTATTTATTTATTTATTTATTAATAATTTCTGCCTCTTCCCCGCCACCGCCTCCCATTTCCCTCCTCCTCCCCCGATCAAGTCACCTTCCCTCGTCAGCCCTAAGAGCAATCAGGGTTCCCCGCCCTGTGGGAGGTCCAAGGACCACCCACCTCCATCCAGGTCTAGTAAGGTGAGCATCCAAACTGCCTAGGCTCCCACAAAGTCAGTACGTGCAGTAGGACCAAAAACCCATTGCCGTTGTTCTTGAGTTCTCATTAGTCCTCATTGTCCACTATGTTCAGCGAGTCCGGTTTTGTCCCATGCTTTTTCATACCCAGGCCAGCTGGCCTTGGTGAGGTCCTGATAGAACATCCCCATTGTCTCAGTGTGTGGGTGCTCGCAGTCCTGAGTTCCTTGCTCATGCTCTCTCTCTTTCTGCTCCTGATTTGGACCTTGAGATTTCAGTCCGGTGCTCCAATGTGGGTCTCTGTCTCTGTCTCTTTTCATCGCCTGATGAAGGTTAATATTCAGGAGGATGCCTATATGTTTTTCTTTGGGTTCATCTTCTTATTTAGCTTCTCTAGGATCACGAATTATAGGCTCGATGTCCTTTATTTATGGCTAGAAACCAAATATGAGTGAATACATACCATGTTCCTCTTTTTGGGTCTGGCTCACCTCACTCAGGATAGTGTTTTCTATTTCCATCCATTTGCATGCAAAATTCAGGAAGCCATTGGTTTTTATTGCTGAGTAGTAATCTAATATGTATATATTCCATATTTTCTTCATCCATTCTTCCATTGAAGGGCATCTAGGTTGTTTCCAGGTTCTGGCTATTACAAATATTGTTGCTATGAACATAGTTGAGCATATACTTTTGTTGTATGATAGGGCATTTTTTGGGTATATTCTCAAGAGTGGTATTGCTGGGTCCAGGGGTAAGTTGATCCCGAAATTCCTGAGAAACCGCCATTATACAATAAAGGATTTTCTGGAAGCATTACCATCCCTGACTTCAAACTTGATTACAGAGCTACAGTATTGAAAACAGTTTGGTATTGGCATAGAAACAGAGAAGTCGACCAATGGAATCAAATAGAAGACCCTGGCTTTAACCCGCAAACCTATGAATACCTGATTTTTGATAAAGGAGCTAAAAGTATACAATGGAAAAAAGAGAGTATCTTAACAAATGGTGCTGGCAAAACTGGATGTCAATCTGTAGTAGAATGAAAATAGATCCATATCTATCACCATGCTCAAAACTCAAGTCTAAATGGATTAAAGACCTCAATATCAGTCTGAACACACTGAACCTGATAGAAGAGAAAATGGGAAGTACTCTACAACACATGGGCACAGGAGAACACTTCCTACTTATAACTCCAGCAGCACAGACATTAAGGGCCTCATTGAATAAATGGGACCTCCTGAGACTGAGAAGCTTCTGTAAAGCAAAGGACACTGTCACTAAGACAAAAAGGCAACCCACTGATTGGGAGATCTTCACCAACCCCGCAACTGACAAAGGTCTGATCTCCAAAATATATAAAGAACTCAAGAAACTAGACTGTAAAGGACTAACCAACCCAATTAAAAAATGGGGCACTGAGCTGAACAGAGAATTCTCAACAGAAGAAGTTCGAATGGCCAAAAGACATTTAAGGTCATGCTCAACTTCCTTAGCGATCAGGAAAATGCAAATCAAGACAACTTTAAGATATCATCTTACACCTGTCAGAATGGCTAAAATAAAAAAAAAACACCAATGATATCCTTTGCTGGAGAGGTTGTGGAGAAAGGGGTACACTCATCCATTGCTGGTGGGAATGCAAACTTGTGCAACCACTTTAGAAGAAATCATTATTAATTGAAGGAAGAGTGGTTTACTTTCAGAAATATTATGGAATGCCTTTAGTAAGAGATATATTAGAATTCATTTCTTTTGTATTACTTTAGGAATAATAATCCAAAGGCCCACTTCCTCTCCTCCTCCCATTCCCTCCACACATCCTCCCACCCCAACACCCTCTAACCCTAAAAGACGGTAAGAAACTTTGCTTTGTGGAAAGTCCAAGGCCCTTCACCTACATCTAGGCTGAGCACGGCATACATCCAAGGAGAATAGGATCCCCAAAAGCCAATGCATGAGAAAAATTTGGTGTAGATTTTGAAGCGGTGCCTTCTTCAAAGCCTTTGTAGACTGGTGTGCTAAATGGGAACTTAATTCAATAATTGCAGCCGTCTTCTCTCTATTCAGACATCTCTGAGACAGAATGGGATTTAAAACCAATGTTTGTATGCTTTTATCAATGCAGTAGGACAGAGTCTTCTCCTCAAAATGTTAATGCTAATACTGTCTTGAAATTATTAATACTTTCAATTTTGATTTATAGTTTTAGGTAAAATCCAATAGGATGCTGTATCATTAGCTTATGATCTTTCCAAGGTCATTGCCTATCACCTCACTGTCTCCCCAACACAGCCAGCCAGCCACTGGTTCCCAGCCCATTGTGGTCATAGTCTAATCTTTTCTGCTTCTTTTCTACAAGCCTGCTAAAATTCGCTTATGGAAACAAAAATTAGATCATATTTTCATTAGAAGACATTACCTCATGATCCATCACTCCTCTTAGAGATCTGAGAAAAGACAAAAAGACACTTGGGACTGGAGACACTCCTCACCTCACAGTGTTTGGAGTAGGCAGAGTGTGATTCCAATATCCTAAAGACCTAAAGACAAAATTCTTACTGCATTTCAACAAATGACTCAGAAAAGATCAGTGTCATAAACAACACAGATCTAGGTACTGAGAATGTTCTAGGACACAGTTGTTTATAGACACTTACATGTCATGTGTAGAGGCGACAGACTAAAGTGAAGAAAGATTAATTCATTGTGACCACAAGGAATAGGAGTAATACATTTTATGGGTAGGGCAGCCAATTACCTATTCACTAATGCATATTCAGCCCGATTCTGGGTCAGAGTTCTGGGAACCTCAGATATCCTCATTCCCTAGGAAAATGGCATTATAAGGAAAAAATTTTAAATTATGTGACAAACTATTTTTGGTAAACAAAGGGGCATGCTTTGGATTTAAACAGTCTTTGCATCTTTAGTGTAAAAATGAACAACAAACCCTATTAGAAACGGAGTCACAAACTATAGAAATGAACCCAGAAAGTATAGCTATTCTCGGATTCTTTTTTGGAGCCCAATATGTCATGCATTTTCTTTTCTTTTTACATATATATATATATATATATATATATATATATATATATATATATATTTGGATTTTAGAGACAGGGTTTCTCCATAGCTTTTTGGTTCCTGTCCTGGAACTAGCTCTTGTAGACCAGGCTGGCTTCGAACTCACAGAGATCCACCTGCCACAGTTCTCCCTCTACCCTTACTCCCATGCCACCTCTCCTCTCCTCCAGCCCATGCCCATCCATTCCCCTCAACGGTTAAAGGTTCCCATGGGGAGTCAACAAATTCTGGTACATTAAGTTGGGGCAGGATCAAGCCCCTCCCCCATGCATTAAGGCTGAGCATGGCATCTCACCAAAGGAAATGAGCTTCAACAAGTTAGCTCATGTGCATCATGAGTAAGTTCTGGTTCTGCTTTCAGGGGCCCCTCACATATTTCAAGCTTCACCACGGTCTCCCACATATGGAAGGCCTAATATGGTCTCATAGAGGCTCCACAGTTATAAGTCTAGAGTTCATGAGTTTCTGTGAGCTTGTTTTCCCTTTCTCTGTGGATTTCTCCATCATGATCTTTACCTCCTTTGTTGATGTATTCCCTCCTCCCTCTCTTTGGTTGAATTCTCGGAATTCCGTCTAATGCTCACTTCTGGATGTCTGCATCTGGTTCCATCACTTACTGAATGAAGGGGCTAGTATGAAAGTTGGATTATCCACCAATCTGATTACAGGGGAAGGCCAGTTTGGGCACCTTCTCCTCTATTGTTAGGAGTCTTAGCTGGGGTCGTCCTAGTGGATTCTTTAGAATTTCTCTAGCACCAGATTTCTCTCTAACTCCTTAGTTGCTCCTTCTATCAAGATCTCTTTCATTGCTCTCCCACTCCATCCCTCCCACCCCTTGACCAACCCATTCATTCCTGCTGTCATCCCTCAGCTCCTCCCCTTTACCGCCCTCCCCTCCCCCAGTTTACCCTGGAGATCTCATCCAATTCTCCTTCCCAGAATGATCCTTATTTCCCTCTTAGAGTCTTCCTTGTTCCCTAGCTTCTCTGGAGCTGTGGGTTGTAGTTTGGCTATCTAATATCCACTTATGAGTGATACTCATAATAATACATACTGTATTTGTCTTTCTGACCTTGAGTTACCTCACTCGGGATTTTTTTTTTTCTAGTTCTATACAGTTGCCTGCAATTTTCATAATGTCATTGTTTTTTCAAAGCTAAGTAATACTCCATTCTGTAACTGGACCACATATATTTTATCCATTCTTCAGTTAAGGGGCATCTAGGTTATTTCCAGGTTCTGGCTATTATTAATAATGCTGCTATGAACATTGTTAAGCAAGTATCCTTGTAGTATGATTGAGCATCCTTTGGGTATATGTCAAAGAGTAGTACTGCTGGGTCTTGAGGTAGATTGATTTCCAATTTTCTGAGAAACCATCATATTGATTTCCAATGTGGCTGTGCATGTTTGCACTCCCACCATCAATGGATGAGTGTTCTACTGAGTCTGTATCCTCTCCAACATAAACTGACCTTAGTATTTTTTATATTAGCCATTTTGACAGGTGTAAGATATTATCTCAGAACCATTTTGACTTGCATTTCCCTGACGATTAAAGATGTTGAGCAATTCCTTTTATGTCTTTTGGCCATTTACGATTCTTCTGCTGAGAATTCTCTGTTAGTTTATTACCCTATTTTTAAATTAGATTATTTTGTATTTTAATGTCTAGTTTCTTAAGTTCTTTTTATATTTTGGAGATCAGCCCTCTGTCAGATGTGGGGTTTGTGAAGATTGTTTTTTTCCATTCATTAGGCAGCTCTTTTGACTTATTTACTGTGTCCTTTGCCTTACAGAAGCTTTTTAGCTTTAGTATGTCTCATTTATTGATTGTTGTTCTCATTGTCTATGCTACTGGTGTTATATTTAGGAAGTGGTCTCCTGTGCCAATGTACTTAAGGCTACTTCCCGCTTTCTCTTTTATCAGGTTCAATGTAACTAGGTTTATGTTGAGGTCCTTGATCAGCTTGGACTTGAGTTTTGTGTATGGAAATAGATATGGATCTATTTGCAATCTTCCAGATGTTGACATCCAGTTATGCCATCAGCATTTGTAAATGGTGCTTCCCTTTTTCCATTGTACCATTGGACTTCTTTGTCAAAAATCAAGCGTTCATAGATATGTGTGGATTAATATTAAGGTCTTCAATTTGATTCCATTGGTCCATATGTCTGTTTTTGTTTGTTTGTTTGCCAATACCAAGCTGTTTTTATTACTATAGCTATATCCTAGAGTTTGAAGTCATGGATAGTGATGCCTCCAGAAGTTCTTTTATTATTTTAGATATTCTGGGTTTCTTGATTTTTCCATATAAAGCTGAGTATAGTTTTTTCGTGGTTTGTAATTAATTATGTTGAGATTTTGATGAGAATTTATTTTGATCTGTCAATTGCTTTTGATAATATAGTCATTTTTCTTATGTTGATCTTACCTATCCAAGAGCATAGGAGATGATTTCATTCTTGATATTTTTTAAATTTCATTCTATATAGACTTAAATTTCTTGTCATACAGGTTTTTCAGTTGTTTGGTTAGAGTTACCCCAAAATATTTTATATTTGTGGCTATTATAAAGGGTAATGTTTTGCTGATTTCTTTCTTGGTCATTTTATCATTTGTATATAAGAGGGCTATTGATGTTTTTTGTTTTGTTTTGTTTTTGTTTTTGTTTTTTGTGTTTTTTTTGTTGTTAATCTTGTATCCTGCCACATTACTAAAGGTGCTCCTCAGCTGTAGGAGTTCCCAGGTAGAGTTTTGGGGGTCACTTATGTATATTATCATATATATCATATCATGTGCAAATAGTGTGAATAGCAATAATTTGATATTTTCCTTTACAATTTGTATTCTCTTTATTTACTTGCATTTATTTTCAAATGGACCCTTAAAATCATGTTCTGATCCCTGAAATTTTATTAATTTTTGTTTATTTACATGGGAATAAAAATTATAGATGATAAATAGCTAATTTTTTCTTAGTATACATAGGAGCTACAGTTCAATGGTAATACAAGAAAATTCTATAACAGTCCTTTGTGTGTAAGTGAGAATGGGTGGTTAAACTCTTCTAACAGAACATAGGTATACATTAGATAAGTTATTTCCAGGATAATAACCAGACAATGAACAGATGTTCTTCCATTTGCTTTGACCATCATTTGTTACAAAGGGTTGACAGACTCTGGGTTGCTTTAGAGCATAGGAGATTCTCTACCAACCTAACTACTTCCAATCCTCAATCCACATTCAAAACTCAAGATCTAATGAAAATAAATACCTTTTTGTTGTTGTTGTTGTTGTTTTGTTTTGTTTTGTTTTGTTTTAGTTTGGTTGAATTTGCATTTACTTGTACTGTGATGGATTAAGACTGGCTCTCAGAGGCTCACATATTTGAATGTTTAGTCACCAGGGAGTAGAACTCTTTGATAGAATTAGAAGGATTAGGAGGTGTGGACTTGTAAAAGGAAGTGTGTTCCTGGGGTGGGTTTAGAGGCTTCAAATGTCTATTCTAGGCTCACACTCTATTCCTGCTGTCTGTGATTCAGGATGTAGAATGCTTAGCTACTTCTCCAACACTGTGTGCCAGTATTCTTGCCATGTGAGCCACCATGAGGTTACCATGAAGATAATGGACTATGTCTCTGAAATTGTGAGCAAGTCCACAATTAAATGCTGTATTTTAGAAGAAAATAGTGCTTCTTCATAGCAATAGTACTGTGACTAAGAAAACTCATCAATTACTCTTTAGTTTTATACAGACAATGAAAACCATTACCATTTAAATTTATCTGTCTCTACCTTTAAACAACTCGAAAAACTGTATTAAGTCAAATTACCTCTGAATTTTTTTTCAAAAATCTTGTAAAATAGGTAACATGTATTCTTTAAAGTATACTTTAAAATTCATATGAAGTTTAGTCTCCCTGTTTTTACTTTCATTAAACAAAAGAAAAAAGCACTTGTGTACCAATGTATTCTATGATTTAAGCCTAGGTATAAGATCAAACTAAGGAAGGCAGAATGGAAACATACACATAGCAAAGGGGGGCCAGGAAAAGTGTCATTCTAACACGTGAGCTGCAAACTCACAGTCTTATATATAAATTACTTATTTCAATTGTTTAAAATTGGTATTTGTGGGCTTAGAGTAATATGAAGCAAATATGTCGTATTAGCACATTTTCTGAATGAGTAAGAGTCTTGAAACCCACTCAGTCTTATTTACCCATTCTTCTGGTTTCCAGATGCTCCACTGAACTCATAGACACCAGAAATAGCATTTAAATCTAACCATCAGAAATATTAGAATAAAAATTCTTAAGAACCTCCATGATTTCCTATAAAAATTGGAATCAGCTTATTTATTTGTTTATTTTGCATCCAGACCATATTTCCCCTCCATTTCCCCCTTCCAGTCTCTATACCCCTACATGCCTTCTTTCCCCCTCATTCACTCCTCCTCCATTTCTCTTGAGAACATAGCAGCCATCCCATTGATGTCACCAGTCACGATATGTCAAGTTTCAGTGAGACTTGAAACATTTTCTCCTATTAAGGCTAGACAAAGCAGCCCAGTAGCAGGAATGGGTCCCAAAAGCAGGCAAAGGGTCAGAAACAGCACCTGGTCCCACTGTTAGAATTCCTACAAGAAGACCGGGCTACAAAATTGTAACATATAAACAGAGGTCCTAGGTCAGTACTATACAGGCTCCCTGGTTGATGGTTCAAACTCTGTGACTGCTTATGAGCCAAGATTAGTTGATTTTGTGGGTTTTCTTATGATGTCCTAGACCCCTCTAGCTTGTACAATCCATCTTCCCTCTTTTGAGCAGTGTTCCACAAGCTGGCCCTAATGTTTGGCTCTAGTTCTCTGCATCACTTACTGGATGAAGCCTCTCTGATGACACTTGGAGTAGGTACCAATCTCTGAGTATAGCAGGTATTGTTAGGCATCATTACATTGATATTTTCTTTCTCCGGTTGAGTTTGGTTCTACCCTATGCCTCTGGGCCATCCAGCTTCTGGGTCCTGGCATTCCAGGCAGTGACAAGAGTGGGCTCACTCTAGTGGCATAGGTCTCAACCTGGACCAGTCATTGGTTAGACACTCCCACAATTTCTGTGTCACACTTTTGCCTGCGTAGCCTATAGACAGGACAAACTGTAGCTCAAAGGTTTTGTGGCTGTTTTGCTCTCCTCATCTTTCCACTGGAGGACTTGCCTGGTCAGAGGAGAGGAGATGACCAGTGCAGGCTACATATTACTATTGCTAGGAGTCTTAGCTGGGGTCATCCTTGTAGATTCCAGAGAGTTTCTTTTGCACCAGGTTTCTATCTTACATTGAAAGCCCATCCCCCACTGCCAGTCATCTATTTCTTTTTTTTGTTTGTTTGTTTTTTTTGTTTTTTTGTTTTTTTGAGACAGGGTTTCTCTGTGGTTTTGGAGCCTGTCCTGGAACTAGCTCTTGTAGACCAGGCTGGTCTCGAACTCACAGAGATCCACCTGTCTCTGCCTCCCGAGTGCTAGGATTAAAGGCGTGCGCCACCACCGCCCGGCCCAGTCATCTATTTCAGTGCTCCCCCCCTTCATCCACACCCCACCATGATCGCTAATGTACCCATCCTCACCTAACCCCAGTCCACCCACGAGATCTCTTCTTTTTTTCCCTCTAAGGGATTTCTGAGTATCATCTCTTTTTTTTTTTTTTTTTTTTTTTTTGGTTTTTCGAGACAGGGTTTCTCTGTGGTTTTGGAGACTGTCCTGGAACTAGCTCTTGTACACCAGGCTGGTCTCGAACTCATAGAGATCCGCCTGCCTCTGCCTCCCAAGTGCTGGGATTAAAGGCGTGCGCCACCACCGCCCGGCTTGAGTATCATCTCTTTAGCTCTCCTCGTTAGCCACTCTTGATCTGTGAATTGGAGAATGGTTATCCTTTACTTTACAGCTAATATCCACTTATAAGTGAGTATATACTACGTTTGTCTTTCTGGGTTTGGGTTATTTCACTAGGGATGAATTTTTCTAGTCCATCTATTTGACTTCAAATGTAATTATGTTATTGTATTTAACAGCTGAGTAATACTCCACTGTGCAAATATTCCAAATTTTCTTTATCAATCCTTCAGTTGAGGGTCATTTAGATTGGTTACAGTTTCTGGCTAAAAACATAGTTGCTCAAGTATCCTTGTGATAAGATTGAGCATCCTTTGGATATGTACCCAAGATGATAAATACAAAGACGATAGTATAGCTGAGTTTTGAGGTAAATCGATTCCAACTTTTCTGAGAAAATGCCATATTGATTTCCAAAGTAGCTGTTCCAGTGTGTACACCCACCAGCAGTGATAGAGTGTTCCCCCTTGCTGTACATCTCCAGCACAAGCTGTCAGTTGTGTTTTTGATCATATTCATTCTTACAGGAATAAGATGGAATCTCAGAGTAATTTTGATTTGCATTTCTCTGATGGCTAAGGATAGATACTGAACATTCTTTTAATTCTACTACTTTTTGCTTTTGTAAATTTTAATTTACTTTTAAATTTCATTTTACATTCTATCCACCATTCCTCCCTTCAACCCCTTCTCCCCCACTCTTCACTTACCTCTAGCCCTCCTTATCCACTCCTCCCAAAGGATAAATTTCTTTTTTTAAATTATTTTTATTCGTTTTTAATTAAAATTTCCACCTGTCCCCGTTCCCCATTTCCCTCTCCCTCCTCATAATATTGCTCCTCCCCCCACTGCCCTTTCCCTATCCCCATTCCTCTTCTCCTCCCCCCACTCCATTCCCCCTCCCTCTCTATATTGAAGAGTTGCCCTGCGGGAAGACCAAGGTCCTCCCACTTCTATCTAGGTCCAGGAAGGTGATCATCCAAACAGGTTAGGCTCCCACAAAGCCAGTTCATGTATAAGGATCGAAACCTAGTGCCACTGTCCTTGGCTTCTCATCAGCCTTCATTGTCCGCCATGTTCAGAGAGTCCAGTTTCAACCCATGCTTATTCAGTCCCAGTCCAGCTGGCCTTGGTGGGCTCCCAATAAATCAGTTCCACTGTCACAGTGGGTGGGTGCACCCCTCGTGGTCCTGACTTCCTTGCTCATGTCCTCCCTCCTTCTGCTCCTCATTTGGACCTTAAGAGCTCAGACCATTGCTCCAAATTGAGTCTCTGTCTCTATCTCGATCCATCGCCAGATGCAGGTTCTAAGGTGATATGTAAGATATTCATCAGTATAGGATAGGATCATTTCAGGTTCCCTCTCCTCAGATGCCCAAGGTACCAGCTGGGGACATCTCCCTGGACACCTGCAAGCCCCTCTAGAGTCAAGTCTCTTGCCAACCCTAAGATGGCTCCCTTAGTTAGGATATATACTTCGCTGCTCCCGTATCCGTCCTTCCTATATCCTAACCATCCCAATTCCTCAAGCTCCTCCCATCCTCCCCTTCTCACGTTTCTCATCCTATTTCCCCTTAGCCCCAAGCCACCTCACCCGCAAGTTCCCAGTTTTTGCCCGAATCTTGTGTACTTCCCCTATCCAGGCGGATGACTATACGATTTTCTTTGGGTTCACTTTCTTATTTAGCTTCTCTAGGATCACAAATTATATGCTCAATGTCCTTTATTTATGGCTAGAAACCAATTGTGAGTGAGTACATCCCAAGTTCTTCTCTTTGGGTCTGGGATACCACACTCAGGATAGTATTTTCTATTTCCATCCATTTGCATGCAAAATTCGAGAAGTTATTGTTTTTTACCACTTAGTAGTACTCTAATACGTATATATTCCACAATTTCTTCATCCATTCCTCCATTGAAGGGCATCTAGGTTGTTTCCAGGTTCTGGCTATTACAAACAATACTGCTATGAACATAGTTGAACAGATACTTTTGTCATATGATAGGGCATCTATTGGGTATATTCCCAAGAGTGGTATTACTGGATCTTGGGGTAGGTTGATCCCGAATTTCCTGAGAAATCGCCACACTGATTTCCAAAGTGGTTGCACTAGTTTGCATTCCCACCAGCAATGGATGAGTGTGCCCCTTTCTCCACACCCTCTCCAGCAAAGGTTATCATTGGTGTTTTTGATTTTAGCAATTCTGACAGGTGTAAGATGGTATCTCAAAGTTGTTTCAATTTACATTTCCCTATCGCAAAGGAGGTTGAGCATGACCTTAAGTGTCTTTTGGCCATTTGAATTTCTTTTGTTGAGAATTCTCTGTTCAGTTCAGTGCCCCATTTTTAAATTGGGTTAATTAGCATTTTAAAGTCTAGTTTCTTGAGTTCTTTATATATTTTGTAGATCAGACCTTTGTCTGTTGCAGGGTTGGTGAAGATCTTCTCCCAGTCAGTGTGTTGCCTTTTTGTCTTAGTGACAGTGTCCTTTGCTTTACAGAAGCTGCTCATTTTCAGGATGTCCCATTTGTTCAATGTTGTCCTTAATGTCTGTGCTGCTGGGGATAAACGTAGGAAGTGATTTCCTGTACCCACATGTTGTAGAGTACTTCCCACTTTTTCTTCTATCAGGTTCAGTGTGTTCAGACTGATATTGAGGTCTTTAATCCATTTGGACTTGAGTTTTGTGCATGGCGATAAATATAATCGATTTTCATTCTTCTACAGGTTGACAACCAGTTCTGCCAGCACCATTTGTTGAAGATGCTCTCTTTTTTTCCATTGAATACTTTTAGCTCCTTTATCAAAAATCAGGTGTTCATATGTTTGTGGGTTAAAATCAGGGTCTTCTACTCCGTTCCATTATCAACTTCTCTGTTTTTATGCCAATACCAAGCTGTTTTCAATACTGAAGCTCTGTAATAGAGTTTGAAGTCAAAGATGGTAATGCCTCCAGACGATCCTTTATTATATAAGATTGTTTTGGCTATCCTGGGTTTTTTGTTTTTCCATATAAAGTTGATTAATGTCCTCTCAAGATCTGTGAAGAATTTTGATTGGATTTTAATGGGGATTGCATTGAATCTATAAATTGCCCTTTGTAGAATTGCCATTTTTACTATGTTGATACTCCCAATCCAAGAGCAAGGGAGATCCTTCCATTTTCTGGTATCTTCCTCAATTTCTTTCTTCAAAGACTTAAAGTTCTTGTCAAATAGATCCTTCACTTCCTTGGTTAGGGTTACACTAAGATATTTTATGCTATTTGTGGCTATCATGAAGGGTGATGCTTCTCTGATTTCCCTCTCTGCTTCCTTATCCTTTGGAATAAGGAGGGCAACTGATTTTTTGGAGTTGATCTTGTATCCTGCCACGCTACTAAAGGTGTTTATCAGCTGTAGGAGTTCTTTGCTGGAGTTTTTGGGGTCGCTTATGTACACTATCATATCATCTGCAAATAATGAAAGTTTAACTTCTTCCTTTCCAATTTGAATCCCTTTGATCCCCTTACGTTGTCTTATTGCTATTGCTAGAATTTCAAGCACTATGTTAAAGAGGTATGGAGAGAGTGGACAGCCTTGTCGTGTTCCTGATTTTAATGGAATAGTTTTGAGTTTCTCTCCATTTAATTTGATGTTAGTTGTCGGCTTGCTATTATTATACTTAGATACGACCCTTGTATCCCTAATCTCTCTAAGACCTTTATCATAAAGGGATGTTGAATTTTGTCAAATGCTTTTTCATCATCTAATGAAATGATCATATGGTTTTTTTCTTTCAGTTTATTTATATGATGGATTACATTGATAGATTTTAGTATGTTGAATCAGCCCTGCATCTCTGGGATGAAGCCTACTTGATCATAATGGATAATTTTTCTAATGTGTTCTTGGATTTGGTTAGCCAGTATTTTATTGAGTATCTTTGTATCGATGTTCATGAGTGAGATTGGCCTGTAGTTCTCTTTCTTGGTTGTGTCTTTGTGTGGTTTTGGTATCAGAGTAACTGCAGTTTCATAAAAGGAATTTGGCAATGACTTCTCTGTTTCAATATTGTGAAATACCTTAAGGAGTATAGGTATTAGGTCTTCTTGGAAGTTCTGGTAGAATTCAGCATTGAAGCCGTCTGGACCTGGGCTTTTTTTGTTAGGGAGGTTTTTTATAACAACTTCTAATTCTTCGTGACTAACAGGTCTATTTAGATTGTTCACCTGGTCCTGGTTTAACTTTGGTATATGGTACTTATCTAAAAAAAGTGTCCATTTCTTTTACATTTTCCAATTTTGTGGCATACAGGTTTTTGTAGTAAGATCTAATGATTCTCTGAATTTCCTCTGTGTCTGTGGTTATGTCTCCCTTTTCATTTCTGATCTTGATAATTTGCGTATTCTCTCTCTGCTGTTTGATTAGTTTGGATAGGGGTTTATCAATCTTATTGATTTTCTCCAAGAACCAGCTTTTTGTTTCATTGATTCTTTGGATTGTTTTCTGTGTTTCTATTTTGTTGATTTCAGCCCTCAGTTTGATTATTTCCAGTCTTCTACTTCTCCTAGGTGAGTCTGCTTCTTTTTTTTTCTAGAGCTTTCATGTGGGCTAATAATTCTCCAATGTGTGCTTTCTCCGTTTTCTTTAAGTGGGCGCTTAATGCTATGAACTTTCCTCTTAGCACTGCTTTCATAGTGTCCCATAGGTTTGAGTATGTTGAGTCTTCGTTTTCATTGAATTCAAGAAAGACTTTAATTTCTTTATTTCTTCCTTGATCCAGGTGTGGTTCAGTAGTTGACTGTCCAGGTTCCATGAGTTCGTAGGCTTTCTGGAGATAGCATTGTTGTTGAATTCTAACTTTAATCCATGGTGATCTGATAAGACACAGGTGGTTACTGATATTTTTTTGTAACTGTGTAAGTTTGCTTTGTTACCGAGTATGTGGTTTATTTTCAAGAAGGTTCCATGAGCTGCAGAGAAGAAGGTTTATTTTTTCCTATTTGAGTGGAATGTTCTATAGATGTCTGTTAAGTCCATTTGATTCATTACCTCCATTAATTCTCTTATTTCTCTGTTAGGTTTCTGTCTGATTGACCTGTCCATTGGTGAGAGAGGAGTGTTGAAATCTCCTACTATTAGTGTGTGTGGTTTGATGACTGCCTTGAGTTTTAGTAATGTTTCTTTTACATAAGTGGGTGCTTTTATATTAGGGGCATAGATATTCAGGATTGAGACTTCATCCTGATGAATTGTTCCTGTTATGAGTAAAAAATGTCCCTCTCCATCTCTTCTGATTGATTTTAGTTTGAAGTCAACTTTCTTAGAAATTAGTATGGCCACACTTGCTTGTTTTTTAGGTCTGTTTGCTTGATAAACCTTTTCCCAGTCCTTTACTCTGAGTAGATGTCTGTCTTTGTAACTGAGGTGTGTTTCTTGTAAACGGCAGAATGTTGGATCCTGTTTTTGTATCCAATCTCTTAGCCTGTGCCTCTTTATAGGTGAGTTGAGTCCATTGATATTAAGTGATATTAATGACCAGTGGTTGTTAACTCCAGTCATTTTTCTTTCTTTCTTTCTTTCTTTCTTTCTTTCTTTCTTTCTTTCTTTCTTTCTTTCTTTCTTTCTTGCTTTCGGTAGTATGGTTTGTGTGTTTCCCTTCTTCAAGTTGTGCTGGTGAAGGGTCATTAGATGTCTGAGTTATTGTGGGCATTGTTGGACTCCTTGGGTTGTGATTTTCCTTCAATTACTTTCTGTAAGGCTGGATTTGTGGCTACGTATTGTTTAAATTTGTTTTTATCCTGGAAAATTTTGTTTTCTCCATTTATAGTGAATGAAAGCTTGGCTGGGTGTAGTAGTCTGGGCTTGCATCCATGGTCTCTTAGTTTCTGCAGTACATCTATCCATGACCTTCTGGCTTTCATGGTTTCCATAGAGAAGTCAGGTGTAAGTCTGATAGGTTTACCTTTATCGGTAACTTGACCTTTTTCCTTTGCAGCTCTTAATATTCTTTCTTTATTCTGTATGTTTTGTGTTTTGATTATTATATGACAAGGAGATTTTTTTTTTGATCCAGTCGATTCGGTGCTCTGTATGCTTCTTGAACCTTCAAAGGAATATCTTTTTTAAGTTTGGGAAAGTTTTCTTCTATAATTTTATTAAGTATATTTTCTGGACCATTTAGCTGTACTTCTTCTCCTTCTTCTATCCCTATTATTCTTAGGTTTGGTCTTTTTTTTTTTTGTTGAGCAAATTTTTTTTCTTGCAAATAGCATAACTTTATTTTTTTTCTTGCTGATTTTTTTATTAATTAATTAATTTAATTATTAAAGATTTCTGCCTCTTCCCCGCCACCACCTCCCATTCCCTCCCCCTCCCCCAATCAAGTCTTCCTTCCTCCTCAGCCCAAAGAGTAAGCAGGTTTCTCTGCCCTGTGGGAGGTCCAAGGACCACCCACCTCCATCCAGGTCTATTAAGGTGAGCATCCAAACTACCTGGGCTCCCACAAAGCCATTACATGCAATAGGATCAAGAACCCATTGCCATTGTTCTTCAGTTCTCAGTAGTCCTCATAAAAAGAGGAACATGGGATGTACTCACTCATATTTGGTTTCTAGCCATAAATAAAGGACATTGAGACTATAATTCATGACTCTAGAGAAGCTAAATAAGAAGGTGAACCCAAAGAAAAACATATAAGCATCCCCCTGAATATTAACCTTCATCAGGCGATGAAAGAAGACAGAGACAGAGACCAACATTGGAGCACTGGACTGAAGTCTCACGATCCAAAGGAGGAGCAGAAGGAGAGTGAGCACGAGCAAGGAACTCAGGACGGCGAGGGGTGCACCCACACACTGAGGCAATGGGGATGATCTATCGGGAACTCACCAAGGCCAGCTGGCCGGGGACTGAAAAAGCATGGGACAAAACCGGTCTCGCTGAACATAATGGACAATGAGGTTTGGTCTTTTTATTGTGTCCCAGATTTCCTGAATGTTTTGTGATGAGGATTTGTTGGTTTTGCTGTTTTCTTTGATCAGTGTGTTTATTTTCTCTATGGTATCTTCAGTGTCTGAGATTCTTTCTTCTATTTCTTATAATCTGTTGGTAGTACTTGTCTCTGTAGTTCCTGTTCATTTATCCAGATTTTCCATCTTCATCCTTCCCTCGGTTTGTGTTTTCTTTATTACTTCCACTTCATTCTTCAAGTCTTGAACCGTTTCCCTTACCTGTTTGATTACTTTTTCTTATTTCTCTTGGTTTTCTTGGGTATCTTTGAGAGATTTATTCATTTCCTCTACCTTTTTGTTTGTAATCTCTAATTGAATATGGCAGTTTTTCACTTCCTGTTTAAGGTCCTCTATTATTTTCATATAATTCACCTTTGGGTCGAATTCTTCTAATTATTCTGGAATAGGGTGTACAATTCTTCTTATTTCGGGATTCCTGGATTCTGGTGATGTCACGTTGCCTTTCAGGCTGTTGGAGGAATTCTTGCATTGGCACCTGCCCATCTTTTCTTTCAAATGGAGCCAGGAGAGGCCTGGTGTCTTGGTCCAGTCTTTGCTGTGACTAACTCTCTGGGTGTATCTCCTCAGTGTAGGGGCAGGAACCGTTCACTTCCAGATGGACTCCTGAACACCAAAACATGAACATATGGTAGTCCAATGACCTGCGGACAAAAGAGCAAATGCAGGGGGTAGGGCGGGGTCGAATAGAACACAGGCGACCCTGCAGCACAGGCTGGAGGTGCCTGTGCTCCCTTTTGGGGGTTGTTGAGGCCTGCCTGCTAGTCAGGCACTCACTGCTCTGGGTGGGTAACCTTAGTGTAGGAGCAGGAAGCTGATCCTCAGCAAAGGACCTTGCAGACAAGGCAGGCTTGGGGGGGAGAGGGGGATGTATGTAGGAAAGAAAGCCCTGCAGCAGGAGCTGAGGGAAGGGGGTTTGTGCTCTCTTCCGGGATAGTCCGCCCCAGGATAGCACACACTCACCAGTCCAGATGGGACTTCTCAGCACCTACACAGGGACACCTGGTAGTCCAATGAGCCAGGGACCAAGGGAAGAAGGAGGCAGGAAGGGCAGTTCCAGGAGAGCACAGCAGACCCTGCAGCCCCAGCAGCAGAGGCCCGCACTCCCTGGCGGGGACCTTGAGGCCTGCCTGCTAGTCAGGCACTCACTGCTCTGGGTGGGTAACCTTAGTGTAGGAGCAGGAAGCTGATCCTCAGCAAAGGACCTTGCAGACAAGGCAGGCTTGCGGGGAGGGGGGGGTGTGTAGGAAAGAAAGCCCTGCAGCAGGAGCTGAAGGGTAAATTTCTTAAAGAGATTCTCTGCCATCAAAGATTCTTCTGTTGAGAATTCTCTGTTTATATCTTTACCCAATTTTTAAATTAAATTGTTTTTGTTGTGTTATTGTTGTTATTTTGTTTTATTTGGCTATTTTTTGATAGCTAGTTTCTTGAGTTATTTATATAATTTAGAAATCAGCCTTCTGTTGAATGTGGAGTTGCTGAAAACCTTTTTCCATTCTGTAGGTTGTCAGTTTGTTCCATTGATGGTATTCTTTGTCTTATTAAAGCTTTTCAGTTTCAAGAGGTTCCATTTATTAATTGCTGGTTTTAGTGTCTGTGTTACTGGTGTTCCAGTTTCTGTAGCTTTTGTTTTGTTTTGTTCTTTCAAGAGAGGCCTTCTCTGTATAAGATCCCAGATTGTTCTGAAAGTTACTTATAGACCAGGCTGGCCTTTAATTGATAGAGATTTTCCTGTCTCTTCCTCCTGCATGCTAGGAGTATGCCAGTATGTACCACTACTGCCTCCCTAGAATCATATTCTGTTTTTTGTCTTTCTTATATTTTGTGTGTGAGATTAAAGGATTCGGTTCCAAGATTCAGTTCCAATCACCTACCTCATTGTTCACAAACTACTTTAAATCTAATTTCCAGGGATTGAATGTTTTCTTCTGATCCTTATATTCACCAGGTATGTATTTAAGGTATACATACACATGTAAGATATGTATATATGTATCTTAAAATAAAGTTGTCTGAACAAACTCAAATCATGCAAAGACATTGGAATAATTCGTGTAAAATCTATTGATTATTCTTAGTCTTTTAGTTTTGAAACTCTTACTTTAAAGAGAAATATGTATAAGAATAAAAATATTAATAATTTTTTAATTTGAATAAATTATAACTAGAACACTAGGAAAACTGGAAATTGAGTAATTTTAATATCATTTGACTTCTTGTATAAATTATAAAAAAATGCACAGCTAAATTTTCTGAATGGGGAAAATGTTTCATGAGCACTTCTGTGTTTGACTGTGCTTGACATTTATAGTATTTGTCCTTGTCCAGGTATATTTATTTGCATCTATTTTAGCATCATAAAGTAAAACTTGTTTTTTATCTATTTTTAGATATCTTGAGATAATTTTCTTTTTATTTGTTTTTATTAAATTTTCCAATTAAAATATAACTATATCATCTCCCCTTTCCCTTTCCTACAGCTCCTACAAATCTGCATTGGTAATTGAACGTTGTCCCATTTTCCCGCTGCATCCAGTCTCCAGAATGTTTAAGTCAAACATTCCCATTTACATCCATTCTATTTTTCCCCTTTCTAACACTTTTGACTTTTCATTATTCACTGTATTCATCTTTCCCAGTTTCTTTGTGTCCTAAGAAAAAGCATATAAACTTATTTCTGGTGTACAAGGGAACACACAGTTATAGACTTTGCTCATAGTGTGTGTAATGAATTCCATATGCCTAATGTCACAGCACTGATAAAGTTTGAAAGTGATTTCTTTTGGAAAGGAAGAAGCTATGTACTTGATCAGTCATTCACATTAATAATCATTAATTTATTTTGAGATGATTAGTGATATCAAAAGTTATAGCAAGGAAGTTGGTGCCTTTTGCAGTTTATACAGCATTCAGTTTATACAGCATGGTGACTGGTGTGATAGCTTGTGGAGAACTGGTGTTATCTGACCACAACAGCATGACTGAAATGTGTAATACTGACCTCAAAGGCAGTTTCTGCCGGCAATTTGTATTCTCAAGTATTTAAAAATGACACTTTTAAATATTATTTGGGATTTGATCTTTGTCCAAAGCAAATGCATTTTTAATTTCTTATTGTCAAGACAGCTATTGTTATCAATATTCATCAATAGGGTATGATTTTTATATGATACTACATATTGATTTACATGTTGTCGGTTGAACAGGATGCATCTGACACCTTTGCCTTATTAAAATTCAACAGATTGTTGAATTATACCATAGAATGTCAACAATATTGATTCATTGTTACATAAGAAACCAATCGAGATGAATTACAGCAATGCGGCTCTTATTTATACCTCCCAATAGTTTTAGGGAGGTGGGAGACTTTAGAGCTCCTCAAATAACAGAAATTCTCTCCAACTCATCTGGAATATTGATGTTGATTCAATGGTATGCATTGTATTTTGGGTATATACATACACAATTTTTTCTGAAATTTGCAAAGTTTTGAGTTTCATTTTTTCTTATATAACAGTTGCATAATATCAGTGTACTATAAGGAATAAAACCTTAAGCATGTAGTTAGTATTCCATGAGTTCCTTTTTCACTAAGAGCAGGATAAGAGAGGCGTATACTTGGATATGTGATTACCACTGAATATGTGACAATTCTACTACATGTTTAATACTATCCTAGCATGTTTCTGTGCTTATTTTAAAAATAATGAAGCATAACCTATTTTGATCTTATTCATGTACCACTGCCTCCATCCAACTTTTCCAGTAATCAAAACATGTTTTATCAAAGTATAATAATTTCAAAGAATAAATATAAAAGTTGCTTCAAACACATGAGAGACAGTCTAAATGGCATGTTTAAATTATCTCTGCAAACTGACACTGTCTTTCATTAGCCATTTGTATATTATACCTGTTTTATTTACATAAATAAACAAAAAAGCATGTGAAGGAAAATTCAACTGAAAATTAAAGAAATATAATCTCAAAGTAAAGAAGTAATTTTTAAAAAGACAAAGTACAGAGTGTTCGCAAAAAAATATATACATAATTTGATCTAATTAAAATTTTCATTATGTTTTTCTTTAAATATATTGGCACCTTCAGTATTGTTTTTATTTTTGGTGAGACTACTTTATTTGATGTATGCACAAAGGGGTGACAACATACAAGAAAAACAACTGTCTTCTGCAAAACAAACTGTGACGAGGTGAGAATGAAAGCTGAGGCAGCCAGACCTAGACAGTCAGACTAGATCAAAACTTGTGGAGAGTCCCATGGTTTAATTGTCTTAATAATCTGATGGTTTAACTGCCTCACATATTTAAAAACAGTAGAACTCTAGGAAGAAAAATTCTCCATGTGACAATTCTCATAACAATACTCCAGGGATGACAACAATAAAATACCTTTTCAAAATACATTCTATAAGAAATTACATTAAAACTTTATCATAAGAATGAATTCTATTCATTGGGAAACAGTGCTAAGGGCTACAGAGGAAGAATATGTAATAAACATAAAAATAAAGTCTATGAGTGGAAAATGCAAAGTGCATGGGGCCTCTTTCATAAGATTGAGTTCTATTTACTGAGAGAGAAAGCCTATGGTTAGGGCCTAAATAGTTCTCAGGATTTGGCAAGGTGGGGGTGGGGGATTCAGACAGAAGCTGGAATTCTTAGAATAGCAAAGGATCATTGCTATTCCAGTTGACTAGGTGTCTTTCATTTCCTTCCATTGAAGAAAATAGTTCCATGTGATTGACAATGCTGGTTTCTCAAACGCTTGCTATAACCTGTGCTTCCTACAACCTTAGTTTCTGTTCTATTGTTGTAAAGATACACTATGACTGAAGATGTTAATAAAGGAAGGTAATCAATTGTAGGCTTTGTTATAGTTTCAGAGGGTCAGTCCATGAACATTGACATGGGAGCATGACAGAGTCTGGCAGGTGTAGTGCTAGATTGTACTTTTTCAGTATGATGGAGGCAGAGAGAGGAGGTCTAGGTCTGGCCTTTGCTACTGAAATACCAAAGCATACCCCCAGGCATACCCCTCCTCAAGCAAGGCCATACCACATAATCTTCCTCACAGTCCACTTACTGGGACTTAAACATTTAAATATATGTCTATGAAGGCTATCACATAAATTAACATTAATTACAAATTGATATCATGTTATAATATTCTATTACCCAGCAAACTTTATTCTACTCACCTTATTTGTGGTATTTCATTGGACTATACATTAGAAAGATTGCATATTGATAGGCTTTACTAAACTCTTAATATCTGCATTTGTTTCCTACTACATATTCAACTTATTTCATATAAAAGCTCTCCACATTTTATATTATTGCATTATTTACAACTTTATATAACCTTATAAATGTCAGAATGTCCCATGACATGTAATATGCTATGGTTCTAGTAGGATATATATGTGTGTGTTATATATGGAACATATATATATATATATATATATGACTTATGTCTTAGGGCATGTGTACGTGTGTCAGTTCACACAGAAAAACAGTGTTATTTTTAGAGGGAAAGTCAAATACCTATATAATTTCATGCCCCTAGACCAGCCAACAAAAAGTAAGCTACATTTGTTTATGTACAAATGAGACTGATTTGGACAAAAGAAAATAAAGCTATTTATATATATCAAAAGCTTTCTATACATCAGTTAATGAAGAATCAGCCTGCTTCCATCTTGAGTTTACATGCCACTGTATAGTACGGACAAACTAGGCTCATTCCTGTTTATGATCAAAAGTTTACTAATTATTTCACTACACCCATTTGTAACCTTAATTATGAAAACTTCTGAACTATCTGTTCCAGAAATAGCAAATATGCCTTTGTTTTAACAAGCTGTTTAATAATCATTCTACCACCATACCATTGTTTCAAAAGCTTATATGACCGCCTATATCTACCTTGTTATGGATGCCTGTTGTTATAACTACTAGTTATGCCTACCTTGCTATATGCATTTGTTTCAAGAGGTTTTATGCACTAACTTATTATTTTGCCTGAAAAATCCCACATTTGGAAATGTTCTTCTTCTGAGTTATAAACGTTGTTTTCCCTCACATCTAATGCTTCCTTTAAAACTTGCCTTAGCTGGGCAGTGGTGGCGCAAGCCTTTAATCCCAGCACTCGGGAGGCAGAGGCAGGTGGATCTCTGTGAGTTCAAGACCAGCCTGGTCTACAGAGCTAGTTCCAGGACAGGCTCCAAAACCACAGAGAAACCCTGTCTCTAAAAACCAAAAAAAAAAAAAAAAAAAAAAAAAAAAAAAGCAAACAAACTTGCTTTAATGGGACACAACTTGTGTACACAAATAAAAAATCCCTTGTTTTATTTAGTTTGGTCATGATGACTTGCTTCAATGGTTTTGCTCCTCCTATATTTGAGATTAACACAGTAATCTAACCATATATTTCTAATATTTCATAACTAAGACACGTTGCTTCCAGATGAGTTTCCTTCATGCTATTTCCACTGTTCTTCATCCTCAGTGATGTAAGAAATACCTTAAAGACTTAACTCTTTCTATAGTCATCAGATATTTAAAAAAATACTCTAGCAATCATATGAAATTACATGAATTAAAAATATCTGGACTGGGAAATAACAGAATTAATAATTTCTAGAGACTAGAAATCAACATACATATTCTCAAAAACAACTTACAAAAGTATAAATGAAAAAAAAGTGAACTTAAGCCTTCAAGTTTAAAGCAAAGAAGCCAAGAGCTAGAATTGTCTACTTCTATAAAAAACAAATATATTCATGTCCTTGTAAGTAAATAGCAAAAACACTTAAACCCTTCCATGCTTTGTGTCACCAAAACGTCTTTTGTTTTCTTTAATATACCTGTTTGTTGGAAGAGTTCTTAAGGTTTCTGATCAGATTCTAATAAGAAATTTCATGATACACAATTTAACACTGTGTGCATTCAATACATGACTGAAACAAGGTATAGAATCAGTGATTTAGCCAAAATTGTTGTCAAATGGAAACCATGCACATGAGGCACAGAGCCCAGAGGACTATGAACTGAAATTGAACAGGAAGTCTCCTCCCTGAGGACTAGTTTAATGGGACTAAAAGGTGCTTTGGAAGTTGAAGGGAATCAACCTATAATTCTATGCAAATATGTTGTCTATAAACAATAAAGAACATGGCACAGAACCCCTGAATGTGCAGCTGTGGTATTTGTATACCTTGGTGGTATCTAAAAGAACAAACACCTCTCTAATTAGACTTACCACCTACTCAACAAGATGGAAACAATGCCTGGTGCTAGAAATCTAACCAAGTACCAGGAGTTTTTGAAGTCATGGATCTAGATGAAAGACTTAAAATCACTACTTTACTAAAAAAGCATAATTCATAACTACATTCTAACTATTTGTTGTTATACAAAGAGGTAAGTATAGTCTTCACCCATTATATTGATCTTCTATTTGCAGTGGATGGAGTCTATTACAGAAAACAACAAACAGCCAAAATGCTGAGTTGTAGAGCCTAGTCCCTACAGACACATCTATAATTCTAGTCTTGTACCTATGGCTCAGGGATTTTTATGGAACAGGGAGCAGAAAGATAGTAAGAGGAAGAGGAAAAGAGAGTTTACTGACAAATGGTGTTTCCTAGTAATTTTGGAAGCTACACCCATAAAGTCTCACCAACATCACTATCTGAAACTGAACTGAGCAAGGATGACACAAGAAAATTCTAATGTGGACAGGGGATAGCTTTTGAGGCCTCAGTCCTACACAAAGAAACAGGAGTAACTAAGGAATGCTGACAGTAGGAGAAGTAGTATTCTCTAGGGAAGAGCACACCAAATTAGTTATCCAGTACCAAGTGATCGGCCATGAAAAACATATATACAAATAAAATTAAACAGTCTGAGCAGGATATATCAGTGTATTTATAAGTCTATATATAAACATATATAATACTGACAAAGAGATATATGGGTATGTGTACATATCTAATAATGATAAAAAAAAAGTGGGGACATGAGTTTGTAGGACGGCAAAGAGCCTATGGGAGAATTTGCATGCAGGAAAGGAAAGGCAAAAATAATGTAATTACGTTATAATCTAAAAAGTATTCTGTGTTATTAAATAAATATAAAATAAATATTTATGAAATAAATCCATTTATCTGTAACTATTTTTCAACTATCTATCAACATTAACAAATATTTTTCTCTAATATATCCAATCACTACTTAGATTTATTTTCTAAAAGGCAACTTTACTTGAGATTTTATTTTAGTGAGCAGGAGTCAATAACTAAATTAAGTAATCACAAATTTTGAAATTTACAGAGAAATATGTATGGATTTTTTTTTTTTACTGTACGGCCTGGTCTTTGCCTCTATCCTTCTAATACATGGTAAAGAGTGGTTCTATATTTAGTAAATTTTGAGCATGTTGCCTCATACATGTAACATCAGTACTAGATTTCTGAGACAAGATTTCTGTCTATAATCCTGAGGCCAGGTTGGGCAACAAAACAATGTCCTATTTCAGTATATGAATACATACAAACCACACACAAAGTTTATGAAGTCAGATGCTGTTGTTACTCCCAAGTACTCCTATTTGCTGTTTACCACTTACTTTATTTTTTGTTCCTTCTACTTTTAAATTTACTATTTATTTTATGATGTTTTTACTCTTAGAATATATTTGTTTTTAATTTTAGAAATCATCACATATATGATTCAGTTTCATTTGATTCACAAATATTGCTGTCCTTTAGAACTCTCTCTTTAGAACTTGCCAGACATTCCTCTTTCTGATTTCATGCCTCCTTTTAAAATCAGTTATTAACAGCCCCTTGAATTCTGAATCCTGACCATATGATAGATAGTGTGTGGGGGGATATCTGCAATATGGTAACCTAGCAATAGCCTCATCCCCAGAAAAAAAAAGTGATTCTCTGTCTTAGGGTTTTTATTGCAGTGAAGAGGCATCATGATCATGGCAACTCATAAATGAAAACATTTAATTGAGGTGGCTTACAATTTCAGAGGATCAGTCCATTATCATCATGGTGGGAAACATGGCAGAGTGGAGGAAGATGTGGTGCTGCAGTAGTAGCTCAGAGTCCTACAACTTGTAGGCAATAGGAAATGGACTGTGACACTGAGTGAAGGTTAAGAAAAAGAGATATCAAAGCCCACCCAAACAATGACAAACTTCCTCTAACAAAGCCATACCTACTTCAACAATGTCAACCTCCTAATTGTGTCATAAAGTGCTTTGGGTTTATGAGGGTCAATTACATTCAAACTGCCACACTTTCCCTCTTCAGCAGCTATCAAAAAACTACCAATTCTCCTTAGTGAGGGGTGGGGCTTCAGAGGAACATTCTTCATGTATGCACAAGGTTGTATTGGCCTCATGCAGCTCTTGTTCAGGCAATACAGATACTGTGAATTGAGGCATGCATCAGTCATGACACATCCAGATAACAGCATTTCTTAGATCTCTTCTCTATTCTCCAGCTCCTCCTGAGTTTTAGCTATTTGTCAAAATAATCTCTGATCCTTCAGTGGAGAGCAGAATATAGATTACACATCTACATCTAAACCCCACAGTCATTTATTATCCGTACTTGGCCAGTTAAAAAACTCTATATAACAATTTTACACTACAAACAAAAGCTTCTGTGGCCAAGATTGAGAGCTGCACCCATCTGTGGGTACAATCAACTACTCCTACATTTCATTAATTTTAAATATAAGTTCTATTTCTCTTCATCAGTTTTCAGTCTGTGTTGGCTGTTTTTCAGGTTTTCATAATTCCCAGATGGTCTATTTCAAAGCTGTGTAATATTAAATTCAGTTTCGACCCATCTAACATGATTGGCAGAATAATCTTTAAAAAATGAACATTTTGAGATCCTATAACCATTCACTGTCTCAAAAGCCTCTGAAAACACCAACATCACCCTCTTCCCGCACCCTGCCTCCTCTTAATGAGTCCAATGAGTCTTCCATTTCCCTCAGTCTTCTATGTGAATGCTGCTGCTTTTTTTCACTTGCCATTAAACACTGATGGAATGATGTCTTTTCCATATAAATAATGATATAACTTTCAGCCACCAACACCTTTCTCCCAACATATACTTTGCTCTTTGGTGCTTTATCATTATGCACTGAGTCATGACTGAGTACTAGAATCTGATCTCGTGGTAGGCAGATGGGGATTGGACATCAGAGATTTTGGAAAGCTAGTGGGGAATCCATGTAGTGATGGATATCCTCTCTATTTTCATTTCCTTCCCATTACATTTGTATGAATTTGTATTTGTTTCATGGCTCGAAATAGGTGCAGTATTTTAAAATGCATTCTCCTCTTACACAGTAGAAGGAATTCATCCTCATTCCCACAGCAAACAATTCATAATTGTCTGAGCTTTATCCCTCAGAGCCTAATATCCTCTTTCCTTCATGTAAAAAAGACTGCAAACCAGACTCACATGCATACACATGAATAAAATTATAATCCTTTGTTAAAGTGTTTTCCCCCCTTCATTCACTCTTCTGTTTTCTGTTTCTATTTCTCTTTCTTCCTTCCATCCCTGGTGTAGGAGGTCCTTTTATCTTTGTGTTGTTTTTATTGGTTAATAAAGAAACTGCTTTGGGCCTGTTGATAGGGAAGAGCTTGGGTAGGTAAGGAAAACTAAATGACATGTTGAAAGGAAAAAAAGGAGAGTCAAAGAGAGACACTATGGAGTCACTGCCAGAGTCAGACATGCTGAATCTTTGTCGGTAAGCCACTGCCATATGGTAATATACAGATTAATGGATATGGGTTAAATCAAGATGTGGGAGTTAGTCAATAAGAGGCTAGAGCAAATGGGCCAAGCAGTAATTTAATTAATACAATTTCTGTGTGGTTATTTTGGGGCTAAGCTACCCAGGTGCCTGGGACAAACAAGTGACCTCTCCCTGAAACACCTCCCTGTCTTTTTTTGCATTTTGGTTTTTGGTTTTTGTTTGACAAGGAGAAAGACAGGTTGGATGATCTGAGGAAGACAGGTAAGCCTCTGCCTATGATAATTTGAGCACACTCAAATCCTTCAATGCAGAGCACTGTACAAACTTCCACCTTGCTCCCAAACTTCAGCCACAGTTTTGAAACTTCCCACATTTTCTTATTTTCTTCCATGCCTAAAATTTCATTTTTCCTGCATTATTCTTTATTCTGGCAGATATTTTAATTTAACAAGCTTTGAGATAAAAGGCAAAGCATTTATTTATTAGTTTGTTTATTTGTATTGCAAATCATCATTTTAACATTTCATCCAATAAATTTTGAGAATGTTTCCCATTATCTCAGATCTTTATAATCTCTTCCCACATCCTAATCCACTCAACTTCATGATTTCTCTCTCCCAAAAACACCAAAACTCAAAATAGAAATACAAAATATGAACTCACAGAGAATTTGACAGCATGTGCAAGAGTTTCACACATTCATATCAGACAGAATTTCAATACTGAAAGAAGAAAGTAGACATGGAGTCCTACCCCTAAGCAAGAAGCTCTTAATTTATGCCTTTTGTAGAAGGTAAAACAAGTTTTGTTCAATGGAGTACTACCACATTCTATGGAAGGCATAATGTGCAGTTGTAGCACTTGGGCAACACCAAAAACTCATCTGAACATTAAATAATTCACAGAATTTGATGGCTGAGAAATGATTAGGTTGAATCATGAAGAAAATAAAAATTTGTATATTACATGGATGAGATTTTTCAAAGAAATACAAGGTTTATTTTTATTAAAATAGTTTTCAATTTCTATATATTAAGGAATATAGCCATTATCTCATTATCTCTTATTTGATTTCATGTATCTTTAGCCTTTTGTTGACTCTTCTTTTAGTTGTACACACATGAATGTACATGCACTCACACACACAAACACACACACAAATACACATATCTTTACTCTATTTACTCTCCTTTCACCTTTTCATATTTGCTAATACTCAAGATCAAGAACTATGATAATATCTTTTTCTTTTCTGTTTCTTGTCAGTTATCTTCTCCTTCCCCAATATTTTGGTATCTGACAAGTGCCCAAATATTTTACACAAATATTGTTTTCTATCCCCACTTTCAAAAATCTACTAATAGAAATATGAGTATAATTCTTAATGTTATTTTACTTCTTATTTTATGTGAATACAAGTATATCCTGACACAAGGCACATGTGCATGCCAGTTGACAGTTTGCAGGAGTTAATTCTCTTCTATCAAGTGTTCTGGTGACCAAATCCATGTTGTCAGACTTGTCTAACTAGTATTATTATTACATGCTAAACCATCTTGACAGTACAAAAATAATTTTTCAAAATATGCCTCAGTATATAATGTTACACTTCTATATTCACTCTACAGTCAGCAGTTACTGAGCATTTTCAGCATAGTTCAGTGTTATGCACAGGTCTTTAGAATATCAGTGCAGTGTTTCCTGCCTCATGCTTCCACACATTCAGTTACCTCTCTTTATACAGAACAATGATGGCAAACTGTTCAACAACTGAATTTTTTTAATGATTTATTTTTATTTTATGTACATTGATGTCTTGACTACATGTGTGTCTGTATAAGGGTATCAGAACCTGGAATTGAAGTTACAAACAGTAGTGAGCTGCTGTGTGGGTGCTGGGAATTGAACCTGGGTCCTCTGAAAGAGAAGCCAGTGCTCTTAACCACGGAGCCATCTCTCCAGCTCATCAACAACTGAATATTTATAGCCAAAATTATGATCAATTATAATTTTAAAACCCAACAAATGCCACTAGCAATTTAAACATTCATAAGTTCTCATGTTTTTACTCAGAAGCAGCCTCAGAACATAGACTCACAAGTTTCTTTATTTTTAGGCTATGAAATAATTCACCTATAGGATTACACATTTATAAAGTTTTCTCTGTAGAAAAAAATAGAGCCCATTATTTTGCTGTAGTTGTACATCTGTTTTTAGTGTGTTTCTTTCTATAGTGACTCATGATTAATATATTTGTGAAATATAGAAAAATAACAAGTAAATATCATTTGAAGATAATCTAAAATTCACTTGGACAAATAAAGCTTTCCTCTGGTGATTGCAAAACATACTCTGTATCGATGTCACTTGTTAATAAGTTTATTTTTGATGACTTATTAAACCTGTCCATTTTATCTACATCTCATACTTTTCACTGTATTCAGTATTTTGGCCACTTGACTAGGGCAGTAGTCATGACTACTCTTAACAAAAAAAGCAAGTCAGATGAAGGCTTTAGGCAAATTCAGAATCTCTTACCTGATTGTGATATAAATATTGGACTTAATCAAAATTTATAACAAAAGACAGCAAGTGGATATATATCTCTAGGCCTTGTAAGGAGGATAAATAAGGATGGGCTCACAACCCTCAGCTTCATTTTATTCCAACCTTTTTTTCCTTTTATTATTGAAAACTGTCCAGAGCGTTATGATGTATGACAAACATAAAAAGAGAAAAATGAAGAATTTTGCCCACTTTTCTCTTGACAGTAGTCTCTGTGTGCTAGTCATATGTCTTAATAGTAGCAACATGCCATACTTTCTTTGAAATAAAAACAATTTTAGCAAAATACTGTTAATAATAGAGTCCAATATTTAAAGGTAACGATTTACTAATGATATGCAATGAAGCCTAACATTAACAATGGTTCTCTAATGATTGAGACAAGCAATTTAAATTACACTTAAGTTGATGAAGTGCTTTTTGTTTAGACTAAAATTAGCGAACATCATTAGGGAATTGTTCATGTGGTTTTCTTCTCCAAGTATCTCTCCATTCTGGAACTTCAGTTCCAATGTAAGGTTCTAAAAACCTGGCACAAAGCTTCACACTGCCATGTTTCATCTGTCTCCCACCTCTTCACCCTCCACCACGCCTCTGTTGAATGCTATTAGTTATAGCGTTCTTTCTTGATACACAGGAGGTGGACATTTTAGATTCAGTACTGTTGTTTATATTTTCTCTTCTGTGTCTCGTTGTCCAGCTCTCTATTCAGGCCTTTTGCCTCATGTAACTGAAATAGAATGAGGGTCTCCATTCCTTGATCTCCTCCTCTAGCATACGTTTCTCATTCTCTAACAAGTTCACACTCTGCACTACAGAAGCATTTTGTAGATGTTATTCTCCAAACTTCCCCATGGCTTGTGAAATATAATTTACATTTATCCACATATCAGAAGGAATTTTCATCTTGGTTCATTACCATTGCTTTTTAAAACATTTCTTCTATTCACTAATATTTAACAGAACTCAAAATTATTAAAATGCTGTACGATTTTAAATAACAGCTTCTAGCACTTGTTCTTGATTTATAATCTGTTTTGTTCTTTGTTTTCATAGCTGTTCACATTTCTGGTTATTCTTTCAAGTTTCCCTTGAAGCCTGAACTCTATGATATTTTTTACCACCTTCTAAAGGCAGATATAAATTCTTTTATACTTGCAGTTAGGAAAAATTTAATGCTGAAATTTCCTTATGGAATTATTTTTTGTAGGTAAAATACATTTAAGTCAATCTTTATCTATAGTTATATATATGTGTGTGTTTATGTGTGTATGTATTTTCACATTTGTGTATACTCTTAAACCATGATGCCTCAGTAAGAATAAGCACTTATCAAACATTTGATAAATAAATTAAATTGCTAATTTGATTATTTCTTCAAATTATTGCCTTTATTGAAACTTAACTAGTCTCAGATTATTTTTTTAATTTTTATTTTTATTCTTTTTTAATTAAGATTTCCACCTGCTCCCCGTTTCCCATTTCCCTTCCCTCCTCCCAAATATTGCCCCCTCCCCCCACTCCCCTCCCCCTATCCCCACTCCTCTTCTCCTCCCCCCACACCATTCCCCCTCCCTCTCAATACTGAAGAGCAGTCCAAATTCCCTGCCCTGCGGGAAGACGAAGGTCTTCTATCTACGTCAGGAAGGTGAGTGTCTAAACAGGCTAAGCTCCCACAAAGCCAGTTCATGTATTAGGATCAAAACCTAGTGCTATTGTCCTTGGCTTCTCATCAGCCTTCATTGTCCGCCATGCTCAGAGAGTCCAGTTTCAACCCATGCTTATTCAGTCCCAGACCAGCTGGCCTTGGTGGGCTCCCAATAAATCAGTTCCACTGTCACAGTGGGTGGGTGCATCCCTCGTGGTCCTGATTTCCTTGCTTATGTTCTTCCTCCTTCTGCACCTCATTTGGACCTTAAGAGCTCAGACCGTTGCTCCAAATTGAGTCTCTGTCTCTACCTCGATCCATCGCCAGATGAAGGTTCTAAGGTGATATGTAAGATATTCATCAGTATAGGATAGGGTCATTTCAGGTTCCCTCTCCTCAGTTGCCCAAGGTACCAGATTATTATTAGTTAAAAAACACAGATAATGAAGTATTATTCACCTTCTGTTGTATATACAGCACTGTAACTACTTTCTTTAATCTCTATTTTAAAACTGAGTATTCATACTTCCTGAATTCATACGCTGCACATGCTTTTGAAGTCTGATGTAGAAATAATGTGGTTGATCTACATCTCTAAACACAACTGCTAAGGCGAACCAATATGGCCATGCAATTGAGCTGGTATGCTGACTACCTTCCTGTCAACTACATTGCTTATAGTATACACTTGTGCGAAAGACTGAGTTGCCCTCTTTAAACAGATACTGTTAGAATATACTGACACAAAAACTTTTAGACACGATGGAAAATGATACCAATCTAGAAACCGAGAGTTCAGCTCATAACACCTCCTTCTGCAGGCAATGCAAAATACAGCTAGTCCTCATCCTCTTTCCAGTCTTCCTCTAAGCTTTACACTCATCTGATTATCTGGATTATTAGGCCAGAGAAATTCAGCTTCTTTACATCTGGCTCAGATCTCTCAAAATGAAAGATACAGAGCTTTTTTAAATGTTTAAATGTACTCTTTCCAAATCATGCATGAATTTTGAGCTTTCACTGGGAGTCTTCATACCACTGACGATATGATTATCTGTTTTTGCACTTGGAGGAGGGGGATGTAGAAATGTTTTAAGATATGACAACTCTTTCATCTGTTTATCTCCATTTTTCGCAGGTAGCTTATGGGACATTTGTTTTATTTAGAACAAATTACTGTTGCTATACATTCAGTGCTCAGGAAAAATAATGCCCCAAACAAAGTGACTACCTAGACTGAAATGACTGGAGAACAATGCACATAATCCACTCCTACCAACTATCTCATTTTGTTAGAAAAAGCAGAGCAAATTACTTCAAGAATGAAATAATTAGGAAAAATGCCATGTTCTGTTTATAATAAGGACTGAATGCATCAAGGAATGTGATTTGTAAGTACTGTTAAGTGAATATGGAAATGATTCAGAATTCTGATCTCAGGAACTACCTTTGCTTAGCTGTAGGGCTACTGAGAGACCGGAGACTTTTTTCTCCTTTCTAGGTAAAAACCATGTCACTCACTCTTATCTAAGTATCTGATAAAAACATGAATATAAAATATTCTGATAAGGAAATGCATACTAATTTCAGTACAAACAATCCAGAAATGTATTAGTCCTTTAGAATCACAAATTATCATTAATCTACATTATTATTATTATTACAAATTTTCACCTCCTCCCATGTTCCTTCCCCTCACCCCACTCCCCCTCCCCCTCCCTCTCCAGTCCAAAGAGCAGTCAGGATTTCCTTCCCTGTGGGATGTCCAAGGTCCTCCCCGCTCCATCCAGGTCTAGGAAGGTTAGCATCCAAACAGACTAGGTTCCCACAAAGCCAGTACATGCATTAGAATCAAAACCAGTGCCATTGTCCTTGGCTTCTCAGTCAGCCCTTTTTGTCAGCCACATTCATAGAGTCCAGTTTGATCACATGCTCCATCAGTCCCAGTCTAGCTGGCCTTGATGAGTTCCCATTAGATCAGCCCCACCATCACAGTGGGTGGGCACACCCCTCGTGATCCTGACTTCCTTGCTCCTGTTCTCTCTCCTTCTGCTCCTCATTTGGACCTTGGGAGCTCAGTCCAGTGCTCCAATGTGAGTCTCTGTCTCTATCTCCATTTATCGCCAGATGAAGGTTCTATGGTGATATGCAAGATATTCATCAGTGTGGCTATAGGATAGGGCTAGTTCAGGTGCCCTCTCCTCAGATGCTCAAGGAACAACTGGTGACATCTCCTTGGACACCTGGGTACCCCTCTAGAGTCCAGTCTCTTGCCAACCCTAAAATGGCTCCCTTAATTAAGATATATGCTTCCCTGCTCCCATATCCATTCTTCCTCCATCCCTACCATCCCTTTCCCTCAAGCTCTTCCTATCCTCCTTTTCTCACTTCTCTCTCCCCATCTCCCCTTATTCCCACCCCACCCCACCCCCAAGCTCTCAATTTTTGCCTGGCAATCTTGTCTACTTCCAATATCCAGGAGGATAACTAAATGTTTTTCTTTGGGTTCACCTTCCTATTTAGCTTCTCTAGGATCATGAATTATAGGCTCAATGTCCTTTATTTATGCCTAGAATCCACTAATGAGTGAAAACATTATCCTGAGTGAGGTAACCCAGACCCAAAGATAAATATGGTATGTACTTTTTTCCTTTATTTGAGTTTCAATAACTAGTCCTTCACAAGTTGATTGTACACTGTAATTATGACTCTTCACTCAGTACATAAACTGCCCATGTGCAGCCCTGAACTCATAAAAGAGTTGCTCTAAAAAGAAATCCTCAAGGTTTTGCACCAGGTTCTCTGTATATATGTTATGGTTCTTCAGTTTGGGTTTCTTTTTTGTTGTTGGAATCCTAATAATGGGAATGAGAGTGTCCCTGACTCTTTTGGCTGCTCTTGGAACCTTTTTTTCTCATACTTGGTTGCCCTTTTCAGCTTTGATATGAGGGCATAATAGGGTATATGCATAGTCTTATTGCATCTTGTTATGCTAAGATTGATTGATATCACTGGGAGGCCAGCTCTTTTCTGATGTGAAATGGAAGAGGGGAGAGGGTGGAGTCTGTGGTTTGGATGTGTTTTATGACAGGAAATTAAATAAATAAATAAATAAATAAATATTTAAACAAAGAATGTGCCTTGATGGAATGGTAGGTGTCCTGATACCTGTATTGAAACCAGTATTAGCTGGGCGGTGGTGGAGCACACCTTTAATCCCAGCACTTGGGAGGCAGAGGCAGGCAGATATCTGTGAGTTCGAGACCAGCCTGGTGTACAAGAGCTAGTCCCAGGGCAGGCTCCAAAGCCACAGAGAAACCCTGTATCGAAAAACCAAAAAAAAAAAAAAACCAAAAAAAAAAAAAAAAAAAACCAAAAAAAAAAAAAAGAAAGAAAGAAAGAAAGAAAGAAAGAAAGAAAGAAAGAAAGAAAAGAAAGAAAAGAAACCAGTATTATCTACTTTTGGCGCAGGAGCAGGAAATAAATGCACAGGATTATCTCGGAGAGAAACTTCAAGGAAGAATTGTTTACTTGACACATATTGGTCCTCATAACACAGATTCTCACACTTATGGTCACAAAGTGGATGAAGTGTATAGGTGGAGTCATTGATCCAAAGCAAGAACATTCTGTACTTAAACCAAGTCTGTCTTTTTATCACTGTACATGAAATAAGCAGTGAGGAACCAGGGAGCAGTAGCACAAGACAGACATAGAGAGAAAAAATAAGGAACCTGCAGATTCTTCTTTGGACATCCTGGGGAGAATCCAGAAGCCTGTTCCTGGTGCTGGGCCAGAAGTTAAAGGTAAGAAGGTTTTCTCACAGCCATAGAGCTATCAAACAGAAATATTCCAAAGAAGCTGAAAGCACTTATTGAAAAATAAAAAGCTTATTTAAAATACCCACAACGAGTTCCTACAAAATTTATGTTTATATTCATTCCTATACACACATAAGTTATTTGGTGTTTTGAACAGTGGTTGTATGTACTGAAGATTCACCAGACACTAACAGTGATGTTCTCCTGAGTCACTCAACACAAGGTCCTGATACCCTTTCTGTTTTCAAGCACTCATATCTCAATTAGAGACATAGGCTGACATATGCGGAGTGGAAAACTGATTCCATTGCCATCTGATGCCCCATTTGGCAGTGGCTGAAAGATCAGAGTGTGTAAAAGAGGTCAATCATGGTGTGCGTTTGTTCACTTATCTTTTCAGTTCTTAGCTTGTATCTAACATAATTGGGTTTATACTATTTATTCACACTTTATTGTGCTTCAAACTCTGTGCTCAAGGTACAGGGATAATTACAACAATGACCAATACTAGTCAACTGAAATAATTTTATAATTCCATCTTTTGCTCTCAGTATTTTAAGATTCTTGTTACTTCTTGACAGCTGTGTTATTCATATTCACACTGAAATTTCATCAAAAGTAATGTTTATTCTATGTGCTTTTTCCCAAATGTGAGTGTACTAATTCAGCTGTATATTAGTGCAACCAGGCTATCTTAGATCAATAAAGAGTAAGTAGGGAAACCCTTTCTTGAACAGACTGCTGGCACCAATGGCCAGAGGCATATGTTTGGGAGGTCTATACTTGGAGTTTGATGTGACCTTTGCAAGATATGTGCCATCCTTTGCTAAGAATGTATTGATTATATGAAGTATATATGCTTCACACAAACACTGGCCTATGATTATATTCAGCACAAAGGTGAACTAAGTGGTTATGAGTCTGAAGATTGATTCCATATGCCACAGAAGGAAAATAATGCCTGACTTCTTTATATGTGTAAAAATCTTACTTCTAGAGTCCATCAATAAGGTAGAAGAAATGGATATCGATGGTTCTAACTTCAATAGAGCCTTCAGTTCATTCACTGATCAATAGGGAGATAGCTGAGAAAGTTCAAAAACAAAGTAATGTAATAACAGTGGGGACTGACAGGCTATTTTATTGTTAAAGCAGAAGAAAATTTTCATGTTTAAGGCACCATGGTGAATCTGTCCAATACACTTGCAGAAATTCAAGCACAATTTTAGTCTTAGCAGAACAAGAAATCATATCAGCTTACAATATTAGAGAAAAACTACTTGCACAATACAGATTGTTTTAGGCAGTTGACACTTTAGGAAGCATATAATTCATGCAGCAAACAAGCTTCTTCACCTAGACAGGACTTATTTTCTTGTCTGCTTTGCATATTTAGCTTTTAATTTTTTCACATCTAAAGAAAGTTCTGAGTACAGTAATCTCTTGATGAAGCTGTTTCATTATTTGCTATTGCTATTGGTAAATATATAACTCAAGTGTTTACATGTAGATAAATATAAATAAATGGTTGTTTACAGGCTGAGTAGAAACAATATAAATGACAATAATGTCAATCATGCCTTGTCTCCATGGAAGACTAAATAGTGGCATTGTTGGCATCTCATTGTTAAAAGTAAATATAGTTAGCTTCATACACAAAATATTTAATATTGCATAAGTTTGCCATTAGCATCATTCAATGCATATTTTCAAATACACATGTATTTTGGGTTAAGACTTGTATCCTTTACCCAAGCTTTATCATAATGCAATTCAAATAAGCAAATAAAAAATAAAGATATTCTGCTTTTAAAAATTTGAATAGGAGATATTCAAGAGATAATCTTCAGTTAGGTTCTGTAAAAATTTTAGTAATTTAAGGAAATTATTCATTCCTTTTTCATAGTTCTTTAGGAGGGCTGTGTTTATCCAATATTTTTGCATTTATTAAAATAACACTAGAATTTTTCTCTGATTTGTATCTATGTATTTCTAAAGTTTAGTCACATCAACAAATAATATAAATTAATTAATTTTATATTTATGCACCATCTCATAAATGAAAGAATACTATTGGATCAGGTTGTTTAATTTTTTTATGGATTTCTTATTTGATTTGCTAATTGGCTGGAAAATTCACATGTGTGTCCATAAGAGATGTAAGTATTTATTATTACAGTAATGTCCTCTTTGGATGATGACAACAATGACCAATCAAAACAGAAATTTTTTGCAAAATTTTCTAAGTAGATTAAACAAAATTACTGTAATTTCTTCTTTAGATACTTGATAGATATTTCAAATGAGTTACCAATAGGTTGACATGTTTTTCTTACTAAAGACATTCAATTATCGGTTCTACTGATTCAATGACTACTGACTTATTTCAGTTTATATCTACATTTTGGTACAGTTCGTCCTTGGTTTTTATAGTTTTTGTTTGTTTCTTTCTGTGTTTTGTTATTTATTCATTTTTGTTGGTTTTACTTTACCCTTTGTGTTTCAACACTGGAAATTTCTCTTACCCTCCCTTAGTGTTCATGGGTTCTTTCCTCTTTTCAGCTGAGGTAAGAACGATGGTCATTGCTGCAGTGGTTTTGACATCTACAATCTATTTGGGTGAGTAGAGTTTCTTCACTTTGCTTCCATTGTGTCCCCATTAACACATACCAGCTATTTGACCCCTTCTGTGCCCCAGGTGTTGTATTTGCTGTAGTTTTGTCTTCAACCAACCAGATGATTATTTAAAATCTTCTTGTAAGATTGAATTTATTTAGGGGTTCCTTTACACTGTACATTAGTTTATGTGTATGTATAAACATATATTCAGCACCTTACTTAAGTTTTTATGTTGCCATTTTTATTCTTAATCCCTGATTTTCCATGTGGTACCATCATTGCTTTTTATCTTGAAGACTGTCTTTTATTTTACTCAGTTAAATTTATTTCATAGTTAAATCAGATGTTTCTTGAAGGATGGCTCATCAAACTGCACACTAACACATAGCGAATCTTTCAAGTCTACATTAAATCTTTCATATAGATTTGAGAACTGAGATGTCTAGTGTATTGTCCATTATTCAGTCCTACCCCGTTGTCTGTCTACATGATATTTTGTAACATTTTATCTTCATTCCAAGTATTCACCTCTAAAATACCTAAACTAGGCCAGATAAATGGCTGTGTGGACATTTGGACCTACAGATGTATTTAACCACACACAGAGACAAACACAAAATGTCATTTTATGTATCTTAAATATGATTTTACCATGTTTTCTTTCAGATTCCAACGTTGTGCCTACAACATATTATGTTGCCATACGTAAATCCTTTCACTGTTCATCATTATGAAAAAATGGTCATAAACAATAATAGCCACAAAAGTATAATTTATTAGCACAGGTGTTTATCTTCCATTTTCTGCTCAAGTTTGACTCAGATCTACACATGAATAAAAAAACAACAACAACAAAAACAAAGTATAGCAAAATCCTTGGTGCTCTTGAAAAAAGTCTGTATAAACTGAAGGCTTACACTAGAGGATAGAGTTATGAACTACATTGTTTAGTATAATGCACACTTGTCTACACACTTTTCTACAGAGTTTGGGAAAGACAACTTGTATATAAGTCCACCCTTCAGAGCTTTTCTCCCAGTGATCGGAACCTGAAGGTTGTCAAGAATTTCACTTGGAGAAACCTTCTTCCTTCTGCCCCCTTCCCTCTTTGGGCACATAATACCACCCAGCTCAGCCTGTCTGGGTGCTGGGGGCAAATCCTCAGGGCAAGCAGACAGGCAGGAGTCCCTTTGTTACTCTGGCCTGCCTGCACCAAGCAAGGTAGGCGCTTTGTTTACGAACTACCCAACCAGCACAGAGAGCTAATCTCGGCACAAGGAGAGCCATCAATGGGCATGAAGATCAGATATTGGCATCAGGAGAGACATCACTGGAGCACCAGGAAAGCCATCACTGGGGAGTGCCATCACTGGGAAGGTACATCAGTTGGTAAGGAGACCTGATCCTATAAAAGAAGATCCATAGGAGCATTCGGAGGAAGAAATGGGCAGGTGCCAATGCAGGAATTCACCCAACAATCTGCAAAACAATATGAAACCACCAGACCCCAGGGACCTCATTACAGGAGGACATGAACACCTTAATCATGAAGAAGTAGAAAAAATTGACTTTATGAAAGTCATTGACGCCCTTAAACAGCACGTAAAAAATGCCCTTATAGAAATGGATGAGAAGTATAACAGAAAGTTTGAAGAATTGGGTAAATCAGTGAATGATACCCTAGGAAACCAAGGAAAAACAATCAAACAGATAATGTAAACAGTCCAAGACTTGAAAACTGAAATGGAGGCAAAGAAGAAAACACAAACAGAAGCCCGGCTGGACATGGAAAATCTAGGTAAACAAATAGAGACTACAGAAATAAGCATAACAGAATACAAGAGATAGAAGAAAGAATCTCAGATTCTGAAGATACCATAGAGAAAATAAACACGCTGATCAAAGATAACAGCAAGGCCAACAAACTCTCATCACAAATCATTCAGGAAATATGGGACACAATAAAAAGACCAAACCTAAGAATAATAGGAGTAGAAGAAGAAGAAGCACAGCTCAACAGTCCAGAAAATATATTTAATAAAATTATAGAAGAAAACTTTCCCAACCTAAAGAAAGATATACCTATGAAGGTTCAAGAAGCATACAGAACACCAAATAGGCTGGATCAAAAAAAAAATCCCCTTGCCATATAATAATCAAAACACAAAGCATACAGAATAAGGAAATAATATTAAGAGCTGCAAAGGAAAAAGGCCAAGTTACTTATAAAGGTAAACCTATCAGACTTACACCTGACTTTTCTATGGAAACCATAAAAGCCAGAAAGTCCTGGATTGATGTACTGCAGAAACTAAGAGAGCGTGGATGAAAGCACAGACTACTATACCCAGCCAAGCTTTCATTCACTATAAATGGAGAAAACAAAATTTTCGAGGATAAAAACAAATTTAAACAATACGTAGCCACAAATCCAGCCTTACAAAAAGTAATAGAAGGAAAATCATTAACCAAGGAATCCAACAATGACCACAATAACTTAGACATCTAAAGACACTTCACCAGCGCAACTCAAAGAAGAGAAACACACAAACTCTACTACCAAAAAAAAATAATAACAACCGGAGTCAACAACCACTGGTCATTAATATCACTTAATGGCAATGGACTCAACTCACCTATAAAAAGGCACAGACTAAGAGATTGGATACGAAAACAGGATCCAACATTCTGCTTTTTACAAGAAACACACCTCAGCCATAAAGACAGGCACTTAGAGTAAAGGGTTGGGATAAGGCATATCAAGTAAATGGACCTAAAAAACAAGCAGGTGTGGCCATACTAATTTCTAACAAAGTTAGATTCAAACTTAAATCAATCAGAAGAGATGGAGAGGGACATTTTCTATTCATAACAGGAACAATTCATCAGGATGAAGTCTCAATCCTGAATATATATGCCCCTAATATAAAAACACCCACGTACGTAAAAGAAACATTGCTAAAACTCAAGGCAGCCATCAAACTACACACATTAATAGTAGGAGACATTAACCCTCCTCTCTCACCAATGGACAGGTCAATTAGACAGAAACCTAACAGAGAAATAAGAGAATTAAAGGAGGTAATGAATCAAATGGACTTAACAGACATCTATACAATATTCCACCCAAATAGGAAAGAATATACCTTCTTCTCTGCAGCTCATGGAACCTTCTCAAAAATTGACCACATACTCGCTAACAAAGCAAACTTCCAACATTACAAAAAAATATTAGTAACCACCTGTATCTTATAAGATCACCATGGATTAAAGCTAGAATTCAACAACAATGCTACCCTCAGAAAGCCTACAAACTCATGGAAACTGAGCAGTCAACTACTGAACCATACCTGGATTAAGGAAGAAATAAAGAAATAAATTAAAGACTTCCTTGAATTCAATGAAAATAAAGAAACAACATACTCAAACCTATGGGACACTATGAAAGCAGTATTGAGAGGAAAGTTCATAGCACTAAGTGCCCACTTAAAGAAAACAGAGAAAGCACACATTGGAGACTTAACAGCCCATCTGAAAGATCTAGAAAAAAAAAGAAGCAGACTCACCTAGGAGGAGTAGAAGACTGGAAATAATCAAACTGAGGACTGAAATCAACAAAATAGAAACACAGAAAACAATTGAAAGGATCAATGAAACAAAAAGCTGATTCCTGGAGAAAATCAACAAGATTGATAAACCCCTATCCAAACTAATCAAACGGCAGAGAGAGAATTTGCAAATTAATAAGATCAGAAATGAAAAGAGGGACATAACCACAGACAGAGAGGAAATTCAGACAATCATTAGATCTTACTACAAAAGCCTGTATGACACAAAACTGGAAGATGTAAAAGAAATGGACACTTTTTTAGATAAATACCATATACCAAAGTTAAACCAGGACCAGGTGAACAATCTAAATATACCTGTTAGTCGCGAAGAATTAGAAGCTGTTATCAAAAACCTCCCTTCCAAAAAAAATCCAGGACCAGATGGTTTCAATGAGGAATTCTACCAGAATTTCCAAGAAGACCTAATACCTATACTCCTTAATGTATTTCACAATATAGAAACAGAAGAGTCATTGCCAAACTCTTTTTATGAAGCTGCAGTTACTCTGATACCAAAACCACACAAAGACACAGCCAAGAATGAGAATTACAGGCCAATCTCACTCATGATCATCGACGCAAAAATCCTCAACAAAATACTGGCAAACCAAATGCAAGAACACATTAGAAAAATTATCCATTATGATCAAGTAGGCTTCATCTCAGAGATGCAGGGCTGGTTTAACATACGCAAATCTATCAATGTAATCCATCATATAAATAAACTGAAAGAAAAAAACCATATGATCGTTTCATTAGATGCTGAAAAAGCATTTGACAAAATTCAACATCCCTTTATGATAAAAGTCTTGGAGAGATTAGGGATACAAAGGTCATACCTAAATATAATTAAAGCTATTTACAGCAAGCCAACAGCTAACATCAAATTAAACGGAGAGAAACTTAAAGCCATCAGACTAAAATCAGGAACACGCCAAGGCTGTCCACTCTCTCCATACCTCTTCGATATCGTTCTTGAAGCTTTAGCAATAGCAATAAGACAACATAAGGGGATAAAGGGGATTCGAATTTGAAAGGAAGAAGTTAAACTTGCATTATTTGCAGATGATATGATAGTGTACATAAGCAACCCCAAAACTCCACCAAAGAACTCCTTCAGCTGATAAATACCTTTAGTAATGTGGCAGGATACAAGATCAACGCCAAAAAATCAGTCGCCCTCTTATATACAAATGATATGGAAGCAGAGAGGGAAATAAGAGAATCATCACCTTTCATGATAGCCACAAATAGCATAAAATATCTTGGGGTAACTCTAACCAAGGAAGTGAAAGATCTATTTGACAAGAACGTTAAGGCATTGAAGAAAGAAATTGAAGAGGATACCAGAAAATGGAAGAATCTCCCTTGCTCTTGATTGGGAGGATCAACATAGTAAAAATGGCAATTCTACCAAAGGCAATTTATAGATTCAATGCAATCCCCATCAAGGTCCCATCAAAATTCTTCACAGATCTTGAGAGGAAAATAATCAACTTTATATGGAAAAACAAAAAACCCAGGATAGCCAAAACAATCTTATACAATAAAGGAACATCTGTAGGCATTACCATCCCTGACTTCAAACTCTCTTACAGAGCTACAGTAATGAAAACAGCGTGGTACTGGCATAAAAACAGAGAAGTCGACCAATGGAATCATATAGAATACCCGGATTTTAACCCATAAACCTATGAACACCTCATTTTCGATAAAGGAGCTAAAAGTATACAACGGAAGAAAGAAAGCATCTTCAGTAAATGGTGCTGGCACAACTGGATATCAACCTGTAGAAGAATGAAAATAGACCCATATCTATCACCATGCACAAAACTCAAGTCCAAATGGATCAAAGACCTCAATATCAATCTGAACACACTGAACCTGATAGAAGAGAAAATGGGAAGTACCCTACAACATATGGGCACAGGAGATCTCTTCCTATGTATAACCCCAGCAGCACAGACATTAAGGGCAACATTGAATAAATGGGACCTCCTGAGACTGAGAAGGTTCTGTAAAGTAAAGGACCCTGTCACTAAGACAAAAAGGCAGCCTACGGACTGGGAGAATATCTTCACCAACCCTGCTACAGACAAAGGTCTGATCTCCAAAATATATAAAGAACTCAAGAAACTAGACGTTAAAATGATAATTAACCCAATTAAAAAATGGGGCACTGAACTGAAGAGAGAATTCCCAACAGAAGAAGTTCAAATGGCCAAAAGATAATTAAGGTCATGCTCAACCTCCTTAGTGATCAGAGAAATGCAAATCAAAACAACTTTGAGATACCATCTTACACCTGTCAGAATGGCTAAAATCAAAAACACCAATGATAGCCTTTGCTGGAGAGGTTGTGGAGAAAGGGGTACCCTCATCCATTGCTGGTGGGACTGCAAACTTGTGCAACCACTTTGGAAATCAGTGTGGCAGTTTCTCAGGAAATTCGGGATCAACCTACCCCAAGATCCAGTAATACCACTCTTGGGAATATACCCAAGAGATGCCCTATCATATGACAAAAGTATCTGTTCAACTATGTTCATAGCAGCATTGTTTGTAATAGCCAGAACCTGGAAACAACCTAGATGCCCTTCAATCGAGGAATGGATGAAGAAAGTGTGGAATACATACACATTAGAGTACTACTCTGCGGTAAAAAACAATGACTTCTCGAATTTTGCATACAATGGATGGAAATAGAAAATACTATCCTGAGTGAGGTAACCCAGACCCCAAAAAAAGATCATGGGATGTACTCACTCATAATTGGTTTCTCACCATGGATAGGGGCCACTGAATCTATAATTTGTGATCCTAAAGAAGCTAAACAAGAGGGTGAGCCCAAGGAAAAACATATAGTTATCCTCCTTGCTATGGGAAATAGACAAGATTGCCGGGCAAAAAATTGGAATCTTGGGGGTGGGGTGGGATGGGGGTAAGGGGAGATGGGGAGAGAAAAGTGTGAAGGAGAGGTTGAGGGGATCTTGGGGAAACGGGATGATTGGGGATACAGGAAGGTTGGATATAGGAGCAGAGTAACTCATATCTTAGTTAAGGGAGCCATCTAATGGTTGGCAAGGGACTTGAACTTGGAGTGGCTACCAGGTGCCCAGGGCAATGTCCCCAGTTAGGTCCTTGGGCACCTGAGGATAGGGAACCTGAAATGAACCTATCCTATAGCCATACTGATGAATATCTTGCATATCACCATAGAACCTTCATCTAGTGATGGATGGAGATAGAGACAGAGACCCACACTGGAGCACCAGACTCAGGTCCCAAGGTCCTAATGAGGAGCAGAAGGAGGGAGAACATGAGCAAGAAAGTCAGGACCATGAGGGGGGCACCCACCCACTGAGACAGTGGGGCCGATCTATTGGGAGCTCACCAAGGCCAGTTGGACTGTGACTGAAAAAGCATGGGATAAAACCGGACTCTCTGAACATGGCGGACAAGGAGAGCTGACGAGAGGCCAAGGACAATGGCACGGGGTTTTGATCCTACTTCATGTTCTGGCTTTGTGGGAGCCTAGACAGTTTGGATGTTCACCTTCCTAGACCTGGATGGAGGGGGGAGGACCTTGGACTTTCCACAGGGCAGGGAACCCTGACTGCTCTTAGGACTGGAGAGGGAGGAGAAGAGGAGTGGGGGAGGGGGAGAGGTGTGGGAGGAGGGGGAGGGAAATGGGAGGCGGGGAGGAGGTGGAAAATTTTTTTTTAATAAAAAAAATAAATTAAAAAAAATAAAATAAAAAATAAAATAATAAAATAAAATAAAATAAAAGAATTTTACTTGCTGACTGAAAGAAATAATCCAGGGCCTGTTTTTGCATCTCAGGTATGCTTTTCTCCTTTTAATAACTGCAATTTTGTCTTGAAGAAATACGGGGAAACAGATGAGGTAGTCTGGCATTGTTAAATGGTCACTATGGTTGCACATGTGACTCTTGATGTAACTTCTTTTCAACATTTTTCTAGATGGAAAGTACATTTGTTCTTTATATGTGTCTGTTAAATCAAAGTGTTCTTTCCCATACACACAAAAGAAGGCTATAGTTTATATAAGGATCTTTTATATTGTGAATATCTTCTGTTCTTTTACAACTTGGAAGCATTTGTATCATAGATATAAGCTTTAGAAATGGCTGTAAAATTAGGCAGGTATATTTTGTACATCAGGCATACAGAAATTGTAGGTCAAATTATTTAAGGAATTATATCATGAAAGACATCCATGATAAGGATATGATGTACCTAAAATGTTAAGTAAAAATACAAAATAGAGACAGTCACTGGTGGCACTTGCATTCAATCCCAGCATTCAGGATGCAGAGACCGGAGGATCTCAGAGTTCAAGACCATCCTGGGCTATAGAGTGAATACCACGACAACCAGGGTTACACAAAGAAACCCTTTCTCTGTATGAGCCTTTCATTTTCGAAAAATAATAATGAATTACTAAATAAATAAACATAACATACTGAATTTCTTACATGTAGTTGTGAGAGTCCAACTCTTGACTGTGATTAGATGTGTATTATTAATGTGTATACTAAAATATATATTAACGTGTAGCTATGATTTAATCAACAACAAAGATGATGCTTCTGTAGTGAAGTAATTCATTTTAATTACATTATTTGGAAACTATTGCAACGAAGGAAGCTGATGTAACTAGTCTAAAATTTACAAATTAAAGCAGCCTAAACATACATTGTCACTAAAGGGAGGAGAATAGAAAGCTCTCTGTCCTGCTCATTCATGCACATTTTGTCAGTAAACGATGGAGAACTATCTCTACAACAAAGCCCAGGGAGCATCATTAAAATAATTTCTATTTACCAGCCAGTGGCACATGCCTTTAATCCCAGCCCTCAGGAGGTGGAGAGTTCCTTGGGAGTCCAGGCTAGGTCAGTCTGAGTAACAGAGCAAGTTTCAGAACAGGCTCCAAAGCTACACAGAGGAACCCTGTTTTAAAAAATCAAAAACCCAAAAACCAAAAAAAAAAAAAAAGAAAACAAAGTCCCATTTGTCACCATTAAAATAATCATTTTTAAAATACAGGAGACAAATTATTTCAGATTTGTACTGCTGTGTATTACGTGATAGGGATTATCCTAGAATACAATGGGGAGGCAGAGTAGTGAGTATCATATATTCTAAACGTTTACTATAGATGCTAATTACAACACTCACTAGAAAAGTTTATGAATACGAATTAACTCATGTAGTTTTAATACAGTTGTGCTGTAAGGAAGAAAGAACTATTCCTTTTTATCTAATGCTGAAAAAGTAAAAGTTTAATGAAACTGTCAATATCCAGATGTTAACAAATAACACAATCAGTATTTGGACCCAGTGAACCTGGTTCCGGAGTCATCAATTTCAAAACTGCATTTAATAAATTTTGGGAAAAATTAAAGAAATATAAAATAAGAGGATTAAGAAAAAGATATCTCCAGTCAAGAGGCTGTTGCTGTGATATAGATAAGGTTGGGAAGAGGTATCTCAGGAGCACAGTCAGAATCCATTGGGGAATACAAACAAAGAAACATATAAGATCCAGATCTGTAGAGATAGATTTCCATGGGAACGAAGTGTCCCAGGCATGTAATGACTGGGAGAACTAAGAGTGAATATTGAAAATGTAGTCTGGGTCTCTGACTAGTGAGCATGTTCTTGAGGTCTTAATATCATTTAGATGAGTAATAAGAAGCAGTTGTTACTGAAGAGCAGTCCAAATTCCCTGCCCTGTGGGAAGACGAAGGTCTTCTATCTACGTCCAGGAAGGTGAGCGTCTAAACAGGCTAAGCTCCCACAAAGCCAGTTCATGTATTCAGTATCGAGAGGGAGGGGGAATGGTGTGGGGGGAGAAGAAGAGGAGTGGGGATAGGGGGAGGGGAGTGGGAGGAGGGGGCAATATTTGGGAGGAGGGGAGGGAAATGGGAAACGGGGAGCAGGTGGAAATTTTAATTAAAAAAGAATAATAAAAAAGAAGCAGTTGTTAGAAGCAACAGCAGGTTCCTCTGAATTTAACTTCACACAGTTAAAACCTGATATACACAGTGCTATATTTCAGTAGAGATATAGTGCATCTTCATGACTTCACACTAATTCTTTCATTGAGCAAACTCTGTGAGAAAGCAGTATATCTGTCAATATTTGAGGATAAGCTGAGGTAAGGCAAAATATCTTGATGCATAAAACAAACAAAACTGTGTTTTTTACAAGCATGTAGAAATCTTGTAGATGGGTCTGTGATTTTACTTAAAGTGGCCATTGCTGAATCTAGAACAGCATAGATTACATGCTGGCAAACATCACCAATAATATTCCATAAACAGGGTGAATTAGTCTAGAGAATTGCATTCCAGCTCTGAAAGCCAATTTAAGAATAACATACCCCATTTATTTTCTTTATATTTTTCTTTATTCTTTAGAAACTCAAATATACTTACAACAAACTATAATCATATTCATTTCTGTTTCCTTCCTCCAACAGCCCCTGTATTCCCAACATTGTCATACCTTCTGCTTCTAAAGACTTATTTTTATTATTTTTATCAATGTGTAGATATCTGTGTCTGCACCAGGAATATGCATGAAAGTACAGGTACCTATGGAGGACCCCTGAGGCATGAGATTCCCTGGAGCTGGAGTTAGAGAAAGTTGTGAGCCACGGGACATGACATAAGTGCTGTGACCTGAACTTCAATACTTTGGAATGGCAGTGAGTGCCCTTACTTGCTGAGTCATCTCTCCAAACCATTCTTTTTTTTATAATCCAATAAGAAATCAGAGTGTTCTGTATGTGGAGTCTTTCAATAGAGCACTGGATACCCACCAATATTAATACCCTCAAAAGAGAATGAGTCTTTTTCTCCAGCAGCTTTTAACTGTCAACAGTGCTTCAGTAAGAGTGGAGCCTGGAGACCAACTCCCCCACTTAAGCTGAAATTTAAGATGGCTTGCTCTTGTGTAGATCTTTTTACAGATAACAGAAGCTGCTGTATTGTCATATGTGAAGCAGCCATGCAATGTCTAGAAGTCAACATTTTTCAGCACTTCACCTCACCCTCAGATTTATATATTCCTTCTGTCCCCTATTCTGCATAGCTTCAGGGAGAGTTGAGCTGTACAGTTTATCTGTGAAGAAGGCAGAGAAATGAAATGCTCTGATACTAGGATACATGTATTGAGTAAGACACACAACCTGGCTCGTAAAGTAAGCCAGGCACAAAAACTTAGAGGTCCTGTGGTCTTTTCTTGGCCAACTAAACATAGGAAATAAGTCAGAAAGCAAACAAACTTAAGCATAGCAAAACTGCCTCATTCTTTAAAGTATTTTTTTTTATTGAAAAAAAAATTTTCCGCCTCCTCCCCGCCTCCCATTTCCCTCCCCCTCCTCCCGCCCCTCTCCCCTTCCCCCACTTCTCTTCTCCTCCCTTTCCAGTCCCAAGAGCAGTCAGGGTTCCCTGCCCTGTGGAAAGTCCAAGGTCCTCCCCCCTCCATCCAGGTCTAGGAAGGTGAACATCCAAACTCTCTAGGCTCCCACAAAGCCAGAACATGAAGTAGGATCAAAACTCCGTGCCATTGTCCTTGGCCTCTCGTCAGCTCTCATTGTCCGCCATGTTCAGAGAGTCCGGTTTTATCCCATGCTTTTTCAGTCACAGTCCAACTGGCCTTGGTGAGTTCCCAATAGATCGGCCCCACTGTCTCAGTGGGTGGGTGCCCCCCTCATGGTCCTGACTTCCTTGCTCATGTTCTCCCTCCTTCTGCTCCTCATTAGGACCTTGGGACCTGAGTCCGGTGCTCCAGTGTGGGTCTCTGTCTCTATCTCCATCCATTGCTAGATGAAGATTCTATGGTGATATGCAAGTTATTCATCAGTATGGCTATAGGATAGGTTCATTTCAGGTTCCCTATCCTCAGGTGCCCAAGGACCTAACTGGGGACATTGCCCTGGGCACCTGGTAGCCACTCCAAGTTCAAGTCTCTTGCCAACCCTTAGAAAAATTGGGATCAACCTACCCCTGGACCCAGCAATACCACTCTTGGGAATATACTCAAGAGATGCCCTATCATATGACAAAAGCATTTGTTCAACTATGTTCATAGAAGCATTATTTGTAATAGCCAGAACCTGGAAGCAACCTTTAGATGTCCTTCAATGGAAGAATGGTTGAAGAAAGTTTGGAATACATACAAATTAGAGTACTACTCTGCGGTAAAAAACAATGACTTCTCGAATTTTGCATGCAAATGGATGGAAATAGAAAATACTATCCTGAGTGAGGTAACCCAGACCCAAAAAGAAGATCATGGGATGTACTCACTCATAATTGGTTTCTAGCCATGGATAGGGGCCACTGAGTCTCTAATTTGTGATCCTAAAGAAGCTAAACAAGAGGGTAAACCCAAGGAAAAACATATAGTTATCCTCCTGGCTATGGGAAATAGACAAGATTGCCAGGCAAAAAATTGGAATCTTGGGGGTGGGATGGGATGGAGGTAAGGGGAGATGGGGAGAGAAAAGTGTGAAGGTGAGGATGAGGGGAACTTGGGGAAACGGGATGATTGGGGATAAAGGAAGTTTGGATATGGGAGCAGGGAAACTCCTATCCTAGTTAAGGGAGCCACCTAAGGGTTGGCAAGAGTCTTTAAAGTATTTGTATATCAGGCATTTACCAAATATCTAGTTTGGTTTGGGACTTATACAGAAAGTACAAGGTATTAATTGTCTGATTCATTAAGTCCCATTGATGATTTTTTTGTTGGAAAAAGAAATAGTGCCTGAGAAAGAACCAAGTATCTGCCAGCTGCAGTAATTTGCAAAGGCCTACAATCTGAACAACTTTCTTTAATAACTCTGACAGGCATGAACAAGAGAACATTGGGTCAGTGAGCTGTTTGGCTATTGATGGATTACTGTTGGCACCTGTAGAGAGATACCTGAGGTGAAAAATGAGATGCAATTTAAAATACATACCTAAGTCCTGCCTGTGAGTTTTTTTCTCAAAACCCATGCAAAATTGCCATGTGAGGCAGTGCTCCTTTCCCATATCCAAATGTGTTTGTTGATACAGCTAAAGTACATTGTATATAATACCATGAAAATTTCAAAAGTTAGATCAAGTCTCTTTTTGTTGCTTAACTAACTATTCAATTCAGTATATAATGATTCATTTTTTAAGTAAGGAAGCACAATTTACTGTGAGTTTAAAATCATTATATTATTACTCTGTAGGAAATTTTTCAATGGAACAAAGGATTGTATGATCTTAAGTATATTTTATTCTATAACTTGCATTAATCCATGTCAAGCAGACTACTTTTCCTGTGCTCTTGATACATTTTTCCCCACCATGATGTAAAATAAAAAGAGATAAACAACTACTTTTGAAGATAAGATGTTTAAGGATATGTAGCTCAAGAATGTTTCAATTGGGCAATAAATATGTTTCTGACATTCAAAATTATTTCACTTGATTATTAGAGCATAGAAGTATCACATTTCATAATTAAAGGAAATGAAAAGGAATAAGGCTGGTGTAGGAAGTCATTCTGCATATGTGTTGCTTTTATTGAGTAATAAGTAAAGCTGTTACAGACAATACCTGGCAGAATAGAGCAAGGCAGGAATCCCAAGCAAATAGAGGAGGAAAGAATGTGAAGTCACAGTGAAGCCATGTAGCCTTCAAAGGAGACAGATACCCAGGTACTTTACCAATAAACCACAAGCCTCGTTGTGAAATATAAAATAATATAAATGGGTAAATTTAAGATATAAGACTAGCTGGAAATACACTTAAGCTATTGGCCAAACAGTATTGCAATTAATATAGTTTCTGTGTGATTATTTCAGGTCTGGGTCGCTGAGAAACAAACGACCAGACTCTGCCAAAAAAAGGCGGTATTCCTCAGCCACCATTTCTCAAATTCAGGAAAAGAGTACTAGTTTTATTATTCCTAATAGTATTTTGTCATTTCTTGAATTCTTCATAGTATTCTATTCAGATATTATTCATTGATATATCATATGTTACTTATCAATATGTCAGATACTAATAATCTACATATCATATGCTACTTATCTATACCATATACTACTCATCAATATATCAGATACTACTTATACATATATCTTATATAATATATATATATATATATATATATTCACACACATTTATTTTTGCCATGAACTGAGACTATAGTCTCAAATACTAACATACAGAATACGGTGTTCTATTATTGTATTAGGCACATACATATATTTGAGCTCACAACAAATATTCACAAATCATAAGACTATACTGGCAAAGCAACAGGGTACAAAATCTGACCAAAACTTGCATTAAGATGAGCCAATATGAACCCTGAATGATATGTTAAGCAGATAAACACACACACACACACACACATATGTCTTGGCATATCTTGGCATATATATGTATGCATTTGCCAAAGTATTAGTTTGGGCCATTTTTCTTCAATAATATTTTACCATGTTCTTAAACATGTCTCCCAAGGAAAAGACTTTGGTTTGTCTGTGGTGCTAATGGGGATTATAACAAAGCTCCAGTTTCCATGATGCTATACAGTATCTACATTGACTGTCAGCTATAAAGCAAAACATCTCAAGAGAGATAAGCAAGGTGCTCCAATCTCTCTTCAGTGGTGTTCTCTGAATGTTTTACATTTTACGCACATCTTAGCACTTCACTACTGTGTTTCCACACACTCCTCCTGTCAGTCATGCCTTTGGAATATTTACCTAGTCTCTGTACTTTTACCATTTCATTTTAATTTCTATAAGAGCTCTGTGCGTGACATGGAAAAGTTCCACTGTCTTGACCATCATTCTCATAAGTCCTAAGATTTATTTTGCTATGAATCATTATCTCCCCAATATCAATTTATAATATTTTTTTATTTTCAAGTTCATACTTTAGCTATTTTTACCAATACATACTTACAAAAGAAGTATTGAATTACTCAGAAAATTATTTGAGAATCTGAGATGCAACTGTATTTTGATGTAATTACCTGATATTTTTTAAATTTAACTGGTAAAATATTTTTCTTTTAAAAAATTGTTTAAACTAATAAACTATAATATAATTATAGAATTCACCCCTCCTTCTTCCTGCAATTCTTCCTATGTACTCTTTCTTTCTCTCAATTTTTTTTTGATGGCTATTGTTATGTACGGTGTGTGTGTGTGTGTGCGCGCGCGCGTGTGTGTCTGTCTGTCTGTCTGTATTAATGTATGTCTTGTTTGGTTTATTTTGTCAACTAAACATATGGTAGATTTAGCTTAATTGAGAAAAATACCTCCATAAATTTGGCTGGTAGGCAAGTCTGTGTGGCATTTTCTTGATGAATTATTGATGTGGATGGGCCTAGCCCCAGCCTACTGTGGGTGGTGGTGTTTCTGCGTGACTGTTTCTGGGAGAAAAAGTGACATGTAAAGTCACCTTTAATACAAATTGATAGAGGTGAAGCAAAGTAGGAGTTGTCAAGATGTCTCAGTGTATTTAGGCAGAAGCACAAGGAGAAAAGAGATTTCTTCAAGTTGTACCTGAGTCTGTGTACTCAAGAATGTTCCATCGCCAACAAAAAAATCAATAAACAAATGCAATAAAAATTTCTAAAGGAATAAAGAAATCTTTAATAAATCATATTTAATTGTTTTGGCACTGTCTATTGGAAAACTAGAAACAGTTAAAATAGAATGCAATGAGTAAACAGAAGCATAGCAGGGAAAGTGCTCTTAGATATAATCATAAGAATGAAAGCCTGTAGAGTATTTGGAAATACTCTTCAAATGACAAATATCAAAGGGGTTGAAAATACAGAATGGATAGTTTAGAAACTGCAACTCATGGTCAAAACTTGCTTCACAGCTGCTTCAGAAAGACTAAACAATAACAATTCATCAAAATATGTGATTATATTTCAATACAAGATAGGAATACATATCTAAAAACTGCAAAGGCAAATAAATGATAGAAGACCCATATTCTAAAATTACTTATGTCAAAATTTTGAAGAGTAAATCCTAAAAGATTAAAAATAGGTCTGAGAATTTCTCAGTGGATAGAGGTGTTTACATCCAATCATAGAGATCTAAGATATACCTGGAATCAAGATGTTAAAAGAAAAAACTATCTCCTTCAAGTTATCTTCTGGGCCAGATCTGTAGGATGTAGGGAGTGGGTAGTTCACATCTGTTCCTTGCTGATGTCTATTAATTTCAGTTCCTTTAGTTTTTTTGTTTGGTTGTTTGAGTTTATGTCTTTCTTTTTTTTTCTTTTTTATAAAAGTGTTTTTTGAGACAATAAAATAAAAGTGTTCATATCTTATTTGCTTAGTCAAAATTTGAATAGCTAGACTTACAGACAAAAATGCTTTTAAATAATCTAAGGTTTAGCATTTTAAGGAATAACCATAGTTAATTATGGTGAGTTAATTATGTTCTTACATCAAAATGATTGTATCAATCTGATAGGTTATTACATGCACTTATTTAAATATCATCATCATTTAGTTACAAGGATATGGCTTACACACTGACACTCTTCTCAAGCTTAGAAATTTTTATTTTAATTTATTAATTATATTTGCTCTTTGGCATATTTATACATGTATAAAGTATATTATTGAAAGAATGATCTTTGGAGCATTACAGTCACATTGCAATCTTGAACTCAAAAAAGTTAAGGTTGTCTACATTAGGCTTGTCACAGTGGGTTATAGATGGGAGTGAGTCTATTGAGGAACTACATCTTCCTACTAAAGTACTGGTTTAAAAAAGATTCAAGAATAAAAGAAGGCATTGTCTGCAGCTTATGTATACATCTTGTCTATCTTGGAGCTCTGGTGGAGTTCCTGTACGTCTCCAACATTGTTGGCAAATATCCATAACTCACTGCTTTCTGCATCATCCTACAGCTTGATTGATTTATTTCCCAATCTTTCCTTTTGACTTTCACCTTTTCCTTCTCCTCAGGGAGGCTTTTGAACCATCTGTAACAGACTGAATGAGCCTTTCACAGGTAAGAAGTTCAGAAGGCTGAATTTTGTTTCTTTAATACAACACTATTAGATTTACAGAACTCTGTCAAGCTTGCTCTCTGTTTAGTTTGTATTTTACTTTGTGTAGTGGTCTATCTACTAAATTATGTATGCATGAATATTCAACCAAATGACAAATATCTGACAAATGATATGGTCAGTGCTGATTGCATATGATGAAGGAAAGCATGTGATTTCTAAAAGTTGCTCTCTGATGCTCACACACTTCATGAAATTGCTGCACAAAGACCCACGTCAGTCCTCAACAAATACACATTAATAAATCAATACAAATTCAAACCAAAAGGATCGACATAGTAAGGCAAATATTTTATTGTGGTTTTTTTGAAGATCTGAAGGACAAATTCTCATCATGAAAAATAATGTAAAAATATAGGGAAATATTTCCATTTTTCTATTTTGACAATTTTGAGACATTGTAATGACTTTCTCTGATTATTCTGCACTATGATATTCTACATTATGTGCCTTCTTATATATTCAACACATTAATTTTATAACTTATTTCAATAATAATTTATAATGTTAAATTTTTACAGTTGCTTTTAAACCAGAGATATAGTGACTTAGTAGGTGTGAATAACTGTAAGATGAGTCTCACACTTTTATCTCTTGCTGTATATTAACATAAATAATGTCCAATTTTTAAAAAAGTAAGTTTCTGAATTTTACACATGGAATGAGGATGAAGGTAAATATGGAAGCCATTGTTTGTCAAACAGATTTGGGTTTCAGCTTTTGTTTTTACTCAGTTGTAAAAATGCAACAGGGTCTGTCTTTCTTTGAATGTCTATAACGAAGATGCTACTACGGATCAAAGTCAGAAGATCTAAATTTTTAAATCTACTTGCTAGGTATGCAGACTAATGAACTCTGTTGTTTCATGCCTATAAATTTTTTACTGATGTTATGCTGTGGCCACAGTCTGTTCTTTCTTATTAATTCTGATTTATATGCTGATATCACTTTAATAAAACGTCATACCTCCATGGGAATAATAAGATATTTAATTTCTAAAATTTATTATTTGTAGTTTGGCCTTATTACAATCTATTACAAGTTTGTTTAATCATATGAATAAAATGTATTATATTTTATATCACATAATTTACAATATTAATAATTATTACTTATAATTATATTATTGCTGTATTATAATTTTTGAAGTAATGAAAACAGACACTTAATTTACATACATTAAAAAATATGTGTGTATTATTAATTTACTTATAGGATCACTGGTACTGTAATACCTTACACACTTGCTTTACAGATATATATCTATCTATATATAGAGAGAGATATATCTTTTCAAATGTAATTTTAAAGCCATATTTGACTATGTGCATGAATTTGACTTTAGCTGGTGAATTACAAAATTATAATATTTTTTTTATCTATTTAGTAAGGTTAGTCAGGAAATTAATATTAAAGAATGAAAAATTGTGAAAGGCCTGGAACAGAAAAGAAAACAACAGCTTTTCTTAGACAAGTCATCCCTATCACTGTCTAATAAAGCATGGCGCTTCTAATGAAGGTCTTTTTGAGACCCCTGTTTTACGAGCTTTTTAAGTCCTCATTCATCATTTCCTCCAATTCAAGTTTTGATTTCTCTGCCTGTTTTGGGGCGGTTCTGATTGTATAGATTATATGCCTTTTTACTCTCATAGCCAATTATCCTCACTTCCAAGTAAAGAACAGAAAGTTCAGAGAAAGTAGATATTTTAATGTAATGTTGCACAAAAAAAAAAAAAATGAGACAGGCATTTTCAGAGGGTAGCACCTCACTGAGAAATGTCAAGTCAACCTAAAGGAAAGTTATCACAAGCATTGCTTTTTTTCCAGCATTGCTGACTTAGCTATGAGATACCAACAGTAGAAGATCATACTCATGCTATAGTGTTTGGTATTCTGAGATTGAGACCATGATATATACAGAGCACAAGTCTTAAAAAACAACAGTGAAGTGTAGTGCAGATGTATTTCAATCCTACTTACTTGAGCTTCAGAGATCAACACCAGCCTGAGCAGCAGAACTAATAGTCCAGACTTAAAATTATGTAAAGAGTTCACCAGATTGTTGAATTCTTCCAGGAAAAACTCCTTTAAAAATGAAATGTTAACAGTAAAAAATTAAATAAGGGAGTGACTTACTAATTACCAAAGGCTCATATTTTTCCATAACAACAAAAAATTCAAAGAATTTTTATAGTAGTATCAAGAATGACAGGAGTGGAGATTTCAAATATGCTAAGTTTATAAAGAACACTCACTCACATCTCCCAAGGATTTCTCTCTTCATTTCATCTTCCCTTTCTCTTGTTACCTGTGACTCCCAGCCACATTCTATGGTTGCTTTTTTCCCTTGACTGAGCAATACTATACATTATAGCAATGCTATAATGTATCTGGCAGGCCTCACCTGCTGTTTCAGCCACTTAGATATCTTTCAGCAATATAGGTAAGTGGTCAGTAATATAGACCTCAAATTTAAATTTTGTGGATTAAAAATTAGCTTAATTTCAACCTTGGAATATCACTTAGGTACTGTAACTTTCAAACAGCAAAGCATTTGTCCATATTTCAGAAAGCTGTGAGGAAGATGAAATAACTTTATCTTTGGAGCTACTGAGAGTCCAGTCAAGTTGATAAAGTCTTTGTGTAGGCTCTGTCCTTTTTATCATGTCAAGAAATGCACCTTACAGGCTGCTTCTTACAAATGACTTTTATCAGGCCTTTTCTAACCCAATCTGAAATAGACTCTTCATTCCTCCACTTCCTTAATGTTCACTGAAAAACAAACAAGTGTTACTTAGGAGAAGCAATGCTTTATACTAATTCACTTGTTTGCTCTCTGCCTTATTTTGTAGAATATAATTTGTATCAACATTTGGGTTCCGATCTTGTTTCAGGGTCTAGAACCTCTTAGTCACATAATAAGGATGCATTAGAAGTGGGGAAGGAGGAAGAGAGAGAGAGAGAGGAGAGAGAGAGAGAGAGAGAGAGAGAGAGAGAGAGAGAGAGATTTCAAATAGAAAATGAACCATTAATATTTTTTGCTATTTTGTTCTATTCGTTATTCCACTAAATATTTAACATTGAAACATATGACAACAGGAAAAACAAGAAAAATCACATAATTTCCTGATTCATGTTTCCCTTTCTCTTTTCAAATTTCTTTCCTCAAAATATGTATGTACATGAAGAATTTTGTACCTTAGTTATGTGACTTCTTATCCTAAAACATCCAATTTCTTCCTTGGGAGAAAAATCTCTAAAATGTCTCAACAATACCAGGTATGGATTCTTAGAAGAACCCTAGGACATTTGGGAGGACTCCTTGGGTACTACAATTTCAGTTAGAAAAAGGATTATTTTGGATTACAATAAAAGGCATAAATGCATTATAGAAGAGCAGGAAGCCAGGCAGTGGTGGCTTATGCCTTTGATCCGAACACTTCGGAGGTAGAGGCAGATGGATCTCTGTGAATCCGAGGCCAGCCTGATCTACAAAAGCTAATTCCATGACAGGCCCCAAAGCTACAGAAAAACCTTGTCTCAAAAAAAAAGAGTAGACTCCAAAAGTATTCAGATTCACCTGGATGTCAAACTAGATCTATTTGCTGTTGGTGTCTCCAATTTCATGCTTAAACACCTCTTACTGTGCACAATAATAACATGGCTGCACTGACTGTTTCAATAATCATTTATGGTTTGAACCCTGTTTCTTGAAAACAGAATTTTCCAGTGTTCATTAATTATAAAAAGAAAAACAAAAAAAGCTAGGCAGTAAGTATGGATTTGACATTAGCATTCTAACAAAGCTCCCTGCTGCCACTTGCTATGCTCAGTGTGTTTCTCTGGACTCTGCTGTATATGAGAACATGCATATTTTTTGAACCGAAACTCTAGTTTGTCTGATGCAATTTGCAATTCTTTGTGGCATCTCATTGTAGCATTTAGATAGATAGACATGATCCTGAAAAATAAAATGATCTGCAGATAAGAAAAGAAGTGGCAGCTGTGGCTAAGAACCATGCTTATTATTCCTGGGCTATGTTGGTGCTTTTCATGTTTCCCCATAGAAAATTACTCTTATTTGTAATGAATATACGTGTGTGTGAGAGAAAGTTTCTGTGTGGTGGTATAGGTATGTACATGCCTCAGCATGCTTGTGGAAGTCAGAGAGAAGTCTCTTGTGCTGTCCTCAACTTTCATCCTGTTTGACACTGACATTTATGGCATTCACTATTACATATGATTGATTAGTGGTCCATGACCTTCTGGAGAATCTTCTGACTCTACATTGTACATCATCTTAGGGCCAATAGGACTATGGATACAATCTACCATGGCAAGCTTTATGTGGGTTTTATGGATCAGAGCTCAAGTCCTCACATATCTGAGTCAGTATTTTACACAATGAAGAATCTCTTTAGTTTAATGGTGTCAAGTTTTTTTTATTATTTTTTTATTAGTTAAGACAACTTTTAAGTTTAAAGATATTTTAGTCATATTCTTTCCATTCTTCGTGTCCCTCCAAATACTCTCCACCTATATACCCACACAACTTTAAGTGCTTTCAGAAAAGCAAACTAAAAAAACAAAACCAAGAAAACAAAATAAAATCATACATTACCAAAAAAGTAAAACACCAAATTTAACCAAATAAAAGCACACCGAGAACGATGCAGTCCATTATATGTTGGTCAACTACTCCTCAACCTATTCTGGAGTGGTTGATATACCTAACATCACTCTGCTGGAGAAAATGGATTTTCCCTCTCCCAAGCAGGTTTAATGACAGTTACATTGGTAACCTTTACTGCACTGGCTAGGATTTCATTCATTCAGTCATTCAAGTTTTTTAAAAATATAACAAGAGTAAAACAAAAACTAGTGTATCAAAGTTGGACAAACCAAGTTAAAAGTAAAGAAGATATCAAAAGAAGACACACTTATGTGAATACTCAGGAGTCCCATAAAAACACCAAGTTGAAAATCATAATGTAAGCTCATACAGCATCATGAAAACTATGAAGGTTCTATGCATTTTACTTTAAACTCTGAGTTCACGTGAATTTTGTGTATGTTGATTTAAAAAACTGTTTTCTTGATGTTCTCTATCCCCTCTGAATCTTCCAACTTTTTACAACTCCTTTCCCATGGTGTTTTTTGTGCTCTGAAGGGAAGAATTTCATGGAAACATCCCAATTAATGCTGAATGTTTCAAGGTCTTTCACTCTTCATGTAATGTCTGGCTGTACGTCTCTATATTTATTGCCAAGAAGGGGGAAGGTTATCTGATGATAACCAAACATAGCACTGATCTATGAGTATATCAGACTATCATTAGGAGTAATTTTTCCCACTGCGTTTTATTTCCATTTTTTACAACAGTATTTCTTGCTTTTCTTCTGTAGGTCCCTGGGCTATCTAGTATCAGGTTATTGGTTACCCTAGCAGTATTGGGTATGGGTTAATCCATGAATTGGACCTTAAGTCAATTCAATTATTGCTTGGTTACTCCCACAGGCTTTGTGCCACCATTGCCCTAGAAAATCTTGCAGGTAGAGCATCATTATAAATAAAGGGTTTATGACTGGTTTATTGCCTATCTTTCTCTTTTGAGGATTGGCATTTAGAGTAAATTCCTATTCCATTGGGCTGGAATGTAGAGATGATGGCTCTATGTAGTCATGGATTTGAAATCTTGATCCTTAATGAACTGCATAGGTATTGTCTTCGACAATGGGGATTTATGGTAAGTTTGTGGAAAATAAATGTAGTCTTGACAAAAGCCTGTGTTAGGAATATTTCTGAATGGGAGCTCCCTGCCTATGCAAAATTCCCAATCAAACCAAATCGAAACAAACCAAATAAAGAAATATCCAGGTTTAATGGGAGTTCTGTACTTTCAGGTGTCCTTGGGGGGAAACCGCGAAGCCACAAAAGAGAAAGATAGACAATAAACCAGTCATAAACCCTTTATTTATAATGATGCCCTACCTGCAAGATTTTCTAGGGCAATGGTGGCACAGGAACATGACCCCCGGGAGGAGGAAGAAAGGGAAACTACATGTTTCTCTTTAGGGAGATCACTTAAATACCCTGGGGAGTGGTCCTGACTCCATCCTCATTTCATCTGCTGTCCTTGCCATGTCTTTATTCTTTTGGTTGCATTTTTTATATTTAGAATTTCATTACATGTAAGTTGCTAAAGTTCTTCAGAGCACTTGTTTATTTTAAAAATTTCTATCAAATCTAGCATTGCATCCCAGCTTGCCATTCATTCTCAAGTCCTGTTAACTTGGTCAGATTTTTAGGCCCTACAGTGGGAATCATAAGTGTTTGAAGACAGTTCCTTGTAGTCTTTCTAAACTTAAGGGGACCATATAGAAGAGAACTGAGGTCGGGAGTCCTGCTCATGCTGTCTTTGTGAAGATAATTTCAGCTTTTTTCTGTTTGCTTTAACTTTGGTGAATTTCCAGTTCACTTCACTAATATTTTGTAAATACCACATGAGTCACGTGTGTACTTAAAGTTTAAGATGCAAGACACTTCCTTATTTAGGTAAAACACAAGAAAGTGAGACTATACAATAAAAGGTGCAATGACTCCAGTTTTATTTCAAGTGCAGTAAGTTACACACACACACACACACACACACACACACACACACACCAATATTTTTTTCTGTTGTGAGAAAAGCTTCAGAAGATCAACCCATAAATGGACTGAGATGCATATATGAGCAGCAATTTTTAAAGCAAAAGCAGAGGAGTCAGGGAACGAAAACGGATGCCTTGTTCATGGGACTAGAGGCAGCTCCAATGCTCATCGCAGTAAAGACGTAGGATGGCTTACTGTATGATTATTATGTAGTCAAACCCATTAGGTATAGCAGAGAATAACAGTCTGAGCACTTGATGTGAAACAGTAATTAATTCGTTTTCTTGATTTGATATCTTTTAATGCTAAGGTGGGGCAAAAATTTGTGTTGGGGCTAGTCTAGAAAAAGACACAAGATTATAGGAGAGTTTTAAAGCCTCCCCTTTCATAGTGTAAGAGAGAGGTTATTATTCTACAGAGAAATCTGGAGTAACACACTGTCTCATCCTCAGGAGTGAAAGGAAATTAAGTCTTTGAAATATCTCCACGCAGTGAGAAATTAATTCCAGCCATTCATGCCACTATACCCCCTCCTTCATTATTTAATTTTCTCTTCAGTTTGACAAAATGCCTAGTAGAAGCAACTTAAGGAAGAAAAGGTTTAGTTTAGCTTACAGTTTGTGGGTGCATTCCCCCATTGCAGAAAGGGGATAGTGTCTTAGAGTTTCTATTGCTGTGAAGAGAAAACATTGAGCATGGCAACGTTTAGAAGGAAAACATTTAATTGAGGTCATGGTTCACAGTTCAGAGATTCAGTCCTTTATCATCATGGTGGGGAGCATCGACCCATGCAGGTAGATATGGTGCTTGCTACATCTTGATTAGAAGGCAGAAGGAAATGATCTGAATGTTACAGTGAGTGAAGCTTGAGCAAAAACAACCTCAGAGCACACTCCCACAGTGACGAATTCCCTCTAATGAAGATACATCTTATTTATCTACTTCACACCTATTTAAACACCTACTTCAACAAATTCACACCTCCTAATAGTGCACTCCCTTTGGCGACCATTTTCTTGGAAACAACTATAGTCCACTACATGACCTCCAAATGTTTTTACCCACATGATAACACATTAAGTACAACTTCAAAAGGCTCTATAGCCTATCACAGTCACAAGTATGTTTAAAAATAAAACTTCAAAGTTTCTTCTGAGATTCATGCACTCTCTGTATTCCCCTAGAAAATCAAAATTACAAAATCAGATCAAATACTTCCAAAATATAATGTTACAGAACATCCATTACCATGTCTGATGTCTAAATACTCCGGATCTCCAATTCTTTCCAGCTTTGTTGACTCCAGCATACTCTTTCTCTTGGGCTCTTTCCTCTCTGTGTTATCAGCTTCCCTCTGCAGGTAGCCCATGGCTCTGGCATGTAGACCTTCTTGGGTTCTCCAAGGAAAATCAAGACTCAACTTCATATACTGACTACCTAAGCCTTCATTCCGGGAGACCTCTGATATAGGCCCGACATTTGTGGTTTTCTTTGTCTGAGAGGCAAGAAATTACATAGCGCCCTTTTTCTATCCTTAACTCCAGAACTATGTGGCTGAAGTTGCCAATTTCTGCTGCTTGCTGGGGAAAGAGCTATGTTTGTTTAGTACATAGCTTTGTTTCCTACATCTTTCCCATCTTTCTGTCCTTTACTACCTAAGCTTGGTTGTCCTGAAACTGATTCTTTAGAACAGACTGCCCTCAAACTGAGAGATCTACCAGCCTCTGCCATCTCAATCTGGAACTAAAGATGTGCATCATCGAAACTTTTCTTTGGTTCCTTTTCACAAGTTGGAAATTTGGCTGGGTGAGCTCTTGCTTGCCCTGAGATCACCACTCCTTTATTCCATTTCTTAATCTATTTATTTCCTCAAACACAGAATTTCACACTGTTCTACTTCCTGTGCTTTTTCTCGATTTGTATATTTTGTATTTTTATTTGCTCAGCTTGCTCCTTTTTATTATAAATCTCTATTATAGTTACCACTAGTAATATCAGAAAAAAGGCTACATACAGTTATTTTGAGATTTCCTCTGTTAAAGGAATTAATCCAAAACTTTTCACTTTATCATCAGGTAGATCGTCAGACAACAGCAAAAACACTCACATTATTCACTAAAATATCATAACAATTATCTCTAGGCAACATATTAAAATTCTACTCCTTTAAAACATTTTAATTTAACTCCCACAGTTCATCAAATCATACTAAGCACCACTGTCTTTCATGATTCTACCAGTGTGGCCCCTTAAGCCGTACTCAAAGCATTCCACTGCTTTCCTAAACCAAGTACCAAAGTCCATATTAATCCAAACCAATTCATGGTAAGCCTGTAACAACAATACCTCTGTCCCTGTTCCCAACTTCTGTCTTAGTTAGGTTTTCTGTTGCTATGAAGAGGAACCATGACCATGTCAACACTCATGAGGAACACATTTAACTGGGGTGGTTTATATTTTCAGAGGTTTACTCCATTATCATCATGGTGAGACATTGTGGTGTGCAGGCAGGCATGGTGCTGGAGAAAGAAGGGATAATTCTGTATAATTATCCTAAGGCAACAGGAAATGAACTGAAACACTGAGGCCTGGACATATATGAGACTCAGTGTCTACCTCCACAATGACACATTTCTTTCAATAAGGCCACACATCCTAACAATGCCTCTCCCTATGAGATTAAGGGGGCCAATAACATTCAAACTACCACAAACACACATTTACACATCCTTATACCTGCACACACCTGCATGGACACTGACAAGTAGGAACAGGGACATCTACAAATATATGTCAGAAGAACAAAGACTTGCCTATAAAACTGTATTTTTGATAAAAGCAGAAATGCCTATGGACCATCAGCCACATGAAGGAAACTTGTCCTCTACTTGCTGTTTTCATCCCCTTTAAATTCATCCCAGAAACTTGGTTGTCATGCTTGGGAAAGAGGTTTCTCTCAGCATTTCACATTCATTTGGCATTTTACCCTCATATCTTGGAGTTGGTGATTTCTGAAGTCTATTCTCATTTAAGGGTCTGTGGATTATATGAGGGTGATGGTGAATAGGAAACATCAGTCCTTTCACTTCTTACAAGTTTAATATAATTTTTCTGATAAGTATGTTCAAGTACAAGGTCAATCTGAGCTCCAGTGTAAGCTTTGATCTCAACAATGTGGTGGAAAAAGAAGAGGGGAAGAGGGAAAACAGACAGGGAGAATGAGAGAGAGAGAAAGGGGAGGAATTGGGGAGGAAGGAAGGGAGGGTGAAAGTAAGGAAGAAAAGTTAAAATAAAAAGGACTTTCTAGAATATGAATAGATAAGTAGCAATGGTTGTGAGATAAGAGACTGTGATTAGAAACAGATATTTGAACATCTTCAGCATATGTGTTTCAAAATAAGAGGAGAATAATTGAGAGCCCATTATTAGCAGAATCATTCACCATCCACCACCAAAATAGTTCATTTATATCTCCTTTATCTGGTGAATGGCTAGGATTGATTAAAAGAGAAAATATTTTCCACAATTATTACCCATTACTAAATATATTTCAGAGAGTTTATATAATCCCATCCCACCAAAACATGGCATTGCAAGTAAAGAATTGCTAGTGGATTAAATTTTGTGTTCATTCACATAATGTAAGGTCAAATAAACAACAAAGTTCATAAAGAAATAGATAATGTGTCAAAATGTAGCAAAACCTAATGATTAAGAAATAATAAATGATGATGGATTAAGAGACAGGTCATTAAAATCAATTTAAAGTAAGATCATTTCATAACAAAAATTGTACCAGATTATTATTTCTACTTTTCTAAACATTTGGACAACAAGCAATTGAAATTTGTGCTTGTCACAAGATCCTAATATGTTGTACATACCATCTTTCATCAAGGTTTAGGCAGAGTTTTGAAACAACGATAAATTCTACTGTGTATCTTTTTAGGTTAATAATAAGTATGCCTGTACTATTTGAATTTCATATATTCTTGTACAACAAATATTTTATTCATTGTAACATCTGGGAAAATAACCTCTGTGCAATATCTCCATTGTTCATTGTAATTGCATAAAATAACTAATCATTTAATCAGATTCAGTTTGCAATAATTTGTTACTTTTTCCACTCTTTAAACAAATGTAACAGAAAAGCCAGGAAGTGATTACCTCTAATATACTCTAATTTTTACTTAGTTTCAGAGACATCCTAAAGCTCTTGCTCTTCCAAACCTCCATCAGGTCTCACTTGTATTGTCATAAAAGCACCAAGCTCACCCCTTGTTTCCTCCCACTCCTCACAGACCTGGTATTCTTAGACCTATAGCCTCAGCAGCCTAGTGAAATAATAATTCAGGGTATGTGATTCTTTTCCCTAAATATATTTCCTTTCTGGGGGCCAGTTTCAATTTGAATTTTCTCTCTCATTCTGTGCTTTGATTGTCTTGGTAGGAACAGTATGTTTTGGCTCTTGAGAAAAACATCATTCTCTCTAGTATACACAGGCTGCATGTTGATTTGTCCTTTACAGAAATAAGCTATATTTTACTTGCAGCAGATAGACTAAGCGTTTTGATTTATGCAAATAAGCTGCTTCGAATACATAAAACATAAGATATTGACCTTAATTCATCACTAGAGCATTTTCAGTGTAAAAGAAAAAAATACAGAACCATGCTAATTTTCCCTTTAATTTCTTTTACAAGCCACATTTCTTTCCTGTCATTAGCTGCGTTTATTCACAATGATGACAGACTGTTTACATTCAAGTAGCAGGAATACTTAAAATAAAAACCAATTTTCAAAACCTTTTGCTAATTTTTTGAGGACTAAATGCTATAAGTAAGCCAGAGGCAACAAAATTATTATAGCTATTATACAAAATAAAACATGTAGCTTACATCCTTCCCAATTAAAAGTAGAATAAAATTCCATCAAATTTCCCACTAAGAATAATGTTAATGTTATCAAATAGTCCTGATGTGTGTCAGCAATTTATATGCTCCATCTTGCTTAGAAGAATTTTATGCAGCAATTATGGTATCCTCCTGTTAGCCTAAATCCTGGTTCTTGGAAGGAACTTTGAAAGTTTGCCACAATAAAGAAAATGAGCGTAGTTAAAGAAACTTATTTATCCGATATTTTCAAAGAGCTATTTGAATATACTTGACCAAAAATTGATTTCAAATTTAAGAGTTTGGATTGCTTGGTTCTACTGGGTGCTAGAAGTTTGTCATTCAGCCTCTACCACATTGTATTGGCAGGGCAGCATTATAGCCTTAATGTTCAAAGAATGACTAATACCATTTATGCCTTCTTCTGTCAACAGCCTTATAGCACTATCCCACACCTCAGAAGCTAACCAGCACAGAGAGCATTTCTTGGTCTGTTGAAGATTAATTTTATTATTCCCTGCAGCCAAACTATAAGGCATGTTCAAAAAGTCCATGGTATCATTATGTTTACAGTTGAATAATTATCAAATGGATGTATGCAGCATAGTTTTATCATCCATTCAGGAATTGATGAACATTTTGGTAGATTCTGTTCCATATCTGTTGTGAATAAAAAAGCAATGAACAGGGGTGTGCAAATATCTCTGTAGCATGTAGTGGTGGGAATACACAGCAGAGCTAAAGCAATTACTTGATGTCTGGGAAGTAGAACACAGAAGAGAACAGATTCCTAAACCTTTGAGGGATTAGCTTTTGAAGGCTGTGGTACACTTTTTTGACTGATGAGTTATCTTGGAGGACAGAGCTCGCTGTTGATGGCTGCACATCTGACCCGGTGATCTTCAGTGATATAAGAAAACAACTGAGCAAACCACGGAGAGAAAAACATTAAACAGCAGTCCTCCCTGAATTTTAAATAATTTTTTGCTTCCATGTTCTGCGCTACTTAAGTTCCTACCTTGACTTGACTCAGTGATGTAGACTGACCTGGAAGTGTAGGTGAAATAAACATTTTCCTCCTCAAGTTGCTTTTTAGTCATAGTGTATTTTAGTAAGAGAATCCCTAACAAGACACGTGAGATTCCCTTTGACCTGAGACACTATACATTCTTCTTCATGTATTTTTGAGACTGGACAGTGCTGGGAAGCATGTAGCAGAGTTGATATGACTCTCAATTGCATCACTTTGAGTGACATATGGAGTTGCCATGTCCCACTGTTGATAATAACTCGTTTTTTCTTCTGTGTAGTACTCTATTGTGTAAATGTACCACATTTTTCTTATCCATTCTTTGGTCTAGGGGTATTTAGATTACTTCCAGGTTCTGGCTATGACAAACAATGTTGCTATGAACATAGTTGAGCACATGTCTTTGTGGCATGATTGAGCATTCTTTGGATATATACCCAAAAGTGGAATTACTGGGTCTTGAGGAAGGTTGTTCCCTAATTTTCTGAGAAATTGGCACATTGACATCCAAAGGGGCTGTACCAGCTTGCATTTCCACCAGCAATTCAGAACTGTTCTCTTTTATTCCCACAACCTCTCCAGCATAAATTGTCATCAGTGTTTTTGATTTTGGCCATTCTTACAGGTGTAAGATGGAATATAAGTGTTATTTTGATTTGCATTTCTTTGATGACTAAAGATGTTGAACATTTCCTTAAGTGTCTTTCAATCGTTTTTGATTCATCTTGAGAGTTCTCTGTTTAGGTCTATACTCCATTTTTTTTTATTGAACAATTTATTCTTTTGGTGTCCAATTTCTTGAGTTCTTTGTATATTTTGGAGATCAGACCTCTGTCTGATGTGGGGTTATTGAAGATCTTTTCCCAATCTGTATGCTGTTATTTTGCTTGTTGACTGTGTCCTTTGCTTTAGAAGCTTTTCAGTTTCAGGAGGTCCCATTTATTAATTGTTGTTCTCAGTGTCTGTGCTGCTGGTGTTATATATAGGAAGTGGTCTCCTGTTCCACTACTTCCTACTAGCTCTTCTATAAGCTTCAGTGTGACTGGCTTTATGTTGAGGTCTATGATCCATTTGGACTTGAGTTTTGTGGATGGTGACAGATATGGGTCTCTTTTAATTCTTCTACATGTTAATATCCAGTTAGGCCAGCATCATTTTTAAATATACTTTCGTTTTTTCCATTTGATATATTTTTTTTGCTTCTTGGTAAAAAATCAGGTGTTTAAAGGTGTGTGGTCTTCTATTCGGTTCCATTGGTCCTACTGTCTGTTCTTATGCCAATATCAGTATTACAGTACTGTATCTCTGTAATAGAGTTTGAAGACAGTGGTTGTGATGACTCCAGAAGTTCTTTTATTATACAGGATTATTTTGGCTATCCTAGGATTTTTGCTTTTCCATATGAAGTTGAGTACCATTCTTTCGAGGTCTGTGATGAATTTTGCTGGGATTTTGATGGCATTGCATTGAATTTGTAGATTGCTTTTGGTAAGATTGCCATTTTTACTATGTTAATTATGCCTATCCAAGAGCAGGGGAGGTCTTTGCACTTTCTGGTGTCTTCTTCAATTTCTTTCTTCAAAGACTTAATGATCTTGTCATAAAAGTCTTCCTTTTGTCTGCCTTAAGTTTTAGTAATATTTCTTTTACATAAGTGGGTGCTCTTATATTAGGGGCGTAGATATTCAGGATTGAGACTTCATTCTGATGAATTGTTCCTGTTATGAGTATAAAGTGTCCATCTCGATCTCTTCTGAGTGATTTTAGTTTGAAGTCAGGTTTGTTAGAAATTAGTATGGCCACACCTGCTTTTTTCTTAGGACCATTTGCTTGAAAAACCTTTTCCCAACCCTTTACTCTGAGTAGATGCCTGTCTTTGTGGTTAAGATGTGTTTCTGGCAAACAGCAGAATGTTGGATCCTGTTTTCGTATCCAATCTCTTAGCTTGTGCCTTTTTATAGGTGAATTGAGACCATTAATATTAAGTGATATTAATGACCAGTGGCTGTTTACTCCGGTTATTCTAACTGTTTTTGGTAGTAGAGTTTGTGTGTCTCCCTTCTTTGAGTTGTGCTGTTGAAGGGTCGCTAGACGCTTGAGTTATTGTAGGCAGTGTTGGCAATGTTGAATTCCTTGGGCTGTGATTTTCCTTCTATTACTTTCTGTAAGGCTGGATTTGTGGCTACATATTGTTTAAATTTGTTCTTATCCTGGAATGTCTTGTTTTCTCCATTGATAGTGAACGATAGCTTGGCTGGGTATAGTAGTTTGGGTTTGTATCCATGGTCTCTTAGTTTCTGAAGTACCTCTATCCAGGACCTTCTGGCTTTCATGGTTTCCATAGAGAAGTCAGGTGTAAGTCTGATCGGTTTACCTTTATAAGTTACTTGCCCTTTTTCCTTTGCAGCTCTTAATATTCTTTCTTTAATCGGTATATTTTGTGTTTTGATTATTATATAACAAGGGTTTTTTTTTTTTTTTGATCCAGTCTGTTTGGTGTTCTGTATGCTTCTTGAATACTCAAAGGAATATCTTTCTTTATGTTGGGAAAGTTTTCTTCCATAATTTTGTTAAAAATATTTTCTGGGCCTTTGAACTGTGACTCTTCTCCTTCTTCTATCCCTATTAATTTATATATTCATACAATGTATCCTGAATGTATCAGCCTCCATTTCCCAGGCCATCCAAATATATCTTTCTCAGAACTTCATATTCTCTTCTATTTATTTATTTATTTATTTATTTATTTATTTATTTATTTATTTACTATTTTAATTTTAAACCACGGAATCCAATTAGTATGTTCAATATCTATATTGTTGTGGAATCATCCATTGTGACATGGGCAATCTATCTGTTTCAATACCCTAAAGATTGTGAATGTCCCACATTTAGCAGACATCAATTGCCTATAGCTCATTGGTTAGAAGCAGTGCCTTTGAAGCCTCTTCTCACTCCATGCTGCAATTTTTAGCCAATTTGATCCTATACAGAAAAGAATAAGTTTTCATGAATTTATCTGTACACCATCTTTGTCATGTGCTGAAGTCAGTATTTCTCAGAACTCCTCTCTATTTTTTTCTTTGGTATTTTTTCTTTTCCCTCTTCCACAATGCTCCCAGAGTCATGTTGAAGGAGTGATATAAATGCCTAATCTACTCCTTTGTTCTCAGAAATTTGAGCAATCATGAATCTTTGCTTGAACTTCATTAACCACTGTCCTATGTCATCAAAAGATTCTTTGACCAAGGTTGATAACTTCAAAAATATTCCAACATAATATCTAAAAGTTAGTTTAAGAAAGTGACCATTTAGCAAAAAGTCAATATTAGTAGGCTAGTCCAAGGGCCTATGATCTTCCTATCCATATGTTTGAATATGAGTATTTTAAGAAACACAAAATTGAATGCCTTTCTATGGAATGCTCTAAATTCCAATAGAAGAACACAGTTGGTTACCCCCATAAACAATCTTGCCACTATTGCACCAGAAGGACATTGTACCTGGCAAAGCAACATTATGGCCTAAATGGTCCATTATTGAACAACACAATTTATGTCTCTTTCTTGTAACACCTTTATAGCACCATGAAATATAAACAACAAGAAGGATATCTCTTGATCTATTGAAAATTAATTTTATTATGGCCTGCCATGAATCCATATGGCAATTTCAGAAAGTGTATGGTATCATTTTCTTTAGAGTTGAATAATTTTTCAATGCATGCATATACCATATTTTTATCATCCATTCATCAGTTCTTGAACATCTAGTTTGACTGCTTTCCATAGATGTTTTGGTAAAAGCAACAATGAACACAGATTTGTAAATATCTCTGTAGTAAGATGTAAAATATTTGGGTTATATGCCTAGAAGTTGTATAAATAGATTCTATAGTAGTTCTATGTTTATTTTTTTTATGTCTATGTTTATATAGTTGAGAAACTTGCAGACTGACTTCTAGAGCCTTCACTGGTTTACGCATTCACCAACAATGCATTAGAGTCACTTTCCTCACATCCACAGTAGCATTTGCTGCTACTTATTTCCATGATGACAGCCGTTCCAATGTGTAAAATGGATTAAAAACCTAATTTAAAAATGCATTTCTGTAACAGCTTAGGATGTTGAACACTTTTCAAAGTGTTTACTAGCTATTTGTAATTATTCTTTTGAGGATTTTTATTAAGTTCTATAGTTGATTTTTTTAAAATTAGAAGGTTGATTTCTTCATGTTTAATATTTGAGTTTTATAATTAATTTAGACTCTAATTCTACGCCAGATGTATAGCTGGAAAGTACTTTTCCAATTCTGTCTGATGTATCTTTACTCAATTGACAGCTCCAATTTTTTTCTCCTTTTTCTATACAAATCTTTTTGTGTTTATGAGCATCCATCTACCAGTTGTTGGTCTTTTCCTCTGCACTATTGGAGTCCTGTTTCAAAAATACTTACCTGTGCCCATAAATTGAAGTATATCTTCTGTCTTTTCAGACAGAAGTTTCAAGGCCTTATCTTGAGCTCTTTGATCTATCTAGAGAGTTTTTTTGCAAGATGAGGTAGGTTCTATATTTTTCTTCCTCTATGTGAAAGTATGCTCCTTGTGTCATTTTGAAGATGTTGTATTTTCCCCAGATATATAAATTTGGCATTTTGTCAAAAATCATACAAGTGTAATTGCATGGACTTGCATTTGGGTCCACCATTCAATTTCATTACTTTATGTTTTTTTAGTATATTATTTATTTATTTATTTATTTATTTATTGGAAAAATTTCTGCCTCCTCCACACCTCCCATTTCCCTCGCCCTCCTCACACTCCTCTCCCCCTCCCCCCACTCCTCTCCCCCTTCCCCCACTTCATTCCCCCTCCCTCTCGAGTCTGAAGAGCAGTCCAGATTCCCTGCCCCGTGGGAAGTCCAAGGTCCTCCCCACTCCATCCAGGTTCAGGAAGGTAAGCATTCAAACAGGCTAGGCTCACACAAAGCCAGTTCATGCAGTAGGTTCGAAACCTAGTGCCATTGTCCATCAACCCTCATTGTCCGCCATGTTTAGAGAGTCCGGTTTTATCCCATGCTTATTCAGTCCCAGTCCAGCTGGCCTTGGTGAGGTCCCAATAGATCAGCCCCACTGTCACAGTGGGTGGGTGCATCCCCCGTGGTGTTGATTGCAGTGGCCCTGTATTATAATTTGAAATAAGGTGTGGTGGTACCTCCTGCAGTATTCTTCATGTTCTGGAAAAATTTGCCAATACTTGGTCATTTTTGCCTCTGTATATATTTGGAGATTGTGTTGTTTTTTTTTTTTTTTTTTGGTTTTTCAAGACAGGGTTTCTCTGTAGTTTTGGAGCCTGTCCTGGAACTAGCTCTGTAGACCAGGCTGGTCTCGAACTCACAGAGATCCGCCTGCCTCTGCCTCCCAAGTGCTGGGATTAAAGGCGTGCGCCACCACCGCCCGGCTGGAGATTGTGTTTTTAATATCAAGAAGATGGGCTCTTGTATTTTCCTTGGGGTACTGAATCTTGGTGGGACATTCATTTTTTCAAGATTAGTTCTTCCCATCCGTGAACATGGAAAATCTTTCCATCTTCTGTTTTCTTCCTGAATTTTTTTCTTCAGTATTTCAAAGACAGTATATATTCATGTAAGTATGGAGCACAATACATGCTTTGTTTATGCTTTATTCCTCATGAATGGTAAGGTATCCACGTGTAGTTGGAAGCTGTTTGTCCATTTCCAAGTAACCCAGAACATAAATAATTACACAGAAACTATATTAATTACAACACTACTTGGCCAATGGCTTAAGTGTCTTATTAAGTAACTATTATATCTTAAAATAACCCATTTCTATATTTTTAAAAATTTATTTATTTAGCCGGGCGGTGGTGGCGCACGCCTTTAATCCCAGCACTTAGGAGGCAGAGGCAGGCAGATCTCTGTGAGTTCGAGTCCAGCCTGGTCTACAAAGGGAGTTCCAGGACAGGCTCCAAAGCTACAGAGAAACCCTGGCTCGAAAAACCAAAAAAAAAAAAAAAATTTATTTATTTCTTTATTAAGGATTTCTGCCTCTTCCCTGCCCCCACCTCCCATTTCCCTCCCCCTCCCCCAGTCAAGTCCCCCTCCCTCATCAGCCCTAAGAGCAATCAGAATTCCCTGCCCTGTGGGAAGTCCAAGTACCACCCACTTCCATCCAGGTCTAGTAAGGTGAGCATCCAAACTGCCTAGTCTCCCACAAAGCCAGTACGTGCACCAGGATCAAAAACCCATTGCCATTGTCCCTGAGTTCTCAGTAGTCATTGTCTACTATGTTCAACGAGTCAGGTTTTATCCCATGCTTTTTCAGACCCAGGCCAGCTGGCCTTGGTGAGTTCCCGATAGAACATCCCCATTGTCTCAGTGTGTGGGTGCAACCCTCGTGGTCCTGAGTTCCTTGCTTGTGCTCTCTCTCCTTCTGCTCCTGATTCGGACCTTGAGCTTTCAGTCCGGTGCTCCAATGTGGATCTCTGTCTCTGTCTCCTTTCATCGCCTGATGAAGGTTAATATTCAGGAGGATGCCCATATGTTTTTCTTTGTCTTCACCTTCTTATTTAGCTTCTCTAGGATCACGAATTATAGGCTCAATGTGACACTGTCACTAAGACAAAAAGGCAACCCATTGACTGGGAGAAGATCTTCTCCAACCCCGCAACTGACAAAGGTCTGATCTCCAAAATATATAAAGAACTCAAGAAATTAGACTGTAAAAGGCTAATCAACCCAATTATAAAATGGGGCACTGAGCTGAACAGACAACTCTCAAGAGAAGAAGTTCAAATGGCCAAAAGACACTTAAGGTCATGCTCAACTTCCTTAGCGATCAGGGAAATGCAAATCAAGACAACTTTGAGATACCATCTTACACTTGTCAGAATGGCTAAAATAAAAAACACCAATGATAGCCTTTGCTGGAGAGGTTGTGGAGAAAGGGGTACACTCATCCATTGCTGGTGGGAATGCAAACTTGTGCAACCACTTTGGAAAGCAGTGTGGTGGTTTCTCAGGAAATTCAGGATCAACCTACCCCTGGACCCAGCAATACCACTCTTGGGAATATACCCAAGAGCTGCCCTACCATACAACAAAAGTATATGTTCAACTATGTTCATAGAAGCATTGCTTGTAGTAGCCCGAACCTGGAAACAACCTAGATGCCCTTCAATGGAAGAATGGATGAAGAAAGTATGGAATATATACATATTAGAGTACTACTCAGCAGTAAAAAACAATGACTTCTTGAACTTTGCATGCAAATGGACGGAAATAGAAAACACTATCCTGAGTGAGGTAAGCCAGACCCAGAAAGAGGAACATGGGATGTACTCACTCATATTTGGTTTCTACCCACAACCCATTTCTATTAATCTGTTTATCACCACATGCCTGTGGCTTACTGGTAAGATTCCGTCCAGTGTCTGTCTCCTTTGGTGGCTTCATGGTGTCTTCCTGATTCCACCATCTTTTCTCATATATGTCTTCTTGGAATTCCCACCTTGCTCTATTTCGTGCTTTCATATCCCAAAGCATATTCTTTATTAACCAATGGTAATAAAACATATTTATAGCATACAGAGGGAAATCAGACATCACCCACTGATCCATATCCATTCACAGAAATGTACACTCACTAACAAACATAAAAATTAAACTAAAGTAATCTTTAACTATACAATGAATGTTTGTTTTAGGAGCTGCGGGCTGGCGTTCCTGCCACCCAGCTCCCAGCTCCCAGCCACCTGGCTAGCTCATGCCCCAAAATAACGACACACAAACTGTATTCTTTTAAACACTGCCTGGCCCATTTCTATTCATGTGTGTTGCACCTTGAGGTGCTTTTACCAGGAAGATTCTAGCTTAGGTCCATCCTGGGTCGGAGCTTCATTGCGTCTGCTCCGGAGCACAGCGGCATGACGTCTGCCCCAGAGAGGAGAGGAAATGGCATCTTAGGCATCTTAGCTCACTTCCTCTTCCTCCCAGCATTCTGTTCTGTTTACTCCACCCACCTGTGTTCTAACCTATGAGGTCAAGCAGTTTCTTTATTATTTAACCAATGACCTTCCTCCCTCATTTCCCCTTTTTCTGTTTAAACAAAAAAGGAAGGCTTTAACTTTAACATAGCAAAATTACATATAACAAAACAGTTATCAAGAATTACAATATTTACATCTGTTTTATCATTATCATAACTAAGGAAAACTATAACTAACTATATATTCTTCAACTCCATCAAAGACTCGAGAAGGATACAATATTTCCTAAGCAAACAAGAAATAAGCAACTTCCAAACCCTAGAAATGACAGAGACATTTCGCTGCCTAGACAGTCACCCAAAGTTCTTTTGTACTCCTGGGGCATCCATCTTCGGCCTTCAGGCCCATAGTATCCAGAGACATTTCCATGAAGCAGGAAATTTCAAAGGCAGTTCAGTCACTATCTGCTGTGTCCTGCAGAATGTCTCGCAGACTCTTTCATAAATCAGGAACCCCGAAAGATCATCTCACCTTTACGCAAGTTCAGTAGTCCTCTCTGCGGGTTCTTTGTATCCAGTTTATGCAACAGTCAAGGCAAGAGCAGTTTCTTGCCCAAATGGCTATCAGACTCCATAAGGATCCTCTTCGATGCCCAACTTCCTCTTTAAGTAGATTGGTGCTGCCAGGAGCAGACATGTCTCATTGTCATGAAAAACCCTAAGTTATTAAAACATTAAATGTCGGGCTGGAGAGATGGCTCAGCGGTTAAGAGCATTGCCTGCTCTTCCAAAGGTCCTGAGTTCAATTCCCAGCAACCACATGGTGGCTCACAACCATCTGTAAAGAGGTCTGGTGCCCTCTTCTGGCCTTCAGGCATACATGGAGGCAGAATATTGTATACATAATAAATAAATAAATATAAAAAAAGCCATTAAATGTCCTATTCTGTAGTCTCCAAAAGATATGTAGAATGCCTATTTGAAATATATCTATGCATATCTATAAAATCTAACTAACATAACTACAAGCTCGACTATTATCGATGATTATCCATTAACAACCTATATACACTACATTTTTAAATGAACTACACAATCAGAATACCCTAATCAAGATCAGAAATACATACATACATATATACATATAAAATATTGATCTTAAATTTATATCAACAAAGCAAAACTTATACCAATGTAAATTATCCATATCTATATCATATCCCCATTTAAATGTAAAGGAGCAGTTAGAAACAATATTTGGGAACATGGGCACAGTTTTTTCTCTTCAAACTGCTTCCTGCTGAATGGGGGCGCTGTTATTCAGATCTTTCATGGTGTAACCTGTGTGCCAGGGTCATCTCAGTCGGCAGTTGAATGAAGTAATTTTCTGAAGGTATTCACAACAACCTTTCAGGAGGGCATGGTCTATCATACCATATTGGGATAGAAGTAATCCACTTGTTTTCATCCTCTGTGAAAACAAAAGAAGAAACTCCTTTCCAAAGCATCATATCCTTAGATCCAAATTTTAAAGTCAAGGTATTTTCATATCTGTCTTGTATTAGTTCAGCAGCATTTATAAACATATATCTTTTAGCAGCTGTTGCTCTTTCCTCAGCATTCAAACAATTCAAAGAAAGCATAATAGCATACAGTATCAAAATTCTCATTGCATTTTCAATCTTGTGCAGCTTTATTTTAACCTCTATTTCATTTATTTTTACTTTTTTTTTGCTTTTTGAGACACGTTCTCTGTATATCTTTGACCTGGAATAACTCTGTCGACCATGCTGTCCTTGAACTCTCAGAGATCTGCCTGTCTCTGCCTTCTAGGCATTGGGATTAAAGGCATGTGCTACCACATCTTGAAGTCACAGAGGTCAATCTCCTTCTGCCTCCCAAGTGTTGGGATTAAAGGTGGGTACTACCACACCCAACTACTTTCTTTCTTCCTTTTTTTACTTTTAAGAACTTTAACTTTTAGCCTGTATATATTTTTAAACACACTGTAAATCATTTAAAGGTTTTCTTTGTCTTTGAATCTCTCTTTACTGTATATCTCTCTTTTTCTGACCACATGAGCCTTTAAATTACTGAGCAATATGGGTAGGATTAAAGCCATGGCTTTGCCAGCTAGATCCAGCCCATTCCTTAGCTTTCCAGCCTCATGGTGGAGGTACTACTGGAGCCATCTTTATTGCCACAACTCTATGGCGTTTCAAGGTCCCTGCCAGCAAGCAAGCTTCAACAGTATATCCACAGACAACACTCAAGTACTCTCTCTGTAGCTGGCCCTCCTGCCTCAAAGAGTCAGAGTTTGCCCTGGCAGGATGGCCTAGAAAGCCAGCATTTTTAAATGATGCAGGTTTTTTCTTGCTACAGCTAAAAACCTAAAAGCATGCATTCAGTTTTTCATCAAAACCGTTTAAGTGTTTCGTGGCAGGACCTCTCAAAAGGGCTGCAAGGTTTTGCAGCTAAAGCTGAGACAGGAAGCCTCTCTTAGATGAGAGCCCTTGCTTGCCTCTGGCAAGCAGAGCAGAACCAAGAATTTGCTGCTACCAAGAAGCCATGCTGTACTCTATTCTTTCCCAAGCTTTCTCAGGCTTTCTGTGGATATAGTTGTCCACACATTGGGGGCCCTTCTGTTGTAGGAGCTGTGGGCTGGCGTTCCTGCCACCCAGCTCCCAGCTCCCAGCCACCTGGCTAGCTCATGCCCCAAAATAACGACACACAAACTGTATTCTTTTAAACACTGCCTGGCCCATTTCTATTCATGTGTGTTGCACCTTAAGGTGCGTTTACCAGGAAGATTCTAGCCTAGGTCCATCCTGGGTCAGAGCTTCATCGAGTCTGCTCTGGAGCACAGCGGCATGGCGTCTGCCCCAGAGAGGAGAGGAAATGGCATCTTAGGCATCTTAGCTCACTTCCTCTTCCTCCCAGCATTCTGTTCTGTTTACTCCACCCATCTGTGTTCTAACCTATGAGGTCAAGCAGTTTCTTTATTATTTAACCAATGACCTTCCTCCATCAAATGTTTTTTTGTTGTTGTTGTTGTTGTTTTTTTTTTTTTGATTTCAAACTATACATGTGGATATGAGGATATCTAGGTACCTAGTATCTATGTTCTAGTGAGCATAGATATTTCCAAAAGCATTGCACATGAAACTGGGAAAAACCATCTATATTTTGAATTTTGTAGTCCATCTATCTGGGTTGTTAATAAATATGAATACACTCATGTATTACATATGGCTATAATACATGTTAATGCACATATTTGATACAAAACATGTAATTTATGATTTTGTTTTAGGCTAGACATAATGCTTCTTTTTTGAGTTTGCATAAAGCTTGCTGTGTCAATATACATTTTATTTTCCAGTTCATCTGATGATGTACATCTAAGCTGTTGTAAAGGGTGCTGCAATAAATGTGGATGTGTGATTCTCTTTGTTGCATGCTAACTTAAATTCCTTCTGCTATATACCAGGGAATAATATGGCATGTAACAACTCCACAGTTGTAGATATATAACTTAGAATTATTCCTCTACTGTACAATAAAGCAGAGTTTGTTATAACATTACTATTTTAGCATCTAAAAGTATTCACATTTCTGTAGAGAGATGAACTCATATGTTAATCATATGTATATAATATATCACATGTATCTTCCTTTTATCCCAATGCTAATTTTACTTTTCATGTGCAAATGACTAAAAAGTGAAAGGTAGTTGGGATATACCTACATGTGGCCTCTGATTATTTTCTCGTTAGAGATGTTTCCTTCATATATCCAGTACTGGTGTTTTTGAAGGACAAATAACTACCCCAAAATCCATTTTAAAGAAATCTTAATTTAAACAGCTTTACAAAACTCTGCTGCATTTTTAATTTCTTCTTCCTTGTGTTAATATTGTGCTCTACATTCTTGCTGTTAAACAATCAGACCAAGTAAGGAAGATAACTATGTGAAATGGGAAAACAATGATTCCTTTTCTGAGAAACAGACAAATATCCCTGTATAGAAAAGGTTAAGACATTTTCAGAAGGCAGACGCTGTCTTCAGAGCACAGCTTGCTGCATACCAATGTCAGCAGATTCCTAGAACCTATCTACCTTGGGAATGAATTCTAGAGCAGGCAGTTCTAGGATTTATTTCCTAGTACTGAAATGGGTTGTAAAAGGTTAAACATAAGACTAAAGGTTACCATTCACCAAAACAGACAGCAATAGAGAACTCAAACTGTGGATTTAAATATGTACCAGTAAATGGAGGTGGTGTTCAGAGCTGCATAACAAGTTCTGTGTGATAAAAAATAATTATTTAATTACTTGATGCTGCAATTTCCTGTGGAAAAGTATTACATTAATAAAAACACTTTTATATAAAAATTCTTGATTTTAAAATAAACCCTTTCTATCATTATTCTTCCATTGCTTTATAAATTCACCTTGAATACATTTTCCCTTAAATATATGTCTACACACTCAGTAAAATGCATTGAATTAACACCTACATATAGTTTTAAAGAGCTTCTACATGTCACTGTAAAAATATATGAACATACATCTTCTAAAGATATATGTAAATATATATTAAAATAGAATCTTGTGGTTCATTTTTAATAAATTATTTGCAGAACATCAGAACTATTTTACGGGGCATAATATCCAGCATGTCAGATTAATGATCAAATCTACTAAGACATGTTTAACAAAAATATAAATATTTGAGATTGTTAACAGGAATATGTGATTGGCTATAAATCTTTTAGACTTACTCATTTATTTTTACTGCTTGTGTGCATGTATTTTGTGTGTGTGTGTGTATGTGTGTGTGTATGTATGTGTGTTTTTGTACTCAGGTATAATGGCATACATGTGGATGTCAAGGCTTGGCAGCAATTGCCTTTACCCACTGAGCCACTGGACTCGTAAATATTTTAGCCATATTTGATAGAATTTAAATTGGAATTCTAGATCTCCATTATCATATACACAAATATCTTCACAGATCCTCTTTTAGTCTCATTAAATGCTAATACTTATACACAAAAAAGAAAAAGGCATACAAGCATCTAAATGCTAAAACCAAGAAACCCATGGGGAGATTTGACTAATTGGATAAAATCAAGCAAGAGAGAAATGGAACTACAGTATAAACTGGATAAGAAAAATCCCTAGATAACAAGATAGTTTTTAAATTGGATCAAATAAATCATGATTTTTATACATTGAGAAGAAAATTTAGGATGTTGCAATTCCCAGGAGTTTATGGAACCTAGAAAGAAAAATATGTTCAGAAAGAGTTTAAACAAAATTATGGCTCAAAAAGTTATAATGAGTTTCATTTGGAAACACTCTGGTTTCTATTGCCAGAAAACTTCACAAAATATGAATTACTACCCAGCCTTGGATATTTACACACAGGATTAGAAGGATGTTTATTGAGTGATTCCTTTGTTTTTTACTCTGGGCTATCATATAAAGAAAAAAAATTGAATATTATAGAGGTAATTTATAACTAATTAATTGCATAGTGACTTAAACATTCATAAAATTCTTAAACACTTTGGTCTAGATGGAAGCAGAACTTGGATTTAGCTGACACACATCAGAGGACTATAAGTTTGAGAATGTTGTAAGAATACATCTTGACAACCAGATGCATGATTTGCTTGCTGTGATTGATTTTGATAAAGACAGGCCATGAATCTGAAGGGGAGTGGGAAGGGTAAGTAGGTTGGAGGGATGAAAGGAAAGTGAAAAAAGGTGAAATTATGGCACAATCTCAAAAACTAACAACAAAAAATTATACTAAAATGAAATTGAAAAGTAAGAGATAATAATTATTCTGTTTTTGCATTTATTTACTGTGTTTATGTATAGTTTTGAGCTTGGATGTGCTTTTGCCATGGCATGCATAAAGGTCATATGACAACTTAAAAGAATAGGTCTTCTTCCACCATGAGAATAAAACTCAGGTTTTCTGTGTTGGCTGCAATTACCCTTACCTGATCAACCCCAAGCATGATTTTTAATATGTCTTAGGTAAATGTCTTTTTCAAAATTTAAAAAGGCTACCTTCATATATTCATTAGTAGTGTAATCACAGCTATTATTTCTTCAGTAGCATTAGCACACAGTAGAAGGAGCCTCTTTAAGTACAGCTATTTATGTTCCTCTAGTTTACTTTCCCTGTTGGTTAAATATCAAGTCAAAGGCTAGCAAATTTGGCAGTGTCTCTAATTAGTTAGATTCTTATGAATAAAAATAGCACTCATCCAAATTTCTTTTCCTGACAGCATTTCATTAACCTTTCCTCACTTTCCTTGTACTCTAAATATATACAAGGAACAATAAATAAATTTGTTCTGCTATAAATAAGTATGCATCTTTAATTATTTTGACAGTTATGTTGGACTTACATCTGACCTAATATCCCACAAGGTGTTTGTGAATAGGTAAACTCAGTTGTTCCATACTCAATTTTCTTGTTTCTGGAATCTTCTAGATACTCCAGGAACACTGAATGAAAATAAAATAGCTAGCAGTGTAAGTTGTATGAGATGAGAGCCCAGCTCTCCAATTTATTGCTATTGCATTTAATGTGTTTTTTTATTCAATTTGTTGTGATCGTGTTTTATTTAGACTCTGCAGCCTATTTTCAAATTGCATCATTCATTTTTGTCAGTAGTTTATAGTCTTACTTAGTAGTAATTTCCTAATCTCCATCCTAGTTTACAGGAAAGGCATGCCCATACTGTCCTCTCCTACTTATTATTTATGTTTCTCTTCCTACTTCCTGTTTTTCTCTCTAATTGTTCATTCTTAGTTCCCTTGTTGAGTCGTCAATATATTAACAAAATCAGAATGTTTAAATTATTGTTTCCTTATCTATAATTTTCCCCATATTGTCATTAAACCCAGTTTCATGCTCATGCCAGACAGGAGCTCAGTGATTGAACTGTACCCACATATATTTCCATATTGCTCTAATTGAATAGTGGAAATTCTTTGCCATTTCCTGTCAAGTATGGTAAACAGAACTATGCTCCTCTTTCTAGCATGCACACATTCTAATCCTGAGAACCTGTAACACATCACTTTACATGGGCAAGAAAATACTGCACAGATTGATCAATAGATATTCTTCATCTAGAAATCCCAGTATGGTCATTGGATTCTTTGTAAGAGGGCAGTAGGAAGTTTGAATTTGGAGAAAGTAAACAAGATTTTGAAATTAGAGGGAAAAAATTGCAGATTGTATGAGAAGTGATGTCTAAAGGAATGCATGAGGACTACCTAAGAGCTAGGACGGCTGGGACTCCATTGTTTCCTAGAGCCTCCATGAAGAGCAAAGCTCTAATTCACTATTTAGGGATTTCTGGAATCCATCCATGTGGCTAAAATAGATTTTGCTTTGTACAACTAATGCAGTGATTTGCAGTAGAAGCAAAGAAACTAATGTGTCAAATATTACTTGGTTGTCCCTTTCATGTTAGATGCATCTGACAGATTGGCTCTGATTGTTAGTCTGTGAAGAGGAGGAATGTGTATAGCTCCAAGTTAAAACATTTAAAACCTGATATATGGTTTCCTTGCCTAATTTCTAATTCCAAAGCACAGAGACAAATAAAGCTGTGCACTTCAAGGTAGCTGGAACAAGGTTTAGCAAATATAGTCAAGGCAACATTGTTTTTAGCCTTAAAGCCTTGGTAAGTAGGAAGCTGAAAAAAACACAACAACCCATGTTCAAGATACAAGAGAGAACCAAAGTGAGAAGCCTTGTCAGTAGAACCACCCTGATATATCAGAGTTAATTACTTCCTAGCACACAGAATTGTTTTAAAAATAACATGTTTCCTATTTCCCACAGTTTTTTAGCTAAACCTTCCTTACCTCTCACTGAGAAGTTCCATTGCCATGTATAAAATTAAAATAAAGTCAGTCGTACAATCTATTAGCCTCTGTCTCAATTAAGACATATTTCTATACCTTACTTTATTTTGTTAATTATTTTCCCAAATAGAATCTTAGTTTATAAGGCATGCTTTCTCTCTCCTATATATATATGTATATATATGTGTGTACATATATATGTGTGTATGTATATGTGTGTACATATATATACATATTTTTGTGTGATAACTTAAATACATATGTGTGTGATGACTTAAAACATATATACAATATTTAAATTATATAATATATCTTATTATTAAATAATAAAGTACATCATATATTTTTAAGTCATCACTGACCACTACAATATTCTTTGGGCAAAGTCACTTTGAATTGACTAAGGCAATTTCATCTTGTCCTGAGGCCATTAATTGTCTGCTCATATAGTTGTAAGCTATCTGCCCCCACTCAACCTAAACTAAAACAATTTATAAAGGTATATATCAATACAAATTGTCATTTTATGACTTAAATAACTACTAAACTCTGCTCAACAAATGTGAGGTTGTTCTAATCCTCATCTAATTTTGATGACATTTGGGACATTAAAAATGTGAGACTTTTGTGGAACATTGAATGATTTTTAAAGTGCTCTATCCCTGAGCATCAGCTCTGAGCCTCTTTCTGTGGTGCTAGTCCATTCTTAGCTGTTGACCACAAATAAGGGACTCTGTATACTCTTAATTGGCTTAATAAGCATGGGACTCTTAAACCTCAGGAGGATCATTTCAACTTGCTGTCAAAGTCTGATAACCCAAGTGTGATTTCAAGGACCCACATGGTGTAAGAAAAGAACCCAGTCTTGCAAGTTACACATTGATTTCTGCAAGTATACCATGGTATGCACACATGAAACAAACGTACAGAGAAACAGACAAACAAACAAATAAGATGATAAATAAATATAATGTGAATAAGAAATGTTACAACAACACAAAGGCTAAATAAATTCTCCTCATTTCTTTATTTTGAGATGGCTTAAAAATTAGAAACTGGATGTTCTCATAGATGGGCAATAGATTAGGTGTCTCCCACTAGCTTTGTAGATAATTCCTCTGTCCTGTGGGTTACAATAATCCCACAGCATCAGTTTTCAGATACTTGGATGTCAAAATCACTGACTCTCCACTTGGATCTGCAGATGACTGATGGGGTGAGTGGGACAATGTGAAAAAGGGTCCATATAATTATTCTCCTCAGATCTCAGAATCTGTGAATAGGGGAGTCAAGAAGGTTACAAAAGAAAGTGTTGATGAAGGACTCCAAAAACACAGGAATTTTAGACACAATCAAACTGACGTACATATGAAATCTGGCATAGAAACTATGGCAGTATTAATAGAGTCCACAAGGGTCTAAGTCAGACAGAGTCCCAGCTCTGAGAAATTGACATAAGTTCCCATGTGTAACTCTGAAGCAATCTCTAATTGAAAACCACTTGCCAAGGAAGAATTAATCGTTACAATAGAGTCCCACTAAGTATACACCACACAAGGGCAGGAACCATTCCTAGCAATAGACGACCAACACAAAACAAACTCACTAGTATTTATGGAAGGTTTTTGATTTATAATTTTTTTCTGAACATTTTTACTTTATTGATATTTTCTAATATGTTATGGATTCCAATTCTGTATTTTTATGGGTTTTCTGTTTGGAAGTGTGTCTCTGTATCTATATGTGTTTCCCATAGCTTTTCTTTGGCTAGTTTTTCAGATTTTTCATTTGTTTTTTACTATTTTGGTTTGCTTGTATGGTTTTTTTTTGTTATTATTGTTGCCTGTCTGTTTTCTAATGAGAGAGAGAAATAAAAGGTGTGGATTTCTGTGGGTTGGGAGGTAGGGAATATATGGGAGAAATCAGAGGAAAGAAAACAAATATCACAATATATCTTATGAAAGCAATCTGTATTAAATAAAAATTATAAAAAGTAAACAAAAATAACAGCAAGGGGAAAAGAAAATATTGTCTTACAAAAAGATGTATGAACAAAGAACCTAAAACTGTGGCAAATATGCTACAAGAACATTGGACCAGTTAAAATATCAGTGATGAAGGGGAGCTGGAAGGTTGCAGGCACAGAGCCAGACAAGCTAGGACTAAAATTCCCTACTTAAATACCATTTGTTTGTCCATATCTATGTTTAACCTAACATAACTTCTTGTGACTGTTACAAATATAGATACATAGAAACCGATGTCTAGCATCTCCCAAGCCACAGGCAAAGGATGTCATCAACTAACATCTGTTGACTACAGAAGAGATTTCCAGGCTTTGCTGTAACCCACCTACCTTATTTCAGTATCAGTATTAAAAAAAAATATGAGGCTGGAGGAATAGCTAAGTAGATCTGTGTGCTTGTTACATAAACAAATTACGATCCCAGGAACCCTGATAAACAGTTTAGTGTTTGCTGAACACATCCCTGTAGCATGGAAGGTGGAGATAGGACCTTGGGATATGGTTGTCCCAAATTCAACTTCAGTAAGAAAAGTCATCTCAATAACATAGGATGGAAAGCATTAAAACAGAGCATGGGCATTTTTTTTTCACACACAATTGTGCATGTATAACATACATATGTATAGCACATCCACATATTTACCTGCAAGCACTTGGACCAAATAGCATTATTTAACAACTGTCTTTGGTCTGTAACAGTAATACCTTCATGAACCTGTTACCTTGTTAAAAGACATTATCATGCATAAATTAAACCTGTGTTTCTGGGTCTTGGTCATTTTATTTGGCTCCAATACCCACATTTTCTTATTCCTTTTGAGTTGACTGATGTATTTTTGCTTACAAATTTTACACATACACACATACATATATAAACATATACAATTTGGAAAGATTTTTCTGTGATGACTGTGATGGACATGTAAAAGGGGTCAAAACTGTTGGATAGATATTTATTAGAGCCTTACAATGACATTAAATACTTATTTTAGGCATAAAGAGTATCTGGGTGGTGGGTAAAAGTTATGGTTTTATTATTTTAAGTAGGATAACATTATTTATTGTTTTAGGAGATTTCATAATTTCTCCTCAAAGAAATTTGGTTAAAAAATTAAATTATTTCATATAGAAGGAACTTAGATAAATATAAGGAAAATAATCGGTAAGGGTAGACAACTGACGCTGTGGCTAAAGGGACTTGCTGTTCTTCCAAAGTACCCCAGTGCAGTTATCAGCATCAATGTTGGGTAATTCACAGCTTCCAGTAACTGCAGGTCCAAGATTAACTCAAAAAATTAGTAGCCCTCTTTTACACAGATGATAAATGGGCTGAGAAAGAAATCAGAGAAAGATCACTCTTTGCAATAGCTACAAATAGCATAAAATATCTCAGAGTAACTCAAACCAAACTCAAAACATACAGGAAGACCTGTATGACAAGAACTCTAAATCTTTGAAAAAATAAATTGAAGAAGACACCCAGAAAATGGATATATCTCCTATAGTCTTGAGTAGGCCGAATTAACATAGTAAAAATGGCAATCTTACCAAAAGCAATCCACAAATGCACACTATTAATAAACAAATCTTGTATTTCCTATTTCCAAACCTGCAAATAGTTGGGTGGCTTTCACTTCTCATCAAAGAAGCTTCAAAACTGGCCAAGATATGTAGAGAAAAAAATGATCATGGAGTATGCAGTCCCAAAAGCTGACTCTATATTACAACTCTCACAACTAAGTCTCAAGAAACATTGCTGAAAAAGGAAATCAAATATGAGAATGTATGTCCTAGAAAGGACAAAGAAGCTTCACCAATATTACTTCAACAGCATGGATGCCCAAACAATATATAAGCAAGTACAATTTTAGACAAGCTAACATGGATGGGAGAAATATCACAGAATATCATTCCTAGACAAAGAACTACAAGCAACTTGCTTATAGTGGGAGAATTTATGTTCCCCATGAATGAGTCCCTTAAATTGTTATTCAGTGCTAAGAGATCAGTCCTGAAATCATGTACATACAAGTGCCACTAAGTGGACAAAGCAGGTTGTATTTATCTAATTATGTGTGTATACAGATTGTATTTATATAACTGTGCATACACACACAGACACAGACACACACCCACACACTTGGGAAAGGGCCATAGATATGAGAGATAACAAAAGAAAGAAAGAAAAGTAGAAATGATATAATTAATGATCCTTTAACTTATAAAGGAAGCTTATAACTTTAACTTATAACTTACAAAGGTAAATAAATCTTGGTGAAAAGCATATTTCCTGATGTTGTGTTTGTTTTGATTTACTTTTAAAATGATATCTACTCTAATGATCAAGTAACTTGCACATTCTTATTCTGATATTAGCTATTCCTTACTTTGATCACCAATGTATTTTTTAATTTCATTTATTAAACTTGAAAATTTGGGACTATTTCTGAAAAATTTTCAAAATTGGGTAGTTTTGTTTAGCGTTAACTGTCATGTTGACAGAATGTAGGATTTTCTTGGAAAAGAATCTCAATTAAGACATTGCCTAGATCAAATTTGCCCGTACACATGTATAGAGTGTTGTTATGATTGTAATTTGCTGTGGGAGGGCACAAACTACTGCTGGCAGCACCATTCTCGAGGAAGTTGTAAAGTATGTAAAAATGCTACTATGCATTAACCTCCCTGCCAGCCTGTAAGCAGCAACCTTCATGGTTCCTGCCAAGCTTTTTTGACTGTGAAGTGAGTTCATATTCCGTACTTGAATTCTTAACTTGATTCTTCCTATGCTGAACCATGAACTGGAAGTTAAATCGACCTTTTCCTCCTAGAGTTGTTTTTGGTAAATGTATTTGTCATAGTCACAGGAATGAAACAGGAACAGCCGTATTAATAGAAAAGATGAAGGTAATTGTCTGATATCTAACTTAACTTACAACAATTATTGCATCCAGTGGAATATGGTAAGAATTCATTAACTTGTCAAAATCTCAGTTGTTCTTAGAATGTCTCCCTGAATTTAAAAAAAAAAAAAAACCCACATATCTGAAAAGTAAGAGGACCAATTTTCTGACTGAGCCCTGTATTCTCATACCTCCCTGTGACATTTTTGTTATTATCTCTCCTGTGAAAAGAAGAGACAAAAGAAAACTCAGAGGAAGTTCTACCAGGTGGAAAAATAAACCTTCCCTGCACTGTCTCCTCCCTCCACAGTCCTTCCATAAGGGAAATAATCATTCTTCAGTGTGGTACTCTTCACTTGAAGAAAAACTTGACCTAGATACATCAAACAGGAAGAGAGCACAGAATTGATTGGAGGCATTAACAAAAGAAGAAAGTATTTAGAAACATTGAAGCCTAAATGTGGCTGCTTTAATTATTTTTACTGTGATAAAGACTTAGATAAGCGTCTGTCTGTGCTTAACCTGCGGAAACACATTGCCCAAGGTGCCTCAGTTTTCACAACTGCCCTGTATGCAGGCATTGCTACATTTAAAAGAGTAAAATGTAGTTAATACAAAATACCTCACACGACAGTAAGGGAGTCAAGGACCAGTTTTTGCTCCCCATTTTTCTTATTTCTCTCATTATTAAGACTTTGTGTTTTGGATTTTGAACTCACAATACTCAAGTATATTACTCACTCTTTATTTCTCAGCAAAGATTTGTACAATTCCTTAGTTACTCATGTTTATCACACTAGCTTAATGGTAATGTTATGAAATAGAATTGGTGTAGAGGCAGTAAGACAGCTGACTTGTTAGAAAATTAGGTTTCCTAGAAGTGAGGTTGAGCATAAGGCTTGGACCCAGGAGTTATTACTGCCAAGGACCACAGAACAACAAGAAGTAGACACTGTTACAGTACTCAGCCCAGCTCTGTAAACTACATCTACTCTCCCTGTTAACAGTTTCAAGACAAAACAGAAACACTACTGTGACAGACAGGTGCTGGAAAACTGGCAGGGTGTTTAAAGATGAAAGCAGGGTAGGGCAAGGTTTGATCTAGATTATCTACATAGACAATAACCGTGTGTATATAATGTGACTGGACAACCATTGACCAAAAATACTCATGGAATACTTACAGGAGAAACATGAACTTTTATTGTCACTAGTTTTGTACACATGAATACATAAAAATATATATAAAAAATGACAGAATGCAATTGAGCCCTTCATGTAGCACCAAAGGAACTATAGTCATTGAAAATTGAAAACTAACTAAACAGCTCAGAACATTAAACTATAAGTAGCCAGATTAGAGAGGAGGAGGAGGAGTTTAAATATTCAAGGAATTTAGGAATAGTTTATTTCATAACAAAAAGTAAAATATCATCGGGAGACCTCTTTGACTTTAGAGCCATTGATGCTTGACCAAACTGTTAAAGCAGTATTATCCTTTAACAGAAAGTCACTGAAATCTAGATGTCTGGGGTGCAGTGGGTTGATGATTACCTCTGACAATCCCTTAATTGATCATCACTTAATGTAGACTAGATTCCCTGGTAGGTTTCACTTCTAAGCTCCATCTCACCATCATGGCACATATCCCAATTAGCTGTTCTTTGGAAGAGTCTGGTGATATTGTGTAACCTCTTTAATGTCCTTATATTTTATTTAAAGGCTATCTTTATCTTTATTAAGATAACCGTGTATGTTTGCTGTGGTAAGAAACTCTATTACCAGTTAGGCATAAGTACACTTCTAGAATATATTGAATAATTCTAGTCAAATAAATTGTACATTTGACAGTGGTTCACTAGGTAAAGGTGCTTTTCCTATAAGCCTAGAAACCTGAGAATTATCTCTCAAATTCACATAAACAAAGCCAGAGTGAACAGATTCCAAAAAATTGTCCTCTGGCCTCCACATATACATTACACCCTGGCATGCATAAGAAAACATGATGAATATGTACACACCAGTAATAATAATAAATTATAATTCATTAATAACACACAATAATAATAATAATATATTTATTAAACAAAGCAACTGTTTAAAATCCTGAGTTTTACATCAGTATAATGAACAGTTCTCTAATCAGCACAGACTTTAGGGAGATTATGTAGAACAACATGAGAGGAGTCTTTACTATACAAATGTTAGATAGGTCTGTTCAGCAAAAGTCCTGAACAATAGTGCTGGTAGCACAGAATAAAATTTGAGCAAGCCTTTTCCCAAATGAAGCTTGGTTTACAAACAACTTTTCTTTCTTAAAACATAACAAGACTGATGTGGATGAAACAAAGAAAACAGATGAGGTTACTGCACTCAACTGAGAGATTTATTGATTGTGGTGAGGTAAAAGTGTTTCTTTGAGTGTCAATTTAATATTCTCAGCTGTGCTAGCATACATGTCAAACATTTACCCAGCAGGGTTTACAGAAAGGTGAGAGACCAAGATTAATACATTATTTGTGACCCCAGAGGTCATAAAAGATGAAAAAACTAAAGACAAAGGTTGCTTTTGAAATTGGATTAAAGGACTCTGAGAAGAGAATACCAATTCTCTTCTCTGAGCACTGCTACAGTCCTGAGAGAGTCAGTCAAATGATCAATATTAGTCCAGGCAGATAGACTGTGATGTATGCATGCAAATAACAAAGTTTGCCTGGCAAAGTTCAAACCAGAAAATTGGCATATCTTTAACAGTGCCTCACTAGAGTAGCATTGTACAGCCATGAACAGCAGTAGCTACTGAAGGTCAACCGTGGGCTCACTGGAAAGGAATTCAAGCAAACATCCCATGGATGGCACCAGCAGAGAGAAGTATTAGTCAGGATGAACACAAGTTAGAGTTACAATAACTCAGCAGTGTCAGAGAGAGAGAGAGAGAGAGAGAGAGAGAGAGAGAGAGAGAGAGAGAGAGCAGAACCACATAACATCTTTGCTGTGCCTATTTTCTTAAAATTTCCTGTCTCCTATATTATCCAATGTTAGTGGGGAAACCATAACTCAGTCCAATAAAAATAATAGAAAATCACTTCATCATCCATATTGAATATTTATAGAACCCTAGGATTTCCTTTCAAGAAAACTGAAGTATCTCTTTTTTATTCCACTTGATGAGGTGAAAATTTGGTAACAGCTATTGAAAAGAGATTCTTGGATGTTTGGTAACACTGAGATATAGGCCTTAGATTTAATAATTCTGATTTTGCTTTCATGAAATGTATAAATCCAGTGGTGGTCACATCTGACTTGCAGTGGTATTATAATTGTTAGGGGGTATTAAAATAGTATTTATTTATTTAATCATTGTTTATACTAAAGAAAGTCTGTTTCTTCTTTCTTATCCTTTCCTACTTTATTTTTAACTAAATATTATCTTTGAGAATGTTGTGCATAAGTATTATCTCTGTATTATATTTATCCTTACCTCCTTTTTCAACCTCTGTATACCTCCTCTCAGATATGATTTCTTTGCTAATTTCTCTCTTTATTAGTTTCTCTCTCTCTCTCTCTCACACACACACACACACACACATACATACACACAAAAATTTAACCTTATAGAAATTTAGTGTTGGTATTATATTTGTGTGTGTTTATAGATGAGCACTTGGGACTGGATAGCCCTTTAGGGGCTTATTCTTGGAAAATACACAAACAGTATCTCTCAATGTAAGTAATTTCCTGTACCTCTTGATCTAGGTGTGGGGTTTGGGATCTTGTGAAATTTCCCCCAGCTATGTTGGTATGACAAGTACTGTTAACATTTTACTGGCCTTGCTTAGGTGGTCATATTTTTGAGATTTCAAGGGTGTAGCTTGCCTGTCTTGTTTGTGTAGAGACTTTCTCACAGATGTCTTGGTCTTTTGATTCTTAAAATATTTGTGCCCTTTTGAAAATATTCTTTGTGTCTAGGTATAGTGATTCTGTTGTCGCTTTACCAGCTGGGGAGTTTTATATATAGGAAATATCTAACAACTGTCTAGCTTAATTTAAAGTCTGATCGATAGAAGTTAATTCCTATCTAGTTGAGTAAACTTAGCCAGGTACCTGTGGTTGGTGAGGTCATGGACCCTAGAAGAAATCAAATTCCTGCCACTTTCCTTAATCAGCATAAATTTTTGTTGTATTCTAAATTCTTGACATTCTACCTACAGATAACTGTAGCATTTCTACTTTAAAATGAGACTAGGAGATTGTGCCTACTGGTGACGATTTGTGAACATTTGACATGGCTGCTTGGCTTCTGGGACCTATTCTGCAATCAAATTAATTAAGCATTATTGTCAGTTATTCTTAATCTGTACTTAAATTTAACACTGCAGTGATGAGGTTAAAGTAGCATACCTTCCGCAGGTGTCAGTAATAGCGAAACAAATGAATTGTGAGGGCACAGTTGGAACAAACATTAGTATCATCAGGAGAGGCAAATTGCATAGCAGCATAGGTATATCACCTCTACCTAGAAGGGTAGTCCAGTATGTAATTAAGCCAGTCAGAGATAAAGAAGAAAAAATAAATTTTCTCACCAAGCTATAATTGTCACATTTTACAGACTTACAACCATTTTAAATATGTAAAAATGGATATATTCTCAGTGATGCAGAACTCACTATCAAGAATTAGCTGTTTCCAAGTTTTATGGGGAAAGTTATCTAGCTGCTTGAATAAGGATCAGTCTTTGCCTTTAGCAGCAGCAATATGTGGTTGTCCGTGTCAATAGAAAAAGAAGCACTGTGAGAGAAATACCTAGCCTTATGCTTTGGATTGTTAACAGATTGTTGTCTGCGGTGAGAACAAGGCTTATTCTTTCTGCATTTCACTGAGAAATTATTCTAGAGTATTTTGAGAACTCACTCATTTCTTTATGCCATCTGGAGAGAAAACCAAATATTGATCTCTTTGGATGGCTATGTTTTGTTCAAGACGACAGTTTCTGTGTTCAAGGGGAAGGTTATTGAGAAATAATGAAGACCTCTCACAGGGAAAACCCCACTACTCTTATACATGAAAAGCAGAATTTTTGTCCTCAGGTTGGGCCACAGATTATAAAAGGAACAAACAAGAATGTCCTGATCACAGCTGCTGTACTGACAACTCATCACAGAGAGCCTCCCTCCTGGAGGGTGCTGGGGTCATCCTCAGCTCTGTTGCTTACCCAGGGAAGGGCATAGGTGAAAACAGACACAAAGAAAGTGTGGTCCTTCTCACATTTTCTTTTTATAGCACTCTAAATCCATCACTCTGAGGTTGTTTCATTTTTTTTTTAACATGACATGCTTATCCCTCACAATAGCTTCAATAGCAAACATGTTCCCTTGTGTTGCCATGGTACCCTTCATTTATTATACTTTAATTTAAAATATGTTCATATGTGACTTCAGAGTACAAAACAACAGCACTCATTGATATTTAGGAGTTAGCATGTAATTATCGCTCCATATAAATTTATATATTTTATTTAGTACTAAATGATTCATAAAGTTTGATCACTCTGAGATGAAACCAACCTGTCTGAGTCTTAGGAGATGATATACCCAGCTATTCTCATTCTCGTCATAAGTTTGGTATTTTTCATTATCATTCTCCTTATTGGCTTTCATAACTATACACTAGTAATATTTACAGTGCTTATCTAGAAGCTCATTATGGAAATCAAATGTTGAACAATAGAAATGTGAAATATCTTTCCTAAGGATGATAATTTAGACAACTTGTATTTTTCTAGGAATATTTGGTTCCCTACAAAGAAGATTCAGCATAAAAAAAGATATTCTTGCATGCTTAACTTCCAGTAATTTTGGTTTTTATTAAAACTTCCTAGTGCATATCAAGAGTAAGGTGGTCATATTTAGTAGAAGTAGAATTTCTTAGTCCTCACTTACTTAGCAAAGATGCATTTAGCTCCATTCATAAGTACAATTCTCTCTGTCTGTAGCCCATTGTTATACTAAGCTGTAAATGCCCCTAAAATAACAAGACTCAGAGATCTGTACTTAGGGCCCCACTCACATCCTCATAAACAGGTAACATAAAATCAGTAAGAGCCAACTAGTCACTCAGTGTTGCTTCACTTGAGAGGTTGTGGTGATTGCAGGAGATAAACTCAATCATGCCCACTCAGCCAACCATATCACCCTATAATTATCTTTAAGGTTTATGAAAACAAATATCCAAAGTGTTCTAAAAGTTACTTAGATGCCAGAATCCTCAACTGCTGGTTAAAAGCAAATTATAACAACAAAAAAACAGAAAACATTAAGTTGAGGTCATTGAAGGCTGCGAGATACTGGCACACTTCCAAAAAAAAATGAAGGAAAAGATTATGAATATTGTTTCCAGCGGAGCACAACTCACCATCTCACACAAGAATGCTTTCTCCAAGATAGCAAAGAAAAGGAGGGCAGCCATTTCAAATTCCAGGTGCAGATTTAGAATATTATTTATCGCAAATCACACCTCTTTCACTTTGCACATTTTCCAGGTAATAAGCATCCCATTGATCTTAAAAAAAAATTCTATCTCCCTTCAAAATATGTAAATAGAATGTGAAAACTTTTGGCCTTGTATTCTTGAAATATTTTCTTCTGCAGTGTATTTCTTTTTATTACTATTATTATTCCATAATGACTGTGTTTATTTGGAGGTTTCTCAAAAGTTTAACAGTAGAACTATTAAAGAACTCAGTGTTTTACTTTTGCATCTATGCTGTAGTCCATACCTCCTGTAGAGGTATTTGCATATTTTTGTTTATCTCTGCTCTATTTAGCATAGAAAGGACATATAACAAGACTACATGTACATCAACAAATAAGTGGATAACAAAACTTTGTGCATACATAAAATGGAATATTATTCAGTACTAAAAATATAGAATCCCTAAAGCTTCAGAAAACAAATAAATCTATGGAATAGACTAAATAAATTTAAGCAAGATAACCCAACTGCAAGGAAAAACCTAAACAAATCAAGCATGTTCTCACCAAACTTGCATTGTATCCTACAATATACACATACATATACACGAACAGGTATAAGCATGCATTAGTACAACATTTAGAAAAGAGACAAAGAGAGAACCATATTAGGTGATGATGAGGGACAGAATATATGGAAAAAGACACATGTGATACGGTATTTCCCTTTGTATGCCATGATTACCATTGATAAATAAAGGAACTGCTTTGGGCCTATAGCAGAGCTATAGGGAAACAGAGATAGGCAGGGAAAACTAAGCGGAATGCTGGGAGAAAGGAGGTGGAGTTAGGGAGTAGCCATGGAACTGCTGGAGACAGATATCCTGAAACTTTTCTGATAGGCCACAACCTTGTGGAGATGCACAGATTAATAGAAATGGGTTAAATTAAGATGTAAGAGTTAGCCAATAAGAAGCTATATCTAATGGGCCAAGCAGTGATTTAAATAATACAGTTTCTATGTGATTATTTTGAGGTTAAGCACCTGGGAACTAACAAGAGGCCTCCTTATCATACACATGTGTTGTAAAAGATAAAATAAGGTAAATTGTTGTCTATTTTCAACTCTGTCATAGTTCATCTTTTCCTGGTGCATAAGTGTAAAAGATATAGCTGTTAGAGAATTAAATGAAGCACCCCAGCTTCAGAATTGCCACTCTAACTGTATAAGAAATTCACTAAGATATATAGATTTTGGAATAGGTCAAGTGTTTGGGTGGTTACCATATTCTAGCTGTGTAGATTCATTACAATGAAGATATTTTATAGAAATAAATTAAAGAAAAATTATAAATAGAGAGAACTTAAGCATAAGCTAACAATATTATGAAAGTGTGAAATTAAAGTGTTCATCCAAAACACACAATAAATGCAAATAATTTTATTGTTTCTAATATAAAATAGTCAAGTACATTTTAAGTCACATTGTAAATACATGTCCTTATTTTCCATTTTGAAATGGAACTTTTATCATCCTTTTGTTAGATGCTGTGACCCCAGAGTCTATGAGCAATATACAAGCAGCTGCGATAACCACAGAAATTGAAGTTAAATCTAATTGCTTTTAAGAGGGTGTGAAAATAAAATTCATTAACATAACCTCTGACCAAAGGGAAATAAACTAGCTAGATATACTGAGCCATAAAAAAAGAAAGCCAAAATTCATGCTGGGTCCAGTATGGCGGAAGCTATTCAAGCACTAGCAAATGTCTCCTACATGCAGGATACTTTCCTGAACTTAACACTGTCCGATGCACTCAAACATCAGATTATTTCTGGGAGCAAGTATTTATATATTACATCTTCATTTTATAAGAAAGCACATTTTATAAAAAAGAACTAGAAATTCATCCCAAGACTCCTATTGAAGTGGTTTGAATGAGAAGGGTCACCTATAAACTCATGTGTTGAAATACCAGGTCTCCAGTTGGTGGCACAGTTTGAGGGAGCATGACTAGGTGGCACTTCATTGGAAGAAGTACGTTACTGGAGATGGAATTTGGGAGGATATACCCTCTCCTTACTGTGTTTCTTGTTTATGGTTGAGGATATGACCTCTTGACATCCTGCTCCTGTTGCCATGCCTGCTATTTGCTATCATGTTGCCCACTAAAACGGACTCTTATTCCTCTGGAATCATAAACCCAAATAAACGCGTACTTAAACAGTCATTTCCATGGTATCAAAAGAAAGATAACTAATACATTCAGCTCAAAATGATTGAAGTAAAGTTTCAATGTACTCTGACTCTAAATCTCAGCATAGAAAATGGCATGTGTCTCATAAAAATTTCTCTACAAATGTCATCGGTGTTATAGAAATATAGCATTCTGTTGTTGTCACTGAACTGAGGCCTTTATACTGTCTCAACCAAGAAGTTGATGAAATACAGCCATTGTGATCCTGTGTATTCTGTTGATTCTAATTCAAGTAAGCAATATATCTACTGTAAAGGAAAGACAGGCTGATACAGGGTATGGTTAGGTCTATGTACTTATTTTCAGAAGACCCTTAGAAAGGACCCTGTTAAGAGAGGTTGGGAGCAAGTTATCTTACATCTTAGTGTTTTTATAAGGGTTTGTGTGGGTGTTACCCATGGGACTATGTTTTTACAGAGTGTTGTCAGTAAGTCAGATGATATTAATGATTAAACAAGCAAGAAGGATAAGGTTTAAATATCTGGATTTGGGATGTTGAAACTCTTTGTCACAGGTAAAAGGATGCTACTCAGGACAAAATGAGGCTGCCATTGAGAGAAAATTGTCCTCATGTTCTTTCACAGTTTCCTCATGTGAATTTGAAAATCTACTCTTGGACTGGATCTTTTATATTAATCATTTCATTGGCCAACAAAACCCGAATTATTCTTGGGAATAAATTATGCCAACAAAAGGGTATTGACACAATATTGGATGGGACATGATTTATTGCTAATATTGTAACAAGTAATGGGATTTATTTTGTAGATTAGTACTAGTGCTACTCTGTCTGCCCCTTTTTTACCATTACAGTCACAATGACTTTCTTTCTTGGGAACTATAGAGAAAACTTTGTGTAATTAACTGTTTTGCAGGATCTCATAGCATATCTATCTAAAATTCAAAACAAAATACAATTGGAAGTTAGGATGAAAAGGTTTGGTAATAGGAGGTTTTAGGAACTTGCTGGAGGGGGAAAGGAACTGACACTAGTGTCTGTACTTGGGTCACTGAGTCATCTAGAACTAATGAAGAAAGTCCATTCAATGTCCTTGCCTACAACACTCACCTGGTGTAGGAGGTTTTTTGTCTATATGTTACTTTCATTGGTTAATGAATAAAAAAACTGATAGGGCAAAAACTTAGGTAGACAGAGAAGACAAAATTGAATTCTGGGAGGAAGAAAGCAGAGGGGAGAGAAGCCATGGATCCTCTGCTGAGATGGACGCCAATTAGATTCTCCAGGAAGTCACAGCCACATGGCAATACACAGATCAATGGAGATGGCTTAAACTAATATGTAAGAGTTAACCAATAAGAAGTTAGAGCTAATGGCCAGTCAGTGTTTTAATTAATACAGTTTCTGTGTAGTTATTTTGGGTGTAAGCTAGCCGGGCACCTTGGACAAACAAGTGGCCCTCTCCTTACAAGACTCTCCTTGTTACATTATCTTGTTTTCTAATGCAGCATGGAAAACTAACCTCAACAGGGTGATGAAGAAATGATTTTAACGAAAATCTGATGAAGTAGTTTGATACTTTCAGCTGCCCATCCACTTTTCTTGTAGATTCAGGATTCCAGTTTTTTCTTCCCAAAGTCAGTACTTAAGATGATTTTGATTCAGAAATTATTGTGTGAAAACAAAACCAGAATTGACAGTTGCACTTAATCTTAAAAGTCAAGAATCTAGACAAAATCCAACTAGAAAGACATTGACTACTTAAAGCCTCCCAGCCTAGTAATAGACAAAATATAACTTGGATCCTTTTTCAATATTCCATTGGTTTAAATTAAACTGAAATAGAGAAAAGGACTGGGGAGACTGCTGAGTGGACAAAATGTGCAGTGTGTAATCATGAACATGTAAGGCAGATCTCTGAATCTCACATAAAAAACAGAGGAGGGCAATGGGCATATGGGACCATAGTACAATACAATTATCAGATACAATGAGAGAACAGGGGTTTGCTCGCAAGCAAGTCAAACCAGAACAGTGACCCTCAGGTTGAGAGAGAGACTGTGTTTCAATGAATGAATGAATGAATGAATAAATAATAAATAGATAAATAAATGGAGATGCAGTTGAGGAAAGACTGGTGTATACTCTGGCCTCCACATAACCAGAGTAGGTGAGTACATACACACACACAAAATATCACACACACACAAACACTCTTATATATCCCCTATGTGTATGTATATATATGTATACTTTTTATAAGTTTCTTTCTATTGCTGTGATAAAATATTCTGAAAAAAAAAAATACAGTGAGGAGAGGAATTATCTATCTCCACATTTGTTTCCAGGTCACAGTTATTCACTCAAGGAAATTAGTGGAGGAATCCAAACAAGAACTTGAATGCACTCTGCTTACTATTCTACAGAGTACCACTTTCTGACCAAGAAGTATAGCAGGAACCATGGATGATGGTGCTTGTTAGCTGGTTTGTTCAGACTAATTATACTATACTAGATTTTTCACACAGCCCATGACGAACAGCCCAGAAATTGGTGCTCCCCAATATATATTTCCATGTGGAAATATTTCTATTCATGAAATTAGAAAGTGTACTATTTTTTTTGTATTTTGTAAGGCACATTTGCTGTTTTTCAACTCCTACTATATTTACCTTAAGAATTTTTGCTAACACAATATTTACTCATCATTTTGACTAAAATAACTACTGCCATTTCAATTAAAGACTTCAAAGAAATGCATTGTTATTGTGTTAATTTGAATGATCATGATAACTCTCCAAACACAATTTGTTTCAACTGTATACATGATGTCAGATAAAGACAACAACAGACAATGTATAAGCTGGAATCAGACAACTTAAAAAGTATTTTGGCCGAAAGGGCACTGTAAGTAGATTTCAAAGAAGTACATAAAATTAGAGAGTATATTTAAAAATTACATATTTGATAAAGAATGAGCATCATGAATATATTGAGGATTATTAAAAACTAAGAAAATATAATGCCCAAACAATTTATTATTAAATAAGTTCAAATAGATATTCTCCAAAAAAATTCAGATGTAAACAGTAAAGACATATGGAGAGGCTAGTCATAATTAATTAATTGGGTATAGAAATCAAAACTTTAACTAAATATTATGTTATGCCCACCAAGATAATTCTTACCCAACAAAGAGCAAAATTTTGCATAAATGTGGAGTCAATGAAATCTTTCTGCATTGATGAATAGAATATGAAGTGGTAGAGTTGTTCTGGAAGACTGACAAATCCCTCCACAACAAAAGCCATGAAATCAAAATATGGGCAGCAATTTCTCATATATATATTACATATTTGTATATTTTATATGACAATTACTTTTTTGTCAAAACTCTCTGTAGTTCTAGCTGTCCTATAAATCACCATGTAATCCAGACTGGCCTCAAACTGGAGATCCTCCTGACTCTTATCCCCGAGCACTGGGATTAAAAGCATGCTCCACCACCCACTGAAGTGTTTGACAATTATTTATAATTGATTTAAAAAATATTTATTTCCAAAGGATTATTATAAATAACAGACAATAGTGAAAATGCACACAGTCTGAGATCATTGGCAGATGAACAGATAAAAACCTGCACACATTAAAACTCATAAAGAAAAATTTTGATAAGTTCTAAAATATGAATGAGCCATAAGTACATTTTAAGAGATGCAAGTCACAAAATGTGAATAGTATGTATTCTCCTTAGATGAAGTACATAGAGAGGGGAAATTCATGGGTTAAGATTGAATAACAATATTTACTAAGAGCAGGAATGGCAGAAAAGGAAATAGAGAATTGTTATTTGGATGTATATTTTATATTTTATAATATTAGACATATATCATTGTGAATAGACTGAACTGTACTAAATTTTGTCCTTAAAGTTATTGAGATGTTGTATTTTAATTTTTGCTGCATGCAATTTTCTTCAGTAAAAGTTAGCTTGCAACACTTGCTCTAAGAATTATTTTTAACATGCATTAACTCCATAGAGCAACTAAAGAAACTGACTAGATCTATACACAGATATAAAGCAACATAACTATCTGAAGATGCAATTATCATAATTTATAGATGAGATTGTATAAAAAGATCCCCAATTCATAAAGCATTCATGAAACTCTATGTATAAACCTATGCAATATAGTCATGCAAATACATCATAAATCATTGCTCAAAGTATTAACAGCATTATATGCAGGTAGTATAAACAAAATACTGAATTAATTCATTTAAAATATTATTTTCAAATGAACACACACTGTTTACATTGAATATAGCTCAAGATGATGGCATTAAATTTCATAGAATTGAGCCTCCAAACCAATAGACAAAAAAAGACTTTAAACAAGTAACCTACATTGAATAGATTCTTTTTATTAAAAAGACAATTTCAATGATATAAAGCTGTAACCACAGAAAAACCATGTTCACGTAGTTATGAGTTTTATTATTTTGCCTGCTGAATAAATTTCAACTTCATCTATATTTCATACAGTGTTTTTTTTATTTTTTTAATAATCCAATGAGGGCCAGCATTCAAGAGTGAAGGAGTCATGTCTAAGACAGAAGAAGAGTAAGAACATTAACAAGCTAATATTATTCATGGTGGTTTCTTGATACATGAGTATATGGAAAACAAAAATAAAAATCCAAATAATCCACAGGAGTACTATCCCATGTATACAGTAGGAAAATTGAAAATGACAGAATGTGCACACAACTATTAAATTGAATTTTTTTGGAAAAATACTACATAATTGAGATAAATGTCCTTGATGAGCTAATGGTTATTTATTGCTGTTATTAATCCTTCCAATTCTAGTTAAACTATAACCAATCCAGTGTCTTAATCTTGACTCATTCATACGTGCAATATGGCTGAGAATTAACTTGGCAGCAGCCTTGACTAATACACAGTGTTTTCATCAAATATCCCCTCTCACTCATGGAGACTTTAGATGTCTCTGTGTAGTTCTGATTGTTGATAGATTGGAGTCTCTATGCTGACGATAGTAGTAGTACACTTTTGAAATCCTAAGAGTTATCCTGTAAGGGTGGCTTTCTCATGCATAAAATGGACTTAAAGACATATAGCAAAGACATCCACGCAGTGAAAAGGAAATCAATATGTATATGTATATGTGTATATATATATGGGTCTCTGTAAATAGTCACAGCTTCAGTATGGGAAAAAAAGGTAGAAACTTTTGAGATTCTATCACCAGTCCTGTAGTAGACAGAGACTCATGAATATTTACTGTATCAGAGAGTAAAATAAATATACAAGGGCACCAGCAAGTCCAGTCCTTAGGCTCAAATAAAGTAAAAGATAACTTTAGTTTGTGACAAAAAAGCAAATTCAAATTAACACTTTCCCCTGAACCCACAATACCTTCATAATTATACACCCTGGGAACCTTAGAAGAGGTTATCAAGTTCTGCAGATTTCTGATGAGATTACATGCACCTCCTTAAGGGTTGGGTTCTAACCTCATGTTCTGGAAACCACAGGATTCTAATATCTTCTGCTCTGAATTGGCTAACAATGCTTCCATCTGCAGCATTTTAAGTCAGAGCAGTTTTCAAAGTGCACTGCACCCTGTGGGGTAGAAGAAAGAACAATGGCTTTCCATTTTGTACATCTGCATTTAAGAGGGAACATCTAAGTTTAAAGGCCAAGTCATTGCATAAATGAATGAGTGTATTTACATTTTGTTGTCAGTTTCTCTTGGTAAAATATTAATGAAATAATGTATATGACTGTTATAAAATGCTATTGCAATCATGAAACAAGGCTCATTTATTAAATTATTACCATAAATATATTATGTATGTGTTTGATAATAATAGGTGTTAGATATACAGAATTGAGTCAATCAAAGTAAGATTATATTTAGTATAGAAAAGAATTTAAAATTAGCTCACATATATATTGTTTATAGTATTAAAGAATTAACAAAACCTCAACGAAAAATTGTAAGAAAAATATGCATGAGGCCTGGAGAGATGGCACATTGGGCAAAGGCACTGACTCTTGTGAGTTGTCCTCTGACTGTTACACATATTACATTAAACACACACACACACACACCTAAAATTTAATTTAAATTGTAAAATTCATGTGATACAATTGTTAAGGCAGAAAAAGCAATGGCATTTTCATTGAGATCTGAGCAACACTTAATTACTGATACACATTGAATGAGGGGTGAACTAAATGATGCAGTACAGAGATAGAGTGAGATGGGAATACCAGGAAAGTTAAGAAAGAATGGAAGCCTGCAACACATCCTCTTAGTAAACAATGGGTGAACTCTAGCATATGTGCACAGTGAAATATTATGCAACATGGCAGATGCAGTAACACATACTTATAATCCAAGCACCTAGAAGAGAAGCAGGAGGATTTTTAATTTTGACTACAGCAAGGGTGACATATTTTGACCCTATAAGTAAAAGTAATAAAACCACCAAGAAACACCTGATAATCTGCAAAATATATGATTAATGTATAAATGCATTTTAGTATTAGAGAGTTAGTTATGCAGTACTCAGTGTAAATTGACATGGCAGAGTAAAGGCTGTATTGATAGAAGAAACAGACAAGTACATGTGAATATCATTGGTAAAAAGAGATTCTGGAAGCCAATGACTTAGCAAAACAGACTCAAGTCACCAAGGTAGAATAAACCAGAATAAATATCCTGGAATGACCTCATAATGCTGAAGCTGTAGATACAATTTATAAATAGAAGCAATTATATTGAAGAAAAATGTGGGAAATTATATGAGTAATATTTTGGAATTTTAGAATTAAAGGACTTTGTGTAATCATCAAATTGCAAGATACAATTTCCATTATGTTTTAGTAAAACTTTATATTGTAAAGATATTACATTCACTGCCTAAATTTTGTTACCTGTTAAAGGATCATCTGTAGATTATTGACGAAGTAGGAAAATCCAGACAAGTTGGTCTACGGTATCTACCAGTGTATTATCATTTGAAGTATATTTTAATAAATAAAGATTGCCCGAAGATGTGAGAGTAAAACAGTCCCACTGATTAGCCTTACCAATCAGATTGTGGCAATACACACTTTTAATAGAAATCAGGTGGTGCATGCCTTTAATCCCAGTAGTACATACCTTTAATCTTAGTCCTAGAGATGAATATAAAACAGGGGGGAGAGACATGACCAAGGAAATCAGGACCACGAGGCGTGCACCCACCCACTGTGACAGAGGAACTGATCTATTGGGAGCTCTTCAAGGCCAGCTGGACTGGGACTGAATAAGCATGTGTTGAAACTGGACTCTCTGAACATGGCGGACAATGAAGGCTGATGAGAAGCCAAGGACAATGGCACTAGGTTTCGATCCTAATACATGAACTGGCTTTGTGGGAGCTTAGCCTGTTTTGTTGCTCACCTTCCTGGGCCTGGATGGAAGAGGGAGGACCTGGGTCTTCCTGTAGGGCAGGGAATTTGGACTGCTCTTCAGTATCGAGAGGGAGGGGGAATGGACTGGGGGGAGGAGAAGAGGAGTGGGGATGGGGGAGGGGAGTTGGGGGAGGGGGCAATGTGTGGGAGGAGGGGTGGGAAATGGGAAACGGGGAGCAGTTGGAAATTTTAATTAAAAAAGAATAAAAAAAATGATAAAAAAAAAAAAAAAAAGAAATGTATGTTAGCAGTTAATCACCCAGTATAATCAAACGTGAAAACAGGTATGTTTTCAAGGTAAAACAAATATATAATATAGGTAGATAGGTCATCTTCTAACACTTTAGAGACCTACACAGAAAATGATATTTAAGATGTTTAATTAATCTAGGTTCTTCTTCTTTTATGACAATGAGACATGTCTGCTCCTAGCAACACCAATCTACTTCAGAGAAGATAATGGGCATCAAAGAAACTCCACATGGAGTTTACTTTCTTTGTGGCAATAGAAAGCCAATGGGCAAGAAAATACCCCTGCCTCAACTATTGACATTATACTGCCCTAATTAGAAAACCAGGACACAAAATATCACGTTTCACAGTAAATTCTGTTGAATATACTAGGCCTGTAGGCCTAAGATAGATGCCCCAACATTGCAAAGGAACTGTTGGTGACTGTCCAAACACCCAAATGTTTCTGTTATTACTCACATTTTTGGGGAAGGCGATTGCTTGCACTTCCTGTTACTCAGTTAATATTATTTCATTCTTGGGTCTCTGAGGGAATTGAAGAATAGATAGCTATAGTTATAGTTTACCACAGAAAACACGTTATGATAGGAAGTAAATTAAGTATAAGACTTTGTTCCATGATAGGTTAGATATGAAATATTTTCTCTAAATTTCTCAAATTCAAATTGACTAAACATTATTGATGTATTTATTGCCTGTATATATTATATATAGTCATTGTACTTATTGTATGCAATTTTCTTATATTGGTTATAGCCTTCTTTTTATTTTATACAAAAAGGAGAAATGTAGTGACATTTGAATTGCATTTTAATAAATAAAGACTGCCTAAAGATATGAGAGTAAAACAGTCCCACTGGTTAGCCTTATAGACCAGATTATGGTAACACACAACTTTAATCCCAGTAGCCACAGTGGCACACACACCTTTAATCCCAGTAGCCACTCTAGATGCCAGAGAAAGCAGGTGGTGCATGCCTTTATCCCAGTGGTGCACACCTTTAATGCCAGCCCTAGAGAGGATGTAAGATGGGGGGGGGGGCAGGTCTTAGACACAGTCTCATTCTGAGATTCCAGGAGGCAAGATTGTCATTTTAGACTGATGTTGAGGGAAGAGCCAGTGGCTTTCTGTTTTGCTTTCCAGATCTTCAGGTTGAAACCCAATTTCTTACCATGAGTTTTCATTTAATTATGCTTTATAATAGTTATATCTATGTCTCATCTTTTCCATTAGCAACACAAGTTCCAGTTGTGGTTCAAAGTACTCAGTTTCTGAAAGTATGCATGTACAACAGTCTATAACTTTGCAATAGAAGAAATAATTTGCATGAGTGATTCTTAGTCTGGGGCATGACTAATGCCAGAATTAAGTTCCTACATTGCATCACAAGCAATTATTACTGTGATGTAAAAGGAATATTATACCAAAGACTACCAAAAGTGCTTTTCTAAAGAATGTTTCTGAACTGAAAATTATTCTCAGTGATCTCATTGGGCATTCTTAATTCCGTTACTTGAAACATGCACTTACCTTTTGGAATAAACCTCATGATTTTTTATAACAAACTTGAAAGTAGAATTTAAGATTGTAAGACAACGCTAATAATCAAAGAAATAAGGAAAAATGATTCAAAGTTCCCTCTCTTTTATATTTGTGTGAAAAGAGTTTGCTTAAACACAGAGTGCACCATCAACACAAAAGGCTATCCAAATGATGACTTTTCTATGAAAGACAGAAGAGAGTTAATGTTTCATTCTATCTGTTTGTTAATTTAGAGACCATACATGACAAATCTAATATTATTTGGAAAGTTGAAATTCAATGCATATAACATATTTATATTTGAATTAAAAATTTGAAAGGATTTTGGACCCAAGATGCAAAGGTATTTTTGACATGTGGCTTGGAGCTGCATAGACAAATTTTTAAATGTATTATTTGTGATAGTGTAGTTACTTTCCTTTTGCTGTGACAAAAACCACTGACACACACAACACAAGGGAGAAAGGATCTATTTTGGTGTATACTCTGAGGATCAAGTTCATAATAATGGAGAAATTATGGCACCAGGTGCTTAAATAACAGGTCCCATCATACCCACTATCAAGAATCAGAGAATGACGAATGCTAGTACTCAGCTCACTTGCTCCATCGAGAGGGACCAGGTACTGTGCCACACACAAAGTATGGTGAGCTGTTCACATCAACCAACCTGATGAGGATAGACATGTCCTGAAGCTAATCTAATCTATTTTTTTTTCTGAGACAATAATTTAATTATATTTCTCCCTGCCTTTTCTGCTTCTAAAGATTAGAATCTAAACACTCTAATATACCCATCCTCGTTCCTCTTTACGTTCATGGTCCCCTTTAACACTACTTAATATTGTATGCATAGGTGGTTTGTGTGAATATATATATATTTGGCCCTGGACAAAATAATTGGTATGTTCTTCCTTGGTGGTGCCCCCTCTTCCATTTCCAGGTTTCCTCAGTTGCTTAGAGTTCTTTGTGTACATTTGAGGCCTTGCAGGACTATCTCCATCCAGTTTGGCATATTTATTGGTATCATACGTATTCAGCTCATGTTTGGGTAAGACTTTTCAGGTATAAGTTCTGATATTACTATTAGACACAATCTCACAGCAAGCTCCCTGATTCTCTGGCTCTTACATTCTTTCTTCTCCCCTTTTCACAGTGTTCTCTGAGAATTAGGTATGGGTGTATTTTTGAAGACGTGAACCTGTGAGCTACTGTTGCCAAAAAGTAGTGGTTCTCCATGATCTCTGTTTCAGTTCCTATGTTCAATTTCTGCCTGAGCATCCTTCAGTGGTAGACTGTAGTAGGTAAGAGTAAACAAACCTCTTTATGTCCTCGAGTTAAGGGTATAGCTCATGGTGTTTATGACAACATTAAGAAGTACCCAGCCTGTGATAGCACTATCCTTTACAAAGCATAGGTTGCCTTGGGAATGGTTTACAAAAATATCTTATGATGGCTTCAGAACACAAAGGGTCTTTGTGACAATTTAACAATTTACTAGATATTTTTCAAAAATTTTGATAAATAAACTTCATAATTCTAAATTATCAAAATAGAAAAGTCACTGAGTTAGAGGTTTGACTTGAGAGAGTTTTATTTTCTTTTTATTATTATTATTATTCTTTTTTAATTAAAATTTCCACCTGTTCCCGTTTCCCATTTCCCTCCCCCTCCTCCCAAATATTGCCCCTCCCCCCACTCCCCTTTCCCTATCCCCACTCCTCTTCTCCTCCCCCCACTCCATTCCCCCTCCCTCTCGATACTGAAGAGCAGTACAAATTCCCTGCCCTGCGGGAAGACCAAGGTCCTCCCACTTCTATCTAGGTCCAAGAAGGTGATCATCCAAACAGGCTAAGCTCCCACATAGCCAGTTCATGTATTAGGATCAAAACCTAGTGCCATTGTCCTTGGCTTCTCATCATTTGAGGCCAAAGGTCCTGTTTTGTAGAAAATTAGGACAAACATAAAATATTGCTAAAATAAAAAGATTAATTTAAAATTTTAAGATTTTTACATTTATCTATTTTTATCTTTTTCATTTAGAAAATAAAATTTTATTTGGAAATTTCATACATGTATAGAATATATCTTTATCATATCTATTTATTGCTCTCTGCCTCAAACTTCTCCATAAAATTCCCCCCACACCTCCTCAGTTCCACAACTTTTTTAACTTAATTAACATATTTATCTATTTTTAATATATCGAGCTCAATTAGTGACCCACTCAATAAGCCATCTGCCCTGCTCTAAAATTTCTACCAATCTGCTTTTAGAATAAATAAATGTCTTCTATTTGTGAAATACATTTGTAGCACCCTGTGGCACAAAGTGGTTTATTTAATAACTCTGCTCTTTGGTTCTGAAAATTAGATTTTGTTATTCTAAAACCATTTTATTAAACTTCTAAATATTTTTTGTTAGATAGATATGATCTGTAAATCTTTTGTGAACATGTTTTTGAAATATTCTTGTTTAATTTAAATACATTACTGGTCAATAATTAATATCATAAGAAAATACACTTAGTTTCACTATAAAAAACAAATAATGTGTAAAATAATGGAAGTCTTTTTAACCAGACTATTGCTGAATTAATAAGCCCTTTTACTGAAAAAGTAACAATTTAGAGCTAAAGCAAACGTGCTTATTTGAAGTGCATTACTTTCATGAATAAACAAAGTCATTCATTTTGCAATATATGTTTGACATATATATATGATATGTCACGTTATGTGAATAGGTTTGGAAACCAAACTTAAGGAGTCTGTATGTTTAAAGGGTATAGAAAGTGGAATACACACACACACACACACACACACACATATATATATTTCTGAGGTACTTTCCTCTCTAAAGTGTTAATAATTAATAATAATTTATCTTTGATGGTGAAATAAGTGCTTTATATTCTTCATGCTATTTAATCTGTGACTGTAGCAATTCATTCTTCTACAATGTATCTATTCAAGAATGAGGCTGATGGTACACAAAGAGAAACTTTCAAGAATTTAGCAGAATTCAGATATTTTTCAACAATCTGATTAATAACAACCAACATATGATCTCGATCTGTTGACACATACCTGTAACTCTAGAACTTAGAAGGTAGGGACAGGAAGATCAGGAGTTCAAGTCAATGTTGGTTGCATGAGACCTTGCCCCTTTTTCAGAGAAAAACAACAACAAAAATATCAACATGCCAAAAAAGTAGATCAAAACAAAACACAAAAAACAGTGAGTATACAAACATAAGCAGAAGGTAGAATAGTGTGGCACACAGACAATCTCAACTCTTCTCGAAAACGAAAAATACTTTCAAATGGAAACTAAAACTAGGAAAGATACAGATTATCATCTCAGATTAGCAAGATCCCTACATCATACCTAGACCACTCTTCCTAGACTTCCATTGAGGGTAAGACATTTACTGTTTATCTTCTATTTGAAAACCAGGTAAAAATTTGAGTGACTTTGAAGAATAGTGATAAAAATATCCCAAAGTAAGAATCGAATATTTTTTGCTTTACCAGGACGAAACTCTTCTCTTCAACTTTATTCAAAGGAATCAAAAGCAATAGTTTGCCTGCAAATGGCCAGACATCTCTTCTGCTTTTCCTAGTCTCAAGGATAAGTTTAAATGAATAATTACTGATGAGACTGTCTTTGATTTGGAATCGACACAGCATATATTCAAGGTACCTCTTTTTCTGTCTCAGCTCAGAAGTTTTCATGCTGGAGGCTTTGCTTTGAGCTTGGTCCTCTGGATTTCAAGCAGTTTCAGCTGATGTCCATCTGTTCATGAGTACAACCAAAACAGGACTGATGCTCACTGATAAAGAGAAGAAAATGACTGTCAATAGGACTGAAGCACCCCTCCTGTTCCAGCAGCCATTCTGCTGTTTCTATGGAGACATTCCACCACTTGGCTCTGTGAGTGGAAGCACAGGCTTGTTCCTTTCATCGTCAAACCTCCTAGAGTGCAACAACTCATCAGAATGAAAGAATGTGCTGAATATAATTCTTTATTCTGACAGATAAATCGTTTGGAAGAATGGTGAGTTTTCTTCAGAAATTGTACAATATTGCTCTCTCCCACCAGATTTTCCTCTCACCACACATTTCCTTCAGCTTTACATACATGTATTTATACAGGTGGAAGAAAGTAAATCTATGAAATCTCTATGCCAGACTTTTGCAGAACATTTGATGTTCTACAGGAAGAAACAAAGATTCAGAATTTATATGATATGATAAAGATTGTATAACATTCAATATAGAAACCTAAGATTAGTATGGTTGTAGCCTTGGTTGTAAATTCTAGTATAGTCGTGCCCCAAATAGCTGCAATGAACTCTGACATGCAGAGTGGGAATGGAATCCCAACTCCAAATGAATGAACTAGTGTTGAAGAGGAGCATGAGGCATTCATGTAGGATACTGCGAAGGGGAATGGAAACTAAACGATATTGCACATCTGTACTAAGCTTCTAGGTAGGACATGGAAGTATTACATGCCAAAGTCAGTTGTCATGTATGACTCAGTACTTTTAGGTGGTAGAGATAAAGGAAACATTCCAAAATCTATTCTATGGCCTATTAAGAGTAGTATAATCTAACTGCCAATTATTGTTGACTGTGGAGAAAAGCACAGAAGAACTGATTAAGAGTAGCTTTTATTATGTACCCTACACTCAGTGAAAAGACATTTGGTGAAAATGTTGGGTTGATGTAAGTTTTCAGTATGAGATGAATATTCAGCTTTCTGTGTGTCATCAAAGATAATCAGTGCAATCTTCACACTCAGATCTCACAAACCAGTCAGCACTTCATAAGCGCATTGTTAGTGGTTCGCTTTAGACACCTAGAATTTACATGCACAAAAAGATACACTGTAATCCTTTCTTCCTTAAGGTTTTATTTAGCTTATAATTTCTTTAAAGATTTTATACATGAATTAGTTAATTAATTTTTTTATCACTTGTACCTACTCCCCGCACCAAATCCTTCCATTCTCCCACATCCCCTTTCCAAATTCATATCTTCTTTCTTTTCTTTATTATGCACTGTGTCTAGTTAGTGTTACACATTGATACAAGGCCGTTTTGGAGAATATTGACACATTCCTGAAGAAAACTCCCTCTCCCATACCCATCCGTTCTAACTGCCAATAGCTTTCAGCTAGGAGTGGAGTTTCTATTATTCCCCATCAATTCTGGAATACTGACTGGGCAGAATCTGTACAGGTCTAGTACAGGCAGTCACAGCTGCTGTGAGTTCATTGGTACACGAGTTCTGTCATGTCCAGAAAAAGCTTATTTCCCAAGAGGCTATTCCCCAAAATTGCTGTCTTTTCTCAACAGTGCTGGAATTTTGGAAAGCAGCCAGCTTGCCACCTGGGAATTGAAGCAACAAGCTGATCCATCTTTTTTTGCAGCCTGGTTTTCTGACACCCACTCAAAGAAAAGGGCATGCTCACTCTTCTACATTTACCACTTATTGACCAAACTTTTAAATTATGATCTCTCTTTATCTTTTCTATACCTATGCATAATTGGGCATACAAGGTTAAAATTAAATGCATCATGGGAAAGGATATGTACAATGAACTACAACTTACATAACTCAAACCTGTTATCTTAAAGTAGAAACTTACCTTCACTCTGCATCTAGCAAACTACTACTCTTCCTCCAAGAACCACAAAAGAAACCTTGGACAGTAGGAAGCTGCCACTGAGACACATGCTTTGTCAGGACCTGCCGTTTCCTTGCAGAATACCTACTCTGTGCTTTGACTTAGCTATTCAATTAAATTCTTTGTTTCTCTGCTCGCTGTATGCACTTATCCAAATTGGTGAGCAAGATATCAAGAGTCTTGTATCAAATATTCCAGACACCAAAGTCACATACTTATTTTAGACATATGCCATAACTACCTTTTATTTTAAGTATTCTTTGTCAATATACCTTCTATTATTTGATTACAAACTTTTGAACTTATTCATCATTTTGCAGCTTTATTTTCCATGTACTTATGGAAGCATTGACTTTTTTAAATACAGATGGCTAAGAAGATGCATTGCTAATCAAATTATCTTTCCAACAAATTCTCTTGAGTCTAGTCTTATTTGTCTGTTTCTCATAGACAGATGGAAAGGTTGAAGCGTTTATGTTAATTTATGCCTTATTTTTATTAGCACTGGATCATGTTAAATGATCAGTTTTTCTTTTACCTATAAGTCATCTTATTCTGTTTTGGTCTCTATTGTCTTACATTTACTTGTTATAAGTTTTCTAAGTTCTAAAAAGACATTTTATTTTGAGATTCAGACTTTCTTCATTAATTCTAGACAATATATATTCCTTTTTATTGGAAAAAAATTTATCTCATACAATATATCCTAACCACAGTTTCCCCTTCCTCCAATCCTCCCAGGTACCCACACTTTTTCCTCCCTGATCCACTCACCCATTCTTTCTTTATCTCCACTCCTTTTTCCATGGTTTCTCTAAGAAGGTGGAAAGCCATATTCAAAAGTACTAAAAGGTTTACACCATCTTTCTGTAACCTATTACTCATGCTGAATTCCAACTGTCCTATGTCCACAGTCTACCCAAGCGTTGTGTTTTATGTGCAGATAAGAATTCACTACATCATAAATATAAGCATACTTGATGTAATATTTTCTATTTTTATATGTTCTTCTATTTTGGTACTCACAAAAAGTAGTAAGACCATAAATATTCAATGCACATATCTATACCTACTCATGGCATAGGAGACAGTTGTACATCTTTTTGGAATGTGGCCACTTGTTCATCTTGGCCACCTGATTAGCTTAGCCCCAAAATAATCGCACAGAAACTGAATTAATTAAATTACTGCCTGGCCCATTAGCTCTAGATTCTTATAGGCTAACTCTTACATATTAATTTAACCTATTTCTAATAATCTGTATATCACCGTGAGGTCATGGCCTACCAGCGACATTTCAGCATGTCTATCTCTGGCTGTGGCTCCATGGCATCTCTCTGACTCTGTACTTCCTTCTCCCAGCATTCAGCCTAGCTTCCCTGCCTACCTAAGTTTTTCCTTGCTATAGGTCCAAAGCAGTTTCTTTATTCATTAATGATAATCAGAGCACAAAGAGGGGGACTCCCACATCACGTCTTTGTTTCTGTTTGAGTATCCTGTCATGCACAGTTAACATTAGGATGGATTAGGATTGATGATGATGATGATGATGATAATGATAGATGATAGATAGATATATAGATAGATAGATAGATAGATAGATAGATGATAGATAGATAGATACATAGATACATACATACATACATACACATACACAATACATAAATATATTATATATTTTTTGATAGATAAATGCATATAAACATCAATATACATAGTTATAAATTTAAACACATGTATATATGATATGGGATTCCCCTCTGTATGATGTGAATATCATTGGCTAATAAAGGAACTGCTTGGGCCTATAGCAGAGCTATAGGGAAACAGAGATAGGCAGAAAAATCTAAATTGAATGTTGGGAGAAAGGAGCCAGAGTCAGAGAGAAGCCATGTAGCCCCTGCCGGAGACAGATGCTGAACGATACTTTACCCAGTATGCCACAGTCACATGGTGATACACAGATTAGTGGAGATGGGTTAAATTAAGATGTTAGACTTAGCCAGTAAGAAGCTATAGAAAATGGGCAAAGCAGTGATTTAAGTAATAAAGTTTCTGTGTGATTATTTCTGGTCTGAAAAACCAAGCAGACTTCTCACAATGAGAGAGAGAGAGAGAGAGAGAGAGAGAGAGAGAGCAAAAGACAGACAGATAGACATAGAGAAAGACACAGTCAGAAATACAGAGACAGGGAGGGACAACGACAGCGATATGGAGAGACAGCGGTAGGTATAATTATATTTTAAAATAACGAAAATTATAAGCAACTGCCTTTGCTGTATTGTAAAAGTATATATATTTGACTCATACCATATACTGGAGCAAAAGTAGAAGGAAAGTGGTTATCTTTGCAGCTGTCTTGAGTGATTTTTATCACCAAGTTCTGGACTAGGTTACAAAGCAAGACAAATTAGTTTTGTTAAATGTGTTTGTTCCATAGAGGTCCTGTAACTTTGGATCTGCAGGACCAACCCCTTCACATGTTCCATAGATGGGGTTGTTGATGGGATGGACCAACTCTTGGTCTGGGTAGTTGTTGAATTGGTCAGCCCACCAGCTTTCTTTTTTTTTTCTCTCTCTCTCTTATTTATTTATTTATTTATTTATTTATTTATTTAAGATTTCTGCCTCCTCCCCACCACCACCTCCCATTTCCCACCCCCAATCAAGTCCCCCTCCCTCGTCAGCCCTAAAAGCAATCAGGGTTCCCTGCCCTGTGGGAAGTCCAAAGACCATCCACCTCCATCCTGGTCTGGTAAGAGGAGTATCCAAACTGCCTATGCTCCCACAAAGACACAGGACAACAGAGCCCTATACTGATGATATAGCAAAAGCCAGAGACATCAAATCAGACCAATGACTCAATGCAAAGGACACATCCAATGAGCACTTCCATGTCACAATGTATGGACTAAAGGGTGATGTGACTCACTGTGTCCCACGATGCTTCCATAGTCAGACTTTTCTTTCTTTTCATCTTTTTCTCTTTTCTCTTAATTTTATCTTGTTTTACCCTGGTGTGTGTGGGGGGAATGTGGGAGTTGCAAGGGTAGAAGGTGGATGAGAAAGGACGGGGAGATGAGTGGGACCGGGATGCATCATGTGAAATCCACAAAGAATCAATAAAAAGCTCAATTTGAAAAAAAAATAAAGAAAAAAAAATGTTAGTTTGTTGAACTGTTATATATTTTTCACATGGAACTCATTATTAATTTAAAGTATGAAAATATCACAATAATTAAAAATTTTTAAAAATGTGTTTGCAGATGTCTCTGTCTTATGTCCACAGACAAACTCTTGGGTATGATTTTTTGGGTTTTTTTTTTTTTTTTTTTTTTGTCTTTCTGATCACCTCTTTCTCTTAACTCTTATATTTATATTTTATTTTCAAATATCTTTTATAAACTTTGATTCTGATACATGCTACAAATAGGATATGCATAAAGATGAAGGTTTAAAGGTGAAAGATTAGAGATTACACAATTGTTCATTTTACTCTATGTCATAGTTGTTTTCCTGGATATCTCTAACCACATTTAAACTCTGTGTCTATGTATATTAAGACCCAGCCATTTTGACCACTGCTGTAAGACAAGGGCAGAGAAATGATGTCTGAGGTATTCTCTTTCTTGACCTATACTTGGTGTTATCAGTTCCAATTGCCCCTTAACAAGCTTAATTTCTAAGGCTTTATTTGCCTTAATGAAAGCTGTTAAAATGGTTTTTTAAAATCAAATTAAATTGCAATTCAGTGAAAATAGCAATACAATATAACACATTCTCATTAAGGTTTCTCATCTTTGTATGGACTCCTGCATCGTTCAATTTACATACAACTGCTTCTTATGCTAACTTAAAATAGAACTTGTTATTAGTATTATAAAATAGTTCTTCTGTATCTGAATAACCTGAATGTCTTTAAATGAGGTCCAGGTCAGAGTGTCCTTTTTGTATTCTCCACAGTCAATTGCTTATAAACTTATTGCTACACCATTTAACCTCCATTGTAAGATTTTTACTTATTCTATATCAAGAACTTGAGCCAACCTCGATACTCAAACATTCTGACATGAAGCTGATAATTTAGTTTTAATGATTAGCAACTAGGACTCTAGTTCACACTGATTAGAAATCCTTACTTCTAGGAGTATTTTAGCATGCTGTTTAAAAAGTATTCTTCCTAACTGAGATACTGATTTGGAAGCCATAATTGCTCTATGGCTGTTTTTTTTTTTCTGATAAAATTTAATTTTCTTAGGTAAGATCCCAGCATAAATTTTTCTCATTTTAAAGTATATTTTTATTGGAAAAGAAACAAACTTTCCTAGATAGACTGATTCCTAAACATAGCAATACATTTGTTTCTCCATTAATTTATTTACTAAAACTTGGGAATAAAAGATATTAGTGCATATTACTTTTCTTCAAAATAATAGAATCATTTTCTTTCAAATCTTGACTTCATGCTGAACCTGAATTTCAAGTTCAAATATTTCTTTAGCTTCTTTTTTTTCTGAAGCTTTATTTAATATCTAACACTGGACACCAGATCCCTAGACAGTATTTTTCTCCAGTTGTGCCTTTGGAAAATAGATGTATAACATGGATTCATTTGTAGACTTCAGTTCTACTACATTTGTGTACATGTTCATTTCTGTGAGGTATCATACTGTTTTAGTTACTATACTTTTGTAGAATGTCCAGAAATCTAGTATTGTTGTCTTCAGGTTTTTTGTTTGTTTGTTTGGTTGGTTGGTTGATTGATTTTTTGTTTTTGCTTTTGTCTTATTTTGTTGTTCTGTTTTTCTTGTTTGAGATGTCCTTGTCTATTTGGGATTTCCAAGTGAATTTTAGGGATTTTTTTTTCTTTCTTTAAGTTTCATAAATTAGTATTTCTGTGGAGGTTGTGATTAAGATATAGGTTGCTATGATTAGGAAAGACTTGCTTTTATTCTCACTTTTCCAATCTGTCATAATAAGTAGAAGGAGCAGCTTCTTTAACAAACACTGCTGGTCAAACATCATATCTAGGCACAAAGTAAGAATGACTCTGATGAAGATGAAGTAGACAGAATGAGAAAGAATATTTGCTGCTGGATGCATGTATATGTAACAACACTCAATAAGAAAAGGAAACCAACACCAAAAATTTTAGAGGCGCGAAGAGAAAGACAAAGATTATGGAGAGATTCAAAAGGATAAAAAGGGGTTAATTACGTAATTTTAGTATACTCTCCATAAACAAATAATTAAAAAATAAGATATGCTCCAAATTGATGAATATGAATTACATTAGGTGCAAAATTAGCAAAGCATATTTCTAAATCTCCCTGCGTATAAATTAATTTGTATATGATTAGAAAATTTCTGTAAGTACAGTTACCTTTGATGGTTATAATATAATGCCTAGGTTAAGAAACGCAAACTATATAACTTTCATAGTACCTATAGTTTTTAATTTATTGATTTTTATTTGAAAAGGTACATACAAATATTTATGGTGAAAGATTTTATAATAGAGCCATCTAAATAATGCTGGAAAAAGAAAATATGAAGGGTCAAATTTTTAGAAAGCTTTTTTCTCAGAATCACTTAGGAGTTTATATTACCAAGAATATGGGAGATGTTCAAGGTTAGTGTTATATGTAACAAACAACCTCTTAAACAGAAATAAATAGATTAGTCTTGTTGACTTTTCTTCTGCAAAATAACCAGCTTTAATTATCTGGTAACAATGGTTGAATCATTATGTGAGGATTGTTTAAGCTTACTTCTGTGGAGCCATAAAGTCAGTGTGCTGACTCAATTAAGGAAGAATTTGTGGATAAGTGTCATGAACATCAATGACTTCTCCTAAAATATTTATTACTGTACTGATATTTTCCTCAAGCCTTTTGTCTATTTGTTGGAACTGAAGTTAGAAAAGATGTACATGGCAGACAGAAGTAATCTTACCCTGGCTGAAGAGAGTAAAAGTCATAATAAAAGCTTTGTGTTAATTCTTTGTCAGTGGTGAACTGCTCCCATTAGAGACATATTTCAGCCTGAACTCAAAAGTTAACTTTTGGGATGATTTATGAAACAGAGGCTGGTCATAACCATCTAAAGTAAAACCACTGAGAAACATTGACAGTGCAACTACATTCTACCCTTTCATCACATCCTAGAAACTTACTCTTCTCAGGAGGGCACTCTTAGACTGAACTGCCAGTCCTTTGAATGAAGTTATTGCTCTGCTGATGAAAACTCATTCTCAACAATATTTTGCTATCAGTCATGAATCTCCATTCACTTTAGAAAAGCTTTAGTTCACTGACACCTGGCCCCTGGAGCTGACTGGATTGTCACTGACAGCAAATCTTTAGAAAAAGAGATATGGAAGGAAGAATGAAAATCCCCTACTTGTGACAGCAGCACAAACTAAATACAATACTGAAATAAGTATAGGGGACTGAGTACTTATATTCTTATCCCTGTATTGCAGAAATAGAAAGTCAGGAACACTTGTGCATAAAGGTCTCCTGTTTTCTTTACACATACAATAGGATGCAGGCTGCACCTGGCCCTGGCTACATGGAAATCTCACCATGTCTCAAAACAGTGGCATGAATCAGGTGTAGCATAGTATGTGACTCTTTCCTGAAAATGATTTCTAATTTTAGTCCCAATTGAGTCTAAACATGGCCAGGTAAAGTAAAAACCCCCTTTCTTGGGATAATTATGCTCAAATACTAAGCATGTTAATTAAGTGAGTGAGTGTATCTTCCTCTTTGTGAAGTAGAAGCTCTGTGTTTCGTGTCTGGGAGCATTTGCTTGGTGAGAAGTAGGTTCTCTTCATTATTTCCTAACTGTTTATTGGCAGCTTCACTAGAAATCTGAGCTTATATGACAGAGTCAAAGGTTAATAGGTGAGGGTTTAAAGAGAAAATTGTCTTGGAGATAATTTACTTAGAAGAGGGAGGAGTCAGAAAGATTGGCACAAAGAAACAGCTTGCACAGTTCACATCAGTACTGTCCAGCCCCAAGAGAGGATCAACACTAAAGTCTCTTCAGAATAGGCTCATTCTAGTTTTTCATTTTGATTGTCATTTTGACAGTATACAGACTAGGTTGAGATAAAAGTGGCCTTGTTTAATTGAAGTCAGAACACTCACTCTGGGTATGGATATAGTTCTTTTTAGGTTATGTCACTAGATAGAAAGAAAAGGAAATGGCAAGCTAAGGACAATTATTAACCTTTCTTTACTTTGTATATGCTGATACAATGTTACTAGCTACCATGAACCTTCACCCTCAAACTGTAAATTAAAATAAACTTCCTTAAGTTGCTTCTGTGAGATGCTTTTCCATGGTAATAGGAAAAAACAAACAAACAAACAAAACCAAAAAAAAATAAACAACAACAACAAAAAACTGATACATTCACACTAGACCAAAATTGCCAGGCTTTTAAGTTGGTCATTGTGCATGGAAGAAAGCATAATGAGCTTGATTTCTTTTAAAACAATTCTCTATTTAAAAAATACCTTCTCTTCTTTTTCTGCTCCAACATCTCCAAAAATATTCACCACACTGGTTTCCCACCTTTGTCTAAAAACAGCTATCTTTGCTGCTTTTTGAGAAGAACCTACCACCTGAGCAGCTCATTAGCTTCTGCTCATTCCCCACCAGATCAAAAAATTTCCCCTGTCAATTATGTTTTCTACCTTTATTTGTTTCCCACCTAGATTAATTTTCTAGCAATTTTACAATACACCAGAGAGTGTTTATTTCTGTAAAAGAATTCCCCTTGACAGCATTTCTCATACCTTTACCTATAGCTCCCCACTGGATCTACTGCTTCCCATTTGATGCCAGTTTCTAGGCACATGATGTCCCAGGTTCACTTCAAATTTCTACATTCAGTTTGGTTCTTAAATTCACTGCTGACACAGAATCCCATTAACATAATGCTCTTACCTTCACCTTTGGCTACATTTGATCACACATTTCCTCCTGGACAAAGATGAAACAACGTGTGCAAACTATTGTGTAGTCTCTAACATGCACTGGTCACTACGCAAATATATTAAATTTGGATTCTATGGAATGGAAGCAGTACTCAAAAGTGAAATAAAGAAATATGTATGTGAGTTCTTAAATGCCAAAGGATGGACAAAAAAAAACTTCTGTTTATTCAAAGATAAATAACATACCACATTGTCATCTAATTTCACATTGTATAATTGCATTCCCCATGATTTTATTGAAAAGCCTTTATCCAAAAACATTTAAATATATTCTAAAGTTCTCAAATATTAAACATATATAATTATTTAATAAATACTTTATCCACAACAGTGATTTATGGTATCTCAGGATATATAACATCATGCAAAGAACACAGGCAAAACAGAACACTGGTAGAACAAAATACAATGGCTGGCCTTTTCCAGTCACATTTTCTACATGCTATTGCAATCTTCTAGCAATGTCGACAAAAAATAATGAAATAATGTTGGCTTTAATATATTGATGAGTTGATCGCTTACAATCTCCAAAATTTGTTAGTCAAAAATTACCAAATATAAAAATTAATTACAAAACTGTAGAGATATAAAAAGTATATGTGATAATTATAGTGCAATTAATTGTAAGATATACTACAGTTTCATTATCATTTTTTACTTGTTTTCTGCTTATTTAAATTTTAAGGGAGTATATGAGCTGATAAAATGTAAATCTATGTCTCATTTTGAACCTTAGTCAATAACTCAAGTACACAATTCTAGAACTAGCCTAGCCTACAGTAACAGGACATTAATTAAAGTCTGAAGACTAAAGTCCTCATTTCATTCTAAAATCTAGTTTTATTTACGAGTTATTCTTATGTGCTTAACTACTGTGCATGACAATCAAAAGATTGAATACAGAAATCCATAAGGTGTAAGATGTAAACCTTTCTCTGGGCACATATTTCTTCCACTTAAGAATTTACGTTTAAGAATGTAGACATTCAAATATCATACAATTTATTCAAAAATTTTGAATATTCATTCTTGCATATCTTAGGACATTTAACACATTATCACTAATGTCAAGCAAGAACATCCTCAGGACTTTACACTTGTCTAAGAAGCAGAGAAAGTTTAGAAGTGAGAGTCAGTGACAGGAAAAGAAGAGGAAAAGTAGTAACGGCAGAATGACAATAGGGTAAGTTGATATGACCAAAATACAATGTACATATTTTGATTTTTTCAAAGAATAAACTAAAATATTTTGAATAGTGAAAATAATTATCAAAATTTTCTATTTTGAGCCATGTTAGTGAAAAGAGTGCTAGGAGAAAGAGAAAAGAGCAATGAAGATTAGATTTAATAACTCCTTTACATTTCTAAATCTAATCCTTCTATTTAATTTATTCTCTCATGCATTGAATCCTGACTACAAATTCCTCTTCTTCCCTCCTCCCACTTTCCCTCTTATTGCTTTTATACTGTCTTGTCTATCATTTAAAAACAATTCAATGTGAATATTTCAAATAAGTGGGACCTATGTGTTACTCATTACTGTAAGAAAACATAAGGATAGCACAGAGATAGAGTGAGAAGGTACAATACTCACTTTGTAACCAAGTTTGAGATCACAGAAAGTGCTTCAATGATGGTGGACATTAAATAATGAAATAAAATTGATGGTCCTTCTGCTTGTGTCAATGCACCTTGAACAAGAAGAAAGAGTTCTAATTGTTTACCTGTCAAACATCTGCTCAAAAGTGTCAGTGACTGAAGACTTTATTTCGTTTCAGCCTTCTCCACATTTTCCGTGATTGTCCTGTCCAGTGTTCTTTTTGATTGTCAATGAAGATACATTAATGAACAGTATCAGACATGTTTATAAAATAATTTCCTGTACATGTTCTCCAAGAAAGGCACAACTATTTGTTTAAGTTTGCCAATATTTATTAAGAAGTCAGACACCTTTTAAATAATTACAAAACTGAGGTGTATAACAGTTGCTGAAATGTCACATATAAAAAAGTGTGTTCCCATGCGTTAATCTAAAAACCATTCTTACCCACGATGGGAATCATGTTTTGTTTGTTTTGCAAAGGACTGACTCAAAGATGTACAAACAGAGCATATTGGCCCTTTGGTTATAAATGTAGGAATAGAACTCTGAGTGTCTATAACCATATGTGAAAAGACAGTTTAACAGAATAAAGTTGTTTCTTTTTTCTAAAATTGGAAGAAACACATGTAGATTCATCACCCAAGAAAATCTTTGATCATGTTATAGTGTATCCTTACTCTCAACAGAAAGCCTAAACGCAGGAAACTGGTTCTCAGGAGGAGCCTTGAGGACCTTGTTGAAATCTAACTGCAAAATCTCTTCAATGTGCTCATTGAATGTTCAGTTGGAAGAGTAAACACTAGAAAACAAGAAAATTAAATAACAATGGATATTAATAGAATCTCTCAGCTTTGATTATACTATAGGTTTATAACTAGAGTACTGGTTCATGATAAGGCTGTATGCAGCCAGTCATGTTCACAATGTACATAGCAAACTTGGTAATCACAAAGTATTTATCCTCACAAATACAGCCCTTGAAGCCATGTTCTTTTTATCAAATGGTCTACATGGGTTGAACTGACATTCAGCAGTTAAGAGCGAGCATTTCCCTTGCAGAGGACCTGAGTTCAGTTCCAAGCACCCACTCAGGAAGCTCACAAATATTGTAACTCTAGCACAAAGAGAATTGGCATCTTCTGAACCCTGAAGAATCCTTACAAACAGGTTATACCCACACAGAGTCACACACATATGTACATCATCAAATATCACTAAAATAATTAAATATTTAAGACTCAAAAATTGCCACTGGGATGTGAGAAAAAGTTTTCTCAGGCTTAAAAATGAAGAGAAGAAGGAATTGCAGAGAATACATTGGAGGAATCATCCCAAACTCAAGGCATCAAATTGGATAAAACATAGCAATACTGGTTACAACTTGCATCAATGCACATGTAAATATGCATCCTATCAAAGTCCATGTATGATCCTATATTAAAGCCTTCCTTCTTTATCTCAGTTGGGTTTTTCACTTGCCTGTTACCATATGAAACATCATTGGGCTCAATTTCTCTAGTACCTTCCATCCCCTGTTAAAGTACTTACAAGTCCAATTTAAATTAGAGTTTTGGTGTGAACAAGAATATAAAACATTGGTTCTCAGGTATGCAGCCTCTGTACTAGAGTAAAGATTTTCAAAATTAGGTGGAACACCAATAGTGACAAGGTATTAACCATCTATATAAAACGTCCTTTTGTTTTAAAGAAGCTAACACTTAATGAAAATGTATATACTTTATTGCCTTTGTCCCACTTCTTTGGAATCTTCTTTTGTGACAAAAATAGAATTCAGTCCTGTGTTGAAGAAGTTGACTAAGTTGATTCTCCAAAAGAGATTTTCATCTTGAATTCATTACTTTCTCATTTAGTCGTGGGACAGAGCAACAGCAAAGACATGTAATTGTAAAAGGCTATTGGAACCAATTTGTTTCTTTTTTGTGAAGACAATGTTCTGGAATTAAATAAATTTTATCTGTTCAAATGCTCTTGCTAAGAAATTTGTATCCTTTCAGAAATGCAAGCTGGGCAGGGATTGGAAAATGCAACTTCATTGAAAATGTAATTTTTGTGGAAGGCATGATTGGTTTTAACTCTTCTATCACAATAATTTACTATGGCACTCTATCAATAGCCCTGTAAACAGATTTTAAGAGTAGTAACTTCATATCAAAAATGAATAACAAAATGGCAAATTCTGAGGTGTGATGCAGATAATTTTTTTCCAGATGTACTTTTCATATGAATTTGATTAAAAGTCTATTGAAAATAAGCTATTAAAGCTATATGTACTGGACTAAGGAGATGTCTCAGTGATTAAGCACTCATGCCACTCTCCAGAGGACCCAAATTCAGTTCCCAGCACTCATGTCAGGTATCTCTCAATCACCTATAAGTGCAGCTCCTGAGGATCCACTGCCGTCTTGTGGATTGTGCAGGTACTTGTACTCATGTTCACATGCACACATGAAGACACATACTTTTATACACTAAATAAAATAATTTTATGAAACTAAAGGGTATAGTTACTGCTATTTTACACAGATGAATGCCACATGTACACAAATCAAAAGCAAAATCAAATATGTTTGATTTTACTGATGTTAAAAAATCATTGTAATCTAAGTGCCATAGAAAACACATCATTATCATTTGTTTCCTTAGAGTATTTTTTTCAATACTTTCAGAGTTAAATAATGTTGTATGATATTTTGTTTGTGTTATGACAAATAAAGCTTTCCTGGAGATCAGAGGGTAGAGCTAGCAACTAGTAAACCATAGAGCCCAGGCAGTGGTGGAACACACTTTTAATATCACCACTAGGGAGGTGGAGACAAGACCCATTCAGTCTGAGAGCTATACATCCAGGATTGGTCATTTAAGTCTGAACATTGGTAGAGGTAAGAAATTCCTGGTGGCTGACTGCTCTTCTTCTCTGATCTTTCAGGTTTTACCCTTGATATCTGACTCCAGATTTTTATTGTTAAGACTAATTACAATTTTGCTTCAAAATAATTTGTACTTTAGACTCTTTAGTTTGCTGAAAAACCTTCAGTTTCAGAACTGTTTCTTCCTCTTCATTCCAATAACTGAGAATTGACAACATACTTATAAATACAGAAATTCAGGAATGAAAGTGTAGGACTTTTTTTTACAAAGAGTTACTCTCATTTATGAAAATATTTAAAATAAAACTAGTTCCTTTCCAACATGCAAATTTTTCAGAGAACATATTTGCTATACTTTTTAAATTTAAAACCTTTAAATGTATGTTCTGGGTAACACAATGGTTAGTATCCTAGGACTCTAATTCTCATACCACAAGAATCAATATGATTTTATTTACACCAAACAATATTCTTCAATACACGATACAATTTCTCAATGTTGCTTGATTGAACTTCCTTTCTACTTAAGTAATATTATTTTCCTTTTCAGGTCTTCTATGGGTTTGAAAACTACATAGTCATAGTTACTTTCCTTTCATGACCTGACCAAGCTATTTCTAATATAAGACTTAGACTACTTAGGATAGAATAATTATTGAGACATTTAGCATATATTTCTTGCTTGATAACGTTTATGGTGGTTGTAATTATAATTTTTATACTTGATATTTATTATTGTATATAGTTTTGTATTAGGCTTAGAATGCTCTTATTTAGACAAAATGGGGAAGTGCTGTGGGAACACCTTCAGCCAACAGCTTTTAAGATACAAGCCCCCTTGGGCATGGCCTCTTGCACTATAAATACTGATGAAAGTTTGCTCAACCTCTCTCTCCTAGCTGCTGGATTTGGATCCTGTTCCCTGCTCATGCAGTGAACTGTGATTTGTGAGTCTATTCCTAAATAAAGAACTCTTTATTATACTCAGTTATGACCTAATGTAGGATTACTCTATCATGTCCATTTACAATATACCTGGCACTGAAACTTTCATTTGCTAAACACCCACTCCAAAGAGTAGCACTGTCAAGCCATGCAGCACTCTAACACCTTTTTTTAAACTTATATTTTAACTGCCTTATAAAGAAATGTGTTTCCTCATTGCTTTTATTTTTACCATTCCTTCATTTTAGTTGATCTTAATCTCTCCCTTCATTTTTATCCTCACAGGATGTCTACTTAAACATTCCCACCTCCAATATATTTCTGCTTGACTTTTAAATCATCTGTGTTTTACTATAACCCCATTCATAAGACATATGCAAATAACTCTTTTCTGGTTCCCTAGATTCTACAGATTACATACAGAACTAGAAGTAGGAACATATTTGATGAAGACATCACCTGCTTTTGTTTTATGATACAAAGAAATCAATCTGGAACTGGGATATAAACTTCCTCTCTGACAGTTGGGTTTCATAGTATTAAGAAACTCAAAATTGGTGAGAAAAGGTGTCAGTAACTTTATCCAACTGGAATTACAATATTTAACTTCGAGTCAAAACATCACAATGGCGAAATAGCACTATGACTATTAGGGGATAATCAACTACTCTTGACTTGGAATGGTTGAGTTTACAGAAGGGAAGAAATGCATGGTACTGTAAACTAAGTCAAGTATCCATGGCTAAGTCAAACTTAGCAAATCACAGGAAACTTATTACTGTTCTTCAGTTAAATTGACATGGCATAAAACAGCATTAATATATTTACAATATAGTCATAGTCAAAGTAAAGTCTCATTATTAATCAGTGAACCGTTTCTTCAGTAAACAGCAATCAATGCAGAAATGTTTGATTGCTGAAGATGCTTAGAAATAAGGACAGTTGAGTGTTTCATACTAAACAGGTCATTTATGCTTTTTCCAATAATGTGTATTTACCTTTGTATGTTTTGAATATGTTTTGATACTATTGGTTTATAAAGAATCTGCTTCAGCCTATACCAAAGCATAATATAGCCAGACCAGATATATAGAGAGAGCAGTCAGAGTCAGAGAGATGTCATGTTGCTGCCAAAGGAGATAGACACTGGATCATTACCAGTAAGCCAGTCTCGTGCCAAAATACAGATGAATAGAAATGGCTTAATTTAAGATGTAAGACTTACTTAATAAAAAGCTTGAGAGAATAAGCCAAACAGTATTGTAATTAATATAGTTTCTGTGTGATCATTAGGGTCTAGTTGGCTAGGAACAAATGAGCAGTCTCTGTCTACACGCTAAGGCTCAAGAAACAATACTGAAGAGGGAGAGTAAATAATATAAGTGCCAGAATATAGAGAAATCTACATGATGTGTCTTTAAGGACAAAGCACAGCCATTGAAAACATTAGTTCTCAGAAGTCACAGTTTCCTATTGTGTATATACAGAAGTTTGGGACTATTGGCAGAATAGCTAGCTATGGACCAGGAAGAGATTCGTGAGGCCCTTTCTCTCCCTGTTGAACTGTTGGGTGCTCAAGTCTTCTTCTGAAAGGACAGTCATTATCTCCAGTTGGGTTCCTAGAATTAGTCAACAAACTCCAATGGATAGCTCAAAAAACTGGGGTCATATGCATGGCCTTCAGTAACATTAATGGGTTGCAAATAAAACAGACAGGCATGAATGTGGGAAAACATCTTGTAGGAAGATATGGGGTAAAAGAAATGGAGGTGGCAATACCAATCTGTTTTCAATACTGTAGCTCTGTAATAGAGTTTGAAGTCAGGAATGGTAATGCCTCCAGACGATCCTTTATTGTATAAGATTGTTTTGGCTATCCTGGGTTTTTTGTTTTTCCATATAAAGTTGATTATTGTCTTCTCAAGGTCTGTGAAGAAATTTGATGGGATTTTGATGGGGATTGCATTGAATCTGTAGATTGCTTTTGGTAGAAGTGCCATTTTTACTATGTTGATCCTCCCAATCCAAGAGCAAGGGAGATCCTTCCATTTTCTGGTGTCCTCTTCAATTTCTTTCTTCAAAGACTTAAAGTTCTTGTCAAATAGATCTTTCACTTCCTTGGTCAGAGTTACCCCAAGATATTTTATGCTATTTGTGGCTATCGTGAAAGGTGATGCTTTTCTGATTTCCCTCTCTGCTTCGTTATCCTTAGTGTATAGGAAGGCAACTGATTTTTTGGAGTTGATCTTGTATCCTGCCACATTACTAAAGATGTTTATCAGCTGTAGGAGTTCTTTGGTAGAGTTTTTGGGGTCGCTTATGTATACTAGCATATCATCTGCAAATAACGAAAGCTTAACTTCTTCCTTTTCAATACGAATCCCCTTGATCCCCTTATATTGTCTTATTGCTATTGCTAGAACTTCAAGCACTATATTGAAGAGGTATGGAGAGAGAAAGAGGAATGTGGGATGTACTCACTCATAATTGGTTTCTATCCATAAATAAAGGACATTGAGCCTATAATTCATGATCCTAGAGAAACTAAATAAGAAGGTGAACCCAAAGAAAAACATATAGGCATCCTCCTGAATATTAACCTTCATCAGGCGATGAAAGGAGACAGAGACAGAGACCCACATTGGAGCACCAGACTGAAATCCCAAGGTCCAAATGAGGAGCAGAAGGAGAGAGAGCACGAGCAAGGAACTCAGGACCGCGAGGGGTGTACCCACACACTGAGACAATGGGGATGTTCTATCAGGAACTCACCAAGGCCAGCTGGACTGCGTCTGAAAAAGCATGGGATAAAACTGGACTTGCTGAACATAGCGGACAATGAGGTCTGCTGAGAAGCCAAGAACAATGGCACTGGGTTTCGATCCTACTGCACATAATGGCTTTGTGGGAGCCTAGGCTGTTTGGATGCTCACCTTAAACCTGGAAGGAGGTGGGAGGTCCTTGGACTTCCCACAGGGCAGGGAACCCTGACTGCTCTTTGGGCTGCTGAGGGAGGGGGAGATGATTTGGGGAGGGGGAGGGAAATGGGAGGCGGTGGCGGGAAGGAGGCAGAAATCTTTAATAAATAAATTAATTAATTAAAGAAAAAGAAACTATGCCATCAAATAAGAAGAGAAACCACGGGTCAAAACAAAATAGACCCAGCTGGAGATTTTAACTCACTTGAAAGAACCACATCCCATGTAGCATGACGAAGCTTGACCTCAGGAGTGCCAGAACTACATTGTTCTTTGTGAATAATTCTATAAAGGCAACCAGACCTGCCAAAAATATAGCGAAGCTCAACAGTTAGTGCCCAAAGGTGTCCACCAAGGTCCGGCCATGTGTGTGATTGTGGAAAATAAAAGCTAATGGGGTAGAAAAAAATTTTAATAAAAACCAAAGACAACCAAAACAAAAAAAAAAAAAAAGAAAGAAAGGAAAAAGAAATGAAGGTGGCAAAAGAGGGTGTGGGAGAGTAAGCTGTGTTCTAAATACAAAATCGACTTATAAAGACTTTGAAAAGGAAATAAATGAAACCTTACCTCAACAAGCTGAAAGGTAAGAACAAACTGCATAAAGCTGTCCTCTGACCTCTGATTTTCTGAATGCCATGGAAAACACTTGTGTGCAGCACACACACACACACACACACACCAGTAGTTTAGAAAAATAAAGCAAAGTGAGAAAAATAGGAAACAGGGGATCAAGGGATAGTGTACCCACATCATGAGTACACTAGATTGAAAAAGGTGGTAGCTCAGGAAATGCAAGTGCTCTTTAATTTTAGAAATCAACTCACTCACTAATATTTTTAGAAATTTTGACTTTTAGGTTATCATTCTATTTGTTGGCTTCCAGATCAAAAAATAAAGTACAATTCAGGCAAAACCCTTCAGGAAGAGTTAGTAAAAGGAACGAACTTTTAGCTGTTGCTGTTGCAGCTCTTGATCCTATTTCTGGGACTGATTTAATTTTCTACTTATCACCATCTGGGTAATATAGCTTTTATTAGTCATTCCCTATGTGCATCCATTCATGTATTTTTAAACAATTGGAAGGGATTACCCAGCTTTGCCAGACAAGTTTAGAACAGATCAAAATAAATAACTCTCTATGGGAGTAATTCTGCTTATGAAGGAACAGTTTCTTAGAATCGCCTGCTGAGGTATATTTTTTAATTGATGCTGTATAACATCTGTCTTCAGTTACAACCTGGGAACCTTGGCTCCACCATCAAGCCTTCTTGGTATCAGTACATGCTTCCCTAGTAGCCTCCTATGGAAGAATACAGAGTCCTTTAAGTGCATGATGGAAGAAAAAATGTATTTTAAGTTAGCCAGACTATATTTCAGTTAAAATGATAGTGTTTGGCTGCTCATTTTTAATTCAAAATCAAGATGATTCAAAGAACTTAATAAAATATTTTCGACATATCTATTTAAAATTTTATTTCTCTAAATATAATATTTTTATCATCCAGCAATAAAATTATGAAACTACCCTTAAAGAATTCTTTTATTCAATGCATATAACTATGTGCACAAGCTATCACATCTCAGCAAGTGTGAAGACACTGGGGTAAATGACTGAGACAAGTGTCAAACAGATGAAAAAGACTGGTGTTAGGGGTCCCAAGTGGGGTGCACACCAATCATGTGGTAACATAAAACTACAGTAGCACCTGCTTTGCCATGTCAGAAGGTGGGCATGCCAAATAGTAAAGAAAGGTGATTTGAATATATTTTTATTCACCGTTTAGCTGTGTGTTTCCTTTCTGAACAAGATGACAATAAAACAGGCACTAAGAAAAACAGTTAATAAATGAGACTGAGAAGCCAAGGACAATGGCACTAGGTTTCGATCCTAATACATGAACTGGCTTTGTGGGAGCGTAGCCTGTTTGGATGCTCACCTTCCTGGACCTAGATAGAAGTGGGAGGACCTTGGTCTTCCTGTAGAGCAGGGAATTTGGACTGCTCTTCAGTATCGAGAGGGAGGGGGAGTGGACTAGGGGGAGGAGAAGTGGAGTGGGGATAGGGGGAGGGGAGCGGGGGGAGGGGGCAATATGTGGGAGGAGGGGGAGGGAAATGGGAAACGGGGAGCAGTTGGAAATTTTTTTTTTTAAATATTTATTTATTTATTTATTTATTTATTTATTTATTTATGTATACAATGTTCTGTCTGTGTGTACACCTGCAGGCCAGAAGAGGGCACCAGACCTTATTACAGATGGTTGTGAGCCATCATGTGGTTGCTGGGAATTGAACTCAGGACCTTTGGAAGAGCAGGCAATGCTCTTAACCACTGAAAAATAAAACTCCAAAAAAAAAAAAAAAGAAGCTAAAAAGCTATGCAGAAAAGAACACAACAATTGATGCAACGTGGCAACCCACAGATAGAGGGAAAGTATTATCTTATGTTTGCAGGTCTTTTAAATACATTCTTCTTTCAAACTCATTATATATTCCAGGCTTTCCATGAACTTGTAACCCTCCTGTCTCAGCTTCCCATGTGCTGGACTACAGGTGTCAACAACCACAAGGACCATCCACTCACTCTTTGTATTGATACAAAACATTTTACTGTAAAGAAGTCCATTAATCTATTTTTTTATTTGAGTGTCATTGTCACATATAAGAGTTTCTTGCCAAATCCATAATCATCAAGATGTATTTCTCCGTTTTGTTCTACATGAAGTATAATTTGTCCTCTTCACATATATGCTTATCACTGATCTACATATAATTAAATTTTCAATGTTATGTAAAGAGACAATGCAATTTCAGTTAATTTTTCAGAGATCAACTGTTTCAGCTTCCACATAAGCAAGATTATGAGAACTTTGCCTTCCTGGGCCTGGGTTGTTTCATTTCATATACTGATTTCTAGTTCTCTCCACAATGTAATTGGTTGCATAATTATGAATAAAGAATATCCCACCCCAAATGCTTTTATTTATTTATTTATTTATTTATTTATTTAAGATTTCTGCCTTCTCCCTGCCACCACCTCCCATTTCCCTCCCCCTCTCCCATCAAGTCCCCCTCCCTCATCATCCCTAAGAGTAATCCGGGTTCCCTGCCCTGTGGGAAGTCCAAGGACCACCCACCTCCATCCAGGTCTAGTAAGGGGAGCATCTAAACTGCCTAGGCTCCCACAAAGCCAGTACGTGCAGTAGGATCAAAAACCCATTGCCATTGTTCTTGAGTTCTCAGTAGTCCTCATTGTCCAGGACCGCGAGGGGTGCACCCACACACTGAGACAATGGAGATGTTCTATCAGGAACTCACCAAGGCTAGCTGGCCTGAGTCTGAAAAAGCATGGGATAAAACCCAAATGCTTTTTAATGTTATTATTCTACAGAGATATTTTCAAAAATAAAATTTAACAGAGGGAAGTAGCAAATAAACACTCTTCCAGTTTCTCCTTTTACCTCTAAAGTCATTGTTAACTGAGAGCTACCTCATATGCCCCTTTCTCTTCTTCCTCTCTCCCTCCTCCCACCTTTCCATCCTTCTTTTTGTCTTCTTCCTTCCTTTCTTCCTTCTTTCCTCTTTATTTTAGAAATTTAATGTGCTTCTTCATGCACTGCATGCACCTCTTGCTCAGTTGAGATATGATGTAGGATTCCAGTCTGTATGCTGTGAATATGTTTTACTGCCATTAGTTAATAAAGAAGCTGTTTTAGCTTATAGCATTAAATATATAGTTAGATGGGAAATCCAGAGATACAGGGAGAAAGAGGGTGGAGAAGAGATGTGGGCAGCCACTGGCAGAGCAAGATGTGAGGTAATAAGCCATGAGCCTCATGGTAAAATATAGACTAATTTAAAGGTCTAATTTGTGCTGTAAGTGCTATTTAAAATAACCCTGAGCTAACAGGTCAACCAGTTTCTAATTAATATCTTGCCTCTGTGTGATTATTTTAAAAGCAACTGCAGGATCAGGGGCAACAAGGAACCTCAACCTACAGAGATTCCTATACATCTTCAATCAACTGGAGAGAATTTATTTAAGCACATATTTTAAACAATTATTTCTTCTCTGCATTGCTGAAAGTTTTACTAAGTAAGATGAATTATTTGATAATCATAGCATGTTAATCTTAACCAGTTATTTTAGGCTAACTGTTAGATGCAACAGAATATTTTCAGTCTATTAAACAAAGTGCCCATCATCTATCATAATCATAATCATTATATAAGAGAAAGAGAGAGAGAGAGAGAGAGAGAGAGAGAGAGAGAGAGAGAGAGAGAGAGAGAAATATATCTGATTGCCTTGACCATGCAATATCCCCTCAGAGAGTATATTTATTTGCAAATGCGATTTTGGATCTTGTAACGCCCAAAGTTAAGAATGACTCTCTCACATGCAAAGACAATTAAAATCTACTCATATTTAATCTAAGCTTTAGTCTGATGAATGTACAGGTGCCAACTATTTGATATAAGGTATAACATTTCAGAAATCACTCACTAGAATTTAAGTCTAACAAAGTTCTGAATATTTTTTGTTGTTTAAAAGAACTAGTCTGTATTTCTATTTTCTGTTTCAAGTGAGAAATAAATTTGCATAAATATATACATATATATGTACACACACACACACACATATATATATATATTCCACGTGTTCAATTAAAGATCTCTGAAGTAAAGGCTTTTCAAGCAAATCACTGAGAAAGTTCATAAAAAGTATGTATTTCAAAAGAAATGGATTTTAGTAAGACTCAGATAATTGAAGAAAGTGTTCCTCTGGAGTGCATTTTTTAGACTCCATTCTGACATTCACCTGAATTTCTATGATAATAATTACCAAGCAGAATTGGTCTCTCCTGCTTGATGGATAGCCCTACAAATATCTTAAGACATTCTCATAACTATGGGCTGTGTAAAAGCTTGTTCATTTGGAATAGAATATAAGCATCCCGGGCTCTGTCAGTCCACAGAGGCAATAGAGGACTGAAAAACTAGAAAAAAACCCACTGATTTATTTAAGTGTTAAATAACACACCAACAGTGTCTGGGATCCAAGTCTGGAAATATAGAACTAATCGAAGGGAGCGGCCCTTGAGGATCCTTCTATGTAGGTGTGCATACAGAGATTCCTTTGGCTGTTGCTTATTTTTATTTTTTCTGAATCAACCACAAGTAAATAATCATGATGGACTTTTGGAAGCATATATTTAGACCTTCTGTGCCTTAGCCTCTAATATTAGGACTGTGCATCTTAGTAGACTGGTCTGTGGAACAGAAGGCCTAGCTTTGGATTAGTTTCTCTCAGTTAAAATCTCTCTCTCCTTATTTAAACCAGTAATGTGGGACTGGCAAGCTGCTCAAGCCCCTGGTTCTTAGTTTGCTCCATTTTCCTCTTCCCTTTCCTCACTGTTCCCCTTCAAATTCACAGCCTCTTGATTTATTAATTTTTATTGCATTCATATATAAGTGGATACATTTTTAGGGCTAACAGTTTCGCACTGGACAATTAATTGGTGCAATCTCCCCTGGGGAAGACCACCTTCCCCACTCTTAGCTTTCTTTCATTGCCTATAGTTGAATATACAGAGTTGAGACCTCATGAACTTTTCCTCACTCATTCTGGTGTGTCCATCGATATCACCCTTATTCATCCCACATTTAGACAATTATGTTGGTAAGAATTTATCTGTGTATCTTCTAGCATTCTTAGGAGATACAATCTCACAGAAAATTTCCTGATCCTTTTTTCCTTACAGTCTTTCTACTTCCTCTTCTACAATGTTCTATGACCCTTAGGTTCAGAAAGGGTTTTATAGATATATCAATTGAGAGTGGGTTCCAAAATTTTACATTTTGGTTGATTGTGATTTGCTGTAGTAGTCTCTGTCTATTGCCAAAAGAAGAAGTTTTATTGACAAGGAGTAAAGACTTAAAAAGCCATGTGGACTCATGCTAGCAACTATTTTAAAAAAAATCCATGTAGCCATGTGGTGGTGATGCATGCCTTTGATTCCAGCACCCAGTAGACAGAGGCAGATTTCTGTGAGTTTAAAGCCAGCCTGGTCTATAGAGCAAGTTCTAAGACTAACTCCACAGCTACACAGAAAAACCCTGTACTGAAAAACAAACGAAAATTCAAATAGTACACATACTTCTATGTATAAAGATAGATAGATAATAGATAGATAGATAGATAGATAGATAGATAGATAGATAGATAGATAGATAGATAGATAGATAGATGGATAGATAGATGTAGATTTAATGATTTTTTTTCCTCAGCCCACCGCTCCCCTCACTACAGAGTGACACCAACGTGGTAATGAACTCCACGTAAAACCTGAGAGAGAGCTTAATTTTAAACACTCAAAAAAACAGAGTTTAACACAGCTTTTTGCTGTTTAAGGTTGGCGTTCTGCAGAGAGAATTTCCTGACTCAGCTGCCGCAACAGGAAAAAAGGTACGGTTTTAAAATGCCTTTTCCTAGGCTGTGCCGCCATCGCAATCTCTGTCTGGCTCCTTTTGAATGGAGCATTTGGAGTAAAGTGCTATGGCTTGCTTGATGGCAATGTGGACTGCTGTGTGCCTGGAACTGTGCACAGTTCAGGGGCACCAAATGGCTCTGAGGCAGGAGCTGCTCTTCTCCGTCACACTGAACTGTGCTGGTCTCAGGCAGAAACTATTGTAATTACCATAATAACAGTGCAGTTAAGGTTTAGTTAGACTGGGTGGGAAATAGGCGGTATCGTATTACATCTACATGGTGAAACTTAAGTTTTTAAGAAATGCTTAGCATTTTAAGAAGTGGTCCTGGATAGTAAAAAAGAAAAATTACAGATCCACAATAGGACAGATTCAGACCACTAAATGGATCACAATGTTGGATGAGTGTAAGCTTGAGAGAGAGAAGAAAAAGAATATAGAGAATATGCCTTAAAAAGGGTAACATCTTTAAAGAGACAGAGTACAGATAGTTAAAAGAAATAAAGAAAAATAAGTCACATAAAAAAATGGAAAATTCTCAGAGAGCCTGGATTCTGTGTATTATTGTGTTTTCTTTAAAATTTTTGACTATGAAGGAGCTAAGTACAGAAAGACATTTCACTATATGGGCTGCCAAGATAAACCAGAATGGATATCATAAGGGTATGACTTCAAATTTTGGGTTTAAAGACATGATGCTTTGGAGAGGGTCTTCTTTTGTTTTCACAGAGGATGAGACCCTGTGGATTGCTTCTATCACAATATGGTATGATAGACCATGCCCTCCTGAAAGGTTGCTATGAACACTCTCAAAAAATTACTTCACTCAACTGACGACTGAGAGGAACCTAGCACACAGGTTATACCATGATAGACCTAAATAACAGCGCCCCCATTCAGCAGGAAGCAGTTTGGAGAGAAAAAAACTGTGCAAATGTTCCCAAATATTGTTTATAAATGTTCTTTTACATTTAAAGGGGGATATGATATAGATATGAATAATTTGCATTGGTATGGATTTTAAGGTCAGTTTTGTTATATGTATTTCTAATCTTTATTAAGGTATTGTGATTGTGTAGTTCATTTAAAAATGTAATGTATAATCAGGAAATATAGGTTGTTAATGAATAATCATCGATAATAGTCAAGCTTGTAGTCATGTTAGTTAGATTTTCTAGATATGTAGAGATATATTTCAGTTAGATAGGCATTCTTCATATCTTTCAAAGACTACAGAACATGGCATTTAAGATGTTTTTAATAACTTAGGGCTTTTCATGACAATGAGAAACATCTGCTCCTGGCATCACCAATCTACTTCAAGAGGAAGATGGGCATCGAAGAGGCTCCTTATGGAGTTGGTTAGCCATTTGGGCAAGAAACTGTTCTTAGCTGGGCGGTGGTAGTGCACACCTTTAATCCCAGCACTCAGGAGGCAGAGGCAGGCTGATCTCTGTGAGTTCGAGACCAGCCTGGTCTACAAGAGCTAGTTCCAGGACAGGCTCCAAAACTACAGAGAAACCCTGTCTCGAAAAACCAAAAAAAAAAAAAAAAGAAAAAAGAAACTGCTCTTTCCTGAACTGTTGCATGAACTGGACACAGAGAACCCTCAGAGACAGGACTGCTGAACTTGCCTAAAGGTGAGATGATCCTTCAGGGTTCCTGACTCATGAAAGAGTCTGCAAGACATTCTGCAGGACATAGGAGAAAGTGACTGAACTGCCTTTGTAAATTTCCTGCTTCATGGTAATGTCTGCTGGATACTATGGGCCTGTAGGCTGAAGATGGGTGCCCCAAAGGTACAAAAGAACTTTGGGTGACTGTCCAGGCAGCGAGATGTCTCTGTCATTTCTAGAGTTTTAGAAGTTGCTTATTTCTTGTTTACTTAGGTAGTATTATATCATTCTGGAGTTATATCATTCTGGAGTCTTTGATGGAGTTGAAGAATATATAGAAAGTTATTGTTTTCCTTAGTTATGATAAAAGATAAAGTAGATATAAATATTGTAACTCTAATTCTTGCTTGGTAACTGTTTTGTTATATGTAAATTTGCTATGTCAAAATGAAAGCCTTTCCTTTTTGTTTAAACAAAAAAAGGGAAAATGATGTGGGAGAATATTCTGTGTTGTGTTGATTTCATTGGTTAATAAAGAAACTGCTTGGCCTTTGATAGGACAGAAAATTAGGTAGGCGGAGTAAACAGAACAAGATGCTGGGAAGAAGGGAAGTGAGGCAGTGTCCATAGCTCTCCTCTCCAAGATGGATGCAGGTTAAGATCTTACCAGTAAGCGTGCTACACAGATTATTAGATATGGGTTAATCAAGATGTGAGAGTTATCCAGTAAGAGGGTAGAGCTAATGGGCCAAGCAGTGTTTAAAAGAATACAGTTTCTGTGTAATTATTTCGGGTAAAGCTAGCCCAGTGGCGGGCTGCTGCTCATTCAACACGAGAAGCCCTCTTTTCATGCTGTTCCTGAGAGGGTTGACAAAGAAATCCACAAAACATACAGTCTATTGCTGTTCCTTAGATGACTCCAGAAATGACAGACAAATTCATATTGCTAAAGACCATGCAATTCAGGAATGGGTCTTGGAAAACTCTGAGCTGGAACTACCAGAACTATTCAGAATACAACCTGAATGGTGACTAGCTCTTTATGGTACCAGAAGGAACAATTCAATCTTCCAAATGAGGGAGGCAATCAATGTTTCTACACATATATAACACATCAAACATCATCATATTTTGATAACCTTAATGGTGCAATGGTGTCATACATACCTTCGTGGTAACCAACAGCCCTCAAATTGGACTTAAAACCCATTCAGAAAAGGAAATTGAGGACTTGTACTAAGAAGTTAGCTGATTACTCAGTGCTAGGAAAGTCAAGATTATTTGATGTGAATCTACAATTACATATTAAGAAATCAGCATTATCCATAACAACAATCTATAAAAATTTGCTGTTATACCCATAGATAAATATAATCTTTGCATCTATAATTGTTTATGCACTAATAACAACTTCCCACATATTTTAATATTTGCTGTGGGAAGGAGAACTGGCTAACAATCTAAGGTAGACATGATTAACTGTAAACCCATCCAAATCTCTCTAGATTTCAATTTTACGTTTAATAACCTCAACCATAACCACAATTTATGCTCACCTCACAGGCACAAACAAGAGAAAACTAGACCCAAAAATGTGTATGTAGAAGTCTTTTTTACTGAACTTTCTAGGATCAGTAATGGGAATAAAATAGTAACAAGAGAAATGAATGGTAACTGCCTTCATTGTGACTTCTAGATCTTGATATCAAACTTTGGCTGGAATGTTCCCTATTCTATCTATTTTAAGCGAAGGGCAAGTTCCCTGTGACTCACACTCACTCGTATTTTAAGAAAGTGGTTCTTCTTTTCTAAAATGGACTCATTTCTCTTGCCTCCATCATATGACACCTATCGAAGTTATTAATTAAAGGGGACTGTACTCAATCCCAAACAAGGGAAAATAAAATTTTCCTGTATGAGCAATAGGTCTATAGTTCTAGAAATTTCTCTCATGACCCCAAAGTTTTCACGTTTATTTTCTCCCCTTCTATTCATGTTTTTGGTAGTAAATTTAGTTTCTTTGCATTTTTTAAAATTGTAGAATATATTTTGACTTTCTAACTATGGCTATTAGAAGAAATTGGAGACATATATTATTCTTTGTGAATCAAGAGGTAGGTAAACTGCTTGGTCTTTCATCATAAAAATCAATTGATATCTAGGATTCAAATTACAAGTAATTTAGCAATACTTTCTCCCCTTACATTTCTTATATATCATCAATTAGAAATACAGTTTAATGAGAGGTACCATGTGAAATCCACTAAAAACAAACAGGTCTGTGTTCTGTGAACACAGAAGATCATATTTTATGTAAAATGCATATTTCAGCTACTGGCCAAATTATATATACAAATGTTTCAGCATTCAGAGATTCACAATAACATGCTACCAAAACTCCAATCCCTCTATGTCATGATTAATGGCATCTCAAATTGTCAACAATACTGGTGACACAGAGAAGAGGTAGAAAATCTGTACTGTCAGCAGAGTTAAGAGGGTTGTCAAAGAGAAGGGATTCATCATGATGAAAAGGCAGCACCTGCATGATCATGATGGAGGATGAACACGGAAATGACTATGAAACAAGGAATCCTAGCACTTATCATTTAGTAAAGGAAGAGTCTGTGGATGCGAATGAAAAATGGTAAAACAGAATACACAGTCTGTTTTCAAGAGGTTAATTCGATACAACTACTGCAGACACGTAAAGATGTAGCTTTCTATGCATTGTTCTATATAAATGTATTTATAAACAAATATTTTCTAAAAACATTACTATATATAATTAACATAAAATAAATGTATGCATTAAAATAAATTTAAATATATATCTACTTCAGCTGTTTTGTGATGTGTTTTCCTTGCTATACTATAATATTATATACTATAGTATGAATTATACTATTGAAGAGCATAGTTCATACATTACAATTCTTATCTAATCCTGATTTTTCAAAAGGTATTATATTTTTAAAATTAAACAACACTGAAGTCATTACAAAATGAGATCTTTCCACACATATATAGTTTTTAACCCTGAAAGAATAACTCTCAAATATTTTTCATATTAAATATTTTTTATCTTAAATATTTTTCTCAAAATATGTACACTAGTATACACTACAGTAGGTTTGTAAGCATTCAACCAGAAATATTCAAAGTAAAAGCAAGGAATGACTGCCTGAAACATTATTTCCCTTTCTGTCTGTATTTCTGGTATGAGACTCCATTATTCTTGAGAGTCACTGTGAAGGTTCTCTTCCAGTCTTTTATCTTTTCTTATATAAACATGAATCATTCCCTCTGTATGCCTATCCCTTCATCCTATGTAACAGATAAATATAAATGGAGAAGTTGGTATAAATATAGATGGGTGAATTAAAGCGTGAGTGTACATATGAATACATTTGATACAAAAATTTTATAATATATGAAAAATGATCATGATAATTGGAAATGGTTATTCAAATAAGTTTAACCATGGGCACGCTCAATTTGATTAAATAATTTTTTCTGGTTAATTTTCTTTATTACCAAGTTATATTATTTTTGATGCATTTATAACAGTCATTGGTTCCGAACAAAAATTATCAAGAAACATATTCCAGATATCCTGATGCATTATATATTCCCCTAGGTCAATTACTACACAAATACTCACATAATGACTTAATCTTGAATCAAATTCGGTGTAGCACATTTAGTAAGCTTATACACATGTGTAATAAGACTAATCCACTATTGTTAGGTAGCCAATTATATAGGGCCGCAGTAGAGGACATTTGGACTAGGACCCTGCCTTCACACTCAATAACTCATAAATCTAAGAACTGAAACTAGAAACAATGAGTGATAGCAGAAAGACAGAAGAAGTTTTCTGTTGAGGATAACGCATAGAAGAACATTACACAGGGCTTCTATGTATTGCCCCAATTACAGCAGTGGCAAATACATTCCTCTCTTTAGAAGCAGGTCAGTTAGCATGCGCAACTTCTTCTTGCTGAAATAGGCTGGACATCCAATAGTTATCATGCACACATCTCATTGCTAAAGCAATTTAGGATTGGAAAAAACACGTATTATGTGAAACCTAGGGGAGTTGCTACTTAGAAAGAAACGGAGCTGAAATGGTGTCCTAGTCTGGAGCTAATGAGCACACTGGAGAAGATTTCCAGGGGGGAGTTCACAGATCAGTTCACTAATTGTGCATCATTTTGTTCGTGACTCTAGAGAAGCTAAATAAGAAGGTGAACCCAAAGAAAAACATATAAGCATCCCCCTGAATATTAACCTTCATCAGGCGATGAAAGAAGACAGAGACAGAGACCAACATTGGAGCACTGGACTGAAGTCTCACGATCCAAAGGAGGAGCAGAAGGAGAGTGAGCACGAGCAAGGAACTCAGGACGGCGAGGGGTGCACCCACACACTGAGGCAATGGGGATGATCTATCGGGAACTCACCAAGGCCAGCTGGCCGGGGACTGAAAAAGCATGGGACAAAACCGGTCTCGCTGAACATAATGGACAATGAGGACTACTGAGAACTGAAGAACAATGGCAATGGGTTCTTGATCCTATTGCATGTAATGGCTTTGTGGGAGCCCAGGTAGTTTGGATGCTCACCTTAATAGACCTGGATGGAGGTGGGTGGTCCTTGGACCTCCCACAGGGCAGAGAAACCTGCTTGCTCTTTGGGCTGAGGAGGAAGGAAGACTTGATTGGGGGAGGGGGAGGGAACGGGAGGTGGTGGCGGGGAAGAGGCAGAAATCTTTAATAATTAAATTAATTAATTAATAAAAAAATCAGCAAGAAAAAAAAAAGAAAATTTACAACAGACTAGGAATGATTATGTTTCTTTTTTCTAAGAATTCCCACTGGGGGATACAAATGCACCTGAGATTTGCACAATGTTTCTTCTATTATTATAGCAGTAGTAGTGAAATGATAGAAGAGAGTAGGCCAAAGGCACTAACTTTTCCAAGCTTAGAATAACATTAAAACAGAGCACAGGGGCAAATGATGAGAGAAAAGGCACTGGCAATCCAGAAGACAAGAATTTAACCCCTGAGGTTCTCATGACATAAGTATTGATCCACCCAATGCATGCAAGATATCCTCTCATCCTCAAACATACCATGGCATATACATGTTCATACAGATACACATGTATACAAATGCACACAGAATAAGTAAATAAATGCAATGAGATGTTAAGGAAATGAACACTAGACCCTACATTTAAGAATCAAAGTATTTCTGAGCATGCAGGATTCAAGTTCAGAAAAATGGCACATATAAGTCACTCGCTGCCTCTTCCTCCTTTCCTGAGCATACAAATTCAATCACACTGACACTGCTATCAAGGGAAGGTATAAACAGGATGATGTGCTAAATAGCTTTGGTAATAATTTTGTTTGCTTGTTTGTTTCTTTTGAGAAAAATTTTGCTCTGCAACCCAGGCTGACTTCAAATTTGCTGTGACTCTTCAGTCTCAGTCTTCTAAGTTTTGGGCTCTAAGTAAGAATTACTAAAAGCTAGAACATTGTGACTTTATTGTGTGTGAATGAATGGTAGAATGACTGAATATCCAAGAGACTTCTTTGAGTTTAATATCTATTCCACAGAGGGGACCATTAGAGGCCAACCCAGGGAATCACTGTATCCAGACTGGATATTGCTTAAATCATGTATCAGTGATTACTAGTATGGGCATTGCTTATTTCTAAAATAAAATAAGGAAGATGTGCCTAACTCATACACAAACTAAAGTCATCTAATTTACCAAAATAAACAGAGATGGGATTTTAACTGGACAAATTCTGAACCTTATTTTAGAATGTTCTAGTTTCCCTTCTTTTGCTGTGACAAAACCCTTTTACTGAAAGCAACTTAGGGAAAGAACAAGTTTATTTGGCTTGTATTTCTAGGTTGTAGTCCAGAACTGAAGGAACTTAAAGCAGAAATTAAAGCAGGAAGAATACAAAGCATAAACCAAAGAGGAATGTGAAATGCTGGACTGATAATAGGCCCAATGTCAATTAGCTTTAGTATAAATCCCTGGTCCAGGAAATGGTGTTGCACACAGTAGGCTTATTGTAGTGTTCTCATTTCAATCTAAATCTTATATTTACAACTCACAAATCCTTAAAATCTGTCCCATAAGTATATAATTAATTGTTTTTGCTATATGGAAGAGATTTAATTCACACTCACAACTTTAATGTATAGAATACTCATAGGTGGGTTTGTTTATCTGTTAACAATGCATAAAATACTTTTGCACTTATGCCTCCTCCACATTCTATTTCCTGAGTTATCTCAATTCATTTTTAAATACAAAAAAATAATATGATTAAGAATTTCAAATAGGATCTGGAGATGAGGCTCAGCATTTAAAAGTACTTGATACTTTTTCACAAGACCTAAGTTTGATTTCCAGCCCCTAGTTACTGATGAACTAGCATCTCATCTATATTTTCAGGAATGACAAAATTGTCTAGTCCAGTGATTCTCAACCTTCCTACTGCTGTGACTATTTATAACATTTCTTCATGTTGTGGGGACTCGAAACAGTAAAATTATTTTCTTGCTATTTCATAACTGTAATGTTTTGAATCATAATGTAAGCATTTTTGGAGACAGAGGTTTGTTGAGGAGTATTAGTATACAGATTGAGAATCACTGGTCTAGGTTTTAGTATGTGATCATTTCTCCTGATCTCTGTATAATGGATGTGCTTGCATGACAAAAATGATTAGGATATGGTAGCATGGCAATGAAGATCTCAACAGTAATCCCAGTGCTAGTATATGAATATTAAAAAGTTCTTGATGATGCACAAACACTTATATAGACCAAACAGCCATACACATAAAACTAAAAAAAAGAAAAGAAAAAAATGTAAGAATAAATAGTTTTTTATTATTTGAAATCATTATTTCAAATAATAAAAAATATTTGTTAATAGAAGTTTATATTGATTTTATTAATAGAGCAGTTTAACACCTGAATAAGTTTCATAAAAAATTGAGCATTTTTTAAACTCAACATTACCATAATGCAGTTAACATAATATACATACATTGATGAACACTATAGGAACAGTTGGGAAATCAAAAAGTCAAAAATGCGTTTATGGAGGACAATGGAGAACCAGAGATACAGAGATGAAACACAGAAGATTTTCATTTTGTCTTTGCTCAATTAGAGCAATTGAATAGGATCCCAACTCATTCACTGACGTCCTGTATTTGACACTGAACTTTCAAGAATTTGACATTACTTGACATCCCTTTAACTTTAATGCCCAAAGTCTTCAAAATATATTAAGCAAATAAATTGTGTTTAATTATAGTGAACCTTTGCTGCTCCTCTGTGCTTGAGTTTTATTTACCTATGTGTTTATTTTTCATTCATTCGTTCACTGATCTATTCATTCATTCATTCATTCATTCAACGAGTTCATGTCCTGGTATGTTTATGTGGGTGTATCTGTGTGTGTTTGGGTTTGTACACACTCATGCCTGTGCCCGTGGAGGAAGAGGCTAACCTTTGGTTTTCTGTATCTCCCTACTTTGTTTCTTTTTGCATGGAGATCCCTCACTATTCCAGAAGCTTCATACTTCAGCTATACCAGATAGACAGTAATCTGGATCCTATTATTTGCATCCTTAAACTTTCAATTCCCTTATCAGAGCTGGGGTATGAGAAATGTACTGTAAAACTGAGTTTCTGCCTGGGTGTTTACAAGGGTGCTTCGGATCTGAATTGAAATCCTTGAACTTAAGCTGCAAGCACTTAATACATTGAGCCATCTGTCCCGCCACAATGTGTGGGTTTCTTTTTGTTGTTGCTGCTGTTATTTAGTATTTAAATTGTTTGTATTCTTTATTCATGTATTACATCCTGATTTCATTTCCCCCTCCATCCCCATCACTCAGTCACTCTTCCCCACCTACCCTCTCCTTCCTCACGCCCCCCCACCAGATCTACTCTCTCTCTGTCTTCCCTCAGAAAAAAAGCAGAAAAAGCAAGCCTCCAGGGACATCTACAAAACATGGATTTATATGCTACTATAAATCCAGGCACATACTATCACATCAAGGCCGGATTTTGTGCTTTAAAGTGATATGAATCTGAGTTCCCTTTAATATTAAAATATTAGGGTTGAATATACTGCTGGCCTCTTGAAAGCAGGATGCTTTATTTTTGTTTTTGTCATGCAGACACTTCCATTATACAAAGACCAGGTCATATGATCAAAAACTAAAGCCTAGATAATGTTCTCATTCCTAAAAATAAGGAAAGAGTCAAAATTCAGAAAGAAAATGAAGTCTAAGCTGAGCCCCTGGAGTGTCTCTCCCACAGTAGGACAAGAGATTCTTTCACCATGTTTTATAAAGGTATGAGTAGGTCTATAGTAAGGTTTCAGTTGCATCATCATACATTTTCAGTAATTTTGACCTCAAAAAGTGGTACTAATATAAACGTTAAAGACATCATAAGAAACAAATCAATAAAACTATACTTGTTTCAAAAGTTGTGGTTAATACTAATCAAATACAATTTAAATATTTTTGTGAGCAACCATAGGAGAAATCATGTCTCACACTATGTCATTTCTCTAAGACACACATTGGATAAGAAAAATGACTCTGGCTTCGGTCAATGTGACATGAGCAAAACATATGGGAAGTGGTTTCTTACAGTGAAAAAGGTATGGTGCCGAGCCAACCTTGTAGGAACTCACAGAGAATGAAGTGGCATGCAAAGGGGCTGGACCGCTCTGCACCAGGCCCTCTGTTTTATGTTATAATATTCAGTTTAGTGCTTTTATGGAATTCCTGGGTGTGTGAACAAGTGGGTCTCTTACTCTTGTGTTTTATCTTTGGTTCTTTTCCTTCTGTTGGTTTGGCTTGTTCAACTTCGATGTGTTCATTTTGTAATATTTTATTTTTGTTACAAATTACTCACCATTTTAATAACAACATAAAAATGTGATAGGCTCTCTTTTCTTTGGAGAAAGATGGAGACCATCACAGACATCTACAACTAGTCAAAATGAAGAAAATAAATGACCATGGAATGCCCAACAACAATTGGTGAAAATAGAAGCCTTACATTTCAGGTTGAGAGAACATCAGAGAAGTTGTATGTCTTGGGGGTGGGGGGAGGTAGGGAGCAGTTGTAAGAGTCAGAGAACAAGGATACCTGCTTAGAGATAGTATCTTCTAACGTAACAAGAAGCTATCATGTCAAAAAGAAAAGAAAAGAATATTTTGCCTAATTAAGATATGCATATTGATAGCAACAATGAGTGTTGATGGGGAGATTTCACAAGGACCCACCCCCCAGCTGAAGAACTATAAGCAATTAATAGCTGCTGAGAAAAGAATCAGCTTTCTTCAAGAACAAGTTTCCAGATAGAGTGGCACTAAACACATGTACACTGGACAACTGCAAATGGACTGAGCAGGTTGTGTTTGTGTGTGTGTGTGTGTGTGTGTGTGTGTGTATTTGTTCCAAAGGAAAAGATTCTTTAGCACAATAGTGTACACTTATAAGAAAAGTAGACATCAAAACTCTACTCTTGGGCTGAAACTTTGCTAAAATATATATATATATTTCTTCTGGATACATATATCCAGAAGGATTTTTCTACCTAAAGGATTTTTTCCCAGAATCTAAGGCAAGGTGTGGATAAAACTAAATATTAAGAATGTCACTGAAAAGTTTGTGAACAGCCCACACCCACATACTCAGGTGTGTCTCACTTTCTTCCTGAATGCCTTTTCTAAAAGTACTCAAATCTGTATTAAAATATTTTAACGAACTCTAATTCTGATTCAAGCAAACAAACACAAACACAGCTGCCTGTGACGCCTGTCATAGCATAACCTGTGTCACGACAATCTGCCCTGTGAATACAGCTGGGACTGAGATATAATACCAAAGAACTAGGAAACCTAATATTTCCAGTCACAAATAACACTTGAATATCTTGGATATTGCAGAGGTTTGATTAAGAATGGCCCCCATAGGCTCATATATTTGAATGTTTAGTCATCAGGGAGTGCCACAACCCAGAAGGATTAGGAGGTGTGGCATTGTTGAAGTAGGCATGACCTCCTTGAAAGTCACTGGGGGTAGGCTTTTAGACTTTAAAATCCCAAATTAATCTCAGTGGCATTCTTTTCTGGCTGCCTGTGGATCCGTATGTAAAACTCTAATCTACCATGTCTACTTGAATGCCCTGCCATAAAAATAATGGATTAAACCTCTGGGAATGTAAGCAAGCATCAATCAAATCATTTCTTTTGTAAAAGTTGCTGTGGCCTTGTCTTTTCATAAAATACAATACTGACTAAGACAGGTATTAAATACTAATTTTTCCTAAAATTGTAGCTAGTTACTTCAAATAATGTTCTGGCTATAAAATGAAACTAACCAAGAAAAAGAAATGTAAAGTAAAATAAAATAAATTATTTTAATTATCCCAAATATGAAATAAAGTATTGCTACTTTAATGACTGCAAAGAAGAAAACATAATTTAGATAGAAACTAGGATGATATTTACTCAGTATTATTTGGTTGGTAAAAGTGTATGTTTCCTTTGCCTGTTACAATATTTAGATCACCGTATATTCTTAACAATTTAAAATTTATATTTTATAAATTTATAAATATATATATATACATATACATATACTCTGTGTCACATGCATAATGGTGCAAAAAAGAAAATTCAGCCCTGGATCACAATGATGACGAATAGTAATAGGATGCACAGACATCTCTTTAATGCTTTAGTAACAATTTCTTCCTCATATGTACTCTTTTCCTGATCTCCCAGCCTCACTTTATAGCTTCTAGTAATGAACCTTGTTAGTACCAAGTATATTATAAATTTTGATTTCCCTTGGACAAATGTGGTGTCTGGTCAACAGTGGGAAATGAGCACTGAACAAAGTTCTTAGAAAACCAAAGTGCCACCAACTTAGAAAACCAAGTTTCTCATTGATTAATGAAATTTTGTGGCTGCACAGAATTGACCTATTTCAAAACCAAAGGCAAAATCATGTTGGACTATCTTTGTCCTTTAATACATATTTGTTTCCCACTTGTGTGTCTGACTTAACATTCTTTTGTCTAAGAAAACTTTGCAATGTATCCTCTTCAGACATCGCTTCCATCAATGCCCCCTCACAAAAAAAAAAAAGAAAAAAAAAAACCTATGGAATTCATCATTTAGCATCAGAGACCTACATCAGAAATGTACCTGCTTTGTTGAAAGAAACCCACCTGATGCCTCCAGCAATGTATATGAATATTCCTTGATTCATCACTTCCTTTTGTTCTGTGGCTATAAAAAGTTCTTATAAGTGCTTCCACACTGGAACATGTTATTCAAAGTGCCCTTAATCAATGTTCCTAGAACATGATAGCTATTATTCAGCTCAGAATAAATTATTATATTTTTGATGTTACAATCATGCTTGGAATTATACAAGAGCAAGTAATTCATATTAAAATTGACAAAGGGGGGAATGCATGGAGCAATTTCTATAAAATATCCATTATCAGCTTCCAAGTGTGTTTCCAGTAGAATCACATAGAATACAGCTAATCTTTCAACATTCCCATGTGACATCAATTGAGAAATGTCTCTCTAGTCCCAATAGTAACAGTTTTAATGGGCAGGCATCAATGACCCACCTCTCACTTTGGTAACTCCTATTCCACAAGTCCCAGGATAAAGCAAATGAGTATCAACTATTTACTGCTAATATAAAATATTCAGAAATTTTGATGCAGTGTGTAGAAGGCCTCAGGTGCACAAAACACTCTCGTCAAGTGAAAAATTCCAGGGTTTAGTGCTCAGGCGCTCTACAAGGTCTTGCCCTAAAAGCTGACTTTTCTTAGGAATGCACAGAGTGTAAGCTGCCCAGGCCTGCAGTATTTTCCCCTGCCTATGTATTCCAATCTCATAAATTGTACAAAATGCTTTTGAGTTGAAGTATCTTGAAAACAAATGGAAAACTAAAAGTGCAAAGGAGAATGCAAAGCCATTCAGCCTTGAACTAAACTCCTTTTTAGAAACAAAAATAAGCAAACAGAACAGCATGATTCTGCAATCATTAATATGTTTATATAATTTGAGGGAACTTTCTCCAGCTTCCAAAATAAATGACAAAATACTTTGCCAACATAATTTGATATTTAATTAAAAGGACAAAGGAAGATCTTGGAGGTATACCTGGTGCCACCTCTCTGCTTTGTGTCTAGACTGTCTTCAAATCACTTCAGAATTCCAAGATCTGAAAAGCAGTGTTTCAGTTCTTATGCTGCTTTAGTCAGGACTGCTCAGCCAACTGCAGATCCACTGGGAAAGGAACCTGGACAGCACACAATTATCTTCAAGCATTTTCTTGCTCCTCATCACACCATAGGCCCTATGATTTTTAACCATAGTTCAGATTTCCTTTGCTTTCTGTTTAAAATGCAAAGATGCACTTTCATTCAACACAAAATTATGGAACAAGAGATCACACAAAGGTCTGTTTCACCAGTAGATCTAAACAGAACCTATATATTGTAAGGTCATGGATATAGTGTTTTGATAATATATATATATATATATATATATATATATATATATATATATATATAAGAAAAGGTGCTAGGGAGACAGTTCAGATGTTATGTGGCTCTCTCTCTCTCTCTCTCTCTCTCTCTCTCTTTCTCTCTCACTCTCTCTGGTTAGAAACATTGGTGAGAGATTGTGAACTATTATTATCTTAATATTGGTGAGAAATTGTGAACTATTATAAGTTTCAGATGACTCATTCTGTGATTTTTGTTTGTATTATTGGTGATTCTGTAATGAAGATCAAGTTGGCACCAGCAACATGTGGTCTAAGTTCATCTCATATGGGAATAGAAGCAGAAACACACACACACTCACTTGCATGCACACACACATTGGGTGGGGACAATAGCTGGGGACAAGCCAAAGGGCCCAGTCCCAATGACCTACAACTTCTTTCAGCTAGATCCTTCCTCTTCACAGTTCTGAAATCTAATAACTAAACAGTGACCAATTCCCCAAATTTATAAGCCTGAAAAAAATTATATTCAAACCACAACACTCTGCCACTATTCTCTCAGCTGCAAGCAAATCAACTTAAAGATTTGGGCCTTTTATATGTTGAAGTGGAGAAGAGAGAGCATCATATCTTGCTTGAAACTAGATGCTGGGCCCATGTCAGAAATATTCAGCTTCCTGCATAACTGCTTGCTCCTAGGCTCTATGCTCTTAAGTAGGAGCAACTCGTCATTCATTCCCTGGCATCAGGTTGGAACTTGTATCCCCAGGAACCATGGAAAACTTTGTATCACCAAACTCCAGACTGGTCCCAACATCTGACTGTCTGGGCAGTATTTGGGGTTTGGACACACCCGAGTGTGGTCTAACCCGACAGATTTCATCTCTAGCCATGCCTCATATCTAGAGTTGCATGTATATGGTGAGGAGAATGGCCAATATCATTGTTGAAAGAAAATGACCAAGCTTAGACGTAAGTTTAGATGTAACCCTGGAAACAGTATTGAAACCTGAAGTTTATTTTCATATATATCACTGTGACTCTTATTTTACAACTACTACTCAAAAGTCAGAAATCTATGAATCATGAAGAGGACATGGGAATTCCTGAAAAATCCGAGCTAGAAGAGGATATTTCTGCTTACATTCAATAGATAAATAAAATGAGGATTTGAAAACTGAAGTAGCAAATCTAAAGTGTTACAATGTCAGAGTATTAAAAAAAAAAGCCACAGTAACTAATTTATCCTGATTTCCCAATGCCCACACAAGAGCAACTCAAGCTTTATACTCCAATCTCCTCTGACATCTCCCTAAATAAGAGAGGTAATCATTTCTGAGTGGGTTCTTACTCTCATCTACTCTGTCATTCTTGTTTTTCACCGAAATGTCACTTTTCAAATATGTCCCCAACAGCTGTCTCAAATGTATTTTTGAAATATCCTATGCCTGTGTTCACCTGAGACACACACAGGAACACATTTACTGAAACAAAACAAAACAAAGCAAAGCAAAGCAAAAACTCATCGCTATAGAGGGAATGCACACACACACACACGCAAAAAAAAAAAAATAGAAATCTGGATAAAATATCCTTAAAGTTTCTATAAGGAAAGATGTGACATCAGAGATTGTTCTCATAGACTGCATTTCTCTCTTAAGAAAGTGATGGAAATTTGAATAGAGAATGAGGAAGGAATGGAGCTCATAGGCAAGCTACATACATAAAATTACAGATGATATAATTTTCCACTGAAAGGAGCTGGAGGAATAAATCTAAAGGTCTGAAACTAGAGCACTTTGTTTCAATGGCATTCTATCAGAGAAACTGGAGAATATATTTTCAGTGTTACCTCAATGAAAAGGAATTAAACAATATGCAAAATTCTCTCAGCAAGAAAATAATTTAAAATATTTCACAGTCAGAACATATCTTTCAATCCCTCTCAGTAATTCTGAAAAAGGACGATAAAAAACCATGACTGCATATTGAGTCTTTAACTTTTTATAATGTATAGAGTTGAATTCATTATGCAGTGTCCATAACAGAATAGTTAGGTGAAGTGTATTTTGATTTAAAAAATATTTTCTATATGAAAATTATTTAAAACAGGGTGATGTACACACACACACACACACACATATATATATAGTGTCTTCCATGTTAATCTATTATAATAAATAGACAAATATGTGTATAGAGAAAGTGAACATTGAAAAAATGATAAAATATTATGAGTTTAGTGGAAAAGAAAAATTAAAGTAGTAAAATTATCAACCTTTAGGATAGATATGATCTGAGTTAGCTTTATTCCATACAAGACAAAAATACTATAGAACACAATCCTGTGATAAAATATGGCTTACATTTCTGGTTTGCTATGTTGGTACCTGTAAGATACTTAAAATTGATATTTATCTCCATTGCCTGGGTTGATATGCTACAAATCATGTGTCATTTAAGTGAACTTTTATTCCTTATATTTTATTCTTAATTTCTTTTCTTGAAATCTAAAAACACTGATTTCATCCATTATATTATTCAATGGAGTACACATGAAATTTATCTTCAAAAAGCAAAATGGGTCGTTGTGATATGTGGAGACCATTATGGCAAACCACAACCAACAGAAATGCAGAGATATAGAGTGCAGTGTCAAAGGACACACCTATAATATGACCCCTAAGCCAAAGTCCTAGGAAACATTACAGTAGAGAAGTCAAAATATTATAAGAACCAGAGGAGCAGGGAGTTTGCTGTGGAATTATTTGCTCTAGGAATATCAGAAGCTGAACCCATGAGGTTTCATTGACATGACTGTCCAAACATGAGCTGAACAAGGACAAGAGCAATTGACTAACATAGATGGAGGAAAGCTCAGGAGGCCTCAATACTCCAGACAGAACTACAAACAAATAAGAAATGCTGGGAGTGGAGTAGTCTTCCATAGGGAAGAGTCCATCAGTTAACTGATTATCCAATAACAAAGGAGCATCGTGAGTAACGTTATACAGACATAGAAAGTTTTATATATCTTTTATATATCTTTATATATATATATCTTTATTTATATATATACATATATAGATGGATGGATAGATAGATAGATAGATAGATAGATAGATAGATAGATAGATAGATAGATAGATAGAGAATTAACTTTAAAAAGATGCCATAGGTTTGGAGGAATAAAAGGCAACATAAAAATGATTTAATTATATCAACCCCAAAAGCCAAGCAACTAAATTTGTAACAGCAGAATGAGTGACACCCGTAGCAATAACATATTGGCTGCTAAGTGTGATTTATGGCAAAATCTTAAATCAATGACTTTTTTACAGTAGGTTTGCAATTGTCTTTCTGCTTGATGGAAAAAAGAAGTTAGGGTCATACAACTGCCTATCACACAACTTCTGGTGTGAAACCCATACTAAGCTTAAAATATTAGATATCTAAAGACATGAGCTTCTATGAAAAACTGCTTTGACTTTTGCATTCTTTAATCTTAACTAAACCAGACGAAGCATTTTAACTACATCATATTGAGGTAAGTGAGTGTTGTCAAATTGTTGAGTTACATGATTAAATAAATCACCCGTTTCTTTTCCTTCATCTTAAAGTGTTTTATACTGTTCACAGAGCATATTCCTAGGCATCTTCATTGCTCCTTACATCTTATCTCTTGATTGTAGTTGATCAAGGATTCTTCTATTTCTAGACTTGATCCTGGGATGTTGAGTGTGAAAGAGTCTGGGATAATTTTTAACCTTTCTTTCTTCCTTCCTTCCTTCCTTCCTTCCTTCCTTCCTTCCTTCCTTCCTTCCTTCCTTCCTTTCTTTCTTTCTTTCTTTCCTTCCTTCCTTCCTTCCTTCTTTCTTTCTTTCTTTCTCTCTTTTTTCTTTATATTTATTTATTTATTGCATTAAGCAACAGTAATACTCTGAGATTCTCTTTCGTAATTTCAACCTAAAGAATGTTGGGTCCACTTTTCCCAACTGAAATTTTATTATTAGAATAAAGAGAAGTAATTAAATGTGCCCAAAGAGATACACTCAGAACACAGTATCTTAAGTACTGAGGCTGAGAAACTTTGTTGAAAAGGTAAGGAACATAGAACAAAAAGTCATAGATGACTTGATGATTAGTTTTCATTGCCAACTTGATATATCTTGAGTCACCCAAGAGTAGCATCTCAGTGAGAGTCTGTCCTAATTGGGTTGACTTATGGAAATACCTGTGGATGAAAATTCTGTCTAATGTGGTACAGGGGCCAGCATTATATATACAAACTGAGGATGAATTGGGATGGCTGGCAGCACTCTTTAATTGAAAAACACTGCACCTTTTATACTCTATAGTGGCACATAGGATTAAGTGGGAGACAAGTGACATGTGAGCTGGGATGTGGTTTAGATCTGGGATAAAGCCATCTAGCTAGCATTGGCCTTGACAATAAACACAATCATAAATTCCTCTTGCTAGAGCCAAGAATAACTGCTTTATCAAGCAGGAACTCTTCTCAAGCCCCCAAGGGAATAAAGACCTTTATCCAAATACTTGACCTTGTGAAAAGGTCTTCTGGGGAGCAGGCATTTCATCTTACTATATATACGGGCCTGTTCCCCTAATAACTCTCTCCAAAAGGGAAGGTCTTATTGTCTTTTTCTTTTCCTATTATACCATACCATTCTGATTTCTTTATATTTATTAATTGAACCTTTGCCCATAATGTCCCCAGGCTCTGGATCCAAACTGTAGGCATTTGGGAATTCTCTGTTTAGATGTGTATCCCATTTTTACATTGGATTAATTGAATTTTTGATATCTAGTTTCTTGAATTCTTAGTATATTTTGGATATTAATCCTCTATTAGATGTGGTATTGGTAAAAATCTTTTCTTATTCCATAGACTATCACTTTCCCCAATTGATGTGTCATTTGCCTTAGAGAAACTTTTCAATTTCATAATGTCCCTACCATTTATTAATTATTGATCTTAGCACCTGTACTAATGGGGTTCTGTAAAGAATGTCTTCCATTGGGCCAATCAGTTTGACACCATTATTTTCTCTTCTATCAAGTTCAGTGTATTTTATTTTGGAATGAGAACTATCTAGAATTCAGTTTTGAAGGGTGGTAGCTATGGAATATATTTTTATTCTTCTACATGCACTCATCTAGTTTTTCCAACACCATTTATTGAAGATTTCTTTTCTTCCAATGTGTTTTACTGGTTTCTATATCAAAAACCAAGCATCCACAGGTCTGTGGATTTATGCCTGGGTCTTCAGTCTAATTCCATTTATCAATGTGTCTATTTTTATAACAACAATATGCTGTTTTATTACTTTAGCTTTATAGTATAATTTGAGATAACAAGTGTTGAGACCTCCAGCAATTTTTATAATTCAGGATTTTTGTTGTTGTTGTTTTGTTTTGTTTTGTTTTTCCAAATGAAGCCAAAACTTGTCCATTGAAAATCTGTGAACAATTGTGTTGGAATTTTTGTGAGAATTACATTGACTCTATTGATTGCTCTTTGTAGCAAACCATTCTAGCTATGTTAATCCTACCAATCTATGAACATGGGATATCTTACCAATCTCTGATTTTTTTTTCAATTTCTTTTTTTTAAGGCTTTATGTTTTTGAGCAAAAGAGTTGGGTTTAACATAATATTATTTTTTTTCTCTTTTTCTCCTAAAATTGATCTTTAAAAAAAAAAATTCTGTTTGCCTGGCTTGCTCCTTTTCATTGATATCCGTAATCACTAATTGTTACATGGTAGAGTCAAAGTTAAATTGTTTTGAAATCTTCTCTGCTAATAACAATAGTCCCAAACTCTTGTATTTAGCCTCTAATGGATATTTTGTACAAGGTCAGATAGCAGACACATTTTCCCCAAAATATCACATGAATGGTCTCTAATATTTTCCTCTGAGACATCTTGAGATTGACAACCTCAAAACCTTGTTTTCCACACCACTTTGTTCTATAGTTCTATGAATTACTGCTCATCAGCCTCTTCTTAAAGTGTTCAACCACTTTTCTAATCCAATGTCTCAAAGGCTTTCATATTTCTCCCCCAAAAAGAACAAATAGACCTAACACAGTATTATTCCTTTTCCTGGTAGGAACTTTTCTATAAGTTAATGTTTTATTGTTGGCAAGAGACACTATTACTAAAGCAACTTATGGAAGAAAGCACTTAATTGGAGACTTGCTTACAGTCCATGATCATCACAGCAGGGAACATGGTAGTATCAGAGAGCTGGAGCAGTACCTGAAAGCTTACATCCTGACCTACAGGGAGGAGACAGACAGACAGACACACACATACACACACACACACATACACACACACACACATACACACAGAGAGAGAGAGAGAGAGAGAGAGAGAGAGAGAGAGAGAGAGTAGACCTGATGTAGACTTTTGAAATCTCAAAGTGCACCTCCAGTGACAAAACTTTTTTCAACATGACCTCATTTCCCATTCTTCTTTCAAGTTTCACATCCTAGGAAGCAAACCTTCAAACATATGAGTTTATAAAGGCTATTCCCATTCATACTAAAACACCCTTCTATATTCACATTTATTTTTAATTAACTATTAATCTTTTGTCATGTACTATGTTTAATTAGGTTCATTTAATGAGTATTAATGGTAGTATGCCCATTTTCTGGAGCATGAGCATTTATTAGTGACTACTCCAATGAAGAAAATGTCCTCTACTCCTAGCAAGCACTAACTTCCAATAATATGTCAGAGAGCTGTAGGGTTTCATAAATTATTCATTCATCCATAAGTTGTTGACAGGCTCACTCTTATGCAGATCTGTGCAGGTAAACATAACTTCAGTAAGCAAAAGTCTACAATGGTTGTGTCATATCCAGGAGACATCTTTTTGAAGCATACCAGCACATCTTCTGGCTTTTACATTTTTTGATCCATATTCTCCAGTATTCCCCGAGCCATTTAAAAAAGGATACAGGCAATCTATTTAGGGCTTAGCAGGTAATAATCATTTATTTTCAACACATTGGTCAGTTAGGGGTCTGCAGTAGCCACTGACCACTGCAGTAAGGAGCTGCTTGTCTAATGAAGACTGAGAGCAGCAGTGATCTATGAACATTAATAGAAGTATTTAGAGAGCAATTTTACCACATTTTTTTCTTTTTTTTCTGATTCAATTGCAGGTACTTTATTTATTTATTTTTAAAAAAATATTTATCTATTTAAAGATTTATTAAAGATTTCTGCCTCCTCCCTGCCACCGCCTTCCATTTTCCTCCCCCTCCCCCAAAAAAGTCCCCCTCCCTCGTCAGCCCTAAGAGCAATCAGGGTTCCCTGCTCTGTGGGAAGTCCAAGGACCACCCACCTCCATCCAGGTCTAGTAAGGTGAGCATCCAAACTGCCTAGGCTCCCACAAAGCCAGTACGTACATTAGGATCAAAAACCCATTGCCATTGTTCTTGAGTTCTCAGTAGTCCTCATTGTCCCCTATGTTCAGCGAGTCCGGTTTTATCCCATGCTTTTTCAGACCCAGTCCAGCTGGCCTTGGTGAGGTCCTCATAGAACATCCCCATTGTCTCAGTGTGTGGGTGCTCGCAGTCCTGAGTTCCTTGCTCGTGCTCTCCCTCCTTCTGCTCATGATTTGGACCTTGAGATTTCAGTCCTGTGCTCCAATGTGGGTCTCGGTCTCTGTCTCCTTTCATCGCCTGATGAAGGTTAATATTCAGGAGGATGCCTATATGTTTTTCTTTGGGTTCACATTCTTATTTAGCTTCTCTAGGATCACGAATTATAGGCTCAATGTCCTTTGTTTATGACCTATGAACACCTGATTTTCGATAAAGGAGCTAAAAGTATACAATGGAAAAAAGAGAGCATCTTCAACAAATTGTGCTGGCAAAACTGGATGTCAATCTGTAGAAGAATGAAAATAGATCCATATCTATCACCATGCACAAAACTCAAGTCCAGGCCGGGGGGTGGTGGCGCACGCCTTTAATCCCAGCACTCGGAAGGCAGAGGCAGGCGGATCTCTGGGAGTTCGAGGCCAGCCTGGTCTACAAGAGCTAGTTCCAGGACGGGCACCAAAACTACAGAGAAACCCTGTCTCGAAAAACCAAAAAAAAAAAAAAAACCAAAAAAAAAAAAAAAAAAAACTCAAGTCCAAATGGATTAAAGACCCCAATATCAGTCCGAACACACTGAACCTGATAGAAGAGAAAGTGGGAAGTACTCTGCAACACATGGGCACAGGAGACCACTTCCTACGTATAACCCCAGCAGCACAGACATTAAGGGCATCATTGAATAAATGGGACCTCCTGAGACTGAGAAGCTTCTGTTAAGCAAAGGACACTGTCACTAAGACAAAAAGGCAACCCACTGACTGGGAGAACATCTTTACCACATGTTGATGCAATAAAATAACATTAGATTCTTTCCTAGCGCTTGCGGTCTCCCCATCCACAGGCTCTTGGCCAAGTTTACAGTACCAACTATATTTTCCTTCATCAGGAGTTGATTCAAATCGAATCAGAAAGTGGTAGATTACTCTTATAACATTCATGACCATATTCAGTGGTGGGAGCATCGTGTGGCAGTGATATTGTAACTCAGTAAAAGTTAATGACTTTTTTTTCTAACCCAACAGCCTACATCACACCTTTGAATACTATATAGTACTGAACAGGGAGGAATCTTCAAGTTTAGTTCCAACTTAAGTTCTCTATGTGTTGCAACTAAAACCTGTCATGTCTTCAGAAATAGTAGTTGGCCAGTTAGTTTTAGTATACAACAAAGAACAATGGTGTTTATCTACATTGTATGAGTGTATTTTTTTAAGAATGAAACTGATAATATTTTGTAATTCCTGAACATTCATGAGTTTATGAGATATCCTTGGTCTCTACCTAATAGATGTCAATTATCAACCTGTTTTCTCTTGTTGAACCAATGCTTTTAGATATTGCCACATATCTTCTAGAGGAGAGATAGCTCTTAGTTTATATAATTGCCTTTCATTCCCTAAAATATTTTTCAAGTAATTATCCAGATACTAGGTTCCTTACGAAGTACATCCATTACATGAAAATTGTAGGCATTTATTATCAGCAACCATGTATGTGGGTAATTATATGTATGGGTAAATTCCACATTAACATATTCAAAGTTCCCTTTTCTTTTAGTTTGCACTAAAATCATCATCATCTTCTTCCTCTTGCTCTTCTTTTTGTCATATTTGACTGGAAATTTTCCTGCCTGCTGTTTCTTGCTTTTGAACATCTGCTTCATGACATTGAGGTAAGCACGCTATGCTACATGCTATCTTACCATACACATACTGTATCAACCATCTATTCTTCTTGAACAGTGATGTTAACTGTGAATATTCAATAGTAAACATCTTAAATTGAGCATGGCTGATTGAGCAAACATATTATCATACCTAAATAAATATTGAATAAAAACATGCATGTCCAATTTAAAAAAAATTCATGTGACCAATATCCTATGAAACACACAATGCTCTAAAGCAATATTTGTCATAATTTCTCCTAGTACCACACAAAATTTCAGCCTTGGCATACAGTCTTAGTGAAAATAATGCCTGCATTTTTATGTTAATACACAGCTGGAAGAGAATACATAGCAATTATGTGATGCCTAAAAAGCCCAACAGCATAATAGTGATGTTTTGAACAATTTAATCCATTAAAAGCTCAGTTAAGCGAATAAAGAAAGTACTATTAACATATGGTTGCAGTAAAGAAAAGACTGGTAAACATTTTAGTATAATAGGATATTTTTGAGTAATTTCACCTCCTAAACCAATGTTTTCATAAAATGGAATGAAAGCCTTTTTAATCAGCAGAATTCTATTTTTTTAATAAAAACAATTTTAGAATAGCATTTCATTTAATCTCTATCCAATGACTTAATTTTTCTATAGTTTGCTTCATCTGACCACTATAATTTTTATTCTGCTCTTTAGATTGCTAAATACAAGTATATCTTGATTTATTTTAATATTACAGCCTTTTGCTTGTCCTTCTCTCAGAATCAGCCTTCCATTTTTAAATCTGACTACTTGACTCCACTCTGTATTACTATAAATGTGTTTGTGTTGATCAACATATGAAGCATGATTAATAAAAACTCAGAGAGATAAATTGGGGTTCAACCACAAATTACAAAAATCAAAACAGCCAGCCAATAGCTCTTGCCTTGACCTCCGTCTGAAATGACAATCCTGCTTCCAAGAATATCAGAATGAGACTGTGTTTTGAGAGCTATTTCCTCCCATTTTATAATTCTTGCTAGAGCTGGGATTAAAGGCATGCACCACTGTGATTAAAGGTATGCAACACCCCGTTTCTATGGCAACTGGGGTGGCTACTGGGATTATAGTTGTGTGTCATTATGGTTACTGGGATTAAAAGTATGTATTACCATAACCTGGTCTGTAAGGCTGAGTAGTAGGACTGTTTTAAACTCACATCTTCAGTCTTTATTTATTAAAATACAATTGAAATGCCACTATATTTCCTTTTTGTCTAAAATAAAAAGGAAAACTATAACTAATATGAGAAAACTTTATATAATAAGTATAATTACAATATACAATATATACAGGCAATAGAACATCAACAATTTCTAGTCTATCTGCATTTGACAAATTCAGAGAAAATATTTTATATATCCTGTCAAGTGAGTCCAAAGTCTTATACCTAATTTACTTTCTATCATAACTCGCTTTCTGTTTCAGGTAAACTATAACTATCTAATCTTAAACTCTCTCAGGGACCCAAGAAGGAATTATTTTCACTGAGTAAGCAGGAAGTGCAAGCAAGCAATTTCCAAAAAATATGAGTAATGAGAGAAAAAGGTGGTTGCCTGGACAGTCACCCAAAGTTCCTCTGCAACATTGAGACATCCATCTTTGGCCTACAGGCTTAGCATTTCCAACAGGCTTTTCTGTGAAGCAGGGTATTTTGTGTCCTGCTTGTTGAATTAGGACAGCATAATGTCAGTAGTAGAGGACGGGGAATTTTCTTGCCCAGTGGCTTACTTTTGTCACAAAGAAAGTAAACTCAATGTGGAGTTTCTTCTATGTCCTTTATATTCTCTGAAGCAGATTGGTACTGCCAAGAGCAGACATGAATCATTGTCATAAAAAAGAACCTTTCTGAGATCAGAAGGTATCAATTCATTACAGGGCAGTCATAACTCTGATAATCTGAGTCATGCATTTTAAATACTCAAAACCTGGAAAGTCAACAAATACAATGGAAAACCTAGCAGTGGTGTTACACGCTTTTACCCAGCACTTGGGAGGCAGAGGTAAGCGGACCTCTGTGAGTTTGAGGCTAGTCTGGCTCAAAAGTGCTAGTTCCAGGTCAAGCTCCAAAGTTACAGAGAAACCCTGTTATGAAAAATCAAAAAAGAAGAGCCTAGGTTATTAAAACATTTTAAAGGCCATATTCTGTAGATCTCTGAAATGTTTGAAGATGACCTGTCTATGTAAATTATATCTATTTTTGACCTAGAAAACATACCTAATATGACTACAAGTTCAATTATACTATGTGATTAATTGCTAACCTATATTTCATTATTATCCTAACCAGTTGATAATAATAATTTTCAAAGACTAGATATTTGTATTACATTGTTAAATGAGCTGTATAGGTACAATACCTTGTATAAGCTTAGAAATGTATGTCCAATATGTTTTAACAAAATTAATATCAAATTTGTATCAATAAAATTTCCAAATGATATACAAAAGTAAAACACTTAGAACTAATAGCTGCTTTTAAAAAGTAGATTCAGCAATCTAGCTTTTTTATCTTATCTTATCTATATCCCACCTTTTTCTTTTCAATAATCTACATTTCTATCATATTTATATTCCCTTTTTCCTTTTTCTTTCTTTTTTCTTCTCTCTCTTTCTTTTTCTCTTTCTTTTCTTTCCTTCCTTCCTTTTTTTTTAGTTTTTTTTTTGTTTTTTTGTTTTTTTTTTTTGTTTTTTGAGCAACAGAGCCTGTCATGGGACTCAGGCTGACCTTGAACTCACAGTGATCTGCCTGTTTCTGCCTCCCAAGTGCTGGGATTAAATGTGTTTGCCACTACCAGGGAGCCTTTTTTTTTTCAAAACAAGAGCCTTGAATCTCATTTTCTTTGTTTAGCTTTTCCCCCGACAATTATCCAACCTGTAACCAACACATTAAACAAAGACAAACAACCATAATCCATTTTTTGGAATGTGGGAATAATTTTCTAAGCTACTTCCTGATGATAGAGGGTACTGATAATCTTATGGGGACCCCAAAAATTTAGGATTATGATCAAGTCCTTCCTGGAGTATTCTATGAGACTGAGTCATTTTAGTCAGAAGTCTTGAAGTTGTTCTGAATGTAGAACTCAGAGAATGTAGAGCTGCAATACATATACTCTAAAATGTTGAATCATCTGGGTCATCTGTTTCCACTGGAGATATTTCAGGGAGTCTTCTTTGATCAAACCTTATTTTTCTTAACCCAGAATGAATCCACAGCCTCTCACTTCCTTTGGAAACAAAAGAAAAATATCTTCTCCAAATTAACATATCTTTTGACTTAAAGTTTGAAGTCTAGGCATTTTCAAAATACATAGGTTGGATTAATCCAGCAGCAATAGTAATCAAATGTCTTTTAGTAGTTGTTGCTCCTTCTTTAGCAGACAAACAATTCAAAGACAACACAATAACATTCAGTATCCAGATTTTCTGTGTATTTTCCAACTTTACATTGAAGCTAAGTTAGGGCTGATGGGAGCTGGGAGCAATAGTTTTTCTCCCAAACCCAGGTATCTAGATTTGGGTTCCGAGTTCTAGAGCTGGAATTCCAATCCCAGTCCTGGCCTGGAATGTTTGCTAACCACCTCAGGCAAATGACTCTTTCGTAAGTTCATACCACAAAATGTTGGCATTAAATGAAACGTGATTAATAAAAGTTCAGGGTCAGAAATTGGGGTTCAACCTGAAGATTCAAAATGCAAACAGCAGCCAATGGCTCTTGCCTCAACCTCAGTCTGAAATGACAAAACTGCCTCCAGGAATCTCAGAATGAGACTGTGTGTTGAGAGTTATTTGTGCCCATTCTATAATCCTCTCTAGGGATGGGATTAAAGGCATGCACCACCTGGTTTCTATGGCTATTAGTGTGGCTACTGAGATTAAAGTTGTGTGTCATTATGGCTACTGGGATTAAAGGTGTGTGCTACCATAACCTGGTCTGTAAGGCTGACCCTTGGGACTGTTTTACTCTCAGACCTTGAACTCAGATATCTGCCTGCCTGTGCTTCCCAAGGGCTGGAATTAAAGGCATGGATCATCACTGCTGGGCTTCTTTCTTTTTGTCTATAGGAGAAAGAAGAGACACTTAAGATGCTGTTGGTATGACCTGACTCAAAAGTAGTGTCTCTAACTTCAGTACACAGCACATTCAGGACCCACAATACATTAATAGCATCTTTAGTGAGCTTATACTCCCTCCTCTGTACATCCTGCTTTCTTTGCTCATTATTTCTTCTGCGTTGATTTTCTTAAATCAATTACAAGTCTCACATATGGACTCCCTTTCTAGTGTCACTTTTCTTCAAAATCTCAATTTTTTTTTTTGCTCATGAGACAAATTTATATGTCTATTTATGTATTCTTGTTGTACATTTAAAAAAGGGGGTTCTTGAAAAACTCTAAGACTTGGCTATGGAGATCACTCCCTAGGTAAATCTTTTCTGGTGAAATTTACCAACCTAAATTTGGACACTCAGCAAACATGTAAAAACCAGAGGGAGTAAGGCAGGAATTCTGTACTACAAGTATACCCCTAAAGGAAAATGAGAAGTAGATACAAAAACTCCTCAGAAGCTCATAGAAAGCTAACTTTTTATGCTCATACTGAACTAGAGAGCCTATTTGAAAATTATGATCAACACTCAAGGCTATCTTTGTACTTCCACATACATTGCTGGTAAATATACAAATACACACACTCACAAATACTTTCACACACAAAACCACGCCCATGTACAAGAGAAAAAAAATCAATGTTCCAAGGCAGAAATAGACAAATTGAGACCCCCAAAGCCTCTCATTTTGGAATTGGTGGGTGCTGGGATTTGGTGGGTAAATTCAAAGGTTCTTGTGTCTCAGAATAGGACATTTAACAGAAAATACATATAGTTTAAAGCAAAATAGAAAGGCTGTTAAAAAAAAAAAACGCACTCTCAGGAGAGAAAGAAGGTTGAAGTAAAAAAAAACTAGGAAGTTTGATTGTCATGCTTTACATTAGAAGGGTTTTTTTGTTACAGAGTGGGAGGTTCGAGGGTCATCTGCATATCAGGGACTTTCCTATGTGTGCTTTTTCTGTGACGTGTAGTTACATGCAGAAGTTTGAGCATTTTCCATCTAATTGCCATCTTAAATAGGAAACTGTGTTTATTAGTATTGCAATGATGCATATATGCTGTGTAAGCTTTTGTTCATGAGGTCCAAACTGGAATGACACATCTTAGAAATACAATATCACAATAGGTGCTACCTTTCTCTTGTTCCATGAAAATCTGTAAATGATAATCAGATAGAAGCTTCGTAAGATTCTAATCCATGAACCAGAAGTTATCACAGTAGGTGATTAATCTATAGACAGGATTTGAGTATGAAGCCAATGGTTAGAATGCTAAAGTCAGAGTGAAAGAATATTACAAATGAAAGCTAAGACCAAAGACTGGGCTATTTTCAATGTGACAATAGTGACTTTCTATGGATTTCTTATGACCTAAGAATGAACAAGAGGGCATCATTAAAGTAAAGTAAACTCCATATTTCCAAGGCTACTGGATGCTGAGGCAGCAAGGCTGTATTAAACTTCTTATAAAGCATTACACACCTTGCTCATCAATTCCGAACAAGAAAATTGCAGAAAAGGAAGAAACAAAGAGTTATATCTTTTCAAAACTCATCTGAAAAAATAAACTACCTTAGAGATTTCTGCCTGAAACCTCACCAGGAAAAATAAATGTCTAAAAAAGAAGATGCTAAGAATCTCAAAGAAATATTCGTGCATATTTCAGAAAATGACCACAATTGTTCATAGTGAAATGCTGATTCAGATAAAATCTGAATTATTTATAGAATGCGTGAAGCCACATTCTACTGTGTAACCATTCAGCACCTACTTTCACAGTCTATTACCAGGACTTACAGATTTTCTCTTCTAAATGTTTCCAATTACCTCTACCATCTTCATTGTTCAAGTTGCCACTATGCCTCCCAGGAATTTCATTGTATTCTCTAATTTGTATCTCAGAGTCTAGTCTTCTTTGAAAATTTCCTAATGGTCCTTGTGAAGTCTGGAGAATGATCTATGGTAGTGAGCCTTCTTGTCTGGGACAAGGGAGTTTACTAAGTATGCAAGAAGCCAAAGAACAAATACAAAATATCATCCTTTTATTTCTATGTCTGTAATAAAATACTGACAAAAACAACTTGGAGAGGAAATGTTTCATTTGGCTTAAATTGATGGGTTGTATCACATCATTAAGTGAAGCCAAAGCAGAAACTCAGTCATATCAAGAACTTGGAAGCAGGAATTGAAGCAAAGACCAAGAAGGAATGCAGCTCACTGGCTTGCTCATCCAGATTTGCTCAGTTTGTCCTCTCATACATCCTGGGATCACTTATCTAGCAACAGCACTACTCACAGTGGCCTGTTCTCTCACCCACATCAATCATTAATTAAGACTACAACCCTACATACTTGCCTAAGGCCCAATCTGATAGAGGTATTTTCTCAATTGTGGTTTCCTCTTCCCTAGTGACCTAATGTTGTGTCAAGTTGAAAAAAAAAATAACCAGCACACACGAAATAGATAGGAAATTAGATGATTGATAGTGAAAATTTTCTGTGCCCCATAAGACTCTCCACTGATGCAATAATACAAATCAGACCAAATCAAAGAAAATTAGAAAAACTCAGGTTTAATGGATACCCATACTCTAAGGTGACCTTCTAGCCCCCCAGAAAGGAGATAGGGAAAGAAGACTGGAAAAACACATGTTTGTTCTCTGCAATGCTGTTTAAATACCCTGTGGGGGTGGTCTTGAGCATCTCTGGGGAGGAGCCATCATTTGGTGGGCTCTCTTGGAGGTGAAATCCGGACTGAGGTTACTCCTAGAGGAGGGGCTTGGGTTGGAACTTCTACTCAAACATTCCAGATTCTTTGGATATATGGATACTAGATGCTGTGGTGTCACTTCCACCCAAACATTCCAGACTCTAGGTACAGAGGAAGCCAGGAGTTGTGGTGTGACCTTTACCAAAACAGATAGATTTAAAGGTAGACAATTGAACAAACAGAGAGACAGACTAATAGAAAAATAGTCAAATATCATTAAAAAGTATGTTTAAAACATCCAACAAAATAATATTTGGGTAGCCCCATTAAAGCAGCCCATCTCGAGTTCCCAGTCAAGATGCCCTACTAGAAAAGTTACCACTCAGGTAAAGCATCCTGATGGAGGAAGGTCATTGGTTAAATAATAAAGAAACTGCTTGGCCCTCATAGGTTAGAACATAGGTGGGTGGAGTAAACAGAACAGAATGCAGGGAGGAAGAGGAAGTGAGCTCAGATGAAAGCTCTTGCTTGCCTCTGGCAAGCAGAGCAGAACCAAGAAATTGCTGCTACCACGTCGGGCGCCATTTGTTGGGGGGAGCTGCGGGCTGTGTTCCTGCCACCCCAGCTCCTGGTTGCCCAGATAGCTTATGCCCCAAAATAACAGCACACAAACAGTATTCTTTTAAACACTGCTTGGCCCATTAGCTCTAGCCCTTACTGGCTAATTCTCATGTCCCGATCAACCCATCTCTAATAATCTGTGTAGCATCAGTCTTACCGGGAAAGATTCAGCGTGTCCGACCTGGTGGCTTGCTTCATTGCATCTGCTCTGGAGAGGAGCGGCACCGTCTGCTCCAGAGAGGAGAGGAAATGGCATCTGAGCTCACTTCCTCTTCCTCCCCCATTCTGTTCTGTTTAATCCACCCACCTATGTTCTAACCTATGAGGGCCAAGCAGTTTCTTTATTATTTAACCAATGACCTTCCTCCATCAGCATCCAATTAGAAAAATAAATAACAACAAACCAGAAGCTCAGAATATCCAGCAGAATTCTACTAGGGAGAGTAAAGAAACAACTAGAGTTTCTCATTGAGCTTCCTTTCTGTAATCAAGCTCCCATGACTCGTTTGTAGGTTTCTCTTTTCCATTGCAGGTGCTTTGGTGTTATGGGATAAATGATCATAAGTTTTGTTGGAAATAGTTGGCTTCTAGCTGCTTTCAGGATAACAGTGTTTTTACTCTTGGCCCGTTTCTCTATTCCTTCTTCTTTATCATAGAGTGAGAGGGATCAGCTCATCTCCAGACAAGAAGCTTTGAAAGACATTTACCATGACATTATTCTGTCTGAAATGTGATGGGGGATAACCCTGCTCTCAGAATCAGCTTCTCAATGAGCATTAACAATACATAACAATTTAATATACATTAATACTAAGTAATACACATTAAATACTAAAACATTCCAATGGCAACATTTATTTCTTGTAAAGAGTATTTTTCTTATTGTTTTTATCAGGAAAATCGGAGTCCACTCCCATGGATTTTACTATTATCAATAAATGAATTTAAAAATAGACTCAAAAAGAAGCTTAAGGACAATTTTATTAGGCAAAGAAAAAAATCTAGATCTAGCAAACTATAATCTCAGCCTCAACCCAGAAGGAAATAAAAGTGAAGAAGAGGAGAGAAGCTGTGCCATATGAGCTACACTGGCATGCACAGAGATCAGCTACATGGTAGATAAGTAATCTGTGAATGAATAAATGGAGTTCAATTTCCATTGAGGGTAGAAAACAAACATCAAATAGAATTATTATAGCTATAGTATTGTCAATAAGGGATTTTTACCCAGGAGATTAGGGACATACCTAGAGCAAGACCTTCTTAGATTCTCAGCGCCATATGGTGGTGGTGATAGTAGAGGTGCGGGAGGGGGATTTAGACAAATAGTCAAGCCTGAACTTTTAGATGAAAGCATGTTTAAAACAGAGATGGAAAAAAGAAAAGCAAAAGATTTAAGAAGTTGCTTGGTGATGGTAAGGGACTGCACTAGGGGTAGGCTTTCTGGGAAGGAAAAGTACATGGTTATTCTGTTTTTTTTTCTTCTTTTCTTTAGAACGGCTTAAGGTGACTGTAGGAATGGTCCCTTGCCCAAGTGAATGACCAGTTCAACTGAAATGTTAAGCCTCCACCAAAGCCAGAGTTCATTTCCGTGATAAGAAGGAAGTCATTTTCCCTTAATGGACTTCTAATCACATTGTAATAGTATAGATCAAAAGGTTTATCGTGATAATCTTCTACTGAATTTTGTTTCTTATTTTTTTTGTCTCTCAGGTTTTTTTTTTTTAACTATACTTACTGACTTAACCAATGTTTTCCAAATGCCCAGCCCCATACTGATTTAATTAATTTATGAATAAATAAAAGGAGTCCAATGCCCATAGATGGTAGAAACAAACACCACATACAATAATTATAGGTATAATAGAATTAAGGAAGGAATTTTACCTAAGAGGTTAGGGACAAACCTAGAGTAAGTTCTTGTTGGGTTCTCAGTGGCCTAAGGTTTATAGAAAAGCAAGAAAGTAGTTACATGCTTCACTTTGTGGGGAAAAGTCTTGACTTTATTTAAAGTCACAAAGTTACTGAAAGACACAGAAAGCAGAAGAAACTGGAAAGAATGGCATCAGAATAAACTCAGAAAATAACAGAAAGAAAGGGTAGAGCCACATCACCAATGATCTTGAATGCAAAAGTAGAAGATTAGGCTTTTAGCTACCACTTATAGAAAGGTTTTAGCAAAGGAAAATGATGAGATGGCATGTGCTATTTACAGGACAACTCAGACGATGCTACAAAAGGCCTGCAAGATCGCGAAATATTCTTAAAGACTTGAATGTTAATGAATGAAGTCCCGTCATTCAAATGCAAGACTCGAGAAAGCAAAATTGTGCAAAGTGGAGGGACATGACTTTCTGAGAGCCTGCACAGCATAAAATTTTAGGATAGGGGCTAGGTTTATATTCAGGCTTTACTATTATAGGAACATGGCAAGTGATTTACCCTTCTTTTTACCATTGTTTTTATTCCTGAAATAGGGTTAATAGTAGTAAATTTATTATTTTACAAATATTGTTGGAAAAATGTGACTACTCATATCATTCCCTGAATAGATGACTAACAATTTATATTTCTCCTATGCCTAAATATTCTTTACAACCATGTTGATTATTTTCTAAACTTATTTTAAATCTACCTATAACATACAGAAATATGGTGATTTGTATTCTTAAATGGTTCACCTATAGCTATTTTTTTCTTGTAAATAAAACTTTATTGGTTTGTGTCTGAGTGCTTACTGCTAGTCATGTTATGTTTATCACAACAGCATTACATACATTTGAAAAAAAGATGAAAATATAAACTCTTTTGCTAAAAATCTTTCTGCTTAGAAGGCAAAAATTGATGCTTTTTGGCGTCTTTTGGTCTTATTAATGGATCAGTATTATACTATTTATGATACTAAGAATCTACCTATATCTGTTGTGTTTGGGATATAATTTGTCCCTGCCAGAATTCACTGTGAAATTTCTTTGAAATTTGTTTTAATATTGTATTTGTCAAATTTATCTTGTTACAAAAATTTCCTGAGATAATCAATTTATAAAACATAAAACTGTTTATTATATTGAACACAGTTTTATACTTTCCAGTCCATAGGAAGATACAGTTTTTATCAATAAAATAGCACATAGGCAATTCTCCCTGGGCATTCACTTCAGGCAAGTTTTACCTTATTGTGCATGAAGCCAAAGCTGGAATCTGTATGAATTTGATAGCTACTAAAAAGAGGAGAAATTTCTATGCTGCTGGCAGAGTGTGAAGCTTGATGCAAGTAGGGCCTTCTAGAACACCAACAGGTTTCTGGGAAGATTATTCAGAAATATTTGTGAACAAAGCCCAAGCCATGTGGAGTCCTGTGTTGCTAGGCTACATCCTATTCTTTATTTTTTTAACTTTTTTTCCATTTATTTATTTATTTATTAAAAATTCTGCCTCCTCCCCGCCACCGCCTCCCATTTCCCTCCCCCTCCCCCAATGAACTCCCCCTCCCTCAGCAGCCCAAAGAGCAGTCAGGGTTCCCTGCCCTGTGGGAAGTTCAAGGACCTCCCACCTCCTTCCATGTCTAGTAAGGTGAACATCTAGACAGCCTAGGCTCCCACAAAGCCAGTACCTGCAGTAGGATCAAAACCCAGTGCCTTTATTCTTGATTTCTCAGTAGTCCTCATTGTCCGCTGTGTTCAGCGAGTCTGGTTTAATTCCATGCTTTTTCAGACCCAGTCCAGCTGGCCTTGGTGAGTTCCCGATAGAACATCCCCAGTGACTCAGTGTGTGGGTGCACCCCTCATGGTCTTGAGTTCTTTGCTCGTGCTCTCTCTCCTTCTGCTCCTGATTTCGACCTTGGGATTTGAGTCCGGTGCTCCAATGTGGGTCTCTGCCTCTGTCTCCTTTCATCGCCTGATGAAGGTTAATATCCAGGAGGATAACTATATGTTTTTCTTTGGGTTCACCTTCTTATTTAGCTTCTCTAGGATCACGAATTATAGGTTCAATGTCCTTTATTTATGGCTAGAAATCAAATATGAGTGAGTACATCCATGTTCCTTCCTATTCTTGTCTGCCCGTAGACCTCTGGGGTGGGGATTGAGTTGAGGCTGGGATAGATTCACATCATGCAGAGTTTGTATAGCAGACTAAAATGCTTATTTTGTGGCTAGTAAAGAAAATCCAGCAAAAGGAGACCAGACTTCCACAACTGTCTTCGAGGTCATAGCTCTAATAACATACATGCTCCACACCAGACCACATTTCTTCACGTTTCCAGTTCTCCACAATGTGGAGAGCATATTTTTGTCATATGGACAATTAGAGTATATTTCAGAACCAAACTGTTATCCCAGTAGAATAATTTAGTAGAAATTTATTTTGCAATGTAGAAAATAAATTTTGTATTGTTAGCAGTGTAGGCTCATAAAAAATAATGTAGATTCCAGCAAAGTGGATTAGTTAACAGCAGTGTGTAGTTATGGAGGCAGGCAAGTATAGAGGACAGATTAGCAGTCTAGTACTTCACTCGGTCTTAGCTTTGTATATATCTGTCTTAGAATAATGAGCCTACCAGTGTGTTGGCAACCTGGAATTCTCCATCTGTTTGTGGTTACATATACACCCTATCTCTGAACAATGCAATACCCCCATGTAACATTGACAACTATGTGAACTAGGTTCACTCATAGCTTTGATATATGTGAAATAGAGCAAAACTGTGTCCACACATGTGCATTTAGAGCAACCTTTATTTTTCACATTATGCTTAGCACACAACTGGGCAACTTAAAATCAGACATAGTAGGAAAGGGGCTGCACATAATAAAATAAAAAGATGGCTACCAAATTCAACAGTAAAAACAAAAAGATTCATCCTCACTGTGTCTTAACATGCAAATTTTTCAGTCCAGTGCTCCAATGTTGGTCTCTGTCTCTGTCTTCTTTCATCGCCTGATGAAGGTTAATATTCAGGGGGATGCTTATATGTTTTTCTTTGGGTTCACCTTCTTATTTAGCTTCTCTAGAGTCACGAATTATAGTCTCAATGTCCTTTATTTATGGCTAGAAACCAAATATGAGTGAGTACATCCCATGTTCCTCTTTTTGGGTCTGGCTTACCTCACTCAGGATAGTGTTTTCAATTTCCGTCCATTTGTATGCAAAATTCAAGAAGTCATTGTTTTTTACTGCCACTGAAGTCTCACGATCCAAAGGAGGAGCAGAAGGAGAGTGAGCACGAGCAAGGAACTCAGGACTGCGAGGGGTGCACCCACACACTGAGGCAATGGGGATGATCTATCGGGAACTCACCAAGGCCAGCTGGCCGGGGACTGAAAAAGCATGGGACAAAACCGGTCTCGCTGAACATAATGGACAATGAGGACTACTGAGAACTGAAGAACAATGGCAATGGGTTCTTGATCCTATTGCATGTAATGGCTTTGTGGGAGCCCAGGTAGTTTGGATGCTCACCTTAATAGACCTGGATGGAGGTGGGTGGTCCTTGGACCTCCCACAGGGCAGAGAAACCTGCTTGCTCTTTGGGCTGAGGAGGAAGGAAGACTTGATTGGGGGAGGGGGAGGGAATGGGAGGTGGTGGCGGGGAAGAGGCAGAAATCTTTAATAATTAAATTAATTAATTAATAAAAAAAATCAGCAAGAAAAAAAATAAAAAAATAAAATAAAATATAACTTGTGAAAAAAAAACATGCAAATTTTTCTTCCTTTTGAAAGTCATAAGAAGAATAAGTTAGTCCTTTCAGTATCCACTTAGTGGTCACCTACTTCTGTGTGGTATATTCTGTTCTTTTTTATTGCTTTGGCATAAATTAAATCTCCTCCATATTTAGCAATCTATATGGGCTTTTCTTTATTGTTGAACAAAATGCCCACCACTTGGAAACATCTGGTCTAGATATCGACCCCAAACACTGTTAACATTATCATAAATGCTGTTAATATTATGAGTCTGATTTCTTTGGTTTATTTCTTCTTTCACCACTAACTGCTTGTTCTGCTTGCATCAGCATGCCATTTCAATTTTTTGCCATGTATAGAACAGCAAATCCTCTTCAAATATTGAGTTTATCCTCTTGGATATGAGTCTCATCCTCCACAGCCATATGTAATCAACATAGAACTAAGATCCAGTTAGTCACAAGAGAACAATGCAGCCATAAAGTTGAAGAGAATGTAAGACTTAACACTTCAGTTGTGACTGTGTGAACAGATTTGGGCATCTCTGATGATAACTCCCATATTAAATTTAACAAATAATAGGGTATAATCTATCTTTTCATGCTTAAACTTTTCTATCAGATATCAACTTCTCTCTCAGCACCGATAATGACATAGAACTCAACACTTCACTTTTTTGTTCCTTAAAAGATACCATTCTCGTAAGCATTACTGAGAATTATAACGTTAAATGAAAGCCAAATATAGATACCAGGTTACATACTGGGGCTAGATAAAAAATAGGTATCATTTTTTGAGAGTCAAAATATCTATTTATTCAGTTTGATCATAAGCACTTTAAATCTATGCTTTATATTGTACCAAGTTACCTGTTCTGTGGAAGTAGGCTATCGTGTTTCAGAACTAACAGTATGTTTTTATACATTCTTTCATTCATGAACATTAATTAAGTATCTGCTGAACACCAGAAGTTTTTCTCAACGTGAAAAGATTTTTTTGTGCTTTGAAATGCTCATTCTAACACTGAGTTTAGTAAATAGTGAAAACAGGCACATCAGGAACAGGTGTAAAGTGAGAAGGATCGAAATGACAATATTAATAATGGGACATATACATTAACAATGGATATTAAAAGATAGGGTTACAGTGTCCACATTAGGCAATTTGCTCATTACTCTTCAAATGGGGATCTTTAAGGGACATGGAAGGCAAAGAAGACCTTTACCCCACAACCTGATTTAAGTATTTTGCTAGATTCCTCTAGCAAATCCCAGAATCTCATAACATTTCTCTGATGAATACTTAAAATTTTGCTCACAACTAAGGAAATAATTTGCAAAGGACTTATTCTTCTTCCTGAGAAAAATCTCTCAAACAAAACTATTACCCAGTGAACCATACTTAGGGCAATTGCATATATGACCTTGAGTTAAACATGAGAAGAATTTTTTTTTTCATACATCAGCCTTTGCTTTTCTAAGAGACTCTCACAAACAAGGTCATAAACTCTGAAGTCAATTACCTATGTTTGGTGGCAGTTCTTTGACCTTCTGTCCCTGGAGTGTCTTTCTTATCTGTATACTTTTTATACAGGTCAGAATCAACCTTATTTGCTTACTTGCTAAGGAATAGTTGTTTAGATAAAAATAAGGAGACCTTCTCACCTTAATTTTATTCTTTAAACTTAGATGTAGATTATGTACTTTGTTCATTATAATAATTTCTAAAGCAATAAAGATATAAATATATGTATATATAATCATATATAAATGATTTTAAGTAATTAACTATGTACTATATATATAATATTTAAATTACATAAAATGACTCTCCTTTGAGAAACCAGTACCTGAACCACCTTTGACTATACACTATGCTGTCCTTTTCTCTGAATCTCCGTCTCTCTTACCCTCTCCCTCCACTTTCACGAAATTTAAATGAAACCTCATTCTAATCAACCTAAAGTTTGCTTCATAGGGACCCATCTTGAAATATTTTTTATGAAGTAATTTCCTTTACCAAGGTAGAGATACTTGAAAAAGAATTCTATAGGCAAAAGTCTAAGGATGCAACTAAATTCCAGTTCTCTTTACAGAAATACCTTGGGCATTCACCCAGGGAGTGGATGGCCTACAGTTTTGGTCTAAGGAGTAAACAACAGAATGTTTAATTTGAATGTAGCCCATGACTTTCAATTGGTGTGTTCATTTTCTTGTATCATGTTAATGCAGACTTTTGCCTTAATTCTACCTTTTGCAGTCAAGGATATTTTAGATATTTTATGCAGTTGGAAATTAAACACTGACAAATTTTAAGTATTCACAGAAATTCCCTCCCGATACTATCCTGTATGTTTTTTTATTTCATTATTTTCATTTGTGTCTTCATATTCTTTACTTTATTTCTAATCCCCATGCTCTTACACTGGCAAAAGGTATTTTTGTCAAGGCTGGTCCCCAACAACTGTGAAAAAGTCTTGTGTTCTGATTCCAGGAATACATGGGGAATTCACAGAATGTTCAGGGTGAAGTCATCATTTTTTTATGCAGTATCTACATATTACACTTGGTCTGGTTTCTATAGTCATTTGGTATAGTTTACTAAACTGTTTCCTTCTTAATAGCAATTCATTGTCCAAGGAGAATAGCAGTCCATTAATTTGCTATCATTTTCATAACATCAATTACATGAGAGAATATGCTTAAAAATTAATATGATAAATTTTATGTGAAGTAGAATTTGCCATTGTTGATTTGTAACAGAAGTTGGGTAGTAGTATTATAACACTAAGTTGAAGTATTAAATACACTGTTCAAAACATCATGTTCACAGTACAATCAGATGAGAGCTACCAGAACAATATACATGTATAGACACACACACACACATACACACACACTAAAATTACCTGACACAAGTGAGAAGGAAACATGGAACACAAAACAAATCCACTTAGGAATTTATTGGGGGGGTGGGTGTACAGGCCTGGTGAGGTCAGTGTGCAGGGAAAGGGGGCTGAAGATGGCACCTCGAACTTTTAAGGGCTGGCTATCACATGCGCATAGGGGAATGGTGTGGTTATATCATATGCAGATGACAAAGCTCAGACATGTGCACAAGGGTTCACACAGCTGCATCAAATGTAGATGATCCAACCATGCTGCATGTGGGTCACACAGGGTCCTTTAAGATTACCGGGGCCATTAGGCACTTCTTCTTGAGGACTTGTCCTCACATGCTGGACCTGGAACGTAGAAGTGTCAGCCATGTTGTGTGGCTAAATTATTACACACACTCACAAACACACACACACACGCACATACATACATATATGCATATACATATATTAAAGTAGAGCTATAATGATGAGTCTCAGAAGGGAGAGGAAACATTGTAGATCTCTCATCAAGGGGAGCATGCTATGTTTTCTCAGTTACTATATTTGCTCCTAAACACTCTGAATTGATTAGTCTTCCATATTCTTCAATATGCCATGAGAGGATAATGTGTGCATTTTTAAAATAATAGTAATTATAAAGTGGGCTAACAAGATGTCTATACAATTAAAAGCAGTTGTCACACAATCCTGATGACCTCAGTTTTAATCATCCTCTGCTGTACCCTGTAGTGGAAGAAGAGAACTGACTTTGAAAATTGTCTTCTAACTACCAAATATGCATATGAAACATATATGCCAATAAATAATTAATAACAATAATGTTAATAGGAGGAGACTAGGCATAGTATAAAAATAGTTATATGATAATAAGAATTAAAAATCTTTTGACTACATATATGAAGTCATTGAAGACATATAAACATCTTTCTTATATTATTACTCCTTGTTTTGAACCTGATTTCCATAATTATAAACTAGAGCTTTGAGGGGGAGACATTACTTTGAAGTCTGAGCTTTCCTCAGAAAGAATTCCAGAATTCTTATATATCTTCCAAAAAGGACATTCACATAACTCTAAAATATAAAAGTTCTAACTTATTAATTGTCAATTTCATACTTAAAACATATCTCATAACACCAACAAAATATTTAGGGATCTATTCCTCTTCAAAGAGTGTGATATATGTCAACATATTTAGTATTTGCATAATGTAAGTATTCCTATTTCTGATTCTCAAGTCAAAGATGAAGAAACAGTGTCAAACATTGTAAGTAACCTGTTCAAAGCTGCATTACCGACCAGTTTTAAGCTATATATATGGAAGCCAGTGTTGACATCCTGCATCTTGATCCATTTATTATCTGTCTCTAAGTATCCACCCTCTGCCCTTTCATTCCCCATCAGTTCAATGCATAACCAATATGGAGACAGGTTATACTGGAAGTACTGGAGATTAAATAGTGTTGGGCTTGAACCAGTCTTCTTCTGGTGAGAGAGAAGTTACTCTAGACTGACATGGTGGGAGGAGAGAAACAGCACTCTCTGTCCTCTGATACACACACACTAAATAAATAAATAATAAATAAATAAATAAATAAATAAATAAGGAGGAAATGGTGGTATCAAGGCATTTGTGCATGTTGGTTTGCAACGCCCTGAAAACCTTTCTTCGGGTGTCACAGCACAGACCAGTTTTTAATTCTTGAAGTCTCAATACAAGAAATTTTTCTAAGAAGCTCTGAGTGTCACATTAATGGACTAGTAATAATTTAAAAATGATTAGATGTCCATAGCTTGGTAACTCTAGCTAAAGTGGTCAGAAAGGACTGTGGGACAAACAAGACTGAAAAAAGACAGATCACCTAGGTATTTGTTGGATGATATGTTGTTAAATTTTATTTTGTTGAGTTAGCCTGTGCTAAGATAATAAGCATAACATGAAGAGAAAGAAAGTAATGTAAGGTTTAATTTATGAATTAAACATGACAGACAGAATTGTTGAGGACAAATGTCATAGCAAATATGACAGCACACATTTGTGTAACTCAGGAGGATGTTGAGTCAGTGTGAACTAGTTGTTTGTGTAGGAAACGTGGTGGGAGAGTTTAGAAACATTTAGAATTCACCACCACAGGTCAGAAACACCAAGGGCGGGTTGCTATGGTTCAGGAGTACCCAGAACTTATCACCGTTGTTCAGAATCATTCAATCTTATCATTACTTATGTAAAAAGTAAAAGGTTTAGATTTAGAATAATAGGAGCACTACAAGAGACTATTCCTTTAGGCAGGAGATTTATTAGAAGTATTATTATGACCACAGAGAGACAAGTGAACAACAGCACAGAGAGGATTCTGACAAATGTTCAAGCACACATTGCCTTTCATAAGATTTGGAGAATTTAGGAGAGGGATAGGTGCTATAGAGATTAGCTTTGGTATGGATCTTGTTTTATTTATACAAATTTAAGGTCAATTTTGTTATATGTATATTTCTGCTCTTGATTGTGTTTGTGCAGCTCATTTAAAAATGTTATATATAATTAAGAAACAGGTTAATAGATAGTCATTTATAATAGTCAATCTTGTAGTGATGTTAGTTAGGTTTTCTACATATAGAGAGATATATTTTAATTAGGTATTCTTCAAATGCTTCAGCTACATTCAGAATATGGCATTTAAAATATTTTAATGACTTAGGACTTTTCATGACATGAGACACATATGCTCCTGGCAGTTCCAATCTACTTCAAGAGAAAGATGGGCATTGAAGAGTCTCCTTCTGTAGTTTATTAGCTGATGACTAATGTTACAAAATAATCCCACAGTATTTCAGAATCATGTATAATAAAGGGTTATTTATTTAGAGGAGACTCACAGATCACTGTCCTAGATCACAGTCCTGTGCATCAATGGGGAGCAGAAACCAAATAGAGCAGCTAGAAGTGAGAACCAAAAGCAAGAGAGCAAGCACATGCTATACAGCCTCATTTATAGTATTAGAGATTACATCGAAGTGAGCTGGTATCTTAAAGGCTTTTGGCTAAAGGTGCTCCCACATTCCTTCCTCCTTTTGTTTAAGATAGAGACTTCAAAACCCAATACAAAACTATGTACACAACAAAGAGATATCAAGTATAAAGTTAGACTTACAACCAGCACAATCAATATTAAGCAGGGAACATATCCTAATATATTAACTAACATTCTATCCTAAGAAGTCTAAGTCTTATATTGGAAATGGCCTGGCTAGATCATAAGAGGAAGGTCACTATGAATATTTAATCTTCTACCCCATTGAAGGCTTTAGAAGAGAGATAATATTACTTGAGTAAGCAGGAAGTGCAATCAAGCAGCTTCCAAAATGTGCAGTAGATGACAGAGACAACTGGCTTCCTGAGCAATCACCCAAAGTCTCATTTGCAATGTTGAAGCAACCCACTTTGGCAAGGCCTAGAGTTACTGACAGGCCATTTTTAGAAGCAGGAAAATTTTCAGAAATGTCTTACCCTGTCTTGACAAGGTTTGGTAGTCTTTTTTCTTATATCCTTCTTGTCCAGTCTGGACATTGTGCAGTTTGTCAGTGGTTGAGGCATGGGCAGTTTCTTGCCCAAAGGCCAGTTGTGACAAGAAGAAAACAAACAACAAATGGAGCATATTTGGTGATCAACATTTTTGGGGGGAATAGATCAGTGCTGTCAGAAGCAACTGTGTCTCATGTCAACAGAAGCCTAAGTTATTTAATTGATATATTCTACAATTCTTTGAAGTGGTTGAAGATTACCTATTGATGCAGAAAACAATCTCTATGTATCTATTTCTCTTTCTTTGTTGATTCTTTCTGGATAGCTATCTTTTCATCTTTAGGCATCTTATGTCCAAGGTCTCTTGACTCTTTGAAGATGAATATTTTCCTGCAGAGACAAGAACACAAACCTGCCCAACACTTATGAGGTTTTCTTCCTGTTTGGTTGTCACTTTTGTGGATGAGCTGTCATTTCTCTTTCACAAGAGGTTTCTCTTTTTAAAACTAAATCTTTATTAACTTAGATGGTATACATATTTTTTCTTCTCCTGTGGAAACAAGAGCAAAACCCCTTCCCCAAAGTAGCACACCACCTGGTTTCTATTGTGAGGTCAACACATGATTGAAATACATTGGCTGATTTAATTTAAAAAAATGTTTCTATTATCCAATGTCTCTCTGCCACTGTTGTTCCTTTCTAATTAGCATTAAGTGAATTAAAGGTTAACAAAGCATTATGCAATCTATTTCTGGGGATATTTTCCATCCCTTTCTATTTATTTAGCATATTCGTTATAGTTTAATTGATCTTTCTGCCTGACCTGTAGTATTGTTTGATATACCTGTAATATGCTTTATATTATAATAAGCAAAAAACTATTTAATTTTTTAGACACATATGCTGGACCATTTTCTGCCTTTATTTGTAGAGATATACCCATGAAGGCCATAACTTCTTTTTTTTTTAACTTTTTTTATTAAAAATTTCTGCCTCCTCCCTGCCTCCCTTTTCCTTCCCCCTCTCTCCACTCCCCACGCCCCACTTCCCTCCCCGTTCCTCTCCAGTCTGAAGAATAGTCAGGGTTCCCTGCCCTGTGGGCAGTCCAAGGTCCTCCCCCCTCCATCCAGGTCTAGGAAGGTGAACATCCAAATAGGCTAGGCTGCCACAAAGCCGGTACATGCAGTAGGATCAAAATCCAGTGCCATTGTCCTTGGTTTCTCAGCAGCCCTCATTGTTCACCATATTCAGAGATTCTGGTTTTATCCCATGCTTTTTCAGTCCCAGTCCAGCTGGCCTTGGTGAGCTCCCAATAGATCAGCCCCACTGTCTCAGTGGGTGGGTGCCCCCCTCGTGGTCGTGACTTCCTTGCTCATGTTTTCCCTCCTTCTGTTCCTCATTTGGACCTTGGGAGCTCACTCCATTGCTCCAATATGGGTCTCTGTCTCTATCTCCATCCATCGCCAGATGAAGGTTCTATGGTGATAAGCAAGATATTCGTTAGTATGGCTATAGGATCGGGCCATTTCAGCCTCTCTCTCCTCAGTTGCCCAAGGACCTAGTTGGGGACATCTCTCTGGATCCCTGGGCACCCCTCTAGAGTCAAGGCTCTTGTCAACCTTAAAATATCTCCCTTAGTTAAGATATATACTTCCCTGCTGCCATATCCATCCTTCCATTATCCCAACCATCCCATTCCCCCAAGCTCTCCCCATCCTCCCCTTCTCACTTGTCTCTCCCCATCTCCCCTTTCCCACATCCCACCCCACCCCCCAGTTCCCAATTTTTTCCCAGCAATCTTGTCTACTTCCAATATACAGGAGGATAACTATATGTTTTTCTTTGGTTTTACCTTCTTATTTAGCTTCTCTAGGATTGCAAATAATAGGCTCAATGTCCTTTATTTATGGCTAAAAACCAATTATGAATAAGTACATCCCATGTTCATCTTTTTGGGTCTGGGTTACCTCACTCAGGATAGTGTTTTCTATTTTCATCCATTTGCATACAAAATTCAAGAAGTCATTGTTTTTTACCGCTGAGTAGTACTCTAATATGTATATATTCCACACTTTCTTCATCCATTCTTCCACTGAAGGGCATCTAGGTTGTTTCCAGGTTCTGGCTATTACATGTGTGATTACTGAATCAACCTTTTCTGAGTTCAAGGCAGTTCCCAGTGAAAACCTGAATAAATATCAATGATGTGGTGTACATATTTTAATTTTCCAAATCTGCAAAGTAGATAAACACATTCATCTGCCAGATCACATTTCTCTGAGTACCCTTTAGGTTACTCACTGCAGGTAGGGATGTTTGGTTATAGAAAGAGCAAATAGGACATCTTTTTTTAAATCTCCTAAGCTTCTTGCCATGTATTAGAAAACTCTTTATTTAAACCTTTTCTGTTGACATGATGTTTCTTATGAAATTCTGAGGTCTACATCATAATTCCAAACAATAGTTGGTAAATTTCTGCATTACCTTGAGATAGAGAACCTGACAGGCACATATGGGATCCAATGTGTGTTATGTGTATGGGGCAAAGCTATTTCCTTATTATATCTTGAACCTGAATGTATAATTAATTCTGTATATTTATGTACTATAAGTATGTATAATTATACAATTCTATATAATCTGGTATAAATTCAACAGTTTCAATATAAGACAACTCTTTGTACATTGAGAATCGGTAACTATAATGAAAGGGTCTTTAAAATCTCTTAGTACCATGAGAATAGCATCTAATTCTGCCTTTTGGACAGATTTATAAGGGCTTTGATACACCTTACTTAATTCTTTTGATTTGTAACCTGCCTTTCCTAATTTATTTGCATTAGTGTAAAGCTTATGGGTTTCAGTTATTGTCTGTCATATACAATTCAGGGAAGAATCCAAGTAGTTCTCTTTATAAGGTTAAGTCTATCACTTAGGGGACAATTACTACTAATTTCTCCCATTAAATTAGCACAAGCTCTTTCCCATGGTTTATTGTTTTCCCATATATATATTTTTTTAATTTTATGAGCTGTAAAAGGAACTATAATCTCTTCTCTGTTGGGTCTATAACTTCTAGTTGGTGAAGTCTCAAATTTTATTTATAATTAATTAAGGGCCCTTTTCCACATAAGTTTTTAATTTTTTACTTGGTTTGTGTGGTAAAAAATATCCATTCTAAGATATCTTCTCTCTGCATTAAAATTCCTGTAGGGGAAATTCTGGAAGGCAATATGACTAGAATACAATTAAGATTTCAGTTCACTCTATCTACCTGTGCCTCATGTAATTTCTCTTCAACGACCATCAATTCTTTTTTTGTCATCAGCTGTTAATTCTCTGGGACTATTTAAGTCTTTGCCACCATCTAAGATTTTGTTTAAATGAGTTATTAAATCAGGTGTTATCCCAACAACCAGTCATAGGCCAGAAATATCTTCTAATAATTCTTGAAAGTCATTTAGGGTCGGCAATTGATCTCTCCTAATTGTACCTTTTGTGTTCTAATTTTCTGTAAACCCATTTTGTAACTTACATAATTAACAAAATAGCCTCATTTTATTTTTCTGGAGCAATTTGCAATCCCCATTTGGGAAAAACTTTACTTCTTCAAACAGTCTTTCTAAAGTATATGCATTTGCATCAGATAACAAAATGTCTTCTATGTAATGGTGGATTATAGACTTAGGAAATTGCTTGCATGTTATTTCCAATGGCTGGTTTACAAAGTATTGGCACAGGGTGGAACTACTGAGCATTTGCTGTGGGAGAATAGTCCACTGGTGTCTCCGAGTAGACTGAAAATTATTTTAAGTAGGCACTGTGACCGTAAATTTTTCTCTATCCATTTTCTGTAAAAGTATAGTGAAGAAACAATCTTTCAAATCAATAATTATAAGAGACCATTCTTTTGGTAATAGAGAAGGCAGAGGAATTCCAGATTGTAGAGGGCCCATAGGTTGAATTGTCTTGTTGACAACTCTTAGATCTGTCACCATTCTTCATTTTCCAGATTTCTTCTTATCAACAAATACAAGAGAATTCCAAGGGATGATTGATTCTTCAGTATGGTGAGCATCTATTTGCTCCTATACCAGCTGTTCTAAAGCTTGCAGTTTCTCTTCTACTAAAGGCCATTTTTGAACCCATAAGGATTTCTCAGTTAACCATTTTAAATGCAAAGTTGTTGGTACCTCTGAATGTTTGCTAATTGCTTTGTGTTCTTGTACAATCTGAATGACTGGTGATCTTTGTTTATATTATCATATAATATCCTTTCCAGAAAATGAGTTCTTGGAATGGCAGGAATTTTAACCTGGGTATTCTATTGCTGTAATCACTCATGACCCCATGAATTAACTGCAATATTATCTACATATGGCCTCAGCCTTCTTTCTGTTCTTCTGGCCCTATGCATTCAACCACCTTTTGCTTTGTTTCACTTGAGATAAGGTTTCAGTTTCTAGGAATTGAATATCTGCCTCTAGAAGAGGCCAATTTGGATGCCAAGATTCTGGAGTAATGATCTTCATGTCTTCACCTGTGTCTAATAATTACAATGTCATTTATATGCACTTTTAGCTTGGTCTTTGATCGTTCATTGAAGTCTGCCAAAACACATGTTTCCTATTTCCTATTGGAGTTTTAGATTCATCCTCCATGTCTATTATCCAGAACAGTATGGTTTCTTACAGTAGGCACTGGATTGTTTAATTTTCCTGGTGAAACATGATCTCCACAGAGACTGGGAATGACTGGACCTTATTTGATATTGTGACCTGTGAGAGGCCCCCCAAAGAGTTTCTCAAGGGTATCAGATTGCCATGTATGTCTCTTGTCGACCCACATTCCTTAGTCCAATGTTGGCTTTTGCCACACCTCCTACATATACCAGAAGACTGAGTCCTCCTATTCTTTCTATACCTAGAGGAAACATTATTCCTAGGAATTCCTTGCTATAGTCCCTTCTCTGATTTCTTGCTCTACCACAGTTACAACATTTGCCATTTTGGTGTCTCCTCATACAATTGGAAATTGCTTCTCCTACAATTGCCTCAGTACTATAGTTAAATTCCATTCATGGAATGGAAGATCCATTTATCTGTGGGTGATGATCTGACCTTTAAAGGCTTAAGAATCTTCTTACATTCTATGTTGGCATTTTCAAAAGCCAAAGATTCAATTAGTACACATCTTGCTTCAGAGTCTGTCATTGCTATTTGTACAGACTTAGTCACATTTTGTAAGGAGTCACTAAAGGGTTCTCTCTGACTCTGTTTTACCCTGGTATATGATCCAATCATATTTCTTGGTTTCTGAATCTTGTCACAAGCATTTAGAGCTGCTGTGCTACATAGGGACAAGGTGCGTTCATCGTAGCAAGCCTGTTCCAGAGTATCAGAGTAATAACCCTCACTAAGAATTTGATCTTGAAAAGTCTCAAATTATTTTGCTTTCTGCTGTTCTAAGATTTTTGCCTCTTCTCCCCAATAACACTTTCAAGGCAGCTGACGTCAATTTTCTAGGACCACTGAGATGAATTGAATTCAAATGTGTTGGGTATCTTTAGTGCTTGAAGCCCACATTTTCACTATTTGCCTGACAAATGGTGAATGTAGACCATAAGAAACTATCGCTTGTTTGGATCTCTTTTAAGATTGCTCATACATATTGCTTCCCAGGCATATTCTTTGACTGGCTTAGGATCCTTTCTACCAGATGGTCTTTTGAGGAAATTACCAGATATGAAGTAAAAACCCTGTGTAAGTCATCTCAGGGTCTGGCATGTACTGATGGGGCTAAAACATGTCCTTGTATCTTCTGTCCCTGCTCATCAATTTCAATGAATTTCAAAAAATTCCTAATTTTTTTCAAATCTTTTTACTCTTGCCTTTTGTATAGTCTGAATCTCCTGTCCAGTGTTCTGTTCTAATGCTCTCACTAAGGATTCCAAGTTGTGAAGCTTGTCCAGTAAATATAATGTTTCATCCTTGACCATAATTTTTACTGTGTGCATATTACCTTTTTGAAGAGATATCTTATCCATTAATCTGTCATAACGTTTTAGTTGATTCTGATTGCTAAATTCAACATCACAAATTTTTTCAGATAATTTTGTCAAATTGATGTTATCACTTTCCATAGTATCAAACCATTTTAGTGAGATAATATTGAAAACAATACTAATTCCTAGAATCAAATAAAGGGATGTAGAAGAAAAATTGCATAAACCTTTCAAAATACCTTCCATAGTATAAATAAAATAATTATTGAACTCTGGGATAGTTATGTTATCAGCATTTTTTGTAGTTTTTCAGATATTACCTGTTTTAAGGCAATTACAATGAATTGGAGTAGGTGTGTAATAATTGTTGTTGGACAGCAGGTGTAGCAATTGCAGCCATGTTGCCAAGAGATGCTAACAGTAGCCAACAGTATGTGTTGATTATTTAGTTACTGAAAAATATGCTTTGTGTAACAAATTTAGAGCAGTTACTAAGGCAATCAAATGATTCTGAGAGTTAGGGCTCAGGATAAAGAGAAAACTCAAAGTTTTCCATTAGCACGAGTTGCAGTCCTTGTGAACCACAGTTATTGCAGGAAGCAGTGTGTGGGCTGGCATGTAACATACCGAGAGTCAGCATGAGGGTTGTGAGCCTGGGACCACTGACAGCAGCCCATTGCATCTGAGGGCTGGCTAGAGTTGTGTGCAGAAGAATCAGTTTCCAATGTGCTATGCAGCTGGTGGACCGATCCCAAAATGTGTAAATTTTTCTTTACGTTCTGGCACCAGATGATGAGAGCAGTTACAAAATAATCCCACAGTAGTTTAGAATTATGCATAATAAAGTATTATTTATTTAGGGTAGACTCACAGATGACTGCCCAGGATCATATTACTCTGCATGAATGGGGAATAGGAACTGAGTCTAGCAGCTAGAAGTGAGAACTGGAAGAAAGAGACAAACTGCCCATATAGATGAAACCGTCTTTGAAACTTCCTGCTTCATGGAAAAGTTTGCTGGATACTATGGGCCTATAGGCTGAAGATGGATGCTCCAACAATAGAGAAGAACTATCCAGGCAGTGAGATGTCTTTGTCATTTCTAGAGTTTTGGAAGTTGCATACAATGCACTACCTTTCAACTTAGGTGATATTATATCCTTCTGGGGTCTTTGATGGAGTTGAAGGCTACATAGTCATAATTACAGTGTGTCTTAATTGTGATGAAAGATAAAGAAGATATAAATATTGTTAATTTAATTCGTTCTTGATACCAGTTTTGTTACATGTAATTTTACTATGTTAAAGTAAAAAAAAAAAAAAAAAAAAAAAAACCCTTCCGTTTTATTTAAACAGAAAAGGGGAGGTGATGTGGGGGGTGATGTAGTCTATGAATATGTTTTCTGCCATTGATTAATAAAGAAGCTGCTTTCGGCCAATGGCTTAACAGTGTAAAAACAGGATGATAGATAGATAGATAGATAGATAGATAGATAGATAGATAGATGGATGGATGGATGGATGGATGGATGGATGGATGGATGGATGGATGGATAGATAGATAGATAGATAGATAGATAGATAGATAGATAGATAGATAGATAGATAGATAGATAGATAGATAGAGACAGAGAAACAGAGAGAGAAGCAGAGTCAGGGAGAAGCCATTTAGCTGTTACCAGAGACAGACTCCTCTGCTGGAGTCAGTCAAAATTTTGCCAGTAGGTCATACCCTTGTAGTAATACAAAGTTTAATAGAGATAGGTTAGTTTAGGCTGTAAGAACTAGCTAGAAATATGTTTATGCTTTTGACAAAACAGTATTGCAAATAATATGGTTGCTGAGTTATTATTTCAGGTTTGAGCAGCTGGAAACAAACAAGCACCCTCCCCCAACAGGTAGGTATTAACTTAATTCTGTCTCCGATTACATTAATATGCTCTTAAGCATTTTAAATAAAATATAATTATTTCTCTCTCTCCTCATAACTATCTTTCCACTCTCTCTAACAAAAAGAGAGAGACAAAGATAGAGAGAGACACAGAAAAGGAGAGAAACAGAGTTGATATACTATTGAGTATGAGTAAATTCAATCTAGTAAGAAGAAACGTAAATTTTCTTGGGGGCTTTTATGACTGGCTATCTGAGAAAACAGAGACTCAAGCCATCTTAAATAAGAACAATGGGATTTTATGAAATAGTGGTATTTTGTTTTAGCTGTTCCTACAATGGGTTTTGAATCTACATCATTTGTCATTTATGCTGGCAAAGTTAAGCAATTATGTAAGAAGTCACTAACTGCTGCAGACTAACCAACTGTGGAAAGACACTTTGCATTTAAAAATTATTATTAAGTATGTCTAATGTACCAAATGACCTTTATTTTGAGCTTCAAATTAATAAAAAAAATGACCTCAATGGAGAGGGGGGAAATTGCTAGAGACTGATAAAAACTAGACTTTTAACTCAAATATGAAAAGAAGAGCCAAAGTCAAGTTTTGTTTATGAAAGATTTGCTTGCCAAGATGTTGTAACTGTCACTTGCTAAGGGATTAATAGAAAATTACCAATTACCATCTTTGGTAATTGAATTTGAGAGACAGGTTTCTATTTGATTCAGTTTCTTGAACTTCCTTGCCTTGTAACAGATGAAATGCTTATCTGGATATCATTATCTTACATAAAGATAGCTAAGATGAGGCTTAGTATAAATGTATGGGAAATTTAAGTCAACAAGAAAATAAATTCTCTGAGAAGTCTTTGGATATTTGTCATAATATTTTTAATTTTTATAAAGTGATAGGTTATTTGTCATAATATTTTAATATTTATAGAGTGATAAGGATAAGTTAATGGCTTATTTAATGATATGTTATAAAACTCAAAAGTTTCAAATTCACATCATCACCGTTAAGTACATATTTGTCACAAAGTCAGAGATGGCAAGAAGTATCCTAAGACATGGTTTCTAGTAGACCAAGCATGTATGACCAAATTTTGAACTCCAATTATTTTCAGGTTTATAATTACAGATATCTATAAAGCATAAAAATAGTTCCTAAAAACTTTAGTGGTACAACCCTAACATGTTCCTCCCACTACAAAATGGCGCACGACGTGGTAGCAGCAATTTCTTGGGTCTGCTCTGATTGCTAGAGGCAAGCAAGTGCTCTCATCTAAGAGAGGCTTTCTGACTCTACTTTAGCTGCAAAACCCTGCAGCTCATTAAGAGGTCCTGCCACAAAACACTTAAACAGTGTTGATGAAAAGCTGAACACATGCTTTTTGGTTTTCAGCTGTAGCAGGAAAAAAGCTGCGCCGTTTAAAAATGCTGGCTTTCTGGGCCATTCTGCCAGGGCAAACTCTGACTCTTTGAGGCAGGAGGGCCGACTACAGAGGGAGGACTTGAGTGTTGTCTGTGGACATAATGCTGCACCTTGCTTGCTGGCAGGGACCTTGAAACACCATAGAGGAAAATGGTTCTTCTGCCAGTGTTTCTAGTGGGAAGATGAATGGAAGAAAAGGTTTTCTGTCTGTGGTAGGCACTGTTATTTTAATAGAAGTCAAAGAGAAAGGAATACACCCTGTCCTACTTTTTATTCTATTTGTATTAGGTGGTAGAAAGCTATCCATGTTTAAGAGTTTCATAATACATAAAATACAGACTTAGATGTTTAAATTATGTTTTACAAGCTTAATGCCATCAGGCACTGTACATATAACCAAAAATAAGAAGATAGACAAAGCATAAAATTGGGGAGATTATGAAAATATGGAGGACTGACAGGCACATCTTATCTGAAAAGATTTATATTCCATTTTTTAAAATAATATCAAATTGTGTGTAGGAGAAGCTACGAGGAGAAAGAGGTTTTTTTTGCCATTGATTAAATCAAAACTCTACCCAGTTACTATCATAGAAGCAAGTAGAGTCTTGTACACAAGATGCTAAGAGGAAAATATTCTTAATATAATATGTATGAACATGAAATGCATTATAGCAAATGCCTGTGTCTATAACCTCTCTACCATGCCAATGATTGTAGTTAGTCTTCCCAGCTAAAATGTCAGCCAGTCTAATAAATTCACTCTTACCATATGCATTCGTACTATTAGTTCTATTACTCTAGAGAACCCTTACTACCACACTACTTAAAATACCTTGTCAGATAAGATAATATTCAGGGATGGTCATACTTTAATAAGCTATGGTCTCTAAAAGTTGTCTTCTGAATATAAGGAACCTGTGCTTTTCCTCTGATGGACTCTGTCCCTCTTGGTCCCACAACCATTCAGTCCCAAATAAACACATAGAGGCTTATATTAAATATAAACTGTTGGACCTATTGCTGAGACATTTTACTAACTAGCTCTTACATAGTTCTTATCTATGCTTACACATGTGGCGTGTTACTTTTTCTCAACAAGGCATTTTCATCTTACTTTCTCTAAATCTGGCTGGTGACTACATCTCTGCCTTTCCTCTTCTCAGAATTCTTCTACTCTGGTCACCCCACTTAAACTTCCTGCCTAGCTACAGGCAAGTCAGTGTTGTATTAAACCAATATGAGTGACAAATCTTTATAGTATATAGGAGCATTATCCCATAGCCCTTGATTTTTTTCTTTTTAATTTTATTTAAATAACATCTTTTTCATTTATTTTGTTTAGCAATCAGCTTCCACTCTTTCCTCTCCTCTTGCTCCTTTCTCTTTCTCTAACCCTTCCTCATCTATTCCTCCTCCATTTCAATTTAGAAAAGTCGAGACCTCCCCTGGGCTTGCACAAAGCCTGGCACTTCAATTTGTAGCAAGACTGAGTTCCTTCTCTTATGTTGAGATCATCCAGCATGGCGAACAGGTTACCAAAATCAACTAAGTGCTGTGAAGTGGTCCCGCTCTCACTTTTATAAGCCTTTCTAAGAGAATAATCTAGATGACTGTCACATACCTGCAGAAGGCCTAGATCTGTCCCATGCAGTCTCCCTAACTCATCCAAGAGCTCCTGTGAGCTCAGGTCAGTTATTCTGTGGGTTCCCCCAACAAAACTCCCCCGGCTGGTAAAATCCATCCCCCTTTTCTTCCACAAGATTCTTGGAGCTCAGCACAGTGCTTATCTGTGGATCTCCACCTCTGTTTTCATCAGTTACTGAATAGAGTATCTCTGATAGCAATTAGATGACCAATCTGATTACAGTAGATGACCAGTTCAGCCACACTCTCCACTAAGAGTCTTAGTTGCAATCATCTTTCTGGGTTCCTAGAGATTTTCCTGGTACCAGGTTTCTTCCTAACCCCCAAATGGCACCCTTATCAAGATGTCTCCTTTGTTATTCTCCGTCTCCATCTTGCATCCAACCCACCCCACTGTACCTCCTCCCTCTATTTCTCATCCCTTCATTCTCTATTCCCCACTCCTGCTCCTGGTTTACCCAGATCTTTTCTACTTTCCCTTTCAGGGATATCACACATCCCCTTTGGGGCACTCCTTGTTATTCTTGTTATTTAGACTGCTCAACTGTGTTCATAGCATCATGTTTTTTTTTTTTTTGTTTTTTTTTTTTTTTTTTGGTTTTTCGAGACAGGGTTTCTCTGTGGCTTTGGAGCCTGTCCTGGAACTAGCTCTGTAGACCAGGCTGGCCTGCCTCTGCCTCCCGAGTGCTGGGATTAAAGGCGTGTGCCACCATCGCCTGGCTCGCATCATGTTTAATAATAACCAGAAGCTGGAAACAACCTAGATGCCCCTCAACTGAGAAATGGAAAAGGAAAATGTGGTACATTTTACACAAGGACTACTACTGAGCTGTTAAAAAAAAAAAAGGATGACATTATGAAATTTGCAGGCAAATGGATGGAACTAGAAAAAAAATCACTCTGAGTGAGGTATGCAGTCATTCATAAGTGATTATTAGGAGCAAAGTATAAAATAACCAACCTCTAATAGATTTGTGTTTGGTACTTTCCTTCTATATGTAGTCATAGATACAGATAACATTAACTGAAAGTCACCCCCAAATAAATATTTAATATTTAACTAAGAAGATTGGAAAAACTAATGGAATAAAAGTTTTGAAAACAGAATGACATGCTTATGAATGTGACTACAGAAATCAGAATGGGAGAAATGAAAAGTAACACAATAAAATTCAACTCTGAACTCATCATTCTATTATATAAAAACAGTAACTTTTAAAATGAAATATACAATTATGTAAATGTATTCATATATTCCAGGAAAATTATTTGGGGACAAAAATCCATGTATTAGCATTGGGAATATTGATAAACAGACCATACTTAATAGATGAGCTATTTAATGACAAGGTTAAGAAAATATAATATGACCATGTCTCAAAAATATAACTAAACAGGAATAATTTCTGTTAATATGAATTATAGCATACAAATATGTAAAGAAAAATTAGAAAAGAGTTTTATAAATATAAGAAATATGTGCAAAATAGATAATTTTGAAAGAATAGGCAAAATTAATAGGAATTTTTATCATTAGGAATCATTTCATTAATTTTTATTCTCTTTTTTTTTAGATCGGTAGTATTTGGTTTAACTCTCTTGGCTCTCTACTTTCTGGTTCCTTGTAACCCAAGCAATGTCAAATATGGGTACCTTGTTCTGAAAGGGGCATTATGTTATAACAGGTACTGACCTCCTAGACCAACAACTCAATTGAATGCAATTCTTTCAGGTCACTGAAAGCCACACTTGGCTAAAGAGATGGCCAATTGAGATTCCATATCCCCCATTACTATAAGTCCTCATTAGAATCATTTTCATAAATTATAAGAACTTTCCCCTGCAAAAGGTTTTCACATCACCCCATAGGCCCCCAATTCCAGCTATCTCACCCTATGCTCTCTTCATCCATCCATTCTCACACTCCACCTCATCCTCCAAATTCCTGTCCCTCACCTGGCCCTAGTCCACCCATAAAATCTATTCTATATCAGCCTCCTATAAGATCCATGCATCCTAGCTAAGGCTCTCTTCTTTACCTAACCTCTCTGGTTCTATAAATTGTAGGTAGACTTTCCTTTACTGTGTGTGTGTGTTTGTCTTTGGAGCATAGATGTTATGAACTGAAATATTATCTTGGTGGTGGAATGATTTCCTTGAATGACTATACACTGTCCTTTCCTATCTTTTTTATTGATTTTATTGAGCTATACATTTTTCTCTGATCCCCTCCCATTCTCTCCCCTCGCCGTCAACCCTCTCCCATGGTCCCCATGTTGGCAATTTACTCAGGAGATCTTGTTTTTTTCTACTTCCCATGTAGATTAGATCCATGTATGTCTTTCTTAGGATCCTCATTGTTGTCTAGGTTCTCTGGGATTGCTTGCGAATTTTAGTCCGGTTTCCTTTGCTTTAAGTTTAAAAACCACTTATGAATGAGTACATATGATAATTGTTTTTCTGGGTCTGGGTTGCCTCACTCAATATGATGTTTTCTAGATCTATTCATTTGCCTGCATATTTCAAGATGTCATTTTTTTTTGCTATGTTATACTCCATTGTGTAAATGTACCTCATTTTCCTTATCTATTCTTCAGTCTATGGGCATTTAGGTTGTCTTCAGGTTCTGGCTGACAAACAGCTCCATTTTGGTTGAAAGGGAGGGAGAAGCAGGGAGGGAAGCAGAGAAAAAATTTAGAGTTCAACAAATATCAATTTAAAAAGGCAAAAAAAAAAAACTAGTTTTGCTTGAAGTCTATTTAGTAAGAGATTGACATGGATACACCACCTTGCTTCCTAGATCTATTTGTTTAGGATATCTTTTTCCCAACCCTTAACACTGACAAAATGTCTGTCCTTGTTGAGATGTCTTTCTTGGATACAGCAGAAATATGGATCCTGTTTTTGCATCTAGTCTGTAAGTTTGTATTTTTTATTTTATTTTTTGAGAGTTGAGACTATTGTTATTGAAAGAAATCAATGAACAATGATTGTTTTGCCTGTTATTTTGTTGTTTGTGGTTGTGGTGATGTTGTTATTGATGGGATGTGTGTGCTTATCTGTATTTCTTTTCTTTTGATTTGCTGGTATGAGATTTACTTCATTTTTATGGGAGGAGTTAACCTCCTTAGGTTGGAGTTTTACTTTTAGCACCTTTTTAGGGATGAATTTGATTTATCATGGGATATATTTATATTCTTCATCTATGATGATTGAAAATTTTTCTGGTTATAGTAGTCTAAGCTGACATTTATGATCTCTTAGAGTCTGCATCATATCTGTTTAGGACCTTCTGGCTTTTAAAAGTATCCATTGTTAAGTCAGGTATTATTCTAATAGGTCTAACACCAACCTTCCTAGGGCTACTACTGCCCACAGTGGTCTGAGGTCTCCTACATCAATTAGAAATCAAGAGAATAGTTCAATAACCTCTCCCACAAGAACTTCCAATGGAGGCTACCTTTCAAATGAGGTTCGTTCTTCTCAGGTATGCCAAACTAAAAATGAAGATTATCAATTGCATACAACAACATTGAAATTATGTTTCAGATAACAAGCTGTCTATTTGTAAATCAAAGCACAATGAAGTTTCACCTTATAAGAACTTGACAAACTTAAAATGATTTTTGCATATTGTCCCTACTATATAAGAAACACACTTAAATATGAAAGATCATGCTTCCTAAAGAAAAAAAATCTATGTGGATCTCTATCGCCAAACTCAGCTATTTTTCTTACTTTGAATCCTCTCTTTTTTTTTCTACTCATATTCTCATAGTAAAGATGTTAGGTCACTATTGTTAAAATCTTGTATTTATTACACTGGACATTTATTTCATTGAAGTTCAGATTTAAGAGTATTTTTTTATTAATTTACTGTTTTTGATCTTAGTGGCAAATCTGCTGATCAGTTCTTGCTGTGTATTTACTTTATTTAGCTTTTGTACAGGTGTTGTCCTGGATCTTTCTTTGGATTCTTTAAAATTAATTTTTTATTTATAAACCTACAAAGAAATAGTAGTTCTAAATGACAAGTTCAAAGGAGCAAGCACTATTTCAAAAATCTAGAGAGACCTCTAGAAAAAAATATGCAAAGGAATAGAAATGAAGAAAAAATTGGCTCAGGAAAGAAATCAATTAAATAGAAACAACAACAATGAAAACAAACAAAACAATTCAAAGTTTCAATGAAACAAAGAGCTGATGTTTCAATTCTTCGGAAAACCAAGAAGATTGACAAGCCTTTAGCCAAATTAACTAAAAGACTAATAGAGGATTCAGTTTTATAAAAGTAATGATTAAAATGAGAATGCAACAACAGATTCCAAGAAACGACAAAGAATTATGAGGACATACTTTAAAAATCTGTATTATACTGCACCGGAAAATTTAAAAGATATATATATATATATATATTCTACCAAAATTAAATCAAGATAAAATAAGCAATTTAAAGAAATCCATATCACTTAGAGAAATAGAAGTAGTAATTTAAAAATTCACAACCTAGAAAAGCTCAGGGCCACATGAATTCTAGGGAAAATTCCACCAAACCTTCAAAGAAAAACTAATAACTTTACTCCTCATACATTTCTAATTCTTTTTATGATACTGATATTTTTTGTAATTCCCCAAACTATGCAAAGGCCCTACCCAAACCAGAAAGTCATAGGCTGAAATCTTTTTAAAATTATTTGAATAAATGAAAGCCATGGCCAGTAAAATTTTTGGCATTTTGAATACTTGTGAATTTCTGTGATTCTCTCTATCTCTTGTAAATAGAATCTTCTTTGAAGAAGAATTATGCCACTGATGGGTGAGCATAATAAGAAGTGTTTAGAATATTATTAGCACCTATACTGGTTTAGTAATATAACAGTGACAGCTTCTCTAAGATTGATGTTGTCAACTAGCCCTCATTTGACTATATTTGAAATGCCAGACATGACTTTCCTTCCTGTTACATGTGTCTTAAGTCCAAGAATATAATTGTAGGTCTTTTTTGTGATATCTTGCCTTGTTGGTTAAGATTTTTGATTTATGGGTATCAGAGCTGGGTAGGACTATTCAATGCTTTACTCCCCTAGCATATTGCATACTACCTTCCTGGGCTATGAAAGCTAGTCTAAAGTTAGAAGACTTTTGGGTCAGATTTTTCTCAATTTCTTTGAGACCTATATCTGAAGTGTATGTCATCTTTATCAACAGGGCTAACCTTCAACCTCTGGGAGGCACCCTATATTTTTATAGGGTGTCTTTTAGATTCCCCTGACCTACAACTCAAAATAGAATTTCTTATTTGTTACTAGTTATTAGTTAGAAAGTCTTTGGCTCTTGAGGTACATTATCATCTCATGCGGCATGGCTTTAATTAAACAATATGCCTATGTATACCTACAAATATTTTTAATATATACATCTAAATAAATGTAAAATAATGATTCCCTGGTTTTTCAAGTATTATTTATTCCATCTCCCTCTATGCTTCTGTATTGTCCTCCATCTCCCCTTACCAATCTTTCTCATTTCCAATTTTATACCATTTGTATCCTGCTGTCCTCTTCCCTAAACACCCTCTGCCACAGCCTTGATTCCCTTTCCTATCCCAATTTCTGAGGTTGTTTACTCACATATGAAGATTTGGAACTAGGGACAGGAGATGAGAGAGAATTTTTGTCATTTGTTTTTTTCTAGTGTGGGTTACTTCACTCATTACATTTTCTAAATCTATCTATTTACCTGAAAATTGATACATCTATAACCAAATCCCTAGACCAAAGTCTCAAGAAACATCTGGAGAGGGTAGAAATATTATAAGAACCAGAGGACCATGAAAGTCTGCTGAGAGATTGTGTCTTCTTAATAAGACAGGAATCTGTACCAATAAGATCTTCATTATATGGCTGCCTAAACAAGACTTAAATAACAATATCACTAATTGACACACAAATGGGAATGGGGAAAATCTTCATGTCCCTCACACTAGATGAAGAACTGCAGAAAACTACGTGTTTTTTAGAGGAGGAGAATTAGTCTTCCCCAGGGATGAGCCCTCTATTACCAAATTGTTAGCCCTAAATACATTAATACAAGCAACACTCAGCAGACTCAGAATGTTATATATATATATATATATATATATATATATATATATATATATATTATATACACACATGAATTTGAGTGGGAGTATGTAAGAAAAGAGAGGGCTTGAAAGAAATAGAAAAGGGAAGTGATGTAGCTACACTTCAATTAAAACTAAAACCTCAGAAATAACAGATACAAATAAATAAGTAAAAGAAGATATTTTAATATAGTTATAGTAAATTTTTAAATGAAAACATTTACTTCTAATGGATTTTGCTTAGACATAGGACTTTAACAAATTTCACAGAGATTAAATGGTTTGTTGCTGTATAACAACACATTGATATGCATGATATTCAACAGATGAACATTTTCTTTTTCTTTTAAATTTTTAAAATATCAAATGTTTGAATGGGTTGAAGCTCACAGTTGAATCCTATCACCAAATGTAACTTACTAACCTCTGTTATTGAAAAAGGGGGTGAGGATTCTAGTCATGGAATCCCAAGCCAACTCCAAAATAATTCCAGTTATAATTCTTTATTATAAGGGGCAAATTCATGGAACAGGAATGAGAAGTCCAACCTAAGGTGTGTAATGTGGAAACCAGAGAGCGAGAGAGAGAGAGAGCAAGAACAAGCAACAAGCCTTGGGCAGGCTGGAGGTTTTTCTCTGTATGCCCAAAAGGTCCAGCCCTAACCCAGACCAGCCTCTTAAAGGTCATTGGCTGAAGGAGGTTCGCCATCACCTCCTCTTTTTGTCTAAATAAAAGAGTTTTAAATGCACAAATATATACCTAAAAAAAGATATTAAAAATAAAACAGGATTACAACCAGTATAAACAATATTAAGCAAGGAACATACATTTAAATTTTTAATAAACATTTTATTATAAAGAGTATAAGAATTGCATTGAAAATTGCTTGGCTAAATTATAAGGTAACTATGAGTATTTAATATTTAACCCAATTGAAGGCCTGAGAAGAGAGATAATATTACTTGAACAGGCAGTAAACAAAGGAGACAACTGGCTAATAGTGTGGGAGGTCTTCTGTCTTTGTGTTGCTTTTATTGGTTAATGAAAAAAGAAACCGTCTTGGCCTATGATAGGACAAAAGAACAGAACTAGGTGAGAAAAACTAAAGTGAATGCTGGGAGAAAGGAGGCAGGGTCAGAGAGAAGCCATGTAGCCCCACTGGAGCCAAAGGATGGGATTTACCCAGTTAGCCATAGTCACATGGCAATACACAGATTACTAGAAATGGGTTAAATTCAGATGTAAGAGTTAGCCAAAAAGAAGCTAGAGCTAATGGGTCAAGCAATGATTTAATTAACACAGTATCTTTGTGATTATTTTGGTTCTGGGTGGCCAGGACGAACAAGCTGCCTAATACAACGGGCTACCTGAGCAATCACCCAAAGTCTCATTTGTAATATTGAAACAACCAACTTTGGCTAAGTCCTAAAGTAACAAACAGACCATTTTCAGAGACAGGAAATTTTTTAGAAACATCTTACCCTGCCTTGGCAAGGTTTGGCAGTCTTTTTTCTTATATCCTTCTTGTCCAGTCTGGACATAATTCACTTTGTCAGTGGTCAAAGCATGGGCAATTCCTTACCCAAAGGCCAGTTGTGACAAGAAGAAAACAAACTCCAAATGGAATGTCTTTAGTATTTAACATTATTTTGGGAATATATCAGTGCTATCAGATGCAATTATGTCTCATATCAACAGAACCCTAAGTTATTTAAATGCCATGTTCTCCAGACCTTTGAAGTGGTTGAAGATTACTTGTCTTTGTAGAATACTATCTCTATGTATTTAAAGAACCTAATTAATAATTTATAAGAAACATGAATGTCTATTGACCTATAATACTTAAAACCTGTATAAATTAAAGACTAAGACTTTATATCAAAATATTAAATAATCTGTAAATAACTGTGCAGTAAATTAGGACAAAGACCTCAAAATTTAAACAATGTATAAGTATCTTGATCAGAGGGTAGACTATATAACGTAATATGATAAATGTATACTAAAAATTTTATCAATATTCAAAATGTCTTAAACAGAGTTAGAAACATACATGTATACAGTCTGACAAAAAAAAACTTTACACAGGTGTACAAATATTGTAAACAGAAATAATAATTATAGTTTGAACTTGTATCAATACACAAGATTGAAGAAATAGCTAAAGACATTGGCTTTGTGGAATGAAGCCAGAAAGCTTCTATGGATGAAGCTGACCATATCCTTTGGTGTTCACATCATACCGGGTGACCTAAATTATAGACATAGAAGAAAGCATTTAATTTTTTGCCTTAGTGGCTTTGTCTTGCTTTGGTATGACACTTCACTCCTATAGCCTATTCTAGGCTATTCCTCTTTCTCGGAAAAAAGCCGATTTTCTCTGTTCCATTACATCTTACAAATACATAATTTACTTTTTTGATTTTTATGAGGTATTGGAGATTGAATTATCTTGGAGTCTTAGATAAGATGTTGGATTTATGCATATGAGCTATGATTGAGCTACTATTAAAACCATAGAGAGTTTTGGAGCTTTATTGAATGCATTTAATGTTATGAAATGTACATGAATCTTAAAAGAAATGAGATGGAATATTGTGGTTTGGATCTTTTTTTTTTTTTTTTTTTTTTTTTTTTTGGTTTCTCGAGACAGGGTTTCTCTGTGGTTTTGGAGCCTGTCCTGGAACTAGCTCTGTAGACCAGGCTGGTCTCGAACTCACAGAGATCCACCTGCCTCTGCCTCCCAAGTGCTGGGATTAAAGGCGTGCGCCACCACCGCCCGGCTGTGGTTTGGATCTTAAATGTCCCACCAAGACCATGTACTGAAAGTTTGGTCTCCAATGTGTGCTACTGAGAGGTTGTAGAAGTTTTAGAAAAAATGACAGTTATACCTTGGCCTCTCTAACATCCTATGTGTAACTCATATACAATATTAAAATATGGAAAATGCAAAGGAAAGTGAACACTGCTTAAAATTTTAAATGAGATTTATATTGTAAATTAATTTTAAATACATAGGATTTTAAAAGTTTGAAGGCTCGACTGGTCCCTGTCTGAGTAAGCAGTTTATTATAATTTTAGAAAGAATAATCTAATAGGTCAAAATCAATTGAAATACTCTTTCCAGGGGTTTATAAATTGGATTTCAGAAGCAATTTTAAAGCCTTTTTTTAATTAAGAAAATCTAATTTTCTAAACGTGCTCACACATACGATTTAGTGTAGCATTGTGGAGATTATATCAAATGCCAAATATACTTTATTATTTATCAAATAATTTTTAATTACAGAGTAGTTTCTCTACATTCAAGGACAGATAGATAATTCACAAAACCCACTGAGTCAATTCTCAATGCTGCGCCATTTAAGATACATTCCTTTTATTAAGCCGGTGGTTAACTTATATCAAGCAATTCATTTAACTAAACAAAGAATAACCCTGATGAAGTAAATGATGTTGGGATTGTCCTCTCAACTAAACCAGCTAAACATCTTAAAATCTTGACGCAATTAATTTTACACATTACTTAACAGACACCATGGGCTATGATCTCTGAGAACAGGCAGATGCTGTGAATATTGTCTCCCTAATTGGCAGAACTCTTAGAAACGTGGAAAATCAAGTATGGAGGCATTGCTGAGTAGCAGGGAGTAATAGCAGTGAAGAAGGGAGAAGTTCACGGAACTGACAAGATAGATTATCAGTGATCTAGAACTCTGCTCAGAGTCAACTGCAGCTTGCACTTGAATAAAATTATCTGTGTGGAATTTTAGTGAACTCCAAAGAGCCAGAATGGCAACCCTACAGAAAAAAGCACTTACTGTAGGAAGCTAAAATCTGACAGAGGTCTGATGAAGAACCTCCTTCAACCTTTCAGAAGCTGGAATAATTTAGGGCTTGACCTTTTAGGTACTCAGAGAAAAACTGCCATCCGCCAGGACTTGCTCTCTCTCTATCTAGTTCCCCCGTTACACACCTGAGGTTGGGCTTCTCTTTCCTGTTCCGTGAGTTGGTCCTTTCTAATAAAGAAGTATAACTGGAATCTTTTGGAGTTAGCTTGGGTTTCTTTTTTTTTTTATTTTATTCTTTTTTAATTAAAATTTCCACCTGCTCCCCGTTTCCCATTTCCCTCCCCTCCTCCCAAATATTGCCCCCTCCCCCCACTTCCCTCCCCCTATCCCCACTCCTCTTCTCCTCAACCCACTCCATTCCCCCTCCCTCTCGATACTGAAGAGCAGTCCAAATTCCCTGCCCTGCGGGAAGACCAAGGTCCTTCTATCTATGTCCAGAAAGGTGAGCGTCCAAACAGGCTAAGCTCCCACAAAGCCAGTTCATGTATTAGGATAGAAACCTAGTGCCATTGTCCTTGGCTTCTCATCAGTCTTCATTGACCGCCATGCTCAGAGAGTCCGGAATCAACCCATGCTTATTCAGTCCCAGACCAGCTGGCCTTGGTGGGCTCCCAATAAATCAGTTCCACTGTCACAGTGGGTGGGTGCATCCCTCGTGGTCCTGATTTTTTGCTCATGTTCTCCCTCCTTCTGCTCCTCATTTGGACCTTAAGAGCTCAGACCGTTGCTCCAAATTGAGACTCTGTCTCTACCTCGATCCATCGCCAGATGAAGGTTCTAAGGTGATATGCAAGATATTCATCAGTATAGGATAGGGTCATTTCAGGTTCCCTCTCCTTAGTTGCCCAAGGTACCAGCTGGGGACATATTCCTGGACACCTGCGAACCCCTCAAGAGTCAAGTCTCTTGCCAACCCTAAGATGGCTCCCTTAGATAGGATATATACTTCGCTGCTCCCGTATCCATCCTTCCTATATCCCAACCATCCCAATCCCCCGAGCTCCTCCCATCCTCCCCTTCTCATATTTCTCATCCCATTTCCCCTTTGCCCCATGCCACCTCACCCGCAAGTTCCCAGTTTTTGCCCTGCAATCTTGTCTACTTCCCCCTCTCCATGCGGATGACTATATGATTTTCTTTGGGTTCACTTTCTTATTTAACTTCTATAGGATCACACATTATATGCTTAATGTCTTTTATTTATGGCTAGAAACCGATTATGAGTGAGTACATCCCATGTTCCTCTTTTTGGGTCTGGGATACCTCACTCAGGATAGTGTTTTCTATTTCCATCCATTTGCACGCAAAATTCGAGAAGTCATTGCTTTTTACTGCTGAGTAGTACTCTAATATGTATATATTCCACACTTTCTTCATCCATTCCTCCATTGAAGGGCATCTAGGTTGTTTCCAGGTTTTGGCTATTACAAACAATGCTGCTATGAACATAGTTGAACAGATACTTTTGTCATTTGATGTGGCATCTCTTGGGTATATTCCCAATAGTGGTATTACTGGATCTTGGGGTAGGTTGATCCCAAATTTCCTGAGAAATCGCCATACTGATTTCCAAAGTGGTTGCACTAGTTTGCATTCCCACCAGCAATGAATGAGTGTGCCTCTTTCTCCACAACCTCTCCAGCAAAGGCTATCATTGGTGTTTTTGATTTTAGCCATTCTGACAGGTGTAAGATGGTATCTCAAAGTTGTTTTAATTTGCATTTCCCTTATCGCTAAGGAGGTTGAGCATGACCTTAGGTGTCTTTTGGCCATTTGAATTTCTTCTGTTGAGAATTCTCTGTTCAGATCAGTGCCCCATTTTTTTATTGGGTTCATTAGCATTTTAAAGTTTAGTTTCTTGAGTTCTTTATATATTTTGGTGATCAGACCTTTGTCTGTTGCAGGGTTGGTGAAGATCTTCTCCCAGTCAGTGGGTTGCCTTTTTGTCTTAGTGACAGTGTCCTTTGCTTTACAGAAGCTACTCAGTTTCAGGAGGTCCCATTTATTCAATGTTGCCCTTAATGTCTGTGCTGCTGGGGATAAACGTAGGAAGTGATCTCCTGTACCCATATGTTGTAGAGTACTTCCAACTTTTTCTTCTATCAGGTTCAGTGTGTTCAGACTAATATTGAGGTCTTTAATCCATTTGGACTTGAGTTTTGTGCATGGTGATAGATATGGATCTATTTTCATTCTTCTACACGTTGACAACCAGTTCTGCCAGCACCATTTGTTGAAGATGCTCTCTTTTTTCCATTGAATACTTTTAGCTCCTTTATCAAAAATTAGGTGTTCATAAGTTTGTGGGCTAAAATCAGGGTCTTCTACTCGGTTCCATTGATCGACTTCTCTGTTTTTATGCCAATACCAAGCTGTTTTCAATACTGAGGCTCTGTAATAGAGTTTGAGGTCAGGGATGGTAATGCCTCCAGACGATCCTTTATTATATAAGATTGTTTTGGCTATCCTGGGTTTTTTGTTTCTCCATATAAAGTTGATTATTGTCCTCTCAAGATCTGTGAAGAATTTTGATGGGATTTTAATGGGGATTGCATTGAATCTATAAATTGCCCTTGGTAGAATTGCCATTTTTACTATGTTGATCCTCCCTATCCAAGAGCAAGGGAGATCCTTCCATTTTCTGGTATCCTCCTCAATTTCTTTCTTCATTGACTTAAAGTTCTTGTCAAATAGATCCTTTACTTCCTTGGTTAGGGTTACCCCAAGATATTTTATGCTATTTGTGGCTATCGTGAAGGGTGATGCTTCTCTGATTTCCATCTCTGCTTCCTTATCCTTTGTGTATAGGAGGGCAACTGATTTTTTGGAATTGATCTTGTATCCTGCAACGCTACTAAAGGTGTTTATCAGCTGAAGGAGTTCTTTGCTGGAGTTTTTGGGGTCGCTTATGTACACTATCATATCGTCTGCAAATAATGAAAGTTTAACTTCTTCCTTTCCGATTTGAATCCCTTTGATCCCCTTATGTTGTCTTATTGCTATTGCTAGAATTTCAAGCACTATATTAAAGAGGTATGGAGAGAGTGGACAACCTTGTCATGTTCCTGATTTTAGTGGAATAGCTTTGAGTTTCTCTCCATTTAATTTGATGTTAGCTGACGGCTTGCTATAAATAGCTTGGGTTTCTTTGACTAGCATCCTCATCTCCCCTTTTCAGTAACATCTGGTGCCCAACATGGTGCATGGGGACCATTCACCCCTCTTTTGGAACCCCCTTGACAGTCGCATGATGCCTTGGGCACTGACTTTCCCTGCCCATGGCTCCAGCCAGCAGCTTGTTATCTACAGTTGCCGTTGGTGTCGTGAGCATGCTGGAAATGCAGCACCGCCTTTCACACATTGCTGCCTCTCCAGCCAAAAATCCCCAAGGTGCACAATGACAAAAAAGCTCTGGGTTTTTCTCTTTATCTTGGTCACCAATTTTATTGAATCCTTCTCCCTGTAATTCCTTAGTGAACAGTGACAACCATGTGCCACCATACCTGATTCATGCTGTGTGCTAAGTATCAAACCCTGGACTCTGTGGATTTCAGGCAAGCAGTTACATGCTGGCCTATATCCAGTCCACATATTCATTTTTCTCCTAGTCATTTGAACTTAGATTTGAGAAAAATTCGTTTTCATTTTTTTTTATTGATGAGTTGACTAAGAATCAGCAGGGTAATAAATTAACTCAAAAAAGAAGTTGAAATCTGTTAAATAAGTTCAATGTCACCCTTCCCCCAGTCTACATCAACAGACAAAAATATCTACTGAGATTTGCATGGCATTTTCTTCCTACAGACTACAAGAAGTGAAGCTCAGTCTTTTGCAAATGAAAGTACAGTTGAGTCCTTACCATCTGGATTCTTTCCCTAGAGTACATTGTCAAAACCCACTATTCAATATATGTATCATTTCAGAAATTTACACAGTTTCACTAAGGAATTTGTGTAAAGTTTTGAAAAAAAATTCAATTATAATGACAGTAGAATGTTGCAGTTTACAGATAGGTGCTTTGTTCATGTGAATGATGATCTGTGATCCTGAATATCTTCAGTGAATATTTTTATTGAATATGTTGATATTTTGACTTGTTGTAGTAATATTTCTATATTTCCAATGTTTATGTTTTCTTCTTTATGTCATTGATAGTCTGACACAATTTGGATCTTAATTTTTGTCATAGAGTGTTATTTAAGAAAAATAATAGGCCATTTTTTACATGAAAAGTGTTTGGATTGTCATTTTTTCATTTCTCAAGTTTGGTAGTTTGTTTCTCTTTAGGCAAATAATTTTCAGTGTCAATTGTCTGGTTTTGCACATAAATTATTCGAAAGTGATTTCAAATACCGTTTACTATTATGACTCATACCTGAATTTGAGTTGATTATTTCTTCCTCTCACTTGCATTCTCTTTCTGATACATCTACAAAGACAAAACACAATCCTTAATTATATCAAAGAATGGACCTTTAATAATTTGATATTTTTCAATTTTAAATACTATTAATCTTACTTTATTCCTTTTCACATTTTTTAACAGACTGTTCTTTCCTCAATGTTTTTTCCATTTGAAATTTAAATGATTGAGATTTTTTTGAATATATATTAACATAATTTGGTAGGTCTATGAATTTTCCAGGAAGTATTGCTTTCTTGGCTTGCACAAATTTTGATATGTTTTGCTTCGATTCTTTACTTCATAGTTGATTGTAACTATTCTTTTTTTATGTTGTTCCTCTTTTGGTAGCTGTTATATGTGAATGTGTAAAATTTCTAGTTGCCTAGATCTTTTCATACACCTGACTCCTTTCTTAATTCCCTGGTAGTAAACTGATAACTGACACCATTTATTTCCTTTGAAGTTATTAAAGATAATGCTGTGGCTGAGAATATTTTTCAAGTCTTTGCTTTAGTGGTGTATAATTTCTTTCTACCTGTTACTGACCACCTCATATAAAGCCTCAAGAAAATTACAGTTTTACATATTACTATTTTGAATTTCTTTATTAAAAATATTTTGTTTCACATTTTTAAAGAACTTCTCTTGGACGCATATATATTTAGGAATGCTTAGTTATCTTGGTGAATTGGCTTTATTGAGAAAAATAAATTTTCTCTTAATCCATGATATTAACTGGACTGTGAAATCACATCTAGTTTACAAAAGATATATTCTGTTTCATTAGAATAAAGATGGTCTATGTTCTAATTCTTTAGATCTTATGGAAAAAAGCCAAACTTTAGTGTCAAATGTTGTCTTCAGTGTATTCTTTTTTTAAAATTACTTATTTATTTTACATCCAAACCAGAGTTTTCCCTCCCTCGTCACCTCCCAGTACCTCTCCTGCTCCCCTATTCTTCACCCCTCCATCCACTCCTTTTCTCTTTCTATTCAGAAAAGGGCAGACCTCCAATGGATATCTACAAAACATGGTATATCAAACTAAAGTAAGACTAAGCACCTCACTGTACATTAAGGCAGGGCAAGGCAAGCCAGTAAGAGAAGTAGAATTGCAAAAGTCAACAAAAGAGTCAGAGACAGTCCTGTTTCCACTGATAGGAGTCGCACAAGAAGACAAAACTATGAAGCTGTCACATACATGCAGAGTCCCATGCTGGTTCCCTTGTTATTGGTTCAGTCTCTGTGAGCTTCTATAAGGCCAGGTTAATTAATTCTGTGGGTTTTTTTGTGATGTCCTTGACCCCACTGTCTCCTAAAATCCTTCTTCCCTCTCTTCAGCAGGATTACTCAAGCTCAGCTTAATGTTTGACAATGGGTCTCTGCATTTGTTTACACTAGTTGCTGAATAAAGGCTATCTAATGACTATTGGGCAATGCAACAATTTATGAGTATAGCAGAATATTATTAGACATTATTACAATGACTTTTTTATCCAGTTGTGTTTAGTTCTATCTTAGGTCTCTGGACTATTGAGCCTCCGGGTAATGGCACTCTTGGCTGTGTCATGGGTAGTCTCACTCTCATGGCATGGGTCTCTGGCTGGACCGTCATTGGTTGGTTACTACTACAATCCCCTTAAGTTTATTCTTAAACGTTTATAGTAAGTTTAGATGTAGCTGCTTATTCACTTTGATTTAAATATACTGTAATATTCACTATAAAAGTATCAAATAATCTTTAGCTTCCTTTAATTTTTCTGTAATCTTTAAATATGTTATTCATTTTTGTAATTTTATAATTTTATCTGTGTAGTTGATTTATGAACATTTTTTCACAAGTGCCTTTGATAAAACCTATCTTTTCACAGTAAACCTTCAAGTAATGACATTATTTGATGAAAACTATGACTGCCTGGTGTTAGTGCAAGTGCAAATTATCTGCTCACACTTGATGTATAGTGTATAGTGTCAGCTGCTTACACGAATTTAAATTACAGCACTATGATTTGCTTTTTTAGGTTGTTAGGTTATGCTGTTATAGAGAGGACACCAGTATGTGGTATAGTTTGATCCTAAACACATAATCCCCCTGCCTCAGTCTCCAAATACTGAGATAATAAGGTTGTGCCTCTATACTCAACATAACTTTTACTTTAAGCACTAGCTTTAAAGGAATCTTCAAGTTAATATAAAATAAAGCATTTTAATTATGTGTTTTTTACTCTTTTCTGGTGTGATTAAGTTCTTAGATTATATTCACATTTCCAGCTCCTATTATTTTTATTCTGTCAACAGAAATGGTTTAACATTTTCACAGCTCAGGTACTTGGTGACAAGGCCAGCATTACCATGCAGGAAGAGGTGTGTTTAATATGAAAGATATTTTTGTCAAGTTGTCTTTTTTCATTACCATTTAAAAATTGTGGCTGAATATGTTTTGCCTCATATTGGTTCCATTAGGACACTTGCCAGTTTCATATTTTTATATGTGAAATATCTAATTTCTCTGAATTTGCTTTAATGAATTTCATGCAATTTATTCTAGATTAAAATATACTACAATAAATTTTCCTATAAATGTATTCATTTGGGAAAATATAGAATTCATTTAAATTCTTGGATGTAGGGATTTAAACACACTTGGGAATTTTTAATTCATCACCACTGAAATTGGTCAAATTCATCTTCATATCCTTTCTTCCCTCAGTAGCATATATTCAGACCTTAACCTTATTTCTGCACTGTATTACAATCTTGCTTTCTTCATTCTTTTGTTTTCCAATTTCTCAAAGTCATTTGATTGGTCATCCAAATGTTTTGATTTCTATTCAATAATGTTACCCCAGATAATGTCAAATTTGCTATGCACAACATTTTCCTATTTTTCTTTTTATGCCAGACATGATTATTTTCCCCAAGAAATTCTGTTTGAATATACTTATATTTATTGTATGTCTTATGTAATATAGTTTTCTAACTTTTTAAAAGTAGTCAAGTGATCTTATTTCAATAATTGTAAGAGTCTTGCCTAAACTTGATGCAATCTCTGTGTCTTTACGTATTCTTTATTCTCAATATGAATCATAATTTTCTCTCTCTAAGTGAGGCATATTTTAGTGAGTTTCAAGTATGTGTATGTAATATTGTTGTGTTCTGACAAATCAATATTTCCATATAAAGCATTGAGCCTGACTCTAGTGTGTGGTTAAGAAGCATGGGTTGAAACTGGACTCTCTGAACATGGCGGACTCAATGAAGGCTGATGAGAAGCCAAGGACAATGGCACTAGGTTTCGATCCTAATACATGAACTGGCTTTGTGGGAGCTTAGCCTGTTTGGATGCTCACCTTCCTGGGCCTGGATGGAAGTGGGAGGACCTTGGTCTTCCTGTAGGGCAGGGAATTTGGACTGCTCTTCAGTATCGAGAGGGAGGGGGAATGGACTGGGGGGAGGAGAAAAGGAGTGGGGATGGGGGAGGGGAGTGGGGGGAGGGGGCAATGTGTGGGAGGAGGGGAGGGAAATGGGAAACGGGGAGCAGTTGGAAATTTTAATTAAAAAAGAATAAAAAAAATGAAAAAAAAAGATACATAAAAAGATAATATTTATTTTTAAAGGGTTTTAATTTTAGGTAGGATCAGGGCTACTTTTACCCTATTACTTAGACTGTTTCCTTGTAACTACTGCTCTACTTAGTGCCCAATGACTTGCAAGGTTTTCTGTTTTGGAAAAAGAGTAGCCAACCAGCTTAGGGCTGTGTAATATCTAGAAATACATTCTATGACAGTAGATTTCTTCCAAAGGGTTGGAAAGTTTCTTGGTGTGTATCTGTTTATCAATATTACTATTCATCGTCAAGGGATCTTCTGAAGATTTCCAATATTCCCAGTATCTCTGCTGCCTCTTCTTCTTCAGTACTATGTACTGGGAATACCAATTATACTGATATATTGAGCCTCCCAGTTCTGTGTCCTCAATTTGGAGAGACTTTCATGCCCCAGCTAGTTTTCCACTTCCTTCATTGCAGCTCAGAAACTCCCTTCTGTCAATATGCCAGGGCACTCAGATTGTTCACCTACTCTGTTTCTCTTCTTTCAGTGTTGTTTGACATTTACTGCCTGATATTCAACGTATGAAATCCATCTTCATGCACTTTACCTGTTTTTTTCTTACTTTCTTCTTTGCTTTTCCTTTGTTGCTGTTTCACTTTTTAGGAAAAGGAAGAAGATTTAGACCTCATTATTCTTTCTCAGGGTCAGACAGAAACTTAAAGCTGTACATTTGATTTCTCATAAAGAATAGCTCTACATAGTTGTGTCAAGTGGAATAGTATCCTTTAAATGTCCCTGAACAAGGAGAAAGACAGCGCTTTTTTCTTAATTCCCTTTAAGGTGGAGAGAATACTTTCAGAACCATAGGATTTAATAGCCTTCCAAGCTGTCCTTCTACTTTGCCTTGGGTACTGAAACAGATATCACACATGAACAACATACATGTTCAGTTTATGTGATTAGAGTCTATGATTTATTAGAAATCCCTCAGACCCTTAGTCTATGAGTATACTGTCAGGACAAAATTCAGCTCAGCACATTTACTGTTTTGTCTTTTAGGTTTTCCTTCAGTTCCTTTAAATATTGATGTGAGATTCTCCTCTATATGCTGTGAATATGTTTCATTATTGTTGGCTAATAAAGAAGGTCCTTTGGTCTATGGCAGGGCAGAAAAAAAGAGATGGAAAATCTGAATAAAGACATAGAGAGAGAGTAGGTGGAATCAGGGAGATGCCAAAGGAGAAGGATGCCACCGGAACCATACCGGTATCCTCATGGTAAGACACAGATTAATGGAAATATGCTAATTTAAGATGTAAGAGCTATCTAGGAATACACCTAAGGTATTGGCCAAGCAGTGTTGTGATTAGTATAGTTTTTGTGTGATTATTTGGGTCTGGGCAGTCAGGAAGTCAAATAGCAGCCTCCATTTACAAAGAATACTCTATTTAAATTGATATCTTTCTTTTAACCAGTATTATACTGACAGAAAATGGGAACACAGAGTGGTTCAATTATTGTCAATGTATTTATTGCTATTATTATCATTTCTATTAATACCATATGTGTACATGAGTGTGCATGTGTACCCATTCATACATGTGTGTGTCTGTGTGTGTGTGTGTGCACATCCTCCACAGAAAAGGTAAGACTTCAACTGTGTGAAGTTAGTTCTTTCCTTCCCATACTTGAGTTCTGAGAATGGTACAGAGGTTATCTAGCTTGGGCAGCAAGTATTTTTCCTGCTTAGACTGGCCCAATAGTTGATTTTTTTTTGTTTTCTTTTCATTTTATTTATTTGCTTCATATTGATTGTGAACATAGAAATATTCTTGAATATATGAAGTTTGAGTAAAATTTCTACTAATATTGAATCTTTGGGACACAGAAGTGAAAAAAATTCACTAACAAAAAATGTTAACATGTCTGAGAATTTTCCACAAAAAAAGATGTAATGAGCACACTGAAAATAACAATAGTAGTTTCAGAAAGTTACTTTTCAGACTTCATTGTATTGAAGAATGAAGGGGAAATAGAGAATGGTCACAGTGGATTCATAGTGTAGAGAGACAGGAATAACACGGGCAAGCTATAAGTGACCATCACAAAGCAGAAGCTGTGGTAGATGCCTTCCTTAAGTAAAGACTGAGGATGATTCTACACAGGATGTAATCAGTGCAACAGAAAAAAAGGCAGAAAATCAAAGATCATGAAAGCAAATTATTCAGATTCCAACCCCTTTAGGATCTGAAGCAGCTTAATTAATACAGTTAAAACTCATAATAATCCTTTTTCATCCCAAATGGGAAACAAAGTTTAATGACCTTGTTATCTATCATCTTTTTTTCTTGCATCTTGGGCTTCATTAACTTCAAAACTGTGAATCTAACATGATTTTTCTTTTAAATAAAGCTACTAACAGAAATTACAAAATTATTAGGCAAAGATGCATCTTTCAGAAAACAATCAGATGAAATAATTTGGTCAAACATTGGGGAAAAATACAATAAAATTAACTGAGGCTTCACATGAGCAAATTCCCCCATAATTGAGATGTATCTAATTTTTTAGGTATGTACAAACTGAGTGACCCATCAATTACACAAAAATTTTTCAGAATAATTATTGTAAAGAAAGCTGGGACACTGTTAATGTTCCATGTGTGCACATGCACTCGGCTTTAAACCCATTTTACTTACACAAAATCAAAAGTATGCTTTTGTTTACAAAAAGAGTATACTCTACACATAAGACCTTTATCTGTTTAGTAACATATATTTATGTACTTAACATGAAGCAGTGAAATAGAAAATTAAGCTTTTTGATTTACAAAGGCAGTTTTTATTGATTTATGCATTTAGTAAATTGATTCGCTCAGTGAATTCTTACTGCTCCTGAAAATAAAAGTCATGTAGAAACTTTATATTCAGTATATTGGGGTCATAGTTTATCTATCTAACAAACCACATAAAACTCCAATATATATTTTCCCATGGTTAAGGTGGTGTCTATCTGTAAACTTAAGGGAGATTTTTCTCCTCTTGCTTGTTTCTTGCTCTCTGTACTATGAAGTTCCACACATCCTTGAGCTTAAAACTCAACTTTCTTACTGAAAAAAATAAATCTATACGTTCTACATACATCCATCTTGAAGTCTGGTTCCATGATACTTTACAATAAATCATTTATGGTCCCAAATTCTTCCTACATTTAATGGATTTTTAAAATCTTTCTTTAGGAGTTGTGGTTGATGCTCATATGATAGAGTGTTTGCCTGGCATGTGGAGAGTGCTGGGCCTGCACAGTAGAACTGTATGAAGCCATACAATGGTGCACGGATGTAATCTCAGATCTGGGGAGGTAGAAAAAGGAAACTCGGGTTTTCCTTGGTTGAGGTCAGCCTGGGTTATGTGAGACAATGTTACAAAATTAAATATAAAATGATAATTTGCAGTTTCCTTGGAAACATTCAGGAGAATTTTTCCTCTCTACTTTCCAAAGTACATAAAGTTCAAACAAAAAAAAGTCAACCAGCCAAAATATGGATCCTTTCATTTAACTGATTTTTAATTGAGATCAGATGAATACAAGGCTTTTTACTGGTTTGTCCTAGATGATCCCACTGTCACCTTACAGCTGAGGCGGCTGAAGCATCTATGAGTTTTATTAGAACACTACTTTGAAGTCCTCTCTGTGACTGAATAAGTTTAACTCTTTCATGCAGCTACCAATTGTTATTTTTGGTTGTTAGAAGTCTCTCAGATCATGTGTTTGGTGTGTAAATTTTCAAAATAACATCACCTTTTACAATCTTGATAGATTAATAATAATTTCATAATTGATCAGACACTAATCATTTACTATGATGTTTCTTTAATTTATCATGTTTTTCCATTCTACTATAAACAGGAAGGAGAAGGCAGGCTTTGTTTTCAACATCTTTTCTGGGACTTCCTTAGCCAAATGCCTAGGTTGTTTGCTGTGAAGCTCTGTTGGCCATATTTGTAGCTCACAGTTTAACAAAATCAATGCTTCTCCATCCTAAGTAGCTTCTTCCTCCATTTTCTCCTTAATGTTTTTCACTCTTGGGATCCTTCCTGAGCAGAGCATTCATTACTAGTCTTTGTTCTCATTGGTGTAAGTATTTATGAGGACAATGAATATTTTTCTCTACTATGCTGCATACTTTTTTGGATATTCACGTTACCAGAGTCATTAAATCCACAATTTTGCTGACAGGATGGATAAGAATAACAAAATCATTTCAATATCTTTCTCAAAATACTTCATTCCTTTCTCTGAGATACTGGTAACAACAGCACATCATTTCAGCATCTCAAGCTACTTATGCTTCCTTCCATAACAATAACAACTCATCCTATAGCAAGTGACTTGAATCCATAGCTTACTATAAAGACATTTGTTTCATATAAGATTTATGAAAATTAACATGTAGATAGAAACTTAAAAGTCCTAACCCCATGAAACAAAATCAATAAAACTCTTGAGAGTAAATAAAGGCTAAAATTGTGGACGTGTGTTCAAACACATCTTGAAGCCCAGCTGTGACATTGTCTGTGATGGGTTGAGTTATTTTCCTTATCTTCCTCCCATTTCCCTAATTTTTGAATTCAGTCGAGTGACTTTAACCCCTCAAAGTTTTAAATGGATGCCATGTGAAATAATTCACATGGAGGGATGCAATATAGTATTTGCTATACAGTAAGTACTCAAAAATGTGCTCAAGAAAGTTTAATTATCTGAAAGATTACCTAATAAAAAGTACACATTTCTTATTCTAATTACATCAAATGCAAACACTGCTTACTTAATCATTTGTTCACACAATCCGCACAACGACTTTAAACACAAGTTACAGAAGTTTGCTTTTCCCTGCCTCCCTTCTTTCTCTCCATCCCTCCACTTAGTTTCTTTCCTAGCTATGAGAAAACACTGACATAAAGAACTGGAGGAATGAGGGTTTGTTCTGGCTTACAGTTCAATGGCTTACTACATCAAGGAAAAGAGCCAAGACAGAGGAGCTTGATGAAGCTTGTAGCAGTTCTTCCCACTTCCAGTAACTCTCTTGTTCTCTCTCTTCCTTTTTTTTGCTCACTCTCTCATTCTCTCTTTCTCTTACTTTCTTGCTCTCCTTTCCACATATGTTTTGTCTTTCATTCTTTCAATCCCACACTGAGCACAATAACCTTCAAAATTCTAAATAAGTTGTTTATTAATTTTGATTTGAATTTTTATATTTATTATATGTCTTAAGATGTTTTAGTCAGTTTTGTTTCTTATGTACCCATGCTTCTACATACTTGACTCCTACCTCACTGTCTGTTTGAGGTAATTAAACAATTCTTATAAATGGATGAATAAATGAAGGTGTTTGATCAAAGTGTGATTATGCAAATTTTACTAAATTTTTATGTATCAGTGACTGCAGTTTTGATTTTAACCTTTTAGTAGTCCCTGGGATGTATATGTCAATAAGCATTTATACACTTCAGAATATCTTCTACTTTTGTATCATACGTTTTTGAGAACTTAGTAATCTATAATATATCTAAAGTGCACAAAAAAGAATAATAATGTGTGTATAATTATAAATAGGAAGAAATTGTTATTAGTGGTTTGAAGTCTAGGTGTATTTCAGGGTTCTTGGACTTTTATTCAAAAGACTGAAATAGGAGCTCTCATAGATTTACAAAACTAGCAAGAAACTTTACTCAAAACCAAGATGGTTCTGTTGCAATGTCAAGAGTGACATCAAGGCTACAAGAAGGATTCTTAGTATTGTTAGTTATTATTTGGATCTCAAGAAAAGTTGGAGTTTATTGCTAAATGTATATTTTAAGTGGTTCTTTATTTCAGTGACAGATTACAGGATAAAGCCACTTCTATACTATGCATGTCTCATCATGGAACTCTTCTGATTTTAATCATGTTTATGTACATTTTTACATGATTATAAGATGACAAGTATGGTCAAGTAGTGGGGCATACACCATTAATCCCAGCACACTGGAGGCAGAAGCAAGTGGATCTCTGAGAGTTCAAGGCTAACCTGGTCTACAAGAGCTAGTTTCAGGACAGGCTCCAAAGCTGCAGAAAAACCCTGTCTCTGGAAATTTGGGATCAACCTACCCCTGGACCCAGCAATACCACTCTTGGGAATATACCCAAGAGATGCCCTATCATATAACAAAAGCATTTGTTCAACTATGTTCATAGCAGCATTATTTGTAATAGGCAGAACCTGGAAGCAACCTAGATGTCCTTCAATGGAAGAATGGATGAAGAAAGTGTGGAATATATATACATTAGAGTACTACTCTACGGTAAAAAACAATGACTTCTCGAATTTTGCATGCAAATGGATGGAAATAGAAAATACTATCCTGAGTGAGGTAACCTAGACCGAAAAATAAGATCATGGGATGTACTAACTCATAATTGGTTTCTAGCCGTGGATAGGGGCCATTGAGTCTATAATTTGTGATGCTAAAGAAGCTAAATAAGAGGGTGAGCCCAAGGAAAAACATATAGTTATCCTCCTGGCTATGGGAAGTAGACAAGATTGCCGGGCAAAAAAATGGAATCTTGGGGGTGGGGTGGGATGGGGGTAAGGGGAGATGGGGAGAGAAAAGTGTGAAGGAGAGGATGGGGGGAACTTGGGAAAACGGGATGATTGGAGATAAAGGAAGGTTGGATAGGTGAGCAGGGAAGCACATATCTTAGTTAAGGGAGCCACCTAAGGGTTGGCAAGAGACTTGAACCCGGAGTGGCTACCAGGTGCCAGGGCAATGTCCCCAGTTATTTCCTTGGGCAGCTGAAAATAGGGAACCTATAGCCATACTGATGAATAGCTTGCATATCACCATAGAACCTTCATCTAGCTATGGATGGAGATAGAGACAGAGGCCCACACTGGAGCACCGGACTGAGCTCCCAAGGTCCTAACGAGGAGCGGAAGGAGGGAGAACATGAGCAAGGAAGGCAGGACCACGAGGGGTGCACCCACCCACTGAGACAGTGGGTCTGATCAATTGGGAGCCCACCAAGACCAGCTGGACTGGGACTGAAAAAGCATGGGATAAAACCAGACTCTCTGAACATGGCGGACAATGAGAGCTGATGAGAGGCCAAGGACAATGGCACGGGGTTTTGATCCTACTTCATGTTCTGGCTTTGTGGGAGCCTAGACAGTTTGGATCTTCACCTTCCTAGACCTGGATGGAGTGGGGAGGACCTTGGACTTTCCACAGGGCAGGGAACCCTGATTGCTCTTGGGACTGGAGAGGGAGGAGAAGAGGAGTGGTTGGAGGGGGAGAGGGGCGGGAGGAGGGGGAGAGAAATGGGAGGCGGGGAGGAGGCGGAAAATTTTTTTTTCAATAAAAAAAAACCAAAACCAAAATGAACCCTCAAAAAACAAAAACAAAAAGCTGATAAGTATATAGGTTCTCCATGAAAATTCCCTTGGAGAACACAGTTTGCTTTGCTTCATTTTGCCTAAGTCCAGTACTATTCTAAGTTATCCTTTTACCCTCTTACCCAGAAGTATTGGAAATATGTTTGATTGTATATTACAGGCAAGAAACTCTTATTTTACACTTTGTAACAGATTGCACACATATCTTGAAGAAGCTCATGTTAGGTGTCTAGGCTGCTAACATATTGCTAAGTGTTTTTGTATGTGCTTTGTACATACAACTAAATTTTCTGGGATGCCATACATTGCTAAAAAAGAGATGCTTGCATGGTTTAAAACAAGTGGATTTTTAAGTTACAAAACTATCCCAAAGTTTGCTTGCTCCAAAACAATTGGCAGTTGTTTTTTTATTACCATGTATTGAGGCTTATACTACATATATGATCAATTCCTTAGCTGAATATATCATATATATGTCCAATATCTTGTATATATTATGTATATGTATCATTGTACATAGTATGTGATAACAATCTAGTTATTTAAGTGTAGTAATACAGTATGTTAGAAAATAATAACATAAATTCTTATACTCTCTTTCCTGTGTCATTATACATACCTATTTTACTTTATCCTTGTCTAAAACATGATATATATTTATTAGATTTAATTTGTTTGTATTGGACTTCACATGTTCTCAAACATTCTTTTGTTATTCACAAGACTCTTATAATTATTAATATCCTCATTATCATTTTTTGCATTTTTCTTGTTTGCAAGTGATATAGTTTGCTTTGTTAGAAGAATATTTCACAAGGAAAAAGCACTGAAGAAAAGAAAGAGCCCTGAAGAGACTAGAAGTTTTATGTTAAAATCATTTTTTTTAAATCTATGATTTATTGAATTTAGCTGGACTACAGAAGGAACAGTCTGTGGATGGTAGGAAGCTGACTGGTATTTGCAAAGATTCTTGGACTTTGGTCATATAAGTTGAGGGTCAGAGTAGTCATGGAGGCATCATACTACATGAGGGTGCTTCTACTCTTGTCTCCATTTTCATTCACATCTGTTGTCCACATGGAGTCAGGGAAACATTTAAGAGCAGCAGCAGCGAACAGATAATGGCCTCTCGTGATGTCACCACTTTTTTAAAGACTCTAAACAGAAATAATGAAAAATAAATTATAGGATTTAGGCAAGTAATGCAGAGTGTTCTTGAAGACAGGACAGGTCAGTATAAAATCTACACAGTAAAGATATCAATGCAGTGTATGCTAACATCTCAACAATTGCAAATTATTGTCCTACATTGATATGCACATCTACACTTAGAAAACTATGGTTTGTTCTGTATTATTGAAAATCAATTCCATAGAAATTCAATGTCATAACTGAGGAAGAATCATAAGCCCAGACACATAGAACAAATTACGCAAGACAGGGTTATCAAAGAATCTTTGAGAAAACATTACTGAGTATGCTATGAGTATCCTCATAAACAAAAAAATTGTGGGAGGAGTAGTGAAAGAAAGTGATTCCAACATCATTTCTGAAGAATTCAGTTCTCACATGTGAGTTCTGGAGTTTTATAACCTTCCTCTCAAAACTCTCCCATTACCTGTTTCTTAACAGGGTTTTAAACATTAAATCACCTTTAAAATTTCTTTTCAAAAATTACAGCTAAAGTAAGGTTTTAGAACTGGGAAAGGGATAGTGCTAGATTCAAAGGGGATCCATAGCTGTCTCAGTATCAGCCCAGATCTACAGAGAGGAAAATAGTACAAACATTTCAAACACAAAAGAGATTTGGATTTCTTACAGAGAAATAAGAAAACTTTTCATAAGCCATCATTTATTTTTATATGGGTTCTGTTCCAGCTGAACTGTTTGCTCCTTTAACTGGACTATCTGTATTTTCTACCACATTGCACATACAGTAAAAGAAGAAAATTGCTGGATAGTTTTTGTGGTTCTCAACTTTTCTAATGCTCTGACCCCATAATGCAGTTCTTCATGTTATGTTGATCCTCAAACATAAGATTGTTTTGTTGATACTTTATACCTGTATTTCTGCTACTGTTATAAATTATAATATAAATATCTGATATGCAGGATATCTGATATGTGATACATGACCCTATGGGGGTGGCAACCCATAGCTGGAAATAACTGGAATAAAGATTAATGCCTAATTACCCACAACTATTTTGTATTTATTACATAATGACATTATCTATCTATCTATCTATCTATCTATCTATCTATCTATCTATCTACTTACCTATATACTACCTACTTACCTATATACTTATCATCTATCTTTAAAGTACTCCTTTTATGGTATCATCAAAGTCTTGCATATTTTGAATTAGTGAGGTGGCTCAAGGGATAGAAGTACCTGTTCTCATGCCTGAAATAATTAGTTTGAAAAAACTGATTCCCCAAAATTTCCTCTAGCGCACACACACACATACACACACACAGACACACACACACACGCACAAACTACATAATACAATACAATTTTAAAAATCTTTGCTGCCTAAGCAAATGGAAGGAGCTCATGTATCTTACAATCCAAAGTCAGAAAAGTCTCATTTGCTACATTCTGATAATTCTGATTAATTATCAGTACCTTTAGATAGAAATTTCACATACTATGCTGAGGAAAGACATACACAAGTTTTTTCAAATGAGAGCTAATAAGTATTTAGGATTTTATTTCACTTCATTTAATGATATCATAAAGATTTTATATATAATATAATATTTGAAAAACAGGTGTAGACATTTCTGTGCTAGAATGAATAACATGTAGCCTTATGCCAGATGGCCATGCATGTTTGGGAAAATGGATATAACACAGACATTTGGCCTCCTCTCTAGAGCATACAAGTGTTTAATTCTCCTTACCAGGTACATGGAACCAAAACTCTCACAAGAATCACTTTAATGAAAATATGTGTATGACAGAGAAGCTGGTACTATCTGTGTTATCACCAACCTGTTTCTTTACAAAAACTGACGTATGAATTAAATACTCATGACAGAAGGCTAATTATTACCTTGGTTAAGCAAACATCTGTTTCAGGCCATTTTGAGTTGTTCCACAGGTACCTGAGACTTGAACATTTATAAAGAACAGAAATTCAAGGTCATGGTGATAACATGTTACAAACTAGTTTTTGTGCTTCCAGAGTGGTGCGTGTGCACAGTACACTCCAATCAGAAAATATGAAACATTTCAATAGCAACATTAAGGTAGAGTTCACATGATCGAAGCATACCCCTCTTCCTGTGCTCCTCCTCCTGAAATTGTTGCTTTGGAGATGATATTTCCAGCTTATAAATTTTGAAGTTAAAGCTAGAATGATATGAGCATCAAAAATAAGTCCTATAAGGTTAAAAGCATTGTATACCACAACAGCAGATAAATCCAAGGTAAGTATGTTTTAACAGTCATAACAATAATACAACAAACAGGAAAATAACAGGTATGTAAAGCTTATACTTTATCTAATGAAACAAAAGACATTCTTTGTACATAATATGCTAAATTCTTTAGTACTGTCAGTTAAAACTTGAAGGTCAGCTTAGACATCACATCAAATGAGATCTGCGACACATGTTACACACCAATAATTCAAGTTTCATAAAATGAAAAGACCTCGAATTCAGAAAGGATTACATAACTAAGAAATAATGTAGAAAATCTCCAGTGAGTTAACACATGGCTATGACATTGATCAGAAATATTGAGAAAGAATTTAAGAGTTCAGTATGAAAGAAAGAAATAGGTACATGATACAGTTGCAGCTAGGGTCAGACCTACTGGGACAACTGTCCAACTATGTGACATATATATGAATGTTTGTCAACTAGAGTAATTTTGAAATTACGTGTGTAAAGTTTCACTTTATAGAGAAGCATGGAACAAGACAACATTCTGATACAACCTGCTGTGCAACAGTATTTGTACTTTGTAAATATGTATTAATCTCTGGTTAATAAAGAGCTGGGAGGGAAGAGATTGAGCAGGGGAGTCAGACTAGGAGAACACTGAGAAGAGAAGACTCTCAGGAAATGGAAGGAGATGCCAAGAGAAGCAATATGAACTTGCTGCAATGAAAAAAAGGTACTGGCACATGGCAGAGTTTAGATAAGAAACATCGGTTAATTTAAAATGCAAAAGCTAGCTAAAAACAAGCCTAGGCTATCGACCAAGGATTTGTAATTATTATTAGATCTCTGAGTGGTTATGTGGAAGTGATTACTGGGAAACAGTAAAACTCCACCTACAAGAACCTTCATACCTAGGAGAATGGCATTTAGCCATGTTGACTTCTTTCTAGAAGTTCTTGTCTTAAGTTTATCATGAAGATAAAAGACAAATGCTTGCTTACCTGGTTGATTCCATGCCACATCTGAGATTCTCCATTTTTAAACTCTTTTTTGCCTTGTAATTACATTGAGTTTGCCTGAATATTTCTGGAAAGATTTTATATTTGAAATTTATCTCATTACAAACATTAATTTCATCTCAAAATCAATATTCCCACAAAGAGCAACATGTTCATAATTTCCAGAAATTAAGACTTGCACATAATAGAGGGGTGGCTATTTTCCTATTTAATACAAATGAAATTGATTTAATTTAAAAACCAAATCACATCTTTATTTTGTTACATCATATTTCTTACCATTTGAAATATATATAATAACGAATCCTCTTTGGGAGGATGTATTGATCAAATATAGGCTCTCTGCAAGAGTAGCAAATGCTTTAAAACATGAATCCTTCTCTCTAGATCCTCAGCCATTTTTCTTTATTGCACAGATTGGCCCTATATAGTAATGGGTTTCAGTATGACACTTTCATACATATTTATAAAATATATTTTTATTATATTAATTTCCATCTTTGTCTTGGTCCCACTCACATCTGCTGATGATCTTCCTCTTATGAGATATTCCCCTCATTATTCACATAGATTTTTCCATTTTCTATTCCTCTTTATGACCTATTGTGTTTTATTGATATTTATTGCAAGCTCCTCAGTGATGGGTTATTGGTTTTTTATAAGTGGTGATACCACTAACAAAAATGTGTCTGCTGACCCTAGTCATCCTTAATCTGTCTGTAGATACTTGAGGTGGGTGAGATCCCAAAAGCCTCTCCACATTATATACATTTTTGGCTTATAAATTTACTGGAAGGCTTGTGGCCTCATGGGTAGCTGCAGAATGCAATTGATATGACTAAACTTTTGTAGTTTTGTGTTGGTAGTCCAACTTACTTTTCTATTACTGTAAATATCATTGACCAAGACAATTTCAGTGTAGTAAAGGATTTGTCTTAGCTTGCATAAAATAGTTTCTCATTGAGAGAAGCCAAGACAAGTACTAAAGACAGGAGTTTGAAGTAGAAACCAATGGAGAAATGGTGCTTACTAGATTGCTTACACTGGATTTGTCACCTATCTTTCTTATTTAACCCAGGCTTACCTGCTATGGGATGGAACTGCCCACAGTAGGCTAGGTTTTTCTGATGACCTGATTTCAATCTCTGGGATCCACCCACAGAGGGAGAGAACTTATTCCCACAAACTGTCTTTTGACCTACTCATGTGTGTCATGGCACCTTTGCAAAAAAAAAAAACCCTATGCACACAAACACACACAGAAAGAGAGAAGGAAAAAATATAATAAGTATTAAAACTACTTAAACATAGAAAACATCTCTTCTATAAAAATAAATAATTATACCTGTTTTTCATATTATATATTAAGATTTCCTTCTTTGAAGTTTGTAGGAAATTATGTATAACCGGGCCAATTAGACGAGGCAAATAATGATAAACTTAACATATAGACACATCCGTAAGCCTCAAAACAAGAATTATTATCATTACTGTCTACTATGTATAATTACAAATTTTACTGGGTATTAATTCTGTGTACAGTAAGATTAAGACAAAAGGTTGTATTAAAACTTGAAATTCCTTCTTCCAAGGACTTTGGACTTGCTTGAGTATTTAAGGCACATATATAAGAAACAGGAATAAATTATTTACTATAGAAGTGAGGACTGACATCCGGCTTGAGTGATGTAATCATAAGCTTTTGATTCTCTTTTATCTAAAATTCTCTCTTAAAAATGATTTAGAGTGGAACATCTCTAAAGACAAGCCAGTCAACCTCTAATATTATATAATTGTACTAACAGCTGGGCTCAGGGCTGCTCAGCCACAGCAGGAGATGTGAAATCCAGCAGAAATGAAACAAGATTAGGTCCCATCTGAGGTTTTGAACTAACTCATCTCTAACTTTGAGGCTGATGGGCTATAGACTACCCCCAGTCGTCTTTCAATCTGTGGCATCTTAGAGGAAGTCTTCTTTCTTATTGACTAAACATTTACAAAGACTCACTTGGAAGAATTATTTTTGCAGGGTTTACTAGGTAATCTGTTAAAAATTGTGTTTCTGTCATGCCATCATTCATTCCTCAGTTTTGGAAAAGACAGTATGAAGAGTAAGTGTAGTGTTGTGTGTAGATGAGTGTGTGTGTGTGTGTATGTTATAATTCCAAGGAAAAACTAGATATACTATTCCTTCTATTATATAACATTCTGAATAGAAAAATAACAGTGGTATTATTTCTTAATAAGAAGGGCCCTGGCATAGTCAATGACTTTTAGAATATTTTCTGATATTAGCCTTTATGAAACCTAAAACCCCAAACCATGCAGAAAGGAAACAAGCAATATGGCTCACTAGAAGGGAATTTCATGATTTCTTTGATGTGGGTTAAATATGGATTTCTCCAATTGTCAGTCTCAAATCATTGCATGAAAGTGGTAGATCACTTTCTTTTAATTGATGACTAAATGAATGAATCAATGAATCAGTCAATAAATAAATGAATCAAAGAGAAATTCAACTGAAACACTGTATTTAGTCTCTGTTCATCTCTCCATGTTTTTTTCCATTATTTCTGGGAGATGTCTGTCATTTTCTGATATCTGATATCTAACTCTTCTTCAAAAGCATATATAGACTGTGAGAAAGAAAGATGTAAAGTGAATTGAAGGGCTACTTATTCCCCCATCATTATTCCACTGTGCTTGGCTTTCCAGGACTGCATTTTTCTCTGTTTCTAATAAGAAACCTCTGTAGAGTGACTAAAGCTTCACATTTGACAGGATCTTCTACCTCCCCAACTCCATCAGTCAGTGAAATTCAATGCTTTTTTTTTTCTTCAATTTGGTTCTAAGGACTAGAAGAAGAAAAAATTTCCATATACTAACTTCTGGGCAGTTCACCATATATTGACCCATGAACCCAGCAGAAAACTATATAAATGATTTCTGCATTATTTTTTAAGTATACCCTATAAATCTATCTCATTTATGCTGGCAGTATTCCTGTTCTGTATTATGGATGATGTGGGAGAGATCTATCTTTAGTGTATGGTTTGTGATAAAAGGTAGGAGGAGGAAATGAAACCAGATTATCTATCTCAGAAGGCATAAACAGTAAATTCTTTCAAAAGGAATAAGCCTCAATTCTCCTGCCATTATGTTGCAAGTTCTACTCTTTTTAGGTTCAGAAAAAAAAAAAAAAAACATACTCAGTAATTTAGAGTTTGGTTTCACTCTACCTTTCCCCTGCCTAGAAGCAGAATTGTGAGGGAAAGAATAGAGGTATAATAGAGGTATAAGAGTAGAAAGAGGGAGAAGATGAACAAGGAAGTCAGGACCTTAGAGGGGTTGGTAACCCCACTGAGAGAGTGTGTCTGATCTAATGGAAGCTCACCAAAGCCAACAGGACTGGGATTGAATGAGCATGTGATCAAACAGGACTCTCTGAATGTGACTGACAATGGGGGCTGACTGAGAAGCCATTGATAATGGCACTGGAATTTGTTTCTACTGCATGTACTGGCATTTTGGGATCCTAGTCTATTTGGATGCACATATTTTTAGGCCTAGATCGAGGGGGGAGGGCCTTGGACTTCCTACAGGGCAGGTTACCCTGCCCTCTCTTATGACTGGAGGGGGAGGGAGGAGAGTGAGTAGGGGAGAGGGAGGGAAATGGGAGGAGGGGAGGAAGTGGAAATTTTGAATGGTATTATTTATAAAGCAATAAAGAAGAAAAAAGATCAGAAAATTCTAAAAAAAGAAATAAAATAGGTATTATTCTATTTAATACACCTTAATACAAGCAGATAAAAACATAGGTAAACAAAGTCATTAGTAAAAAGGGGGAATATAAAGACAGAAGGCAAAATGCTTTCACTGAGATTTGTTGACAGAGGTTTCTGATTCATCAGGTTCCACAGCTGTTTGGTCCCAAATAAACAAACAGAGGTCTACATTAATCATAAACTGGTTGGCCTAGTAGCTCAGGCTTCTTATTAATTAATTCTCACATCTTACATTAACCCATTATTCTTGTCTGTGTTAGCCATGTGGCTTGGTACCAGTGAGGAATTCTCATCTTGCTTACTCTGTGGCTGGGTAAGACTGCTGACTGCCCTTTCTTCTTTCCAGATTTCTCCTGTCCTCATCAGAGATTAATACATAAAAAGGAAGGGAGGAGAAAACTATCTACTCTCATTTGCACAACCTGAGTTGACTACTATGGACTCAAGAATGAAAATTATAAAAGAGATATCTCAACGTCCCCTATTCATGGGTAGAAACCAAATATGAGTGAGTACATCCCATGTTCCTCTTTTTGGGTCTGGCTCAGGGATGATGAGGGAGGGGGACTTGATGGTTGAGGGGGAGGGAAATGGGAGGTGGTGGTGGGGAGAAGGCAGAAATCTTTAATAAATAAATAAACAATAAAAAAAATAAAAGAGATATCTCCAACGAGAAGAGGACTGACGGCACTGCCAGAGGACAGAGGTTACATTCCCAGAACCCACATGGCAGCTCAGAACTGTCTATAGCTCTATGGCAATATATTATTATAAAAATATCCTTTCCATTCTAATAGTCAGGAACTTTGGCAACTGCATTACTCACACACCTTGAGGTCACTTAAGACCAAATGGTGTTCTGCTGTATAGTCAGCCTGTTTATCCTGGCTGTAAAGAACAGTGTAACAACTGTAGGTGAGGGTGCAGTGAAACCACCAATCAATACTACTCCATGGGTAGAAAGAAAGGTTTATTGGGATTAGAACTGTCAAGGTTATCTCTGGGTGGCGGGGGGTAGAAACAGCGAAAATGATGGAAAATCAGGTAAGTGTGTGTGATAGTGAGCAGAGTGGGTTCTCTGACCTAATCTGGGATGTTTGGATTGGTTTTGAACTAGAGTCTCTTGCCATAGGGAGTTGACTTTTGGATGTGGATTAAGTGAAGTGCTCTATAAACAGGAACCTTACCTCATAAATTCCTGAGGAAAGTTGAATTTAGGCTTCTGATTATCCATTAACAATCTATCTATTTACTGGTCAAAGTCTTTTTGTTTAGGACATTGTGGGAGGCATTTACATTTTGGGAGGTTCACTTTGGACTTAACATTCCAACCTTTTGTTGATGATAAAGGACAATGGTAGGGAAACTTTATATTAATTGGTGGCTTAAGGGATGAAAGGGCTCTGGAACATATTTCCAAAACAGGGGCTCAAGCTCACAGGTGATGGTAGAGACATGAGTATATCCCATAAGAGCCATCTAATTTACTGACCACCTTGTTATTTTGCTAATTCTCACCTTAAAGATCTTAAAGAGACAGGGAGCAACCATTATTATCAGAAGAATAGAAGCTAATGGACTGAGGAGAAGTAGAAGACAGAGCTTCAAAGGGACTTGAGTGAGAATTCTGCATTGTAATAAACCCCTGGAGGCCATTGTTTATAAATCATCTTATGTACATTTTGATTCTCTCTCCTATTTCTTCATTGAGGAAGAGGCAATTGCTACTCCTTTTGATGGTCAACAAATCAAGGGCCCTTCAATTTTGAAAGGCCACTGAGGCTAGGGAGGTAAAACGGGTTTGGATTCCTGAGATTAGTGTTTGAATGTCATCTGACAGCTAGCTGAAAATAAGCTTGAGATAGATATAGAATATGAACAGAAAGTGAAGTAGGTCTGTAGGTCTCAGATACTACCTAACAGTATCCATAGCTTTTGAGTTGCTGTTATCTATTGTTACATTCGTGTTTACTTAACTGTTAGAAGGGTATTAGGTTACATGCAAAGGTGATAAATAAATGACTATTAAGAGCGTTAAAAATGACCCAGAATGATTTGTTTGGGAAGGTGCAACATTCCAACTTCTGACTTAATTCAAGGTATAAGCAGTCAATTGGCTTTTGAATTAATAGCTCTTTCCAGAAACTATTGTTTATAAGTTTACTATTATCTACACTGGGATAACTAGTCTCCTTGAATTAATAACACATATATCTACCAGGAGTGTTGCATTGAAAGACTCCCGGTGTAGGGAGACTCTCACTGAAGTCTTGGGATAACACTAACTCTGGATTGATAGTGGGCAAACCTGTATAGGACCAAATTAGACTCACTAAATGTGGAGGACAGTTGTGAGGCTTGGACAGTGTGTGGGGCCACTGGCAGTGGGTCCAGGATTTATCGTTAGTGTTTGAACTGGCATCTAGAAGCACATTCTTTTTGGAGGGATACCTTGCTCATCCTAGATATAGGAGGAAGGTCCTTGGTCTTGTCTCAAAGTAATGTGCCAGATTTGACTGACTCTCCATGAGAAACCTCACCTTTTCTGGGGAGTAAATGGGGAGGTGGAGTGGAGGAAGGGTGGAGAAGTAGGAAGAGGTGATGGAGTGTGACAGGGATAGTTAGGTAAAGTGAGAAAAGATTGCATTAAAATATTAATAAAAATAAATAAATGAAGCACTGCGTTTTCTGGTTTGCATTAAATATTTAATAGATTTTCCACCTTTTAAAATTTTTTGTATTCTTTAATCACAACACTAATCTTTTGCTGTTTTTCACTCCAATTTCTCCAAAATGCCCTTATTTGTCCTTAATACACACTTTTAAAATTTTAGGAGGGATGAAAATAATACTTCATACTTGCTTAGCATGTGCTTTATCACTGAACTATATCACCAACTCAAAAAAAGACTTGGGATAAAATTGAAAGTTAGACATGTCCTTATACTCAATGTCCCATTCCAGACATTATATTTAAGTTCTGAGTTCAGAAGGACTACACACTTACTTAGGAAAACAACTCTATTGAAACTGTGATAGAACAGACATATGAAGGAGATCAAAATAACTTTTCTCATCACTATTTGTTGTAGTTTGAACATAAAATATTTTCTATAAGTTAATGTGATTGAACACTTAGTCCCCAGCTGGTGACGCTGATTTGGAAGGATATGGTATCTCTAGGAGATAGAGGCTCACTGGAGGAAGTGATTCATGGGAGCAGGCCCTGGAATTTATAATTTGATACTACTTCCAGTTTCTTCTCTGATTTTTATCCCCCACTTAACCCCAAAATGCATGAAAATAAAGATTCTCAGTCAAACATGCCTGACACCATGCAGATGCCTTGTTCCAGGTCTTCCCTTGCATTGCCACTAAAGCAGTAATCTCAAACATGCCTATCCTCCATTAAGGAGCCACTTGTCTGGCATTTGATCAAAGCAACATGAAAAGTAAAGAATACAGTCCTCAAATTGAGTTCGGTTTCTTCCCTTCCTAATAATGCACAGGAAATTCATCCAGTTTGGATACGTCTTTTCTGAATAAAACAAGCCACACTAGTTATGAAAATACTATAGCTTTAATTCTAAATAACTGCCACAAAAAAGTAAAATTCAACAAAACGTTTGATTGAATAATATAGCAAGGGAGTAATATTAATTTGGAAGGACAAGAATGTTTCCTTAAGTCCTCCTAACTATACAATATGAATAACTTTAAATTTCAACTTTAAAAACTCTTAGATTTTAAAACCTCATTGGTGAATCAGGTGGAATCTGAATACAATTCAGTTCCACAGAGATTTTGTGCAGTGGAAACCTCAGGCAATCTAATTACTCACAGCATAGCCATAAGGGGGCATGTATGACTATCTGTAAAATCAGAAATTAAAAAACATCATTAATAATCATAATGAAAAGAATCATTATCATTAAATCATGGTGCTCTCTTCCCAATTACAAGTAGTCCTTCCCACCTCCTCAAAATACTTAATTATATACAGTCTATTGGAATTAATGAATTATTAATCTTGATTGTGGGCTTTTAGTTTGATTTATTTATAGTTATTCATGGATAACCTAAATAAAATAGGTAAGAAATAAACTTGGATATTCTAAGGTGAAGAAAAGCTTAAAGAATATGATATGATTTACAGAATATAGAAGTAAAGGAAGAGAGACTAAAGAGATGGCTCATTGTTTAAGAATGAATATTTCTTGCAGAGGACCTGTGTTAGGTTCCTAGCACTCACATCAGGAGGTTCACATCCACCCACAATTCAGTTCCAGGGAAGCTGACACTACACCCTCTTCTGGCCTACATGGGCAACTGCATTCAAATGTGCACATTCCCATACCCACACATAGACATACATATGCATACAATTAAAAACAAATAATTTTTAAAAGTAAAAGAAAATAAATATGGAAAAAATATAAAAAGGTCAATACCTTATAATAGAACATTTGCAGTGGTAATTTTAAACCCTCTAGGGTGATAGAGCATGTTTTTATGAGCAACTCAATAGACAGGCAGTCCCCAAATGGTCTGGGCTGACTGATTATCTTGTAAGCTCCAGGGGTCACGTCTGTATATAGCTCCTATTCAGCTCCAATGTGTAGCCATCAATTTTATCTAGTAAAACATGCAGTAAGTAAGGCTTGCATGTTTTGCATTTCTGTAAACCTTGCATCTGTGTAATACTTTATAATGGATGTGGACAGCAGAGGCAACATTGTATTGCTTTTATCTCTGGTCAATGTATTTGAGTTTTCTAAGGCTAAACCACTAGGCTATTACAACTCCTGTAGCATAGGTCCCTTAACCCTTGTGATGTTTAGAAGGTAATTCTAGATTTTACCCTAAGGAGGACCCAGCAGCTGCATCTAATCTACAGTGATGAAACAGTGATAAAACAGATGAAACAGTGAACTTATATGGTTGTCATACCAACACAAGAAAATACTTAAAATTGAAGTTCTATGCCCTTTCCCCATATTTTAGTGACTGTTCTCATTGCTACAGTAAAATAGATTGACAAAAGCAACTTAACAACCTGCTTTACCACACTAAGGGACCAGTCCTACAAAACTGCAAACAAATGTCACCATCATAGGCAACTATATCCACATAAAACCTAAGAGAGCCTGGGAAGCAATTCTAGACACAAAAGAACAGAGTTAAGTACCACTTCTTGGTAGTTGCATTTTTTCAGGTGGACTCCATTTGCAAAAGGAAAGAGAGAGAGAACTAGTTTAGCTCATAGTTTCAAGTTTCAGTAAATCATGGTGAGGATGTGAGGATATCATGGATGAAAATGAAGCAGTTAGCCATGTTCAATCTGCAGGCAGACAACTGACTGTATGATGCTTATCCTCAGCAATTGCCTTTTTGTTTATGCGGGGAATCCTACAGCAATGCAGTATAGGACCAAAACTCAAGGAATAATGATATAGTCCTTTAGTACTGGTCTTCCTACACCAGATTCTAAAAAAAAAAAAAAAAAAAAAAAAAAAAAAAAAAAAAAAAAAAAAAAAAAAAAATGCACAAGCATGACAGAGGTAATAAGTATCTACATAACCTCAGACAAAAGCTTCCCTGTCTTCTAGGTGATTCCAGATCCAGTCATGATCCTCAGGCCCTACTTCCATAAGTTATCATGAACATTGGAGGAGGACACACTTGAGAAAGGTGTTTTTACTTGATAATGTTAGCTTGTAATAAATAGTTCTGGTGTTATTTTAAAAATCTCCTCTAGTTGATTTTTACATGAATGAATAAAATTTATTTGTACCTGGCAGTGCTGAAACATGCTTGAGCAGCCAATATAGTGGTTCTGCTGAATTTCTCCACATTGGATTTCATGGTCTAAGTTGTTGAGGATCTCTTCCTCAAGAGGGCACCAGATCTCTTTACAGTTGGCTGTGAACCACCATGTGGATGCTGGGAATTGAATTCAGGACCTTTGGAAGAGCAGATAGTGCTCTTAACTTCTGAGACATCTCTCCAGGCTTTGATTTCTACATATTTATGAAAAATTTTGGAAAATGAACTTAATATAAGTTACTACAGGGTTTAAATTATAAATTGTCACTGTGAACTCTTTATTCTACTATCTCAGAAAGATGGGACAGGGAGCCCTTCTGCACATGTTCTAACATTGCCTAAGTTTAAGACAAGATCAAAAGGAAACATTCTCAAGGAAATCCATAATCTTTGTTTGGATACTCAAGTGCATGCCGAGAGAAAAGAGGACCCAGAGAAAAAAAAGAGGAGAGAAGGATCGGGAGACAAAGAGGGAGAAGGAGAGAGAGAGAGAGAGAGAGAGAGAGAGAGAGAGAGAGAGAGAGAGAGAGAGAGAGGAAAAAGTATTGAGGGTGGCAGTATGTCATAACCCAACTTACTGTAAGTCAAGATGGAGAATCAGTCTGCTCTTCTAGTTGCACTCTCATTCTCACCTTAGTCAAACACGCTGTCTCATCGGTGTGCAGTATGTCCAATAAACTCTGGGCCTAGAACTAATCAAATACATTGTTACTCAACTACATGCTTAGCTTGTAACTTTTGTGACAGGGACATAACATAATGCCTTATACTACCTAAGAAATATGAGCTGGCCTTAAATTTGATAGCCTCATGTTTCTGCCTCCTGAACACTATGATTATAGGCATGTGGAACTGCCTATATTGTGTGGCTAATATTGATGTCGTTTAATGATCTCAAACATTGCCTATATGAAAATGCAGTACTATAATTATTGCTTGCAAGTTTTAACTTACTCATCAGGAAGTTATGTTTGGGCTTCAGTGCTTTCTCGGCTGAAAAAATGTTTGCTTTTTATCTCAATTCCATTCCCCAAACCTATGTTTATTTGTCTTTTGATTTTTTGAGACAGGGTTTGTCTGTAGCCTGTACTGGAACTAGCTCTTGTAGACCAGGATGGCCTCCAACTCACAGAGATCTAGCTGCCTCTGCTGCCAGAGTGCTGGGATTAAAGTCATGTACCACCACTGCCCAGCCCCAATGTTTAAAGCCTAGGTGTGATGGCAATGACACAGACCTACAGTCAGAAAACTGAAAAGGCAAAGGCAAGTAGCTAGATCCCTGGAGCTGACCAGCCAGCATAGACTACTGTAAATTCCATTCTAGTGAGAGGCCCTGACAGAATAAATAAACAAACAAACAAGGGAGATAACAACCAACAAGCTACAGCCAAACTTGTCCTTGTCCACCGGCCTCCAAATTCATTCACATAAACCACATACATATGTGAGCTTTCACACAGAAACATGTACATTACAAAAAGTCATTTTCAATAAGAAATGCTTAAGTATAAACAAATCGGATTCCTTCCAGAAACATAAGGATAGCTCAGCATATGTATTGCATCTGATTCATGCAAACTAATGATAGATGCACCACATCACAGAAGAAATGAAATTAGATGCCGAAAAGACATTTCATGAAATTTAAATCCTTTCATGGGAAAAGTCTGAATAAATTAGTTTGAAACTAGCATAATTCTGTATAATAAAGGCCATTTATGGAATACAGTAGCTAAGATTATTCCGAATGTGGAAAAGTCAAGAGCTTTCCACATCAGGAACTAACAAGAGTGACTGTTTACTAATATACTGGGCAGTGGGAGTTGAGAGAATAGAGCTGAAAAATGAGGTAGACTAAAGTCTCTTGCAGTAGCCAACTTTACTCAGGGCACCAGCCGATCTATACTCTGAGTGTTAAGAAGAGTCACATGAGTAAAATCTCCAATAAGAAAGACAATCATGCACAAGCTGAATGCAGCAAACCCTTTCTTCCACAGAGACATATAAACAAATACCAATACTTAATCATAATGAATAATATGAAGTGAATGCACTCCTTTCTGCTTCAACTGGAAGAGGCACAAAGCCCCGTTTCAAGAATAAATCCACGATTTTGAAGAAACTGTGGTCACAAGACTACTTGGAGTTTTTCACAAGCACTCAGAATTCTCCTCATATGAAGCCATTTTGGGGCCATGTCCTGACAAGTAACCATTTCACTACTTTTATTTGACATGCAGTTGTGATAAAGGGCATCCATGCAGGAAAAGAAATCAAATTAACACTCTTCACATATGACATGATCTTATATAAAAAAAAATCTGTAAATAAACACCTATGAAATCCATTTAAAAATAATTAAAATGTAGTAAAATTTCTGGATATAAAACTAATATGTAAATATTAACTCAGTAATAAATTTATGCAGAAAGGTAAAAGATCTCTGAAATGAAAATCTATTGGTGAAATATAACATTGCAAAAAGACAGACATCCCACATGAATGGATGAAGATAAATATCACTAAAAAGCAGAAGCAGTACCACTATATGACCTTAAAATACCTTGCAGATCTATATACAGGAATCAAAGAAATTTAGTGTTTATGAACATTTATGTATATACATATGACAGGTATCCATAAATTTGAAAGAGAGAAAGGAAGATAATATATGAAGGCTTGGAGATAGGAAAGAAAATTGAAAAATTATGCAATTATCATCTAAAAAACAAAGAAGTTATTTTATAAAGGAAGAAAAGGAGCACAGTACTGACATACAAGCAAACATAAGGATTAATGGAAGTCTAGAAACATCCACTGACAAATCACTTTTGAAGTGGGGCTGATCTATTGAGAGCTCACCAAGGCCAGCTGGACTGGGACTGAAAAAGCATGGGATAAAACCAGAATCTCTGAACATGGTGGACAATGCGGGCTGATGAGAAGCCAAAGACAATGGCACTGGGTTTTGATCCTACTTCATGTTCTGGCTTTGTGGGAGCCTAGCCAGTTTGGATGCTCATCTTCCTAGACCTGGATGGAGGGGGAAGGACTTTGGACTTTCCACAGGGCAGGGAACCCTGACTGCTCTTTGGACTGGAGAGGGAGGGGGAGAGGAGTGGGGAGAGGGGGAGAGGAGTGGGAGGAGGGGGAAGGAAATGGGAGGCTGGGAGGAGGGGGAAATTTTCATTTCAATAAAAAAAAATAGAGAAACATATGCTAGGGAAAGAAAACTGCTTTACTAAAACATGTTGTAGGACCAGCAGTGCAACTTGTAATGCCACAAACAGACCTGCACCACTTTGGTATTCTGCCACAATGAACAATAAATTTTCCTGCAGGAAACTTTGAAGTTTCCAGGAAGAAGATGGGACCTCACAACAACAACTCCATCTGGCTGATATGGTGTCATGATGCTGATTGTGCTGCTATAAGACTTGTTTTGGGTAGCAGCTGCTCAAGAAGGTTCCTACTTTGTTAGCTGAAATGGTGCACATTTTTACCATGTTCTGGCCAGAAATCCAAAGAGGAAACTCAGACAAACCGTACCGAATACTCAGAGACTATTTACAATTATACCAGACAGTAATCTTGAAACTTAACCATCATTTTACTTTCACAGGATCCCATAGAAATAACATCATCCCCATGACAACTGGAAGCAATTGTGAAAGATGACATCCCCTCTCCCAAAAAAGTTTGTCCTCAGGGTTAAGTACATCATTTAGGGGTTGATTATAATTGGTATAGGGTTGGAGTTTGGTAGAATATTATCTTGGCTCAGGAATGTTTTTGGAAAAAAAGGGGGGAATTTGGATGGGATAATAGATTAGTATAAGCTTACTCACACTAATAATATCAGTGAGTAATAGAGTAAATACCCGTAAGTTATTATTTTATTTTATTATTTTTTTCTCCTCTCCCTTTGTATCTCTCACCACAATCCTTCTTCTGCACCCCTCACACTTTTTTTAATGACCATTATTCCATCGGTGTATAATTCTTGGCCGTTGCTTAAACACATAAATATGAGAAAATGATTTTCTATCATATTCCTGGCACCCATAGATCATAAGAAAATTTTATTGATAAGCAGAATTTCACCATTTTTAATAATAATTAATCCCTCCTGACTGTCATTGCCCACAATACAATGGAGTATCATATTTCAGCATTTGTGTGTGTGTGTGTGTGTATTTTTCTGAAGAATGGTGACTAGAACTTCCCTGAAGAGAGCACCCAGCTCTAGACACATAGTTTCTGAACTGATCAAATCCACATTTAGTACCCTTAACTCTCACTCATCCTTGTGATGTATAAAAAGCATACATTCCTGTGTTTCTGGTACTTCCTTACAGTCTTTTAAACAGGATACACAATTGTCAGTACAGAGGAACTTTTCTCATGAAAGGACCAAGAGCTACTCATTATGTGAGAAATTTGGTGATGGGTTCACTTAGGGGCACCACATATGATTTAATTGGGTACAAAATTTCAAGAGGAAATGAACAGGTCTACAGAATTTTTGTCAAAAACCAATTATGCTAACTTATTCATGGAAGAAATTGCTACCTGAATAGAATGTGTGAGTTTCAAGAAATTGAACACTTTCAACAGATTCAGTTGTTCCTTTGTTTGCTCACTGAGGTCACAACTTAAACATTACAGACTCTTTCCTGTTACTCGAGGTTCTTACTGAAATAAAACTCACCGGTATTGTTTAACAAGTAAAATGTGAATGAATACTTAGGTATTTTGTAATATTAGCTAATGTAGTAAACCCTGACTGCATCATCTCAGACTTGGCTTATTCAAAACAACATAAAAAATGTTGATGATGATGATAATAATGATGAAAAAAAAAAGATGGGAAATAGCTAGAAATAACATATCTTCTAAAATAAATACTAATTTTTATCTCCATCACTAACTAGTACGAGACAATTTTCTGTGCTGTTTATAGTCTGTAACAAGGATGGCATAGATCTTCTGACCTAATGTTTTATCCTTTATAACTAGAGACTAAAATTTGGGAACAAGATACAAGATGAAAAAGAATGATTCCATGTATGTGAATTCTATCTTTAATTATTTTATTGAAAAAAAAACTTTTCAATATTTTATGACCATTATATTTTTTCTAAATTTTTTTATAATCACATATATTTTACAAACTAAGTAATTACTAATGTAACACTTTGGCTAAAGAAGAAAATACATAAAATGCTTCTTCAGAATAATTTCAAAAATATTTATGTTTATATATTTGGATGAATATATTTAAAAATCATCACTTTTTCTTTCAAATAAAAGAGCATGGATGTTATCCTCCATTACCACAAATTATGTAGTTGAATTTCCTGCATCTGGGGTAATTGCAGGGGTCAGCCCATCAGGAATGAGATTAGTAAGCCTCACCCTTTGAAAATTACTTTCATGATTATAGTATCTCTCCTGTCTGGGAAGAACTAAAAATCAATTTTTATATGAGTAGTAATTTGCATTTGAGAAGCTCTTGTTAATTTTTAAATTATAATCAAGTATTGATCATTTTAAATATGCTAAGGAGTAGGCATAAAAGTCTCATTATCTTAATTTCATAAGTGAGGAATTAAAAATCAGGTATTTGCACAAATACAGACTATAAATACAGACTAACTTTAATAGTCACATAAAAGTATGGCTTGTTTGGTTTAAATATTCATTGACATATGTCTGAATCATATGGATAACAAGTATGGGATGCTTCAAAAATGGAAAGAGAGCATTAAAATAGCTGTCTAATAAAGGATGACACATAAGGCAATTCCAATGTCACAGAGCTAAAGCATGTCAAGAGTGTTGATCACACATCAGACAAGTTAGCTGTGGATCATCAAGTACTGGAGTTTCCAAATAATCCTTTTGTAAAAATATTAAAACAAATGCAAACTTATGCCAGTGGTTGTATAATCATATGAATTGGATACAAGTTTTAAATGAGGATAAGTCATCAACTTCCTGCCTCACAGGACACCTTATTTATTGTGCAAATAATTTTAACCACTTATCATTGGCACCATAGGATAGTGATGGGGAAGAGCCCCTTTAAGAACCATAGCTCTGCAATCACAGTTCAGTAAAAGACTGCTACTTGTTTTGCTATTAATGTAGTTTGAAAACATCTTTCTTTTAAAAGGTAGACAAATGAGATTATGTTGCAATCTCTTATGGTATTGAAATTCATGGATTTGTTTTGAAAGGTATTGAATAATTAAACTGTCTGACTCACAAAACAACCTGAAAGGTAAATTTGGGAGATGATATATGTACATGTGTGTGTGTATAAATATTTATTAAATGAGTTTCAAAACTCAAAATAGTATTGTGAAACAGTCCTGGCTCTTCTGGAACTCACTATGTAGACCAGGTTGATGTCAAACTCAGAGATCACCTGCCTTGGCCTACCAAGTGCTGGGATTAAAAGAATGTGCCACCACCACCCTGTTGATGATATATATTTGATCATCAATGATTATTTTGATTTGGTGATGATAACATTTACAAATACTAGCTAAAATACTTGTATTTAGTTAAGATGACTAGTAGAAAAACCTGACAGACTCGAATTTATTTAAAATTATTTGGGTTATCTGAATATTCTGTAAAAACATTTATAAGTTTTAGTGAGTTGTTTTTAATATTCATAAAAATATTTCTGCCTGGAAAAATAGTATCTGTCCTATTCATGAACTACATGTTCTGGTTGCTGGGCAAATAATACAATGATCATCAGTTAAGGGAACTATAATGCAAAGATGAAACTCTTTTCAGAAAGCACCAAATCTTACAGCTTGAGAAGGAAAGGCATGTTGATGGGGAGTTACATTTTGCACTTCCCTCATGAGAGTAACACACTTGATGGACAGGAAATAAACTCACCCCATAATAAAATAGATAATAGTTAAAAATTGTTATTTAAATCTATTTTTTAAAATTTTTTCCAGTATAATATAGGGCTATTATAGTTATTTTAAAACATAAATTTAAAGGTTTACTTTCAAATTTATTTTTTTCTTTGTTTTTCTATGTTTTTTTAAAGTAGATTTTTTTAAAAGAAATACCAATCCAAATTCCCACTCCCTTTGCTCCTCCCATTTCCTTCATACACCCTGTCACCCCAACCCACTCCTAAGAGAGGGTAAGACACTTTGCTTTGTGGAAAGGCCAAGTCCCTCCCGACTACATCTAGGCTGAGCAAGGTATACATTCAAAGAGAATAGAATCCTATGCTTTTAAACTTCTTTTTTTTTTTCATGTGTTATTTTTGTAGACCAGTTTTCAATTTTTATTTTACTTTTCTTTACATTTATTGGTAATTTCATACATAAATACAATGCATTTAGATGATATCTACCTCCAGACCCTGCCTCAACTTCTCCTGGACCCTCTCACACATACATCCCCTTTCAACTAAATTCTTTACTTCCTTCTTTTATCTATCCATCCCTTCCTCCCTTCCTCCCTTTCTCAGTCTGTCTCTATCCCTTCCTTTCTTCCTTCCTTCCTTCCCTCCCTACTTTCCTTCCTCCCCTCCCTCCCTTTCCTCTTTTCTATGTTTCTGTCTCTCCCTTCCTTCCTTCCCTCCCTCCCTTCATTTCACCTTTTCTTCCTTTCTCTGTTCATCATCACCACCCTTTCTTTGTTTTTTGGTTGTTTGCTTGATTGATTTTTTAAGACCCATTTAATCCAATTAGCACTGTCCCTATGTGCGCGGCTATAGAGTGCCACCTACTGGAATGGACAAACCACCATGAGGTACCCTGAAGAAGAAAACTACCCCTTTCTTCCTAATAGTGATCATCTGCTAATAGCTTCTCAGCTAGATGTGGGGCCTATGACCGTCTTCCATTTCTGTGTGGAAGTGCTGACTTCTTTGATCTTATTAACGTCTTCTGCCAGGAGCAACAGCTGCTGTGAATCCAGGAGTTCAATGATTCCATCATGCTCAGGAGTCATAATTTCATAGCCATCTTTCCTAGCCTCTGACTTTTAGAATTCATCTGCCACATCCTCCAGAAATGTTCTCTCAGCCTTGGGAAAGGGGAGAATGATTGGGACATAAGTTTTGAATTTAGAAGGAGCACTCCAGTCACATCAACTATTTCCTTTGGCCAGTAGTAAGTCTATGTATAAACTACCTGAATTAAGAAGCTTCTTTAAATGACAGGTGAAAGTTTCATTAGCCTATGGACATGAGGATACATAATTAAAAGGCAATTAGGTATTATATCTCCTCAGAAAGATAATTATAGTAGCATCTGTGATCACTCAAGCCATGGGTTCTTAGTCAGGCTTTTAGTATCAGGAATGAAGAGTTCCCTCTGTGAATTGGCTCTTATGTCCAATTATAAAGTTATTGGTAACCTCTGCAACATGATGCCACTATTATAATCATGAGCAGTCTTGCCAGGCAGATCATTCTTTTGGCTTTCAAGGTTCACAGGTGGGTGACACTGTTGATGGCTTTTTTCCTTCATCAGCCCACAAAGCAGCTACTGGCACTATAAAAACTAGTGACTATGAAGAAAAGTTTCAGGTCAGTACGAGTTTGATTTCTTTGTGTCCTCTGACTATACTTCTTTTAATTTTATTGTCTTATTGCTCTTACTTTAGCTGGCACTATATTGTTTGCTACCTCCTCCTTTCCCTTGGCTATTTTACTCCATTACTCTAATACTAATTGCTAGTCCAACACTGTTTATTTTATTTCTATTTCCACTTTTAGCAACTAATGTATTAGTATATTCAGTACAGTCTTGTTCTTTTATTCCTCAAGTGTTATTACTAACAAAATTGAAAGGAGGATCAGTCTCAATTGGCAATTTTCATATTTTCCTGGTAAGCAGACCCACCAATTGTAGTTGCTTCATCAGTTAATCTTCTGTACTTGTTGATGCTGATATCATATACAGTACCACGCAGGCAAGATGAGAGTATAGAGCTGCAGCTCTAGCCAGGGAGGATGAGAAACACTGCAACTTCACCATAATCATTTCACATTTAAAAATTGAATTAATATAGATAATTTTAAAAATCCAAAAGACAACAGAAATCCCTGTATGTATGTGCATCCAACAAAAAAATCAATTAAACAGAATTAGATTACAAATATAGTTAAATTAAGCATAAGCTTTAAAATTCAGAAGAGTGTTAGCCAGCTCAGCAAATCAAAGAGGAGACATTTAGAATTCCAGATAGATGAGATCAGAAAACAACAACAACAAATTTTTTTTGTCTTATTACATTTAAAATACTACATGAGCAGAAGAGAGAGAGAGAGAGAGAGAGAGAGAGAGAGAGAGAGAGAGAGAGAGAGAGAGAGAGGGAAGAGGACTGGAAGATGCAAGAGAGAAGCTATCATATACAAAGCCACTGTCACGAGATTTAAAATGGAGCTCACCAAGGTCAGCTGGACTGCTACTGAAAAAAACATGGGATAAAACCGGACTCTCGGAATGTGGCGGACAATGAGAGCTGACGAGAGGCCAAGGAGAATGGCACAGGAACTTTCATCTGGCGATGGATCGAGAGAGAGACAGAGACCCAATTTGGATCAACCGTCTGAGCTCTTAAGGTCCAAATGAAGAGCAGAAGGAGGGAGAACATGAGCAAGGAAATCAGGACCACGAGGCGTGCACCCACCCACAGTGACAGTGGAACTGATCTATTGGGAGCTCTCCAAGGCCAGCTGGACTGGGACTGAATAAGCATGGGTTGAAACTGGACTCTCTGAACATGGCGGACAATGAAGGCTGATGAGAAGCCAAGGACAATGGCACTAGGTTTCGATCCTAATACATGAACTGGCTTTGTGGGAGCTTAGCCTGTTTTGATGCTCACCTTCCTGGGCCTGGATGGAAGTGGGAGGACCTTGGTCTTCCTGTAGGGCAGGGAATTTGGACTGCTCTTCAGTATCGAGAGGGAGGGGGAATGGACTGGGGGGAGGAGAAGAGGAGTGGGGTTAGGGGAGGGGAGAGGGGGGAGGGGGCAATGTGTGGGAGGAGGGGAGGGAAATGGGAAACGGGGAGCAGTTGGAAATTTTAATTAAAAAAGAATAAAAAAAAATATATAATAATAAAAAAAAAATACTAAAAAAAAAAAAAAATGGATTTTTTATTCAGCTCAGTGCCCCATTTTATAATTGGATTGATTAACCTTTTACGGTCTAATTTCTTGAGTTTTTTATATATTTTGGATATCAGACCTTTGTCAGTTGCGGGGTTGGTGAAGATCTTCTCCCAGTCAGTGGGTTGCCTTTCTGTCTTAGTGACAGTGTCCTTTGCTTTACAGAAGCTTCTCAGTCTCAGGAGGTCCCATTTATTCAATGATGTCCTTAGTGTTTGTGCTGCTGGGGTTATACGTAGGAAGTGTTCTCCTGTGCCCATGTGTTGTAGAGTACTTCCCACTTTCTCTTCTATCAGGTTCAGTGTGTTTGGACTGATATTGAGGTCTTTAATCCATTTGGACTTGAGTTTTGTGCATGGTGATAGATATGGATCTATTTTCATTCTTCTACAGATTGACATCCAGTTTTGCCAGCACAATTTGTTGAAGATACTCTCTTTTTTCCATTGTATACTTTTAGCTCCTTTATCGAAAATCAGGTGTTCATAGGTTTGTGGGCTAAAGTCAGGGTCTTCTATTCTATTCCATTGGTCGACTTCTCTGTTTTTATGCCAGTACCAAGCTGTTTTCAGTACTGTAGCTCTGTAATAGAGTTTGAAGTCAGGGATGGTAATGCCTCCAGACGATCCTTTATTGTATAAAATTGTTTTGGCTATCTTGGGTTTTTTTGTTTTTCCATATAAAGTTGATTATTGTCTTCTCCAGATCTGTGAAGAATTTTGATGGGATTTTGATGGGGATTGCATTGAATCTATAGATTGCTTTTGGTAGAATTTCCATTTTTACTATGTTGATCCTCCCAATCCAAGAGCAAGGGAGATCCTTCCATTTTCTTCAATTTCTTTCTTCAATGCCTTAAAGTTCTTGTCAAATAGATCTTTCACTTCCTTGGTTAGAGTTACCCCAAGATATTTTATGCTATTTGTGGCTATCGTGAAAGGTGATGCTTCTCTGATTTCCCTCTCTGCTTCGTTATCCTTAGTGTATAGGAAGGCAACTGATTTTTTGGAGTTGATTTTGTAACCTGCCACATTACCAAAGAAGAAGTTCAAATGGCCAAAAGACACTTAAGATCGTGCTCAACTTCCTTAGCAATCAGAGAAATGCAAATCAAGACAACATTAAGATACCATCTTACACCTGTCAGAATGGCTAAAATCAAAAACACCAATGATAGCCTCTGCTGGAGAGGTTGTGGAGAAAGGGGCACTCTCATCCATTGTTGGTGGGAATGCAAACTTGTGCAACCACTTTGGAAAGCAGTGTGGCGGTTTCTCAGGAAAGTCGGGTTCAACCTACCTCTCGACCCAGCAATACCACTATTGGGAATATACCCAAGAGATGCCCAAACATACAACAAAAGTATATGCTCAACTATGTTCATAGCAGCATTGTTTGTAATAGCCAGAACCTGGAAACAACCTAGATGCCCTTCAATGGAAGAATGGATGAAGAAAGTATGGAATATATACATATTAGAGTACTACTCAGCAGTAAAAAACAATGACTTCTTGAATTTTGCATACAAATGGACGGAAATAGAAAACGCTATCCTGAGTAATTTAAGCCAGACCCAAAAAGAGGAACATGGGATGTTCTCACTCATATTTGGTTTCTAGCCATAAATAAAGGACATTGAGACTATAATTCGTGATTCTAGAGAAGCTAAATAAGAAGGTGTACCCAAAGAAAAACATATAAGCATCCTCCTGAATATTAACCTTCATCAGGCGATGAAAGAAGACAGAGACCAACATTGGAGCACTGGACTGAAGTCTCACGATCCAAAGGAGGAGCAGAAGGAGAGTGAGCACCAGCAAGGAACTCAGGACCGCGAGGGGTGCACCCACACACTGAGGCAATGGGGATGTTCTATCGGGAACTCACCAAGGCCAGCTGGCCGGGGTCTGAAAAAGCATGGGACAAAACCGGTCTCGCTGAACATAACGGACAATGAGGACTACTGAGAACTGAAGAACAATGGCAATGGGTTCTTGATCCTATTGCATGTAATGGCTTTGTGGGAGCCCAGGTAGTTTGGATGCTCACCTTAATAGACCTGGATGGAGGTGGGTGGTCCTTGGACCTCCCACAGGGCAGAGAAACCTGCTTGCTCTTTGGGCTGAGGAGGGAGGAAGACTTGATTGGGGGAGGGGGGGAATGGGAGGTGGTGGCGGGGAAGAGGCAGAAATCTTTAATAATTAAATAAATTAATTAATAAAAAAAAGAAAAACAGAGGGAAAAATGGATTTTTTAGCAGAACCCCTAAAAGCTAGGACACATGGATCAATGAAAGGCAATGTCTGTATTTGACAACCCAAATTATTGTACCCAGCAAAGCTATACTTCATAATTGAAATAAAATTATTTTTTCATAACAAACACAAAGTAATGGAATAGATAACCATAAAACCAACACTACAGAAGAAACTGGAGGGAATCACACATGAAAGAGTACAGCCAAAATCCAGTCAAGGCACATCATTGGCTATCCATCATCTTAAACATTGGTGCATTGAAAGAAAAGTTTGTTCTCAATATTAAAAAAAAAATAAAGGTTGGCATGAATACCTCACTCTTCCATATTGAAAAGTCATTTTGACAAAAATAACATTGAAAATAAATCCAACTGGAATAATCAATTGGACTTGACAGGCATCTGCAAATTATTCCACCCAGCAAGTGCATAACATTCGTAATCCCCAGCAGTTCATGACATCTCCCAAAATTTAACCATACCGAAGTCCATAACACATTTTGTAAAAAAAAAAAATAATCAAATTAAAACACACAGTTTATTTGTTTTTTAAATAAACTTGTATATTTATTTATTTTATATCCTGGCCATAGTTTCTGCTCCCTCCTCTCCTCCCAGTCACTCCCCTTTACCCTTTCTCTGTGCCCAACCTTCAATCTACCCCCCCCATTTTTGTTTAGGAAAGTTCAGGTTTCCCATGAGTATTTTCAAAACCTGGCATATCAAGTTGAAATAAGACTAAGCAACTTCCAATGTATTGAGACTGGACAAAGCTACCCAGTATGAGGAATTGGTTTCCCAAAGCGAAATTCTTAACAAGTGTAAAATAAATAAAATGACTCCTACGCCAAATCACATTACAGTGCATTAAAATTAGAAATTCATGAAGAAAGAAATTCCAGAAAGTGTACACACTCATAGAAATTTAAAGATCAATAGGATATGCAGGAACTCATATGAAATACTTTTAATCTGAAAATGAATAAAAATATAGCACACCAGAAGCTTTAGGATGTAATGCAAGTAACTCAAAGAAGAAAGCTGGTAGCTACAAGTAGCTGCTTTAAGAACTCAGTGAGATTTCAAATAAAATTTAATGATAAAACTCAAGGTCTTATAGAACTAAAAGTAAGTCAACCCAACACTATATATTAAAAGAAATAGGGTGGAAACTGTGAAATGGAAATTAAGAGGATAATTGAAAATCAGTGAAACCAAAATCTGGTAAATGTAGACAAACAGCTAAAAGAAAACTGGAAAAAGAACTCAATAACTGAGATTAACAGTGTCATATTACAATGTACAGCCTTGAAAATTTGGAGGGTCATTATGACATACTTTGAAAACTGTATTTCAATAAAATGAAAACTCAAAAGTAATAAAAACATTTAGAAATATATGATTCATACAAATTAATCAAAGAGTATATAAACAACATACACTAATATTTACTGAATTATTATTTTCAAGCATTAGTTAAAAACAGTTCAATTAAAAAAATGGTTAGACCCAGATAAATTCTCTGCTGAATCCTTCTTCATTACTAAAGAATTAACACCAGCAATCCTTAAAGTGTTTTGTAAAAAAGAGGAAAGTACATTAACAAATTCATTCTAAGACTGCAGAGGTACTAGTAGAGACTCTTCTGAGGCCCAATGGAAGAAAGAGATGAGCAGAAAAGCCATAATTTTAGAATTTAAAAATTCAATGAAATCAGAAAGAAACATCTATGAGAACTCCTACAAAATTTATAGAACTGTTCATAACTTAATTTGTAAATGAATGAAAATAAAATTTGATCTAAAGAAGCATATACTTGATACAATACATAGAGGTAAAACTGGATTAAAATGGATGTTTATCCAAAGATAAAAGTCAAAATGAAAAATCAATAAAGAAAAATTGCTTTTATTAAAAAATAATTCATTAAGATTATAGTTTCAGTTCAAGAGTGAGCATTTCTCTAGAATACATGAGGCCTTGGGTGCAATTGCCAGCACATTAAATAAATAAATGCATTTTTTTGAAAACAATATCAAATAAACTTTACTCAATGAGGGAAAAGGGAAAGTTTATATAGGCAAAGTCCTTGCTGAGAAAGTGTGAAGACCTGAGTTCAAACAGAGAACCACATAAAGGCAGGTGTGGTAGAACAGTTTGTAACCTCAGCCCTCCTGCACTGGGGTCAGAGCTATACTGCAGACCCAAGGGATGCCTGAGAACCAGCTGGTGCTGCATGTGTGGTGGTAATATCACCATAGAACCTTCATCCAACAACAGATGGGAACACAGGTAATGACCCACATTGGAGCACTGGACTGAGCTCCCAAGAACCAGTTAAAGAGTGGAAGGAGTGAGAGTATGAGCAAGGAATTCAAGAACATGAGGGCTTCATCCACTGAGACAGTTTGCTTGAGCTAATGATAGCTCACCAAACCCAACAGGACTGGGGGTGAACGAGCATGGGAACAACCAAGACCCTGTGAAGAGGGTTGGCAGTTGGGGCAGACTGTGGTGTCACTGATAGTGTGTTGTAATATGAGCGGCAGGGCTGCGTCCCCGGCACCCGGCCGCCCACATTGCTAGCTTATGCCCCGAAATAATTACACGGAAACTGTATTCTTTTGAACACTGCCTAGCCCATTAGTTCCAGCCTCTTATTGGCTAGCTCTTACATATTGATCTAACCCATTTCTAATATTCTGTGTAGTACCACGAGCTGGCTTACCAGGAAAGATCTTAACCTGCGTCTGTCTGGAGTGGGAGAATCATGGCAACTCCTGACTCAGCTTCTTTCTCCCAGCATTCTCTCTGTTTACTCCGCCTACCTAATTTTCTGTCCTATTAAAGGGGCCAAGGCAGTTTCTTTATTACTTAACCAATGAAACAACAGATAGAAAGATGACCCACCTCCATCATTTCCCCTTTTTCTGTTTAAACAAAAAATGGCTTTCACTTTAACATAGTAAGATTACATATAACAAAATAGTTATCAAGCAAGAATTACAGTTACAATATTTATGTCTATTTTATCTCTTATCATAACTAAGGAAAACTATAAATATCTATCCATTCTTCAACTCCATCAAAGACTCCAGAAGGATATAATATTACCTAAGTAAACAAGAAATCCAAAACTCTAGAAATGACAGAGACATCTCGTTGCCTGGAGAGTCATTCAAAGTTTCTCTGTACCATTGGGGCATCCATCTTCAGCCTTCAGGCCCATAGTATCCAGCAGACATTTTCATCAAGCAGGAAATTCCAAAGACAGTTCAGTCACTTTTTGCTGTGTCCTGCAGAATGTCTCGCAGACTCTTTTATGAGTCAGGAACCCCGAAAAACCATCTCACCTTTAGGCAAGTTCACAGTCCTTTTTCTGCGGGTTCTCTGTGTCCAGTTTATGCAACAGTCCAGGCAAGAGCAGTTTCTTGCCCAAATGGCTATCAAACTCCATAAGGAGCCTCTTCAATGCCCATCTTCCTCTTGAAGTAGATTGGTGCTGCCAGGAGCAGACGTGTCTCATTGTCATGAAAAGTCCTAAGTTATTAAAACATTTAAATGCCATATTCTGCAGTCTTTGAAAGATATGAAGAATGCCTAACTTAAATATATCTCTATATATCTAGAAAATCTAACTAACATGACTACAAGCTTTACTATTATCGATGATTATCCATTAACAACCTATATTTACATTACATTTTTAAATGAACTACATAATCACAATACCTTAAGAGCAGAAATACATATACATATAACAAAATTAACCTTAAAATCCATACCAATGTAAATTATTCATGTCTATATCATATCCCCCTTTAAATGTAAAAGAACGTTTATAAACCATATTTGGGAACATGGGCGCAGTTTTTTCTCTCCAAAGTGCTTTCTGCTGAATGGGGGCGCTGTTATTCAGATCTTTCATGGTGTGACCTGTGTGTCAGGGTCATCTCGGTTGGCAGTTGTGTGAAGTAATTTTTTGAAGGGGTTCACAGTAACCTTTCAGGAGGGCGTGGTCTATCATACCATATTGGGATAGAAGAAATCCACAGGGTCGCATCCTCTGTGAAAACAAAAGAAGACCCTCTCCAAAGCATCATATCCTTAGACCCATATTCTGAAATCATAATACCCTTGTATCCATTCTGGTTTAGCTTGGCAGCCCATATAATGAAATGTCTCTCTGCACTTAGCTCCTTTACAGTCAAAAATTTTAAAGAAAACACAATAATACACATAGTCTAGACTCTCTGTGAGTTTTCCATTTTTATGTGGCTTATTTTTCTTTATTTCTTTTAATCTATAATTATCTGTACTCTGTCTCTTTAAAGACTTTATCCCCCTTTTTTTAAGGGCATTAACTTTATTCTTTATATATATTTTTCCCTCTCTCTCAAGCCTACGTACATTCATCCAACAGTGTCTGAATCAGTTCTATTGTGAATCTGTAATTTTTTTACTATCCAGGAGCACTTTGTTTTGTGCTTTTAAATCACTAACAAAAACAGGTACTGCTTGCTTGCCCCTCCCAGTCCAACATGGCGGAGCCGCTCGAGCCTCTGATCCTTGCACATTGCACCAGTAGCATGGTGGAATGCATGTGCCTCTGAGCCGTTTGGTGCCCCTGAACCACTCACAGTTCCAGGCACACAGTAGTTCACATTGCCATCAAGCAAGCCGTAGCACTTTACTCCAAATGCTCCATTCAAAGGCTCTGTCTCCTGCAGGAGCCAGACAGAGATCGCAATGGCGGCACAGCCCAGAAAGCCGGCATTTTAAAACAGCCAGTTTTCTCCTGCTGCTGAATCAGGACAATTTCTTTGCCGCTCGCAACCCAGAAACAGCAAAAAGCTGTCTTAAATTCTCTCTCTCTCCTTTTTAAGCCCTCTCAGGTTTTACGTGGAGTTCATTAGCACGTTGGGTGCCACTCTGTTGTAATATGAGCGGCAGGGCTGCGTCCCCGGCACCCGACCGCCCACATTGCTAGCTTATGCCCCGAAATAATTACACGGAAACTGTATTCTTTTGAACAGTGCCTAGCCCATTAGTTCCAGCCTCTTATTGGCTAGCTCTTACATATTGATCTAACCCATTTCTAATATTCTGTGTAGTACCACGAGCTGGCTTACCAGGAAAGATCTTAACCTGCGTCTGTGTCTGGTGGGCGAATCATGGCAACTTCTCACTCAGCTTCTTTCTCCCAGCATTCTCTCTGTTTACTCCGCCTACCTAATTTTCTGTCCTATTAAAGGGGCCAAGGCAGTTTCTTTATTACTTAACCAATGAAACAACAGATAGAAAGATGACCCACCTCCATCAATAGTGACACTGAGATTTGTCTCTACTGCATGTAGGAGCTTCTTGGAATCCTATTCCCTATGGATGTAAACCTCAACCTAGATGTACTAGGGAGGGCCTGTGACTTTACATAGAGTGGGGTGCATGGCCTTCTCTTAGGATTGGAGAGAGTGGGGTCGGAGAGTCTGTGGAGGGAGAAGGAGGGGTGGGAGTGGGGATTCAGGAAAAAAAAGTATAAAAAAAAGAAATACTGAGAGAGAGAGAGAGAGAGAGAGAGAGAAGAGAGAGAGAGAGAGAGAGAGAGAGAGAGAGAGAGAGAGAGAGAGAGAGAGAGAGACCTTGCTGAAATAAAATAGAGAGGAGGCTCACATACTGCAGAATGTCCTTTGGATTCCACACAAGTGTAATGGCAGACCCACTTCTTCACACAGACACATGAACATGCACACACACACATACGCAGAATTCATTTTAAGTTCACAAGTTTAAAAAACATATATCCAATGCACAGTGGTCATCTTTGAAATAAAATACAGACACACACACACATACACAATGGACTTAGCAAATTGTATTAAATTAGCATATATGCAATTTGAACACACACCCATGCAAATACACACAGAAAAACAAAAATGGACTTAGCAGATTATATTTATATATTTTGAATATACACATACACACATCCACAAAAAAAATAACAAAGAAAAAGAGGCTGTCCATTTGAGAGGGGAGAAGGGTGAGGGGCAAGGCATGGCAGGCGCTGGATGCAGGAATAAGAGGAGATAAAGTGATAAAATTCTGTTTTAATTAAAAGCACATTTAAAAATTTAAAACCTGCTAACTACCCAAATGACTAAGTTTTCCTTGAACATTTCTATAGCTTCAGCATTTTTATACTCCTTTCCTCCACTCATGGCCTAGACCAATTCTCATTACATTAAACATTAAAGCTGTCTTTCATAGAGTTTTCTATAAATAGTTAAAAAGGGTTTACCTGACAGTAACTAATGTTACTGTCTTGAGATGAATATTTAGATTTATGTATGTTCTTTTCTTGAGAAAATTATTTGTTGTTAGTGTTATATGATGTCTTATATAAGTATATCAAATTTGTCACTACATATAATTAGCATTCATTTTGGTTTATTGGTTTACAATGATTTTTAAGAAAATATGTTTAAATCTCTTATAGGTTATTTGTTTTTTATAATTATCTTGTTGGAATTGCTGGAATCCATGACAATGATATTAGAATAAATTATGAAAATGTTTTCTCTTGTGAACTTATTTTTCTTAACGTATAGAACTGCCATTGTTTCATGGTAGTCATGCTGGAATGTGACAATAACTCACTGTGAGCTTCTGGGATAGACTACATTTGAACACATATTACAATTATTAATTTTGAAGAATAGTTGTTAAGATTTCACAGACACTTTTAAATTCATGAGGGAAATTGCCTTGATTTATTTACTCATTTTTGTTACAAATATGTTTGATATTTTCCTGTCTTTTCTTATACTTTTACATTCAAAGAAATGCTGTTTGCACATTGTTTATTCTTCTTTTATATCATGAACAGGTTAATAAAGAATTATTGCTTTCATTTTAAATAGTTGGCCTACTACTAGGGAATGTATCTCATCGTAAATTTTTCTGTGTGCTTTATTTAATTTCTAATATAATTTATTAAGTGTGTTCAAGCAACTTATGCGATTATACCTGAAAAAGCTGTTGTGATATTCAAAAGAATCAATGTGATGTTGAATATCTGGTCTATAAACATAATGTTCTTGATAAAACTCCATGTTATCATAGTGGGATTTAAGATTTGAAGTGTTGTCACATCTCAATTCTAATATCTGTGATTTATAAGCTCTTCTTTACTGTTGGTTCATCTGGCTATAATACTGTCCATCCCTTGATTTTTCAAATAAAAACAATCAATCCATTGATTTCTCTAATATATGCTTTCTATTTACACTGACTTCTGGTTTAATCTGACATTCTTTAACTGTTTTAGATGGAACATTGGACAACTGTTTTTATTTCTGACTCTTTGACCAATAAAAATCATTAGTACATATAAATTTTATTTTAATAACTACTAATATGATTGAATAAAAATATGATATTTACTTTGATTTTGTTAACATAAGTGAATATAATGACCCCATCTGATTCCCACCACATAGCCTAAAATTCAGTCACTATGTACATAGGCAGATTAAGCCTTATTTGGTATGTTATCAGACATTACTTTCTTAATAAATTTCCTCCATGATCTTGATCAGTTTTAGAGTATACATAACATTCTGGACATACAGATTAGATTGAGTTGATAGATACTATTATTCAAGTCGACTTTTCCTTATTAATTTTAATTGTCATTAAATTTAATTGCAATTAAAAGTAAGTTAATTTAAAATAAATATATAGGTCATTTAAATTCCCTTATTAATTTTAATTTGCTTAATTATTGCACCAATTGTGGGGATATAAATATTGAAATCACTAAATAAAATTGCTAATTTCCTTTTGTACCCCTATGGTAAGTATGACTTCTTTTGTTTCTAACTTGAAGGTTTTTTGATTTTCACAAGTTTTTTCTTTTATCACTAAAATTATTTTACTGATTATAACACTTCATCCCTATAAACTTATTCCCTAGCATTAAAATATTATTCTTAATTTTGTCATGAGGCTTGGTGTATTATATCTTTTCACATTTTTATATGAATGGTATTTAGGTAGCATAATGTCTCACAAAATAAGTTCTTGTCCTAATATTTGAAAGTTGCACTTATTTGAGACTTTGTTTTTTTCCTTCTTCTTCTTCTTCTTCTTCTTCTTCTTATTATTATTATTATTATTATTATTACAAATTTTCACCTCCTCCCCTCTTCCCATTTCCCTCCCCCTCCCCCACTCCCCCTCCTCTTCCCTCTCCAGTCCAAAGAGCAGTCAGGGTTCCCTGCCTTGTGGGAAGTCCAAGATCCTCCCTCCTCCATCCAGGTCTAGGAAGTTGAGGATCCAAACAGAATAGGTTCCCACAAAGAGGGGTTCCCAGGTATCCAAGGAGATGTCGTCAGCTTGTTCCTTGAGCAGCTGAGGAGAGGGCACCTGAACTGGCCCTATACTATAGCCACTCTGATGAATATCTTGCATATCACCATAGAACCTTCATCTGGTGATGGATGGAGATAGAGACAGAGACCCACAATGGAGCATTGGACTGAGCTCCCAAGGTCCAAATGAGGAGCAGAAGGAGAGAGAACATGAGCAAGGAAGTCAGGCACCCATCCACTATGACAGTGGGGTCATCTAATGGGAACTCATCAAGGCCAGCTGGACTGGGACTGATGGAGCATGTGATCAAACTGGACTCTCTGAATGTGGCTGACATGGAGGACTGGCTAAGAAGCAAAGGACAAAGGAACTGGGTTTTGATTTTACTCCATGTACTGGCTTTATTTGAGACTTTGAAGTAGTGACTCTGTAAATGAATTTGAAAGCAGGTAATGAACCCAGATCTGAGTTTGTTATATGCAATTCTGCCTATTGTAAGTATTATGGAGAACTTACTGAGGAGGCCCAAAAATGTGAGCCTATTTCCACATTGACCAAAGGTCAGTGAATTGAAATTTACCTCTATTCCTCAAGGTTATTGTGTTTCTACCTCAAACAAAGGTATCATCTAGATTTAGGTCAGAGAGTTCTGCTTTCTCAATGTTATAGGCAACAGGTATTGCTGATCATCAGACCTTTGATTTCAAGTATAGAGAAGTAGACATGTTTCTACCTCAAACAAAAGTCTATGAATCCTACTAAGTTCCAGTTTCCTTAAAGGAGATAACATTGTATTCCACCCTGGGAGTGGTTTGCCTACAGAATGTTTTGGTCTAGTGTTTGAGTGTGACTTGTTTTGTCCTAGCAACAAAATGTTTAACTATGACTGAAGCCTGAAACCTTCTATTGGTATGTTCATTTCCTTGTATCATGTTAATGTAGTTTTGTCTTACTCCTACCTTTTGAGGTCAGGGGTATTTAAAGCATTTGGAAATTAAATGAGGGCAAATTTAAGTTCCTGTGAATTCCCTCTTAATACTATCCTATATGATTCTCCATTTTGTTATTTTCATTTGTATCTTCATGTTCTTTACTATATTTCTAAATCCTCACACCTCTACACTGGCAAGAGGTATTTTTGTTAAGGCTGGTCCCCGACAACTTACCTCAGATAAACATAGCTGAGGATGGAACTGGCCATATGAGAAATATTCTTGGAGAGGGATTGAAGAATGTGGAAGAATGTGAAATTTAATATAGATACAGTAAAGGAAGAGAAAGTTTTTGTGTTTGCTAGTTTATATCAACTTGAAAAAGAAAACTTCAACTGAGGATATTTTTTTCTATCTGATTAAACTGTTAGAATATCTACACACACAAGTTTCCTTCCTTCCTTCCTTCCTTCCTTCTTCCTTCCTTCCTTCCTTCCTTCCTTCCTTCCTTCCTTCCTTCCTCCCTCCTCCCTCCTTTCTTTCTTTCTTTCTTTCTTTCTTTCTTTCTTTCTTTCTTATTTTACTTGGCTGTTAATTTAGCTTTTATTTTCCATGATAGCCATTCATTGTTACCTGTGAGTATCCAGATATTTACATGAAACATTAACAACAAGGAAAAAGTCATATATGTATTACTTTCTCTATTTTAACCAAACATACTTGAGTATTTCTAAAGTATATAAATCAAAACATGTGTCTTGGATATACATGCAAGCAAACAAATAATCAAAAAAGGAATAAAACACCAAAACTCCAAATATCAATGTATAGAACATTGTGAGGTTTAGACTGTGTCATAACTCCATACCTGCATTCATGTATGAAGATCCACTGTGATTGGTACCATTCCTTATTAGACAGTCCTGGGTCACATTAAAAAAATATAATTGCCTGGGTGTAATCATTTGTCCTTTCCCTTTAAGTGACAAGCTCTGCCCACTCCTTCCCCCATCTGCTGAGGCAGGCAGATCTTCCTTTCTGCTTGCAGCCTGAGTCTCTTCATTTTCCATGTCCCTCTAGAAGAGGTAGCTTTTGGCTTTCTCCATTCTTCCCTTCCCCCTTCTGTTTTTTTTTTTCTCTTTCTGCTCTTCTCTCCTTCTCCTTCTTCTCTTCCACAACCCACTAACTCTGTATGCTGTGTTTATCTGTCTGTCTCTTGTCCCACCTCCATGTGACTTCCCTCCCGGGGATTCTGCAACATTTTTAATTAATCCATTACACTGGGGACCAAGTTAGTAAGCAGTGTTCCTCCACAGACTCTGCTTCAGTTCCAGTCTTCAGGTTTCTGTTTGAGTAGCTGCCCCAATTTCCCTTAGTTATGGACAGTTATGAAGTATAAGACAAACTTTTTACTCCACTGATTTAATTTTGAGTGGTGTTTTATCATAGCAACAGGGAAACAAACTAAAGCAGACTCCTTAAATATAATTTCAAACTAAAATCAGTAATCTTAGTTAAAATATTAAATTACATTATTCAAAATAGCTGGGGAAGGAAAAATTTAATGTTCTCATTACAAAGAAAATATAAATATTTAAGGTGGTGGGCCATAATAATAAAATATGATAATCAACTATGATAAAATATCATACTTTATTCCACAAAGATGAATGCTCATTATCTGTAGATTAAAAATGAAGATAGATATAAAGTAAAGGGAAAACATGTGATAAAATGTACATCAGTTTGTTTACTTGTTTGATGGTGTTAATTAAAATTGTTTTAGTCAATGAAATTAACTTGTTGAAAATAATTCTAGAAAATATATTTACATTTCTAAAGTGCACATTGCATAGTATCTGAACATATAAATCATTCCTTCAAATTGACAGGTAAAGAAAGATGACAGATACAGGAAAAATGTATTGCATGATTTAAAAGGTGCATGGAGAGGTACATGTGATCAAAGTTAGCTGAGGCATTGAACTTAAAATAACATTAATTACTTTGCTATCTAAGTTTCTATAACTCAGACAGTAGTCAGGAGTGAGAAGTCCCATAAAATACTTGGACAGGTTTGGGATGCATACTGGTATCATCATTCTAGATCATAATGTCATTAAATTCTTTAAGGACTATGTGTTAGCATATGTATCCCAAAAATTTTTTCAGAAGTGTCTATAGCTACACATGTTCTGTTTGATTCTGATGGGAAGGTGATATTTTTATTGTGCAAGCAGCTGAGGTAGAAAATCTTACCCAACTGTAAAACTTAAGAACAACAGAACCACCCTGCCATGCCACGTTTGTCTTTGCAGTGGCATTATGTTTGTAATGGGGAATCAACTGATGACGGATTTTGTTTAAAACCTCCACAGGAGGGAGTCCATATCTAATTGTATAAACCTGGTTGAAAAAAATCATGATCGGACCTTGGGGGATTAAAAGCCCAAATTTGAAAGTTTTTGGTCTTTAAATTTGCATATCATCAAACTGCTTTTGAAGTATATGTTTTATCCCCAGACAAAAATTATTCATAGTCACAATCCAACAAACCTCTTTAAAGTGAATTGTGGTAAATGCAGATACTCAGGACAACCCAAAATGCTAAGAATATGTAACATATTTTTAATGATATTCATCAAATCCCTGTCAATTGTTTGAAAACTTGACTATATATATACATTGGGAAGTTGGTTGATTCACATGTATATTGTGTGTATAAAGGAAACAAAATAAAACATAAACTGATTAAATTTAAAATGTTTACATATTTACTAGTAGTATCAATGGCAGATAAAAATGAAATAAAATACTTCATAATAATGCAATCATAATTAGCATTAAGATGAAACACAAAGAAAATATGATTCAAATATTATAACAAAATATTTCCCCATCTCTTTTATATTTGTAGATGACGACGTAATAGACCTTTAATTTATGGAAAAGCCTAGGGGCTCTGCTTTGGGTTATCTCGTTCTCATTGTCTGAATGCAGATGATATCCCTGGAATTTAACAGTAAATTGTTTTCATCCTGAGAGCAAAAAAGAAAATTTCAGAGGTCATCAATATGTTTGCAAAGTTAAACAACTGTAAGTACTAAAATCCAAAAATTTTATTGTGCTTTGCTTGTAGCAAACACCATTTTTGCTGGGGGAAAACAAACACAAAAACCTAAGATACACTGTGAGATTTTTCCTAAAGTTTGATCTAGGATATAGGGATAATAAAACATTGTTAAGATATGATAATCTATTAAGTCAGTGTGAGAAAGCATCATCTGAAAGAACAGGAAATTGTAGAGTCATGAGCTATTAAGTCAGCCTCATCTTGCTCTACGGCTGAGGTTCTAACATGACAGTGTAAATCACAGTGCCCCTGCTCTTGTCACCCCAGTATCAGAAATACATATTCTTATGTTCTTAAATAATAAATACTACATTTAAAATACCAACCATTTAATACTTGAAAGGTTTTATTATTTTTCCCTTGAAATAAATACATTTAGTTTTATCGTGGCAACAAATAGAAAAAGTGGTTGGAAAATCGTTTGCTTCTGTACCTGGAAAAGGAGCTCAGGTTGGGTGTCTGAACTGGAATTCAGGCTGACAGTGATGCAGCGATCTCTTTTGGGTCATACTGTAGAAGTTAAAGCACCATATGTGCTTGCAGATGGCATGCTGGCAGGAGGGAGCTGCAATATTTCAGATGACAAAGTGGAGTTTAAAGCACTTTAAAAGGTTAACAAGAGGGTCATGAAACATAATCCAGCAGGATTATATATAAAACATTTTGATCCGGCTTTTTTAAAGTTAACCATACAGGACTGAAAAAAAGGAGAATTCATTTGAAACGCATGATGCAAAAGGTCAATGGTTTTATTCACCAGGATAACAACTAAAAACAATAAAATGAGCTTTAAGAATGTTGTGAGTTCAAGATAGCTATAGAAACCCACATTTGTTCTGAGGACCTAATAAAATAGTAACATAACCACCCCGTTTAAGTAAATAAGATGGGAAATAGAATCTTTACAGATGACAGTTTTCTGAATATTATAGCTTACATCAGTCGAGAAATCAGTGCTTCGTACACAAAAATGTGATTGATTTTCATGGAGAATTTGTCTGGATCTGCCTTGGAGAGCTACAGACAATATGACAAAGCTCAGGTAAGAAAGTTCCCAACAGGCACAGTAGTCTACATGAAAGACTGAATGCTGAATGCTTTCAAGAACACTGTCGGCCAGAAGTGTGCATTAGAATGCATGAAGAATGAATGGGGGACAAGTGGCTGTGAACCTCTTGACATGGGTGCAGGAAACCAAACTCCAGTCTTCTTAATCCCAAATCATCTCTCCAGCTGTGACAATTACACAGTTTCAACACCAAACCATGATGGCTATAGGATAATTTTCAATAAAACTAATACTCTAAAGCAAATTTTAATGTTTATGGTCATTTTTATTTCTAAACAAAGAGAGGCTTATGATAGAGTTTAGTAGATTACAGTTTGAACATAAAACCTCTGCTTTTAATTATATATATATATATATCATCATTAAACATTTGTATATATATATATAAAACATCATTAAACATTTGTATATATATATATATGAATTGAATGCAATTTTCAAGAAAATAAAGCAAAACATAATTATTTTATCTATAAGAATAAACAAGAGAAGGAGAAATTCACTGGTTCCATATGATAGTAGTAAACAAATCATTCTGTAAGAAAACAAAAGAAATCAGTGTTGCTTACCAAGAATCAGTTTCCTTAGCTAAACATGATGTAACCCACTGATTGGGAACTGAGACAGAAGGACTGAGCAACCAAAAGCAGCTTTCCCTACAGAGAAATTTCAAGACCAGTTAGAGCTATGTGGTACCTGTTTAAAAAATAAACATGAACAGCACCTTCCATTTTCTTATTCCAAAAACTTAAAATGTTGTTAAAGTGAACTCTAGAACATTCTTATGAATATATAAAATAATCATAATAAAAAGAACAACCACAAACCTACTAACCACATTTAAAAGAAGAATCAGTAGTTGGGCTCTCTTTTAAGTCATAGCATATTAATCAATATATAGAATAATACTTTTGGACAAAAGTCACAGGACTGAGTATTAAAATGTGCATTTGTGTATGATGTATTCAAACTGTGCGTGAGGGTGCCCTTGCATGCACAGAGTATGGAGGTTGATATTGGGTGTCCTGCTCTATCAGTCTCCAGTTTATTCTGTTGAGATAGGATCACAAACTAAGTAGGGACTGAGCAAGGTTCAAAGGATTAAGTTTGTTGTAATATGCTGTATAACACAGAGAATTTTCTAGGTAGAGAAGTAGTGTAAAAGAAAGAAAAATTGTAAATGTCCCTATAAAACAAAACAATTTTTTGATAATTAAAAGACATGGAGAAAAACATGAAAATCAGAAGAAGGTCAAACAGGAAAATTTAGATTTTGATTCCATGTCGTGGAGGGCCAAGTATTATTCCTCTCAGTGCACTGCTTTGCACAGGTGTAAAAAATGTACAATCCATCTCCTACACCTAAGGCTCAGGAAAAAATTAGAGAAGAGTGGGTGGACAGATCATAAGGGCCAGAGGAGCAGAGTTTTCTGTGAGACTGTGTCTCCTGGAATTTCAGAAGCTATACCCAAGAAGTCTCAACAACAAGAATGATACTTACTCATAGACATGCTAATGTAGAAGGGACCTTATTGGGCCACACTTAGGAAAGATTACTTATAGTCTATAAAAGATCATGAGCTAAAGAGATTGATCAAGTGGGTAGCCACATTTACACAGTTGGGAGGACCTCTGTTCTGTGTCCTAGAGCCCATACAACTGCTAAATGTGGTAGTACGAGATAAAAGATGACAAGAAGAATCCCTGGAAGTTTGTGGTGAACAAGTAACCCTGTTTCAAATGAAGTGGAAGGCTAAGACTGACATCCATCGCCAGATGAAAGTTCCTGTGCCATTCTCCTTGGCGTCTCGTCAGCTCTCATTGTCCACCACATTAAGAGAGTCCGGTTTTATCCCATGTTTTTTTCAGTAGCAGTCCAGCTGGCCTTGGTGAGCTCCCAATAGATCGGCCCCCCTGTCTCAGTGGTTGGGTGCACCCCTCATGGTCCTGACTTCCTTGTTCATGTTCTCTCTCCTTCTGCTCCTCATTATAACCTTGGGAGCTCAGTCCGGTGCTCCAATGTGGGACTCTATCTCTATCTCCATCCATCGCCAGATGAAGGTTCTATGGTGATATGCAAGATATTCATCAATATGGCTATAAGATAGGGACATTTCAGGTTCCCTATCCTCAGCTGCCCAAGGAAATAACTGGGGACATCACCCTGGGCATCTGGGAGCCCTCTAGGTTCAAGTCTCTTGCCAAGCCTAAGATGGCTCCCTTAATTAAGATATGTGCTTCCCTGCTCCCCTATCCACCCTTCCTTTATCCCAATCATCCCGTTTCCCCAAGTTCCCCCCATCCTCCCCATCTCACTTTTCTCTCACCATTCCCCCTACCTCCATCCCACCCCACCCCCAAGATCCCAAATTTTTGCCCAGCAATCTTGTCTACTTCCCATATCCAGGAGGATAACTATGTTTTTCTTTGGATTCACCTTCTCATTTAGCTTCTTTAGGATCACAAATTATAGACTCAATGACCTTTATTTATGGCTAGAAACCAATTATGAGTGAGTACATCCCATGTTCATCTTTTTGGATCTGGGATACCTCATTCAGGATAGTGTTTTCTATTTCCATCCATTTGCATGCAAAATTCGAGAAGTCATTGTTTTTTACTGCTGAGTAGTACTCTAATGTGTATATATTCCACACTTTCTTCATCCATTATTCCATTGAAGGACATCTAGGTTGTTTCCAGGTTCTGGCTATTACAAATAATGCTGCTATGAACATATTTGAACAAACGCTTTTGTAATATGATAGGGCATCTCTTGGGTATATTCCCAAGAGTGGTATTGCTGGGTCCTGGGGTAGGTTTATCCCGAATTTCCTGAGAAACTGCCACACTGATTTCCAAAGTGGTTGCACAAGTTTGCATTCCCACCAGCAATGGATGAGGGTACCCCTTCCTCCACAACCTCTCCAACAAAGGCTTTCATTGGTGTTTTTGATTTTAGCTATTTTGACACGTGAAAGGTGATATCTCAAAGTTATTTTGATTTGCATTTCCCTGATCGCTAAGGAGGTTGAGCATGACCTTAAGTGTCTTTTGGCCATTTGAACTTCTTCTGTTGAGAATTCTCTGTTCAGTTCAGAGCCCCATTTTTTAATTGGGTTAATTAGCATTTTAAAGTCTAGATTCTTGAGTTCTTTATATATTTTGGAGATCAGACCTTTGTCTGTTGCAGGGTTGGTGAAGATCTTCTCCCAGTCAGTAGGTTGCCTTTTTGTCTTAGTGACAGTGTCCTTTGCTTTACAGAAGTTTCTCAGTTTCAGGAGGTCCCATTTATTCACTGTTGCCCTTAATGTCTGTGCTGCTGGGGTTATACATAGGAAGTGATCTCCTGTGCCCATATGTTGTAGGGTACTTCCCACTTTCTCTTCTATCAGGTTGAGTGTGTTCAGATTGATATTGAGGTCTTTGATCCATTTGGCTTGTGTTTTGTGCATGGTGATAGATATGGGTCTATTTTCATTCTTCTCAGGTTGACATCCAGTTGTGACAGCACCATTTGTTGAAGATGCTTTCTTTCTTCCATTGTATATTTTTAGTTCCTTTATCGAAAATGAGGTGTTCATAGGTTTGTGGGTTAAAATCCAGGTCTTCTATATGATTCCATTGATCTACTTCTCTGTTTTTATGCCAATACCAAGCTGTTTTCATTACTGTAGCTCTGAAATAGAGTTTGAAGTCAGGGATGGTAATGCCTCCAGAATTTCCTTTATAATATAAGATTGTTTTGGTTATATTGGGTTTTTTGTTTTTATATATAAAGTTGAATATTGTCCTCTCAAGATCTGTGAAGAATTTTGATGGGACCTTGATGGGAATTGCATTGAATCTATAAATTGCCTTTGGTAGAATTGCCATTTTTACTATGTTGATCCTCCCAATCCAAGAGCAAGGGAGATCCTTCCATTTTCTTCAATTTCTTTCTTCAATGCCTTAAAGTTCTTGTCAAATAGATCTTTCACTTCCTTGGTTAGAGTTACCCCAAGATATTTTATGCTGTTTGTGGCTATCGTGAAACGTGTTGCTTCTTTGACTTCCCTCTCTGCTTCTTTATCCTTAGTGTATAGGAGGGCGACTGATTTTTTGGAGTTGATCTTGTATCCTGCCACATTACTAAAGGTGTTTATCAGCTGTAGGAGTTCTTTGGTGGAGTTTTTGGGGTCGCTTATGTACACTATCATATCATCTGCAAATAACGCAAGTTTAACTTCTTCCTTTCCAATTTGAATCACCTTGATCCCCTTAGGTTGTCTTATTGCTATTGCTAAAACTTCAAGCACTATATTGAAGAGGTATGGAAAGAGTGGACAGCCTTGTCGTGTTCCTGATTTTAGTGGGATGTCTTTGAGTTTCTCTCCGTTTAATTTGATGTTAGCTGTCGGCTTGCTGTAAATAGCTTTTATTATATTTAGGTATGACCCTTGTATCCCTAATCTCTCCAAGACTTTTATCATAAAGGGGTGTTGAATTTTGTCAAATGCTTTTTCAGCATCTAATGAAATGATCATATGGTTTTTTTCTTTCAGTTTATTTATATGATGGATTACATTGATAGATTTTCGTATGTTGAACCAGCCCTGCATCTCTGGGATGAAGCCTACTTGATCATAATGGATAATTTTTCTAATGTGTTCTTGGATTCGGTTTGTCAGTATTTTATTGAGGATTTTTGCGTCTATGTTCATGGGTGAGATTGGCCTGTAATTCTCCTTCTTGGTTGAGTCTCTGTGTGGTTTTGGTATCAGAGTAACTGTAGCTTCATAGAAGGAATTTGGCAATGACTCTTCTGATTCTATATTGTGAAAAACGTTAAGGAGTATAGGTACTAGGTCTTCTGGTAGAATTCCGCAGTGAAACCATCTGGTCCTGGGCTTTTTTTGGTAGGAGGTTTTTGATAACAGCTTCTAATTCTTCACGACTAACAGGTCTATTTAGATTGTTCACCTGGTCCTGGTTTAACTTTGGTATATGGTAATTATCTAAAAAAGTGTCCATTTCTTTTACATTTTCCAGTTTTGTGGCATATAGGTCTTTGTAGTAAGATCTTATGATTGTCTGAATTTCCTCTGTGTCTGTGGTTATATCCCTCTTTTCATTTCTGATCTTATTAATTTGCATATTCTCTCTCTGCCGTTTTATTTGTTTGGATAGGGGTTTATCAATCTTGTTGATTTTCTCCAGGAACCAGCTTTTTGTTTCATTAATTCTTTGGATTGTTTTCTGTGTTTCTATTTTGTTAATTTCCGCCCTCAGTTTGATTATTTCCAGTCTTCTACTCCTCTTAGGTGAGTCTGCTTCTTTTTTTTCTAGATCTTTCAGGTGAGCTGTTAAGTCTCCAATGTTGGCTTTCTCTGTTTTCTTTAAGTGGGCACTTAGTGATATGAACTTTCCTCTTAGGACTGCTTTCATAGTGTCCCATAAGTTTGAATATGTTGTTTCTTTATTTTCATTGAATTCAAGGAAGACTTTAATTTCTTTCTTTATTTCTTCCTTGACCCAGGTGTGGTTCAGTAGTTGACTGTTCAGTTTCCATGAGTTTGTAGGCTTTCAGGGGGTAGCATTGTTGTTGAATTCTAACTTTAATCAGTGGTGATCTGATAAGACACAGGTGGTTACTAATATTTTTTTGTAACTGTGGAAGTTTGCTTTGTTACCGAGTATGTGGTCAATTTTCGAGAAGATTTCATGAGCTGCAGAGAAGAATGTATATTCTTTCCTATTTAGTTGGAATGTTCTATAGATGCCTGTTAAGTCCATTTGATCCATTACCTCCATTAATTCTCTTATTTCTCTGTTAGGTGTCTGTCTGACTGATCTGTCCATTGGTGAGAGAGAAGTGTTGAAGTCTCCTACTATTAGTGTGTTCGGTTTGATGGCCGCCTTGAGTTTTAGTAATGTTTCTTTTACGTACATGGGTGCTTTTTTATTAGGGGCATAGATATACAGGATTGAGACTTCGTCCTGATGAATTGTTCCTGTTATGAGTATAAAATGTCCCTCTCCATCTCTTCTGATTGATTTAAGTTTGAAGTCAACTTTGTTAGAAATTAGTATGGCCACTCCTGCTTGTTTCTTAGTTCCATTTTCTTGATAAGCCTTTTCCCAGCACTTTACTCTGAGTAGGTGCCTGTCTTTGTGGTTGAGGTGTGTTTCTTATAAATAGTAGAATGTTCGATCCTGTTTTCGTATCCAATCTCTTAGCCTGTGCCTTTTTATAGGTGAGTTGAGTCCATTGACATTAAGTGCTATTAATGACCAGTGTTTGTTAACTCCTGTCACTTTTTTAGTAGTAGAGTTTGTGTGTTTTACTTCTTTGAGTTGTGCTGGTGAAGGGTCTCTAGATGTCTGAGTTACTGTGGTCGTTGTTGGATTCCTTGGTTTGTGATTTTCCTTCTATTACTTTCTGTAAGGCTGGATTTGTGGCTATGTATTGTTTAAATTTGTTTTTATCCTGGAAAATTTTGTTTTCTCCATTTATAGTGAACGAAAGCTCGCTGGGTAAAGTAGTCTGGGCTTGCATCCATGGTTTCTTAGTTTCTGCAGTACATCTATCCAGGACCTTCTGGCTTTCATGGTTTCCATAGAGAAGTAAGGTGTAAGTCTGATAGGTTTACCTTTATAAGTAACTTGGCCTTTTTCCTTTGCAGCTCTTAATATTCTTTCTTTATTCTGTATGCTTTGTGTTTTGATTATTATATGGTGAGGGGATTTTTTTTTCTTTGATCTAGCCTATTCGGTGTTCTGTATGCTTCTTGAACCTTCATAGGTATATCTTTCTTTAGGTTGGGAAAGTTTTCTTCTATAATTTTATTAAATATATTTTCTGAACCTTTGAGCTGCACTTCTTCTCCTTCGTCTACTCCTATTATTCTTAGATTTGGTCTTTTTATTGTGTCCCAGATTTCCTGAATGTTTTGTGATGAAAGTTTGTTGGACTTGCTGTTTTCTTTGATCAGTGCGTTTATTTTCTCTATGGTATTTTCAGAATCTGAGATCCTTTCTTCTATCTCTTGTATCCTGTTGGTTATGCTTGTTTCTGTAGTCTCTATTCGTTTACCTAGATTTTCCATGTCCAGCCGCCCTCTGTTTGTGTATTCTTCCTTGCCCCCATTTCAGTTTTCAAGTCTTGAACTGTTTCCATTATCTGTTTGATGTTTTTTGTTGGTTTCCTAGGGTGTCTTTCACTGATTTATTCAATTCTTCAAACTTTCTGTTATACTTCTCATCCATTTCTATAAGGGCATTTTTTACACACTGTTTAAGGGCATCAATGACTTTGATAAAGTCAATTTTTTCTACTTCTCCTTGATTAAGGTGTTCATGTCCTCCTGTTGTGAGATCGCTGGGTTCTGGTGGTTTCATGTTGTTTTTCAGATTGTTGGGTGAATTCTTGCATTGATGCCTGCCCATCTCTTCCTCCAAATGCTCCCCTATGGATCTTCTTTTACAGGATCAGGTCTCCTTGTCCACTGATTTGCCTTCCCAGTGATGGCACTCCCCAGTGATGACTCTCCTGATGCCTAGATTAGATCTCCGTGCTGGTTGGGTAGCTCGTAAACAAAGTGCCTACCTTGTTTGGTGCAGGCGGGCTATTGAGACAAAGGAACTCCCGAACGATTCTTCCCCAGCATCCAAACAGGCTGAGCTGGATGATGTTATGTGCCCGAAGAGGGGAGAGAGGCAGAAGGGAGAGGGGTTTCTGGATGCAAGCTGGGTGGGATAGGAAGAGAGAGCCAGTATCCAGGGAGTCTAGTCCCCGCAGGAAGATCAGGAAGTATAGGGGGATGAGGAACGTCTGAGTTCCATGTCCCAGGCTGCTGCCGTGGGTCTGAAACTCACTCACCCCGGTGATCATCTCCTGGTGCCGAGATCAGATCTCCATGCTGGTTGGGTAGCTTGTAAACAAAGCGCCTACCTTGCTTGGTGCAGGCAAGCTATTGAGACAAAGGAACTCCAGCCTGCCTGGTTTCCCTGGTTGCCCTCATGATTTGGCCCCAATGCCCAAGCAGGCTGAGCTGGGTGATGTTATATGTGCCCGATGAGGGGAGGGAGGCAGAAGGGAGAGGGGGTTCAGGATGCAAACTGGGTGGGATAGGAAGAGAGAGGCAGTATTCAGGGAGTCTAGGCCCCCTCAGGAAGATCAGGAAATATAGGGGATTGAGGAACGTCTGAGTTCCGTGTCCCAGGCTGCTGCCATGGGTCCGAAACTCACTCACCCCGTGATCCTCTCCTGGTGCCGAGATCAGATCTCCGTGCTGGTTGGGTAGCTCGTAAACAAAGCCTAAACAATCTTATTTTACATATCAATCTCAGTTCCTTCTCCCTCTTGTCCTCCTGTTCCCCCCACTTTTCCTCCACCCATCCACTCCTCAGAGAGGGTGAGACCTCCCATGTAGAGTCAACAAAGTCAGCCACATCACTTGAGGCAGGATCAATGCCTCCTGTTGCCCCCACTTTTCCTCCACCCATCCACTCCTCATAGAGGGTGAAACCTCCCATGTAGAGACAACAAAGTCAGCCACATCACTTGAGGCAGGATCAATGCCTCCTGTAGCCCCCACTTTTCCTCCACCCATCCACTCCTCATAGAGGGTGAGACCTCCCATGTAGAGTCAACAAAGTCAGCCACATTACTTGAGGCAGGATCAATGCCCTCCCCTGTATCTAAGCTGAGCAAGGAATCCCTCCATAGGGAATGGGCACCAAAGAGACAGTTAATACATTAGGGATAAATACTGATCCCATTTCTACCAGCCCCATGAACTCCTCAAGCCACACAACTGTCACTCACATTCGGAGGGCCTAGTTTGGTCTTATACAGGTTCCCCAACTGTCAGTCCAGAGTCAATGAGCTCCCACTTGCTTGGGTAATCTGTTTCTATGGGTTTCTCCATTATGATCTTGGCCCCTTTGCTTATATTATCACTCCTCCCTCTTTATGACTGAACTCCAGGAGTTTAGCCCAGTGCTTAGCTGCATCTGCCTCCCTCAGTTATTGAATGAAGGTTCTATAATGACAATTAAGGCAATCATCAGTCTTATTACAAGGTAAGGGCAGTTTAAGGTACGCTTTAAGTTTTAAGTTCAAACATACGAGCTAATTTACTTTTCTTAAATAACTTTCCAGTTGCAAAAAAAAAAAAATGTAACCCAGGCTGTGAGGTTAATCTTCTGTTGTGCTGGTAGAGAAGAATATCTAAGGGGGTTAAGTGTAAAAGTTACCAACACTTTGACATATGGAGATTTTTTTAACAACCTTATCTGTGATATCTCTTGAAAAGTAGTATATTTTGCATTTAGACAGTTTTGACATTTTCTGTTGTGTCTGACTATCAGCCCATGAGAAACTCAATCTAGATTTCAGGATTGAGGGCATCTTGCCTTCCCAAGTCTTCTTAGCTCTCCCTTTATTTATCTGCCTCCACTCTACTGTTATCTCTGTAACGGCCACCCATTATTACTTTGCTATTCTTCAGGGTAGCATCTTGGCCACACACCTCTCACAAGAAAGCACTTATGTACTTTTATGATATTCTGGCATTGGTTTCTAGTGGTAGGGGTCCTAGAAGATTGGATGTAGAAATGGTACCATTCTAAATAGAAACATCAATAACAGACTTAAGTTTTAATGACTCATCCTTTTTGATTAGTAGGATTATTTTGAGCCCATCCAGTAACTTCTCTAAATATTATTTTATAAACCTAGAGTAAGTATAATGACCCATTCCATTTTACCCTTGAAGGTTTAAAGTGAGAATAGGACATAAAAAACTTTAAAGACCATTAAAATTAGAATATGCATACTAAAGGAGTCTGTATTGCTGCCCAGAGGAAGAAGAAGCATATGTCTGCTAAATATGCTTTCAAATCAGCCAGAAATGTCCTGTATGATATGTAAATATCAAATCTGCTGAATTGCTAGCTATGACTTTTCTAGAAAATAATATATCCTAGAGAAATATCATATATACATATGTGCAAAAATAAGAAGATACAAATGTGCAGAATAGTATAAAAAGATGAAAAACTAAGTCATTATTGAGAATGATTGCATTATTAGATTATGTTGGGAGAAAACTGAGATGAACATGAATGCTTGACTTGAATTGCTTCATGGGAGTTTGTTCATACCCAGTATAAGAGATGTTTAGAAGAGAATTCCCACTAGGAAATGCACTCCACGTTTTTGGAAAGTGTTTGAAGATGAGAGGAAAGAGGAGAGTACCAGTATAAAGTTGTTCCCTCCACAGACAGATTTATATGGAACTTCTGGTATCAGGTTAGTATTGTTCTATCTTTTCTGAATGACGTATTTCTAGGACTCATGTTGTAGCTGTGAATGTCAGAAGTGGAAATATTATCAAAACAAGAAACTGTAATGTTGCTTAAATTTTAAAAAATTGATGTGATGGGTTTTAATTTTGTTGCCCTGGGAAAATCACAGTTCTACAGTGAATGAAACTGTACTAATCAATAATGTCCTGTTTAGACAATAAAAAACCCTATCTTAATGGAATCCTAAATGAATGGAGTAGACTAAGAAGAATATTTTTGCTACAGTAATACTTTTTCATGTTGCTAATCATAACTAGTACAGTGAATAAGAATACGTTCTAAGGACAGATATGGTAGTTTAAAGAAAATGGCCCCCAAAGAAGGTAGGACAATTGGGAAATGGGGCCTTGTTGGAGTAGGTGTGGTCTTGTTGGAGGAAGTGTCTCACTGTGGGGGTAGGCTTTGAGGTCTCCTATGTTTAAGTTTCTCCCATTGTTACAGTCTACTTTGTGTTGTCTTCTGATCAAGATGTACTCATAATCACATCTGACTTCATATTCCCGTACTCTCTGTCATGATGATAATGAACAGAACCTCTGAAATTGTAAGCTACCATATCAACTAAAGGTTTTCCTTAATTAGAGTTGCCATGATCTAAGTGTCTCTACACAGCAATAGAAACCCTAACTAATACAACAGTAAAGGATGTACTTAAATCCTAAAGACACAAAGGATATACCTAAGTGGAGAAAAAAAGAAAGGCATTAAAAAGTCACAAAATTATAAAAACAGAAAGAGTATAAGAAAGAACTATTAAATATTTCCAAAAACATTCAGTGTAAAAGAAAATTTGGTTACTGAAAGAATAAAAATCGTAAGTTGTGAAGACCATTCCTGCTTTCAAAACCTGAGTAAACAAAACAGAAGCATAGAAAATTTAAAACTGTTATTCTAGGAGACACTGGTGATACACTATAGTGATAGAATGAACTACTTGTTAGTGTATATATATAGGAACTGAGGAATATGTATACTGCTGTTCTTCTTTTTTCAAGTTATATCTAGAGCTTTACTAGGGAACAGATTAATGTACTGGCATTATGGTACTATTAGAATATTGATAATATATTATCAATGAAATAAGAGAATTTGCAATGAAAATAAGAGAATTTAATTATCAATTAATTTTTATGCTACAGACAGCTGCATAAACTGATAGTAGTGAAAAAAAGCACACTGAATAAAAAATGTGAACAATATGCTGCCTCCTTATAATATGTATAACTTTAAAATTGGTATCCCTATCTCATGCTAGCTTCTCCAAATATTAAGTGTGGACAACAATGTTTTCCCTAGTATACTGTAACAACCAGAAGATACATCAGAGCAGTGCTTGAAGGTTCGCAAATTGATATCTGGGATCCTTAAAATAATCCTTATCCAGAATCACCAAATGTAGTAGATAAATAGCCTTAGTACAAAAGAAAAAAATATTCTGAGAATTAATTTGATGTATATCAATTTTATTAGACAGTCAGATAATTAATTTTGTGTTTTAAAGACATAAGAAAAGTCAGAAAAAACTTAACATGAATTCCTTTAGTAAAGATGGAACTATGGAAATATGCTTTGAGATTTCATAAAATAAACCACTATTAACAAAAAAGTATTATGACAATATTGAGTTTCTTTTACCTTAATGTGTGTCTGAGCTTTAGTAATAGAATCCTGAAATTCTAAATGTCAGAATTCCTCGGAGACTTATGATGTAATTAATCTGGTTTGATAGATTAGCTATACTTGCTATAAAAAGAAAGTCTTATTTAATTCACTTTTGATGCCTTCTTTTCCTAATCTTTACCTTTGAATATATAATCTAAGGGAAAAGAAAAAGCAACTTTGCTAAGTAGGGCAGAATTATGGATTTCATTTTGACTGCTAAATTTACTTATTTCTTCACTTTTTTCTAGCTATATTGGAAGAGGCAACATTCTATCTAAATGTATTTCACTCCTTTCAGTAAATATTAGTATTTTCTAGTTTTCTGTTTTCCTCCAAGTAGCTTTCCAATGTTTGAGATCTGAAAAGATTAGACTAGGAATTTTGAAGCATAACCTGTCAGCTGAAATTATCAAATTAATAGAATTAAAACACTTCTATATTCGATTAATTTTGACTTGAGGGACATGAAGTTAAAAGACTGAAAATAAAAAGTAAGGCTTGGAAATAAATTTGGCTTTTGAAAGCATAGTTATTCAGCCAAATTGGAAAAATCTTCCTTGACATCATGTCAGATCAAACTCTATAGTTGATTTCATTCAGATTGATTTGATTTTAACCTAAAAGTTCAGTTGAGTTCTACCCAATAGAGACTTCCAGGTTAATGAAATTTAGCCCAATACACTACATGGAATATTAATGTAGAAACTATCTCACATTTATCCCAGAAATTTAATAAAATAGGAAAGATTTCTTTGTATGGACTACATTGCAAAGAATTGAAGATCTTTCTCTCAATATTATTGTCAGTTCTGATGCTGTTTTAAAATGTATAGATTGTTTTTATCCTGTGAGCCACAGTTTTTTGACTTGTGTGTATACAGTGTGTATGTATGTGATGTGTTCATGAGTGAATAAAGCTGTTTACATACACGGGCCCTTCAAGTAGTGGAGATCTTGTGTCTTTTCTGCTTCACATGGCTTTTCTCCTTTATGTTTTGAGGAAGGGTCTCTCACTGAAGCTGAAATTCAACAGTTGTACTTGGATAGATGTCCACTGAACTTCAGGAATCTATTTGCTTCAGTTCCTCAGTAAGGATGAGGTTACTAGCATACACTTCCATACCTAGCTTCTAATGTGGACTCTCAGGATCTTCATGTTTTCATGGAAAGCCTTTACTGACTGAAAGTCTTCTCTCTGTCTTTGAACCACAACCCTTCAAAAGCATATATATGAGTACTGGGTAAACACTCTCACATACAAAATATAATTTTGATGGAAAGTAATGATTATAAAATTATTAAGTGCTATTCAGAAATCAGCAAAACTTTTATAATACAATACTTAGGAGTTCAACACCAGGATGCATGTTTAGAGATTAGGAAAGAGGGAACCAAATAACATTAATGAATTAATAATCTAAAAAAGCAAATTGCACTGTCAAATATATCTTGATGACTGGGGACTTTGCTTGGTCTTAAGATAATATGAAGGCTAAAGCAATGTAGTCATGAAATTTTGAGATGCATGAATGCGTTCTTAATTTGTGTGAAGATATAAATAAGGACATGTGCAAACACACATGTATGTCCCTTCTGCTGAAGATTTTATTCAGGACCTCAAGAGAACAGGCAAGGAATGAATATTCTTTGTCACCGGTGATGCTTAAAACTGTACAATTGATAAATCCAAGGGCCATGGATTTTATAGATGTGAAAATAGACTAAGAAATCAAATTATTTTCCAAGAGTGATCTGTGCAGTACACACAAAGCTCAACTTCTAAAGTGTTTGCTTATCCCAAAACCATTAACCATAGTACTCTTACATTTCAGATGCGGTGTAGCACTAGTGGAGAGATAGAGGCAGGTGGGTCAGCAGTTAAAGTTTCTTCTACAAAGCTAGATTGAGGTCAACACATCATGTAACATCTTCCTTCAGGTTTATACCATTCCATCCTGCAAGTAGACTTGTTAAAATGGGAAGTAAATAACTCAAAATAGTATAGTTTCAGTCTAATATAGTTTCATTCCCCCTCCATTTTGAAAAGAAAATAAGAAGAAAAGACTGCTGAAGATTATTCACAGACAAGTAAGACTTAAGAAAAGACTCTCAGACAAACGGAGCTGATTACACTCTTCTAAGAGAATGGGCCTGGTTTAACACTCCCTTACGGTGATCACATAACAGGAAAAAAGCTCCAAGTACTCTGGATTTTTTGATGAATGTTTATGCTTACGTTTAAACTTGAAATGTATGAACAGAATGAGACATTCTTTACAATCAGAATTGAGAAGTGTTACAGTTGAATGGCCTTGTACTGTAGCAATAAAATGACCAAGTGCAATGATTTTTCATCTTTCAAACGTTGCTGCTATGAATATTTTTAGTTTTAAAATTTCTATCCTTGTGCAGCCTACCTTGCCTTCAGTAGCTATTAATGTGATGCAGTTGATGTTTGGACAATCTAACATTACAAAATACACACACACACACACACACACACATATATATATTCTCAGAATAGTATATTCATTTTTTACAAGTGCTATTAAAAAAGGAAATAAAAGCATTTTTTCCTAAAAAATTAATAAAAAAGAATTGTATTGCTAAAAAAATGATCAGATTGTTACAACTGGAAAGAGCAAAGTCTCACCAAGTAGGCTAGAAGAAGCAGAGACCAGTTGAACTACAGAGAAGAAACAAAGACCACTGGGTTACATGGAAAGACACCTAGAGAGGACATTCTCCAATATACTCAGCTGCCTGTAATTGTTCAGTCTGCTAAAATTTTCAAGCTTCTGTGACCTATCACCCATGCTGGGGTGACATTCAGTGATGCAGCTGTCTTTGAATAATTTCTTCTCTTGTATAAGACTCACTGTCTTCCTAGGTTAAATTTTGGTGCTATCCATACTTTGTTTGATCTATTGCCTTGAATGAGTTGGCATTTATTTTCATTTTCAAGGAATAGTGTCACATAATATAGCTTGTGCTGTAAGAAACACTAATTTTAAAAAAAGAAAGAAGGAAGGAAGAAAGGAAGAAAGGAAGGAAAGAAGGAAGGAAACAGAAGTATACACATACTGTACAATTGATGGGGTCCTTGGTGTCTTATTCATAACTTTACAGTTATGTAAACATAAACATATATTTATGTAAATTTTTAAAAATACTAATATAGAAATAGGCATCACATTTTGTGGTATATAAACTATACAATTAATTTACTGTGAAAGTATTCTGTATAAAATTATGATCTAAAACAACTTTTCATCAGGTGAAACTAAGATCAATGGATAAATGTGTATAAAATGTATCTTAGAATTAATGAAATTGACAGCTAAAAAAGTTTAGGGATTAAATTTTAGCATGAAAGGTGAAGGGCTTCTCTATTGCAGCCCTACTTGTCTGCTATGGAGTGAGTCACTTTCCTAAGTGGGTGTGTGATGGGGGAGATCCTTCTCTCTATGTGTTGCTTTTATTGGTTAATTAATAAATAAACTGGCTTGGCCTAATAGGGCAGGGTAGAACTAGATGGGTAAAACTAAACTGAATGCTGGGTGAAAGAAGGTGGAGGAAGGAGAAGCCATGTAGTCCTGATGAAGACAGATGGCGGAATTTTAACCAGTAAGCCACAGCTTTGTGGTAATACACAGATTAATGGAGATAGGTTAATTTTAGTTATGAGTTAGCCAGAAATACACTTAAACTATTGGCCAAACAGTATTAAAAATAATATGGTTTCTGTGTGATTATATTGGAACTGAGAAGCCAGGAACAAACAAGAGGCCTTCCTACAACAAATGTGGCTACTGATAGGTTGTTTGTTCCAGTTAATAGACCTTCATCCATGCTTATATGAAACGTAATTGATTTAATGGGTTGTTAATTTTTTGATAAAACAAAAAAGGACATGGCACGAAATACGAGGAAAATATGTTAAGAGTTCCCAGAAGGTGCTGGAAGGAAGTAGTGTGGAATAGATATGATCAAAGTATATTGAATACATGTATGAAATCCCTACAGAATAAATGCAGATATTATTTTTAAAGGATAAAGTGACATGTGGTAGCACATGCCTTAATCCCAGAACTCAGAAGCCAGAGGCAGGACGATCTCTATAGTGCTGAGTCCAGCTTGTTCTACACATGGAATTTCAGGTTAGCCAGGGCTTAGTGGCATAGCTATTCTCAAAAGAGAGTGGGGGCAGGTACCAAATATTAAAAAAAGAAGAGATAGAAATTCCTGTGTAGGCAGAATCCTACTTAAAAGAGTCATTGCAGTAACTGCCTATCACTAGAGCTATTCACAATAAAGTACTGAGGAAACAGGGCTCAGAAAACTACATGGTCATATTCAAATCCATATATTCAGACTATATTTGAAATGAATCAATGATCCCAAGGAAGCAGGCCTTAAACTGTTTGATCAAGAGTTTCCAAGAGTAAAGACCAGAGAATGTCTTGTAGTTGTGACTTAATTTTACTAATAACTCCAGTTGCCAATATGATTGACATGATGATAGTTTCACATCACATTAGTCATAATGACATGTTCTCCATCAATACCATGCAATTAAACAAAAAAAAATCAGACCTTTCAGCCATAAAATGAACTTTAAATACCATTGGACCTTATTATGCTCTTGGAATACTGAGAATTAAAGAGATTTGGCTGCCAGAAAAAAAAAACATAACATTTAAACTACCAAAGATTCAATAAGAATATTACTTGTGTGAAGATCAGTTGTCCTCCTACCCTGCCGCCATATTTCAAAACCACACAGTCCTTGCCCACAGAGCTTAATTTGGTTAATGATCACCCTTTAGGGTAAAATAAGAGAAACAAACACCTTTACTGATCATATTGTAGATTGTAGAAATTTTTTAAGGACAGCCTGCTACCCTTTTTCCTTCACACAATCTTAGAAACTTAATCTTTAAAACCATTTCCACACATTAAGGCATTCATTTTTTGTTATTAAAATAATGTGCCAGTCTAATGCACTAACAAGTCTGTATCAAACTGAAAACCGAGGTTTCCATCACAATGAAATTAGCCTGTCTACCTTGTTGCAACAGACTCCAGATTGAAATGATTTATGACTTTTCCTCATGGTAGATTTGTTGATATTAAAATGGTTTTATTATTTATTCCCATAAAGATATTTTCTTCTTTACCAAGTTACAACTTTGCTAGGATATCCCAGAATTACCAGAGCACCACATTATAGTCATTTATCAGTAATTAATTCTGCAAATTTATAGAAGCTCTACTTGAAAATATTTTCTCTGGTACTTTAATGGGTCACTGGCTAGTTCTAAAAGATAATTTTAAAGGTACATATTGATTTTACTCTACATGCTTTTAAGATTTCATTTTTGCTGTTTCATACTGGATTTAAGATTTAACATGGTTAATAAAATGTAATCTGTATTAATGATTTAAAGTCATTATATTAAGACAATTTTTTCTTCTAATTTGAATATATTTTCACATACTTTAAGTTGCTGAGTCACTTATCAGAATATATTTTACATAGTTTTCAGTAAAAGCCCCATTTAATTCAGTAATATATTACCTGAAATCTTAGAAAAATATTTTTTTGTAATTTTATACCCCAAAGAATAGACAGATATAACTCTATATTATAGTATTCCTCAAGATGGCTCTATCAGTATGCATGCAAATTATAAGACCATTTTATCAAAATATAGTGCTTATTATTAATTTATTATGAGAACAAGAAAATATCAAAAGATATATCTAGAATGAGAAATCAATTGTATCATTCATCATTATTAAAACTGTATGTCAAGATTTTTGCTTATCAAAGTTAAGTAGATAAATTTAGTCTTTGAAATTCTAGACTGCTGCCAAATCTACCAAAATAAGTCACTGTCAGCCCACATTAGCTTCTTTCATCCATACTCAATTTGACGCCTATTTTACCATAATTATTCCACTTGACAATTATATGAATTAAATTAATTAATTAGAATCATAAATAATGCTCAAAAGAGACACATTCTTAGAATAAATACTTTACTTATAAAATAAAAGCAGCAGAACTGTACAGCAGGCAACACTCTCACAGTCACCAGAGCAAACAAACCAGTGAGTAGCAAGTCAGTGTATCTCAGTCCATGCCCATTTCATGGACTGCCTCTCAAAAGGATAATTGCACAGACAGGAAATGCACATTCCACACATGTTTTTCAATTTGTTAGAACATGAGATCTATGCTCTTAAATCTTCAGGGAGAGACATTGTATTTTTATTTATGTAAAAAACATACAATAGATTCTGAACTTTCTCATCTTCCAAACCAAAACTCAATCTTTCTGGAATATCAATGTTTTCCTCGTGCTCCCAGCAACACAATTCTGGTCTGTGCATCCATGAGTTGCTTTAATTTAGACAAGTAACAGTTGAAATAATTTGGTAGCTGCCGTACTTTGTATAATATAGTAGCATCAAAGCCCAAACATGTCAGCCACTCTCCCCTTTTTAAAGCGGAGTAATAGTCCCTTGTCAGAGTAAAATCATACATTGCTAATGCATTCATACACACGTGTATTACTTCCACACCTTAAGCATTTGTGAACAATGCTGATGTGAACACAGATGTGTAAATTCCTCTTGAATTTCCTACTCTCTTTCACACACAGAAGCACACACAAATGCTTACAAACACATATGAAATCTGAGTTTCAGACTGATATGTCATTGCTCTTCTTTTCATTTGCAGGAACTGTCAAGTTTTTCTCCCAGAGTGACTGCCTCACTTTCACTTCCCACCAGGAGTACGCAGGGACTTCAGTTTTGTATCATCTCCACACCTTTCTATGTTTTCACTATGGTCATTCTAAATCATAGCTGGTAAATTTGTACTTACCTAATGATTGATGATACTAAATGTCTTCACATGTACACAGTACATGCTCTTTTCATAAAAATGCCTATTCAAAGCCTTATTTAAAAACATGTTTGAGCTGAGTTCTGAGTTATTTCCAGAAAAGTTCTCCCTATTGTCTGAGGCTCCACTATTATTCTTATGTCATTGTCTTTCAACACACAAAATCTGGTTTCTGTGAATCCATTTTGTTGTCTGCTTTATCTACATTTTAAGATTTCTTTCTATTATTTCTATGTGTATATGTGTGCTGGCATGTGCTCATGAGTACAGGTACCTTCAGAATTTGGAAGATGGTGTCGGATCCTCTGGAATTGGAGTTACAAGTGGATGTGAGCCACCAGTCCTGGGTACTAGGAACCAAACTCATGTCCTCTGTGAGAGTGACAAACCCTTTATAATTCACAGACATCTCTCTAGGCCCTAGTTGTTTGTTAATAATGGTGAATAGCCAAATCCAGTGCTACAAGACTCTTGCCACCTGAATTTGATGATTAATTTTTCCAGAATTTTTATTGTTGTTGCTGTTTGACAGCTGCCTACATTTATGAAATGAATTTTAGTCATTTTCACACCTAGTTTTCCTCACTCATTGTCCTGGAACACTTCTCATGTTCTCATACTTGCATGTGTTCTTTTTGTCTGCAGCTCACTGAATTTAATGTTGCTTTCCCTAAGTGTGTATTAGTTTGTTTTCTATTGCTGTGATAAATTGTCCAAATGCAGCATGAGGAGGAAAGCGTTTACTTCAGATTTGCGTCTTTATCCATTATTAGGAAAACCAATGCAGAAATTCAAGGCAGGTACGTGGAGACAAGAACTAGATCATAGGCCATAGAGAAATGTAGAAAATCATTTAGCCTTCCTTATACTTTTATTTCTTTTGAAGCTCTATCACTTCCAAGTTTGAAAACCTGGAACACATTACGTGTTCTTTTCCAGGCCAAATTTTCTTTGACTTAAAATGACTGAGCATTATTTACCTCATCAGATATGGTTATACAGAGTATTTAAACATGAAATACTACTAATATTTCTTTATTAATTATCCCCTTATCTCATATCAAGAATTTTCACTCTCTCATACTCTCCCTCTTCCTTCTCCTTCTATTTTCCTTCTTTTGTCCCCTTTATTCCTTAGCTCTCTACCTCTGCCCCCCTCCTCTCCTAGTTACTTAGTATAGATTATTATTCATATACAAGTACTTGGGGTGATATAAGTTCTTGTGACTTGTAATGCAGTTCAATTTGTAAGTTCTCCCAGTGTTCCTAGTCATAAAGTCAGGGCTAATTTTTAACCCTATTTTCTCTACTTCTTATTTAATCGATGTTCCAACTTTTTCAAGTCTCATGGATCATTAAACTATTGCAAAGGAAACTTTATTTGTCATTTTGGATCTTACATACTACTCAGAGTGTGTGGGTGTGTCTTCCTTTCATGATCCCTTCATGAGCTCTTTCATGATCTTTTGTTTTTAAAGATTTATTCAATTTTCAATTTTGTATAGACATATGCAAATGAACACAGTTGACAGTGAAGGTCACAAGGGAGTGTTGGATCTTCTGGAGACAGACTTACGGGTGGTTTGGAAAGACAATGTATGGGTCCTGAGCACTGAGCTTAGCTCCTCTGGAAAAGCTGCAAGGTTTCCTAACTACTGAGCCATTTATGCAGTCTAACAACGTTTACACTAACCTAAATTTAAATTAATATGGCAGCAGTATTACTTGAAAGGAAATAATATGGAATTTCATAAACAAGTAAAATGTGTTCTATAAGATTGCAAGCTCAGAAGACTGATTGGGTTTAAATGTTTTATACTGATGATTAGCCTGTGATAAAATATTGTTAAAATACTTAGATTTTCAGTTCCTCATTAGAAACCAGTCAATAATTGGAATATCTGCTCTGATTTACCAAGACATACAGAACTATCAACACTGCATACCTTCCTTTATAACTAATAATAAATAAATAACCAAAAGAAGACAGTTCTCTTTGGTGTTCTGTCTCTGTTTTGGTTTTTGTTTCTAGAAATAGTCAGTAAGCTTATCTAAACAAGTCTCATGCTATTTCTTGCTTATAGGCTTCACTTATGTTTGCTGACATTCTATCTTCCCACCTCCGGAATTTGGGTCTCCTCCATTTACCTCTTAATATCTCTGTTTATGAAACCATTGTTTCTTGTATTATTGTTTACTATTTAGTTCACTGTCACTAAGGGAATAAGCAAGCCTCAACAGTCAGTAACTAGCATATCTAATGATGGGAAATGCATTTTACAGTTTAAAAGTAATATTAAAATGAAATGAGTCAACATTGTGTTTAGAGCATGTTTCTAATTAACTCAACACTTACAAGGCAAAAGCAAATAAGTATCTGTAGGTTTGAGGACGTTTGTTTATACAGAGAGTTCCAGTCTCCTAGGAGCTACATAATAAGACCTTGTCTCTAAAAGCAAAAACAAATCAAAATATAACAAAAAGATTATAATGATCAAAGGTAAATAAACACCTTAATCTTTTCCATATTATTGCACCCTGTGGGAAATGTATAACAACATAGTTGGGACTCAAATAAAATAATGTCAATATTCCCAGATATCCCATATCTAACATAATCCCCTTTTTGTTTATTCATATATTTATTTAATATTTATTTTCATCATTTGAGATGCTGCCTGAAAGAGGAGAGGCCAGGCTGGCCACTAAACTGATTGTGTAACAATGATCTTAATGTCCTGGTCTTTTTCCCTCCTGCTCCTAAATGCTGATACATACCACACCGTGTTCTACCAGAATACCTTCTTTTACTTCTCAGGAATGCAATACTGTGTTATAACCATCATCAAATATCCAAACTAAGCCCTATTTGTTTCTGATCTGTTGCTATGTAAGCTAAGAACAATTTAAATGAAACCTATAACTTACTGATTTTCTGTACTTTCAATTCTATTGCTTTTATTCATTTTAAAATATATATAGTTTCAGAGGATAAACTATAGAAAGTTTTCATGGATCATTGCTTATTTTAATAGCTGTTCCTGTCTTTTAATAGCTGTTCCTGTCTCTTAATAGCTGTTTCTGTCTCCCCATGCCTTTTTTCCCAGTTAAAAATCTTTATCAGGTTTCTAATCCTATAGACACTCGTACACATACTAAAACATTCTATTAATATTTGTCACCTTTTTATCCTGCTTACAACCTATGGCTATTTAGTTTACACACTTGGAATCACTTGACAAGAGTTAGTGAGGAGTTGTCTCAGTTGGTTTTGCCTGTAGACTTGTCTATACTGGATTTTCTTCTTAAATCAATTGGTGTGGTAAGACATTTCATAGGTAGAAAGTCCTGTGCGGTTCAAGGGTGATGAGATCAAGCTGAGCAGGAGAAAAGTAAGGAAGTGAACATGCATACACTTGTTTGTCTCTGTTCTTAATTGTGGGTGTTTTGTGACCTCTGAAAGCTTCTTTTTTGATTTCACCACAAAGATCGAATGTGACCTGGAACTGTGACCGAAAATGAACCCTTTCTTGCCTAAGGCACTTTTAAGGGTATTTTTTCATAACAACAGAATTGAAACTAGAGCAAACTCGGTTGAAAAGCATGGAGTGTTGTGTATTTCTGCTTTTCATTTTTGTTTGCTTTGAGTCACATCACCTAAAAAGGAATTTTTAGCACTATAAACCATTAGCTTTTATGTATGAGAAGAGAAGGCTAACTGTAGAAGTATTACTCCAAGAGAGACAGAAACTGGCATAATATTCATAAAAAGATGTTACTTCTAAAAAGGTAGAGACCATTTATAAATTACATTTCTCTGCATAGAAATTCATACATAGTAATGCCAATAAATTTTCCATATTAACTGTTTCTAATAAAATGGACTAAAAATAGTACTACAAAATTAATAATGCTCAAAAGAGCAAAACCTGTAAAATTGTCATGTTATGACCAGAGCTTACTTAGAGTCACTAGAAGGAAAATGTGCCTTGATATTTACAAGAGCTTTCCTTGGCACAGCCTCTGATTTGTCAGTTCAGTCACAGAATCTTTTGCACCATAAATGGATTTCATGCAATTAACAACATGAATGGCTCTTTCTGAAAGCTAATGAAGAATGAATGAAGAAAAGAACAAATACATACAATTGATATTACATTTGTATTTGCTACTTTTCTTTTTGCTGGAAAAATAATTTGACTAGAGAAATTTGAGAAGGGGAAAGATTATTTTGGTACACAGTTTTAGATAACAATGCATTACGATGGAAGTCATGGCTATAGGAACTTAAGGCAGTTAATTACTATCACTTTGTATCCAGATACATGAAGTTGAGAAGGGTGAATATTCATGTTCTTTCTTATTTTGACTCAGTCCAACAAAGAATCCATCCCATGGAAAGATATAGCCCACATTTATATTGAATGTTTCTACTTTAATTAACTCAATCTAGAAACATTCTCAGAAATATTCCCAGAAGTGTCTTTTGTTGATAATGATAAATCCCAAGTTGAGAGTCAAAATTAATCATTACAATATGCATACAAAAATACTACATAGCCGGGTGGTGGTGGCGCACGCCTTTAATCCTAGCACTCGGGAGGCAGAGGCAGGAGGATCTCTGTGAGTTCGAGACCAGCCTGGTCTACAAGAGCTAGTTCCAGGACAGGCTCCAAAACCACAGAGAAACCCTGTCTCGAAAAAAAAAAAAAAACCCAAAAAAAATACTACATAAAAACTGAAACTTAAGTCTGTATAAAATAAGAATAGATAGAAGTAGAATTATGTGATTATTTTTTCATTTATTTGTAGGAGCACTCCAGTTTTCTGGCTATCTAAAATAAGGCTTGTCACATAAAATGCATCTCTATAAATCTGCACTTAATACTACAGTGTATTTGAACAAAAGACAAATTTATGAATTTGAGGAGAGCTAAATTACCAATAAATCATTACAATAAAAAATGTGATAAAGGCATAAAATGACAAAACACATTGAAACTTTTTATGCCAGCCACTGTCCAACTTGTTTAATAGAAAAACATGCTGGCTTCTTTTCCTTTAATTCACCTCTAAAGCTCTGTTCTTCCTCCAGCTCTTTCTTCCAAAATTAAGGAAAGTCTAGGGTGAAGTATATATGGCAATAAACTTTAGGCTAGATGATACTCCAACATATTTTTACCTTCATTGATAACCTCTAATCTCTTTCTGTATCTGTTTCTGTCTCTCTCTCTGTCTCTCTCTGTCTCTCTCTCTCACCCCTCCAGTCACACACACTCACAGATTTTATAGTACTTTTGACATAAGTGTCATAACCGAGGCACCAACAGACAATAGGTTATTACTCAGTGCTATAGAAAGTGGTCAGTGAACCACAAAATGTCATATACAAGATTAAAACAGGATAAATGAAGGAGAGGAGCACATACAAAAAGTCAACACACTGTATTTCATCTGCAATAGTCCAAGAATGTCAAGATTGCAAACCATAAAAAGAGGAGTAGTAAGGTAGAAGAAATGGCTCAGTGACTAAGAGCACTGGCTGCTTTTGCTGAGGACCCAAAGCAAATCTCCAGTACCCACATGGTAGCTCACAACCATCTGTCACTCAAGGTTCAGAGGTCTGAAATCTACTTTGGCCTCTTAGATTATCAAGTATGCATATTGTGTTTCTCTTGTTTTTTGTTGTTGCTGCTATTGTATTTATTTATTTTTATTGTGGTTCTTTGGATTTTGTTGTTGTTTTATTTTTGTATATTCATTGTATACAGTATTAAGTTTAAAAATATGTTTTGCGTGTGTGTGTGGGGGGGTCCATGTGAGTATCTAGATTCCCATAGGAGCTAGCAGAATGTAGAAGGAGAGAGCTGCTTGTTGGTTCCTGGACACTTAGCCCTGAAATAATCACACAGAAACTGTGTTAAATAAATCACTGCTTTGCCCATTAGCTCTAGCCACTTATTGGCTAACTCTTACATATGAATTTGACCCATTTCTATTAATCTGTGTATCGCCACATGGCTGTGGCTTACCAACTGGAATTCTGGCATCTTTCTCCAGCAGGCTACATGGCTTTTCTCTGCCTCTGTATCCTTTCTCCCAGCATTCAGTTTAGTTTTCCCCACCTAACTCTGTTCTAGCCAGTTTCTTTATTAACCAATGGTGTTCACAGCATACAGAGGGGAATCCCTCATCACCTCCCCTTTTCTGTTTAAATAAAAGGGAAGGTTTTAAATTTAGTACAATAAAATTACATATAACAAAACAGGTATCAAGCAGTAATTACAATTATAATAATTATATCTACTTTATCTTTTATCGTAACTAAGAAAAACTATAACTATAAATTCTACAACTCCATCAAAGACTCCAGAAGAATATAATATTACCTAAGTAAACAGAAAGTACATTGTAAGCAATTTCCAAAACCCTTGAAATGACAAAGACATATCATAGCCTGGACAGTTGCCCAAAATTCTGCTGTAATGTTACAGGTCCATAGTATTCATGAAGCAGAATATTTTAAAGACAGTTCTGCCTATACTGGCAGTTTGTCTATCACATTTTTCTGTGTCCTGTAGAATATCTGGCAAATTCTTTCACGAAGCATGAACCCTGAAGGATAAAATCTCACCTTTCAGCAAGTTTAGCATCTGTGGGTCCTGAATGTCCAGTTCATCAAGAAGTCTAGGCAAGAGGAGTTTCTTGCCCAAATGGTTAACCAAATCCATAAGGAGTCTCTTTGATGTCCATCTTTCTCTTGAAGTAATTGGTGCTGCCGGAAAAGATGGATCTCACTGTCATGAAAAGTTTTAAGCTCTTAAAACATTTTAAATGCCATATTCTATATTCTTTGAAAAGTTTGAAAAATGCCTGTCCATCTGAAACACATATCTGTCTATCTAGAAAATCTAACTAACATAACTACAAGCTTGACTATTTTAGATGATTATCTATTAACCTATCTTTTTAAATTATGCATCACATTATTAAATATGGTAGACAAACACAATACCTTAATCAAGAGCAGAAATATACATATAACAGAATTGTCCTTAAATATGTATCAATAAACCAAGATCCATACCAATGGAAATCTTTATAGCATATCTCCCTTTAAATGTAAAAAAAATTTTATAGACAATATTTGGGAATATGGGCGTAGTTCTGTCAAAACTTCTTCCTGCTGTTTATTGGGCAAAATAAGTTTCTGAGTGGTGTTCAAGGCAACCTTTCAAGGTGGTCTTGGTTCATCAAACCACATTACTCTGGAATGATTCCACAGATTCTCATCCTCTGTGGAAACAAAAGGAAAACCTTTTTTCAAAGCAACATATCCTTATACTCAAATTCTGAAATCAAGATATCTTTATGTTGGTTTAACTTAGCAGTACATACAGTGACATGTCTCTCTGTATTTAACTCCTTCACAATCACAAAATTCAAAGAAAACACAATAATATACATAATGCAGACTTTCTGTGTATTCTCTATCTTTTCATAGCTTGTGTTTGTTCTATTACTTTTTAGTATTTATTTTATTATCTTTACTCCTTTAATCTATGCCTGTCTTAGTCTCTTTAATGAATTTGTTTTATTTTTTAAAAAAACATTTACTTCTTTTTATAATTCTCTATACCATTTTTCTTTTCTCTCCCAAGCCTATATACCTTTATCCAACACTGTGACCCTTTTAGAGGTCTTTTCTGTCTGTCTGAATCTGTTCTATTGTTATCTGTAATTCTTTACTGTCCAGGAGAGCTTTTTAAAATGCTAAATGCTTCTTGAAAACTTAGCCTGCAGCAAAGCTAGGTTAAATCCAGTACTTCCTTCTTGCCCTGCTCAGTCCAGCATGGCAGGAGCTGTTTGCTGCCTCTGAGCCATGCACACCACCCCAGTTAGAAGTATGCAGTGTGTCTATGTTGAGCCATTAAACAGTTTGGATACAAACCCCATTTAAATGTTCAGCCTTCTGAAAGAGCCAGAAGTCATGCTGGCATCATGGCCCAGAAAGCTGGCATTTCAAATGGCTAAGCTTTTTTGTTTCTACCACTAAAACAGGAAGATCTCTCTTAAAGGAGCTGTGGCATGCCACCAGCAAAATGCTGGCTACCAAGAAGCTTAACTTTGTTCTTTTGTGTCTAAAATTATATTTTGAGCTTTCTCAGGTTTTAAGTGGATTGTAGTTAGCTACATTGGCACCAGTCTATTGGAGGAGGTCGTTTGTTCATAAAGAAGCTGAACAGAGGGCATGGAATCACATGGAGAAGAATTACAGGTGTTTTTTTTTTATACAGCCTTGCATGGGTTCTTGTAGAGAACTGGGACAAGAACAACAAGCACACCTATCTACTAAACCATCATTTCAGTCTCAGGATTGTGTCTTAGAATATTATTTTAATATAATGTCTTAATGTTTTGTTTTTTTTTTTTTTTCAGCATAGCCTCCTACCTCAGTAGCGGTCTTTTTAACCATCTCTTCCCTTCTTTTTCCTCCTGTTACTTCTCTTCATCCTTCTAAAGTGGATAAAAGCACACAATATTTGGTTTTGGATTTCATAGACTGACTGAATTATTTTAATATGATAACTTTCAGATACACCCACATTCCTGCAAGTTATAATAAATTTGTCAAATTTTGTGTAATAACAAAATTTCATTGTGTCTATATGTTCATTTTCTTCATCCCTTCTACTGTTGATTGATGCTTCAATTGGTTCTATAACACAGATATTAGCAATGTAAATTAAATGTAAATTCCTCTGTAACTAGCTTGCTTGCTTTTGAGTCCTTTGAGTAATAACCAGGTGTGATATATGTCGTACATTATAACTATTTGCTATTTTTGAGAAACCTCTACTGACTTATACATTGGCTACATGAATTTCATTTCTATCACAATTCCTTTTCTTTAATTCTTTACCAGCATTTTTTTGTTGTTGATTTTATTGAGCTATACATTTTTCTCTGCTCCCCTTCTTTCATCTCCCCTTCCTTTTAAACCTTTCCCATGATCCCCATGCTCCCATTTTACTCAAGAGATCTTGTCTTCTACTGCTCATGGAGATCAGATCCACGCATGTTTCTCTTAGGTCCTCATTGTTGTCTAGATTCTCTGGAATTGTGATTTGTAGGTTGGATTTTTTTGCTTTATGTGTAAAATACCACTTATGAGTGAGTACCCGTGATAATTGTCTTTCTGGGTCTGGGTTACCCCACTCACTATGATGTTTTCTAGCTCCATCCATTGGCCTGCAAAGTTCAAGATGCTATTTTTTTCTGCTGTGTAGTATTCCATTGGGTAAATGTGTCGCATTTTCCTTATCCATTCTTCAGTCGAGGGGCATTTAGGTTGTTTTCAGGTTCTGGTTATGACAAAAATACTGCTATGAACGTGTCCTTAAACATGCTATTAAACATGCATATGACTGAGCATCCTTTAGATATATACCCAAAAGTGATATTACTGGGTCTTGAGGAAGGTTGTTTTCTAATACTCTGCGAAATCGCCATACTGGTATCCCAAGGGGCTGTACCAGTTTGCACTCCCACCAACAATGCAAATGTGTTCTCTTTGCCCCACAACCTCTTCAGCATAAGTTGTCATTAGTGTTTTAGATCTTGGCTATTTTTACAGGTGTAAGATGGATTCTCAGAGTTCTTTTGATTTGCATTTCTCTGATGAAAAGGTTGAACATTTCCTTAAGTGTCATTCAGCCAATTTAGATTCCTCTGTTGAAAGTTCTCTGTTTAGGTCTGTACTCCATTTTTTTATTGGGTTATTTGTTCCCTTGATGACCAATTTCTTGAGTTCTTTGTATGTTTTGGAGATCAGACCTCTATCTGATATGGGATTGGTGAAGTTTTTTTTTCCCATTCAGTAGGCTGCTATTTTGTCTTGTTGACATTGTCCTTTGCTTTACAGAAGTTTTTCAGTTTCAGGAGGTCCCATTTATTATTTGTTTCTCTCAGTGTCTGTGTTACTGGGGTTATATTTAGGAAATGGTCTTCTGTGCCAATAAATTTAAGTGTATTTCCCACTTTCTCTTTTATTATGCCTTTATGTTGAGGTCTTTGATCCATTTGAACTTGAGATTTGTGCATGTGATAAATATGGATTTATTTTCATTCTTCCACATGTTGATATCCAAGTTATGCCATCACCATTTGTTAAATGTGCTTTTTTTTGTTTCTTTGTCAAAAATCAGTGTTTGTAGGTGTGTGGATTAATATCTGAGCCTTCAATTCATTTCCATTCATTCTTCTGACTGTTTTTATGCCAATACCAGGCTGTTTTCAGTACTGTAGCTCTGTAATAGCAAATGGTGGTAGAAGAAGACACCAGCAGAATTTTACCACCATTTGTTATATATTTTCATAATGATTGTCATTCTAATTGAAATTAAACAGCCTCTCTTTGAATTTTTATTGTGCATTTTGATGATAGGTAGTGATATTTGTCTTAGTCACTGTTCTGTTGCTATGAAGAGACACCATGACCAGGACAATAGCATTAAGAGAAGGCATTTCACTGGAGACTTGCTTATAATTTCAGATATTTAGTTTATTATCATCATAGCAAGATACATGATGGTAGGCAGGAAGGTACCAGAGCGGTAACTGAGAAATTCATCCTCATCCATAAGCAGAGAGAGAGAGACTCTGGGCTATGCATGGACTTTTGAAATCTCAAAGCTGATTCTTAGTGACACATTTTCTTCAAAAAGATTAACTTTTAGCCTGGTGGTGGTGGCGCATGCCTTTAATCCCAGCACTCGGGAGGCAGAGGCAGGCAGATCTCTGTGATTTCGAGGCCAGCCTGGTCTAGAAGAACTAGTTCCAGGACAGGAACCAAAAAAAGCTACGGAGAAACCCTATCTCGAAAATCCAAAAAAAAAAAAAAAAGATTAACTTTTCTAATCCTTTCAAATAGTGTTTCTTATTTAAACCACCACAATGTTGAATATTTTTAATATTTATTGGTCATCTATATTTTATTTTTAGGATATTTATTAATTGGTTGTTCCATTAGTTAGTCTTTATATTTTGTATTTGTATATTCTGAATATGATGTTTCATTTTGTGAAGTTACTCACAATTGTCTTCATTTTTACTCCACATATTCACTTGATTGTTGTCTTTGGCATACAGAAGTATAGGTAGTCATTTCTTTCTCACCTGTCAGCCCCAAAAGTACATTAAATGTAATATTAATTATATATGCTTGAGAGGTACTCAGGCTTATTACTTACTAGTTCTTACATCTTAAATTATTCCTCTACATTCTGTCACGTGGCAGGTATTGCCTCTCTTTCATCTTGCACCTCGTGTTTCTTCTCCATATCTTGCTGGCTTCTCCTGTGACTCTGCCTTTCTTCTTCCCAGTGCACTTAGTCTGGTTTTCCCCCCTAACCTTACACTGTGCAGCTATTGGCTAGACAACTTCTTTATTAAATCAATCACAACAACATATATTTACACATGTAAAGAAATACTTTATAGAGAAGTTTTTTTTTTAATTTTATGAAATTACATCTCCCATTTGTTAGAATTATGTCATCAGTGATTTCTGTTCTTTCCATAAAGTCTGTGGAATATGCTTATGCTATAGAGTCACTTCCGTACATTTTATCTATCAGTTTCAGAGTTTCAACTTTTACACTTTGTTCTTTGATATATTGGGAATGACTGGTATAGAGATGAAAGAAAAGAAACCAAATTTTTCAGTGGTTCTTCCAGTTTTGACTAATTCTTCTACCTATGGAATCCAGTTTTCCCGGGACCATTCATTGAAGAGGCTCTCTTTAGTCTCATGAATATCTGCAGCTTCTCCCTTATTTTCTAAAAATGTCAGATGATTTTAACTGTGTTGAACCATATCTGGGATCTGTTTTCTATTGTACTGATCTACATAATAGTTCTGTGTAAGCATCATGTTATTTTAGCTTTGTGAACTGTCGTGGTGATATTTCCAGCACTGTTCATTTGCTTAGATTATTCATGTTTGCTCAGAAATATTTGTGCTTTTACAAGCATTTTTATATTATTATTTTTCTATATCTGTAAACAGTACCACTGGAATGTTGATGAGGATTTTAGTGAATCCATGGATTTTGGTATTCATTTCTGAAATACTAATTCTACCATTTAGTGAATTTGAAAGATGTTTCGTTTACAGCGTTTCTTTAATTGATTTGTTTCCAGTGCTCACAATTTTGTGTTTTTTTTTTTCTGGCATCTGTGAGTGGGACTGCTTTCTTAATTTGACTTTCTGCACATTGGCTAATGCATAGGAAGGCCACTGATTTCTGTATTTTAGTTTTGTATTATTTCAGTTTGTTGAGAGTGTTGTGTTAATTTGTCTTAAGAGTTCACTGGTGGGTTTCTAAATTCTTATATGAAATCCTATTATCTGCATATAAAGATACTATGGTGTCTTCCTTTCCTTTTGGATCTGTTTATTTCCTTCTCTTGTTTTACATTTGTTGTCAATGTTTCAAATACCACAATAAAAAATAGAAGTGAGAAGTGGGCACTGTTGTCTTGTTCCTGATTTTAGTGAAAATATTTTTATATTTCTAGCTTTTCTATAACTTTGGCTATGTTTTGTCATATAAATCTTTCATTATGTTGAGATATGTTCTTTTAACTCATATACACTTCAAGACTTTATCATGGAAAGATGATAGATTTTTGTCAAATTTTCCTTTCTATATCTACTGAGACAAAAGAATGATTTTTCATTCCTGGGTTGAATTATACCGATTATTGTAATTTTTATTTTCATATGTATAAATGTCCTTGCCCCTTGAGTGAAGACAAATTGATCACAATAATATATTTATATGTTTCTTAATTTGCTTTACAAGTATTTTATTAAGACTGTATATATCTATAATCACTAGGTGATGTGGGATTCCCCTTTGTATGCTATGAATACGATTGGTTAATTAATAAAGAAAACTGGCTTGGCTTGTAGGGCAAAAGAACAGAAGTACACAGGGAAAACTAAATTGAATGCTGGGAAAAAGAACAGTGGAGTCAGAGAGAAGCCATGTAGCCTCGCCAGAGCAAGATAGAATTTTAGCCAGTAAGCCACAGCCATGTGGTGATATACAGATCAATAGAAATGGGTTAAATTAATATGTAAGAGTTAGCCAATAAGAAACCATGGCTAATGGGCCAAGCAATGATTTAATTAATATAGTTTCTGAGTGATTATTTTGGGGCTAAGCAGCCGGGAACAAACTAGCAGCCTCCTTACTACAATTGGGGACAATTCCTACAATTTTCTTTGATTATTGTGTAACTAACTGATTTTAGTGTGAAGGAAATACTCGTTATAAATATTATTTGGTAACATTTTGGACTTTTTGTATTATGAAATAATTTAAAGATTGGTAGTCTTCTATGAAACTCTTAGAAAATTCAGTGGTTAATTCATCTCAATCTGTGCATTTTTTACTTGCAAGGTATAACCTTATCAATACTTTAATCTCATTAATAATTTTAGATGTTTCAGTTGGTTATATCAACTTGACTGGATTGTGAAAGGTTATCTTTACATAAAAGCTTATTGATTTATATTTTCAAAATTATGGGCAATAAAAACCTTTTAAGGTATGTCTTCAGGATTTTCTGAATTTCATTGCCATTTGACTAAATGTTTTTATTTTCATCCCTACTTTTACTGATTGTGTTCAATTCACTTGAGTTTATATATTTTCTATATTTTTCTCAGTTTATTCTTACTTTTAATCCATGGTGTTCAGATAGACTATAAGAAACTATTGATATTATCAAGTTTTATGTGATGTCCAATAATATGATATATTTTAAAGAAAACTTCTTAGAGTTTTGAGGATATCTACTATTTTAGTGTTTTGCTCCAATGCTCTCTAAATATCTGTTAGATCGACTTTATAGTATAATTTAACTCAGAGACATCTCTGTTAAGTTTTCATTAGACTGTCACTCCTATTAGTCAATGTGAGGTATTGAGGTCACTTACCCATTATGATTGCAGCACAACTAATTATATGTATTCAGGTGCAGTAGTATTGATTTTATGAATTTCTATCCTTTTGTTTTTGTTGAGTAAGTGTTTAGAATTGCAATATCCTATTAATACATTGTCATTTATATAATATGGAGTGACACTCTTTATCATTTTTTTACTAATTTGGTTTACAGTCTGTTTTGTTAGAAGGTAAAATACTAGCACCCACTAGCATTCTAGCATTTAGTTTCAAATCCATTTTTCATCACCTCACCTTAAGGTTTTATTTGTCTGTGATGATGAGAAGAGTTTGTTGGAACAATAGATACATAGATTCTCCTTTGTAATCTCATCTGCCAGTTCATGTCTTTTACTTGGAAAATTTATAGCATTCATACTGAAAGTTATTGAAAAGTATTTATGAATGCCTGTCATCTTGCTGGGTTTTAGAGTGTTTATTTCATTTGCTTAATTAATCTTAGGAATAAATATTTATTCTTTTCTGTTATCTCACATTTGTGTTTATCTCTATCCTTTCAAATATGATCTGTAGGTTTTCTTATTAGTTAGGAATCATTTATTTAGTTTATGTTTTTCATGGATAAGTTTTTATCCTTTATCAATTGTAGTGAACAATTTCACTGGATATAGTAGTTGTGGATGGAAGTTGTCTCTTAGAATTTAAAATGTAATAATATGCTTTTTCAATATGCATAGAAAAGTGTGCCATTGGCCGGGCGATGGTGGCACACGCCTTTAATCCCAGCACTCGGGAGGCAGAGGCAGGCGGATATCTGTGAGTTCGAGACCAGCCTGGTCTACAGAGTAGTTCCAGGACAGGCTCCAAAGCCACAGAGAAACCCTGTCTCGAAAAACCAAAGAAAAGTGTGCCATTGTTTTGATGTATTTACTACTATATGTGTCCTGGAATTAATTTAGGAGGTTGTTAGATTCCTCTTTGATTTCATTTAAGCTTTATATTTCTCTGTGTTATCATTCAACTTCTTATTAGAATGAATTACTATAAAGTGATGATTTTGGAGTGGTTACACTGCCTTGAGTTTCCATGTTTTTTATATTTGCATTTTAAAATGAATATCTAGAATTATTACATTGGTTGTCTAAGTTTATAAGATGTACTCATTCAGTTGAAATATTTGAAATATTCAAACGTGGATGACATAGTATGATTGATGGGAGTCCTACAGAGTAGACAAGAGTCATGGTTAAGTATCAAACCCCTCAGTTTATATAATCAGAGCACCTGGTATCACTCTTAACATAAAATAATAACTGACAAAACCACAACTTCCGAATAAGTCAACTATGAAAATATAGTGATAGCAAGATAAAACAGTGGTTCTGTAACTTCAATATCAGTTTTGAGATAAACAGTCAAGGATTGAATACTATGTACTAAGTTGCTATTTACTAAGTTTCATGACAGACTAGATGTAGGCTATTTAAAGACAGAAATTAATAACAGTATTAGATCATCTGAGAAAAAAATAGGATAATACATGAGATGAGGGAAGTTTGTATTCTCTTAGTATCTATGCATTTTAAAGTTAGCTAAAGTCAAAGAAGATTGTAGCTAAAAAGTAAAAGGAAATGGAATTCTAATTGATACTTTGGACCTGCTCATTTTTTAATTTTTAGCATTAATTATAATCTGCCATGTCATGTATAATTTTCTGGAGATAGCATCAAGTTTGGAGGCACACTGTCAGTGCTAAAGTTGGTCAAAACAGATTTTGAAATAAAAACTTTGTCTATTAAAATAATAATAATAAAGTGGAATTAGTAAGATGGCTCATCACACGATGCCTCTTTCAACTAAGACTTATCTCTAGAACTGCCATGGTGGAAGGAGAGAAATGTCACACAAATTGTCCTCTGAATTCCACAAACATGCTTTGTCATGTGCTCTATATAGAAATTAATTTAACAAAATTTAATGAAAATTTAAAAAGGATTGAAAAAATGAAACAAAGAAGAAAGATAAAGAAAATGAATGGGACTGTATGTAGATGCATATGAAAACAATAATAAAGATTACATGACTAAATAAGTACAGATTATCATAATAATAAAATATCTAATACTGTAGTTTAAAAATTAAAGCAATGCAATTAAGAAATAACAGTACAGTATTTTAAAAGAGATTACAGTATTATTCAGTATTTCTTCCTTGGTATAATGAGTTTTAAGTTTCTTCCCTCTCTTGTTGTTTCATGTAGAATACTATACTGGTAGGAGAGGTGCAGTTTGAAGCTCAATTGGAATTGAAGCAAGTGATATTTGGATTTTGTTTCTGCCTTTAGACTAGCAGGGCAGTTTTCTCTCCTAGCATTGCCATTCACCTGAGTTATAATGGGAATATCCAAAATAACTCAGAGATCACAATCCAGCTCCTGTGTTCACAACCTCTGCTGATTTGTGGCAGCCTACCTTAGTCATCTCTGGAGCTCATATCTTACATCTGCTCCATCTATCCCAAAGCTGCAAAGCAGACTGCTGGATTTGTTTATCACATTGTTCAGTGTCTTCAAGGAAAGACAGACCTCATACGTAGTGAAACTGATGGAATCTAGGACACCTCCTAATACTGTTTTACTATTTATCACTAATTTAAAAAATGTAGAGGTTTTATAAAATATACAGTTTTAAAGTTTCAGCAGCTGAAAAACACAAGCTTATTGTTCTTGGCAATCTTATAACTATTATCTTACCATTTTTCACCCTCTAATCTCTATTTTAGTTTTGCCACTTTTTTCCTCCAAATTTTTTTTTCTGTTGAGACCACATGATTCAAGAGTGCATCCTTTCTTTTTCCCTTTTTGTTTTGTTGTATATCTTAAGTACCTGAAGTGGGTTATTATGTCCTCTGAGCATTTCTTAATAGTAGAGGTCCAGTAGCTACCTCAAGAGTGATGTGAGTACTGTATTCTCCACCTTTGTCATCAGCAATATTATCAGATGATAAGTGGTTAGTCTGTTGTCAAAGCAGAACAAACACTTACCCTAAGAATCTGAATAACAGAACCTGAGAGGTTCTCCTGTTTTCAGCTATCACCCTAAGAGCAAACCTGACACTCTTGAAAGGATGCAAAGCACTAAGAACATACTTTGATTATTGTTAGTTGAGAAACTTAATAACTGTGTAATTTTATCCTCTTTACAAATATATTGTTTAATTTGTAAGATCTCAATTTGAAGATGTATTCTTTCTGATTTTTTTAAAATTTTTCTCCTCTTTTGCCACTTAATTATACTTTCTGATATTGTTAAGATAGTACATTTCCTTTTTGATGACAAGTTTAATATGCTATTCAATTTCCTTCCAACATGAATGTCAAGAGCATTTCCCCTGCTGACATGTCTTTGAATTCCTTATTGGAGTAATCATTATCATTCCATCCTCATCTGTGCCACCAAAACTCTGACAGCATTAGCTAACAGACGTTATCAGTATAACTTTTTTTTACACATTTACTCCAAATAATAATAAAAAAGAGTTCCATAGAAAGACATAACCTACTGATGATGAGCAGTAGAAACATCAGTATTAAAATTTATATTACTTTACTTGGAAGATACTTTGGGATGCTTGGCACAATGGCTAACAATTCTGTTCCACTTGTCATTGATTAAATCTATGTTATCATTTCATGTCAAAGTACTTTTATTTGTAAGCTATGGTTGATAACTATATTGATGTTGAAGAATATTTATGGAAATTAAGTGGTTAACATGAATAAATGCACTTGCAACTAAGTAATTGCTATTTCCTAAGTGTTGATATCAAAAATGAGGCAATAAATAGTTCACTAAGAATCTACTTACTTTCTCTTTTTTAAAGATAATAGTCTGTTATCTACATCCTTTATTTATGATTCCATTTCCACACTTTTGTTCATGTCATATTTATTAAGCCATCACAAATGTATTGTTGTATATATAAATAAATTAGTGAAATCATATTTATTTGTGCTGTTCACAGTGTAAAAAAAAGTCAAACTTATTTTGAGGAAATCTAATTATTTACCCAATATTAATGTACTGCTGAAAATACTACAAGATGGAAAGATGCTAAATTTCTCTAATTGACAGACCAATAAAGAGGTAAAAAAATAAGAGAAAAGGTTCATTTCTAAGTGGTTTGAGGTCATCTAATCTTTTCAATTGCTCAGCTTATAAATTGTATGATTATGAAAATTGTGCCCACATATATAATAGGCTTTCCTTGCATGTGGGTATTTGGAGTTATATTTAATTCCGGATTATAAATCACATAGGGAGATGATTTATGCAAATTTAGAATTCATTAGCATGTATTAAATTATTTTCCTGATAATGCAAGCAAATGGAAGAAGTCAAATGTATCAAGTTGGGGGGAAAGCAATTTACTAATAATCCCATTACTGTGTTGATAAATAACCAAAACCAGATAAGTTGCAGGTTGTAGGAATCTTGTTACCTTCATTGTAATTCAAATGAATTCAGAAAAACCTCAAAGAGGTTGACATTTTTTATCACCCTGGAGGCACCTGGCTGATGGTACTGGGCAAAATGTACTTTCTAAACTTGGGACCTAATTTCATTGACTAGTAAATCTTATTGCCAGGTAATTATTTTTCTTTTGAGGAAAGTCAAATAATGTGTTGGTGGAAGAAAAGCAAGCATTGCAGGGAAGCATCAAGCTGCGTCCCAGGCTAAATCTGTTGCTCTTTGTTTTTAAGATGCTGCTGTATGATCATAGTTGAGCAAATATCCTTATGGTAGGATTATACATTGTTTGGGTATATGCCCAAGAGTGGTGTTGCTGGATCTTGAGGTACATTGAAACCAAATTTTCTGAGAAACCACCACACTGATTTCCAAACTGCTTATACAAGTTTGCACTCCCACCAGCAATGGCGTAGTATTCCCCTTATTTCACATACTCTCTAGTATAAGCTGTCATCAGTGTTTTTGATCTTAGTCATTTGGAAAGGTGTAAGATGATATCTCAGAGTTGTTTTGCTTTGCATTTTCATGATGGCTAAGAATGTTGAGAAATTTCTTAAATGTTTTTCAGACATTTAAGTTTCTTCTGTAGAGAATTCTCTGTTTAGATCTGTACCCCATTTTTAAATTGGATTATGCGGTATTTTGGTGTCTAGTTTCTTGAGTTCTTTAATATATATTGGAGACCAGCCCTCAGTCACATGTGAGGTTGGTGAAAATCTTTTCCTGGAGGCTGCTGGTTTTTTTTTTTTCTTATTTATGGTGTCCTTTGCTTTACAGAAGCTTCTCAGATTCAGGAGGTTCCATTTATTAATTGTTTCTCTTAGAGTCTGTGTTAGTGGTGTTATATTTAGGAAGCACTCTCCTGTGCAGATTTTTTCCCATTTTCTCTTTTATCAGGTTCAGTGTAACTGGACTTATGTAGAGGTCTTTTATCCATTTGGAATTGAGTTTTGTGCATATTAATAAATATGGAACAATTTGAATTCTTCTACATGTTGACATCCAATTATGCCAGTATCAATTGTTGATGATTCTTTCTTTTTTTCCAATACATACTTTTGGCTTTTTTGTCAAAAAGCAGCTGTTCCTTGGCATGTGGGTGAGTATTGTGGTCTTCAATTAGATTCCTTTTATCCATGTCTGTTTTTATTCCACAACCAAGCTGTTTTCATTGTTATAACTCTATAGCAGAACCTGAAGTCAAGGATAGTGATATCTCCGGAGGTTCCTTTATTGTACAGGATTATTTTTGCTCTTCTGGGTTTTCTGTTTTTCCATATGAAGTTGAGTATTGTTCTTTTAAGGTTTGTAAGGAATTTTTTTGCGATTTTGATGAGAATTGCATTGAATCTATAGATTGCTTTTGATAGGATTGCCATTTTTCCTATGTTGATTCTACCTATGCAAGAGCATGGGAGATCTTTCTATTTTCTGGTATCTTCTTCATTTTCTTTCTTCAAAGACTTAAAATTTTTGTTGTTCAGATCTGCAACTTGTTTGATTAGAGTTACCCTGAGATATTTTATGGTATTTGTGGCTATTGTGAAGGGTGATATACTATGATTTCTTTCTTAACTTCTTTAATCTTGTATAGAGGACAGCTACTGATTTTTTTGAGTTAAGATTGTATCCTTCCATGATAGTGAAAGTGGTTTTCAACTGTAGGAATTCCCTGGTAGACTTTTTGGGGTCACCTATGTATACTATCATATCATCAGCAAACAGTGAAAGTTTTAATTCTTTACATCTAAATTGTATCACCTTTATCTGTTTTTGTTGTCTAGCTAGAACTTACAGTACTATATTGAATAGGTATAGAGTACTATATTGAATAGGCTTTGTCTTGTTCTTGATTTTAGTGGAATCATTTTGAGTTTCTCTCCATTTAATTTGATATTAGCTTTTGGCTGTTAATTTGTTGTATTTTGCCTTTATTATGTTTATATATATTCTTATATCCCTGATCTCTCCAAAACCTTCATCATGAAGGGGTGTTGGGTTTTGTTGAAGGCTTTTTCAGTATCTAATAAAATAATCATGTTTTTTTTCTTTCAGTTAAATTATATGGTGGATTACATTTCCAGATTTTTGTATGTTGAACTACCCATGCATCTCTGGAATAAAGCCTACTTGATCATGGTGGGTGATTTTTTTATATATGTTCTTGGATTCAGTTTAAAAGTACTTTAGGGTCATAGCAACATTATTCGTAATAGCCAGAACCTAAAAACAACCTAGATATTCAACAACCAAAGAATAGATAAAGAAAATGTGTTACATTTACATAATGGAGTATTACTCAGCAGAAAAAAATTGACATCTTGAAATTTTCAGACAAATAAATGAAATTAAAAAAAAAACATTCTGAGTGAAGTAACCCAGACCAAGAAAGACAAATCTGGTGTGTATTTATTTATAAATAAATATTAGATGTAGAGCAAAGGATAACTGAGCTGCAATCCACAATCCCAGAGAAGCTAGGTAAAAAGTAAGACTTTAAGTGGGACATACATGAAGGGCCCCAGTAGTGAAAATAGTTAAGATCTCCTAAGTAAAATGGAAAGGGAATAGAAGAAAGGTAGTGGTTGATGGGAACATAAAGAGTCAAGAAGATATAATTGGGGAAGGAATGGAGAGGGAGAGCAATGAAAAAGATGTCTTCATGGAGGGAGGCATTATAAGGTTCGGGAAAAACCTGGTGTTCAAGAATTCTCATAAATCCACGAAGGTGACCCCAGCTAATGCAATGATAAAAATAAAATGCTGTGACACAGTTCCCTGAGGGGCACAGCAGACTGCAAGGTACAGAGATGGATAGGCATGGCACAAAGAGTGAGGTAGGATTTTGTTTAATGTGTTATGGAAGGGAAGGGGAAAGGGGAGAGGAAGGGAGAAGGGGAATGAAGAGAGAGAGGGGGAGAAAGAGATAGAGAGACAGAGAGGAGAGAGAGGATACGCTACCTTGCTACCTTTTCAGAAGAGAGATAGGAAAGATAGCTCAGGCTGGAAGATCTGCTTGGCCCAGTGGATGGGGGAGGGAATGGGTGGGACTTGTCTCTTAAAGTGACAGTACAGACCATTACATTCCCATCTGTATTTTATAATAAAAACCCAGGAGGTTAGGCAGAGCAGAGTAAAGGAATTGGCACAGCAGATTCTCAAGACTGCTTCCTGCTTATTTGTGGGTGTCATCTTGGGGGAGGAACTTGTGAAATCTGGGTGCTGGTCACATCCTGAGCCAGCTGGTCTCTTTGTTCCTGTCTAATATTTGTAGTATGGGAATGTCTGGTGTCTCTTATACCTGTTTAAGGTTTTGACAGAACAGAGGACAAAGTTAAATTTAGGAAAAAAGTAGTACCAGGGAATTGAGAGGTGGTATATCTGACCTGTTTAAGGTAGATCCCTCAATTTAGCTCCCTCAAACTCACAAGAACTTTTGTGGTTTGTGAAAACATAAGTTTTAGCATATTTATGGCAGAATGACTGTGACAGATGTTTTTGCACAATGAAAAGTATTTTTAAGACTGTGAAAGGGAGTGTGAGAGAGAAACTTGACTGCATGCACTTGTCCTCACACCTTTATAACTTGTATTTTTATTTTGCTGAAATTTGTTTGGTGAAGGTGTCCTTTTAAACTGACAAAACCTCTCAGCTGTCAAACTGCATTGGAGATCTTTGAGAAGGATAAAATTTTACTTGAGTTATTGATTAAAAATGACAGAGAACTTACTTGGTTGGAACTTAGAGTTACTCCTCGGGATCCCCCATGGTCTCTGAGTGTTGTATATGTGTTTTTCTATTTAGCACAGGGCATGCTAGGTTTGGGAAGATCTTATGAGTTGGAAATATATAGGAAGACAAGCCTACCTTTACCTGAACACCTAGGCTGTTGATTCCAGTGATTCTGTCCACATCTGGAGATGTTCAGTTTAGATGAAAGACAGTTTCACTCAGTGGTCGACACTTGGAAGTTGAAGTAAATTGTGGATGGACATTTTTCTGTGCCCATCTATCTTCTGTATTCTTTGAAGGAAATAGAGTGCTGCTGCTAGGAACCAACCTGTCTCTTTTTGTATGATTTTTTAAAATAATTAGACATCTAAATGCCATATTCTCCAGATCTCTGGCAGTTGAGAGCTGTTTACCAGGTATAGATGAGTTATAACTACCTATTCGACTAATTTTGTTGGTTTCTGCAGGACCAGCAGTAGTGTAGTGATGGCAGGGATAAAATGGAAGAGGAAAAGTGCATTTTTAGATGGGTTGGAAGGGGGCTGCCCAGCAGGAGGGGGGAAAGGCTGAGCCAGCGGGACACTGTCAGAGCATTTACAAGCAGGTGGTTGATAGCTTGAGAATTTATATTCCATAGCTGAAAACATGAAAACCTGCAAAAAAAAAAAAAAAGCAACACCTCAAGGCCTATAGGAAAGCATCTTCTTTCCATAGGTGGGGTGTTAGTGAAGCTGACTGGCCCTGCTCCAGGCCACTCAGAAGCAACAGAGGCTAGAGGCCACTCCAAGCAGTCTCTCAAAGTGGGGACTACTTACAAGTGGTCCAAAAGAAAAGAAAAGAGAAGAAAAATCTTAGGGATCCCAGGGCCAAACCCAAGTCACTACTCAGCGCATGCAGTGCTAGCACAGGAGAACTACCCTGGGTCATCCCATCAGGTTTTTAGCTATATCAAGCAAGCAGAGATGAATGTCAATGAAGGGCTCAACTGTAGTTGAAGACTGTGGTTGGGGGCAATTACCCTATTTCTAGGAAAACTATAGGGTTGCCAGGAGATCAATGGTCAATTCCTCAGGTTAAGATAACAGTTTAACTGACTGGAAGGGAAAAACTTACCACCAGAGCTGCTGGTATGCATAGAGGTTGGTGTTCACACAGATAGAACATGTGGCTATTGTAAAGAGATCCGGTTTCTGAGCCCAGGGTTTCATGTGTCCTTAGCTGGCCTGCCCACAGGGGAGAGGGAATGTGGAGAGAGAGCCTGGTTGAGTCACAGAGCTCCAATGTAATGGCAAAAATAAAATGAAGTGACACATTTCCCTGAGGTGTACAGTTGGCCATGAGGTGAGAGAGAGAAATGGATAGGTATGTCATGCAGACTGAGGTTGGATATTTATTTAGTGTGTCATGGAACGGAAGGGGAAAGGGAAGAGAGAGCGAGAAGGGGGATGAAGGGATATAAATACACACACACACACATACACACACACACACATATATATATATAGAGAGAGAGAGAGAGAGAGACAGAGACAAAGAGAGAGACAGAAAGAGATAGGGATGGGGGAAGAGGAGAGGAGAAGTTACCTCTTAGGAAGAGAGACTGGAAAGAGAGCTAAGGCTGGAAGGGGAAGGAAGATACACTTGCATTGGCAGATGAGGGAGGGAGGGAGCAGGGCTTGTCTTTTAAAAGGACAAGACAGACCATTACAGCTTGGACTCATAACAATAATGGAGAGAGTATCTGAAAGAGTTAGTGAGTATCATTAATCAGGTTAGTGACTACCTTAATTGTCATCATAAAACCTATATCCAGTAATTGAAGGAAACAGATGCAGTGACCCAAGGCCAAGCACTGGTCTGAGCTCCAGGAGTTCAGTTGAAGAGAGGGAGGAGTGATCATATGAACAATAGGGGGAGGAGATCAAGAACATGATGGGGAAAATTACAGAGAGAGATAATCCAAGCTAGTGGGTGCTCAGAGACTATGGACTTATAGCAAGGGAACCTGCATGGTGCTAAACTAGATCATCTGAATGTGGGTGGCAATTTATGTGGCTTGATTTCTAGAAGGGGAGGGGCTGGCCGTGACAACAGAAAGTATCCAAGGTTCATGGCCTGGCTTTTTCGAACCCAATTCCCTATGGTGGAACATCATGCTCAGCCTTGATATATGAAGGAGGGACTAGGATCTGCCTCAAGTTTGTATGTCAGACATTCTTGACTCCCCAAGGATGGTCTTACCACCTCTGAGGAGTGAATGGGACATGGAATTGGGAAGATGAGGGGCAGGAAAATGAGGGAGAACTCTAGTTGAAAAGTAGACTTTTAAATAAATAAACTTTCAATTAAATTTTAATTAAATAAAAGTAAATTTTTAAATTAAAAAGCTGCTATAATTGTTCTAAATACTTTAGAGGCTTGTTTTATTCCTACAGAAAAATTTCCTGTGGTCTGTAGTGAACTCCAAAATAATACAAATGCTAAGATATTAGTATCTGATGTTATTGATAAACATTGAATACATGACACTATCTTTATTCCCAAATCTCTTCAGGGGAAAAGTTATATGTGAGACTTCCTGCTGATTTTGTGTATTTTATCATTCCTGTCAATGTTGAAAATGTTTGTCCTAAAATAGATTCAAAAGCACTTAATTCTGTAAATCAAGGATAGTTTAGATTCTCATCACTGTATACAGGCTCAGTTAGCATTCTCTCCTTGATGTTGGAATCTTTCACATTCTAATCTAGTAATTCCTCAAATATTTTCAGGTGAGCTGTGAAATAGCTAGAAAGAGAAACTTTTTTTCTACATATGATATAATCAAATGAGATTCTCAATTTATCCTAATAACGTTAGTGTATAATGTGCAGTATTATATAGCATATCACAGTGTAGTGTGATATACATAGTACAGAGAAAGATTGTCAGGTGCCCAACCACAACTAAAAAGCATACAATACAACTCCTGCACACCTAAAGTTCAGAGAACATAACAGAAGTGATATCAGAAAAATTTTAAGAGCCAGAAAACTGCTGTGAGGTCTTGCTTCAACTTAATATGCCAAGCTTTGTTGACTCCCCTTGGGAGGCCTTACCCTTTGGAAGAAATGGTTGAGGGGTGGCCTGGGGGTGAGGCAAGAGAGGATGGGGAAGGGGAGAGGCCAAACTGTGCTTTACATTTTTAGAATTTATGAAGTTAATATAAAAATTAAGTATATTGAAATAATTTAAAAAAGAAATGAAAGAAAATCTTTACCAATGTAATATGAACACTATGGCTACCTAAACAAGACCTGAAGAAATCCATCAATATACATGATAATGAGGAAGAAGATAATCTCATAGTACTTATTGATAGTATAACATTAATGATACTAATAATAGTAAATTTCTGATTGACACTGATTTATTAAGACAGAAAAAATGAGGCTCACTTCTGCTCTTCACAAGGTGTGTTATCACATACAGTTGTAAAGAATGTACTTGTAGGATATTAGATGAGAGACATAGCATGGGATCGGGGAAGAGCTTACCAAAACACTGCATTCACACTCTATTTATATATGTTTTCAAATATATCCTCCAAGGATAAAGGTAGACTGCCATACTTTGCAAAGAAACTGTGACAGGCACTGTCTAGAACCTTTAAATTCTTTGCTGCTTTTGCTAATTCAGATAGAAATTACACCAATTTACCAAAGAAAGCTAATTCACAAAAAAGTCACTTGTGTGTCTTTCACTAGACTTTATTTGCATTTAGTGACAAAAAACAATAAAATTAATTTGTCATTGAAGGAACTGATCAATTAGAACTGAAATAGAAAGCATCATAATTGACTTTAATGTTGATGTTTGAATAAATAATTAAATGCACACAATTGATCACACCTTTTTAAGTACTTCTGTGTTATAGAAAATATTATTTTATTTTTTCTGGTATCCAGTTTTAGAAGAGTTGGTTTAGATCTCTGACTCTCTCTCTCTCTCTCTCTCTCTCTCTCTCTCTTCGTGTGTGTGTGTGTGTGTGTGTATGTGTGTGTGTGTAATTTGCTGATTTCACACAATGTATGTAGATCATCTTTATCCCACTCCATTCTCCATTCGTCAGCCCTTTTTATTTATCTGCACCTTGTTGGAAAGAGTAAAGGCTACAGTCAACAAGCTAGCTTCATACAAGTTATTTAACCTGCTATGGTATCCATTGGGAATATGGATACAGTCAGAGGGTATGAGTTTATGAAGGTGCATGTTCATATCGATAGGATGCCTAAAACATATATTGACCTGGTTAATGCCCACAGTTTAAGTTTTCCATGTGTTTTTTTCATGTATCTTTTATGAAAAATGTATTTTGCAGGCGCCAGTGTTTATTGATTTTATATATATATATATATATATATATATATACTTTCTTAGTTTTCATGTACCCTTCATGCAATGTGCATGTATATGTACAGTTGTACATGCATTTGGAAGTCTACTGTACTATCTTCCAAACCTAAAATTTATCTCCTCAGCTGTCTTCCTAGAAACCAACTAGCACTTTTGTATTTTGACTATAATTTCCTTGAGGAAAAATGGCTTCAGTCAGCTCCAGTCAAATATAGCCTTGATCAAATAAGTCATGATTTCCCATATGGCCTTTCATTCAATGCCAGGTGTTATATGAGCTTTTTTGTTTTTCAACGGGAAAGACAAACTGATAATAGCTCATGACAGTCCTCTTGAAGCTATATGAATTGTGTATAAACTGTCCATTTTCTACTTGACTATGTAAACCTGTGCTTCTTGTCAGGGCACAGTCTTGAAATAATTAAGGTTTCTAAGGCAACAAAGTATTAAGAATTTTAAATGAAAACATTCATGAAGTCAGGCTTGTCCACAGGCATTCTCTGTGGAGGACATTCTTCAAACTTTTGTATTTATCGATATGGTGTGTATGTCTGTAAGTGTGTGTGTGTGTGTGTGTGTGTAACATGTATGCATGTATGCATGTTCTTATGTGTAAGCAAGGGTGCATATGTCTGATAGAGTGTATGTGAAAGTCTGTAGTGGTTTGAAAAAAATGACCCCCCCAAAGGAGTCTAAATATAAGGAAATATGGCCTTGTTGGAGTATATATGGTTTTATTGGAAGAAGTGTGTCACTGTGAAGTTAAGCTTTGAGATCTCATATATGCTCAAGCAATACCTAGTGAGACAGACCACTTCCTATTGTCTGTGAGCTAAAGTTTACGAACTCTCAGCTTCTTCTCTAACACATAGTCTAGTATAGACTCTCCTGAAGATTTTAGTGCTAACTCTAATGGAGATTTATAATGAAACTGAGCAAGCTGAACAGGGTAAATCACAAAATGTAAAATTTGTGGAGAAAAAGAGAAGCAGGAAGTGGAATGGAGCTAAGTCCTCTGTTCAAGGAGATAAATGGAATAAGAAAAGGAATAAAGGAATTGGTGACATCAGGGCAAAATTGACCCAGGTACATTTCAAACTTTTATAAAGGAACTACAGAAAAACTTACAGCAGGATGTGGTGGAACATGACGTTAATCCCTGCACTCCAGAGCCAGAGGCTAGCCAGTCTCTAAGTTTTGGCCATCCTGGTCTACAGAGCAGGATCCAGAACAGCCAAGTCTAAGCATAGAAATCATTGAAAACAGACACCTGGTGAAGATGTAATTGAAAGATCTCTGAGTTCAAGACCAGCCTGGTCTACAGATCTAGTTTTAGAAAAATCAAGCTTAGGCCGTGAACGAAACCACCAAAACCAGAAAGTTGGAGAAGATGTAATTGAACAAAGGGGCTATTTTCTAGCCCCAGTAAGCAGTAGAATTTCACAGCTTTGACCACATGGTTCTGGAGTTAAAGATAGAAGAAAGGGATAGTGGAATTTGATTCCATGATCAAGGGAAGTCACTGAAGCCAGGCGTGTGTCAGTTTATTACTGAATGGAGGTCATTGCATGAAGCTGTGAAATTGATTGCCTTGGAGATTCCAAGATTTTGTAGATGCCAGAATCATGGGATATATGATAAGAAAATATGCTAACAAGGAGTAGAAACAGCTCAAGAGAAAAAAAGAGTGCTTCAGTCAGCAAAACAGAAAAGAGTTGAAGATCTGAAGAGAGTTTTGACATCAGACATGAAGATACAAAGTTTGGAGTTTGCTCAGTTGCTTTGGTCAAATATTTCCTCACTATGTTCCTTACTATACTTTCTGGAATGGTAATGTATATCCTGTGCCATTATATGTTGTAAGTCCGTGATTTGACTTTTGCTTTTAATTTTATAAGGGACTACAGTTAAAAGATTGCCTAAATCTCTAAAGACTTTGAACTTTCAATTTTTTAAATTGATTTTTATCAAGCTCTACATTTTTCTCTGCTTCCCTCCCTGCCTCTTCCCTTCCCTTCAATCCTCTCACAAGGTCCCCATGCTCCCAATTTACTCCAGAGATCTTGCCTTTTAAACATTGTTCAGACTGTAATAGAATATGGAAACTTTTGAAGTGAAACTAAATCAATTTTGCATTACCACATAATTACAAGATTTTGGAGGATGAGTGAGGAGAATGTGATGGTTTGAAAGAAAATGGCTCCAAAGGGAGTGTCATTATTCAGAAGTATGATCTTGTTAGAGTAGTTGTGGTCTTCTTGGAGGAGGAAGTGTATCACTGTGGAGGCAGGTTTTTGAGGTCTCATTTATGTACTAACTACATACTGTAAGACACACCACTTCCTTCTTGCCTGTAAGTCAAGAAGCAAGAACTCTCAGCTCTTTCCCTAGTACCATGTTTGCCGGCATGCCACCTTGTTTCCCACCATGATGATAATGGACTAAACTTTTGAATCTGTAAGCCACCACAAATAAATCCTTTTATTTATTTATGTATTTATTTATTTTTATATTATTTAATTAAAATTTTCCAGCTCTTCCCCTCCTCCCATTTCCCTCTCGCTCCCCCCATCCCCCTTCCCCTCCCTCTCCAGTCCAAAGAGCAGTCAGGGTTCCCTGCCCTGTGGGAAGTCCAAGGTCCTCCCTCCTCCATCCAGTACTAGAAAGGTGAGCATCCAAACAGACTAGGCTCCCACAAAGTCAATACATGCAGCAGGATCAAAATCCAGTGTCATTGTCCTTGGCTTCTCAGTCAGCTCTCCTTGTCAGCCACGTTCAGGGAGTCCAGTTTGATCACATGTTCCATCATCCAGCTGACCTTGGTGAGTTCCCATTAGATCAGCCCCACCGACTCTGTGGGTGGGCGAACCCCTTGCGGTCCTAATTTCCTTTCTCATGTTCTCCCTCCTTCTGCTCTTCATTTGGACCTTAGGAGCTCAGTCCAGTGTCCCAGTGTGAGTCTCTGTCTCTAGCTTCATCCATCGCCAGATAGAGTTTCTATGGTGATATGCAAGATATTCATCAGTATGGGCTACAGAATAGGGCCATATAAGGCTCCCTCTCCTCAGCTGCCCAAGGATCTAGCTGGGGACATCTCCATGGACACCTGGGAACCCCTCTAAAGTCCAAGTCTCTCACCAACCCTAAAATGACTCCCTTAATTAAGATATATACTTCCTACTCCCATATCCACCCTGCCTCCACGGTCATGATGTCTCTTTACAGCAATAGAAACCCTAAGACAAAAATCCAAGGTCAACTTCAGTTCTTTTTCCTAATTCCAGCTAGCATGTGACTTTTCAGGGATTCTAACAACTTCCCATCATGCCATAGGTATCAGAAAGAATAATTACTCTATTCATCCTTATGTGCTCTCTGAGGATCCAAATTCAAGTTTCTATGCTTGTTAAAGCAAGCAATTTACCCATGAGTTATCTTCCTATCATATTACTCTTTCCTGTGAGTGCACATTAGGATCAAATGAAGATATGTATTATTTGGGTTTTTTTGTACCATTTTTAGATCCTTTTGCTTACAGATATTCCAAGGTTTCCCCCTTATACAAAATCTACAGATGACTTTGTCACTTTCTTTTTAAGTCACTACAATATGGACCCTATGAGTTTGGGGGATCTGAAGTTTCTTGTTTAGTTGCCTTAGCCTGAATATTTGCTCAAGAACTCCAATCTGTCATTCTCAAAAAAACAATTGTCAGGTTACTGATTAACTTTGGACTGCAAACTACTCATGTGAGACATTTAGGGTTGTGCTATTGTATCCGTACAGAAATCGTGTGGCATCATCATTTGCTGTTTTATCTACAAAGACGATGCTGTTAGATTCTTACAAGTTTGGAAATAAGAGACACAGATCATGGCATCTTCCAAGACTTAGAAAAAGTAGAGTCGATTTCCGATGACATGAAGAGACTAATTTTTTGGTTTTCTCCAGGAAGAGCCATCATTATACTACAGAATTATTTTTTTGTTTTCTTTAAACAAATAAAGAGAAGGCAACACATGGAGTGGACATGTGTTATCACTACATGTTTTATTGTCATTTGATTTGATAACTGTTCCTACTTGCATATTTTAATAATGGCTTTCTGACATCTGAATACATAATTTGCATTAGTAGCATATGCTCTGAAGTAGCTAATATTGAAACACTTTGCCAAATTTCCTTGTCATATTTGAGTTAAAATCATAAAAATGAAATGAATGATACAACAACAGAAATTTTCAGGCTGTATAAATGCTAATCATCTGCATAAGCTAATTGGATTTTGAAAAGTACAGAAATTAGAATGTCAAAAGTAGATTAAGTTCAGACTTAATCAGGATAACATTATTTCTCATCAATTTCCCTAAAAATTTAGCCCCTCTTCTCTAAGACATGGAATCCCTGCTTCTATCTAGAAGATATTTAGAGTGGTGGCATATGCTGTAACCATCAGTAAGGCACAAGTGTGAATTAGAGTTGACATATTTTTGGTTGGGTACAACTACTTTTTAAATAGATATTTCTAGAGTCCTGGCATAATGGCAAACAGTTGGAAAATTGATCTTGAACCAATAAGACCCAAGACAGGTACAGCATGATAACAGCACAGGAATAAGCTCTGTTATATGGTTCTCTATCAGAAGATTCCTTACTTTCTTTTGTTCATCATGACTTCCTAGAGGTGTACTGTCTAAGCACAAGAACTCAGCACCAATCTCATACACCATGGACCCACCACTTGTCCCTCATCCTCAAATGTAATTCTTCTCTCCTGTATTCAGGGAGTTCAGAATTTCCCTCTTTATATTGGGTAGCTGAATAAATGAATGCCTTCAATGCATGTGTTGGAGAACAAGACCCTTTCCTATTGTTGTTTTTGTATTCTTCTTTCTATTATGAACTTTAAGTCAAATAAGTTGGATTTCATATATAAAGAACATACTACCAGTTCTAGGCTTGAGCATTGATCATCTCATACTTACCAACTACACTCTGTTTATAGGTTAGCCATGTTTTTCTTTATTTTAAATAAAATGTTGCAGTTTGCAGTGATTTTTTTTTTTTTTTTTGATTTTTCGAGACAGGGTTTCTCCATAGCTTTTGGTTCCTGTCCTGGAACTAGCTCTTGTAGACCAGGCTGGCCTCGAACTCACAGAGACCCGCCTGCCTCTGCCTCCCGAGTGCTGAGATTAAAGGCACGCGCCACCACCGCCCGGCTGACCTTCTCATCTTAAGTAAGTATACAGAGCATAAAATAATTAAAATGCAATGTAGGTACTGTAGAGATGACTCAGCGGTTAACTGTTCTTGTGGCTCGTGATGAAAACTTGGGGTTCCCAGCAATCATATGACAGTTGACAACCATCTATAATTCCAAGTCCAGGGAATCTGTCTTCTTCTTCTGGATTTCAAGGGCATTATATACAAAGACAAACATGTAGACAAAGTACACATATACATAATTGAAATAAAAGGAAATCATTAGAAAATATAGAAATTGCAAATAAGCTGATAAAATGCTTAGGTGAAATAGAAATTCACTTGATGAGGGAAAAGTTAGTTAAGGATGAGGCCATGCATTTACAGACCACCTTCCATCCTCAAAAGAGGTTCTAAGTAGGAGTAGAGACTGAAAAGATAGAAAAATACATTCAAAAATATTTTCAGATTGTACTAGAAGCAAGGCCCTCATATGTGAATATGTCAATAGCATAATGAGATGATAGGTTTTATAAAGGTTTTATTATTAAATACTTATTCCATATTTTAATTGTAACCAATATTATTGATTTGAGGTATTTAACTTAGAAAAACTAAAAATTTAGAGAATAATTTACTCTGAAAACACTACATGCTGTACAATATTAAAGAATGTAATAACATTTTCTGGTGCTACACCTATTCAGAAATTGGAATAGTAAATAAACTTGAATTTTGCAATACCTATGAGGTAAACTCATTGAAATTTCATGTAATCGTACCTTACTATGAGTTAAGAAATCCAGGTATTATGCACTTATAGTATATTCATATGTAAGTTATAAGATGACTTAATTCTGACCTAAGTAATACATAGAAAGGCATCTCCCTTAATAAAATTCTGCAGTTTAACGTTTTAATATATCTTTCTTAATTTTACCTAACCCCCAAATTGCTAAACAGTCTATGGATTAGGCTCCAAATTAATGCTGGTGTATGAGAACAGTAACCTAAAGGTAGAAATTTATATTGTGTAACAGCCAGCAATTAAAACTAGCTTGTTCCATTCCCAACATTCCTGCTAGAGGAGGCTGCAGGGGGTAAAAGTTATAAAAGGACAGAAAACCTTCTTCAGATAGGAATTAGAAATATGGTGAGTTAGATTCATAAAGCTAGAGACTTTAGAACTGGAGACATAGCTCAGCTCTTAAGAGCACTGTCTGTTCTTCAAGAGGACCCCAGTTCAGATTCCATCACCCATCTGACAGCCTTTACCTGTCTGTAACAATGGTTCCAGGTCTGATGCCTCCTTCTTTACTCTGTGATCCCTGTATGCATGTGGTGAACAGATATGTGTTCAAGAAAACCACCTATAAACTTAGAATACATTATATACTTTTATGATTTTTATAAGATGATTTGTAACTTGTAATAATATTTAGTGATAAAGCCTCATAAAAGCTGCTATCTCATTATTCTTCTTCCAGATTCACACATGAGGACCTTGCTCCTCGAATAATTTGATAATGATTTTAATGTGTTTTCTATCTCTTCCATCTCTGTTTTCTACTTATTCTGGAATATAATAAGTTCTGTAATGATTTTTATTATAAATAATATGTTTTAGTTTTAAAAAAGACAAATAAATTTTAACAGAAGTAAAGGCATTTGGTTTTATTTGGATGCTTTACCAAAGTCTTAAGTTGTAAAGCTCCACTAGAACTTGATCATCCTTAAGCAAAGGTATTCTTTCCAGGAGACCAAGCACCTGTGCTCAATTTTCATAAAGGTGAAGTTCTCTCACTTTCCAGCAATGTAAAATAAAGATTAGATTAATTTTCTCTTCCATAGTCTTTAATCAAGAAAATACAATGTACAAGTATTTTCTAAGATGCTAAAAATTTCAAGAGAAAAATCTAAAATCATAGCCAAATCAAAGAAATAAAAACAACCAAACAAAAAAGTATGTACTTAAATACATGTATTAATACAAGACTCTCCTTTGAGGTTTCCTGCCAACAGTTCATATATTATGGTACTATAAAGTCTACCATTTGGTCTGGGTACATTTGTGAAGGAACAGAGTTCAGTTCCCATCACCTATGACTAGTGGCTCCTAACCACCAGTGACTCAGGGTACTTGATATTTTTTGTGGGTTCTGAGAGTACCAACGCATTAATGGAATATGATACATACACAAACATAAATTAAAAATAAAATATTTAAAAAAATAAATTCTGCCAATAAAACTGCATCTTCTGGAATTTGATATGTGTTACTAATAGAATACTTCTTTAATATAAACAAGGTTCTCAGCACAATCCTCAGTATAGAAAAACAGTAACCCGAATTGTGGGTCATATCTAGGAGTGGATGAGAGAAGGAGAAATAGAGAGGAAGAGAGAACATCAAATAAATCATTGATTAAACAATCCAATTTTCTACCAAGTGTAGATTATATATTACCTGATTGATGGCATTCTTACTCCCTAGGATCTCTATTAAGGTTTGTAAAATATTTGGATATTGAAAAATATATATGCCTCATTGCATTCAAGGGTGCAACTGACATCGTTCGACACTGTGCATGCTGTGGTTCCTTCTGTGCTAGAAGTACTTGTTCCCTTTGAAAGTTCAGAAGGCAAAGGCAATATGTTTGTTAGTTTATACCACACCAAAGGCAAGACTGCAGAACTGAGAGGCAATCCACATGTTTAGAGCTCAGGAACTGAACTGTATCCCAAAGAGTATAGCCCAGTACTAAGGATAACTTCATTTAAGTTTCAATATGGAAACTTCCTTGATCCCATACCTGAGAATACAAATTGCCTAAGTACTATGTTCATTTCTGTGAAAAGTTTGGCATTGACTTCTCATTGGACCCTATGCTGTCTCAAAACTCTTGGGAATATAATTTTTTTCTTTTTAATGTCTGAAGATAAAACTTGAAATACAAAGCTTTATCAAGAAAACTCTGACAGTCTTAGCTACTATAAAACTAACAGGCAAAGCTATAATGATTTCAGCTTTATGGTATAATCTGAAATTGAATTACTCTCATTTCACAGCAAAGTCAATATTGCTAATGGATTGGAAACATGGCTGATAAAAATATTGTTGAGCTCATAGTTGGAAAATTCCATGGGGGAATTTATTTTGTGGTCTATTGCACTTGAGACTTGGAATTCATCTGGAAAAAAACTCTGCCCTATGGACCATTTTGGGAAGAAAGTGCTTGGAGGTCAAGATGAATATGACTAAATGTAGCATAATAAAACACTAATGAATTTTTCCTGGCATATCATAAATAGGATTGGAAGACCAGATTCTCACAATAAAAGGTTGTTCATCAAAATAGATGCCCTATCATTTATAAAATATAAATTCCACAGATATTTCTCAGAGTCCCATAGGAATCAGTCATTTGGTCAAGGAGTTGAGAATCCTCTTTAAGAGATTTAACTCTACATGTTTGAGTTCTCTGGAACTGAAATTACAGATGGCTGTGAGTCACCATGTGTGTGCTTAGAAGCAAACATGGGTGCTCTGGAAAAGCAGCTGGTACTCTTAATCACTGAGCTATCTCTCCCGATCCATTTGTTGGTACACATCTTATCATCCCAGATTTTTAACAGGTCTGAGGAAAATGCAGGCAATGTAGATACATCATGAATAAAAAATTAGGAAGGTAACATAAATTCACTGCCTAAGGGTAATATCATCTGTCTATCTACCTACTCATCTATCAATCTATCTATCTATCTATCATCTATCATATATATAAATTAAATATATATATATATATATATCAGAGTTAAATGAGATACAGTTTATTAATAAAAATCATGCACAGGATGGGAATTGTGTGTCTTGCCCTATTGACTAGCCTGTTTGAACCAATCCCATGCTGAGGACATTTAGAAATTCTACCACCTGTAGGCATCACAGAGAAGCTAAGATTTACAGTGTCAAACATGAGAAAGTACATGATTCTTAGAAAGAAAGCTAATTGTTTAGAATGGTTTCCTCTTGAGCCATGAAAAGAAGTGATTGAATATAAAAGAGCTGACAGGAAGAAAAAAAATAGGCCAGATAATTACAGAAATGAACCTAAATTCTCAAAGGATTTATACAATTTGGCGAACAAAGAAAGAGGGTCAGGACCTTACAGTAAAGAAGATTCTCGGGGATTAAAGTAGAAACACACTTAGTTCTGGTAGCAAAATATTAAATTGATGAAATTATCTTGATGAATTCTCAATAGAGTAGCGGCAGTTGAAGAGAATTAATGGAATCGATGACATATAGAAAAGTAAAGTGCTGATTGAGGCTACCAGGTTAAAATGAAGTAAAATCTGAAAATATCACAGAAGAATAAAAGGTATAGCAGACATTCCACCAGAATTCCAGAAGCACAGTCAAACAAAAAAGGAGGCAAAAGTGTTAAATTAAAATAAGAATTGTAAAGAATGCTCCTAAATCAAGGAAACAGGTAAACCTACACATTAAAGCAGTGTTTGGTTCTAGTTTGGTTTCTGTTACTGTGATTTAAAAACTTAGAGAATAAAGGGTTTATGTGACTGGTACATCTTGATCATAGGACCACTTTGAAGGAATTCAGGACAGGAATTCAAACAGGAAAAGAAACAAGAGCCATGGAGAAAAATTGCTTACTGGTGCTTATTGCTTACCCCAAAGCTAATGTGTAGCTTCACATCTTATACTTCCCTGGGCCACCTGCTTAGGGGTCAGTTCATCCTAGTCTTTCATCAGTCAGCAGTCAAGAAAATACAGCGTTCTTATATGTTGTAATATGGAGCGGCAGGGCTGTGTCCCTGGCACCCGGCCACCTGCATGGCTTTACCAGAAATAATTACACGGAAACTGTATTCTTTTGAACACTTTCTGGCCCATTAGTTCCAGCCTCTTATTGGCTAGCTCTTACATATTGATCTAACCCATTTCTAATATTCTGTGTAGCACCACGAGCTGACTTACCAGGAAAGATCTTAACCTGCGTCTGTCTGGAGTGGGAGAATCATGGCGACTCCCTGACTCGGCTTCTTTCTCCCAACATTCTGTTTTGTTTACTCCACCCACCTAAGGGTTGGCCTATCAAATGGGCCAAAGCAGTTTCTTTATTAATTAACCAATGAAAGCAACAGATTAGAAAGAGATCACTCCCACATCATTTCTCCTTTTTATGTTTAAACAAAAAAAGGTTTTTATTTTAACATAGTAAAATTACATATAACAAAACAGTTATCAAGCAATAATTACAGTTATAATATTTATATCTACTTTATCTTTTATCATAACTAAGAAAAACTATAACTAACCATTCTTTAACTCCATCAAAGACTCCAGAAGGATATAATATTACCTAAGCAAACAAGAGATAAGAAACTTTAAACTCTAGAAATGACAGAGACATTTCGTTGCCTGGACAGTCACCTAAAGTTCTCTTGTACCGTTGGGGCATCCATCTTTGGCCTACAGGCCCATAGTATCCAGCAGACATTTTCATGAAGCAGAAAATTCCAAAGACAGTTTAGCCACTATCTGCTGTCCTGTAGAATGTCTCACAGACTCTTTTATGAGTCAGGAACCCCGAAAGACCATCTCACCTTTAGGCAAGTTTAGCAGTCCTCTCTCTGTGGGTTCTTTGTGTCCAGTTTATGCATCAGTCCATGCAAGAGCAGTTTCTTGCCCAAATGGCTATCAAACTCCTTAAGGAGCCTCTTTGGTGCCCATCTTTCTCTTGAAGTAGATTAGTGCTGCCAGGAGCAAATGTGTCTCATTATTATGAAAAGCCCTAAGTTATTAAAACATTAAATGCCATATTCTGCAGTCTTTGAAAGATATGAAGAATGCCTATCTAGCTGAAATATATTTCTATATATCTAGAAAATCTAACTAATGTGACTACAAGCTTGACTATTATTTATGATTATCCATTAGAAACCTATATTTTTTAATTATACATTACATTTTTAAATACCTTAATTAAGATCAGAAATATGCATATACATATAACAAAATTGACCTTCAAATCCACACCAATGCAAATTATTTATATCTATATCATATCCCCCTTTAAATGTAAAAGAACATTTATAAACAATATTTGGGAACATGGCGCCACTCTGTTGTAATGTGGAGTGGCAGGGCTGCGTCCCTGGCACCTGGCCACCTGCATGGCTTTACCAGAAATAATTACACGGAAACTGTATTCTTTTGAACACTGTCTGGCCCATTAATTCCAGCCTCTTATTGGCTAGCTCTTACATATTGATCTAACCCATTTCTAATATTCTGTGTAGTACCACGAGCTGGCTTACCAGGAAAGATCTTAACCTGCGTCTGTCTGGAATGGGAGAATCATGGCGACTCCCTGACTCGGCTTCTTTCTCCCAGCATTCTGTTTTGTTTACTCCACCCACCTAAGGGTTGGCCTATCAAATGGGCCAAAGCAGTTTCTTTATTAATTAACCAATGAAAGCAACAGATTAGAAAGAGATCATTCCCACATCACTTATAAATGAGCCTGACAGAGGAATTTCTTCAGTTGATGTTCCCTGCCATGTGACTCTAGCTTGTCAGGTTGACAAAAGCTAACCAGCATATATGATGTACCAAGTAAACAAACTTATGCTAATAATAAAATTGATGTAGATATCTGATTCAATGTTCCTCCAATTGCTAATAATAGTTGCTTTAGAACTTGGGAGATAAATCACAAAAGACCTTAATAATCCAAGCAACACTGAACTAAAGTAATGTAAGAGGCACTATGCAATCATGAAATATCACAGAGCCATAGCAACAACTCCAGAACAGTACTCAAATAAAAACAGGCATGTGTACCAGTAAAACAGAATATTAGGTACATAAATAAATTTACACAGCAATGGTCATGTAATCCGCAACAAAGGAGTAAAGGTTTGTGTTAGAGGAAGAAGGGGTTTTCTAACAAGTGATCTGAAGAAAACTAGGTATTCACATGTAGACAAAAAAAAAAAAAAAAAGAGTCCCGTCTCTCATCATACACAAAAAGCAACTCAAAATGATAAAACACTCTAATGTACCCCTGAAACTTTGACAGTACCAATGAAAAATGCCTGAAAACACATCAAGATACCAGAAGAAATCATGAATTTCTGGACAAGACTCCAATAGCTCAGTAAACTAAAGGAAGATTTCACAAAGAAAACTGTCTCAAGTTTAAAAACTTTCTGAACAGCAAAGAGAACAATTACCAAGGTGATAAGACAACCAAAAGAATGTGAGAAACCTTTCTCTTTATGTACAGCATGAAATCAATAAATGGAAAATGAGACAGACAGTTTTCTTTAGAATGCACACACAAATTATCAACAAGGAAATGAAAGAAATTCTCTTGGTGTAGAGTAATTATAATGAAGAATAGAAAAAGTAGACAAATATTGTGGCTTAGGTCTATAATCAGAACATTTAAGTAACTAAGGCAGGAGTATAGCAAGTTCAAAGTCAGAATATATATATATATATATATATATATATATATATATATATATATATATATTAGACAAGATACTGCTGTCTCTGGAAAGAAAAAAGCATATTCTGGCAATGATTTATGTAAGGAACAGTTAGACCTTTATTATATAATGCACATTAGTAAAACTAATATAGAAATAAATAAATAATAATAAGTAAATAATAATAAAGAAATAAATAAAAATAGAACATATAAACATATATTCCTGTTTTACTAACATTTGAAGAAGAGTTCTAGCATATACACACAGTATTCACAGTAGCCATGTAAGAAGATCAGGGCAGATACTGACCAGCAGTAAAATGGATGGAGTGTTTACCTAATAATAAGAATGAAATTGTGACATTTGTGAAATTGTATAAAACTGGGAATAGGGAAACAGTGCATCAGGTAAGAACATTTGTTACTATTTCAGGGGACCTGTTCAAGGTCCAAGCTACAACATGGTTTCTATATTCGACTGTGACTCCAATTTTAGGTGTTCTGAGGCCCTGTTCAGGTCATCACAGACATCAGGCATGTGGTAGATATGCATACAGACACATTAAAAAAAGATATGACAATCTTAAGAAAAGAAAATGCATAAAACTGAAGGAGGCTTTATTAAATTAAATCATCCTGACACAGAGAAAAGTGGTGCATATTCTCTCACATTTGTGGAAGCCAAATTAGCCAACATGCATGTCAACTAGTGATTGTTGTTCATTGTGAACTATGAGGAGTAGGAAGATGTGAATGATGCTTTTGAAAATGTGACTCTATCTATGCAAAGAGACATCTACACAGTTACCTAAATGAATCTTTAGAATATAAAATTAGCATGTTTGATATCTGTTTTTAATTTTATTAATGTCACTAAAGTTAACATATAAGCAAAATAGACAGTCCTTTGATATCTTGGCTGACTCCTTTATCTCTAGTTAGTGTCAATGAATACATCCTAACTTCTGTTTTAGGAGCTGATGTAAAAGGATGTAAACTGATTTCCGAATGCATAACCTTTCGACAATTGAGGCAGGTAAGGTGTCTGTACCAACCTCAAAGAATTCATGAGTAACTGGCCTAAGAAGAACGTCCTTTCTTGAGTCTAGACAGACATACCAACGATCTGAAGAACTTGCCCTATAAGTAGGTAGGTATTGCTGGCCATGTTTTTTCTCTTCTTTATATATTCATCCTTGACACTATTATATTCATTATTTTTTCAACAAATGAAGAAAATAGTGTCAGAAGAAAGAAAAATATATGTTCTTATATCTCAATAATGATATATTAAGGTGTCCCCTTAAAGGTACGTGTCTAAAGAGAATACTCCAAGTTATTTTGTGTTTATGGAACTGAAAACAAATTAACAAAAGAATCCCTTCATTAAGATAAACAGAACTTGTCATTAGCACTAATATGAACTGATTATTCATGCCTTTTCTCTCCAGTCTTTTATGCTTTGGTAGAATTTCAGTAATGTAGATGTTAACACACATTAAAATCAGATTCCATTAGTGGGTTATATAGGTGTTTAATTTATGTCCATTAATTTAAAATAGGAGTTTGAGGAAAAAACTACCTAATTGGATATATTGTGTAACTTGTAAGATTTATTATTTCATTTTGAATAGATTACATTTATCAATAGGCAAAGATTTACTTGAGATAATTAAACAAGGAGGCCATTTGCTGTTGTTTGGTAACAGTAGATTTTCATAACACCGTGCAATGGATGAATTGATCTACCAAACACAATTACACCTGCTCACTGGGCTTATACAAGAGTACTGAGAAATTCCAATAAGTAATTTTAATCAGTTTTAATAAATGTAAACTGAATCAGAAAAGCTGTTCTATTTGAGAGAAGAAAAAAAGGAGCAGTTTACTTCCTTCCCTTCTTCCATTCTCTTTCTTTCTTTCTTTCTTTCTTTCTTTCTTTCTTTCTTTCTTTCTTTCTTTCTTTCTTTCTTTCTTCCTCCCTCTCCACCTTTTGACATATTATTCTCTGATAGTTTTAACATTTGCCAAGTAAAAATAGCAAAGAACCCATCAGCATGGCATCAAAGAATATACACTGTGGGTATTTTTCCCACGTTATTTAATAGTATTACTCAAATATGTGTAAAGTTTTCAGACACTGACAAATTGCTGTTCTCTGTATTTTCAGCATACTGAAAAACAAAGCGAGACTATTTTAAAATAACTAAGATTGCACAGTGAATTCAAAAGAGATTTCATACATTTCTAGGATATATTCAGAGTTATTCAGTTAATGCATCTGTCAGTGATCATGCACATTTCTTGTTTAGCTCATCATTGGAAGAGATGAGTGTCTAGAGTCTAAAAACAAGATGAATAATGAGACAAAAAGTGTATTATGTTGTAGCAAGAAGAGGGAGTTTGCCGATAAGGACAGAGAGAAGGGAGAAAAAGAAAGAGGAGAGAGATATAAAATAAAGGACACACACACACAGAGGGGGGATGAAATTATGACACAAACTAGTTTAGAATCTAATTTTATTTCCTTGTTTGTTTATTTGAAGAATCACACTTCCAGCTGGAAAAGTATTTTATAATATAAAATCTTGGTTTTGGGAACTTTGCACAGATAATTTTATAGGATGGTTTTGCCTTAGAGAGTTGTCTAGACGATGTTCAATGGGTCATTTGAATTCCAACACTCAGGCTGGACTTTCATTTATTACCTGGCACTGGGAAGTGTTCTCTATGGTACTATCACAATGTGGTGCTCTGTATTAATGTTGTCAGCACAAGTATTTTATTTATTTTTCATTATTGTGTGTACTTGTTTCTATATATATATATATATATAGATGCCACATTCTTTTAGGTGTCTGAAGAATCAAGAAGAGGATATTAGCTCTGCTGGAGTGGGAATTACATGTAGTTGTGAGTTGCCTCACTTGAGTTCTGGGAAATGAGCTTGGTCACCTGGAAGAACCAAAGGTGCTCTTATTTACTGAGCCACCTGTACCGCCCCGTATATATGCTTTGCTTTTTCATCTTATTTTACATGCATGGGTGTTTTGCCTCCCTGTGTGTCTGTGCATAGCTTGTATAAAGTGCCTGAAGAGACCGGAAGAATGTGTCAGATCTCCTGGAACTGGAGGTATAGACAGTTATGAGCCACCATGTAGGTACTGGAAATAAAAGAAGAGCAGCCAGTTCTTTTAACCATTGAATTGTGGCTTCAGGCCCAATCACCAGGGATATAAATAATTTGATTCATGCAGCCATAAGCAAGCCTTCTAGTGTATCACTTCACTATTTCCATGTTTGTTGCTGAGATAAAATACAATAACACAAAGAAACTCAAAAGAGGAAGGAATTTTTCTGGTATACAATTCCATATTACAGTGCATCATTTTAGTCTAGGGACTCAAGTAAGGTGTCACATTATATCCACAATCAAGAGCAACAATAAACAATATGTTTCCTTGCTTACTTTATTACTGGTATTGTTCAACTTGGTTTCTTCACTCAAACAACCCATAGTCCAGCATAGGGAAAATTGTCACTTACGGTGTGTTCTGTTTACCTATATTAACTTAAGAACTGGTTGCATCTATCTATCTCAGTAAACAATCAAGGCAATCCGTTAGATCATGCTCACAGATCAGCCTGATAAAGATAGTTTATCACTAATGTTTTCTTCCTAGGTGATTCTAAGTGGTATCAAGTAGACAGTTAACACAACTAAAAGCGGCAGAAATGGCTCAGGAGTTAAGAGCATTTGCAGATTTGCAGAGGACCTGTGTTTAGTTCTTAGTACTCAAAAGAGGAGCTCACAAGCACATGTAGCTCCATTTCCAGGGTATTTTGTGCTCTCTTCCAGCCTATGTTGGTATCTGCACACATATGTACTTATATAAACACACTCAGGCACACACACACACACACACACAGAGAGAGACTAAACAGAATCCTCATATACTGCAATTATTAATCATTCCATAACTGCAGAGAGTCTCTGTAACTGGAGGTTTCTCTCCCACCTGCCAGTTCCCAAATAACCACTCTGAGAATTAATATTAATTACATACTGTTTGGCCTATTAGTCGCAGCTTATTACTAACTAGTTCTTACAATTTAAATTAACCCATTTCTATTATTCTATATTTTATCATAAGGTTTGTGACTTCTTGGGTCACTTCTTGGTTCTCTGGTGGTTGCTGGCACCCCAGTGTTCCGGTGTTCCTTTTTTCTCCCTGTATCTGTTTTGATTTCCTGCCTACCTATGTTCTTCCCTTCCATAGATCAATGCAGTATCTTTATTAACCAATGGTATTAAAACTTATTTGCAGCATACAGAAGTATCCCACATCAAGTAACTCTGGAGATGTTGCTACAGAAAGTTTCTCTGACTTTGCAATTATCAAAGAGTTTCCACCCCTTTGCATTTACAAATTAGGCTAAAAGCAGAAGGTCACTGAAATCTCTTACCTAGTGCCTGTTTTGCTACAATGCTCAACTCCAAAGCATCCTTCAATTGTTTTAGTCCTTATCTAGTGCCTTCCTGATCCTCTAGTTTGTTTATATCAACTTGACTAGAGTCATGTATTATAAAATTTCATCCACCCCCACACTTATGAGTAAAACTTCCCATTTGTTCTTCATGAGTGAAAACTTTCTCTTCTTGTAGGACCCCTGTCCTGTTCCACTAACAATTAAAGCTTTAGCTCTCTCTCTCTCATATATTAATGAGAGAGAGAGGAATTCACTCAGTTCATTTCTACCCACACTATAGTGCAGTAATATCCTAATTTATTTATAATATCTTCTAATTTGTGAATCCCTGAAAAACTTCTTCATCGGTTGTCTAAAATTTTGTTTTCTTGATATTGTTCTTCTTTTCTAAAGATAAACCTAAATATAAGTAAGACACTGCAAAAATTAACATATATAATAATATAATTTATACATAATACTACTCAGGTACAGAAAATATGTGTCTCCTAAAATAATTTTAATATACTAATAAACACTTTACTAACAAAGATACTTAGCTGACAATATTCACCATCGTCAACTCATCCAAAAGATGGATGAAGAACCATATTAAGCCTCATTATCAGCCTACTGAAATACCTATCATTAGCAAGAATGACCACACAAGTGTGATTATGATGGCAAATTTCATGTATAAAACACGGAGTAATGTAAAATAGCATAAAAATTTTAATGATCACCTTTTCAAAATCTTCAAAGTTAGCCGAACACCTACCATAGACTGACCTTTCCCTGCTACCTCATTTATGTAAGAGTAGAGAAAGTATGTCCCCTTCCAAACCCTTTATACGTTTAACTTTATTTGTCATACTTAAATTCTATTACAAAGTAAACCTCCAAAGTAAATGAAGAGATAAATTATAAAGTACTCTCTACTGGAATACAATTCAACTAACTATATTAGAAAATTGAAAGATATTCTCTATTGTTTTCAGATAAGAAAAAATTGAAGAGATAGTCTCAAAGTTAGAGAGAGAGAGAGAGAGAGAGAGAGAGAGAGAGATTACACAAGGCATTAAAAGGGAAGATAATGAGTGGTCAAGGGAGGCTGGATTGTCAAAGGCAGCTAAGTATCAGATAGAATAAATTTTAATTTTCGGGTGTAATTATAGTTCACAGAAATCCATCATATATTATAGGAATAGGTGAAATTTTTAAAACCTAGAAATGTAAATTATTCTGATCTGATCACACTATGTTCTATGAATACATCTAAATATTATATTGAACTCTCAATTTGCATGATGATGTCTCAAAAGAAACAAATTGAAGGTAAATAAATTTTTGAATCTTATACCATGTAGCTGTGACAAAGCATCTGCAAAGGGCTCTTGAGATGACTCAGTAGGTAAAGGCTTGCTGCCATGCCTGAAAACCTGACTTCAATACCTGAAACACATAGGGTAAAAGTAAAACTTATTCTCTAACCTCCACACATACCCTGCCATATATGTACACACAAATACAGATAATTATTAACAAAAATTGAAAATGACTAATCCCACTTAAGAATAAAATGCTTATTCCAGATTAATGTGTCCAGAGGATTCAGTCCATCATTACATGACAACAGCAGCATGGAGGAGCATGATAGTCATTGATCACAGGCATTCAGGAACAGACAGAACCAGAAGTGGGGCCTGTGTATATAAAACTAAGGACATGCCTCATCAATGCTCCACCTTGTAAAGTTCCACAATATTTTTAAAATGTGTACCAGCTGAGGACCAAGTATTCAAACATGTGACTTTAGATGGGATCATTCTCATTTAAATCACGACAGTTATATGAATGAAGAGCCAGAGATGACATATGTTATCATTTCATTTACACAAAATTTGAAAAATGTAAACTTGTGTGTGTTGGACAAAAAGTACTTTGTTTTCTGGAATAGAAAGAAAGCAAAGGAAGAAGAAGAATACTGGGTGGGGGGAGGAAATCTTTGGAGGTAGAAGTGTGCTCATTGTCAGGATTATAGTGACAGATTATGAGGTCATAAATATTTCAACATATAAAATTCCATACAGAAATTTATTGTGTATGAAGTATTCCTTCAAAAATGCTGTGTCATTTAAAGTCATCAAACAATAAAATGCAATTATATTCACTGAAATTAGAATTATTCTAATACGACAATAAAACAATATCAATACTGCAAACAAACAAGATAAATAGAATATAAAACTGGATATCCTTTGTCAAACTGTGCTTTCCTTGTAGATTCTTAAATGACTTCGCTCTTTTGGACTTTCAATCTAGATAAGTAAGCCTACTTATAGTTACTTAGCTTGCCAGCTTCAAAGCATTGGTTTAAACTACTTTGGTTTGCTTTTAAAAATAGCTTATTGGATTTATATATAAAGGCCTTTATATACAAAATTATTTCAGAAAGCCAGGGTTATACATGTGTACTGTGAGATGGTCAGATGTGTGAATGGCACTACAATCAGATAGAGTATTAAGCCCTCACAGCGCCCTGTGCACATCTTCTTGTTTAATCATTGCAAATGTTCTTTTCCGGTTTCCCTGAATCTTCTCCCAGGACTTGGTGAACCCTGCATCTTGTGGAATTCGCTTCCCAGTTATGGGCACAACCAGCTGTTCAGTTTTCATTGAAAATCCATCTTGGACTCCACCTAAAGCCAAAAGGTGCCAATTTGTTTTATGCTACTACCCTTGAAAGCCACAGCTGGAAGCAATAACAGAAATCATTATAACTCTCATTTTACAGATAAGTTGAATGGCAAAAAACTCGCTGTCCCAAGGAATCATGTAGAATCTTTATTACATGTCTGATGAATTTAACACGCTCTACTTGACATTTTAAACATACTGGACTCCAGTGTTTCATACAGCCATATACCTAGCACTTAGGAAACTGAGGCAAGAACTGTGAGCTCAGAGAGAGCACAAACTACATTATAAGACCCTGCCTCAAAAACATGTCTTGATCATTAATAAATAATAAAATAATTAAATTGGTTTGGAGAATTGATTCAGCACTGATTGTTCTTTGAGAAGACCTCAGTTAGTTTCTCAGCAGCTCACAATGACTTGTGATTCCAGTTCTAGGGGATCTGATGCATCCTTCTGGTCTCTGCTGGAAGGTCATGCATGTGTTGCAAAAATACATGCATGCAAAATACCCACACACAGAGAAATAGTAATAATTTGGAAAAATAAAAAGGAAATAAGAAACACTTTTTATTATTGCTTATTCTTTTAAATTGATTTTTATTGAGTTCTACATTTTTCTCTGCTCCCCTCTCTGCTTCACTCCTCTCCCCTTCAACCCTTCCCCAAGGTCCCTATGCTCCCAATTTACTCAGGAGATCTTGGCTTTTTCTACTTCCCATGCAGGTTAGATCAATGTAAGTCTCTCTTAGTATCCTCATTTTTGTCTAAGTTCTGTGGGATTGTGGTTTCTAAGATGGGTTTCTTTGCTTTATGTTTGAAAAACACTAATGAGTGAGTACATGTAAAACTGTCTTTCTGTGTCTGGTTTACCTCACTCAAAATAATGTTTTCTAGCTCTATCCAATTTCCTGCAAAATTCAAAATGTCATTATTTTTTTCTGCTGTGTAGTACTCCATTGTGTAAATGTACCACATTTTTCTTATCCATTTTTTAGTCGTGGGGCATTTAGGTTGTTTTCATGTTCTGGCTATGACAAACAATGTTGCTATGAACATAGTTGAGCACATGTCCTTGTGGCATGATTGAACATCCTTTGTATATATACCCCAAAGTGGTATTACTGGGTCTTGAGGAAGGTTGTTTTCTAATTTTCTGAGAAAACTCCACACTGACATCCAAAGGGGCTGTACCAGCTTGCATTCTCAACAGCAATGCAGAAATGTTTCCTTTTCCCCACAACCTCTTCAGCATAAGTTGCCATCAGTGTTTTTGATCTTGGCCATTCTTACAGGTGTGAGATGGAATCTCAGAGTTGTTTTGATTTGCATTTCTCTGATGGCTTAGGATGTTGAACATTTCCTTAAGTGTCTTTCAGCCATTTTAGATTCTTCTATTGAGAGTTCATTGCTTATTCTTATACTACTTTTATTTATACCAATGTTCTTTTCTCTTCATGATATACCTGTGTCCATAATTTTCAATAAGATATTAATTGCCCAAATTTGGCATTAATGTGTTTTACTAAATGAATGAAACATTGTAAGGTATATCTTTAATGAACATTTCAAGTTCAATAATATGAGTGTTATTGAATAGTATTTTGTAAAGTTGTTTAAAACCTTGGGAAAAAAATTACGTAAACTCTGTATAAGAATTTGATCTCCTTCTACTGCTGTCCCTTGACACAGTAAGCTCTGAAGGTCAGTGACTGGGTGTATTTGCACCAGGGTCTACTCTCTATACACGGTCAACAAACTAACCATTGATGAGGAATGGATATAGGAATTTGTATTACTTTGTATGTACCCCCCCCACAAACACACCACGATACTTGCAGTCACGGAATTACTGTTCAATACCTTATTTTTTTATCCATAGGAAGACTAGAGAATTTAATCAGCTAATATACAATGCAAACTTTCATGATATCACCCAATATATTACTGTACAGATTGTCTTCCTAAACACAATGGAAATTACTACACAGAGTTGTCTCCAAACTATAATGTTACACAATCTTCACATATTGTCCATATTTTCTTTTTATTTTGCCACAATAAAATACTCACCAAAACTACCCGGGGATAGGAAAGTGTTTATTATTTTTTTTTCAAAGTTTCCAATCTATTACTGAAGAAAGCCAGGGCATAAACTCAAGGCTGGAACCGGGAAGCAGGAACTGAAACAGTACCACAAAGGAATGCTGCAGTAAGCTTGCTTCTTTAGGCTTTGTCAGCTGCCTGTTTACATAAAGCACATCTATCTACCCTGAGATGGCATGACTTCTGTGTTCTAAACCCTTTAGCATCAATTTGTTATCAAAAAATGACCCGACAGGTTCATTTGATGAAGGTAATTTCATAATTGAGATTCTCTCTTCTCAGATATATCTAGGTTTGTGACAGGTTGACAAATACTAACCAGACAAATCTAATTTATATTTTATTGTTGAAACACATTCTGAGAAACTGATAAATACATTGGAGATGGGTTACAAAGACACATACAGGAAAAGTACTGCAATTTTACTTTATAGACACAGTCAAATACTTTTAAAATTGCCGGGCGATGGTGGAGCACGCCTTTAATCCCAGCACTCAGGAGGCAGAGGCAGGTGGATCTCTGTCAGTTTGAGACCAGCCTGGTCTACAAGAGCTAGTTCCAGGACAGGCTCCAAAGCCACAGAGAAACCCTGTCTCGAAAAACAAAACAAAACAAAAAAAAAAAAAAAAAAAAAAAAAAAAAAAAAAAAAAAAAAACTTTAAAAATTTTCTTAAAACTAAGATCTTATATCTGACATCTCAAATATTTTATATAGACAAAATATATAATTTGAAAATATATGCCTGAAGAGGTGTAAAAGTGTTTGGGAAATGCTTTCAAAATAAAACATTGCAATATAATTTTACTTTGTTCAGAATTATAACAAGTATGGATATGTGCTTCTGTAGTGTCAATATAATGAGCAACTGAACTAGAAATGCTGGTTACAGTTTGAGCTAAAAGATGTCCTAGGAAAATGTGCTAGGAGTAGACCACACACAAGGCACATGTAGATGTGGAAAGGAGAAAAGAAGAGACTCGGTTTATGACATTCATCTATCTCTTGTACCTTTTCTTTTTTTAAAAGAAAATATCTACATGTAGTTTCAGAAGTAGAGAGCCTTTTCAAAAGTAATATAAAATGGAAGCTGTTTATCCATATCTCTCCTCAAATGTCTACATTTCATTTTCTCTCTTTCCCTCCTAGTCACCCTTATTTCTCATTTTCAGTTTATATCTATGCTATAGAAATGATTAAGTATTGACTCTTCTCCAGTGTATGCTGCTTGAAACAAGGACTTTTCTGTACTTTTTATTTAATATCACTAATACCTTCTATGGTTCCTTGTTTTTTTTTACAGTTTTGTCTGTCTACTCTTCATATTCCTTAATTTCCCAAGTTTTAAGGAATGTAACATTGGTTTATTGCATGTATACTTATTTTATTTTTGTAACTAACACTGAATCTTTTATAATGGAAAAGTCAAGCTTGATCACATTTAATCAATGTGATATTTTCATTTTTTATCTATCTCTTTTAGGATTATGTACAGTATACTAACGATTCTTGTTTTGCTATAGATTTTTTTCAGTTTTCATCTTTTATTAATCTCAAAAGATGTAATTGTTCTTTTCTTTAATTAATTAATTTATTTCTTAAAGATTTCTGCCTCTTCCCCTGCCTCCCATTTCCCTCCCCCTCCCCCAATCAAGTCTTCCTCCCTCATCAGCCCAAAGAGCAATCAGGGTTCCCTGCCCTGTGGGAGGTCCAAGGACCACCCACCTCCATCCAGGTCTAGTAAGGTGAGCATCCAAATTACCTAGGCTCCCACAAAGCCAGTACATGCAATAGGATCAAAAACCCATTGCCATTGTTCATGAGTTCTCAGTAGTCCTCATTGTCCGCTATGTTCAGCGAGTCAGATGTTATTGTTCTTAATACTTTGATTGAAAGAAATCAATACATGAAAACAAAGTCTGACATATTCTCTTCCTGGTAACCGGAATTTTCTAAGAATATGAGACCCTGAAGAAAGCATGAATTATTGTATGTCATTGAGTGTTTTTCCCATGTTGCCCTGACAACTTTCTTTTTAGATCTTCATGGTCTAAACAAGCACACTCAGTAAAGTCTATTTGTTATTCTTCCTGTCTAAGATGAAGAGAGAACAATCTTATCACTCAGTAGACCCTCAAATGCTTATTGAACATTTAACAAAAATACTCAGTAGAGGTTCCTATTCATACCTCTTTTAGAACAGACTCAAAATACATGAGGTAGTTCATTGCAGTAGTTCCAAAACTCATAAAAATCTGTAGTCACAAATCATTAAATACATTTTAATAATAAAGGACAAACATTATTGATGTGGGATTGCCTTCCATATGCTGTGAATACCATTGGTTAATAAAGGACTGCTTTGATCCTATAGCAGAGCAGAGCAGAGTAGAAAGACCTAGGTGGAGAAAACTAAAGTTAATGCTGGGAGAAAAAAGGGCAGAGATAGAGAGAAGCCATGGAGCCTCTCTGGAGACAGACACACTGAAACTTTGCTGGTAGACCATGACCTTCTGGTGATGTACAGATTAATGTAGATGGATTAAATTAAAATGCAAGAATTAGCAAATAAGAAGCTAGGGCTAATGGACCAAGCAGTGTTTTAAATAATATAGTTTTTGTATGGTTATTTCTGGAGTATGAATAGCTGGGAACCAACAAGCAGCCTACTAAACAACATATTATATCATATAATAAGTGATCACACACCTATTTTGTAAGTTTGTCTTCTTTAGTGTAGATCACCTACCATTATGTACCTGCAACATGTTTTTCAATGTATTAACTATTTTCACTGAATAGCAAAAGATTAGAGCAAGAATGCCTGTTGAATACAATCAACAGACTCTTATGTATCAGAAAACTTCTTCAGTCCTCTCCCTCCTGTCCTGTGAAAGAGCCCTTCTATTTCACCCAAGAACTCCTTGTTAAGTAAACAAATATCCTGATTGAGGAGTCATTATGGGGTTAGCAAAAAGCCTAGCACTAGAGAAATTCCCAGGAAACCACAAGGATGTTCCTAGCTAAAACCCTAAGCAATAGTAGAGAGGGTCCTTGAACTGGCCCTGTCCTGTAGTGAGATTGATGGTTATCTTAAATGTCACCATAGAATCTCCATCCAGAAACTGATGGAAGCAGAATGCAGAGACCACAGAAGAGCACTGGGCTGAGCTCCCAAAATCCAGTAGAAGAGTGGGAGGAGTGAGACTATGAGCAAAGAGGTTAAGACCATGGTGGGGACACCCTCTGAAATAGTTTACCTGAGCTAATGGAATCCTTCCAACTCTGGCCAGACAGTAAGAGATCCAGCATAGGACCGAACTAGGCCCTCTGAATGTGGGTGACAGTTGAATAGCTGGGGCAGACTGTGGGGCCACTGGCAGTGAGAACAGAGTTTATCCCTGCTGCTTTTTCTGACTTTTTCAAACCCATTTTCTCTTGAGGGATACCTTGCTCAGTCAAGATATGTGGGGGAGTTGGGGGTTGTCCTACTCAAAAAAGTATAGTAGGCTTTGTTAACTTCCCAGTGGAATCCTTACTCTCTCTGAGGAGTGGATGGGGGATGGAATGAGGAGTGAAAGAAGGAAGGTGGAGGGAGCAGGAGGAGGGGAGGGAGTGAGAAATGAATTCGGTATGTAAAGTAGAAAAGATAGATTTAAAAAAAATCTAATTTTTTTTAAAGTATTCCTTGTTCCTTTTGTTAGTTTTTTATAATTTCTTAAGAACTTCTTTTTGTTTCAGAGGCTTTGGAACTTCAAACTTATTCATATGATGAATTAAACTACATTATTAAATATCTAAAGTGGCAAAAGTTACATATAAATAATTCTCTCCAGACACAAATCTCTAAATATATAGCCCTCAAAATATTGAGAGGTATCCTTTTGAGTTGACTCTGGGGTTACTGGCACAAGAAAACAGCAATTTCAAGACATGAATATCTTACAGAGAAAGTACAAGGTCAGGATGAACAATTTAGGGAGATAATATTTCAAACTCAACCACACAAATAAGAGAGCAAAAAATTGTCTTGAGATATATTTCTGTGGTAAAAAGTATTTATCTATCATATACAATGCCCAAATTCAACCTACAATTCTGTGATGAAATATATAAAATGGTTCCTTTTGTTCAACAATACACATTTCCCATTATCCAAATTAATCAATCACTCTGTGTTGTCATTCCTCAACTATCTGAGATATTTAAATATTTTTCAGCTAGCTTATTCTCGTAACATCAAAACTGTACATGTAAACACAGGAGAACACTTGACATCCACCAAAATAGCCTGAAAGAGAAATAACTATAGAAATTAATATATATGTGTTTTCATTGAGTATTTTTACTTTACATAATTTCACCTTAACACTGGTATTTGTGAAAACTTGCATCTGTGACCCTGCTTGACACCCCCTCCAAGGTTACAGACAAGAAATGTTTTTATCCCCACCAGTAGATCTCAATTAGAGGAATATTGCTAAGATTAACTTAAGTCTAACAATATATCTATGCAACAACAGTGTCTCCTACTTAGAAGAAGCTATGTTTATGAAAAATGCAATGATGCAGATTCTAACATTGATGCTTTAATGAAACCATCTTGACAGGTACAGTTTGGTCAAACCTGACATTGTCTTGCCAATCATAGCCCTTCCTTCATGAAATCTAGCTCCAGAAACTTGAGGATGAAGATGTTACACTAAAAATTAATGATGAGATTGTTCTCATTCCTGTTACATCCTTGTAGAAAGTTGGTATACCAATTATGGTATAAGTTTATATCAACCTAAATACTTTGGGAGCTCCTTCTGCTCCTTCAGCCAGTATCCTTTAGGATACAAGTCCATTTGGGCATGGTCTCTTATAATATAAATGCTGCTGTGTTAAAGGAGCTGCGGGCTATGTTCCTGCCACCTGGCTCCCAGTCACCTGGCTAGCTTGTGCCCTGAAATAATTACACGGAAACTGTATTCTTTTAAACACTGCTTGGCCCATTAGCTCTAGAACTTACTGGCTAATTCTCATATCTTGCTTAACCCATTTCTAATAATCTGTGTCTTACCGGGAAAGACTCAGCATGTAAGACCTGGCAGCTGGCTCCATCGCATCTGCCCTGGAGAGGAGAGGCACGGCGTCTGCCTCAGGAGAGGAGAGGCATGGCGTCTGCCTCATTTCCTTTTCCTCCCAGCATTCGGTTCTGTTTACTCCGCAAACCTATGTTCTAACTTATCAGGCCAAGCAGTTTCTTTATTAATTAACCAATGAAATCAACAGATTGATATATGACACTCCCACAACACTGCTGTAAAGCTTGTGTTCACTGTCTTGCTTCTGGCTCTCACTTGCTGCTACTAGACTTTCTTCCAGTTCCCGATTCATACAGAAGACTGTGATCTAGGAAAGAGATCTGTGAGTCTCCCCTAAATAAATAACCCTTTCTTACATGTAATACTGAACTAGTGTGGGATTATTTTGTATCTTCTGCCATCACATAATCAATATGTTACTATTACAAGCATATAATTTGCTTTGTCCTATAATATGAGGGACCTGCTTGTTGGGGGGTTTCTGTCCTGCCCTGTTCCCACAACAGGCAAGTCCCAAAGAAAATCACACAGAGAGTCTACATTAGGTTATAAACTGATTGGCCCATTAGCTCAGGCATTGTATTAGCTCTTATAATGTATATTACCCAATTATCCTTAACTATGTTAGCCATATGGCTCAGTACCTTTCTCAGCTGGGTAGGTTACATCTTGCTTCTTGGTGGTCTGAGCTGGAATGGGAGGAATGGGCTTCCTCCTTCCTAGAATTTGCCTGCGTGTATGTTCATGTGTACCTAGCTTCTGTGGGGGCAAGAAGAGGGCTTTGAATTCCCTATAGCTGCAAATAACGGGTAGTATCATACTACCCAATATGGATGCTGGAAACTAAACCTAGGTCTTCCACAAGAACATTAAGTTCTTAACCACTGAGCCCTCTTTCAAATTATTGTTTTAATAATCCCTCAAAATTGGATATAGAGAGCTGAAATTTAAAAAATGACTGTGATGGTGGACCACCATTATGTAATATACATTCAGTCCATCATCCCTGAGGAAAACAGCAACATTCTTACAGTATTTCTGCCCCAGTCTTATAGTATATATTATGAATAGGGCAAATAGATAGATTTTTTGCTAAATTAAATATAAACACAATAATTTCTTGTCCTAGTCCATTTGAACATTTGAAATTCTTTTGCCCCTTAACATATTTTTCTGCTCTTTGATTTGTACAGGATGTTTGTGACCATTGAACATTTCTTAGCATGGATAAGAAGACACAGATGTCACAATCTTGAAGGCAATATAGAGACACATCAATTGGATTGACAATGCTTTCATAGGTGATATACATGTGCATGATGACTGAGCTAAATTCTATCCCAAGCATCTTTCTATCTGGCCCCATGTGTAGCATATACAACTCCAAAAGCCCATAACAACTTCATCACTGGAGTTCACTCTGTCTCCTGGGTCCCTGTCACAAACAATCTGTTAGTCTGTCAGCACAAGAGATTGAGATTGGCTTAAAATGACTTACTCTGTGAAAACCCTGCTGAATTTTATGTCAATTAAACCATTTCTAATGTGCTGCATTTTCCACTCACAGATGTCAGGGGGCAGATGGGTGCTTATTTGGGGATTCAGAAGTCTCTTTTAGCATCTCTGAAGTGTCTTAAGCAAATTGATGACTGTTTTCCTAAGTTTCAAGACTTTAGCCAAGCTCATTTCAGCTTTGGCTTATTCTCCTTTCTATTAGTAATTATCCCTACTCAGAAAGTGAGGACTAGAAAAGCGCAGGTTGTGAAGACTGGCTAACCCAGAGTTTCCCATGAATGTTTCTCACAAGTTACCAGGAGACAACCAGGGTAGATGATCAACTAGGCTTCATGTCACTTATGTCAAGAATTCTCTGTCTTTTGGGGTTAGAGACATGGCTCAGTGGTTAAGAGTATCATTGGTCTTGTGGAAATATTAGTTCTGTTCCAAGCAAGCAAATGAACACACAATGGCTGACAACTTCATCTCCAGATGATACCACACACAATTTTGGCCTTTTCAGTTATGTGCATGCATATACACATACATATACAGAAATAAAAATAGTTTGTAAATTAAAAAAAATTATCTAGCTGTTTGTACACTCTAGGTTTCTGCCAGGATTTTGTCTGAAACTTTTCCTGCAAAACTATTTCTAAAATCCACCACTTTGTTCCTTTCTGCCCTTTCTTCCTGCCGTATTTTTTTTAATTGAAAAAATGTCCACCTCCTCCCCGCCTCCCTATTCCCTCCCCCTCCCCCCAATCCTCTCCCCTTCCCCCCACTTCTCTCCCCCTCCCTCTCCAGTCCAAAGAGCATTCAGAGTTCCCTGCCCTGTGGGAAGTCCAAGGTCCTCCCCCTTCCCTCCAGGTCTAGGAAGGTGAGCATCCAAACAAGCTAGGCTCCCACAAAGCCAGTGCATGCAGTAGGATCAAAACCCAGTGCCATTGTCCTTGGCTTCTCATCAGCCCTCATTGTCTGCCATGTTAAGAGAGTCCATTTTTATCCCATGCTTTTTCAGTCCCAGTTACACTGGCCTTGGGAAGCTCCCAATAGATCAGCCCCACTGTCTCAGTGGGTGGGTGCATCAATCACGGTCCTGACTTCCTTGCTCATGTTCTCCCTCCTTCTGGTCCTCATTTGGGCCTTGGAGCTCAGTCCAGTGCTCCAATGTGGGTCTCTGACTCTATCCCCATCCATTGCCAGATGAAGGTTCTATGGTGATATGCAACATATTTATCAGTATGGCTATAGGATAGGGCCATTTCAGGTTCTCTCTCCTCAGCTGCCCAAGGAACTAGCTGGGGACATCTCCATGGACACCTGGGAGCCCCTCTGTAGTCAGGTCTCTTCCCAACCCTAAGATGGCTCCCTTAATTAAGAATATAGTACTTTAAGTTCAAGCAATAACAATAAGACAACATAAGGGGATCAAGGGGATTCGAATTGGAAAGAAGTTAAACTTTCATTATTTGCAGATGATATGATAGTGTACATAAGCAACCCCAAAAACTCCACCAAAGAACTCCTACAGCTGGTAAACACCTTTAGTAACATGGCAGGATACAAGATCAACTCCAAAAAAATCAGTTGCCCTCCTATACACAAAAGATAAGAAAGCAGAGAGGGAAATCAGAGAAGTATCACATTTCACCATAGCCACAAATACCATAAAATATCTTGGGGTAACTCTAACTAAGGAAGTGAAAGATTTATTCGACAAGAACTTTAAGTCTTTGAAGAAATAAATTGAAGAGGATACCAGAAAATGGAAGGATCTCCCTTGCTCTTGGATTGGGAGGATCAACATAGTAAAAATGGCAATTCTACCAAAGGGAATATATAGATTCAATGCAATCCCCATCAAGGTCCTGTTGCAGGAGGTCCTTCCGCTCCTCCAGCCAATAGCCGCTGAGATACCAGCCCATTGGCGTGTGGTCTCTCTCCCTTTAAAAAAGCGGCCACTTCCCTCCTTGCTCTCTCTTACTTCCTGCTCCGCTTCCAGCGACTAGACTTCCTTCCTGATTGCACAGAGGGCTGTTGTCTGGGACGGGGATCTGTAAGTTTTTTCCCCTTTAAATAAATAACCATTCTATTAATCATAATTCCAAACTGGTGTGAGATTTGTTTGTGACTTACGCCTTCACCTTCAAGATCCCACTAAAATTCTTCACAGATCTTGAGAGGAAAATGATCAACTTCATATGGAAAACAAAAATCCCAGGATAGCCCAAACAATCTTATACAAGAAAGGATCTTCCTGCCGTATTTTGAACAGTATTTTTATTTCATTATTTGTGATTATTTGTGTCATCATACTTGTTTGTAGTCCAGATTATTAACAATTAGGTAATAGCTAATTTTTTTAGCTTGTCTTTGTCTTTTTAAAGGATTGAAGTGTCTGTGATCAAAGTAGTAGGACGCATGAAGGCATTAAACAAGAATTCCATGTGCATGTGAGAAGTACAAATTAAAGATAGGCAGAAGATTTATTGCAAGGAAGGTAAAATTAAACAATAGATTTTTCATTGAGACTACTCCAATGGTCTAAAGTTGAAAGATGCTAAAAAACATACCTGAGGAAGATATATACTACAGGAAGGCATCTTTCTCAATTTTTTTATTTCCAGCTGGTTTCTCAGTATCCTGTTATCTTTTCACGTGACCATCTTCCGTGTTTTTAAAAATTACTATCATTGATTTTTCCAATCTTAAGTTTGTGACTATGGAGGGTGCTGGAATGGACCCAGGGTCCCCTGGAGGAGAAGGCAATGTGCTTTCCCCTCCTCTCGTGCCTTAGCTTTGGATTATAAATAACATATTATCTGCTTTAAAGAAATAACCATCCACAGAGGAAAATGAAATAATCCTTATTACTAACCCAGCCTTTGAACTCATGTAACCTTGGCTTTTCCATGTTGTCCAAGTTATAAATTTAATAATATTTACTAAGAACAATGATACATATTTGGGAAAATAGTAGGTCTGACTTATACTACTTATGTCACTTCAATATGCAAACAACCCTGATCTGTCCAACAGGTGCCTCAGGACCCAGGTTTCAAGTTATTCACTCTAAATCTAGTTGTATTCATTTATAGCAGGTTCAGGTACAAAATCAACTTTCATTCTGTTCTTCTGTATTTTCAGTATCAACGAGACAAGTTATCTCATGGTCCTCACGTGCATTCTACAGAAGTAGAAAGCAATGATGATTGTTATACATACTCCCACTTTAAAAGGTGATCAGGAATGGGTAAAGAGCAATTACTTAATTGTGCTATTTCAAAATTCTAGTTTTAGCCCTGTGAACAGAGACTTTAACTCGATTCTCATAAAAGGAGACTCTATTTCATTGCAAAGGCCTCCACTTTTATGATTTAAAATTTTTCTCAAGACAATCATTCTTCTCTAGTAACAGCAACATCTTTATAAGTGAACATCTTTTCATCTTTCCTTTATTCCAAAAATATCTAATGGCTAAACACATCTTTCAATTCTTTGCTCTTTCCTTTTTGGTTTTTACATCTTAATACATGTATACTTTTATTTCCACATATGCGGACACACAGTGCAAGGATTCAAATATACGTGTGCATGTGTATATGGAGGTTCAAGATCGGTGCTTAGAATCATCTTTATCTATTGTTCCATTGTCCATCTCATTCATAGAGACAGATCATATCATTCAAACTCAGAGCTTATGGGCATGGTAGCTTTGCTGGTGAGCTTCTTCTGTGGAACTCTTGTCTCTGCTTTCTGCGTCTGGACTTATTGTTAGTCTTACACATCTACCCAGTATTTAATACACACACACACACACACACACACACACACACACATGATAGGATTTCATTGTGTAGTCCAAATTGGCCTGGAACTAACTCTGTAGATCAGACTGTCCTGGAATTGACAGAGATTCACCTATATCTGTTTCTCAGTACTGCAATTAAAGGTGTAGACTGTTGCACCACCACACATGGACCTTAAGTCCACTTTTATATGAACCAATTAATATTCAATTCCATTGCACAAGAGCCAGACATAAATATTTCTCTGCCATGGGCTTAATGAAACATTGCCATGGGAAATCCTTATTCATGATCATACTTCTGGGGATTTTTGATGTGCTCTCTTTGTAGAAGAAGAAAGCACATCTCTCTAAAACTCCACTGGCCACACTAGCCAGGGTAAAAGGTACCCAACCTTCACTCTCTTCCCAATTCTTAATTCCAATTCCCCAGACTTAATCCGATATTTGTAGCAGACATAATTTTGCATCCATTCCTTCCTCTCTGGCCCCATTCTCAGGATGTTACACATATTCTCCTATAGTCTTCCTCTGCCATTTGAATCTTTTGGCTCATCCACTAACACTGAAGAAACCCTCTCTTTGGAAATCTGCTAAACACAATGATCAAGTAACCAGGTAGGTGGTATTTACTCTTCTTCAAATCCTTCAATTCCAATTCCCTAGTCTCATTTCCAACACTGCAGTAGACCACTTACCTATGTCCTTTCTTCCATTTCCAGCTCCACTCTCTTGAAACTCTACAAATTTCTCATGCCCCAGATTTTTACCCTCCCATAGACTCTCTCACCATCACCCCAGCTTTCTAGCCCATTCCTATTTCATCATGTCAGTTCCCAATACTTAGAAATTCCTTCTACTCTGGACCCACAACTGCTACACAATGCCACTAACATTTAAGATTGGTCTTCCTAACTTCATACAGCCTTATCAGAAAAATTCTTCACAGAAATGCCTTGTGGTTTACCTTCTAATTGATTCCAAAATGAGTCAAGTTGAGAACTAAAATGGACCATCACTGTAACACTTGTTATATAACCAATGCATAAGAAAACTCTGGAAATTAGAAATAGAGTTTTAGAGAGACGTGCTTTCTTCTTCTACAAAGAGAGCACATCAAAAATCCCCCAGAAGTATGATCATGAATAAGGATTTCCCATGTGAGACATTCATTGTTGGATTGCCTAGGTCATATTATATAAACCATATTCATTCTATCAGTTCTGTTCTTCTAGACAACCCTGAGTAATATACTACACCTTGATCCCTAAATTGCATTAGGAACGTGGAGTAGCTATTTGTCCTAGTTTCAGAGAACACATAACATTACACTGTATCATTAAAAATTAAAAGCATGCAACTGACCTTAACATAAATCATAAGGGGTAAGATGAGTAATTCCTCTCTTCCCTGACCTTCTCAACCCTCTGTGTGTGTCTGTCTGTCTTCAGTTTCTAATATTATTGACTAATATGTATAATATAACTTCATTTATGAATAAATAAAAATAATATTTAAAAGATAATGTATACAATAAAAACAAAAGTCACTCATTGCTGCTACTGGTAGCAAACCTTACAAATCCTAAGCATTCACATCAACAAAGATTTTCTTTAAGATTTGAGATTATGTGTACCTCCTATTAACATTACCAGTCTCTCAGTATTCTCCTCTAACTAAAAATCTTCATAAAGAAAATTTTAGAGCTTCACAAAGACCTGGACCTTTACATAAAGATTTCGACTAAGCTTTTAGCTGCTCTATATCTAAAGCCTTTACTTTATCTGCACATCTAGGAATAATAGCTTAATTTCCTTTGCTATCTTAGTAATTGTATCTATGCTCAGGATTGTCGTGATTTCTACCTATAGCTAATCCTGAGTCTCTATAAAAGTATGGCAGGCTACAGAGTAGTTCATAAGTTACTGAGCACAGATAAAAGGTTCATTGTAACCTACTTTTCATAACAGGTTTAAAAGATAATGGTATAATACTACAAGTCTAAATTTAAGCTGTTTTCCACACAGTGCATAAATACATAGTTTGTAAGACAATAGAGCAAATGAAGAGCATAAATAAAGAAGCTAGAGAGGAGAATTCTGTATCCCACCAAAAACAGGTTAAAGACTATAAATTTAAAATGTTAATAGCAAAACTTTTGGCAATCATTAAACAAGAAGTCATATAATTTTCTATTACATGAGAAGTAAAGGATATCACAAAAAATATAATTTTAATACAAAATAATTCAAAAACTGAATAAAATGGTAACATATAAGACCTAATAGATATGAACATGAAATACCACAGTGGTAAGTGTGAGTATACATTTGGCATTAATTATTCAAAATTTAAATTTATTAAACTCTACAATGAAACAACTGAAGAAATTTAATAAAATGATACAAACAACCTAGTTTCACTTAAAGATGTAAATGAATTGAAAACTATAGCACAGAATTTATATATCATAGTAACTGAGTAAACCTAAGAGCATCAGACAAAATAAAATAATGATACAGCTGCTTGAATGAATAAAAATGGCATCTGATCATCATAAAAGTTTACTCTATCTTCTGAATGACATCACTATAAATACACATATTTCCACCACATCACAAACTATGAAGAAAATTAGATCATTATAGAGCTGAGAGTTGCAAAAAATTCAGTTGCATTTCATATGCATGTCGGTATTAAAATATAAAAAGCAAACAAAAAAGAATAGATAAAGATTTTAGTACAAACATAAAGAATAGAAAAGAGAGGAAAACAGCAAATAAGTTATTTAATAAGATTACAAAAGAAAAATAGATGAAAATGCATCCTATATTTGTATATCGAGAGAGTTATTAATATTCAAATGGTACAATAGAAATCGCAGCAGCATTTACTGGAAAAAATTTATGGTTCTCTAGCTGTCAGTCTGGGGTCAGTGAGGTTCCACTAGCTCAACTATGCTGTTTCTAAGGGTATCCCTCTCATGGTCTTGGTCTCTTGGCTCATAATATCAGTTCTCCCTCTCTATGACTAGACTTCAGGAGTTCAGTCGAGTGATTAGCTGTGTAACTCTGCATCTGCTTCCATCCATTACTGGATGAAAGTTCTATGATGACAATTAAGATAGTCATCAATTTGATTACAGGGGAAGGGTATATTTGGTATCCTCTACTATTGTTTAGATTCTTAGCTGGACTCATCCTTGTGGTTTCTTGGGAATTTATCTAGTGTGTTGTTTCTCGCTAACAGAACAATGGCTCCCTCTTTCAAGGTATCTCTTTCCTTCCTCTCCCTCTCTGTCCTTTACCCAACTTGATATTCTAGATCCCTCATGTTTTCCTCGCTTCTCCCCTGCTCAATTCCTCAGTCTCCTACCACCCCCCATGTCTCCCCCGACACTGACAATTTACTAAGGAGTTCTTGTCTATACAATCTATTGAAATTTTTTGTTCACTATATTTTGATCATCCTTTTTAAAAGAATTTTTTCAATTCTAATGAAAAAAGAAAACTACTATGTATAAAAAGAGAAGGAAGATATGGCATAGAGCCATGAAAATCAAATGTATCAACAGAAACACATCATATTAATAGCAAAGGAAACATTTATTTTGATATTTAAAATAAATACAAGAAATAAAGAAAAATGTAAATATAATATTGGAAATGCATAATCACAACTGAAGAACCAAGCATAATATATATATATATATATATATATATATATATATATATATATATATATGTTTTTCGAGACAGGGTTTCTCTGTGGTTTTGGAGCCTGTCCTGGAACTAGCTCTTATAGACCAGGCTAGTCTCGAACTCACAGAGATATGCCTGTCTCTGCCTCCCGAGTGCTGGGATTCAAGGCGTGCGCCACCACCACCAGCTTGATCAAAATATATAATTTTAAAATTTTAAATAGAAAAATTTTAAAGTGCAAATCAAACAGTCACAAATATGCATGAAATCAAAGTAATACAAGCAAGAAGAAAGCTGAGCACAAATTCAAGAAACATGGATAAAGATAAAATATTATTACATAAGGGAAAATGGGGATTTCAAGTGAAAAGGAGAGGACTGGAGAGATGGGTCTGCAGTTAAGAGCATTTGTTGCTCTTCCAGAGGATCTGAATTGAGTTCCCACACCTCATATCAAGTTTCTCATGATTGTCTATAACTGTAGTTCCAGGGGATCTCCATCTACAGAGACTTACACTCAAGTATGCAGATATACACACCTATATGTAATTTAAAAATAATAAAAATAAATATTTTCAAAAATGGAAAGGATAAAAATAAAAAAAAAACAAAAGCATTTAGGTAGGTACGTATTAAAACTTCTAATTTGATGAGATAATACACTTTTTTTACATACCAGATAAACTGGATAATAAATACAAAGTGAGACATTATCACACACTTACATGCATGGACACACATTTACACACACACACACATATGTACAAGCACATTTACATACTTTACATAAAAGTTGCTGAAAAACATTGATGCAAAGCTCCAAAAGCATTTGACACATTGAGCTCAGAATAATAATAACAGAAATTGCAAGTGAATTATTATCAGAAACTATACAGGACAGATAGCTGTAAAGTACTGAATTTCAAAACTGTCAACCTGGAATCCTATGTCACGGCAGCATATTTCAATATGGAAAGCAGGAGAATGACTCTTCAAGTCATCAAAGAAAAAGATAATTCATGCCCAGTCAAATTAAGTAACACTGGAGAGAATAGCATAAAAGTTAAAAATGAATAGTGGTAACATTGTAGTTTTAAGGATGCTGTGCAGTTTAATGGAGACACCGATTAATTTTTAAATAAACCTAAAATCCTGTTGCACCTACAAAATAAGACTTCAATACATTAGCCAATAGAGAAGACATGATTGAGATGCAAAGGCTGGAAGGCAAATGAGTAGTAGGAAAACAGATGAAATACATGGAACAAATACTTAGATAAGAGAACAATATAAAACACAAATGCAACTACATCAATAATTTTATTAAATGAAAATTATATGAATGCACTGTCCTGGCTAACATTTGTCAATTTGACAATAAACCTAGATGAATCTGGGAAGATGAAATTTTAACTGAAAAAAAAAATCCTTCATAAAATTGTCTTTGGGGAAATTTGCAGAATATTTTCTAAATTAGTGATTGATATGTGAGGCTCCATCAACTGTGAACAGTATCACCCCTAAGCAGGTGGCCTTGGGTGATATAAGAATGATGAGCAAGCCATGAGGAGTAATATGTTAATGTTTACGGTTACTGCATATTTGTCAAGACCAAAATAAATGAATTGGAGATATAGCAAAAAAATAGCAATATAATGAAAACATTAAAATTTGTATTATAAGAAACAAGGTAGAGTCAACCAGAAATGTAAGCAGAAATAGAGAAAGGGGTAGACCAAGGAACAATGAGTTTAGAAACTCAATAATAATGAATGCTATATAATTAAGACAGAGCTCAAGAATACATGAAGGAAAATGACATAGTAAACAGAAGAAAATTAACCAACTACAAATATAGGTTAAATATTCATCACTCTTTCAATAATTGATTGATTTGAGAGGAAAACAATTTCTAGAATCCTCAGATAATGCTATCGCTTTACCTAATTTCCCTAACAAAATCGTGCATATTCATTCTTTTGTCATAATGGGTATGTGGAAGACTAAAGTAGAAATCAGATAACTAGGAAATAATTTGGAATAAGAAAAGGAAATAAAAGTTCAGTCTTAAAAATATCAATAAGAAATTTAAAAACATTTATGTTTTTGAGATTCAGACACAGAAGTAAATGTACATGTTGATATAGGTGCAGATGCAGAGAGATGAAGATGTCAATGTAGCTGAAGATGCAGATATAGATACAGATGTGGTTGCAAATAGAGGTATGTCTCATGCTAAAGAGCAGAAGAACCAATATGAATTTTAAAAAAGGAACAACAAAGTGGACATTCCTGAGCTTAAGTTTCTGTAAGATCTTATATAAATATATATTACATATATTTATTTTGCTTTATCTAATTGCATATTTAAAGTCAGTAAATTTCTTTTGGTTTCTAGCCATAAATAAAGGACATTGAGCCTATAATTAGTGATCCTAGAGAAGCTAAATAAGAAGGTGAACCCAAAGAAAAACATATAGACATCCTCCTGAATATTAAACTTCATCAGGCGATGAAAGGAGACAGAGACAGAGACCCACATTGGAGCACCGGACTGAAATCTCAAGGTCCAAATCAGGAGCAGAAGGAGAGAGAGCACGAGCAAGAAACTCAGGACCACGAGGGCTGCACCCACACACTGAGACAATGGGGATGTTCTATCGGGAACTCACCAAGTCCAGCTGGCCTGGGTCTGAAAAAGCATGGGATAAAACCGGACTCGCTGAATGTAGCAGACAATGAGGACTACTGAGAACTCAAGAACAATGGCAATGGGTTTTTGATCCTCCTGCACGTACTGGCTTTGTAGGAGCCTAGGCAGTTTGGGTTTGGATGCCCACCTTACTAGACCGGGATGGTGGTAGGTGGTCTTTGGACTTCCCACAGGGCAAGGAACCCTGACTGTTCTTCGGGCTGCTGAGGGAGGGGGACTTTATTGGGGGAGGGGGAGGGAAACGGGAGGTGGTGGTAGGGAGGAGGCAGAAATCTTTAATAAATTTAAAAAAAAATAAAGTCAGTAAATTTAATTTTTTAAAGAAAGAGTTGTTTCCTAGCTTATTTTTTATTATTATTCTTAGTGTATTTTGTGAGGGGGTTGTATATGTCTATGTGTGATGTTTGCATATGTGTGAGTATGGTAGGGGGTTGGGCAAACACTTGTCTGGAATCCATTCACCTCTCCATGAAGGACAGAAGACAACTCTCAGGCACTGATTTTCTTTTCATCCTGAATTCTAAACATCAAATTCTGATCACCAGGCTTGCTCAGCAAGTGCTTTTACCCTCTGAGTCATCTTGCTGGCCCCAGTGTTTTAACTTTTTGCAAGTTATGGTTGTTCAAAATTAATCTTAACTGTCTGGACTGCTCATTTAGAGTAGTGATTCGGGGTAATTTTCCTTTCCTTGACCACCTTTTAAAGTTTGTATGAACCAGTTGTCTACACTTGACCAGTCATCTGTAGCAAGTGAAAAATGACTATCATGTTTACCTAACTGCCTGGAATGATTTGAACTCTGCTATTGCTTGTTGAAGCTATAAGAGATTCAGGGATTCCAAAGATTTCTACTGTGCGAACCCCTCATTTTGGTTTAACTGTTGCTGTGTGATTTACCACTTCCCCTATGTATTACACTGCCCATGTAGATTACCACTTCTTCTGTGGATTACCAATTACCCTAAGTCATAAGGGAGAAAATATTTTAGTGCAAAGCAGTATGCAAGCAACCATACTTTGAGAATTTTACATCAAAAATAGACACTATATGAAATTCTAAATGATATGTGGGTTTCTGTGTATATCCATTATAAAGCATAACCCCTTACCAAATATTCCTTAATGAAGTACTGAGTCTTCACTGCAATGCATTGTTGGGAAGTAGTGAAATTCAAATTCTACATTGAGGGAAATGTATAGTTATGTCAAATATTAAAACTTTTATCCATAAAATCTCTAGATATGGATAAAAGTTTGATTTTTCTAGTCCAAAAATGGAGATACAAATTCTTCTAGTTATAATATCATAAAAACCACAGGAATAATTGGCAAAACATGGTTTTATTGCTTACTAGTTTTCATCATTATTGTAAATAAGATAATCTTCTAGAGAATTAATAAAATCTTTAGTTATATACATATTTAAGCAGATGATTCACAATTATGTGGCCACGGGATCTAAGAAAATGTCTGTGTATATTGGAATTGGGATTTTTTTTCTTATTTCTGTTTAAAAGCCTACAATATACTTTTTTGTACATAATAGTTCCCTATATGTCAAAGAAAAATAAAATAATTCATTCTTTCTTTTATTTTTAAAACAGGTAAGATGGAAATATTCGAATTGTGTCTAGCCAAGATTTAGTAGAAAATCATGCTTGTGTGTGTATGTGTGTGTGTGTTATAAAAGGTAGTTGCACAAGATAAGTATATCCATGCAACAATTTCTTAAATTAGATAACATGAAATAAGCACACCTATTGCTTGACTTGGTACATACAATTTCAAACATAAGACTAAAATTCAGCAAAAGAAAAGAATGAGCACAGCATATTTGGCAAGATAATTGTAATTTCACAATAAACAAATTAACATATTTGTGAAGTATTTGCAAGATAAATTTGAGAGTTGACAACCACAGACTGACTGCAAAGCACATATGGCATTAGAAATGAAAAAGAGAGAAAAATAATGATTAGTTTACCAACAAAGAAGAAGTACAATACTGAAAATGAATTGAGGAAACTTCAAACCCCAGGAATCTGCCAATTTTCTCCAGAAGTTGAGAAGAAATTTCAAATGAAGAAATCTTAATTTGCTTTTCTCTAAAGTATCACAGGTTCAACCTGCGATATTTTCTTCAAATGTACAAGCTTTTTTTTGAGGTAAGTAAGCACAGAGGACAGCCAGTCCCTCCTTTGCATTTAGTAAAACAATAGAATTTGAATTATCAAATGCACATATATTGTTCTAGGATGAAATAAAAACTTGAGCTGTGACAGTTCACGTTTGATGCTCATTCTATTCTGTATTTTCTTCCATTTTTTAATGCATTTATTTGTTATATTTCAAGTATATCAATACTCTTCATATATATATATATATGTATATATATGTGCAAAACTTGTATGTCTGATGCTTGCAGAGGTCAGAAGAGGGTTCCAGATGCCCTAGGACTGGAACGACAGATAGTTGTGAGTACCATCTGGGTACTGAGTAAAATCCAGATCTTCTACAAGAACAAGTGTTCTTAACGGCAATAGCCACTGTTTCTGTATTTTCTTACCTTCTTGTAAGTTATTCTAATGATTGTACGTATTACCTGGACAGAAATAGTCTTTAGAAAACTAAACTATGTAAACCAACTTCTGTATCTGGTGCCCCAGTAGATTGACACTGGTCCTTTCAGAACATGTTTTTATGCTCTAATTTTTCAAAATCTTGCTCCAGATTGTTGGTAAATACTCAGTTTAACTTAACTGAATTCAGTTTTCAAATTCTTCATTGGCTTTTGCATTTCATTCACTCTACATTTGTGATTGTTACTATTCTCTTTATATTCATTGGGTTGCTTGCATCTTCTTTAAACTCCTATAATTCTTTGAGACAGTTTATAAATATTGTTTTAATTTGTTTCTGTGTCCTTGTATTCATATAGGCAATTCTCATTGGAGATCATTCAATATTACTGGTGAATTTTGGAGGAGCCCACACTCTCTTTGTCTTTCATATTGTTTGTCTTATTATAATGAGACCTACACTTTGGGGCTCCTTTCATTGATTATGTATTGAGATTCTGGGCTTCCTCCATTAGGTAGAAGTTTGGGGATTTTTCATTTTGTTTGTTTGGTTTCAGTACAAGTTTAGTAGATTTCAGATCAGAAAGGAAGAGCTTGAAGGTCAATTCTTCACAATCTCAGTGTTGATTTTTGATTGAAGGGATATAGATGATTCCTATTGGGTCACAAGCAAAAGAGCATGTGCACAGAACAAGTGGCTGCATCTATTTCAGGTGGTTTGCAAGCTGTATTTCCTGAGCTATGGCTAGAATTGTGAGGATACTATGTGTGAACTAGGGTCATGGACACTAATAAAGCTAGACTAGCATGCAAGATGTAAGAATGAGCATAGGCTTAAGGGTTAAGGATAGTGCTAGGAGGCAACATTCTAGGTACTAACCAGGTTGGACCAGTGCAAAAATGTGTGCTACAAGTTATGACTGGAGGTTGATATGACACTGGTGGGCTCTTGTCCAGGCCACTTATCAGACTGGCCCATTCTACAGAATAGGAAAAGTGTGTAGTTTGAGGAGTATGCAAGCAGAATAAGGTACAGAAAACTCACCAAATTGAGTCAGAGCATGGTGTGTTTGGCTCAGGTTGTATTTATAGGTTGGATATAATACCAGGGGCTCGGTTTAGAAGACCTGACCATACGAGGATAGTGTACAAGATGTGAAACAAGGGTTAAGCCTGGAAATTGATGAAAATGCAGATGGACAGTTGTGTTTCTTTAAGAAACACATCCAGTGGTTGGAGTTCTAGGTGAGCCTATATCCTCTCAAATTGACATCACTAACTATTACTGGCAGAGAAAAGTAACTTGTATAAAATAATAGAACAACAGGTGACCCTTGAGTATTAGACTGAGATAAGAATCAAGAACAGACAGAATAACACTCATGAGCAAGGGAAGATGAAGAAGAGATGACATAAATGTTGAGAGGGATCCTAACAGGGAAATACACTGACCTGAGCTAGATTTTTCCCCTTGTGTCTGACACACGGATCGGTACATTTTTACACCTGTTTGAAAGTTTACAAAAGAAACGCAGAAATTCTTCTAAAGCAGAGAGAGAAATAAAACTGTCATTATACAGAAAGAAATGTGTAGGAACAAGAGAAGACAAGTTGACTTTGGAGAAAGTTGAGCAATTGCAGTCAGAATGAGGATTCAATGAGACAACAGCACAGTGCTTGAGACTTGTCACAAAAGTAATTTCTTTGACATCCTTCAAAAGCCATCTTTTCATGAGAAGTAGAAAAAGACAAGATCTCCTGAGTAAATTGGGAGCATGTGGACCTTGGAGGAAGGTTGAAGGGGAAGGGAGAGTCAGGGAGGGGAGCAAAGAAAAATGTAGAGCTCAATAAAAATCAATAAAAAAAGAAAAAAAGCCATCTTTTCAGGGAGCAAGAATTAACAATGGCTCTTCAGTAAACCATCTAGTGTCCTCATGCATAGTAACATTTGCAAATCATTGAAATCCTTCCTGTTCACTTTAATCAAAATAGAATGGATGCTAGGTGACTCTATGCAGTGTTTATCTACACACACACACACACACACACACACACATATGTATAGCCAAGTACTACAAATAATATCCAAGCACCTTCAATTTATTTTAGAAATCATTCAGAATCCTTGCTGGGTGTCAGAGGGATCATAATTAGCGAGGCATAACTTTTGAACAAACTCAGAATTTTAAGGTCATTAACTTTCTTTCTCAAGTAACCAAAGCAGTATCTTCATTCTTCATTGTTTTGAGCTTTACCTTTTAATGCAATTGTTATTTTTTTTTTCTGTAAAACTCAGTTATGTTAAAGTAGAGCAAGGTAAAATGCCTTTAGAGAATTTCTAGATCAATGTCATAACAGTTTTAAATAGAACCTGCGACTAATTTTGCTCAGGGTGCTATATGACTGCTCTTGTAAAGTTTTAGAGGAGCTAGTTGTGAATACTAGCAACAATTGGTAGCTGTCATAATAGTCTCTTTGGAGGCATACATCTACATAGGCATCCAAAGAGTGTTTTTAAGTGTTTATATGTGTGTGCTTGAATGCGGGGTGCACGTATGTGTGTGCGTATGTATATGTGAATGTATAGTCTAAATTAACAAATATAACATTCTAAGAGCTTGTGGTCAATATGCTAGTGACACCAGGGCATCACCTAGTAAATGTTAAATAGTTTATGGAAAAAGAGTTACTTCTTTTTTTTTTTTTTTTTTTTTTTTTTTTTTTTTGGTTTTTCGAGACAGGGTTTCTCTGTGGCTTTGGAGCCTGTCCTGGAACTAGCTCTGTAGACCAGGCTGGTCCCGAACTCACAGAGATCCGCCTGCCTCTGCCTCCCGAGTGCTGGGATTAAAGGCGTGCGCCACCACCGCCCGGCAAAGAGTTACTTCTTAAGAGAAAAATAACCATTACCAACAATGAACTATCCGTAGTAATTTGAAATTCTTCATTAAAATTATTCAATTCAATGCAAATTCAGTTTATAATAAAAGGCCATTTTGTAATGAAAAATGAAGAACAGTAACATTAGAGATATCGTTACCAAAATATTTATAGCATTAAGGATTTTTATGCAGTTCCTCTTTCAAAATATTTAAATTGTTTACATTTATGATTTTAATCATTCTTGATCAAAGATATTCATATCTGTGTATACATACATCTACTCACATATATGTACACAAAAGTGCAATGCATATATTTTCTACTTTCAAATACATTAAATATATATGAAGCTATTTTGTTGGTCAGTATTATGTATAAATTACTGATTTTCATGCTGTAAACTCTTACAGAATTTAGGAAAATGAGACATATTTATCTAGTTGAATGGAATTTGTGGTTTATCAATAGTGTTCTGTCTACATTATCTTAAAAATAAGATCACTTTATTACAGTTGCCTCAGAAATAAAAACACCACAGAGTTATTTTAATACAATGACCAAACAGTTAGCCAGCAGTGTCTCCTCTGTGTATCCTAGCCTATCATGCATATGTGTAAACAAGTATAAATGTGGGTATCTTATGAAATTAAGATAGGAGACCAAGTGAGGACAAAATGAGGTAGTGAGAAAAGACAGAATACCAGCAAAGGGACACAGGATTCATGAAAGAAAATGCAAAACAATTATTTTTTCCCTAGTCTTAACTCTGTAGCATTGATCATGAATGTGTAACACACTTAGAAACACTCCATAGCTTCATAATGGCCATGCTAATTGTGAAGCCGTTCACTGAAATACATTGAATTAGGAATAGACAAGAGATTAAGTTGGTTTATCAGTATATATTAGATGGATGATTAGATGGTGTGTTGTTTTCATATTAAAATATTCTATTATATAAGATAAGGACTTTATATCTTATTGTTGTCTCATCAAAAGGTAAACAATTCTTCTTGCCCTATTCAATCGGTAATAGAGCTTTGGGAAGAACAACTTTAAGAAGTCTGAAACCGGAAAGTAGGAATGTGATTTTAAGTCTCTTCTAGAATATGATCCTATACAACTTAAGCAAATATTCCTATTTTTGTTTTTGATTCACCATTCCATTAAGTCCCCTCATCACATACACTGGTCATGTCCTTTCATCTGAACAGTTTCATGTTTATTCTTCCTTGAACGGATAGACTCCCACTTCCCATAGAGTGTAAGTTTTCAGAGGAGTTACTCTAGTTGTCCATATCATTGGACTCTTGTAATTGATTCAGACGTTGATAATCCCTATACTACAGATCATTTGATGATTTCACCCATGATTAACACCAATATTTTGTTAATATTAATTATTTCATCTAGAATTAATACAAATATCAACACACGTGTAATATTAGAAGTTACCTATTTAGAAGCCATATTCTTCTGCTAACTGATCCCCTAAGATCAAACTTAGGCCAGCAAATCTGTCCAAGTATCTCTGTCCAAGGATCCACATGTTTTGTTTGTTTCCATACTCTTTATGCTGCATACTCTTTATGCAGCATCTTTGCTTATTATGGGCTATAATGGCATCATATTATAATCTACTGTACACATCTCTCTCCAGTGTCAGTTAAAGACAACGAGACATACTCTTTTATTTAACATTTATTCATTAACATAATTAAATAGCATATATGGATGATTTGCCTAAATGTGTATATGTGCACAATATGCATGCCTAGTACTTGCACAGATCAGAAGAAGGGTTGGCTCCCTGGAAACTGGAGTTACAGAAAGTTGTGAGCTATCATGTGAGTTCTAGAAACTGAAACCCTATCTACTGAAGACAAAGAGCTCTTTTTTAAAATAGTAAAAACACATGTCTGTAATTAATTATCAAATAAAGGACTGTTTCCTATTCTAGGAATTTTACAGCAAGGTAAAAAAATAAATATTGCTTTATACTTAATGTACCATTCCTAGGATTATTGCATGGCAACTTTTCTGCAGTAAACCCAATATAGCTCTGCAAGTCTGTTCCAATTATGTTAGGTTGATAACAAGAAGAAAACTAGTAATGATGGAATATGGAGTCTAGGAGGCAATTTCCTTCGTTTTCTTCATCCATTTCCGTGTCACTATCCTTATACATCCTTTAACTTCAGTGTTCCAGAACATGGAAGAGAAGCCTATCTCATGTGGTGAGAGAACAGGAGGATGCTGTTTAAATGTTTAGTCTTTACAAAATCCCAGGTTGAATTTCTTAAAATACATTCTTCTCTCATACACTACTTCCCAACTAGTTTCCTTTTTCTCCACACCTTCCACCTTTCCCTCCTCCTTTCTTCCTCAGATCCACTCCCCCTCCATTTCCTCTTCAGAGAAAAGCAGGCCCCAAAAGACAACAGTCAAGCAGGAAAAAAACAGAGTAAAACATGGTGAAAGCCTCCCATCAATGCTGGGCAAGGCAACCCAATTGGAAGAAAAGAGTCTCAAGTGCAAGTCAAAAAGTCAGAAACACATCACTCCCATTGTAAAAAGTTCCACAATAATACCAAGCTATCGACCATAACATACAGGCTGAGGACCTGATACAGAGCATGCAGGCCTCATGTATGCTCCTTCAGACTCTGTGAGTCCCTATGAGTCCTGCTTAGTAGATTCAGTGAGCCACATTCTGCTGGTGTCCTCCACCTTCTATAATTCTTACAGTCTTACCTCTCCCACTTCTGTGGGGTTCCCGTATCTCTGAGTGTAGGAACCTGGTGGAAACCTCTAATTAAGACTTTGAAAAGCCTAAAAATCTAGGGTAAAACCAAACACTACTGACCAAAAAGAAAAAGAAAAAAAAAAAAAACATTGGAATTGGAATGATTGCTAATGATATTCTACTATCACAGATCAGTGCCTTATCTGGTCATTATCAGAAAGTCTTCTTCTGAAAAAAGTATATGAGAGTGGTTTCAAAGCCCAGTAGCCAAATATTTGAAAATAATTGCAGAGACCAATAGCCAGTCATATGCAGAGATAGACTCACGTGGAAATTTTATTGTCAGGATAAATCATGATGAGCAATGTTTTGGAAGGTAAATATCATGAGGCTTCCATCATCATGAATGCCATTGGGTGCTATATGAAAGTCTTCTGAGAAAGCTAACTCCATATTCCTATTAGTACCTATCATTGGAAGATAGAATGTTTCTTCTCTCAGAAAAATGGCACATTTAAGGTGCCGCCATGGAAGCTGAGACTAGACCTCCACTAGATCACTACAGCTGGCAGCAATTAGACTTTGGAATCTCTTTTGTTCTTCTTATCTTCTTATTTATTGAAAATAGATATTTTTCTCACATAATATATCCTGATGGTGATTCCCCTCTTACAGCTTCTCATTTTCTCACTTCTCCTCTCATCCAAACACAGCCTTTTTCTTATCTTTTTTTAGAAAAGGAAAAGGTTTCAAAGTAATAACAATAACATATATGAATATACTAAAATAAAATAAAAACTAATGCTGGAATGGACAAAATAAACAAACAGAAGAGAAACAGCCCAGGAAAATGCACATGAAATAGAGACCTACTTGTTCACACACTCAGGAATCTTATAAATCCTATAAAAGCAGTAAGCTGAAAGCCAATATATATATGGTATATATATATATGGTAAAAAAGAGTAGAAAATACATACATATTTTACATATTTATAAATTTATATATTTAAATATAATTTACAAATTTAAGATGTATAACTGTTTTACAATAAAGTAATGGTAATAAGATATTTTTATGAAAAGGAAAGGTCATAACATGACATTATAAAAATAGGACCTCCAAAGATGCTCTTTAATTCCTTTGTGTTGGTTATCTACTGAGGGCATGGACCCTACACTTAAGAGTGCTTTGTTTCCCCAATGAGATTCCCTTAGAAGAGACTGAATTTTCATTTGCAAGTGGTTACCAATTAGAAAATGCTTCTTGGTTAGGGGCGGGGGCATGAATCCACTTCTATCAGCTCAAGGATCCCATCTGGTGCAGACTTGTACAGGCCCTGTGTGTGCTGCCTCATTCTCTCTCTATAAGTACATATGTGTGTTGAACATAATGATACAGAGAACTTAGTTTCCTTGGTGTCCTCCATTCACTCTGCTCTTATACTCTTTCTGCCTCTTCTTCCATGGGGTTCCTTGAGCCCTGACTTGAGGGATTTGATGAAGATATCCCATTTAAGATTGAGTGTTTTAAGATCTCTCACTCTCTGGTCCTGTGTCCTGTATTTGTTTCCATTTGTTGCATGTGAAAGCCTCTTTGATGATTGCTTTGCAAGGCACCAATCTATGAGTATAGCATTATGTCATTACTCACTTTATTGCTACGGGTTTTTGGTAGTGTTTGCTGATTTGTTTTCTTTTGTTTTTAGAACAGTAGTATTTAGTTTTACCCTAATTCCCAGGACTAGCTAGTCTCAGGATCTTGCTCACTCAAGCAGTGTTGGTTTCTGACTCCATCTCGTGGAATGGTCCTTCTGTCAATTCAGATATTGGTTGGTTACTTCCATAAGCTTTGTATTGCCATTTCACTGGCATATTTTACAGATAGGACACCATTATAGATCAAAAGCTTTGTTACTGGTTTGGTGTTTACATTTCTCTTTTGTAACATGTAGAGTATCTTCTTGTAACACAGGGTGCCAGCAAATAGGGGTAAAAGTTCTATGTAGGCGGTAGCTATACTTTTCCATGCTTAATGAGTTGTATTAATGTTGTCTTCAGCAATGGACTTTTTTTTTTATCAGTTTTTGGAGAGCAGCCTATAGACTTGGCAATATTGTGAGTTTTTCGGGGTATACCTATGAAACACCTTTGCTTAACAATTCAGTTAGATGTAACCCAATCCCAGGACTGGAATTTTTGTTTAGTGACAAGAGATTTCCAGTTTGTGGTCTGCCTCCCCTATTTTTGGTAATTTCATGTAGATCACCTTCATACATGTACACATTTTAGGGTTCTTCTATTATATTAAATTTCTATGCAACTCCTCAAATGTCCCTTACATTAAAGTGTATCTCCATGCATCCTCTCCATAATTCCCTTCACCCCATCTCTGTCCTCAATTGTTCCTTCTCTTTCACTGCCACAAACTATATATAACTATTCTATTTTGCTTTCCCAGATATCTATCTGGTTCTGTCTCTAGTCCTTACTCTGACCTTTGTGATTCTATAGATTGAAGCTAGGATATTATTCATTTGACAGCAAATATACATATGTAAGTGAACATCTACCATATTTATCTTTCTGAGCCTGGGTTATGCTGGGATGATTTGTTCTAGTTCCATCCATTTAACTCTGAATTTTATTGTTTTGAAATGTGTTCATAATGTTCCATTGTATAAATGCACCATGTTCTTTACACATTCTTCTTTTCAAAGTCATGTATGTTGCTTCCAAATTTGGCTATTATTAATAATATAACAATGAACATGGTTGATCACGTATCTCTATTTCTTCCTGAGTAACCAACACACTGACTTCCATAGTGGTTGGACAATTTTGCACTTTACCATCAATGGATAAGTGTTTCCTTTACTCCTTGTCCTCACCAGCATAAACTGTCACTTGATTCATTGTTCTTAGCCATTCTGCCACTATGTCTGCATGGCACTGTCCTTACCCATGAAGAAGCTTCTTAGTTTCTTGAATGCCTATTTATTATTCATGGTAGTACCTGTGTTAACCATGTTCTGTTCAGTAAGTCTTTTCCTATGTCAGTGAGTTCAAGGCTAATTCCCACTTTGTCTTCTATCAGGTTTAGTGTATCTGTTTTTATGCTGAGGTCTGTGATCCTTTTGGATTTGAGTTTTGAGCATGATAGTATGGATGAGTCTATTTTCATTTTGCTGAATGTAGACATCCAGAAAACACGGTCCTATTTCCAGTATGTGTTTCTATCAAAATTTAGGTGTTCATATGTTTATGAATGTATGTCTAGGTCTTCAATTTGATTTCAAAATTGACATGTCTGTTTTTGTGCCAATTCCATGCTATTTTTATCACTATAACTCTGTGGTACCACTTGTACTTAGCCATAGTGATACCTTCAGAAGTTCTTTCATTACTCAAGGTTATTTTAACTATTCTGATTTTTGTCTTGTTGTTGTTGTTCCATGTGAAGCTGAAAATTGTCTTTTAAAGATCTGAGAAATGTGTTGGAATTTTGATGAGGTTCTCATTGAATCCATAGTGGGATGACCATACTTACCCATAAGCATTCAAGAGCAAGATCTTTCTTTCTTTAGTGTCTTTAATGTTTTTAATCACAAAAGTCTTGTACTTGTTTGATTAAAAATACCCCAAGATATTTTATATCATGTGAGACTGTTGTGAAAAATTCTGTCTCCCTTATTTCTTTCTCAGTCCATTTGCCATTTGAATATAGGAAGGCTGCTGATTTATGTGAACAAATTTGGCATTCAACTATTTTGCTGAAAGAGTTCATTAGTTTTAGGAGTTACCCCATGGTGTTTTGAGGGTCAGTTGTGCATACTATCATTTCATCTGCAAATAAAGATACTTTGACATTATCCTTTAAAATTTTTATCCTTTTTATCTCCTTCAGTTCTCTTATTGCTCTAGCAAATACTTCAAGTGCTATATTGAAATTGCTTTGAGTTTATCTGCATTTAAATGGTTGTTGGCTATGGGCTTGGTTTAAAGTGTCTTAATTTTGATGAGGTATGTCTCTCATAGTACTCTCCATCACTTTATCATAAAAAGGTCTTGGATTTTGTCTAAGACCTTTTCTCTCAAGCCCCCAGATATAGTCTTACATGTTAGTAAATGTCCCTAGTAGGAAGAAACAAGGAACATTTTACTTCCATACTTGATATCAATCAGTATAAATCATCCCTGGAGATAATAAAGGCAAAAGAAGCTTTTATTACTGAATAAGTAGAAAATTATTTGTATAATGAGAAGGTGAAATTATTGAGTCAGATACTGATTCCAGATATTTTCACATCCTGCTTGCCACTGGTTTAACCATCATGGTAGAAGAAAGAAAAAAACTCAAAAATTTTAAAATAAGGCAATCACTTAGGAAGTGTCTGAGAGTTTTGAAGTGCCCACTTTAGTGATCCCCTGCAGATAACAGTTCTAGGAAATCAAGCTATTGTCACACCCCACAACATGCAGGCAATCAGACAATTCCATTATCAATTCAGAAAATAGTCAGTAAATCCTCTACCAAAAGATAGATATGTTAAAAACAACATAATTATCAGTAATAGAACCACTAACTATATATAGTTTTGGTGGCACAGACTGCTATGTACTGAACATTAATACTCAAAATATGATGGTGATGGCTGATGAGCTTATTAGAAGGTCTTCACCTAAGTGAAACATTAGGGAAGAGCCATCATGATATAATTAACGTGCCCAGTGAAAGAGTTAACTGAGGGCTAGGTATGTAGCCAATGGCTAATAATATTTGTTGCTGTTAAGAGTGCTAGAGTTCAGTTCCAAGTATCTACATCTGACAGGTCAATACTACCGGTAACTCCAGCTCCAGGAGCATGTGATATCTCTGATGTCAACAGCCTTATCAGGCACTTGCACTCACATGTGAATGTGTGTGTATGCACACACACACACATACACAAACAAAAGAAAATAATTTTTTAAAGTTTTTCAAGACAGGGTTTCTCTGTAGCTTTGGAGCCTGTCCTGGAACTAGCTATTGTAGACCAGGCTGGCCTTGAACTCACGGAGATCTACCTGCTTCTGCCTTCCAAGTGCTGGGATTAAAGGCCTGTGCCACCAGTGCCTGGCAAGAAAATAAATTTTTATTTAAATAAATACCAGAAGCTGGCCTTTTTTCCTTTGTCTATCACATGAGAACATAACAAGACAGTGTACAACTGAGAGCCAGAAGGAGTGCCCTCTGTAGGAAGTAGGATCATAATTTTATCTTAGTACTCCTAGTTTTCAGAAATGTGGGGGAAAATTGATTTTTTAAAAAGGTTTTTGGAACTGACTAAAGCAAACTCTTTTTTCCCTTCTCCCTGCTGGTTGGTACAAACCGAATGGCCCAAGCTGAAAAGACTCTAAGAAAACACAACTGATGGGCTGGAAGATGTCCCCTCCTTGATTCAAATGTTGCCAATGTCATAAGAATGGTCTAGGTCATTGAGAAGTAGTTAGACCATGCATAGGATTAAAGATCTTAAGGAAGATGGCCACTCAGAGTTTATTGGTTCAATCTCCAATATTCCACAATAGGAAGGCATCAAAGTCATTCTTTTGGGAATATCCAGAAGCCAAAGCCACCTTGGCAAAAGAGCATCCTTCACTAGACAGCACAATTGCTAGACAACCTTGAATTCCCCAACTTTGAAAACTGTCGGAAAATTCTTTTCTGTTCTTCAAAATTTTATGGTGGAAATACAGGCTGAGATAATGTCTCGTTCCTCTCTTTCTCTTTTGATCTCATGTTCTCTCCCTTATCTTATTTCACCTGAAGGGATCACATTGATGATAGTCCAAGTGACAAGATGTTAAAGAACCTTGAGATATTTGTTGCCTCCAGGAGATCATATGGAGTTCTGTGCTGAACTTCTCAGAAGTACTATTTTTGTTGTTTTTTTTTTTTTGTCCTATATATGCTATTCTATCTGACAAAATCCACAACCAAATGTAGACCTCCAAAGCAAAGAATTTTCTAGACTATGTAAGATTAAAGTATTCATTATTACTATCTCTTTTGCCAGGCAACAGAAGTTTTTATTTTCAGAGGGCCAGTATCTCTGTGTTAAGAACCTGGTGAAGACCAACTATTCCACACAGCATTAGCTGTCAACTTCAAACTAGTCAGAGTCGTCTGAGAATAGTGTTGCAATGCAAGGATTGCCTAGATCAGAGAGGTCCATGGAAATGTCTGTGGAGAGGGGAGGCACTCTCTTGATATTTGGCCCTGGGCTGTACAAGAAAGCTAGTTGAGTCCATGATATCTGCTGTATGTTCTTGGATGTAAATTTTCTGGTCAGAGGTAATATTCATGGAATAGTAAACATCCCTGCCTTTAAATTTTGCTCTTCATTTCTCTCAAATGTAGGCTGTAACTGGGAAGCATAAGATAAGATAATAGCTTTCCACCCCTAAGTTGCGTTTGAGCAAAGCGTTTTATCACAGCAACAGAAAGGATAGAAGACTATCAATCCATTATCCTTAATTGATTTTCCTTATGACTGGCTCTGGCCTCACACATTCATTTGAGTCTTACAGGGGATTCTTGAGTAACCCAAAACACCTGGACATATTTCTTGAAAATTATGCTTTATATATTGAAAATAAGTGTTGATTAAAGAAGAATTTAAAAAGATGCAAATCAAGAAGTGGCTATTTATACTAATAGATTATTATTTAACCACAAAAATAACAAAATAATGCCATTTCTATAAAATAATGGAATTATATATCATCTTGTCAAGCAAAGTAAGGTAGATTAAGGAAGATAATTTTCCCATGGTTTTTCTCATATTCAGAACATAAAAGAAGAAGATGGGGAGAGAAAAGATTCAGAATGGAGCAGAGAAAAAAGGATGACAACGGTGACATGATCCAATATGCTGTGAACTTATGTGATATTATCACAATGAGGCACTCTCTGTATTTAAAATGCACTAAAAATGAAATTTCCTATTTTCTAGAAATAGAAAATAATGATAAAATTATGTAAGACTCCACAGACACTGATTGGCTATGCTTAAAGAGAAATTATAGGGTACATGGAAAAAGAATTGAGAATATTTTTTTCAGTTATAAGTATATTAAAACTACTAAGTTTTGTATCAAAACACAGACAATGCTGGAGAGATGACTCAGAGGTTAAGAGCATTGCCAGCTCTTCCAAAGGTCCTGAGTTCAGTTCCCAGCAGCTACATGGTGGCTCACATCCATCTGTAATGGGGTCTGGTGCCATCTTCTGGCCTGCAGGCATACACACAAACAGAATATTGTATACATACTAAATAAATAAATATTTAAAAAAAACACAGACAGTGCTGTATATTCAAAGTCTAAAGACACATGTCTAGGTGGTGAAACAAAGTTCTCAAACCAAAAGCAATTGTAAGAGACAAAAATTATGGCTGCACTCTACAGTAACAAAGGTATAAGTGATTCAAGGAGTTCTTTGCATTCTATTTGCCTTTTCTGTCAATTTTTTCTTCTTCTCATTGAGAAATAATTTATGTTGTCCTAATGGTCTACAGTATCTTATTATATTTTTAAAAAGAATTGGTGACTCAGTTTAGGACTATACCCTGGCTTCTCAGACTACCTTAGACCTAAATATACCCTGCATTTCTCTTGTGTGAACTCACTGACATCATATTATATATATATATATATATATATATATATATATATATATATATATATATATAAATGTTACTTAGGAAATTTTGCAGCTTCATATAATTTGTACTCACCGTATCTTCATTATAATATACACAGTCAATAAAGTTTTATATATATATATATATAATTGACATATCTATTTATATATGTATATCAAATATCATGTTTGCAACCTTTAGGGGGAAGAGAAAAAACCTATTGCAAAATAGTCAATAAAATATACAGTCAATAAAGTTTTATATATCATATATATATATGTATATATATAGTATCATGTTTGCCACCTATAAGGAGAAGAGAGAAAAGCCTATTGCAAAATTCACTGTAAGGGGACTAGATGATGACTCAGTGACTAAGACAAGTTTTTTCTTTTCCAGAGGATATAAGTTTAGTTTTCAGGTCCCAAGTTGGGCAGCTTACAGCAAAACATAACTCCAGCTCCACGGTATCCTGTGTCATTTTGTAGTCTTTGGAAGCATCCACAAAAATGGGCTGTACATGTGTATACATATACACACATACTCTCAAAGGAAAGAGAGACAGAAAGTAAGGGAGGGAAATAAAAAAGCTTAAAGTACTCATACTGTGTGCAAATTCTTTTAACACTAACTGGTAGTTCTTAGTGTTCTACATTGTGGAACCACAGGGTTCAGTGCAAGAGATTGGTTGTGATAACTGGATTAGTGTGAGTTAGTTTCCTCAAGGAAGGAGCTTGTCCTTGGAGGGCTTGAACATGAGTAGACCTCTATTTGAGCAAAAGAAATTGAACAAAAGTGTAGCTCTTACATGAGTCCTCTAGTTTTATTTACTACATTCCATGGTAATTATTCAGAAACCTATTAATTCTTATGAATTAGACTCTGGTGATCTGCATTTTAACTGCACTACCTGGATTCACAAAGGCATTTCCAAAGCAGAATCTCTTACTAGGAACTAGAAAGAAGAGCTTCTTCATCATGGGATAGACTTGCTTTGTCCTGACAGGTAATATTTAGTATTTTCTCAAATTTCTGTGACATGTTTCTGTGCTTTCTTTTGAGAAAGGACTACTCATATTTGCATCTTTTTAAACTTTTTTTGTCTGTGTTTTATTTTGTAATTTAATTATTTGATTTCCTTTTGAAATCTGGTTATTATCAATTGTCAGTTATATAGTATATAAGGATCATTTCTTTTCTCTAAGTTTTGTCTTCATTCTCTTGTTTCTTGTGCTGGGTAAAAGCTTTTCCTTTTGATGTCATTTCATCTTTCTGTGTTTTCCATGACTGTGTTCCTGGAGTCCTATGTAAATGTCTATTAAATTCCTTGAATAATTTCAAAGTTTTAATTCATCCATTACATTCCTTTATATTTAATTAACTTTTTTCTATCCAGAGCTCTCCACAAAGTACTATTTTTACTTTCCTCTCTGATACTCCATAAAGGAGAAAGAGAGAGGGCTGGTAGTGGACAGGTGCAACAGTTCATGTCTGTCAGTCAAAAGAAAACTATAGGATTTATTTCTCTCCTTCCACTTCTGATTCATTGTGGTGGTATGAATAAAAACGTCCTCTGTAGTCTGTTGTACTTGAACACTAATTCATCAGCTAGTTCCATTGTTTGAGGATGTGTAAAATGTTTGGCCTCCTTGATGGTTGAAGTATGTCACTGGCAGCTGATTTGAGGTTGCAAAGCCTCACAGTATTGCCAGCTCATTCTCTGTGCTCCCTGATTGAAGTTTGAGATTCATACACTCATCTTCTGCTCTGGCCATCATATTAATCCACTTCCCTGTAATGATGAACTCTTATCCCTCTGGAACCAAAAGTTCAAATAAAAATTTCCCTCTATATATTGTCTTAATCATGTTTATCACACCAATAGAAAAATGACTAATACCATCCTGGAGACAGAACTTGAGTTGTCAGTCATGGCAACAGGCACCTGCATCTGCTGAGCAACCTTACTGGCTAAATGCATATGTTTCTAATTTAAAATGGCTTGAAGCAGAAAGAAATAATGAATATATTACAATGAATAATTGATGAAAAAGATGTTTTTTTAATATAATTATCTTATTCAATTCTCCACAAAACTGTTTGAGTCCAGGCACATTAGGTATACATTTTTACCACTAAAGTTTTTAATAATGTAGTTAGGTGGTTTTGGCATGAAAAATAGTCATATTAAAATTATTCTTGTTTATTTTTCATGGCATCTTCTCCAAAGAATCTCTACAGAAACTAAATTTGGCAAGGTACTGTTATTTTCTTTCTCACTAAAAATCTGCTTCTGAAGTAGTACTTAAAAATAATTGTCTTAAAAAGTACATTTGGCTCAAGATCTTCTTCAATATATCCTTCAGAGTTAACCTATCCTGTTTAGTCATGGAGACCTGGATTAGGTGATGCTTCATTCAGATCTACAAAGAAAGATGAAATATAAGAGTCTCTGAAGATAGTGATTCTGACCCTGAAGAAATTGGATATTTACCTACCTCTTTTCCTTATATTTTCTCTTTGTTTTGTTGAGCAGAATTTTAAATTGTGTCTAGAACTAGGAAAACACAAGAGGCCCAGTGATACGATTAGTGTGTAAGAACACTTGCTGATGGGGAAGCTCAATCAATCACATCTGGTTAGGGTGTGGCCACCTGGAGCTCAGGTAGAAAAACCGAGAGATGTAAATGCACGCTCTCTCTCTTTGCGGTGGCTATCAGACCTATCGGGCTTCAGAACTCCCATTCTTATAGTGTAAGTTTTTCTCCTCATTAACTATTAAAGTATTCCTATTACTCTTAAGTTAGCCTGGTTACTTATTATACTGACCTAATTCATTTCAACTTGCTTTGCAAGTCAAACTATCCAATAATTCCAAACAAAAATTTTGGTGCCTGAGTGTTGATCTGTAATCCCAGCACTACCATGGTGAGATGAGAGACAGAGGACTGTGAAGTGAAGCAGCAGAAACAAGAGAAGCCCTGCCTCAACAAGCTGGAAGGAGAGCAGTGACTCCTAAAAGTATCTCTGACCTCACATAGACACTGTTGCATGCTCATTCCAGCACAGGCACACTTAACATAAATAATGCTAGCAAAGAAAATACAGGAAAGGATTCATACCTGTATAAATTCTCACTCCTATCTTTATATGGCAAATAAAATATAAAAAATATTTAAAATATAGCACACATTATTTTGTTCTTAAAAATAATTGTGCCGTTCAAATTGGCTTTAAGGTTCCTAGTTTTCTTAATAAGATAGTCTTTTTAAAGGTACAGCTCTATAGGAAGCCATGTGAATAAATTGATGTGTGTCTGACCACAGTCCACTAACTTTTATTTCCAACCAGTTTTTTTCCTTTATTTTTTGTCAAGATCTCTTTTAAAGGCAAACAGCATTAACAACGTGGTGTAATTTGTGGGGGGATAATGCTTACTGAAAATTAGTTCATGTTGTTTGCAAAGTGCAGGTGACCTAATTTCATGTTCCATTGCCAGTGACTCACTATTTGTGGGCACAGTCCTTAACCTCTGTCATTTATCCTTTGCCAGCTGGAAATGGGAGTTATTACATATTGCACGCTGGCAGGTGGCTGAAACTTCCGAAACTTGATTCGGCTCAGAGCTGTGATTCCACTGTGCCATCAGGGCTAAGAATTTTATCAACTGCCCGCTCATTGTTTCCTTTAGTTCTCAAATTCTTGAATACCCATTTGTCTTTGCTTATGAAAATGTGCAAAAATATCAATTTTTGGTACTGTTTAACAGAATTCTTTCTGACCATAGAAACAGCTCCTCAGCAGGCACGCTAACCCAAGGCATAATAAATAAAACTCAATAACATTAAAGAATAGTACTCCTTCTCACTCTAAACTCTCTCTTGACAAAGAGACACCATTACAGACCAAAAGCAATCACTTTGGGAAGTATCAGAAGCAATTGTTTTACTTTACAGTTCACCTCCTTCTTCCAGCAGGGAAGCTGACCTCTTCACTCATTTTTTTTTTTTTGGCTTGAGAGATGCTATCAAACCAAAATAAACATTTATATAGGACATTGAAATTATAGGAAGAAAGAAAAATAATAAAAATCATTAGATCAACAAAAAATTCTTTCCTGTTTGGTGTGACTTTTTTCAGTGATGTGGGTGATTTCAGAAGTCCAGATGATGGCAGATACAAGAAAGCCTTCCTTGATCTTAGATTTTATCAGAATCCCAATACTGAAATTTTAGTCAAAAATGCAAATTTTGACAGTCTACACACCATATGAATTTTCATTTAATGTTTTATTTTAAGATATTTGTATATTTTGCACTGTTCCTGGTAAACTGGTGCAGCCTAATTAGAATATCAGTCATAAATAAATGCTATTATCAGGAATGCATTTTTTTCCATTTTAATTATTTGTTTGATTGGGGTTTTTTTTTGTTTTTTGTTTTTTTTTTTTCAAAACAGGGTTTCTTTGTAGCTTTGGAGCCTGTCCTGAAACTAGCTCTTGTAGTTCAGGTTGGCCTCAAACTCACAGATATCCACCTTCCTCTGCTTCCCAAGTGCTGAGATTAAAGGCATATACCACCACCGCCCAGTTTTAATTTTTTTAAAACTCATACATGAACACTGCATTTACAACACTAGGTCCCCAATTCATCTTGTATCCTACCTTTCTTTCCCAAATTAATGAACCCACACCTCTCTCTACATATTTACTGTTAATTCCCCATTTAGTGGTGTTCTTATGTACTTGTGCCCAGGACCAACTCCTTGAGAATGGACAATTAGCATGAGAGCCATCTCTGCAAAAAACTGATTCTCCTCTTAGCTGTCATTGACCATCTGTATCTTTTCATATGAGGTGGGGTTCACATTAGCTTTTAACTGGTGTTGTCTTTCTGACAGTTTGTTCAGGCAACCACATTGTTGAGGTTCATGAATATGTTTTCTTTATCTTGCCTAAGAGGCCCTTTCTAATGATAAGTGTTTTGGGCCTCTAACTCTTACGATCTTTCTGCCCCTCTTCTGTAATGCAAGAATTTGCAGGTAAATAAATGAAATTAGAAAATACTATATGTGCCAAGTAAGGGAACTCAAATCCAGTAAGAAAAATGCCACATGCTCTTTCTTAATTACGGATCCTAACACCAAGCCCTTATATTTAAATATATAACCTGAACTAACAGAAGAAGACAGCAAAGTTCGCAAGTAATGCTGGGGAAAGGAAAAGAGGCAAAACTGGACTCTAGAGAGGGATAGTGAGAGACAGGTGTTCTGAACAGAGTAATAGATGAAATGGGCACTTTAACTGGGGTGAGAGCAGAAATGTCCCCTCATAATATTTCAGTTACAAAGAAACACATTAGACTTTCTGGAACCTGCTTACCATAACAAAGCATTTAGCAACTGGGCCTAAATGTGACCTCTGCAGTCTCACACCCTAGCAGGCCCAGCCTGTTCCACACTGAAGTTACCGTAATTATCAGCATCCTTGCTGCAGATTGGGAGCTTCCACATTTTTGTTCTTTGCACATTCTCTTCCTCCACTGTTCCCTGGTTCTCTGACTGTCTAACTTCCACAACCCATCAAAGTCTCAGTTCAACTCTCACCTTTACAACCTTCCACAGCAACCTGTGTCCAGATTGGGGGTTGCCCTGTTGTGCTTGGAAAATGCTTAGGACATGCTCCTACGATTGCTATGGTAATTATCAGTGTTGTCAATCTCTTGAGAACAGGGTCTTGGTTTATTTTTAAATCAATTTATGAGCAGTTTTTCAGTCAGTTGTTCAAAAAGATCGTGCAAGTTATACATGTGGCAACGTAGAGGTGCTCATTCTTGAAAATCTTTCTATTCTATGTGAAAATCTGCCTGGTCTAGTGTTTCCAAGGATAGGATGAAGAAATTGTTTACATGTATCAAATATTGGTGTGATTATTTTACTGTATTTGCAACAAACACATTCACTTTAACAGACACTATGGAGGTGTGCTCTGATTCTCAGTGTGGGTGGTTAACAGGCATCATGAAGGTGTTCTCTGTCTGTCAGTGTGGGTGGTTAACAGGCATCATGAAGGTGTCTCTGTCAGTGTGGGTGGTACCATGGAGGTGTGTTCTGGCTGTTGGTGAGGTTGGACTTAGTCTTTTTCAACTTCTGCTGATATTTGCTACTTCTTCCTCTTACATGGGATTCTTACATAAGTTTAGGCATAAACAGCAAGACTGAGAGTAGTCTTGATTTAAAGCCAAATTGATGTAAATCACCATGCTAAACCAAAATTAAATCCCTGTGACAAAATGTAGGCTCTATCAGAATTTATCAACTGTGTGCCCCACTGTTTGTTTGAAGTAAAATCTTAATGCATGTGTTTTTAGTCACAGAAACATTTTTTCCTTTCATTAGACTTACATTAATAAATCCATATAAGAATATTTTAAATTTAGTTTAATATGCTCAGTAAGCCGGTTGTCAATGGTTGTTTAGGCTTAAAGATCAAATCCTCATTTATACTCTTTGTTTGCTCCTAATGTTTATTATTTAGCATGAAAAAATTTGTTGCACTCTGATTTACCCTGATTTTTGAAGGCTTTGAAAAAGTTTTCTGCTATTATAGCATGGAAGTCATTTTCTTTCTAAACTGAATTGAACCTCAGATACTCTTTCCCTGGTTGTTCACTCTGATTTGACTTAAAGAAATGAGCTCCACAATTTTAAATTTGTTCTGTCTTGACCCCTATGTGCCTCAACCATTCTTTCTCCCATTTTTTTTTTCATTTGATAGATGGTTTTTCCTATCTTCTTCTGAATGAAAGAACTTTATTTATACTCTCAATGTCAGCTATGTCTATTTGATGGTCTCCATGTCAGTCATCTCTCAACATAAACAAGTGTACTAACGGGCTGTTTCAGAAACCTTGCAGACAAACATCTTTTTTTGTTTGTACTGAAACTAAATACTGCTCTTATATAAGTGAAACAAGAAGTGACTGATTCTTAAATGAAACAAATTTAACTATTTCTTGTTTACATAATACAGAGCAGTTGAGTGGTGATTGATGGGTCAGTATAAGAAAATGCTGACCTGCCCTTCCCAAAAGTAAGCTTTCACTCTTGTTATCTGAGGATCACAAATAAAATATGTCTTCCAAATCAATTTGCCTAATGTCCCCTAATATCCCAATTTGACTATTAAGTATGCATTATTCTAAGAAAAATGGGTAAGGGCAAAAGATAGTTCTCACATCTTCAGAATAGAAGTTGACTGCAAGAAAGTTCAAAAACATACTTCTTTGCATTCTTATGCACAAATTGCCTCTCCCCTTCACCTCACTAGTAGACTACATGCCTGTAGGACATATTCCATGTGTCCCGATCTAAACTTTTTGTTTGTACCTTGTACCTTTGTGGCCTGTGCCTTTACAGCCATGTATTCTTCAAGTTTCATGGTCTGACTTGCTTTGCATGATGGAAAATTGGGAAATAGACTAAACCAGAGGTTCATTGGGATTGGTTCTTTTATCTTCGACACCTCCATCATGAGCATAGGAAGTACGCCATTGATTCATAGTTCTCCAATCTCAGGTGTTGAGAATATTCTTTCTAAAATTAGTCATTTACTAGAATAGTTTTAGTGCTATCATTTAAAAGATTTTGTATATGCATGAATGCTAATTTCACAACTTCAATGCAATTTTGACATATAATTCATCTATTTATATTGTGACTCAAATGAGCATTTGATTGTAACTGTACCTCTCTTTTGGATATTGTGTCTAAATACAGGTAACTGGCATTTTTAGAAAAATTTCTTTTACAGTTAAAACATTGGAAATATCTTGTCAAAAAATCTCTATCTCCTTAGCATAGCTAAGTTTAACAATTTAAGTTCTTCCTCACTCTCATATTCAAGTATTCAAGACTATATATATATATATATATGTAACCCTCAGCACAGGCTTATGAAGACACTGTCCATCTCCTGAAATTATATTTCTGTTCCTGGTTTTAGTTATAAAGTTTAACACCCGACTCCAACTCCACCTCATGAAGTGATAGTAAATACTGACTGTTCCATCTGCAGAGAATCCTTCCCTTCTGCAAACGATGGCGCCTGTCTTTTATTTTTCTCTTTTCATTATCTATCTTCATTGTCTTACACTGTCAGTATTCATTTGATTCTCTTGTCTGACAACCTGTGTGAGTCTGGGATGCTCCCCCTTGTAAGATTAGCAAGACACCAACCATTTCCTTTGAGCTTGTTCCCCTTTGACCTGTGAATTCCCTTTCCTTTTTGTCCAAGTTCGAAAGGGTTTTTATTTTATTCATAGCATAATCTTATCTTCTGTTGTGTTTATATGTTCATTCTAAAGGCAGAAAAACAATAAATTACATGTATTGATATTACCATACATGTGATTCACATTGTAGACAATTAATACATGATTATAATAACACTTTTCCAGACACCCATTGCTATTTCTGGGGTTTTGAATTGTCATTTGCATCATTTGTCTAATGTTTCACAGCATGAATGGTTGATATGTTGAAAGTGATTGACACAAATCAGTTCAAAGTTAATACCTAATTTTGGTAATAAGATTGTAAAGACCAGCAATGTTCAAAGATTTATTTTCCCAAATAAATCTAAAATGCACATATGCATGATTCAAATTATAACATCATTTCTGATATTAGGATGTAATTTTACCTCATAAAAACAGGCAAGTCATGAATACAGGAAAATAAGCCACTTTTATTTCAAATGTGTTTTATGTCTGTTAATTTTTAAGTGTTATTCATGCATTCATAATCCTTAGTGTACTGACAATGCACATTCTAGTCAAGCTTTGTATATGCTGTTAAAATGTTGTATAATAAGAAAATTTGAACCACCTTTATACTAATAATGCCATTCACATTGGTCAATTCTATCAAAGGGTTTAGATGGAACTACCCTGATTATCTTATTCTACCTGGTCTATGAAGAAGGAACACAACTGAGGTGAAGTGAATACTTTCCTTTTATTTCCACTTCCCTCAGGGATTTTATTTCTAAGAGCATTCTGCCTTTCTACTAGACTGATTTCCTTCATTTGCACTATCCTCTATCCTCACCTTCCTGCTCAGGAGTTTTCTATCACATTATCAAATAACTCAGTAGGAATGCACCATATTCAGATCCTTGGCTCTTCTAAATATGCATAGATGTCATACTTGATTGACTTTCTGGCCTGATTCCAGAATTCTAAGTCAAAAATTATTTTTCTTTATAATTTTAGGTACCCTAGAATTCACTTTCCAGCAAATAGGTAAGGGAAAATAAGATACATCTTTGAGCCAAAGAAATTTACAGCAAAATGTTTATGAATATGCAGGACCAGGAGTTTCAGTGGAAAGGGCAAGACCCACACTCACCATTCTACTCTGTTGCCTCACTTGTATCCTGCAGCAATGGCTGTCATCCCCTGTTCAATGTTGTCTTTTGTATAGTAATTTTATAAATAGCTTGCTTTTTTTCCATAATTGTATCACTATCAGTCATTAGTTGGCTATTTGACCAGCATCCCTGGCATACAGAGGGTATAACATTAAATAAGATGAGCAGACAATAAAAAAAAAACCTGGTAACCAACATGCATGCATATACACCAAAAAACACACATGTACTTCTCCTTTACCATATTTTTTCAACTTTCAAATGCATCCTGAAATTAGCTCATTCTTGTCATGTATTTGAACTTCTTACTTCAAAAAGAAAGAAAGAAGAGAGAGAGAGAGAGAGAGAGAGAGAGAGAGAGAGAGAGAGAGAGAGAAGACTGAAATTAAGGGCTTGAGTTGCTATGTGGTCATACAGAGAGAATGCTGCTGAGATAGAAATTACACCACAATGTCCTTACCTCTAGAACCACACCACATTAAATTGTGTTCCCCTCAATATATAAAATGTAACAACTAACTTAAGATCTCTCCTAGACCTCAAACTTTCAGTGGTAGTGGATGCCCCTTCTATCATGTGCTTAAAATTTGTCATTTTTGCTCAACCCAGAGAGAGTATATCTGAGTCTTTTTCTTTTCCATCTCTGTAAAGATAGTTACTGATGATCTCTTCCTGGTGGGCAGTAATTTGTCATATTTTATTCTAGCCAAATTAAGATACTCATGTATTCAAATGTACATTTTAATGTTGATTTCTTTTTTTTTATTGAAAAAAAAATTTTCCGCCTCCTCCCCGCCTCCCATTTCCCTCCCCCTCCTCCCGCCCCTCTCCCCCTGCCCCCACTCCTCTTCTCCTCCCCCTCCAGCCCCAAGAGCAGTCAGGGTTCCCTGCCCTGTGGAAAGTCCAAGGTCCTCCCCACTCCATCCAGGTCTAGGAAGGTGAACATCCAAACTGTCTAGGCTCCCACAAAGCCAGTACATGCAGTAGGATCAAAGCTCAGTGCCAGCCGGGCGGTGGTGGCGCACGCCTTTAATCCCAGCACTCGGGAGGCAAAGGCAGGCGGATCTCTGTGAGTTCGAGACCAGTCTGGTCTACAAGAGCCAGTTCCAGGACAGGCTCCAAAACCACAGAGAAACCCTGTCTCGAAAAACCAAAAAAAAAAAAAAAAAAAAAAAAAAAAAAAGCTCAGTGCCATTGTCCTTGGCCTCTCATCAGCTCTCATTGTCCGCCATGTTCAGAGAGTCCGGTTTTAGCCCATGCTTTTTCAGTCACAGTCCAGCTGGCCTTGGTGAGCTCCCAATAGATCAGACCCACTGTCTCAGTGGGTGGGTGCACCCCTCGTGGTCCTGCCTTCCTTGCTCATGTTCTCCCTCCTTCTGCTCCTCGTTAGGACCTTGGGAGCTCAGTCTGGTGCTCCAGTGTGGGCCTCTGTCTCTATCTCCATCCATCGCTAGATGAAGGTTCTATGGTGATATGCAAGATGGTGATATGGAAGAATGGATGAAGAAAGTGTGGAATATATATGAATTTTGCATGCAAATGGATGGAAATAGAAAATACTATCCTGAGTGAGGTAACCCAGACCCAAAAAGAAGATCATGGGATGTACTCACTCACATTGGTTTCTAGCCGTGGATAGGGGCCACTGAGTCTATAATCTTTGATCATAAAGAAGCTAAATAAGAGGGTGAGTCCAAGGAAAAACATATAGTTATCCTCCTGGCTATGGGAAGTAGACAAGATTGCCGGGCAAAAAAATTGGAATCTTGGGGGTGGGGTGGGATGGGGGTAAGAGGAGATGGGGAGAGAAAAGTGTGAAGGAGAGGATGTGGGGAACTTAGGGAAACGGGATGATTGGAGATAAAGGAAGGTTGGATAGGTGAGCAGGGAAGCACATATCTTAGTTAAGGGAGCCACCTAAGGGTTGGCAAAAGACTTGAACCTGGAGTGGCTACCAGGTGCCAGGGCAATGTCCCCAGTTATTTCCTTGGGCAGCTGAGGATAGGGAACTGGAAATGACCCTATCCTATAGCCATACTGATGAATATCTTAATGTTGATTTCTTAATGAGAGTAGAGCATTTTATAGATTTTTCCATTTAAGCATCAACCACCAATGATTTTGATCATATAACACTAATTAGCACACATTGAAATAATCCTGCAAACAGATTGATTTGGATATGCAGATTACATGACAGTATAAAAGAATTCACTGAGATTAGATGCTGGGATAGAACTGTCTGTACACAAAACTAATTGGGGAAAGTCAGGCACTGATGACTATACATGAGTGTTGACAGAGATTTCTGTCCCAACTCGTCTCACAGCTGTTAAGCCCCAAACAAACACACAGAGATCTACATTAATCATAAACTGGTTGGCCTAGTAGCTCAGACTTCTTATTAATCTTATAACTTATATTAGCCCATATTTCTTGTCTGTGTTAGCCACGTGGCCTGGTACTGTTTTCAGGAAAGCAGTCACATCTTGCTTGCTCTGTGTCTGACTTCCTCTGTGTCTGGGTGATGACTGCAGACTAAGATTTCCTCTTTCCAGAATTCTCCTGTTCTCTCGCCCTGCCTATACTTCCTGCATGGTTGCCCCACCTATACTTCCTGCCTGGCTACTGGCCAACTGGCATTTTAATAAACAAATAAAAGAAACAAATCTTTACAGAGTAAAACCATTGCCCCACAGTGCATGAGGACATCTAGAAAGAGACAGAATCAAACAATTTGAGAATAAATCTAGGATGGCATTCTGCTCCTACCATATTTTAAACCAGTGTTAGGATTTGTGAAGGAATGTAACTGTCAGTTATACCAAGAAGGACTTGTACCATGCATGACCAGAAAGCTGTGGGCATCTTTACCTGGTATGCCGCACTCGCAAATTGACCAGGGTGGAACAGGAATGAGGGCATTCCAAAATTTCAGGAGAAAGATTGGATAGTGCATGGTGTCAGGCAAGTTACAAATTCTGCCTACAGTAAACAGTAATTCTCATTGTCTCTAATGAACTCCACAATTAACATTGGAACATTGACATATAGATTTCATTACTGATTAAGTTTTTTAATCAATCTTTGGGAAGAAATGCCTGTACTACAAGTCTCTGTAAGAAGGATACAATGAAAGGTTTATGCTGTCTAAAAGGATGGTATGAAATGAATATCCTTGGAAAATTTAGATAACATACTCTTGTGTGAGAAACTGAATGTAGAGCTAGTGAGGTAGTCCACTGAATAACGAATCTTACCCAAGTTTGAGTTTGATCCAGGTCTACACATTCACTGTAGTATATGTGCATGTACACAATAATAAATAATAAATAAATAGATAGATAAATAAATAAATAAATAAATGGGAAAAACTTACTACAATAAGTGTTATTGGGAGCTGTTCATTCATTTCTGGCTGCTAAGCCTCAAAGTAATCACACAGAACCTACATTATTTGCAATACTGTCTGACCAATAGCTTAAGCATATTTTTAGCTATCTCTTATATCTTAATCTAATTCATTTCCATTAATCTATGCATCACTGTTTGGTCATGGCCTACAGGCAAAGTTTCAGCAGGCCCTGGCAGAAGCCTCTGTCTCCTGCAACAGGTACATGGCTTCACTCTGACTTCACCTCTGGCTATATCCTGTTAAGCCATTGGCTGAAAGCAGCTTCTTTATTAACCAATGGTAATAAAGCATATTCACAGCATACATCACCTCCACATCAGATAAGTAAGTCATATGCATATTAAGTTTTAGTTATTTTAATGCTGCATTACTTTATTCAATCAGCAACAGTACTATTTGGTATTCAGTATATTTCCCAAAAGTCCCTGATATGTTATGGAACAGCTTCCTTGTTTTCTCCAAATAGCACAGAAGTAGGAGACAACTCAAATTAATGTGATGATGCCTCTGCATAAAATTCTGATTCGTTACTCTGTGTTTCTAGATTAGTAAGTGTGGTGGTTTAAATGAGAATGGCCCCCATAGACCTTATATGTTCAAATGCTTCATCCCCAGTTAGTAGACTGTTTCGAAAAGATTAGTAGGTGTGGACTTCTTGTAGGAGGAGTGGCATAATGGGTGAGATATGTAGTTTTAACAGTTCACACCAGCTCCCCCACTTTGTCTCCTATGTCCTGTGGGTCTGTGAAACTCTCAGACACTGATCCAGAGCCATACTTGTCTATTTTCCATCATAATGATCAAGGACTAACCCTCTAAAACTGTAAGAAAGGCGCTAATTAAATGCATTATTTTATGAATTGCCTTGGCCATTGCCATTGTGTCTTTGATAGGAATATAAGAGTGACTAAGACAAGAAGCATCAGCATACCTTACCTTTCTCCAAGCAGGTAGATTGGTTAGCTACTGCTGCATTTTAAAAAGAGAAGAAACAACCACAAAATGCAGCTGTTTAAAATAATTCCTATCATTATTTCAGTTTCTACAGATCTAGAAGCTAATGATCATGGCTTCTCTGATCCCGCAGTGTCAACTTCTTCCACAATTCTTCCTTAGAGGTTTAACTAGAGTAGGATCTGCTTCCAAAGTTATTATGTACTAACAGTTATCAGAGAATTCACTTCCTCTTCTCATAGGCTGATGAGCTAAAGACTTCCATCTCAGTTATTCCAATTACCTCAGTTTTCCTTCCTGTTGGTGTTAGAAAGGAAGGGATTCCTTTAGTAGTGTTCCAGGTAGGTGTCTATAATTGGGGAAACCAAGGCGGTAGGAATGTGAAGTTTTAGTCATAGTAAATCCACAGCAAAAAGGAGAGGCAAAATGAATGCATGATTTCTAGTGCCAGCTCACTCTCCTTTTTTAAACAGACCACTACTCAAACCCAGGGAATGCTGACACCCAATTTTCGGCTTTATTAGTAATAAAGCTAATTCTCTGAAGACATGCCCACTAGTTAAATTTATCTAAACAACCCATCACAGATAATTCTCAGATAACTACGAATTTTGTCACTAACAAAATTAGCTAACCACATGAATATGGCAGTGACTTCACCAAAACCAGAAAGAAGTCTCTAATTATGAGGGTGATTAATGATTATCATTGTCATACGAATCTTCAGAAAAGAATTGAATTGCATAGGGACATGCAATCCCAGGAGCTGAGGATCAGGAACTGTCATTTTAAGGACTATCCTTAAGTAAAACCATATAAAGTACATAATAATATTGCCTACTCTTATTTCTCCAAACAATAATATTTTGTTCACATAGTACATCCCTGATAAAAACAAACCAATTTAAATATCCTATTTTATTTTACATTTTGCAACATGGATAGTTATAATTTATTCAAATATGAAGACTATTGAGTATCATAAATTAATTTTTAATTTTATTATTATTGCTGTTGAGTAATGGTAGCAGTAATATTAGTGGTTTCCATGTGTAAGAAGGTGCCATAGCACAAGTGTAAAAGTCAGAGGACATCTTTCTGGGGTTGTTTCTCTAACACTACCTTTACCTGGACTGTAGAGTTTGAACTCTGGTTCTCAGGCTTTTACTGAGTAGCTTTACTGACTGACCCAGAGATATCTTGCTGACTATAAATTAATTTTGCATGTGACTATTTGCTATTAAGTTCCAAAGGAAATATCCTAAAGGACAGAAAACACATAGCAGAATGTTCTATGAAACATCTTTGTTGTGGGAATTCTTTTTTATGAGAATTTATATTTTAATATTTATTTATTTATTATGTATACAATATTCTATCTGTGAATATGCCTGCCGGTCAGAAGAGAACACCAGACAGATGGTTGTGAACCATCATGTGGTTGCTGGGAATTGAACTCAGGACCTTTGAAAGAGCAGGCAATGCTCTTAACTTCTGAGCCATCTCCCCAGCCCCATGTTGTGGGAATTCTTTATTTCAATAACTTTGTGGTACAATACTTAGGGCATGCTACACCAGGATTGATAAGTTGGAGAGGAAAACACCCTCACACTCACTCTCTTGTTCTGTCTGGTGCTTGGCATGGCCAGTGACCCAAGCAACAAGAGAGGCAGTGTGAGATCAGAAGCGGCTTCAGTCTAACTCTGTATCTGTGGGTTTGTTCTCTTCATTTCACCCCTTAATAAATAGGTTTATATAGTTGGTGAGTTTACACATTACAATTTTGTTGTTTTATACAGATATAAGATTGTGGACATAGTTCATACGTAAACTACATTACAGCACTGTATAATATTTTATAAACAAGATATTTGTAACACAAGTAGGAAGCTTATTAGTGTTTGTAGAAGTTCCAGAATTCAGTTGTCACATACCTGCAATGAACTTATACTTAAGGTCAAGAGTTTCATTCCCTTGTAGTAGAGCTTAGGATGGAAAGTTTTTAGTAGCTGAGTGGTCGGAGGGGGATCAGTAGAGCTTGATGAAGGTTTGTGTGTGCTCACAAAGGATTAATGAACTAAGATTTGGGCTTCATGTGCTTATATTTGGAGTTGATAAGGAACTTTATGAGGGGAATCCTTTAGACGGTAATCAAGTCACTTTGGGTGCTGATCTCAGAAGGACTCGATGTGATTCTTAGGCTACTTTATAGACCTAAATCCTACTGAGATAATTAATTTGGTTGTAATTAAACTCTGGTCATTCATACTCCAAAAGCGTAAGTTATTTAAACTTCTTTGCTTTATAAATTACATAGCCTCTTCTATTATAGTAATAAAAAGTTGAGTGTTCCAGGAAACAAACAGCAGAGGCATTTCCTCTATTTCTCTGTTCTTTTTCCATTTATGCTTCCCCAATGGCTTTCTTGGGACAGCGGGATTTCTTACATGACAATTTAATTCCGAAAGCAAATAATCCCAGATAAGATGAATCAGACACTATATGGAATTTCTTTCTAACTATCATTTAAAGTCAAGGACACTACTTCCAACTTTAAAGAAGTCACAAAAGCATAGCCAGGTTCAAAGAAAGAAGTATGTAAAATACTCCTTTTGGAAGAATAATAAATTTAGGTACTATAATTGTTACATCATACTGTATGATATAAGGCAAAAAATACCCAGCAAACCCTACTGTGCTTCTCTTTTATTTTTACGCATCCCTTTTCACTCCTTATATTAATTTACAAATTATTAAGAAAGTATTTCTCTTTCACATTCATTGGTTTCTCAGTTTTTCTCAACATTTTTCATGGATTAGCTTCACAGTGAATTCAGAAAGTTCAAAGCATGAGAGACTCTATTAATTGAAACCGCTGTACCTTCAAGTAAACACACCTCTTTTATCATACTTTGACTGCTGTCTGTCTCATCTCCCTAGGCCTCATTATTTCTTTTCACTGTACAGATCTAATGTTTCAACAAACTACTGGGATCTTTAAAACACAGCAAGTGTCTGTAAACAAGGAGTCATGGACTCATTCCCGATTTCCAGAGGTAAACGATTAGAGAGAAGGAAAGGGAAAGTTGCCTTCTGTGGAATAAGAAAGAACATTGCCTGTGCTGTGAGCACATCTCATTTCAATCAGCAGTCAAAATAACCGAAACAAGAGCAACAAGAAAAAAAGCTCATCATTAAATACATCTAGCTTTATTGCCAAGTTGTGATCATTACTCTTGGTAGTTAACATGTTTGGACTGAGATCCACTAAGAATCATTCAGCCGCATGTGAGGGCATTTCCTTAATGAACAAGATGAGGAAAGACGCTTCTATACCATGGGCTGCACCTTCCAGTGGTGGCACAAATGTAAGAATCTGAAGAAAATCAGAGCTTGTTTTGCCTGCCTTTCTTTGTTCTCTGCTGATAATTGTGTTGTTGTTGTTGTTGTTTGGGTTTTTGTGTTTTGTTTTGTTTTGTTTTGTTTTTTTGTTCTTTTGCTGTTGTTATTACCAACCTGTGCTGACATTGGAATCCAGCTTCTTCTGCCTTCCACCATAGACTGAGGAAAACATATATCTTCAGGAATCCTTCAGTCCTTCATCATAAGATTGGGATATCTGAGACATTCAGCTTCAAAGGCTGAGCAACTTCTGAATCCTTTGACTCTCTATTGTTTAAACCACCATGATTAGATTACTCAGCCCGTATTCTGTAAGTCAAAATAAAAAAAAAAATAATCCCTTTGCAATATTGTGTGTGTATACTATTAGTCTTGCTCCTCCAGAGAATATCTACACAAGGATATGCATTTAAAAAGTTACATGATCTTTTGGAGGTGTTAAACATGTTAACTATCCGGAGTTTCAGAGAAAGAATGTCATCCTTAATAGAAACATAGGAATGCTTAGAGAAATGGAATATGTTTGCCCTGTTTTCAAGTTCCCTTTTCTCTACCTCTACACTTTACACATTTTAAATGGTCACTTTTCACTTTTAAAGAAAATATGATTTTTCCTCTGTTGATTGCATGTCATCTCCAAAGTAAGAAAATATATAAAACCCCATTAAAGCCCTCCATCCAGAGCTAACTAGAAACATACCTGTAGTTAAAAAAGTTGTGTTTTTATATCTTGCAATGAGGGTATGCACATTTCATGGAAAATCTTGGGCTTTATATTAATGTACTTAGAAAGAGTAAATGTAGAGTAAAGGGTGGGTTGATAAGCTTTGAGTAAAGCTTTAGAAATGATGAATGGAGCAAATGGCATGATCATTTATACTGGTAACTCTTACCAAGAAAGAGAGAAGAGTGAACCATTGCTAAAGTTATAATAGAGAAAGCAGAAGCACTCGTTAGTTAGGACAAGGGATAATTTGGTCATAAATAGAATGGTTGACATTCATTTGGATGTTTAGGACCACCAAAATCTCACAAGAATGAGAGCAACACGCACTTCTCCTGTTGGTGGCAGGAATTCACATTGGTACAACCACTTTGAAAAACGTTTGGGCAATCTCTTACAAAATCATTTTTATTTATCTATTTATTTATTTATTTATTTATTTATTTATTTATTTATTTATTTATTTATTAAAGATTTCTGCCTCCTCCCCACCACCGCCTCCCATTTCCCTCCTCCTCCCCCAATCAATTCCCCCTCCCTCAGCAGCCAGAAGAGCAGTCAGGGTTCCCTGCCCTGTGGGAAGTCCAGGGATCTCCCACTTCCTTCCAGGTCTAATAAGGTGAAAATCCAAACAGCCTAGGCTCCCACAAAGCCAGTACATGCAGAAGGATCAAAACCCAATGCCATTGTTCTTGACTTCTCAGCAGTCCTCATTGTCTGCTATGTTCAGCCAGTCCGGTTTTATCCCATGCTTTTTTTAGACCCAGTCCAGCTGGCCTTGCTGAGCTCCTGATAGAACATCCCCATTGTCTCAGTGTGTGGGTGCACCCCTCGCAGTCCTGAGTTCCTTGCTTGTGTTCTCTCTCCTGCTCCTCATTTGGGCCTTGGGATTTCAGTCCGGTGCTCCAATGTGGGTCTCTGTCTCTGTCTCCTTTCATCGCCTGATGAAGGTTAATATCCAGGAGGATAACTATATGTTTTTCTTTGGGTTCACTCTCTTATTTAGCTTCTCTAGGATCACGAATTATAAAAGGCAACCCACTGACTGGGAGAAGATCTTCACCAACCCCGCAACAGACAAATGTCTGATCTCCAAAATATATAAAGAACTCAAGAAACTAGACGTTAAAATGCTAATTAACCCAATTAAAAAATGGGGCACTGAACTGAACAGAGAATTCTCAACAGAAGAAGTTCAAATGGCCAAAAGACACTTAGGGTCATGCTCAACCTCCTTAGCGATCAGGGAAATACAAATCAAAACAACTTTAAGATACCATCTTACACCTGTCAGAATGGCTAAAATCAAAAACACTAACGATAGCCTTTGCTGGAGAGGATGTGGAGTAAGGGGTACACTCATCCATTGCTGGTGGGAATGCAAACTTGCGTAACCACTCAGAAAATTTGGGATCAACCTACCCCAGGACCCAGCAATACCACTCTTGGGAATATACCCAAGAGATACCCTATCATACAACAAAAGTATATGCTCAACTATGTTCATAGCAGCATTGTTTGTAATAGCCAGAACCTGGAAACAACCTAGATGCCCTTCAATGGAAGAATGGATGAAGAAAGTTTGGAATATATACATATTAGAGTACTACTCAGCATTAAAAAACAATGACTCCTTGAATTTTGCATGCAAATGGATGGAAATACAAAATCATTTTTTTTATCACATGCCTTTCTGGCCCATTTGTAGCTATGCAAAGGACTTCAAAACATATGCTCATATAAACACCCATGAATTTCATGCCAGCTCTATCTGTGTTTGTTAAAACTTGGGAAACAGCCAAGATGACAAGAAATAAACCAAGCAGAGCAGAGAATTACGAAGGAAAAAAAATAACTTCAGATCCTTGTGCCTTCATGGCCTATCACGTTTCAATTTTACTCAAATCACCATCTTCTCTAAGAAGGTAACTATCATAATTTTAAAAAAAAATCTTTTAATTCAGATGCATTACTTTCTTTTATCATTTATTTTTTCACTATCTTATAAGGTGACAGCTTCCTTATGAAACTCTTATATTGAGAATTGTCTGGTTGACCATGCCCACTTATTCCTCTGCACATCCCTCTGCCTCCCATCTCTACTTACATTCTTCCACCCAATATTTTCCTTCCACTTTCATTTCACCTGCATGTGTTATCTTCCCTCCTTGTTTCCCTCCCTTGAAGCCCATTTTTCCACTTCTCTAATCCCTTTCCTAATATAGGATATCTTTCTGTGTATGAGTTGCTTTTATTGGTTAATGAATAAAATTGCTTTGGCCTATGGCAGGGCAGAATATAGCTGGTCTGGAAGAGATATATAGAGAGAGTAGGCAAAGTAAGAGAGATGACATGTAGCTGTTGAAGGAGACAGATGCCTATTGGTAGGGCACAGCCTTGTGGTGATACATAGATTGATAGAAATGCGTTAAGATATAAGGGTGAACTAGGAATACAGCTAAGCTATTGGCCAAACAGTGTTGCAACTAAATAGTTTCTGTGTGATTTTTCAGGACAGGAAGGCTTGGGGAAAAAAACGAGGAGTCTCCATTTCCAAAACAGTAACCACTGTCTGAGGCATGGATCCATATAAGACCTAAAAAAGCTTTAAAAAAACAAAAACAAAAAAGGGCTTCTAGACCCACAAAAATTGGAGCCAAGCACAGCTTCTTGGGAGCCACATTTTTTTTAGATAGGCTTGTGTCAAGCAGAGGCATGACTTTTTTAGGAGAAGGTTTTCTGACTCAGCATTAACATGAAAAACTGTGCAATTATTTTTGAGAGACACCTTCCTGGTTCATGCTAGTGGCATGAATAGCTCTGGCTCTTTCAGGAGGCCAAATACTTGAATGGGGTTTCTAAGCAGAGAGGTACAAGTTGCTTGATGGCAACATAGACCCACTGAGTCCCTGAAGCTGGGGTATTGAGCATAGCTTGCAGAGGCAGTAAACATACCTCTGCCATGTTAAACTTGGCAGAGTCTACAGGCATGGCTACAGAAGAGGTCCTAGACACACCTGCTTATCATTACAAAAAGACACTCCTGGTGAGAAAATGATTACAGATACACAATAAGACAGATTCAGATTTTTTTTTAAAAAGCCCTCTGAATGGGTCACAATGTTTAACAAATTTTCCTGGGCTAGAGAGAGACACAGAGAGAGCGAGACACAGAGAGAGAGACATACAGAGAGAGAGAGAGATACAGAAAGAGAGAGAAGAAGTTTACATTCATAGATTAAAGTAGTAAAGATAATAAAAATAAATATTCAAAAGTAATCAAGAAAAAAGTCATGTAGAGATGAAACATACATAGAGAGTCTGAATGATGTATATTATTGTGATTTCTTTCAATTTTTTGATTGCAGAAAGACATTTGATTATCGGGACTGCTAACCTAAACCAACATAAAAGTATCCTGACTTCAAAATTTGTATCTAAGGATATGCCACTTTGGAAAAGAGGTTCTGCTTTTGTTTACACAGAAGATGAGAACCTGTGGATTCCTTCCAGGTTAAGGTGGTTTGAAGAAACAATAACACAGAAAGGTCTCTATGAACCCTAAAACTTCTTTGCCCAACAAACAGCAGGAAGCAGTTAGGAGAAAACTATGCCCAAATTTCCAAAATAATTATTTGATGGGGAATATCAACCAATCACCTTTTTTGTGGGGTGTGTTCCCCCGGGGCCCAAAATAGCCTATAAAACCATCAATGTGTGCTTGTTTTCTCTCTTTGTTTTTCCTGTGCTTCGTGGGAACTCTGGCTTTGTAAGTCCCCCCTTTTCTTACCTTTATTAAAGCTGAATATTTTATAATAAAGCTAGTCTGATTAATTCTATCGACCACCCGCCAACAATTATTTATAAATGTTTGTTTTCCTTTAAAAGGGAATATGATATTTTGCACTGATATTGATCTTGTTCTACTGATACAGATTTAAGATCAATTTTGTTACACTATTATAAACATATGTATTTCAACTCTTGTTTAAGGACTCATGTTTTTGCATCTCATTTATAAATGTAATATATAGTTAAGAAATACAAATTAATAGATAATCATTGATAATAATCAAACTTTAGTCATGTTAGTTATGTTTTCTAGATATATAGAGATACATTTCAGTTGGAGAGAAAATCTTCAAAGCTTCAAAGACCTACAGAAAATGGCATTTAAAATGTTTTAAGAACTTAGACTTTTCTAAACAGCAAGACATGTCTGCTTCTGGCAGCACCAATTACTTCAGAGAGGTGGATAGGCATTGAAGAAATTTGTTATGGAATTTACCTTCAATGTGACAAGCTTAACCCTCTGGGGAAGAAATTGTTCTTGTCTGAACTTCTTGATGGCATGCTGTGTGAACTGGACATGCAGGACACACAGAATAGTGACTGCCAAAAGATGGAATGGTCCTTCAGGGATCATGTTTGATGAAAGAAACTGCCAGACATTCTGCAGGACACAGAAGAAGCAATTGATTACTTTGCCAGTACAAGGCGTAACAAATATTCAAATTTTCTGCTTCACTTAAAAGTCTACGAGATACTATGAACCTGTTGGCTGAAGATGGATGTCCCAACTTTACAGAACTTTGAGTGATGTAGCAAGACATTTCTGTCAATTCTAGAACTTTGGAAGTTGCTTACAATGAACTTCTTGTTTACTTAGGCAATAATATGTCCTTTAGGAGTCTTTGAAGAGTTGAAGACAGATAGCTACAGCTATAGTTTTCCTTAATTATGATAAAGAATAAATTAGACATTGATGTGGGGGCTCCTCTGTGTGTTGCTTGTATTGGTTAATAATGAATAAAGAAACTGCCTTGGCCTGATAGGCAAAACTTAGATAGGTGGAGAAGACAAAACTGAATTCTGGGAGGAAGAAAGAAGAGTGAGAGAGATGCTATGGATCCACTGCAGACAGACACTGGGAATTTTTCCTAGTAAATCACTGCCATGTGACAATACACAGATTAATAGAAATGGACTAAATTATGATGTAAGAATTAGCCAATAAGAAAATAGAGCTAATGGGCCAAGCAGTGACTTAATTAATACAATGTCTATGTGGTTATTTTGGGGCTAAGATAGTCAGGCAAGGCCCTCATCCAACAAGATATAAAGCTTTAGACTCACAAAGATAGGATATGAGAGAGCATTTTTCTTAATTTGCCAAATGTAAATGGATGAAATATTGTAACTATAATCATGCTTGATAAATGTATTGCAGATGCAATTGTACAATGTTAATTTTAAAAACCTTCCTTTTATTTAGATAGAAAGGAGAAGATGATGTGGAGTGTCCTTCTGTATATGTGTTGCTTTTATCAGTTAATGAATAAAACTGCTTTGACCTATGTCAGGGAAAACTATATCAAGACTGGAAGATATATATAGAGAGAGTAGGGAAAGAAAGAAAGACACCATGCAGCTGCTGAAGGAGAAAAATTCCCAAGGGTACTCCACAGCCTCATGGTGATACACAAATTAATAGAAATGGATTAATTTAAGATGTAAGGGTTAACTAGGAAAACACCTAAGCTATTGGCCACATAGAGCTGCAAATAATATAGTTTCTGTGTGACTATTTAGGTCTATGAGGCTGGGAAATAAATAAGTAGTCTCTGTTCACATTTTCTTAGTTTCCTAATCTCTATATACACTCACCCCTCACATATATGAGCTTATATAAAAATTAGAAACTAGTATTTGCATATTAAAGAAGATATTCTCTATGTCTTTCTAAGTATGGATTACCTCACTTAATATAGTATTTTCTATCCCTATCCTCTTTTCTATCAATATTATAATTTTGTTATTCTTTGTAACTGAATATATTCCTATCGTGCATATATACCACATTTTCATTATCCATTTCTCTGCTAGAAGACATCTAAGTTGATTCCATTTTCTTGCTATTATTAACAGAACTGCAATGATCATAGATGTGGAAACTGGTAAATGGTTTGCCTTGAAAGTATAAAGACCTGTGTTTGGAATACCAGAACCTTCATGAAGCTGTATATGGTAGCATACATCTGCAACTTCAGACCTTCTATGTTGAGATGTGGGAAACTTGCAGAAATCTGAACTGCCATAAACAGCAAGAGACCATATTCCAAACAAGGTGGAAAATACTGACTGACACCCGAGGCTGTCCTCTGATTATCACATATGCATTGTGAAATGTGCATAATTCATCATGATGCATATACAAACTAATAAACTAATTTTAAAGCTATAAAATACAAATACTAATAAAGGAATATGAATGGATGTGTATTTCTGTTAGAGAAAGAATACAATTCTCAGGACATATGCCAGGCAGTGGTGTCAACCAAATGGTAGTTGTGTATCTAGTTTATTAATAAATTTTTACACTGATTTCTATGGTAGCTTTCTGTCTTTTCTTAGAAAATAAACGTGCTTCTAGGTATAATATAATAAAATATAAGAAGATAAAACAGAAACTAACACATCAGAATACCACAAAACAAACAGAAGGAAAAGAAACAATGAAAAAATACAAGAAACAGATATAGACACAGAGACATATTCTTTCTCACACTCAAAAATCCTTTAAAAACACTAATCTGTCATTTGATGGGATATCTCTTGGGTATATTCCCAATAGTGGTATTACTGGATCTTGGGGTAGGTTGATCCCAAATTTCCTGAGAAATCGCCACACTGATTTCCAAAGTGGTTGCACTAGTTTGCATTCCCACCAGCAATGAATGAGTGTGCCTCTTACTCCACAACCTCGCCAGCAAAGGCTATCATTGGTCTTTTTGATTTTAGCCATTCTGACAGGTGTAAGATGGTATCTCAAAGTTGTTTTAATTTGCGTTTCCCTTATCGCTAAAGAGGTTGAGCATGACCTTAAGTGTCTTTTGGCCATTTGAATTTCTTCTGTTGAGAATTCTCTGTTCAGATCAGTGCCCCATTTTTTTATTGGGTTCATTAGCATTTTAAAATCTAGTTTCTTGAGTTCTTTATATATTTTGGAGATCAGACCTTTGTCTGTTGCAGGGTTGGTGAAGATATTCTCCCAGTCAGTGGGTTGCCTTTTTGTCTTAGTGACAGTGTCCTTTGCTTTACAGAAGCTACTCAGTTTCAGGAGGTCCCATTTATTCAATGTTGTCCTTAATGTCTGTGCTGCTGGGGATAAACGTAGGAGGTGATCTCCTGTACCCATATGTTGTAGAGTACTTCCCACTTTTTCTTCTATCAGGTTCAGTGTGTTCAGACTAATATTGAGGTCTTTAATCCATTTGGACTTGAGTTTTGTGCATGGTGATAAATATGGATCTATTTTCATTCTTCTACACGTTGACAACCAGTTCTGCCAGCACCATTTGTTGAAGATGCTCTCTTTTTTCCATTGAATACTTTTAGCTCCTTTATCAAAAATTAGGTGTTCATAAGTTTGTGGGTTAAAATCAGGGTCTTCTACTCGGTTCCATTGATCGACTTCTCTGTTTTTATGCCAATACCAAGCTGTTTTCAATACTGAGGCTCTGTAATAGAGTTTGAGGTCAGGGATGGTAATGCCTCCAGACGATCCTTTATTATATAAGATTGTTTTGGCTATCCTGGGTTTTTTGTTTCTCCATATAAAGTTGATTATTGAAAAGTATCTGTTCAACTATGTTCATAGCAGCATTGTTTGTAATAGCCAAAACCTGGAAACAACCTAGATGCCCTTCAATGGAGGAATGGATGAAGAAAATGTGGAATATATACATATTAGAGTACTACTCAGCAGTAAAAAACAATGACTTCTCGAATTTTGCGTGCAAATGGATGGAAATAGAAAACACTATCCTGAGTGAGGTATCCCAGACCCAAAAAGAGGAACATGGGATGTACTCACTCATAATCGGTTTCTAGCCATAAATAAAAGACATTAAGCATATAATTTGTGATCCTAGAGAAGTTAAATAAGAAAGTGAACCCAAAGAAAATCATATAGTCATCCGCATGGAGAGGGGAAGTAGACAAGATTGCAGGGCAAAAACTGGGAACTTGCGGGTGAGGTGGCATGGGGCAAAGGGGAAATGGGATGAGAAACATGAGAAGGGGAGGATGGGAGGAGCTCGGGGGATTGGGATGGTTGCGATATAGGAAGGATGGATACGGGAGCAGCGAAGTATATATCCTATCTAAGGGAGCCATCTTAGGGTTGGCAAGAGACTTGACTCTTGAGGGGTTCGCAGGTGTCCAGGAATATGTCCCCAGCTGGTACCTTGGGCAACTAAGGAGAGGGAACCTGAAATGACCCTATCCTATACTGATGAATATCTTGCATATCACCTTAGAACCTTCATCTGGCGATGGATCGAGGTAGAGACAGAGTCTCAATTTGGAGCAACCGTCTGAGCTCTTAAGGTCCAAATGAGGAGCAGAAGGAGGGAGAACATGAGCAAGGAAATCAGGACCACGAGGGATGCACCCACCCACTGTGACAGTGGAACTGATTTATTGGGAGCCCACCAAGGCCAGCTGGTCTGGGACTGAATAAGCATGGGTTGATTCTGGACTCTCTGAGCATGGCGGACAATGAAGGCAGATGAGAAGCCAAGGACAATGGCACTAGGTTTCGATCCTAATACATGAACTGGCTTTGTGGGAGCTTAGCCTGTTTAGACGCTCACCTTCCTGGACGTAGATAGAAGACCTTCGTCTTCCCGCAGGGCAGGGAATTTGGACTGCTCTTCAGTATCGAGAGGGAGGGGGAATGGTGTGGGGGGAGAAGAGGAGTGGGGATAGGGGGAGGGGAGTGGGGGGAGGAGGCAATATTTGGGAGGAGGGGAGGGAAATGGGAAACGGGGAGCAGGTGGAAATTTTAATTAAAAAAAGAATAAAAAATAAATAAAAAGGAAAAAATGTAATGACTAAAAAAAAAAAGAATTAGTTTACAGGACACGGGAGCTAATAGATCAACCAGTTTATATTTAATGTAGACCTCTGTTTGTTTATTTGGGACTGAATGGCGTTGGGACAGGGCACAACAGAAACCTCACTGTGTATTTTCCAACATTATGTGACTTATTATATTTTCATTAGTATATTTCTTTTAAAGAAAAAAAAACACTAATCTGGAAGCAACAATGTGCAAAAGACCTGTAATGTAAAATAAAAATATAATATGTGTTCATAATACATTTTTAAATAATAAAAATAAGAATTAAGGTAGAATTTAAAAAAGAAAAAGAAAGATCCCTGAAAACAACACACCATTTATTCTTCAGTACAAATGTATCTCTTTAGAAAATGACACAATAAGGTGTGGGAAGATGTATGTAAATTATTATTCCCTTTCTAAACTATATTTGCATTTGGTTATTTACGTGTTTATGTTTCTGTTGATGGAATTTTAGGAATTAGCAAAAGGAAATAACATTTTAGGCACCAAGGGGTTTCCTTGGCAACACTAATACCATGGAACACATATCCATGCTGATGAAATGGCACTTTCTCTGATGCATGATACAAAGAGGCCTGCAGTGAAGATGACTAGGTGACTTTCAAGCCAGGGCCTAACAGTGGGATGTCATTGCAACTTGATTGCCCCATTACCTGATTAAGATGTTTTGGGCATCAGTACCAATCTAGGAAAACATGTCTATGAAGTACTACTTCTGCCTTCAAAGAGGCCTGGGCAAGGCAAATAAATAGCTAATTATGTGAGATATAATACTGTGCTGAGAAATAGCTACAGAAAACCCAGAATTTTTCAGTTGAACAGAGTTCTAATCTAGGGTGGTGGGACTTCTCATAAACACCAACCCGAGAAGACAAGAAAAGTGGTAGAGGAAAGTAGGTAGACTCCTAAACAGAGCAATATAAGAGATGGAAGAAGAGAAAACAAATGTATGAAGGTAGTAGTGTGCTTTCCTCTGAAACTCAGCTGTAGAACGATGGTAAGTAAAGAAGTAGTCCAAGAGGATGCTGAAGGCAATGGAGAACAATTGGAGGGCAAATTCACCATTTAGAAACGGGAGTTATACTGTAAGACCAATTATGCAGAATTACCCTACACACCTGCCAGGTCTTCCATATGACTGAGTGTCCAAAGTTCTTACAAGAGAACCTCAAGGTCAGTGATAAGAATTTCCATTGTAGTGGTAGATTTCATTCCAAAATATTATAGGAAAAATATCTTGATGGCATACGTAGGAAGAAAAATTAAAAAGACTCATTAATAAGTTTGCAAAAGGCTGCATTATTCAGTGTATGCAATACCTTAGAACCAGAGACCAAATTAATTTTAAAAATACTTATTATAGGGCCTGAAAGATGGGCCAAGTGATAATGTCACTTGAGCCAAGCCTGATGACCTGATGACTTCAGTCAAGTGCTTGTGTCTAACACAATAGAAAGTTGTTCTCTGACCTCTACACCATATATGTGTGTGTGTGTGTGTGTGTATGCTGTATACCATAGCATGTACAAATAAATAAATAAACGGAAAACAAAATTTTATCTGAAAACTATGAGAAGTCTGGAAACATCCTTAAGTTATATTATCTCTGGCTATCTACATCGACATGGATAGATAGGTATGGTAGATAGGTAGATAGATGATAGATAGATGATAGATAGATAGATAGATAGATAGATAGATAGATAGATAGATAGAAGCCTACTTAATAAACCTCAGGGTTTATTGTATGTATAACAACATATATATACAATATAAATTTATAAAGTGCAAATCACAATATGATTGTTATGTAAGATAAAAAAGCATAAGGACTTTTATTATATTACAACATTTGAATTTATTTTATAATACAGTTTTGTATGTCAACATATAAAATTATATGTTAATAAAAGAGATATAACATTGTTTTCAAATTTTCTATATGTATACATGCTATCTATGATCTATGATCAATAAGTTATTCTGAAAATTACATATTGATTCAGAACAAACTTTCTGAGATTTATTTTTCTTGATGTTTTCTTAATTTGCTGTTTTCCTCCCAATGTTTAAAATATTTCATAATGATATTTTTGTAAGAAAGCAAAGGAAGTAGCAAAGAAATGCATAATAAACAGAAAGAATGTAAGCCTAAAAAATTATCTTAGGGTTGAGTCTGAGGTTACTGTACTGATTCATATAATAATTCAGTTTCTATTTGTCCTGAGGATAAATCTACAGGCTGACCTTACATACAGATTTCCACTTCATAGTGTCACCCCGAAAATTGTGTGGGGTCCAGAGGCCCTGAGACATATCTGACATAGCAGTGGTTTTATATTTTTCAAGTCACCACTTTTTCTTGAAGATAAGGAAGCAACAGCACCTTCAGGAATCCCTCAATTCCCCATATACATATGTAATATTTACATTATATATGTGATGTGTGTGTGTGTTTGTGTGTGTGTGTCTGTGTATGACCCATTTCCTAATATCTGATACACACTCTTCTCTAGCTGTATGGCAGAAAGAGATAGTAATAACCTTTCCAGTAGGAAGAACTTCTAGTCAGGAAATGGTAAAGCTGTTAATAAAGACGCAGTGAGAGCCCTGAGATCTAGTCTTCACACTTAAACAAGGGAGCCTGGGATGATGGCTGCATGAAGGCCAGGTGATTGCACTAATTCAGACATTTCTTCCTGTGGTCTAACAGATCACTCCGTGTTATTCTTCACTGTGCTCTGAAAATAGCTGGTGTCTTCTCTTAGTTACTTCAATTTCCTAGGGATACAAACCTACTTAATAAACCTCAGGGTTTATTCTGTGTTTATTTTTATCTCTTTAAATAATAGAATTTAGTATACTCCTTGTATTATTTTTGCTTTCACTATATTTTATGTCCCATAAACTTTGTATGTGTGCAAATTGCACAATTCAGTTAACTCACATCTTCTACTATGGAAACTTGCCTTAATTTCATAAGATATAAATATGAGAAATTTCTTTAATCCTGGAAAATTTCTAATCAATCAATCAATAAAATCCACACTCCAAACAAAAAAGCAACAACAACAAAAAAGAACACCCAAAACAGAACAAAACAAAATAAAAAACCTTTAATATACAGATTTGGTTCTAAATAATGATTTTTAGAATTTTAGATGGAATAGGAAGCATCTGAAGACTTAAATTGCAATGTAATGATTTTGAACTAAGACAGATTAGCAGCACTCTAGTCTAGGCAGAATGGGTCACCATAAATTATTCTAATGAAGTTTCTATTCTAAGATCTGCATGAACTTTATACTTGGCATTATAAAGGTAACTTTATATCACATGCCTGGAATTACATGTATAATTTATTTGGCCAGTTATTTTAAAAATCAGTATGTTTTCTACTTGTAGCTAAGAAAATTATTTCTGATATTCCCTAGGGAATGCTGTGCTGAGGTCCTTCGAAGAAAGCTACTGTTAGAATACTGGATTATTTGAATGAATAAATAGATGAGGAGCCTGATAAAGGTGTCATTGTTGAAATAATGTGTCAAAAGCTCCATGACAGCATAGAAAAGCTGTCTGATGTCATCATTGAGAAAAACGTTCACATATACCAAAGAACAAAGATTCTTACCTGATTATCTATGAAATTAGTATAATAAAACTTGAGAATGTTGGGTTATTTATCTGAAGACTACTTAGAAAAGGGAGGGGGGAGAGCTAACCTTAAGGTAATTATCTCTAGCAACTATAAAGATGACTCAGCCATTAAGGACTTATACAACATTTGCAGAGGGCCTGGGCTTAGTTCCTGGGGCTGATTTCAGGAAAGTCACAACCGCATGTAAATCTAGCCACAGGGAATCCAATGCCCTCTTCTGTGCCTTGCCCATAATTAAGATAAATTATTCGTAAAAGATAGTCAAATCTAGATACATTGAATTTAGGAAATAATGTTGAATATAAGCTAGTAAATAACAGGTATTTGATATGCAAACACTATATATGTTGATATTTCAACTTCATATTAATACTTGTCATATTGAAAGTCATCAGATTACCATAAAGTTTGCTAATAAAATTTAGAATCTGCTATAGAGAAGCAAGGAACTAAAGTAGTATTACTTTTGAAACATGTTCAACTTGATCTCTGGATGAGTTACCTCTTTCATGACATTTAGGTGTTACCCATTAGTTTTCAGTGAAATAGATGAACAGGGTGGCTTATTTATAGTTCATTTAATCTTTTTCTTTTGATTTTTTTGAGACAGGTCTCTTTATTGTTTAGCTCCAGCTTTCCTGAAACTCTCTTGCTGGCCTCTTGAGTGTTGTGATTAAAGGTGAGCACCACCACACTAAGACTCTATTTAATTTTAATGATGAAATGTTCCTTGAGATCAACAGTCCTGAGTTCTAGTTCTTATCAAACATCTGTCATTAGGATTGACATTAGAATTTCTTATGAGAAAAATGCACCCATTAGTTTGCCTAGAGGCATGTTTGCAATGAATTTTCTTGATTAATAGTTGATGCAGGATGGTCCAGCCAAGTGTCAGCAATGCCACCCAGGAAGGTTGTCCTGAATTATACAAAGTAAGCTAAGCAAGTCAAATGGAACATTCCAGTTAGCAGAGTCCCTCCATAACCCCTGCTTCAACTCCTGCCCCCAGGTTCCTGCCTGGAGTTTCTGCTTTGAGTTCCCTTATTGAAGAAATACATCTTAGGGCTATAAGATAAATTAAACCCTTTGGTCTACTCCTGGTTATGGTGCTTCATCACAGCAAAGGACATCCTAAGATAAAATTAATAAAGTAATTTTAATATGTAAACCTGTTCACAATTTTATTAAAGTACTTTTCTACCTGCTTTTTATGGCATCTGATATAAGTATTTCTGACTATGCATATACTATGCCACAGTGCACACATGAAGGTATGAGGACAACCTTAGGTGCTGTTGCCCCCTCAAAGCAAGCTCTCATTGTTTTAGTAACATACACACCTGACCTGAAGGCTGTTGGGGAGTCTATGTCTCTACCCCTATCCTCCTTGTTGACTGGAATTGCAGGCTTTTGTGCTGTTTGTGCGGGTTTTGCACATATTTTGGGGAGAGGACACTTAAACTGTAGCTTTCACAGTCACACAGCAAGTGTGATCCCCAACACGTCTCTCAACTCTTTAGCACCTTACCTTTACAGCTATTCCAAATACCTCACTAAAGTTTATTTCAGTTTTCTTCAACTAGATATTGACAGAAGTACTCATTCCCTTGTCTATTACATGGTGACACATGGTCCATTTTAAATAGCACTTTCCCTAAACTTAACAGAGCCAACCACTCTCCAAAATTTTATTTTATTTTATCTTATTTGACAAAGGCATACCAGTAAACAAGGTATTTTGGTCACAGTTACCTGCCATCTCTTATCCTTCATCCTGTGAAATCCTTTCTTTGTAGCTGGTCTACATCTTGCTTTCATGTCTCTTTTTTTTTTCCCTCTTGGATTCTCAATCTTAAGAAAAGAGATAAAGCAATCATCATTCAAATAGTTTTCTTTGAAAATACTTATATCTCTTCTATTTATTCTCATAATATCAAATACTCATTCTGGAGATAAAATTACTTTTATTTTTAAAGATTTATTGACTTTTATTTTCTGTGTATGAGTAGTTGCTACATGTTTATCTAGGCATATGCTTGCCTGGCACCCATGGAGGCTTAAAATTGACATCAGATCTCTGGGAACTGGAGTTACATAGGGTTATGAGTGGCTGTGTGACTGCTGGGAACTGAACTTAGATCATCTGCAAGAACAGCGACAGATCTTAACTTCTGAGTCATCTCTCCTTCCCAAATGAGGGGTAAATTATGTTTTTCCTTTTAAACAAAATGGAAACCTCCACTTTTTATCAATCTGGCACTCTAGTCATGGCCTCTCTTTTCTCATAATCATAAACCAAGCAGTAACTACGATCTTCTTCCTCCCGGACAGGAAGTAAATTGTGGGTCTCTTCAAAGCTTTCAGAAGGCCTAGAATGGTGTTCTCAGTGCTGCTGCAGTACAATTTTGTAGCATGACCGTTTGATTTCAGTGCTGTTCATGTTTTTCCGGTTTGTTGATGCCTCCTGTCTTGTTTCTTTAGACTTGTTATAACAACAACATTTCAGATCTTCAGATTCTGCCAATGGCAAATTCTGATCTTTTACAACTTTCTTTATTTGTGAAATGGCTTGAATTCATTTCAAACATCTTTTATTGTTGCTTGTTTTAAACAAATAAAAGCTCCTTTTCAGAAAAGATCTACTAAAAGGAATAATGTTTGACATATTCTAAAAGAACGCTCTTGCGCCTACGACGCAAAGGCTCCCTCCAACCTCCCTGAGGCAGTTTCCTCTGTCCTAGGTACCTTACAAGATGCTTGATCTCAGAACTCATCTGGAGAAGCAACAGACTAGATTCTGCTCTTACCACCTTCATCTGTAACATAACTAATTTCGTTGCTATTGTAGGTGACAGCAGACATATAAAAGAATACCAAATAGAGAATTTGTGTAGATGTGGTTGAGGTACAATGCAGATAGATTAGGGGAAGAGAAACAGCCAACCAAACAAACTGGTAAGAATTCAAGGCAGATCCCAAGTAAAGACACGACTTTTTCTGTATCTTCCAGAAACATAACAGAAACTCCTCCATGCACTGAAGGAAATTATGCCCTTTCAGATATTAAATGTCATCCATAGAAATGCCAGGCACCATTAAATATGGAGAGAGAAAATTGGAAAAGATTGCAGAGTTTTATTATTTTCTCTCTCTCTCTCTCTCTCTCTCTCTCTCTCTCTCTCTCTCTCTCTTTATTATTTATTTATTTATTTTTTGCAAGTCACTTGTGCATGCACCTTATTTTAAAAGGAAACCTCACTGCCTGTATAGAGCAGTCCTTCTCAGTGCAGCTGTTTTAAGGATATGACAGGCCTGGATGTAGTGTTGATTGAAGAGTGGGATTTTAGTGCTGTTTGATTTGTTTGTGCTTTGAACTGTGTGGTTAGTGGTTTTATAGAGGATGTTCCAGTTCTCTGAATATTGTCCAGCAAGCTGCAGCACAATACATCTTTAAAACTCTATTTGCTTGGAAATAAACGGCATGCTGGGACTTCTACTAGGGCACAGTGCAAAAATGTTTTGTGATGAGGTTTCCAGTTGCAGCCTCACAGAACATAGAGAGGAAGAAGTTGTGATGTTGTGAAAAGCACTTGGCAGGTTGAGTGCCATCAGTGCAAAAGGAAGGAGAGATGAGACTACATCTTCACTGTTCACTGCAGATTGAAAGAATTAATAATGGATAACGCGATGTTACCTTATACATAGGGCTGAACCTCAACAGCACAAAACTACAGAGGTCACCAGCGCTTTCATATATTTAAACCCCTGTTTCTGACAACTAGGAAACAAAGGACAAAGCCAGTTAATTGGATACTAAGTGGGAAAGTTAATCCTTTTTCTGAGATCAAGTTCTTCTTGGCTAGAAGTATCAGTAAGCCTTTCCTCTGGGTAATAGCATAGGAATACAAAAATGGTACATTATGAGCTGGTAAGATGACTCAGCGGCTAAGGTAATTGTTGAGCAAGCCTTGCAAACTGAGTTTATCCCTGAAAACATATTAAAGAGGAAGAAAAGAATTATTATCTGGCCTCTACACACATGCTACATCATGTTCACACATGCACGTGTGTAGACCTACACAATAAATAAAATTTTAAAAGAGATGATTTCAATAGCTTCTCTAGTTTAGGAGACCATTACTGGAGATTAGTACATTATGGAATTTTTGGCATTTGGTGTCATCAATAGATTATATAGTTTCTAATTGCTTTGATACCCAACATTTTGGATTTCCATATGTCAATCATCAACAAATAATTTAGTATCAACTTGCAGAGATATCTCCCTGCTATTACATGTGCCTGCTTGATTTTTCTGAGGACTTTTTGGTATCAAAGAAAATAGGTCTTTCTTCAAGGCTTACTGTTTTCAGAGGAACATATTTTATTTTAGTCAAGAGTCTTCTACATTTATTTAGGTTCCTTCTGTCATTGCTACAGTCTTGCTAATTTTTGGTCTGGCCCATACAATTTATTTCTCTGTGTTTCCTATGAACCTTCAGTTACATAGCATTTGGTGTAACAATGTAATGTAGTATAAGTCAAAAATTGCAAAGAAAGGTCTAGGGAGAGACCTCATGGTTAAAACCTTTCACAGTACATTTTGAGGGGTCTTAAGCTTAGTTCTCAGCATCTACATGGGGCAGTTCACAACCACCTGTAACTCCAACTTTGGGGTTTGGGGTACTCAATACTCTGTCCTCCACAGGCACTGCACACTCACATGTTTATGTACACAAACACATTCTTCTCTCTCTCTCTCTCTCTCTCAATTAGTGAAAGAATATTAGAATAAACACATATCCTGAGATGAAATAATCTCATACAAACAATTTCGAGCATTGGCTGTATTATACTTTGAATGATGGTCTTTATATTAGTTAGTTTTCTTATTTATTTGACCAAAAATCTAATGATAAACAATTAAAAGAGTGTGTATTATGTGGCCCACACTTGGCGAACACAGTCCAGTCCAGCAGGCTAGGCATGGTATCAGCGACCTGAGGCAGCAGTTCATTTGCATCTGCAGCCAGGAAGAAGAAAGGTAGATTTTTGTTTGTTTCCTCTGTTTATTCATCCTTGGAAGCCAGGCTAAAGGGTAGTGCACCTACATTCAGGGTAGCCTTTCTTCCTCAATTAATTCTGTCTTTAAAACACCCTCACAGACAGGTTCATTTTTCTGTGTTCATTTATCTGTATTTAGATGTGTCTCTTACATGATTGAAATCTATTCAGTTTGACAGTGCCACAGTCCTCAATTTATACATCATGAACCATCGGAATTATAAAATGCTATAGCTAAAATCACATTGTACTTATGAAAAATTTTTATCATTATTCCAAGCATAGTTGAGTATTACACTTCAAGCATTGTAGATGATGTGTGTGTACAGATTGCTTACGTGGTTGAATGAAACGAGTTTCTGACTGTCGTCAGTTTGTGATCCTTTGCCAAACTGACATATTCTTGTCATGGAAGACACAAGTTACATATATATTCTAAATCTACCTAGGACCACCTGCTGTGGGGTAGCATCACCCAAGATAGAATGGGCCTTCCTTGAACAATCATTAATCAAAAAGATGAATTGACAAAACCCCCAAAATCAAACAGGACAATGACCCCTGGTCAATGTGACAAACCAATACAACTCTATTAAACAATAACCTTCCTATTTTTTTATCCCTATGACCTCATATTAATATTAATTTCACAATGTGAAACATCCCAACCTTTAAAAGTCCTAGAGTCTTAAAAAATTCAGACATTTTAAAACTTTAATGTTTCGCAACTGTAAGATCCTATAAAATAAAACTACAAGTGACATACTTACTCCAAGAGAGAAGAACTTGGGCACATTTGCAATTAAACCAAGGTAAAACCAAAGTCCTACAATGTACAGCTCGGTGGGAGACTTCTGATACTCACAATTTTAGGCTATAATGAACCGAAACTGCTCCACCTTCTTGTTCTGCCCTCCACTGCACTCATGGCTCATTGCTTTGCTTTACAGCTGCTGCTGTCCTTGGTACTCATCCTACCGTATGCCTTCAAAAACCTGTATCATCTGGGAGACTCACACATTACCAAGTTCAGTAAAAGGTACAGCACTGGTCCCTGCTAGACCATAGCTTTCATGTGCTGACCCCAAGGAAACACTCTCAGAAGATTATGCCTCAGTAGTGCTTTACTCTTATTAATCACAGCTGATTCTTTAGTCCCGGCTGACCAGTAAAAATTGTGCCAGCAGAGCAAATGTTTCACTTCAGTGATTCTTGTCTCTTCTTAATCACAGTTGATTCTTCAGCTCCAATTGGCCAGAGCCATGGGCTCTTAATTCAAATTATAGAATGGCCCTTATAGGAGTCTTTAAGGAACTTTCTATCTCCCCTCTGAAACTTTACAAGCAAGGTGTCCATTGTTTGCATTATTCTCTGCATTGTTTTCTAAGTTCCCACAATAGCTCATTAAACTCTGAACACTTTTCTAGCCCCAAGTTCCAAAGTTCTTCCACAAAATACAGTCAGGTCAGTCACAGCAATACACTGCAAACCTGACACTAATGTTTGCCTCAGGCAGGGTTTTCTATCTCACTGATAAAACACAATGACCAAAATCCACATGAGGAAGAAAGTGTTTACTTCATCTTACAACTCTCTGGTCATATTTCATCACAAACAAAAGTGAGGGTAAGAAGTCAAGGCAGATTTCTGGAGGACAGAAATGAAGCAGAAAACATTAATATTCAGCTCACTCCCTTGCTCCCCAAAGCTTGTTCAGCCTGCTTTCTTAGACCACCCAGGATTACCTGCCCAGGGTGACTCCACCTACAGTGGGCTCCACCTCCATTAGACAATAAAATGACTTCCAGACTTATTAAGAGGTAATCTAATAGAAATATTTTCTCAGTTAAGGTTTCTCTTCCCAGATAACTCAAGACTATGTCAAAACCAACCAGTATAAAATACAAAAATGGTGCTGATTTTTAAACTTCTTAATACAGCTCCCTATTGTATATTGATTTGATGTTCAGAGAATATGGTGGTTTCATATGAAGTCTTCACAGAAAAAGTCATTTCCAACAAGTTAACATCAACTATAAAATTTATAAATAAAAGCCTTCAGGTCTTCCCTCTTATATCTCTCATGATTGATAGCATAATATAGCATGTGTTTCTAAAGGCATATCTGTATATACAAATAAAGTATACTTGTACATTAGTATACACATATATAATGTATATTGAAGTCTGTTGAGTTTTTCACACCCTCCTTTGTTTTATACAGGCAAATGAGATAATTGTGGGAGGGTAGTCTATTTCAATTACCAACTGAGTATATCAGTTAAACAGTATCTGCTATAAATGTATAAGATGTGATTTTTAAAAAAATTGGGGGCTATAAACTGAGTGTGGTGGCACATAGTTTTAATCCTAGCACTTGGCAAACAGAGGCAAATGGAAGGTGGATCTTTATGAGTTCAAGGTCAACCTATTCTGTTCTATATAGTGAGTTTTAGGCCAACCAGTGATACACATTGAGAAACTGTCATATGTATACACACACACACACACACACACATCACAAAGCAAAATAAACAGGTTTAGTTCTTCAAGAAATTTTAATCCCTGCAAGCTCATAATAATTTCTGAAAAATTCAACATGGTACAAATCCATAATGGTGGTCTACAAGTTGTGCTATACATTGGAATCATTGGGACGATTTAAAAGATGTTGACTTATCATCTCCTGATATCTTGGCATGAATGTAGAGACTGTAACTCCAGCATCTCAAAAACTGCACACAAATACCTGCAGAACTGAAGATCTAAAAGCCACTTCTACAATAGGCATTTTCAAGTCTGGTTGAAAACAGTGGTTCTCCAGCTTCAGAATTTATCACAGCCAGTGTGTCTGCAGCTATGAATCTTATTCTTAAATTCAGTGTTACATACTGGACTTATAAAGCACTATTGGGATCTATAAAAGTAACAACAAACAGATCAAGAAGCTATCCAAGCATTTGGGGATGGAAAGCTGATTTTGGACTAGAAGAACTGGTGGGTTCTGGTTTAGATATGCTCACTAGCGCTTAAATTCCAATCACATCATATCCTTTTTATTTTAAGGAACAAACCATCACTTGATCTATATATCTTAGCAATGTCTGAGGGTATTGCAGATATACATTTTTTTGCTATAATTTGTAGCTTAAAAAGTTTTATTGTTGCAATAAGTTAATTTTGCACACATTCCATATAAAAAGTAGCAGGGGATTAGAGAATGTGGTAGGCATCCTTGGAGTCTGGACTACAAAAGCCTATCTTATGTGGATGATTCAATGAAACAGTGTATCCTAAAAGCAGGTCTCACATCCTAATATAGGAATGAGGCTACAGAATAGGTTCAATCGTAACAGTCTTTATAACTTTTGCTGCTTCTTTGAAATTTGAGAATCCACTTTCATAGCATGATTCTCAAGTTCTGCCAGATTCCCTATGGATTTTTCATGCTCACTCCAGATAAAACTATGGAGAGGAAGCAGTTGCAGAGATATACTTAACCACTGGACTCAGATTTAGAAATCAAAGGAAGAAAAGGGTGATTTTGAGAACCATGACTCAGAGCTCTGGGATTCAGAATATGACTTCTGAGCCTCTGTTCACCCAACGTCCTGTGGTAAAGTACTGACTTTGTGGACTGTGTATATACTTACCAAAGTTTGGGCAAAGAAGTCTTCATTGTAACAGGTTCTAAATGAAGTTTAATATTCTAGACTTATGGTTCTAATTTTAATGTTAACTTTTCACCTTAAAGGTCATTTGAAAACATGTGGAGATATTTTCGATTGCTTCAACTTAGACAGATATTGTAAATATTTGGTAGGTAGGGACTAGGAACACAGCTAAGGGTCCAGCTGGCAATGTGAATAAGACTATTCAAAGTTATCTGGCCCCCAAATGTCAAGTGCAAACCTTCGTTCTAAAATACAAGCTCTCATTATATAAAATACCATAACATGAGGAAGTTACCACTCAGACCCAAAAAAATCTCTATTTCTTTCAAACTCTTCAGTATCTAATATTGTTCATTTATCTTGTCATTGGTTGCCATGGGTCTAGGGGTTACCTTCCAAGTTGCATCTAATTCTTCCAATACTACTTTCCCAAAAATAAAATCTATCATGAGCCCTGAATTATAATGTGGCTTTGAAGCATTAATTAGAACCTGAAAATACTCATGAATACTGTGTTTCTACATATTTGAATTTAGAACTTTTGGAATATTATAACATCTGCTTTCTGATTAGCATCCACACATAGGATGCAATATGGGAACACAATTTTAATTTTAATCTTTCATGAATCTCCATAGGACAGTTGGAATAGTAGCATTTACATGTTTGGCAGGTGATTCTGGGCAAAACTGTGATGTAAAAACATATTCTTTTTTCTGTTTTTTTATTTTATATTTTTCATTGAAAATGTTTTTTTTTTTTCTGATCACAGTTTACCCTCTCCCATATCCTCCTAGATCCTCCCCAACTCTATACCAATCTGTCTCTGCACCCCTCTTCTCTCTCTTCCTCTCTCCTTAAAAAGCAACAGGCAAAAAACAATAACAAAAAACACAATAAATATATTTTTAAAAATATTTTTTGAAATATCACTTACAAGCAAAATGTTTTCAGCAGTTGAAGCACTACCCAATAGTGATGGTTAATAGTGGCTGTCAATCTGATTGTGTTTGGGAACAACTATAAAGTACACCTCTGGGCAGATCTCAGAGCATTTACTGGAAGGTTTAGCAGAAGAGAGAAAACTCTCCTCCAGAGAGTGGGCAGCGTTCCCAGCAGCAGCACAGATACAAAAAGGGCCAAGGCTGGGGGAGACTGAGGAAACACTGGCAGTGGCACCAGGATTTTTTCCTTCTGCATGTACCGGCTTTTTGGGAACCTGTTCTCTTTTGATGGATACCTTGCACATCCTAGATATACTAGGGAGGGCCTTGGACCTTCTCCAAAGCAATGTGCCTTACCCTCTTTGAGGACTGGTTGGGGGTGGGGCAGGAAATGCAGAGGAAATGAAAGGAGTGGAGGGAGTGGGATCTTGGATTGGTATGTATAATGTAAAAAAAGATAGTTTGTTTTCTTTTTTAAAAAACTTATAAATAAATAAAAATAAAATTATTAAAACTAACTTCTGAAGGAATAAAGTGCAATGTTTTTTAACATATGGATGTTAAAAAAAATTGAATACTGCATTATGTTATTTGTAGTAAACATGTAATAAAAGTATAAAAATTCATAAATAATAAATTTATTTCTGTATACTATTTCTTTGCAATATAGGATAAGAGAAAATAGCTTATTTGGGGGGTTTTGGGGGCATCCTGATTCTTTTAGGTATGTTTTCTTTCTTGAGGTATATTTTCCTTATATATGCATATATGGATACATATTTAATGTTATAATTAAAAGTGGGAGAAATCAACTGAGTTAGGGAATTTGCCTAGCAAGCACACGGCTGTAGTTTATCTTCCAGTACTAAAACAAGGAGGGTAAAATATTAGACTTTGATGAGGATTATGTAATCTTGACACATCAAACAACCCATATACACATGTGTAGGGCAGACATTCAAGAAGTTTCTTCTTCTTTATCCTGTTCGTTTTCTCAGTAGGAATTATTTTCTCCTCCATCCATTTCTCTTGATCAAAGATGGGAGTGGTAGCAAACAAAATCCCTAACAGAAAAGCAGGGTTCATTTGTGATGAACATGATCTTGAATCGTTTTCCTACTTCGTTGTACCTCAATTTTCTGCCTCTGGACAATAATGCAAAGAAATTGTTTATATTGCAATTTTAAATCTATGTTGACATACTCAAAATAAAATTCTTATTCACATAGTGACATCTATAATCTCTCTGTACTTACTGTCAACTAGTTAAAAGTCATGGTGGCTAATGGCATGGTTATGTCTTCTAGAACCAAGTGCTGTAGTTTCAGAGTATCTGTTTAATGATTTGCACTGTGATGAGTTGCATTTGCATAATATTGTCAGATGTTGTACTCATGGCTTAGTAATTAAATGCTAAGGCTGACCTTGTTACAGTACTGAAATGGAAGCACATAGTCTAATGGAGACCAGACATAAAGTAAAAAATATCTGAGAGCACACACACACACACACACACACACAAAGGCCAAGGGATAAGCAGGGTTGGTTTATCCTACCCACCTCTCTTCTTGCTTCTGAGTGAATCCACTCAATTGCTGACACTGCTACTGAACACTGCTATGAACATCTTTGCTGACACCAAAGTCCAGATACTTTAATAATACAACATTAACTGAGGACCAGCAGTTCTTCAGCAATTCTCCAGCCTGTATTGGTATTACATATCCCAGTTTGTATACTGAGAATCCACTAGACTTTCAGAGTTATAATATGTGGATAGACATTATTAGACTACCCAGGCAATATCACCATAGCATGCAATCAAAAAAATCTCCATAATAATGTGCACACAGAGAGAGAGAGAGAGACAGAGACAGAGAGACAGAGAGAGAGAGAGACAGAGAGAGAGACAGAGAGAGAGAGACAGAGAGAGAGAGACAGAGAGAGAGACAGAAAGAGAGAGAGAAATTTGTCTTAGGCTTTATTGTTGCTGTTAGGAAACACCATGACCACGACAATTCTTATTTCATTGTAGTGGCTGACTTACAGTTCAGAGGTTCAGTCCATCATGGCAGGGAGCATGCAGCATGCTGACAGGCATTGTGATGGAGAAATAGGCAATTGTCCAACATCTTGCAGGCAACAGGAAGTTGACTGACTGTCACACTGAAGGAAGCTTGAGAACAAAATACTTCAAAGTTCACCCCTACCATGACACACTTCCTCCCAAAAGGCCACACTTCCTAATAGTACCACTCCCTTTGGAGGCCATTTTCTTTCAAACCACCACAATATCATTGTTTATTTTCCTCTAGAGAACATGAGTATAGTTAACACATGAAAATCCTTGCATTCAATCCTCAGCACCCTTGATACTTTAGACAGAAACATTTGGAAGAAGAAACTGCTATTGCAATGAGATTTAAAAACTGCCCCTCCCACTGAAGCCCAGTCCTTATCAAACTCGCTGCTCATTATAGTAACTACTATAGCTCATTTTAGGAAAACCAGTCAATTCCAAATACCCTTGATATATTGGGGAAAATAATTAACCTATTTCAATAACATTTTTATGCATCCATCCTGCTTACAAGATAGTTAATTTTAAGCCACACACTTACCTAACAGAACAGGTGCAGATTATTTTATAATGCCTTTGAGACTGGCTTTCACTGATTTGCTTTCCTAAAGTCATTTCTTTTCATGATTATTATAATCAACAACACCAGCCATATACACAAAATGTTAACATGTCTGAATAGAGATTCAAAGTGTTTTCATCAGCCCTCAGTCACTGCTCACTCCATTAGAGCCATCAATATCAGGAGAGACAAAAATTATAAACCAGTATCTAGGCAACAGGGACAAAGCTAGTGAACATTAGGCCACAGACCCTAGTCTTTATAAATGAAATTCAAATATCACCTTAGTTAAATTTAACTTTCTAGCTTATTGCTATTTTGACACAAATAGAGCTATGTTTTCCTCACTTTGTTTATTTTTTTGCCTTTTTTCTCTGCTTTATGCCCTATATTTTGTCTTTGTAGAAAGAAGCAGAGTAGATGAAAGAAGCCTATAAATCAGAAACAAGCTCCTTTCTTTTTGTTTCTATTGCACTATACATTTTTATCCACTCCCCTTCCTTCTTCTCCTCGCCCCTTCTACCCTTTGCCATAACACCCACGCTCCCAATTTACTCAAGAAATCTTGTCTTTTTCTCCTTCTTATGTAGATCCATGTATGTCTCTCTTACAGTCCTCTTTGTGGTCTATGTTATCAGGGTTTGGGAACTAAAGGCTGGTTTTTCTTTTCTTTATGACTAAAGGCCAATTATGAGCGAGTACATATTATATTTGTTTTCTCGTGTCTGAGTTACTTCACTCAGTATGCTTTTTGTCTAGATTCATCCATTTTCCTGCAAATTTCAAGACGTCATTATTGAGTAGTACACCATTGTGTAAATGTATCACATTTTCTTTATCTATTCTTTGGTTGATGGGCATCTAGATTGTTTCTAGGTTTTAGCTATTATGAATAATACTGCTACAAACATAGTTGATCACATGTTTTTGTGATACGACTGAATATCCTTTGGGTATATAACCAAAAGTGGTATTGCTGGGTCTTGAGGTAGATTGTTTCCTGATTTTCTGAGAAATTGCCATACTGATTTCCAAAGTAACTGTACAAGTTTTTACTCCTGCCAGAAATGAGAGAATTTTCCCCCAACTGTGCATCCTCTCTAGCATAAACTGCCATCAGTGTTTTTGATCTTAGCCATTTTTGATAGGTATAAGATGGAATCTCGGAGTTGTTTTAATTGCATTTCTCTGATGGCTCAGGAAGATGAACATTAGAAGCAAACTATTTTTACTATTAACACTTCTACTAGCTTATATTGTCTTCTGTAATATGAGTAATTAGTAGATTTCCACAGCAACCCTTGGGGCCTCCCTTATTTGTAGTATTGATATATACAATTAAATGTTTATTTGTAAGGTTAACTGGAAAAAGTTGTGAATAAAAATGAATATCCTGACAAAAATCAATTGCCAATCTGCAGAACAAAACATATGATTTTGTGGGTTTATTTTTTAAATCTCCTTTTAAAACAGGGAGCAAAATGTCCTGGGAATAGCAAAAAATACATTCTGTTTATAAAAAGGAACAAGTTCACTTCAGTTGTTGACAGTTGCTTCTACTGGTTGAGATTTTGTAAAGTTTAGTTTGACATAGCAAAATTCTAGAGCAATGGAAAGCTGAAACACAACCCCAACTTTTCTTTATTGTTTTCTCTTCAGAGCTTCAGATTGAAAGATGTACATATTGAATTAAATAGAAATCTTAGGGTTTCTATTGTTGTGAAAAGACACAATGACCCTGGAAACTCTTATAAATTAAAAGCATTTAATTCGGGTGGCTTACATTTTCAGAGGTTTAGTCCATTATCATCATGGTGGAACATAGTGACATGCAGTCAGAGAGGGTGGTGGAGAAGAAGCTGAGAGTTCTACATCTTGACCCACAGGCAACAGGAAGTATTCTGAATGTCACACTGAACAAAGCTTGAGCAAAGGAGACTCCAATGCCCCTCATAATGACATACTTTCTCCAACAAGGCCACACCTACTTCAACAAAGCCACATCTCCTAATAGTGCCACTCCCTATGAACTTATGGGAGCCAATTCCATTCAAATGATCACACTATCCAAAATATACAGATATAAGAAGCCAATAAAATTTGTAGGTTTTTTGTTTAGAATTACAACTATGTTCAGTTTTTTCCTATTTTTTTTTTTCAGCTTAAAGTAGTAGATCTCAACCTATGGGTTGTGACCTCTTTGGGGGTCAAAAAACCATTTTACAGAGAAACATATCAGATATCCTGCACATCAGATATTTATATAGGATTCGTAACAATAGCAAAATTACAGTTACAAAGTAATAATGAAAAGAATTTTATGGTTGGGATGTCACCACAACATGAAAATTGAATTAAATTGAATTGAACTATATTCAAGGAAGGTTGAGAACCACTGGTTTAGAGGAATTACTATGGGAGCATACCATGAGAATGCCCAGACCATGGTATGTCCATTCCATTCCCAACCACCGACTTGCATGTCAGAGGAAACAGAGCCTGTGACATCATTCAGAAGCAACAACCAGGAAAACATTAACATTAACTCCTCATTGAGTGTTTCAGATGGAACATAGACTCCACTCAGTCTTTACCCCAGGAACATGTTGATTCTTGCTAGAAAATAATACCCGTTAGTACAGAGATCCTCTTTGCTCTCTAATTCTTGACCATGAATACTATGGCATGGGCTTTCTTATGGACCTGTTGCTATGCTTTTTCCTGTCATGATGGACACAACCACTTTGAAATGTGAGCCAAAATAAACCTGTTCACTTTTAAGCTGCTTAAGAAAAGTAATTAATATATAACTCTAACTTAAGAGATATCTAATCCACATACAAGGAATAATAACAGAGTTCTAAATCTATATAATTACTAACTATAGATTAACATGAAAATGTATAATGAAAGTTTTTGTGCCAAGACATGTTAATCTTGGCAAAATTAAAAATGCATGGGCAATTTTTTCCTGGGAAGATATCAATGATTAGAATAAGTTTCTTTTCTTTTGTATACCTTATGTTTCTACAACCACAAATATAGCTAAGGCTCTCAGATGCAAACTAGTCTTATTTTATAAATTATTCATTTACTGAAATTGTTATAATGAAAGTTGAAATTCTAATACTTGAATCTTATAGCAAAATGGCAGAAGCAGCAAATATTTCTTAAAACCATTAGAGAAATTCTAATTGAAGGAAAATGAATATTTATTACAGTATTATTTACCAGAATGCAAATTTCTTTTTTAATTAATTAATTTACATATCAATTCCATTTCCCACTCCCTCCACCTTCCCATCCCAACCCCCATCCACTCCTCAGAGAGGGTAAAGCCTCCCCTGGAAAGTCAACTAAGTCTGTCTCATCACTTCTGTTGAGGCAGGACCAAGACCTTCTACTACCCCACTGTGACTAGGCTAAGAAGATATCTCTCCATAGAGAAAGAGCTTCACAAAGTCAATTCATGCAGTAGAGTTATATCCTGACCCCATTGCCAGTGGCCCCACATAGTGCCTAAGCCATACCATTGCCACCTGTATTCAGGGGACCTAGTTCGGTCCTATTCAAGTTCCCTAGGTATCAGTTCAGTTAGTGATCTCCCACGATCTCAGTTCAGCTGATTCTGTGGATATCCCCATCATGGTCTTGACTCCTTTGTTCATATTATCGCTCCTCATTCTCTTCAATTATACAGCTATATATATTCAATTATAATTATACACTCAGTGGTTAGTTGTGACTCTCTGCTATTGCTTCCCTCTGTTTCTGGAAGAGGGTATTAGCATCTCTGGGGTTATGGACTGTAGGCTGGTTATCCATTGTTTTATGTCTGATATCCACTTATGAGTGAGTACGTAATATATTTGTCTTTCTGGGTCTGAGTTATCTCACTTGGGATGTTGTTTTCTAGTTCCGTCCATTTACCTGAAAATTTTTACCTTGAGTAGTACTTTGTTGTGTAAATGCACCATATTTTCTTTATCCATTCTTCAGTTGAAGGACATCTAGTTTGTTTCAAGGTTCGGGCTATTACAAATAATACTGCTATGAAAGACACTTAAGGAAATGCTCAACATCTTTAGTCATCAGGAAAATGGAAATCAACATAACTTACAGATACCACCCTACACTGATCAAAATGACTAAGATAAAAACACTGACAAAAACTTATTCTGGGGAGGATATGGAGTAAGGGAAGCACTCCTCTATTGCTGATGGGAATGCAAACATTTACAACTGTTATGGAAATCAGTATGGCAATTTCTCAGAAAATTAGAAATCAATCTACCTGAAGACCCAGTAATACCATTTTGAGGACATATATCGAAAAGAGGCATACTCACACCACAAGGACACTTGCTCAATTATATTCAGAATGTAAATTTCTATACACTCATCATATGCCATAGTATATGCCCTTTGTGTTGATTAATTTTGTGTCAACTTGACACAAACTAGTCATTTGGAAATAGAGACTATAAATTGAGAAAATTACAATAAATAAAACCTACTCTTGTTGTTGTTGTTGTTTCTTAGGGTATTTGTTGTGGTGAAGAGACACCATGACCACTGCAACTTTTGTAGCTTAATAGTTTGTAGAGAATTTTTTTAGTAAGGAATGAGACAAGTTAAAACAACCAGGAACGTATACATTAAGGATGTCCTATGTACATCATGGTTTGTTAGAAATAAAAAGGAGGCAAATAAATGTAAAAAGTCAAATTTTCTTTAATATGAGCTGGACAGTGATGTCACCAATGAATATGCCTAAATGTATGGGAAAAATCCCTTGGTGCCTCAATCCTACACAGAAAACTGTAGGCAACTGAGAAAACGTGGGAGCAGAAGAGGTATCTTCCACAGGGAACAGCACATCAGTTGGTTGCCTACTGTCAAATGGTCAGCCCTGAAAACATACATATAAGTGTTCCTATACAGCCTTAACAGGTTATATTTAGGAATATAGATATGTATATATAACTGCATGCAATAAGAACTATTGATAAAAGAGAATGTGAATATGAAAGAGAGTAGGGAATGGAAAATAGAATTGTTTGGAGGAAGGAAAGGGACTGGAAAATGATGTAATTATTATAATCTAAAAAATAAATTTTAAAAGAAACTGTAATATATTTAAAAGTATTATTTTTGACATAGGATATTTATATACGTGTGTAAATGTAACACTCATATATATATGTTAATACATATATGCACTTATATTAGCATGAAAATATCACTGTACAATTTTATTTATTTATTTATTCCTTTTTAATTAAAATTTCCACCTCCTCCCCGTTTCCCATTTCCCTCCCCCTCCTCTCACACATTGCCCCCTCCCCCCACTCCTCTCCCCCTCTCCCCACTCCATTCCCCCTCCCTCTCGATACTGAAGAGCAGTACAAATTCCCTGCCCTGCAGGAAGTCAAAGGTCCTCCCACTTCTATCTAGGTCCAGGAAGGTGAGCATCCAAACAGGCACTGTACAATTTTAATACCTACGTTTATCCAACACTGATTGAATCAGAGTAATAACTTCTTTGACATCACCACAAAGTTCATATTAACTCCCTATAAGCAGCTGTCATCCACTGTAGTGTAAAACAGCAACACTTAACTTCATTTTTTTTTTAAAAAAAAAAAAAAGAAAGCAATCTTTTCCATTTTTCATGTCAATTTCAGCTCCCCCTCCCTCCCCTTTTCCAGTTCCCCCAACTATGCCCCCAACCTGTACCCAACCACACCTCAGAGAAGGTAAGGCCTCCCATGGGGAGGACTAAGGCCCTTCTCCATATATCTAAGCTGGCAAGGTATCCATCCATAGGGACTGGAGTCCAAAACCTGCTTTGATCAGTTACTGGTTAAAGATTTTATAATGACAATTAAGGTAGTCATCAATCTGATTGCATGGGAAGCTGAGTTCAGGCACTCTCTCCACTATTGCTTAGAATCTTAGCTGGGGTTATTCTTGTGGATTCCTGAGAATTTCTCCAGTGCCAGGTTTCTTGTTAAACCCATAATGGCTTCCTCTATTAACATATCTCTTTCCTTGTTCTTCCTCTCTGTCCTTCCTCCAACTCGATCATCCTATTCCTTCATGTGTGTTGTCTTCATTATACAATCCCCAGTAACAGCTGTTCTACCTCCAACTCTAGTTATTCTTAGCACCATTTAAATAGAGACTGTGTTGGATTATGAAAAATGTACATATCATAATGTATATTATAAACATTATCCTCATGGGCTCTATGTTTGAGCACTGGGTCCTTGCTGGTGGTGTTGTTTGATAAGGTTTTGAAATCTTTAAGAGATGGAATATTGATGGAGGACGCAGGTAATTCCAGGAAGGCTGTCATAACTCAGTTATACTTCTTACTCCCTCTCCCCTTTTTTAACTGAAGATTCAATATGATCAGTAGCCTCCTGCTTCCTGCTTCCTGCTTCCTGATATCATGCCATGCTTTCCCTACTATGATGACCTTGTATCCTCCCAAACTATAAATCAAGAAAACTCATTTTCTATTAACTTGCTTCTTATGAGATATTTTGCCACAGCAATAAGAAAAGTACCTAATACATGATACTTATCTTCTTTTTATTATGCTATTTCATTGAATGTTAATTCCCTCCAAATATACATATTTTCCTTCAAGTGTTTTCTGGCCATGTTATTCTGCATTGTGTGCATAAGTATCATGTTTTTTTTTTTTGTTCATTCATCTATTGAAAATCTTTGCTGAATATGTATCTTTCCATTTGGATTATCAATATAAAGCTGACCAAACAAACAAACAAACAGACAAAAATCACAAAGGAGTTGTAATTATGCCTTTTGTATGTGGATATCCTTTGAATACAATTTCTGAAGTAAAACAGAGAATCATACATTAGATCTAACATAGGTTTTAAAGAACATCCATGTTGTTCCATGAAGGTTATACTAATTTGTATTACAATCAATAATATGTAAGAGTTCCTGTTTTCCATCCACATCTTTGCCATCGTTCAGTTTATTACTAGTACGATATGACCTACAGATACCATGAAGCATAAATGTTTGCCTACACAATACCTTTCCTTGAAATCATGAAAATTAGAATAGGCAAAATTACATATAGCATAGTGGTAATAAGCTTTTCTAAGGATAGTGATAATGTTGATTCTAATATTCTCTTAATTTAAATGAAGAAAGAAAAATCAAGTAACTTCTTACACATGATCCTATAAATTACCTGGATAATCCCTGTGTTTCACTAAGTAAAAATAGACGAATAGAAATGTGAACACCTTCAGCCAGTCCTTTCTCAGTCTGTTGATGCCATTCCTTAATCATACACATTTCAATATCTATCTGTAGAAAGTCACACAACACAAATTATTACATTTCTTTAGGTTATAATATCTTAATAGAAAATAGAACCCCCAATTGCAAGTCAGTAGTTACAGAAAGTCACAAACAAGATAGATGTATTTCATCACTGTGTCCTAAGACACAAACAATGAGTGTGAGATGAAGGGACTGAGGCAGCTGGTGAATGTATAAGAACTCTGATGATAAGTAAAACTGAATAGAGAGGAAGCATATCAGTGAACACAGGAGAAGTGTGCATACGTAATGAAAAGTTACATAACATTACAAATTATAGTCTAAGGAAGGAAATATGTGTACTAAGCTGAAAAATAAATGAGCGCTTAGAAAAGATTTCATTTATGAAGTAACATTTCAGTTCCCAAGAAGTAGCTAACTATTCTAAAGGAGAGTTGCAGGCAGAGGAGCAGGATTGATCAGAAACAGTCTAGGGAATGAATCAGAATCCCTTCTGGGGGAAAGACTGGGGAGAGTTTGGAGGATTGGGAGGGTGGAGATGGATGAAGGGCAGATATAGGAGCTGGGAAGAAGATATCTACATTAAGGGAACCATTTTAGGGTTGGCAAAAGACTTTGCTCTAGAGGGGATCTCAGGTGTCCATGGGGTTGTCCCCAGCTAGGTCCTTGGGTAACAGAGCAGAGGGTGCCTGAACTGGTCTTGCCCCACTATCACACTGATGATTATCTCAAATATCACCATAGAGTCTTCCACTCGTGACAGATGGAGATAGAGACAGAGACCCTCATCAGAACAAGGACTGAGCTCCCAAGGTCCAGTTGAAGGGCAGAAGGAGGGAGAAGGCGAGCAAGGAAGTCAGGACCACGAGGGGTTGGTCCATCCACTGAGGCAGTGTGCCTGTTCTAATGGAAGCTCACCAAATACAGCTGGACTGGGACTGAATGAGCATGTGATCAAACCGATCTCTCTGATTGTGGCTGACAATGGGGGCTGACTGAGAGGCCATTGATAAAGGCACTGGGACTTGTTTCTATTGCATGTACTAGCTTTTAGGGACCCTAGTCTATTTGGATGCACAGCTTCCTAGGCCTGGATGTGTGTGTGTGGGGGGGGAGTTTGGACTTCCCACAGGACAGGATTACCTGCCCTCTCCCAAGCAGGGGGGGAGGGGGGAGGGGGAAGGGAAGGGGAATGGGAGGAGGGGAGAAAGTGTAAATAAAAGAATCCCTTCTGGTAGCTAGCTAGGTAAAATTACCAGACATGAAGGTTGAGAATGGATTGCTGCTTAAACCACCTTTTTTTTTGTCCCCGCCTTTTTTGTTCCTGAAAGCATAATAATTGTAGGGAAGCAGGATCTGCACAATTGCCCATCACTGAAATATGAAATCTTACATGCATTCATCAGTAATATCCTTTACAAATATTTTGGTCAGCAGTTGATATGACACTATGTTGAAGAGAGCAAGAACTTCCCTTTACCAGGCTAGGGTAAAGCCCTTTGATAAAAAGAAAATTTCATTTTGTAGGCTCAAGAAAAAAAGTCTAAAATCCAGAAGATAGAAGGAAACAGAATACATGTTACAATGAATGAAAGAGAAAGACAGGGATAAGTCTTCAGCACCCAACACCTATGTCTGGAGGCTTGTAACCACCTCTACTCCAGTTTCAGAGAATCCAGTGCCCTCTACTGGCCACACAAACACAGAGAGACACACACACAGAGAAACACATACACACACTCACATACACATATTTGCTCAAATGTATGTAAATAGAAATGATTTCTAAATATTTTAATTGATGAAATGGCTATCTCTTTGAAAGGGTTCCTTTATACACTAGATGAACCCCCACCACTTGATGCAGTTGTGGCTCCAGAGAAGGAACTTACCTCCCAGGAAATGCAAGAGTTATAACAGTTTAGTTCACCGTTAACATATGCTCTGCTACAGGAAAAATGGAGAGAAACCCAATCTTTCTCTTCTTGGTTTTGTCTAATTTTTAAATAATCTATTACCAAATTCTGTTTCCTAGGTTTCCTATATGCATATATATATATATATTATATATATATATATAATATATATATATATATGAAAATGATGGGTTTGTGGACCTATACGAAAGTGTTGGGTGTCATGTCATGTAATGTCCAGCTATTTTTTCATATCAAGCAATAAATCTTATAAGATTCTGGGAAGAAAAGTGAAGTATAAATTTGTTACAAGCATGAGGAAATGATAGGATACCACTTGACAGAAAGGAAGAAGCCAGCTGCTGCAAACTCTTAGTCGAGAAGCCTAAACTTCAGGGGTCTGTTTTATGAGTTCAGAGGGATAAAAAACTGAATTCAGGCATAGAAAGTGGGTAGATCCTATTCTGATTGATAAAGGAGCTGTCATGTGATGGATTTTTTTTATGATCATAACTCATAATTTTTAGCATATGTATGTCATGTATTACATACACATAAGATGATAAGTAAGTTTTTTTTTCTGGACAGGTCACTTCAAGGACAGATTGGCATTTACTGAGCTTGTACACAACACCCATATAAACTGATCCTGTTCTTTCTTTCACCATGATATGCTGAACCACAAGTGCCAGTTTGTGGAAAATGGTAATGGAGGCTGCTTGTTATTACCCTACATGGAAGAGACCACCAAGAAAAGAGGTCTTGGGTTGCTGAATAGTCTCTGTGCTCATCTACCTCACACTTGTTCAGTAATAACATGATTTGAGGATTCAAACATAATGGGAAGAAACTGACATTTTTTTCTACAGGAATGAATAGATTTAATTTAGTTCATAATATTATTCTGGCTAATGGACAGAATTCAGTGAAAATGGAGAATCCTGAATACATTCTACAATGACTGGAAACTGTAATGAGAACCTACACTTTTCAGCTATAGTCTATATTAAGGCAATACTTCTTTGAGGGCAGGGAAATGTTTTCAAACTGTATTTTACTATAAATATCTATACAGTTTCTTTTGTTGCAATAAAATTACATAGTGACTGTCTCTCCTTTATATTGCGTACCTGAAAAATATGCCAGAAACAATGTACTTTAATCTGTGGCATACCCATATGCTATTCTTGTATACAACAAATGAAAAGCAATGCCTTGGGCTGTCACCACCATGACGTAAAGACCTTCTGCTGTGTCTTTCTCTCTATTGATGAAATATATAGATCCAGAAGTATCTGAAAGGATTCTGCTATCCTCTTCATGTCATCATAGACAAATACATGTTTCACAAGGGGGCATATAGGATGAATTCTTGTGCAATAACAATTTTGGCCCTCACTCCTGTGCACTTTCTGTTAGTTATTTTAGTAAGAAGAGACTTTAGTGGTACTGAAACAAATACCTTATGCTACCCTACATGACACCAAGGCCGCAAAACAGCCTGAAAGAGCTACTCCATAGACACACATTTTTTGCACAATTTTGCCCAGAATAGACAGTGTATTATTGACAATTACATTGTCCCAAGCACAGCTACTTATCTGCAAGGAGAAAATGGTTTGTAGTTGTATCAGAGACTGCGTATGTAGGGAAGGAGGGCACTATCTGGAATCGCCATTGAAATTTCACAGGAGTTTTCAGTCTTGCTTTCAATAATGCCATTCTGAGGTCTCAACTCCTACTTAGTTGAAATTCAGCCAGAACTGAAGGAAAGAGTCAAACATAAAATATGTGAAATCTGTTTCCTTGGTGATGCTTTTATTTCAAAAAGACAATTGTCAGTTAAAGGTGAACATCTGAGTAGTACTAGTTCACAAAAGGAGAAAATTAAAAAAAAAAATACTGTGTCAGTTAATAATATATAGAGGATCACAAGATACTTGCTTTAATAATTGTGTTTTGGGGCCAATAAAATGGCTCAGAGGTTATATGTGCCTGCCACAAAGCCTAATGACTTGAGTTTAATTTCAGAAACTCCACATGTGAGCCATGTTTTACACACACACACACACACACACACATCCCAGCATAATTAAACAAGTAAAAGTAATTTAAATTAAAATTTTTCATGATTTTATAACAGAAAAGTATATGAATATGCATTGCTCTCAAGGATCATCATTGCAAATAGCTTATGTTGTTTAAGGTTTTCAGAATTTATGTGCAAAAATTTCGCGAAGGTGAAACAGACTAAGGAGATGAAAGTCCCCCAGATTAATAAGAACCCAGTATGAGACTGTCATATGGGTTTTCTTCTCTGTGTTTTAAGGATCAGATCTGTTCAATTGACAGAAGAAACTTATTACCTAGTTATAAACTCATTAGGAGAGATGCAAGAGTAAGAAAACATTTTGTCATAACGGTTACAAGTTCCTGGAAATGGAAGATAGGGTATGATACGGAAGGAAGAGAAAGTGTAAGGACGCTTAGCACTTAGGATGAGACGCTGAGAAAGCCCTAAGAGTAGAGAGATGATAACATCGCAGTGCAAGAACTGAAAGTTCAGTATCTGAATGACTGGTCTCTGCTAACTATTTTCAAATTACAAGTGTAAACATGGGCTGTGTATTTTCCAGAAATGATACTTGTCTTGAGAGAAAAAAAAAACAGAAAATCAAATGGATGCTGTTCACATACACATGATAAGGTTTTGTGTTAGCGGGTGTGAGATGTTCAAACCTTTCTTATTATCAAGAAATGTCTCTTTCTATGATTAAGTCTTAGGTGATCCCAGATCACTGGTTTCAGGTGGCTGTTCTGGTGGGTTGTTTGTAATCATTCTTAGACATTTTGTCCAGATGCTTTTTCTGTCACTGTCAACAGCTCTGGGAATTATCTTCTTCTCTAGAGAGTGGAGCACTAGAGAGGAAGTCACATCATTGCCGTTTCCCTTAGTGGCTGATTTCAGAAGCAAAGCACAGATAGAGACCAGAAGAGTCTCTTTCACCTTTCATACTCTGCATGTGTTGTCATACATTATTTCTGTTGAAATTAAATGCTTTCTCTGTACCTCCTGGGAATCACTTGAAGGACACTTAGCCCCTTGCTGATCTTTCTTGAGATTTTCTTATTCATCTCTGACAACATTACGGAGTTAGGTAAGTTATTTTTAATAAATCTCTCATCTGTACCTACTCGGTCATGTCCATTTGTATCATTCAAAGACATGATATCATTCAAATTACATTATCTAGACTCATCTGTCTTTTAAATTTATGGTAAGATTAACTGATATGAAACAACCTCTAAAAATTTGAGAGAAGGACAACAATTTATTTCTCTGATCTCTCCAGAAGAGGTCTATTTTTCCAGAAGTAACTGTGTCCTATAGCTTCTCTATGACAGGTGAAATAACAGAACCACGGTTTTGTGAGTTCAAAGCCATCATACCATGTTTCCTGGAGTAGCAACAACAGCAGTTTCCACTAAACTCTCTTTAAAATGCTAGCCAGATATGATTGATATTTTCTACCAGCCAGTAGTCTACTGCTGAGGTCTTTAGTCTAGGATTACCCTAACTCATAAACAATAAAGTATATTAACAAATGAATGAAAGAATAACCAATCCTTCTACTTCATAAATTATTGAAATTTCTTTAATAAGTTGAGCCAAGCCAAATGTTTTTCACTGAATTTTCTGTACTTTTCTGAGTTAAACTTTTATAAGGGCTTTGGGGGCTAACCTACAAATAATGTTCCAATTATTATGATTTCATGCAGAGCTGGGAGGGGAACTAGTGGGACCACAATGAGAACTGATGTCTACCCAGCTTGTTCTGAGACTAATGGTTTCCTCTGTGATATGTGCCAATGGGATCCCTGTATACCTGCCAGCTCTTATAACCCCAGTAAGAAGAAAATGAATTGGTCATAGTCACAGGAAGAACTAAATTTATACCTAGAAGTGTTGAAACAGGAAGAGTGTCGTGAGGGTGATAGAGAAGTAGGAAATCTTACCGCCCATGAGCCTGCTGCCTGGCAGGAGTTTAAAACCAGAAAATACCACCCTAGAGGATTCCAAATCAGCTACCAATAGAGCTGCAGTGCTAAGGCAGGAAAACAAGTGAGGGAAGTAAACATGCCAAGCTCTCGCCTAGTCCTTCAGCATATTGCCAGCACCTCCCACTGTCCCCGACTATATAAAGCCAGGTGAAAAGGGTATCTCAATTCAAGCTCCCCAAAGAACACAGCAGGGCAGAAACTGGATTTGATCAGGGGCATGTGGAGAACAGCCCTCATGGTGTGATCAGAACCTTCTACAGGACAAGCAGTAACCAATTTTAGTCCTGTTGAGTGAGGGCATGGAGAACTGAGACTTTAATGTAAATCTGCTGCTTTTGAAAACAAAGTTTGATCTGAAGGATGTTTGCCAAGTATTACATAATAAGATAAGTACTCGATATAATAGCTAGTCTGGTTTCCTTTCTGTTGTTGTGATAAAATGCTCTGAAAGCAGACTGGGGAAGAAAGAATTTGTTCCATCTTAGACTTTCAGGTCACAAGGCCATCACTGAGGGAAGTCAGGGCAGGAACTCAACACAGAGACACGAAGAGAGGAGTGCTCGCTGTTCCATGCAACATTTCTTCCATCCAGGAAACTATCTCACAGACAAGGAACTACAGCTTGAACCATGGAGGAGGAAGCTTATTAGCTGCCCCACTCATTGGCTGAACCCTAGATTCACGTTTAGTTGGCTCATTTATACCACCCAAGACAATCTGCCTATGCATAGAGCTGCTCAAAGTGGGCCCTCCTATTTCAATTAGCAGTCAATACAATCTCCCAAAGAAAAGTCCATAGGCCAATCTTATCTAGGCAATACCTCAAACAAGGCATCCCTCTCAGGTCTCTCCAGGCAATGTCCAGTTGAAAAATAACAACTACTACATGGGGTATTAATCAAATTTGTGAAAGAGACACTCTATGCCTAAAACATCCCAATGTATTGAGTTTCACTGACAAACAGCCACTGGTTTAAAAATTATTAGTTTCCCCAAAGAGGAAGCCTTTGATCACTGAAGGCAGATCCACCTGTGGAAATGTGTGTTTTCTTGCCCCATTCGAACATTTTTTTCTTAATTAGGGCAAGAGAGACTGACTTGAAAGTTTTCTTCACCTGCATGCATAATGCCTTTTCTTACTTTCTGCTTTGCTAAATTCTCTGAGAAGGCACCTAGAGAGATATTTGGGAATGGTTGGCTTGGAGGCAATTACAAAGAAAAAATGGAACACCCTTCAATTAAAAACTCTCTTTGATTCAATTCCCCTCTTTCGCTCTTAAATTCTAATTCTCCCTAAAACTCAGGTTGTAAACAATATTATTCAATAAATCAGCACATGGCCAAAAACAACGCGAAAGCACACTATTCTCTTTTACCCTCTCCACACTGCTTACAGAATCACTCTCTAAATATACTGATATGCAAATGTAACTGGAGCAATTCCACAGAGCTCCACACAAAATGTCTACATCATTAATACAGAGTACTGACAGGATTGTTAGGAAGGTAACTGGTAATACTATAGTTTGGGGAAAGCGACAATGAAACTGTGTTTCAAGTTGTAATAGGTTTGCATCAAGTAAGCAGTGTGATAGAACTGAGGAGACAAAAAAAAAAAAAAAAAAAAAACAAATCCCTAAATAGTGGAAGTAGACATCAGCCAACAAAGTTTGACTGATGCCAAATTCATTTTTAAGAACAACAAAGTTTTAGACTGTGTATCCTTTGAGTCTGACCCTCATGCAAGTTCATACGAAGGATAAACAAACACACCACTATTTCTAAAGCTCTCTTCCTATCAATCCAGTTTCAAAGGCCTAAGGGTTTTCACTACAAACCTCACCTCCCATCCTATTTTTATTTGATCATAGCTACCAATCAAATTTAAAAGAGAGATCTCCAACAGTGAGCTAATTTTACCAATAGACCAAGTTATGGTCTTTTAAAACAATTTGTTGTCTTGAACAACCAAGGTATAAGAAGGGAGATTATTTGGCTGGATAGAAGACTCAGCCAGTAAGGACTCTTTCCATCTGTACTTTCCAATCCATAGAATAAGTTGGTTCCAATTCTCTATTACATGTGAGCCAAAGAGTGAATTTGTAAAGATTACTGGATACTAAACTTCATGGTGTTTTGTTTTCAAAAAACACATTTTCTTTCCACACTCTTGTCTTTAAAGGCTAATGGGACACAGTGCTCTGTTGGAAGTCAGAGTTAGGTAGGTGGAGAAATCACAACAATTATTTCTAATTGCCACAGAAATTTTGCTACTTTGGCAGAAGAAAGAAGCAGGTTTAGTTGACAGAAGTGCATATCTACTAAATGGGGGAAATGTAATTAGTGGTTAGCTGAGAGGTGGAGAAAGAAATTTAATTTCTACATTGGAAGGAAATGTAAGTTAAGCAAGACATACTGGCTAGCTCAGGGACTGTCCAAGTCTGCCGCAATCATCAGAGAAATGTATTTGTCAAAACATATTTCAAAGACAAATAAGATTTGTTTATATATTGTGAAATGTACTTGTTCATTAAATACACTGAAGCTGGAGATTTTAAATTAGAAATCTCCAAGTGTCAGTTAGATATTATGTGACTTTTAACATGTTGTTAACATTTATAATGCCATTACCTTCCAAAACTAAATAACCATACTTGTATTCAACACTTGTTAAAAATTTAGAGATCATTAATTTTAAAATCACTGTTTTATTTATTCCATTCATACTATAAAATGGATTCTTATTAGTGTTGGAATACTAAAGTACTTATTTAAATCTCCATATCTAAAGTGGATAAAATATTATTTCAAACACGTTGGAATTAAACAGATAGTTTTATTTTGAACAGAGGTGTTTGCCAAATGGTGAGTGTGTAAGTGATATTTCTCCTGTTTCATCTGTAAGTCTCTCTCCTCCTTTTCTTCTGTCTTTATTTCTGCTTTCCTTAACGGTTTTGATTTACATTTTAAAATGTAGGGAAAGTAGTAACATGACTGTGTCTATTTGAAATTTCTCATCACTTTCTTTTTCTCCTCATTACAGAATTGGTATATATAAGTCAATAATTTTGAGTCTGAAATTTAAGAGGGGAACAAAGCTCAATTTTGTCTGTGAATTCATGGGCCATCTGTTCTTTTTTAATTTTTATTTCTTTGCCAGAAATACATAAGAAGTCTCTTTTTTATTTAGAACTTATGTAAAGAATCACTTTAATTGATTAAAGACAAAACAAACCAGAATGTAAATTTCATAAAATCTGGGTTTTATTGGTAGTGACCTCCTGGGAATAAAGAAAGTATCACATAAAGAGACAAGAGTACAATTAGAGGAGGTGCTACTTCTATAGGTGAGATGGAATTACACATTTCTTGGATCAGAAAAGAAGAAGCAATTAAGGAAGAGAAAAAAACAATACTATGGGAATCCTTACTGTAAATAAATATTATATGTCAAAATCCTTAAAGAATACAGATTTTTTTTAAAAAAGAAAAATTCAAGAAATTCTAGCAAAGTTGCTCAATATCACACTGGAATGGTCATTCATTCACTATGCTCAAGTAGGGTTTATCTCTAGTGTACAAAGAATAATCAAATCATTGAAAGTAATATTCCATTACCACATAAAATAACTACATACCATAGGAAATTGAAAGATATAGGGGGAAAAGTGAAGCAATTCAATGCCTTTTTATAATGGGAAAATGAGAAGTAATTGGTCCAAGGTTACAGACTTCAGCTGTGAGGTGTGTAAGTTGTGACAATCTAAGGTGCTGTCTTAGTTAGGGTTGCTATTGCTGTGAAGAGACACCATGACCATGGCAATGTATACAAACAAAACATTTAATTGCAGCTGGCTTACTATTCAGAGGTTTAGTTCATTATCATCATGGCATAACATGGTAATATGCAGACAGACATGGTATTGGAGAATTAGTTGCTCCATGTTGATGATGGGATGTATAGACTGTCACACTGACAGAAGCTTGAGCAAAGAGACCACAAAGCCTTTCTCCAGAGTGACACACTTTCTTGAACAAGGTCACACCTCAAACCACTGGCATTTTCTTTGGGGGGCATTTCCTTTTCAAACCACTACAAGTATATCATAGTGACAAAAGTTAGCCACATTGCAATTCTATTTATATTTAATAACTGAGTGATAGAGACATTCAAGAACTCTCTACCCATCCCCATCCCCACACAAATGTTGGCTATAGATGGGGAGAGATATGCTAATTAATTTTATTGTAATGATTATCATTCAATGTATATTGTATAATATATATCAAATTACATCAAAACAGATATTTATTTGACAGTTACCTATTTTAAAATTTAGAAAGAAGAAAAGTTTCAACTAATAAACCATCAAGGTAAAGAGAGAGCTTTATAATCCAAACACAAGATGAAGAAAAGTTACTTTTTTGTAAGTATTCTAACCCATCTAGAAATTTTCTATATTTCCATTCAAATATGCTTTGGAAGTTTGCAAGTTATCCCAGTCTGTAACTACTTGAAGAGAATCTGGGTCTGAACCCAAAGACCAATGTGAAACTTTGAATGTTTATAATCCCAGGGCAGGAGAGGAGACAGATAGATCCCTGAGGTTAATTTTCCAACCACCTTAGCCTAACCAGAAAGCTCCAGTGATTCTCTGTCTCAAAACACAGATGGACAGATCTTGAGAATGATATCTGTGGTTCATATCCCACCTATACACACACATTCACACACAGCACTCTGTTGTGGTACATGTTTTTGTACCCTGTAGAGATTTGTCACTTGTATTGGTTTAATAAAATGCTGATTGGCCAGTAGTCAGGCAGGAAATATAGATAGAGTGACCAGGCAGGGAGTAGAGGTGGAGCAAACAGAATAGGAGAATTCTGGGAAAAGAAAAGGCTCAGTCTGCAGTCATCACCCAGACATGGAGGAAGCAGGATGAGAATGCCTCACTGATAAAAAGTACCAAACCACGTGGCTAACACAGACAAGAATTATGGGTTAATGAAAGATGTAAGAGCTAATAAAAAGCCTGAGCTAACAGACCAACAAGTTCATAATTAATGTAGGCCTCTATGTGTTTCTTTGGGATTGAAAGTCTGTGGGACGAGGAAGAACAAAAACCTCTGTTAACAGCACCCTCTCCCATATATTTATGTATGTGTCTTATCCACCTATGTATTGGCATACACACTTGCAACCATGAAAACACATACCACATGCATTCAAAAAATGTACAAAAAATAAATAATTTAAATTTTTGAAAGCTTATGCAGTAAAGTATAACTGTTAGTCACAATCCAAAATGCTGAGGCAAAATGATCAGAGGTTTAAGGGAAGCCTTGCTACAGAAAGAAACCTTACTTGTCAAAGTCCAATAAACTAAAAAAAAATACTTGAAATAATCATTGAATTTTAGCAGTGACTAATATATATGTTTCTTGCAAATAGTCATGATTCTCAGTGATTAAGAAATATATTTAATGCTACTATTGTAATATGTGATTTAATAGTCCCATTTTTTTATGAGAAAGTGAGTGTCACAGAATCTGAACAGATAGCTCAAGTGCAAGAAGAAATGATAAATTGTGGAATAAGAATTGATGTCTATGAAACTCAGTTCTAAAACCAGCACTTTTCAGGTAAATTATATCAATTATGCAAAAGTAAACATTTAAAGCAACTATTAAGGGACAATATATTATAATGGTAAAAATTAGATATTCATACAAGACACTTTTATTACCACTTTATACATTTTTAAACTTGCCTCTACTTGCATAAATTTTTTATTTTAATTTTTTTGAAACAAGTTCTTAAGGATACTAGACTATTATCAAATTTCCTAAGGAGGAAAATGTAGTATTTTAAATGAGAAATAGCCATACAGTCTCTGGCATTCAAACACCTGGTCCCCAGTTGGTGTTGCTATTTGGGGAGAATTAAGTGCTACAGACTTTCTAGAGGAAACACATCACTGGGGACCAGCTTTGAAATTAAAAGCTCTACACATTTTCTGTTCAGTCACGCTACTTCCCTCCTTATATTTGAAGATGTGAGCCCTGAGGTTCCTGTTCTGCTGATATACCTGTTGTCTGTGGCCTACTGTCTGTTGACATTCCCCTTCACCTAGATAGATTGTTACTCTATGCTACCATAAGCCCAAACAGACTATTTTTTCTATAAGTTGCTTTTGGACATGTTATTTTATCATGGAACCACAAAATTATCTAATATAGCAAGGATTATCTTAGTCATCTTATCCTCCTTTCTAATGTCATGAGTGCTAAGATCATAGTAGGCCAACATCACAAGTTTTATGTGGTACTTAGGACAGAAACCATGGTTTTGTGGATGTTAGTCAAGCAGTCTAGAAAAATGAACTCAGAAATTTATTCTACTCCTTTTATATAATATCTGCAGCCAATTTTAGAGAAGAGACACAGATGTGAAACACTGTTCCAAAGTCTGATCAGCAGTCTTTAGTGTTCCATTAAGCTGACTTGTGAAAAGTCACTATGTTCCTAGTGTCCACAAGGAAAGCATTGATAAGAGCCTTTGCCCCCAATGGCACAATGTGGTTATATCACACTCAACATTTAACCATTTAGAATTCAGCACCTACTTCTGTATATTATGAATTTAACCATTTCTTTCCATCTTTCCTCCAGCTTGACTCTGGACAGATCAGGTATTATCTGGAAATCAGTGGAGATTTCCTAATTAGTTTCCATAATTCCCTATGATGCATTTTTCACATAGCAGCCTGACTAAATATACCTAAAATGTGAATCTAATGATACTACTTTGACACGTGTAAATACCAAATAGGTTTTCACATGTCTACCATATTCTTTATTATTTGCTTCTATAAGTTCAGCACATCTGATGCCCTCCTGCTTTGATTATATATCTCTCTCCTTCCTTCCCTATGTGCTCTGACATATGTAGCTTTCTTCCTCTTTAAACAGCAGCCTGCACTGTACTCTACCTTACGCATTTTCATTGATTCATACAGTCTGAACATCACCCAGCTTAATTTCACCCTTATCATAAAACTATTTTCCTTTCTTTCTGTCTTTCTTTCTTTCTTTCTTTCTTTCTTCCTTCCTTCCTTCCTTCCTTTCTTTCTTTCTTTCTTTCTATCTTTCTTTCTTTCTTTCTTTCTTTCTTTCTTCCTTCCTTGCTTCCTTCCCTCCTTCTTTCCTTCCTTCTTTCCTTCCTTCCTTTCTTTTTTTTTTTATCTACTAAGTAGCATGTAGTTCTAGGGGAGTTTGAGGCTCCTCTGTTTTCCCCTGTGCTGCTTTCACCTTCTTACTGTCTAGGTTTCAGTACAGTTTGTTGCTATATCAATATCTGTTTACCCAGCAAGTGAACCAAAAGTAAATAAATAAAAGCAACACACAAGTTGTAGCTGTTTTATCCCGTTTATATTTCTTTGAAGAAAGTTAGGCTTCATCAGAATTTTAGGATTAGCATGAAAACACAGGTATGCCAGTGCCTTAAATAATCACAGACATTTTTGTCTAGTTAAAACTGCCAAGAACAATCCTAATCCTGTTACGTGGAGAATTGTGGTTAAAAGCAAAATGCTTCAATGTCAGAATGAAGGTGTGAGTGGTAATATCTCTGTGTATTTATGTCTCTAGCAGAAAGAGTATTTAGTTATTGAGGTGACAAAAATAATTTTTCTTTATGCTTTTGGAATGTCAATAAATTTAAAATATTTTGAGTATATATGGCTCAAACAAAGTGTACTAGCTAGGTTTTTTTGTTTGCTTTTAAGATTTTTTGTTTTTGTTTGTTTTGTAAACTTAACACAGCTACAGTAATCTGAGAAGAAAAAACCTTTTATTGAGGAAATCCTTCCATCAGATTGTTCAATAGGCATATCTGAGGGGCATCCTCTTGATTTATGTAGGAAGGTCCAGTTTACTGAGGATGGTGCCACTACAGGGTAGTGGTATAGAAAAACAGACTGAGCTGGATGGTGGTGGCACAGACTTTTAATCCCAGCACTTGGAAGGCAGAGGCAGAAGCGTCTCTATGAGTTTGAGACCAGCCTGGTCCATAGAGCTAGTTCCAGAACAGCTACAGCTACACAGAGAAACCCTGTCATGAAGAACCATAATAATAATAATAATAATAATAATAATAATAATAATAATAATATAGAAAAATGCAGACTGAGCAAGCTAGTGTAAGCACTCTTCTTTTTGGTCTCTGCTTCAACCCCTGACAACCAGTTCATACCTTACTGTAAGTCCCTGTCTCTGGCCTCCATCTTTGGAAGCTTAGCCCCTGTGCCCTCCAAACCTCCAGTCCTCCTCCTCTGAGTGTCAAGGTGGGCCCAAACCTTTAACCCTCCCTCAGAGGAGGGTCAAGGCAGCAGCCAAACCTTGACACCGCCCTCCTCCCTGTGGTCGCATTGGTGGCTTCCAGGTTCCCCTCCAGGCAACAGGAGATGCAGGAATCCCATTAAAACCTAGAAATCTTTTAATTTGGCTTGTTGTGATTTGGCTTGACTGGTATTTTTGCATCAGCAGAGAGCTCTCATTAGGAAACACTTTCTGCTCACCCTCTTTCTGCTTAGTTTGTGCAGGTAAAATATGAGCACTCACTCAGCTTCCTGACCGCCAGTTTGGCCTCATACTTCTGCTGCTATGTCTTTTCCATAATGATGAATAGTTTCCCCTCTGGAACTGGAAGTCACAGTAAAACTTTTTTCCATCTTTAATTACTTTCAGTAAGGGTAGTCTGTCACTTCGACAGACAAGTAACCAATACCACATTTTCCCAGCCTTATTGAAACATAATTGGCCTATTATGACAAGAGGTCAATCAAAATGCATTTATTTACATACATTTTATTATGTAAACTAGGCATGTAACTAACTCAACAACATATATTCTTGAATTTTTCTCCATGGCAACAGCATATAATACTTGTTGTATTATACCATGTAATATTTGTCCACAAATAACTTTCTGTGTAATAATAGGACAGAACTACTTTTTAAGCAAAATAAATAAATAAATAAAAACAGAAAAATAAGACAAAATATCTGGGTCTTTTTATTTGTGAGTGGGAAAACATGGACAAAGCACACTACTAGGAAAAGCTGCTATTAGAATATCTAAAGTTGTGTATGACTGACAGAGAGGTGAGTTTAAGTTAGTTGGGTAACTGTTGTAAGGAAGCCTAAGACAAAATAAAATGTCCATATACAAATGTGCTTGCATGTGTCCATGACTGTGTATACATTTTCTCAGCTATGCACACTTTACACAATGGCATGTGACAAAGATAAAGTCAGTATAGCGTCCACCTCCTTTAGGATTTACTCAACTTAGACCGCATTTCACAGCTCTAAACTTTTTCAAAGAATTAAGGTGATACAATGCCTAAGTGCCCAGAAGAGATTTTCAGTGAAGCCAGAAGGGGAAAATTAATTGTTTCTCCAAATCCATCATGGCAACAGCTCACACCAAACTTGATAGTACTTCCTTCATAAGCAAAAAAAAAAAAAAAAAAAAAATCAGTTTTAACTTTTCCCACCTCTGCTTCTATTGATTGTTGTTCAGCTCACAGAGGAGAATGAAGTTTCTTTTGTGCGTTTCATATAATAGCCAATCGAAGTTGGAAATCATTCATTTTTAGCTTTGGTTACCTGTTTCACAAGCTCGGCACATTCCCAATCTTATAAAACCAGTAAGAATACTCAGAGAAATTGGCCAGCGTATATTTTATACCCTGAGACTTTCGTGCTCATCAGAAAGACAATGCTGGGCTGATTCCAATTGTCAGGCAGCTTTAATGGTGTGATAGATATGATGACACTTATCAACCTTGAACTTGGATTCTTTATCAATATGCAGATAGTCTAGTGAGTCACTGTATAATTTTATTGTTAGACATAGAGAAGAAATCAGATACATTGATGCTAACAGTGATAACAGAACATATATACCAGAATATATTCATTTAATGTGTAATCTATATGTATGCATATCTGATTCTCAAGATGCTACTAGAACTACTTTTTTAAAATACATATTCAGATTAGTTAGAAAAAGTTAAAGCCAGAAAAATGCTCACTATGTAATGACATTGGCATTGCATGTCTGGCACCTGAGTTCAAGTTACTAAACTCATGTAAAGGTGAAAGGAAACGAGCAACTTCACAATGTGGTCCTCTGATCTTCACACACGCATCTATGGCATCCTGTGCTCTCTCACACACACATATCATGCATACACACATGCAATCAAACACAGTTTAATAATAATGATCCTGCCTTAAAGTAATATGTCAGACTTGGTTGATTCCTGATCGGAAGCCTTACCCTCTTTGAGGAATGGATTGGAGGTGAAGTGAGAGAAAAGATGAGAGGGATGCAAGGTGGGGGAGGAGGAGGAACTGGGATAGGTATGTAAAATAAAAAAGATCATTTTCTAAAAATTAATTAGATAAAAAATATTTTATTTCAGCCAGGCTGTGATAGAGCACACCTTTAATCCTACCACTTGGGAGGCTGAGACAGGCAGGATTCTGTGCAATCAAGGACACCATGTCCTTTAGCATGAGTACCAGGACAGCTAAGGCTGTTATACAGATAAACCCTGTCTCAAAAAATGTATTTCTATTTGTATGTGTGCATGTGTGTGTGTGTGTGCATATGTGTGTGTATGCCTGTGTGTATATATACTACATATGTATAATCAGAGGGCATTGGATCCCCTAGAACTGGAATGACTCAAGTTGTGAGCTGCCCAGTGTGGTTTCTGGGTACTGAAATTGGGTCCTCCACAAGAGCAGCAAGAGCCCTTAACCACTGAGCCAGCCCTTCAATCCCAGCTAAAGAGAATATCTTATCTAAAGAGAATCTAAGAAGATATTTATACAATACAATAATAGCAATCTACTGTTTGTTGAAACATTTGTTTTGAGAATAAATTTGGTATTTTTAATATATAAGTTCTGCCTAGTTTACCAACAATACCCCACTAATGTAAATATGAATCTCTCACTTCTTGGTATTCCTTCAGGGTAAGTGAAACTGTGGACTTAATTCCCTTTTACTTGATCCTAATAGCTACAAAGTGATTAAGAAATCATATTGCTTCATGTTTACAGATAAAAACAGGTTTTTACATTTCTAACTAGGAAAAACTTCTTTAAAATCAGTTTAAAATTTGAAGACATTAGGAAACAACTCTGAACTATTTCGTTGTTAAAGGCTATAAGCAAGAACTGCCTAGAAAAACACCCATGTCCTGGAAAAAGTCTGTTCAACTTTACTCAAGATAGAGTTATCTAAGAAGAGGGAATACCCAATGATAATATATTCCCCATCAGACTGTAATAGGCAAGTCTGGAGGGCATTTCTTTGATTGATGTTTGGTGTAGGTGGCTCTATCACACTAATGGTAGTGCATGGACTCATCTCATGGACCTGGAAGTCATCAGAAAACAGGTTGAGCAAGTGAGGAGGAGCAAGTCAGTGAAAAGCATTCCTTCGTGGTCTCTATTTCATGGTTATGCAATTCCTGCTTCTACATTCCTACCTTGACTTCATGTTCTTATTTCCTTCATGCAAGGAACCCTTTTATCCTCAAGTTTCTTTATCACAACAATAGAAAGTAACTATGACATTAATTCGTTTCTCTTTTCAGTATGCATTTTTCTGCTGTGGGCATTATGCAACTGATAACCTAAAATTTTATATAAGAACTTTGTTCAGCCTAAACACCTTGGAATTCTTTTTTTACATATACAAAACCTTGTTTTAATTTCAATATTTCCTAGCATTTTTTAAATAAGTAAAACAGATGCAACATGATTGACAAATGGCAAGTAATTTCCCACGGTATGTATAAGACTGCACTAGGCCATTGTGATGTGAATAAAAGAGAAACTGAGAAGTTCAAGGCTTGACATATGTCGTGATAAAACAGATGACAGAAGGATTAGCTACTTCTGCATTCCCAATTTTTTTTTGTACAGTGTAATGTAAAGATATAGACCTGGATATTCATTAGCATCACAGTCTCAAGAAGAGAACAAAGGCAAAAGATTAATAAACAGATACTAATCATACACTTTATTAAAACTAATCTGTTGAATTCACAAAACATGATAATGTCTACTTTCCAAATTCTCTTCATATAACCAGGTATATAATACATGTCTACAATTTCAGCTCTTAGATTGTTAAGGCAGGAGTATTATGAGTTCAATATCATCCTAGATTACATAGTGTATTTGGAGTCATGGTAGTAAAAGATTTTACAAAACCTCTCAACATAGCTACTGAATCACAATATGCAGAAAAAGATGTTCTGCATATTGAAAAAACTGAATTTATACCAAATTATATATAATTAACTTCATTTTTTATCCATGTTCAAGATATAATCAGGAATAATCTTTGTCCCATATATATATAATGCTCATCCTATCCCATATGTGTCTGTCAGGTCCTCTAGCACATCATAATGTAGAACTTGATAGATTATTAATAGGTAATGTGCTGAAGGACTCAGAATTTTATGAAAAACATCATGTCAATAGCAAAGGTTAAAAAAAGTTTTCTATTATATGGCAACAAGTTAAGCATAAAGCATAATATATGAAAATGTCTTACTTGTTCTTTATATAACCAAATACCATTATCTTCAGGCAGTAACCCGAAGTGTACTCAAAGGAATGAAATCTATAAGATGGATTTTTTCCACTTTGTAGAATTTGGAAAATTAATATATGTATACCACACCATTGATACCTAATCAGGTTTTCAATAGGCAACTGCTTTCGGTTCAGAAAAGGCTGATTTGGTAATCACACATTTACTAGAAATTATGGTCATCATGAGTAAACCTGCACAAATAAAGACAGAAAATGGTCCAGCATATATCTTTAAGAAAATGAAAAAGCATATTGCTTATTATAATGTAAAGCATATTACTGATATACCAAACAATCCAACAGGTCAGGTAGTTATAGAAAGATCAAATTAAACTACAAAGGATATGTTAAACAACAGAAAGAGATGAAAAAATACTCCAAAATAGATTGCATAATGTTTTATTAACCTTGAATTTTCTTAATGCTAATGAAAAAGGAACAATGGTTGCAGAGAGACAATGGATAATAGAAAAACCTTCTGAGTTAAGTCACCCAATGTTTTTCAAGGATGTATTGACATCAGAATGGAAACCAAGAGATGTTCTTTGTTGAGGAAGGCATTTTACTATGGTTTCCACAGGAGAAGAAAACTAAGGATACCACCAAAATCAATAACGACTCAGTTTGAAAAAGAGAAATCTCTTAATAAAAAGAAATGACAGCTCATTCACAGAGGTGACAATCCTACAGGTGGTACAGAAACCTCATAAAGTTTGGGGCAGGGTTCTGTTCTTGTCTTTGCAAGAAAATACCCATCTTCAGAAAATAGAGAGACCTTAGAAATCTAGATGAAAGAAGAAAAGATAACTATCCAAAAAGGATCACCAAGCAAAAAGAAATCTTACTTAGGGTACCCATATCCTCTGCAGGGTAAAATTTCACTATCTATACTTACTTATCTCCCTATATCTCAGTATAATGATTATCACAACTCACTTAAAAATCAAAGCTGGCTTTGGAGATGGATAGTGACTATCCTTCTCTAAATCTAAACATGTTGTTAAAAGAAAATTTTAGAGTTTCTATCTCATATCAGGAGCCACCGGGTATGAGATAGAAGGGAGAAAACATTTAGGAGTTACTATTATCAAAACTCTTCTTTCAAAAAAAATTTATTTCTCCCCACACCTATTTGTGTCTCTATGGTACTTTTAATTGAACAAAGACCCATAGAAATAATGTTTAAGTTTTCTACAATAAACAATAAATGTTACTGCAGTAATCTTTGAATTTTGCAGAAAGAAAATTGGGTCCCCGAACAACAAATCCACCTGGTTGATATGATATCATTATGCTCATAGCACCACTTTAAGATCAGTTTAGGTTACAAACTGCTCAAGATGATTCCATCTTGGCTAGCTGACATGGTGCACTTTCTTACAGCATTCTGAACAGTACTTCAAATAAGAACATCAGAAAAATCCTACCTGCTACCCAAAGACTATTTGCAAATGTATCAGACAGTAATCTTGAAACTTAATCATAATTATTGTTTTACAGGATCCCATAGAAATAACATAGCCGCCATGACAGCAGAAATAATTCTAGAAAATGACATCCCCTCTCCCAACAAGGATTGTCCTCGAGACTAGGGACATTATTAGGGGTTGGTTATAACTGATATAGAGTTTGGGGGTGGAAATGAAATAGGCTGAGGTACTCTTTTCAAAAAAGAAGATTGGATGGGATGGGATAATAAGTAGATTAGTGTGAGCTTATTCACACTAGTAACAGCAATAGTGAGATTACTTGTGAGCAATTATTTATAGACTGTTGTGGGAGCTCCTTCCACTCCTTCAGCAAATAGCCGCTGAGATACCAGCCCATTGGGGCGTGGTCTCTCTCCCTTTAAAAAAGAGGCCACTTCCCTCCGTTTGCTCTCTGGCTTCCGGCTCCACTTCCTGGCTTCCAGCTCTGCTTCCAGCGACTAGGCTCCCTTCCTGATTGCGCAGAATGCTGGTGTCTGGGACGGTGATCTGTAAGTTTTTCACCCTTAAATAAATAACCATTCTATTAATCATAGTTCCAAACTGGTGTGGGACTGTTTGTGACTTACACCTTCATATAGACAGTTTACATTAGTAATAATTCTTGCATATTGATACAAATTCAAATTATATTTGTTATATTGTATATGTTCCTGTTTCTGTTTACAATATTTGTGCACCTATGCAAAGTTATTTTGTCATATGGTATGCATGCATGTTCTAAATATTCCTAAGATATTTTGTATATTAATACAACTTTAGGATATATTTATCTTATTGAAATATACATTTCTAATCTGATCACAATACTTATACATTGTTTACATTTGGAGATCATTGTCCTCATTTGCTGCACATTTTTTTAAAGATTGTTTAATTTTTTAATATGAGGTCTTATTCTTTAAGCTATATAGATATTAAGAATTACAGGTCAATAGTCATTCTTGTTTGTCATACTTAAATTAATCAGGTTATTTAGATGCATAGAAATTGTAATTCTGCATTGATAGATAATCTTCAAACACTTCAAAGAACTGTGAAAAATGGCATTTAAATAACATAGATTTCTGATGACATGAGATATGATTACTTCTGGCAGCACTGATCTATTTCTAAGACAAGGTTGGGCACTGAAGACATTCCACTTTGAGTTTGTTTTCTTCTTAGCAAAACTGGCCTTTTGGCAAAGAATTGCCCCTGAATCAACCACTAACAAGATGTACTGTGTTCAGACTGGACAGGCAGGACACAAGTAAAAACATTGCCAATCCTTGCAAAGACAAAGTAAGATAGTTTTTCAAATTTTCTGGAAATTGGTCTGAAAATGATCTGTCAGTTACTCTAGGCCTTAGACAAAACTGGTTGCCCCAATGTTGCAATAGCTGGTTATCTCTGTCATTTCTTGCACCATTTGGAAGTTGCTTGATTTCACTTCCTATTTACTCAAGTAATATTATTACCCTTCTCAGGTCTTTTACAGGGTTGAGGACTAGATAGTAATAGTTACTTTCCTCTCATAACTTAGTTAAGAGATTTTAGAATAAGACTTAGACTTTTTAGTATAGGATAATTATTGAAATATTTAGCATATGTTTCTTGCTTGATGTTGTTCATACTGGCTGTAATTCTAATTTTTAATATATGTTTTTGCCTCTTATTTTCCCTGAACAAATACTTGATATCTGTTCTCATTGTATAAAGTTTTGTGTTAGTTTTAGAAATCTCTTATTTGACAAAAGGGGGAGGTGCTGTGGGAACTCATTCAGTCGATAGCCTTTAAGATATTGTCCCACTTTTGGCACAGTTTCATGTACTATAAATGTAGACATGAATCATGCATGGACCTCCTGGCTGCTGGATTTAGTTTCACTTTCCAAAACATGCAGAACACTGCAGATAACTACTCTTTCTGTGAGTTTACAATGAGATAAACAAACCAATGTTATACTACATTCCAGGCTAGTGTGGAAATCTTTTATATGACAACAATGATCAAAAAAAACCTGTATAGAAAAACTATAAAGGGTTTATCAGGCTTACAGTGTACAGTCAGCATATAAAGATGCCAGATCAGAAACTTAGGCAGTAACCTGGAGGCAACAACTGAAGCAGAGACCACAGAGGACTGCTGTTGACTGACTTGTGGTCCCTGCCCTGTCAAACTACCTTTATTTTTTTATAAACTCCAGGCTCACATGCTTAAAGATGCCACTGATTGCAGTAGGCTGGACATTAATATATTTGTTAAGCAATGATAAAAATGCCTCTCCAACATAACCACAGGCCAATCTGAAGGAGGCACTTCCTCTGTTGAGTTTCCCTTGTCCTAGGTATGTCAAGTTGACAACTGAAACTATGAAAAATATAGTTTGGAATAATAAAATAAGTGTAATTCTTATTCCATAACCATAAATACCACCAATTTTAAGTGAATCACACACTATACTAACTTTATTCAATGTTCTGTATGCTAGATATTTTTAAAAATATATTTCTGTTATGTAACTAAGGTTCTCTATCCATAGTGCACCAATTCTGTTAATCAGCATCCTTCATTCTTATTCCAGGAATATGGCTGATGTTATAACCTGGAATCTGTGATTCACCTGAAGGCATCTCTTCAATATCCTGTCTGCCAATATTTTGGATAAATATGATTATTGTATCACATGGTATTTTCTTTGCAGTTTTTGTTGTTGCTATTTGTTTTGTTTTGAAAATCATCCATGATGCTTTTCATCATAATGATACTCATTTTCAATACCACCAACAGTCGTAGGCTTTCCTTTTTCCACAGAAATTTATATAACACGATTTTTCTTTAAAGGTGTGTCTCACTTGTGAGTGCAGCTTTACCTATAACACAATTCACATTATTCAAGCACTTACACATAGTTATGAGCTGCCCAATTTAAATGCTTGGAATAAAATCTCTGGTTCTGAAATAAAACAGCAAGCACTTTTAACTGCTAATTGACCATTTCAGATCCCCAGAAGCTAAACAAGAGGGCAAACCCAAGGAAAAACATATAGTTATCCTCCTGGCTATGGGAAATAGACAAGATTGCCGGGCAAAAAATTGGAATCTTGGGGGTGGGGTGGAATGGGGGTAAGGGGAGATGGAGAGAGAAAAGTGTGAAGCAGAGGATGAGGGGAACTTGGGGAAACGGGATGATTGGGGATATAGGAAGGTTGGATAGGGGAGCAGGGAAACTCATATCTTAGTTAAGGGAACCACCTAAGGGTTGGCAAGAGACTTGAACTTGGAATGGCTACCAGATGCCCAGGGCAATGTTCCCAGTTAGTTCCTTGGGCACCTGAGGATAGGGAACCTGAAATGAACCTATCCTATAGCCATACTGATGAATATCTTGCATATCACCATAGAACCTTCATCTAGCGATGGATGGAGATAGAGACAGAGGCCCACATTGGAGCACCGGACTGAGCTCCCAAGGTCCTAATGAGGAGCAGAAGGAGGGAGAACATGAACAAGGAAGTCAGGACCACGAGGGGTGCACCTACCCACTGAGACAGTGGGGCCGATCTATTAGGAGTTCACCAAGGCCAGCTGGACTGAGACTGAAAAAGCATGGGATAAAACCGGACTCTGAACATGACGGACAATGAGAGCTGATGAGAGGCCAAGGACAATGGCACGGGGTTTTGATCCTACTTCATGTTCTGGCTTTGTGGGAGCCTAGACAGTTTGGATGTTCAACTTCCTAGACCTGGATGGAGGGGGGAGATCCTTGGACTTTCCACAGGGCAGGGAACCCTAACTGCTCCTGGGACTGGAGAGGGAGGAGAAGAGGAGTGGGGGGAGGGGGAGAGGGGCGGGAGGAGGGGGAGGGAAATGGGAGGCAGGGAGGAGGCAGAAATTTTTTTTTTCAATAAAAAAAAATAAATAAAATAATAAAAGCACCTTCTCAGATTTCTTATCAGCTCCATGTTTGTAGTGAATAATTTCCCCTTAGATCAATACATATGAATTCACCTTTTGCTACATCTTGAACTATTCCGTGAAACTTACAAATTCACCCTTCACAACACTATCAGAAATTTCATCACAGCCTATCATCATTATCAGAAACATGGCAAGACATTTTCAAATCATTTTAGGAACAGATTATCTCAATGCTATGTATCTATGGTCATCAGTCAGATTAAACTGATGATCTTGACAAATCATTTTGCCAAATTGTTGTGTTTAAATGTTCTCTGAAAATGACAATCATAAATCATATTAAGGCAAATTCATCTTCTCATGTTAATATAGTTGAATAACCTATATGAGATTTTAACAACTTAATCATGCAAATATGGTTTAGATAAGAAATATATTAATATTATCAACATATTGAAATATCAAAATGAAACAATAAAGTAGCATTGCTATAAATCAAATAACTTTTTCCAGTTGGGAAAATATACTTTAGGCTATAAACTACACTGTCTTATTTAACTTACACAACAATAAACAAGAAAATTGTTCAATTTGGTAGTTCCGTCTCTTTTTTTCCTAGCTGATGTTAAATAAAATTTTCAGAACTGTATTTTTTGCTTCAATAGAATTATGATTGTTTTAATTCAAATTATGACTTTTGTGCTTTTCATTTCTATAAGACACAAAACTGTCTTTCTGGAATGTATATTTGATCACACATTAAATCTCACTTTTTATCCAGAAGAACTAAAGAAAGAGATTCCCAATACTTCCTAACTATCTGTAAAAAGAAATCTGCAATGCCACATTAAATTAAAAGTTGAGAAAGGTATTTTTATTAAGCTAATTTTATAGGTGATAAAACTAAGTTTCTGAGTGAATCACTGACATTTTAGAAGCTAACCATGAATTTGTAAGGAGGGAAATAGAATTTGTTATTCAGATCTAATGTAATATAGAATATGCAAGAAGATTTTGCATGTTAATAAGTTTATATTTTAAAGAATATGTAAACAGGGAAACAAATAAGCAATGATAAATAAAATCAGCAGTTGTCAAATAAAAATCATAGTATTAATTAAACCTACTACTTCAACGGAGCTGAAAGTATAACATTATTCAAGTAAACATAAATTATTCCTTTTTTATTTCTAGCACAGAGGATAGTCAAATAAGATATATATCTTTAGTTATAATATAGCAATGAGGATTTTTATTGTGTTTACTTACAAACTTTTCCCAAAGACAGATTGAAGTCACTAAATAATGAGTTCAATAGAAGAAGAAAAATTTAGCTTTGCTTGGTCTTCTTTGTTGAAAGATAAATTACCTATTTAGTAAAACATCTATCTTAACAGCAGTAAGAAAAGAGGCATTTTATCAGGATTGTGGTCAAAATGCATAGGGCATTTTTGGGTGAGCAGTTAATTGTTTGAAATCATGAGAAGTCTGTCACCAGACAAGCTCGATCCTCTAATGAATGAACTAGGAAACAAAATTTCTAACTAGCCATTGATGGTTACTCATAATATAAGAAGGGTCTTCAGAGATGATTCAATAGTGAAGAGCTTCTAGAAAGTTCTCTCAGCTTTACAGGAGGTGTTCAGAGTATCTTTTATGGCTGAATACTCAACCATCACTTATTCTCAATGCCTTGAACAATCATTCATTTCTGCATTAATCTATATTAACTGCAAAAAGAGGATTCTCTGATTCAGGCTGAGAGTGTCCTTAACATGTTAATTTACCTAAATAACACCACTTCTGTAGTGCCTATAAGTTTTCTACTCAAAGGTTTTTTTTTTTTATTAAGTTTATCATATTATGCATGGAATTCCTTACTGTGGAACAGGCCTCAAATCCAATGAGGGAGAAGTCAGGTACTCCCATGACAATTGTGCCACTATTGCAGAAGTGAGCTAATCTTGCCTAACAGGTTGGTATTGTTGTTCATATAATTCCAACTGGGTAAAATCACTGATACTTTTTCTTCCCTAGTTTCCTGAAGAGCACCTCCCAATTTTTATGAGACATTCATAACAATAGAAAAAATAAATATGAGATAAAATATAGATTCATTAAATTATGTATACATGGAGTGATTTTTCATAAATATGAATAAAATTATAATCAATTGCCTGAATAAAAGTAGTGATCCTTTTGAAGTTCTCTATACAGTTGTGTTAATTTGTTTTTAAGCATTTGAAACCCAATAGGGACATGATTTATCAAAGTTAGAGATAACATAAGGTAAATTTGATATCTCAAGTGATATATGACTAGAGTAGTGCAATTCAAATGGTGAATGACTAAAACCCATGTAATATACCAATTCCAGTTAAATAAAAAATGAGAGTCTATAACAGGTGCCACAAATAGAGTTTGCATAAGTACAACTCATACTGAAATAATTCTTTTATTTCAAAAATTCAGGTATAAATGAATGGAAAATATTATCACTGCAAAAAGTAAAGAAAAACTTATTAGGAAAAGAGTATGGTAGTTTTTTCCTGTTCTATATAAAATTTGTATGTTTTGCTTGTGATAAGTACACCAGCATAATCAAAAGTAGAGAGTGAACTATTAATGGGGATTGTGGTAAAAATCTAGATAAGCAAAATCCTCCAGAGGAAAGTTTAAGACTTCAATAATTTTTAGAGAACAACAATAGTCATGAGAGTAGGCAAATGTATTGCAAAGGAATTAGAGATGGAATATTCCTATACGCAAATAACATAATGAAAGAAAATATGTCCTGGTACCAAAAATTATGACAAGGAGATGATATTCATGATCTATTGATATAAGAACATTTGTTGATGTTAAAATTTTTAAATGATATAAGTAATATAGAAATTATTTAAAATAATGTGTCTTTAACTGAATCAATTATTATGAAGTAGATTATTGAGGTGACAGAATCCATTCATAGCTTAGTAGCCAAGGAATAATATCTAAGTTAGCATGAAACCATTGTAATTCATATCCTGTGAATTATTTATATTTTTACGTTGATATTTGTTCATTTAGATAAGTCAATTTTTTTCTGTTCAAGAAACAAAAAATAATTACATTATTTTCTCAAAACAAGTGACATATATATATGAGACATTTGAATTTATGTCCTTCTACAGACTTCCAAGAGTTCAAAATAAGTATATCTTTAATAAACAAATCATCTAATAATCTTCCTCTGCTCAAAATATAAATAAGAGATTGAGGGAATGAAACTGATCACCGAAACTGGCAAGTAACTGGCTGTCACAAAGTTTGACACTTCTTATAGTATTATTATCATCATTAAAATAAAATAGTGGAGACATGCTACTGTAAAAACAATGCTGTGTAATGATGTGATAGTTTCAGAGGCTCAAAGTCCAGCTGATTTTATATGGTCTTTGGTAAGTGGTCATCCTTGGTTATGTCACTTCATACCAAATAACAACAGCAGCAGAGTTACATGTATAACGAAGAGACCCTATCACAAAATCCAATGATAGGAGATAAGATACTTAGCACGGAAGGTATTTAAAATTCATTTTTTTCATTATTTCTAGTCTTAAAGTAGCTTCTTCGGGTCGTAACTAATTGTAGATGAAAGAAATATCTTGTCTTTTTTGGGTCATTTGCATGAGCATGGGTAGGGGATATAAAATGAATCAAGGGCAGCATACTAGTGCTACATTGCTTAAAAAAAATGACTCCTATTACCCCAGAAATTATTGTTGCCAGTAGCTACTCTGAGAATTATGGAACCTCATGAGATTCTTCTCGATTTATGATAAAATGATAAATGTCCCCAATCTGTATGGAAAAAATACACAAAAGTAAGAGAGGAGCTTGTTGGAGTAATAAAAGAATTTAGTGGAGTTTGGGGACAATTAGACAAGGTACTAGGGAATTAGAATAACCAAAATACATTATATGCATGTATGAAATTGTGAAAGCAAACATTTAACAAAGAGAATCTGTAATTACCACTCAACATATTTCAAACATTTTAGTTCCCTTGAAATATAATATTCTTAATGGATTCCTAAATCACATTTTCCATTTAATATGCACCTTGCAAATTCCTTGTTCTCTATAAACACAAAATGGTTTCTAAATGCTTGCATCTTTCAAGTGTACACTAAATTTCTGAAACTTGATCCATACAGGGTCAATTTCTTTAGTGTTATATTTTTATGGTAGCAATAAATAAATTCATAAGTGATAGATTAGTAGATTGCTTTTTAATCAATATGATTACTTCGTTAGAATTATATAATTCCTTATTGCATGTGTTCCACCTAAATGAAAAAAATGTATACTTTAACAAAGTGTGATGATTTGAATGAAAAATATCACCTGTAGGCCAACTGCTGGTGGCCTTGTCAAAGAAGCAACAGGTGGCAATTGAAATTCAAGGTGTCAGTCCACCAGGAGAAAACTCTTTGATGGGTGAATATCATTTACACAAGGCCACAGGAATACAGACCCTGAAATGACTTTTTCTTCTGCTGTGCTTTTACATGTTTATTGCTACTATGGGTGTGAGGACATCCTCATTACTTATACATAGTACATTTATCTCATGGAGACATCCCATTCTACTGGGCAATTCCATCTGTTGATTATCAAGAAGATGATTCTTACTCAAGATATACCAACTGATAATTATAATGATAGCTGTACATAGTTTTGATGAATAGAAATAATAGAATAAAATGCCACATAGCCAGAGCAGCAAGTTTTACCTAAGGATCTGCACAGATTGTAGCTCAAGTTAATGAAAACTTGAGTCCCAGTAACCCACCTAGTTTAAAATCATTTAACCTTAATGTTGGGAGATGTCTTCACATGGTTTTCAGTGCATCACAGGTGATTCAAATTTTTGAAAATAACAAAGTTAGACTAAGATGCTTTTGATAAATAACTTTGTTGTGAAAAACTCAAGAAGACAATAGAAAGTTTAGAAAGGCACATACTTGAATTCAGAATTCTTTAAGGTCACAGAAAAAAAAAAACAAAGAAGCCCAATTTTTATTAGCTGATGTGCTTTCCTTGATAAGTTTAGTGACCAAAGGTGTTGATTAATTTCTTATACCCATTTCTGCCCTCAATCTTCTGATATTAAAAACTATTAATGAGTGGATATGTACACTAAAGATTGAAAGTAGATCTGACTGATGCTTTTTCATGTATAAAAGTTTAGGTCTGAGATTCTTTAAAAGTATACCTTTCAAGATAAGTAATAAAGTAATTGACTCTTTCTTTGTAACTGTAAATTGCAACCTACCAGTAAAAGACCTAACTGAGAATACCTTGCTTGCTTACACAGTTAATCAAGTTGCTTGGGAATGAATATATGTGGGTTCTTGGGAAATATTTTTTCCACCTGTAATAAGTAAAATGTTTAAACACATAAAGGAAATGAAAAACATGTTTTATAAGTTGCAACTACACAGAGAGGCCCAACCACCCAGTGGGCCAACCCATACTCTAGGCCCTCCATATCTGGGCAAAACCCAAGAGTCATCCCTTACCTGCCTCACTTACTCTAGCCAGTCAGTCGGCAAGTTGTCCTGCAAGTAGAATACACCAACACACCTACCCCATCAATGGACACTATAAGCTACCTGCCCCACTCAGCCCCCTAGGCCTCCTGTCCCCTATAACCTCAGAAGAACTCTAAAACACAGACTGCAACTATACAGAAAGTACCAAGAGAGGAACTCTGAAGCATAGGCTATGACTGCAGAGAGTGGACTAAGAGAGCAAACCACAAGAGCAGACTAAGAGAGTGGACCAAGACAGTGGGCCAAATGAGACCTCAAGGATCACTGAAACACAAACAGTGACAGTAGAGAGCAGACCATAAACAGTTTCAAAAGACACAGACAGCAATTGCAAGGATTGAATCAAGAAGCAAAAACACTGCCAACACCAATTAGAGGAAAAGATGGATAGGAGCCAATGCAAGAATTCATTCAACAGCCTAAAAAGCAAGATGATAAAACCAGAACCCAGTGGGCATACAAAGGGAAGACTTGTTCATCCTAATCCAGAAGAAGCAAATGAAAATGACTTTAAATGTGACTTTATGAGATGATGGAGACCTTTAAAGGAAAAAGGAAAAATTCCCTTAAAGAAATGGATAAGAAGACAAACAAAAATGGAAGAAATCAATAAATATCTTAAAGAAACACAAGAAAACCAACTTAAAAACAAACAGCCAAACAGGTAAATCAAACAGCACAAAAAGTTCATGACTTGAAGACTGAAATAGAGACAATAAAGAAAACACACACTGAGGAAATTTTGGAAATATAAAATCTGGATAAATGAACAGGAAATACAGAGGCAAGTGTAACTAACAGAATACAAGAAATGGAAGAGACAATTGCATGTGTTGAAGATACTATAGAGTAAAAAAATTCATCAGTCAGAGAAAATGGTAAGTCCAACAAATTCTTGACACAAAACATCCAGGAAATTTGACATACCATGAAAAGGCCAAATGTAAGAATAATGGGGATAGAAGAAAGAAAAGAACTCCAGCTCAAAGACACAGAAAAGTTATTCAGCAAAATCATAGAAGAAAACTTTCCCAACGTAAAGAATATTTGCATGATGGTACAAGAAGCTTACAGAACACCAAATAGATTTGACAAAAAAGTTCCCTCACCATATAATAATCAAAATGCAAAACATATAGAATAAAAAAAGAATATTAAGGAAAAGGCCAAGTAACATATAAAGGCAGACCTATCAGAATTACACCTGACTTCTCAATGGAAACAATAAAAACCAGAAGGTTCTGAAGAGTTTTGCTACAGATATAAAGAGACCACAGGTGCCAGCCCAGACTATTACACCCAGCAGAGCTTTCAGTCACCATAGATGGAGAAAACAAGATATTCCATGACAAAACCAGATTTAAACAATACCTATCTACAAACCCAGCCCTACAGAAAGCACTAGAAAGAAAACTCTAACCCAATAAAACTAACTGCACCCACAAAAACACAGGCAACAGATAATCTCATGCCAACAAACCCCAAAGAAGGGAAACTCACAAACACTACCACTAAAACAGTAATTAACAACCACTGATCATTAATATTTCTTAATATGAATTGGCTCAATTCACCTATAAAAAGTCACAGAATAAGAGAATGGATTTGAAAGCAGGATCCAGATTTCTGCTTTATACAAGAAACATACCTCAACCTTAAAGACAGACATTACCTCAGAGTAAAGATTTGGGAAAAGATTTTCCAATCAAATAGACCTAAGAAACAAATGGGTGTGGCTATACTAATATATAACAAAAGAGACTTCAAACTAAAATCAATCAGAAGAGATGGAGAAAGATACTTTATACTCATCACATGAAAAATCAATCTAGAAGTCTCTATCTTGAACATCTATGCCCCAAATGCAACATCACCCACAAATGTAATAGAAACATTACTAAAACTTAAATTGCACATCAAATTCCATACATTAATAGTAGGAGACTTCAGCACTTCACTCTCCCCAATGAACAGGTCAAACAGACAGAAATTTAACAGAGAAATAAGAGAACTAACAGACATTATAACTAAAATGGGATTAATAGACATCTACAGAACATTTCACCCAAACACAAAAGAAAAATCTTCTTCTCAGCACCACATGGAACCTTCTCTAAAACTGACCACATAATCAGTAACAAAGCAAACCTATATAGGTACAAAAAAACAAATAACCCATGATATCTTATAGGATCACCATGGTTTAAAGTTAGAATTTAAAAATAACATCACTTGAAAACCTGCCTTGTCTGCAAGGTCCTTAGCTGTGGAACAGTTTCCTGCCATTTCACTAAGGCTACCAACCCAGAGCAGTGAGTCCCTGACCAGAGGGCAGGCCTCAAGGTCCCCGCCAGGGAAAGCGGGCCCCTGCTGCTGGGGCTGCAGTCTCTGCTGTGATCTGCTGGACCTACTCTGCCTGCGCCCTACTTCCCTTAGTCCCTGGCTCATTGGGGCATCCAGGAGTTCCTGTGTAGGTGCCGAGAAGTTTCATCGGGACGGGTGAGTGTGTGCTATCCTGGGGCGGACTGTCCCGGTAGAGAGCACAAACACCCCTCCCCCAGCTCCTGCTGCAGGGCTTGCTCTCCTACACACCCGCCCCCACCCCCACCCCCAAACCTGCCTTGTCTGCAAGGTCCTTAGCTGTGGAACAGTTTCCTGCCATTTCACTAAGGCTACCAACCCAGAGCAGTGAGTCCCTGACCAGAGGGCAGGCCTCAAGGTCCCCGCCAGGGAAAGCGGGCCCTTGCTGCTGGGGCTGCAGTCTCTGCTGTGATCTGCTGGACCTGCTCTGCCTGCGCCCTACTTCCCTTAGTCCCTGGCTCATTGGGGCATCCAGGAGTTCCTGTGTAGGTGCCAAGAAGTTTCATCGGGACGGGTGAGTGTGTGCTATCCTGGGGCGGACTGTCCCGGTAGAGAGCACAAACACCCCTCCCCCAGCTCCTGCTGCAGGGCTTGCTCTCCTACACACCCGCCCCCACCCCCACCCCCAAACCTGCCTTGTCTGCAAGGTCCTTAGCTGTGGAACAGTTTCCTGCCATTTCACTAAGGCTACCAACCCAGAGCAGTGAGTCCCTGACTAGAGGGCAGGCCTCAAGGTCCCCGCCAGGGAAAGCGGGCCCCTGCTGCTGGGGCTGCAGTCTCTGCTGTGATCTGCTGGACCTGCTCTGCCTGCGCCCTACTTCCATTAGTCCCTGGCTCATTGGGGCATCCAGGAGTTCCTGTGTAGGTGCCAAGAAGTTTCATCGGGACGGGTGAGTGTGTACTATCCTGGGGCGGACTGTCCCGGTAGAGAGCACAAACGCCCCTACACTAAGGCTACCCAACCAGAGCAGCGGGCAGGCCTCAGCAACCCCCGAAAGGGAGCGCAGGCACCTCCAGCTTGTACTGCAGTGTCGCCTGTGTTCTACTGGACCCCGCCCGACCCCTTGCATTCGGCCTTCTTTACGCGGGTCATTGGAATACCACGCATCCATGTTTTGGTGTTGAGGAGTTCACCTGGAAGGGAACGGTTCCTGCCCCTACACTGAGGAGATACACCTAGAGAGTTAGTCACAGCAAAGACTGGTCCAAGACATCAGGCCTCTCCTGGCTCCATTTGAAGGAAAAGATGGGCAGGCGCCAATGCAAGAATTCCCCCAACAACTTGAAAGGCAACGTGACATCACCAGGATCCAGGAATCCCGAAATGAGAAGTCTAAACCCTAATACAGAAGAATTAGAAGAATTCGACTCAAAAGTGAATTTTATGAAAATAATAGAGGACCTTAAACAGGAGGTGAAAAACTGCCACAACCAATTAGAGATTACAAACAAAAAGGTAGAGGAAATGAATAAATCTCTCAAAGATACCCAAGAAAACCAAGAGAAACAAGAAAAAGTAATCAAACAGGTAAGGGAAACGGTTCAAGACTTGAAGAACGAAGTGGAAGTAATAAAGAAAACACAAACCGAGGGAAGGATGGAGATGGAAAATTTGAATAAACGAACAGGAACTACAGAGACAAGTACCACCAACAGATTACAAGAGATAGAAGAAAGAATCTCAGACACTGAAGATACCATAGAGAAAATAAACACTCTCATCAAAGAAAACAGCATAACCAACAAATTCTCATCACAAAACATTCAGGAAATCTGGGACACAATAAAAAGACCAAACCTAAGAATAATAGGGATAGAAGAAGGAGAAGAAGTACAGCTCAATGGTCCAGAAAATATATTTAATAAAATTATAGAAGAAAACTTTCCCAACCTTAAGAAAGATATTCCTTTGAAGGTCCAAGAAGCATACAGAACACCAAATCGACTGGATCAAAAAAAAACATCTCCTCGTCATATAATAATCAAAACACAAAACATACAGAATAAAGAAAGAATATTAAGAGCTGCAAAGGAAAAAGGTCAAGTTACCTATAAAGGTAAACCTATCAGACTTACACCTGATTTCTCTATGGAAACCATGAAAGCCAGAAGGTCCTGGATAGATATACTGCAGAAACTACGAGACCATGGATGCAAGCCCAGACTACTATACCCAGCCAAGCTTTCATTCACTATAAATGGAGAAAACAAAGTTTTCCAGGATAAAAACAAATTTAAACAATACGTAGCCACAAATCCAGCCCTTCAGAAAGTAATTGAAGGAAAATCACAAGCCAAGGAGTCCAACAATGCCCACAATAACTCAGACATCTAAAGACCCTTCACCAGCACAACTTGAAGAAGAGAAAAACACAAACTCTACTACCAAAGGAAAGAAAGAAAGAAAGGAAAAATGACCGGAGTTAACAACCACTGGTCATTAATATCACTTAATATCAATGGACTCAACTCACCTATAAAGAGGCACAGGCTAAGAGATTGGATACGAAAACAGGATCCAACATTCTGCTGCTTACAAGAAACACACCTCAACCACAAAGACAGACATCTACTCAGAGTAAAGGGCTGGGAAAAGGTTTATCAAGCAAATGGACCTAAGAAACAAGCAGGTGTGGCCATACTAATTTCGAAGAAAGTTGACTTCAAACTAAAATCAATCAAAAGAGATGGAGATGGACATTTTTTACTCATAACAGGAACAATTCACCAGGATGAAATCTCAATCCTGAATATATATGCCCCTAATATAAAAGCACCCACTTATGTAAAAGAAACATTACTAAAACTCAAGGCAGTCATCAAACCACACACACTAATAGTAGGAGATTTCAACACTCCTCTCTCACCAATGGACAGGTCAATCAAACAGAAACCTAACAGAGAAATAAGAGGATTAAGGGAGGTAATGAATCAAATGGACTTAACAGACATCTATAGAACATTCCACCCAAATAGGAAAGAATATACCTTCTTCTCTGCAGCTCATGGAACCTTCTCGAAAATAGACCACATACTCGGTAACAAAGCAAACTTACACAGTTACAAAAAAATATCGGTAACCACCTGTGTCTTATCAGATCACCATGGATTAAAGTTAGAATTCAACAACAATGCTATCCCCAGAAAGCCTATGAACTCATGGAAACTGGACAGTCAACTACTGAACCTCACCTGGATCAAGGAAGAAATAAAGAAAGAAATTAAAGTCTTTCTTGAATTCAATGAAAACGAAGACTCAACATACTCAAACCTATGGGACACTATGAAAGCAGTGCTAAGAGGAAAATTCATAGCATTAAGTGCCCACTTAAAGAAAACGGAGAAAGCACACATTGGAGACTTAATAGCCCACCTGAAAGCTTTAGAAAAAAAAGAAGCAGACTCACCTAGGAGAAGTAGAAGACTGGAAATAATCAAACTGAGGGCTGAAATCAACAAAATAGAAACACAGAAAACAATCCAAAGAATCAATGAAACAAAAAGCTGGTTCATGGAGAAAATCAATAAGATTGATAAACCCCTATCCAAACTAATCAAACGGCGGAGAGAGAATACGCAAATTAACAAAATCAGAAACGAAAAGGGAGACATAACCACAGACTCAGAGGAAATTCAGAGAATCATTAGATCTTACTACAAAAATCTGTATGCCACAAAATTGGAAAATGTTATAGAAATGGACACTTTTTTAGATAAGTACCATATACCAAAGTTAAACCAGGACCAGGTGAACAATCTAAATATACCTGTTAGTCGTGAAGAATTAGAAGTTGTTATAAAAAACCTCCCCACCAAAAAAAGCCCAGGTCCAGATGGCTTCAATGCAGAATTCTACCAGAACTTCCAAGAAGACCTAATACCTATACTCCTTAATGTATTTCACAATATTGAAACAGAGAAGTCATTGCCAAATTCCTTTTATGAAGCTGAAGTTACTCTGATACCAAAACCACACAAAGACACAACCAAGAAAGAGAACTACAGGCCAATCTCACTCATGAACATCGACGCAAAAATACTCAATAAAATACTGGCAAACCGAATCCAAGAACACATCAGAAAAATTATCCATTATGATCAAGTAGGCTTCATCCCAGAGATGCAGGGCTGGTTCAACATACGAAAATCTATCAATGTAATCCATCATATAAATAAACTGAAAGAAAAAAACCATATGATCATTTCATTAGATGCTGAAAAAGCATTTGACAAAATTCAACATCCCTTTATGATAAAGGTCTTAGAGAGATTAGGAATACAAGGGTCGTTCCTAACTATAATAAAAGCTATTTATAGCAAGCCGTCAGCTAACATCAAATTAAATGGAGAGAAACTCAAAGCTATTCCACTAAAATCAGGAACACGACAAGGTTGTCCACTCTCTCCATACCTCTTTAATATAGTGCTTGAAATTCTAGCAATAGCAATAAGACAACATAAGGGGATCAAAGGGATTCAAATCGGAAAGGAAGAAGTTAAACTTTCATTATTTGCAGACGATATGATAGTGTACATAAGCAACCCCAAAAACTCCAGCAAAGAACTCCTTCAGCTGATAAACACCTTTAGTAGTGTTGCAGGATACAAGATCAATTCCAAAAAATCAGTTGCCCTCCTATACACAAAGGATAAGGAAGCAGAGATGGAAATCAGAGAAGCATCACCCTTCACGATAGCCACAAATAGCATAAAATATCTTGGGGTAACCCTAACCAAGGAAGTAAAGGATCTATTTGACAAGAACTTTAAGTCAATGAAGAAAGAAATTGAGGGGGATACCAGAAAATGGAAGGATCTCCCTTGCTCTTGGATAGGGAGGATCAACATAGTAAAAATGGCAATTCTACCAAGGGCAATTTATAGATTCAATGCAATCCCCATTAAAATCCCATCAAAATTCTTCACAGATCTTGAGAGGAAAATAATCAACTTTATATGGAGAAACAAAAAACCCAGGATAGCCAAAACAATCTTATATAATAAAGGATCGTCTGGAGGCATTACCATCCCTGACCTCAAACTCTATTACAGAGCCTCAGTATTGAAAACAGTTTGGTATTGGCATAAAAACAGAGAAGTCGACCAATGGAACCGAGTAGAAGACCCTGATTTTAACCCACAAACTTATGAACACCTAATTTTTGATAAAGGAGCTAAAAGTATTCAATGGAAAAAAGAGAGCATCTTCAACAAATGGTGCTGGCAGAACTGGTTGTCAACGTGTAGAAGAATGAAAATAGATCCATATCTATCACCATGCACAAAACTCAAGTCCAAATGGATTAAAGACCTCAATATTAGTCTGAAAACACTGAACCTGATAGAAGAAAAAGTTGGAAGTACTCTACAACATATGGGTACAGGAGATCACTTCCTACGTTTATCCCCAGCAGCACAGACATTAAGGGCAACATTGAATAAATGGGACCTCCTGAAACTGAGTAGCTTCTGTAAAGCAAAGGACACTGTCACTAAGACAAAAAGGCAACCCACTGACTGGGAGAAGATCTTCACCAACCCTGCAACAGACAAAGGTCTGATCACCAAAATATATAAAGAACTCAAGAAACTAAACTTTAAAATGCTAATGAACCCAATAAAAAAATGGGGCACTGATCTGAACAGAGAATTCTCAACAGAAGAAATTCAAATGGCCAAAAGACACCTAAGGTCATGCTCAACCTCCTTAGCGATAAGGGAAATGCAAATTAAAACAACTTTGAGATACCATCTTACACCTGTCAGAATGGCTAAAATCAAGAACACCAATGATAGCCTTTGCTGGAGAGGTTGTGGAGAAAGAGGCACACTCATTCATTGCTGGTGGGAATGCAAACTTGTGCAACCACTTTGGAAATCAGTGTGGCGATTTCTCAGGAAATTTGGGATCAACCTACCCCAAGATCCAGTAATACCACTATTGGGAATATACCCAAGAGATGCCACATTAAATGACAAAAGTATCTGTTCAACTATGTTCATAGCAGCATTGTTTGTAATAGCCAAAACCTGGAAACAACCTAGATGCCCTTCAATGGAGGAATGGATGAAGAAAGTGTGGAATATATACATATTAGAGTACTACTCAGCAGTAAAAAACAATGACTTCTCAAATTTTGCGTGGAAATGGATGGAAATAGAAAACACTATCCTGAGTGAGGTATCCCAGACTCAAAAAGAGGAACATGGGATGTACTCACTCATAATCGGTTTCTAGCCATAAAATAAAAGACATTAAGCATATAATGTGTGATCCTATAGAAGCTAAATAAGAAAGTGAACCCAAAGAAAATCATATAGTCATCCGCATGGAGAGGGGGAAGTAGACAAGATTCCAGGGCAAAAACTGGGAACTTGCGGGTGAGGTGGCATGGGGCAAAGGGGAAATGGGATGAGAAATATGAGAAGGGGAGGATGGGAGGAGCTCGGAGGATTGGGATGGTTGGGATATAGGAAGGATGGATACGGGAGCAGTGAAGTATATATCCTATCTAAGGGAGCCATCTTAGGGTTGGCAAGAGACTTGACTCTTGAGGGGTTCGCAGGTGTCCAGGAATATGTCCCCAGCTGGTACCTTGGGCAACTAAGGAGAGGGAACCTGAAATGACCCTATCCTATACTGATGAATATCTTGCATATCACCTTAGAACCTTCATCTGGCGATGGATCGAGGTAGAGACAGAGTCTCAATTTGGAGCAACGGTCTGAGCTCTTAAGGTCCAAATGAGGAGCAGAAGGAGGGAGAACATGAGCAAAAAATCAGGACCACGAGGGATGCACCCACCCACTGTGACAGTGGAACTGATTTATTGGGAGCCCACCAAGGCCAGCTGGTCTGGGACTGAATAAGCATGGGTTGATTCCGGACTCTCTGAGCATGGCGGTCAATGAAGACTGATGAGAAGCCAAGGACAATGGCACTAGGTTTCGATCCTAATACATGAACTGGCTTTGTGGGAGCTTAGCCTGTTTGGACGCTCACCTTTCTGGACGTAGATAGAAGGACCTTGGTCTTCCCGCAGGGCAGGGAATTTGGACTGCTCTTCAGTATCGAGAGGGAGGGGGAATGGAGTGGGGGGAGGAGAAGAGGAGTGGGGATAGGGGGAGGGAAGTGGGGGGAGGGCAATATTTGGGAGGAGGGGAGGGAAATGGGAAATGGGGAGCAGGTGGAAATTTTAATTAAAAAAGAATAAAAATAAATAAATAAGTAAAAAAAAAAATAACATCACTTGCAGAATGTCTACAAACCCATGGAAGTTGAATATTGCTCAACAGAACCACGTCTGGGTCAAGGAAGAAAGAAAGAAATTAAAGACTTCCTAGAATTCAGTGAAAATGGAGGCACAATGCAGCCAAACCTAAATGACACTATGAAAACAGTGCTAATGGAAAGTATATAGCTCTACGTGGAGAAATCTCACATTAGCGTCTTAAAAGCACACCTAAAGCTTTAGAACTAAAGAAAGCAGACTCACTCATGAGGAGTAGATGACATGAAATAATCAAATTGAGGGCTAAAATTAATACAAAAGAAACAAAGAAAACAATACAAAGAATCAATGAAACAAAGAGCTGATTCTTTGAGAAAATAAACAAGATAGACAAACCTTTATCCAAACTACTCAAAAGGCAGAGACAAAAAGGCTGCCAACTGAATAGGAAAAAAATCTTCATCAACCCTACATCAGACAAATTACTAATCTCTAAAATATATAAAGAACTCAAGGAATTAGACATCAAAATTCTAAATAATCCAATTTAAAATGGAGTAGAGTTCTAAACTGGTGCTGGAGGTAAACTGAGAATTCTCAATAGAAGAATATCAAATGGTTGAAAGACACTTAAGAAAACGTTCAAGATCCTTAGCCATCAGGGAAATACAAATCAAAATGACTCTGAGATGTCATCTTGTTGCAGCGGGCTGTTTGTTAGTTTCCAGCTGCATAGCCCCAAAATAATCAAACAAAAACTGTATTAATTAAATCACTGCTTAGTCCATTAGCTGTAGCTTCTTATTGACTAACTCTTACATATTAATTTAACCCATGTCTATTAATCTGTATATCACCATGTGGTTGTGGCTTATCAGCTAAAGTTTCTGTGCTGTACTTGGTGGCTCTATCGCTTTTCTCTGACTCCACCCTTCTTTCTCCCAGCATAAAGTCTAGTTTTCCCTGCCTAGTTCTGTTCTTTCCTGCCATATGCTCAAAGCAGTTCTTTATTCATTAACCAATAAAAAAAAAAACCACATAGACAGAAGGACCTTCCACAGCACCATCTTACACCAGTCAGAATGACTAAGATCAAAAACACCAATGATAACTTGTGCTGGAGAGGAAGTAGAGTAAGAACATTCATCCATTGCTGGCAGTAATGCAAACTTGTACAACCACTCTGGAAATCAGTATGGTGGTATTTCAGAAAAATTGTGAATGAACCTATCTCAGGACCCAGCAATACCACTCTTTGGTATATACACAAAGGATGCTCAATCATACTATAAGAACATTTATTCAACTGTGTTCATGGTAGCATTATTTGTAATAGTCAGAACCTGGAAAGAACCTGGATGCCCCTCAAAGAATGAAGAAAATGTGGTACATTTACACAATGTAGTATTATTCAGCTGGAAAAAAAATGTCATCTTGAAATTTGCATCCAAATGGATGTTTCTAGAAAAAACAATCATAGGTGACATAACCCAGATCCAGAAAAATAAACTTGTTATGTACTCACTCATATGTGGACACTAGCTGTAAAACAAAGGATACTAAAAATTCTCCCATGTTTAATTTCTAACTGCTTAAAGTACTCCTGACCCCAAAAAGTAGGAGATAAACAAAAGACTGCATTAACATGATACAAGGAAATGAACATGTCAATTGAAAGTTGTAGGCTACATTGATATTTAAACATTCTGCTGCTAGAATAAAATATGTCCCGCTTATAACCTAGACTAAAATATTCTGTAGGCAAACCACTCCCTTGGGTGGATTCCCAAGTTATCTACATAAAGGGAATTGGAATTTAGATTCTTTGAGATAGGAACAATCTACTTCTCTGTTCCTGGAGCACAAGGTCTGGCAATTAGCCACGCCTGTAGACCTTGAGAGAGCAGAACTCTCTGGTCAACATCTAGGTGGGACCTCTGTCTGAGATAAAATCACAATAACCTGGAGAGAGGTATTTTTGTCATTACTTGTCCCTGACAAATTGATACAACAAGCATTTATAACCCACCAGACAACTAAAAGACCATCCACCCAACCTCTTGGGAATGTGGGTGTTGTGTTCTCTAGATTGCTTTCTCATGTCTGGGAGTGACAGCCTTCCTAGGGGATCCTAAGAAAGCTGGAATAATGGTCAAGTCCTATATTATTTATTGTCCAGTAGTTGTGTGATGGGAAAGTACAGGGCTTATCTGAAGTCCTGGCTAAAGTGTTCTATGAAGATGGACCATCTCTGCTAAAAGTTTTGCAGTTGTTCTGGGTGAAAAAAAAATTATAAATTTATAACAGCAGCATTCTGAGATGCTAGATCACCCAGAATACTTGTCTTTATTTGTATCTGGTATTTTTTTCTGAAAATACACAAACTTTTAGAGATAACATTTAGAATATTATAACATGGAATGTGCAATATACACAAGTCAGCTAAAAATGACTTTTTTGTTTTATATTTGAGCAGGTAAAAGGAATCTTGGTGCGGGAGAATTGTCTGTATTCTATCAATCATGTTTTAAATAAGTGCTGATTGGCCAGGCAGGAGATATAGGCAGGTCAACCAGATAGGAAGTAGAGGCTGGGTGATGAGAACAGGAGAATGCTGGTAAGAAGGAAGCCCGTTCTTCTACAGTCCTGCTTAGATTACGGCAGAAGCAAGATGTGACCTGCCTCACTGAGAAAGGTACTGAGCCACATGGCTAACATAGATAAGAATAATGGGTTAATATAAACTACAAGAGCTAATGAGTTGCCTGAGAAAATGGGCCAATCAGTTTTATAACTTAGGGAGATTTCTGTGTGATTTTCTTTGGTGCTTGCCTGCTGTGGGGTACCAGGTGGGACAGAAACCCCAACAAGCTGGCCCTCATGTTACAGAATCTCTTAACTTTATAAGTTCATTTGGACTGTATAACCATACCTCTATCCATGCCATATAAAAATGTAATAATAAGTCATAAGGTTTCCATAGCCAACAAGATTTATCATGTCTCATCCAGTCTAAGAGTTGTTCCCATGTTGAGGGATCAGTATATTTGTCACCCGCCTTACAGCCTTATTTGGCTTTTTTTTTCCTTTATGTCTGTAGCCAATGTTTCAGAAGGCCTCCCTCAATAAAATCTGATCTTTATTAATTTATAAGAAATCCATAGCTTTTCTTTTGCTGTGGAAACAAAAGCACAATCTCTCACCTAACCCAACACATTTTCTGACTTCCATCCTGAAGTTAAGACATTCTTTAAATATATAGGTTAGTCTAATTTAGCAGTTCTAAAATCCAATGTTTCTCACCAGCTAATGATTTTTTGTTTATTAGCATTTAAAAATTCAAAGTTCTCAAAACACCATAAAGGATCCAAACATCCTATGTATTTCCCATTCATATATATATATATATGAATGGGAAATATATATATATATATATATATATATATATATATATATAAATCTTTCCTTAAAGGTTTTAAAATTATTTTTATTTTTTTGGTTTTTTGAGACAGGGTTTCAATTTGCTGTAGCTTTGGAGCCTGTCCTGGAATTAGCTCTTGTAGAATAGGCTGGTCTTGAACTCAAAGAGATCTGCTTGCCTTGACCACACAAGTTCTGCGATTAAAGGTGTTCACCACCACCCCCTGGCTCTTACTATCTTTAAACTATTTTTTTCTATGACTATCTATACCAAATATTTACTGTAGTTGTTTAGAGGTTTTCTCAGTCTGGACTTCCTCTTTACTGCATGCCTATAGCCTTCTCTGACCCCATGAAACTTGCTGCATGGAACTGCTCATGACACTGGTCACTCAAACCTGGAGGAAGAGGTCAGAATCCATGTCTCTGTACATCTCAGTCAGCCTGAGAGACTGTGGTATAAGGAAGCCATGTCTGGATACATGTTTGCGTCTTGGGAACTTTCTAAAGAAGCTTTCTCAGGTCCTATGTAGAAGTACATTTGTTATTATATGTAACAAGCTTCTTCATAGACCACCAGTTCCCAAAGACTCTTATTAGTTGTGAAAGCTCAGGATATAACTTAGGCTTGTTTCTAACTAGATTTTTTGTTTTTGTTTTTGTTTTTTTTTTTCTTTTTGGTTTTTTGAGATAGGGTTTCTCTGTAGCTTTTGAAATCTCTCCTGGAACTAGCTCTTGTAGACCAGGCTGGCCTCTAACTCACAGAGATCTTCCTGCCTTTGCCTCCTGAGTGCTGGGATTAAAGGCATGTGCCACCACCGCCCAGCTCCACCTAGTTCTTAGAGCCTAAATTAAGCCGTTTATATTAATCTATGATCTGCCACTTGACTCATGGTTGTTACCTCTCTCCTTTACATCTTAGCTGCTCTGTGGCTCCTAGCATCTTCTGCATGCTTCGATTATCTCTTCCTCCTCTTGCTGCCAAGAAGTCCACCTATCTACCTTCCTGCCTATTGACTATTCAACTTTTTATTACACCAATCACAGCCACGCATCATCATACAATGTGCAAATATTCCACAAGTGTCTAATGAATTTGAAATCATATGTTAAACTACATTAAAATTATGGTTTAGTCTCTAGGACTTAGAGGACCATATGGTGTAGAGCATAAGTTAATTCACTTAAGATGAAGGGAGCATCCTGATGTATGTAGATAATAATGGTATAGTGTGGTATAAAGAAAGAATGACCTCAACAGTATCTAAAGCAGTCTCTGAAGTCCCAGAAATATGCTTCTTGGTTTGTTTATTTATTTATTTACCATGAATGAGATTTTTTGTGATGTGGAGAAAGGCAAAAGATGGTTTTAAAGCCTCTGGAGTGTACCTTCATCATGTTAATTCAGCAAAGCAATCCTGCTTTCACTTTTCCTCAGGGAAGAATTTGTCAGTCATGGACATCTGAGAAGGATCGATTCTTAGTGTCTTTATGCTCCCTGTCAGGCTATGTAGGGAGAATGAACTTAAGTAAAAACTCAAGCCCTTCTCTCAGAAGGGAAATTTAATTTGAACTCCTCTGTGCTTTTGTATTACCCAGGATAGGCCAGGTTAACAGGATTGGAAACACCCATGGACTCTGGCTGATAGGAAGGACATCACTCACTACTGGAGGTTGCTGTGACAGAGGAGAAATGGAAGGCAAAGAAACATTCCTTCATGAGGAATTGGTTTCTTCTTTTAGAAAGAACCTGGGTCGCTTCCACTTACAATTTTTACACTCACTCAACCAATATCAAGAAAGCAAGAAACACAAAGCGCCTGTACATATAGAAAATAGATAGCAAGAAACAGCTAAAAAATGTAAAAGTAACTATCATAGTTAGGACTTAATAATCATGCAAATCATGTTTACCACGAACTTATGTCAAGCGGCTGAGGTATGTATATGCTTGTGATGGCATCATTTGTGTGGTAGGAGGAAAACAATTTAAAAACAACCTCTACTACATAGAGTCCAAGGTCCATCTAAAATATCTGAATATCTCTCATAACAAAAAATTATGTCTATTAATAATAATGAAAATAAACATAGGTATAAAAATACCACATATTTCTATCACTTGACCTCAAGTTTGACTCAAATTTTCAATTTTTCAAACAGCAAGACAAAGTGAAAATAAAACAAATAAAAAGCAAAACACCCTAGAAAATATCAATAAAAAGTCAATTATAGTTAAATGCAATCACTTTTCAATTTTCTTTCTCATTATTGGGAAGTTCAATCAGCTATAATTAGTAAACAGGCCCTCCATAGAAAACAATGAATAGAAATGTGTGATATGAGAGTGTGGAAACTTGTATTGCATAGAAACGTCTGCTAGACACAGAAAGTCTAGCTGTATATTAACCATCTGTAAAACACTCACATACTTGTAATTCAAAATGGCACAGTAGCAAAGAACTAGCATACAATTCTTCTATCATAATTGATAGGAAGAAACAAAAAGGAGCCAAATTGATGATTTACAATGCAATGCTTGGAAATAACACAGGACCAAAAGAATAATTATCAATATCAAATATTAAGAAATTTGCTGGTTAAGGATCTAATCCTTTCCTCTAATAGGATTTTGGTAAAGATAGGAAATACCCAGATCTAATCTAACCACAACACCTAACAATTTTAATCATATATATATCAAATTCAAACTTAATAAAGCCTGTATTATATCATTTAGGAGTGTTCACTTAATACCTCATGCTCCACTATTCCTAATTTTCACAATGTTTTATGAAACTGGAAAGATTTTAACACTCATTTTAAAAGTGTGTGATATTTAAAGTGGCTTAATAACTGAGTTGATAAATAAAAATAGAATCCTATTGATATCGTGAATGTATCAACTCAAAGCTTCTAACCACTAGACCATTCTTTATTTGCTTTCATTCAAATTATTTCACATCAGTTTTAAAGATGAATAAATTGTGTGCTAAAAGCTCATCACCTGTCTATTGAGAGAAAGCAGTCATGAGACACTGTTTTAAAATGATTTTTATTTCTGACTTCCCTTTGTAAAAGCCCTGTCAACACGCATTTTGTGTGTGTCAATTTAATCATTTCTAGAGTGGAAATAAATGCCAACGCTAATTAACAATGGGTTATTACCAAAGCAGCTCCTACATGAAGGACATGCAATAAATGTTCAACCATTAAAAATACAAGTCTTGTTATTAGAAGATGTTTGTTATTCCAGGTAGGAAGAACGAAACCTTTTAAAAAATGGAAATGAATCTTAAAATATAGTACTCATAAAGTACACAGTACCCATAACCTTTCAAATACGTACCTGATAAGCCAGTAACATTTAAATAAGAAGTATTTAAAAAAAATTATTAGGCATGGTGCTAGAGAGATGACTCCTCAGTTAAGAACACTTGGTATTGTAGAAGATTCAGATTCTGTTACTGGCATCCATACTGAGTGACACAAAAATAGCCTGTACCACCAGTTTTAGGGGATTTGATGCCCTCTTCTGACCTCCACAAGCATGTGCATGCACGTGGTGCACATACAGACAAACAGGAAAACAGAACCATCTAATTTTTTATTTAAAAGTTAATAATCAATATAGTACAACAACAAATCAAAATATGAATTGTCATTAAAAAGAGCATTTCAAAGAGAAATTGAAATCAGATGAACTATATTAAAAGCAAATCTGATTAACTCAGATTTCCCACCCTTCCTTTCCAATGCCTGGTGTTCTATATATCACAGTATCTTATGATTTCCAGAAAATGACTGAATGTTTTATATCTTTAGGGAAATTAATACTCAGGTTCCTGATATAAAACAGTCAAGGAACATTTCCAATTCATGTATTGACAAATACCGACTATCAAGCAACCTATAGGAAGAGACTTCCATTTTAAAGAAATACCTAGAAAGAATTAAGGAAGATCTAGAACAACAAAGAGTTACATATTGACACAATTTGGAACTATGTTAGAAAATTTGTAGAAGTTATACATTATGAATAGAGATGTAATTTTATCTATTTTCTACTTTTGTCAGAGAAGCAGTCTTTTTTTTTGCAGTGGGTAATGGTTAACTCAGATTCTTCTAACTTGTGAAACTACTGAGTATAAATCTGAGTTTTCAGCTGTAGCTGGGTCATCTGTACCCACCTTCTACTATCCAAACTATAGTACTATTCAGAACTTCACAGACAAAATATAATATCTGATAGAGGGGGAAAAGTGTTCTGAGATTCTGCCTTCAGGAAATGGTATAGCTTTTGTATACATCTACTCATATTGATGTAGTTATTTGCACAAGACCAAGCCAATTGCAATTACTGCACAGAAAAAGAAGGGGATTCTAAGGTCCTACCCTTATTGCAAGAACTATTGGCAGTTGATGGTTGCTGGAGAAGGGAAAAATCATTCTTTAAGGGTGTGACCTCTGATGAGATACCCATGTCCCATTGGATGGCCCATACACCCATGTATATATGTATATATTCATAATACTATCTGTCTTCAGGATTATTAGCAACAAAAATTAAAAAATGCATGAAACTGAGTGGGAGGTGAGGTACTAGGGGATGTTGAAGGTATGCAGCAGTAGATGGACAGGCTCAATATAGATTGTGTACTTGTATGGAATTTTTATAAATAAAAATTATTTTGAAATATCATGTTTTTATTTTCTATTAGTATCTTTCCAAGTGAATGCAATGCAACAAATATACAATAGCAGAACAATATTTCAGGACTATCAATGTATGTGATCTATTACATATAGAAATGAGAAAACACAAAGCATTAAGTTGCTGTCATTTAATTATTATCACTCTTCATTCAGCATAAAACTTATGAGGAGTTTCCAAAATCTGTGCTAATTCTGACAGAAATCAATGTTCATACTCCAATTATTTAGTGGATTCAAACTTAAGATCTCTGACAGTAAGAGTGTAGTGAAACCTGGGTTAATAACAACAGGCCCACATGTCAGCAGCTTCCTTTAAAATACCTGTTGTCAAGATAAGTTCCATTAAATTCATAAAGGAAAGACAACTGTTCTGATACCATTAAAGTAATAATAACCTTTCAAATAACAAAGTATAATCCGTATAAATGCCTTAGTTTGGAGACAAAAATACATACACTGTGTGCTGAAAGCTGATGGGTCACAGAATGTGGGCAGTGGCTCTGAAGTCTTAGTGCTTTGCACTCAAAGCCTGAGATGCTTACCAACCCCCAGGAATACTAATGATGGGCACTACTGATGACGACCTGGAAAGAAATTAGACAATATGACTCTATCAACAGAGACTAATGAAACATTTTCCTTCTTGGTGCAGATTATACAATCAAGCCACAGATTCTTTATCTTGATTAACTTTAGCTAGGTTTTCCTCGCCAAGCTGAAATAATAGTTCACATCAACTGTCACCATCTTGGTTAATTTTAATAGTGTTTGTTTTGGCTTGTATCCTTGATTAATAAATATAAACCCTTTACACAATAAACACTGCATTTCCTCTAAAAAAATACCTGTTGTCAATAGAATTTGAGTGTTCAAATAAAACACAAAGTACTTTTTAAATTATTTTATTAATGCCTAAGTGAGCAGATTTTACATACCTACAATCTATTCAAAACTGTTTTGCTAGTAGTTCCAACTTTGATTCCTTTTCATTGATATCTCAATCTACAATTTTACCTATATTTCTAGTCTGCTCTAGTTTGAAAGTCAAAGTCTAAAGACTTCAGGTTATCAGTAGCCCCCAAAGGATTATCATGGTCATTGGATCTACAAATTGATAAGTGCATAGTCTAGATTCAATGAGTAATCTCAAGTACCCTGGCTCTTAGAAAAAAAACTTTTATGTAATGTACTCTAGTCATTTTTAGCAAGAAATTATTGGAGACTTACTAATCATGTTCATATCAGACTTCCTTGCATACATCTCATGGTTCTCAATTATACTAGATGCTTTTCTCGTAGCCCGTGTGATAGTCCCTGACATTTTCAAAGCTCTGGCTAAATACAGGAATCCTATCTACTCTGCTTCTCACACACCTGTCATATCTTTTTTAGGTAATACTGAAAATCATGCCTAGATTATGCCAACTACTTTAGTCTAGGATTAGGGGATTTTACCTTTTCCTGGCTATGCCTTGACAGAATAAAAGTATCTTTAGTCACATGTTCATGAAGAGCCTAGAGAGTCATCCATCAGTGTCTTGACACTGAAGATAATAACCTGACACTCACAGTCAGTGAGTACCTGGCTGAAGAGGAAGACTGCCATGATTCATTATCAGAATGGTCACACTGCAAAGCACATGTTAATTCTTCTCTTCTGTGAGATGCTGACAGCAGTGAAATCATCTATCGGTGATATGGAGGGAGGTTATGGAGGGTCCTGAAAACCAGACAGGAAAGTTTTCATTTTATCACACACACTATAAGTTGCTGATTTTCATAATAGTTTGAGATGCTCACATCAAAGAAGTATTTTAGGACAGTGGCTGGTATCTAACTTTCTCCCAAATAAACTGGTTTTCTGAAAATATGATTGGTATAATCTCTAATAACTTATTTTAACTCTGAAATCATTCTCGATTGAATGAAAGAAATATTGTCAGTCTCATATTTAGCTTAATTGAATACATGTCCATTGTCCATAATGTCTTTGTAACAACTTTTGACTGCAAATGAAAATTGCAAAACTTTGGATATTAGTATTTTATCTAAAATTTCTTAATCAAAGACACAAGATTTGTCTCACAATGCCTTAAGAATTCTACAGAAATGACAGCTTTCGGAGAGTTTGCACAGAAATAGAGTAATTTGTTTTTGATTTCCCCTAATGACCTCTTCTATTTCCTCAACTTGTTGCTAGTTTCTCTTATAATGATAGTTACTTATTATTGAAACTTGGTTTTTAGCTATTGTGCATCTATTTTGCTTTCCTTCTGCCATTTCAATTTCCTGTGTACTTTGTATATTCTAAAGGAAAGGAAGAAGAGAGTGAACTGTGCATCTCTCCATTGACTGATGGTGTCTATTGAAAAATGAAACTTCTCTGATGACGATTGAGAAGGGTCCAGGTGTATTGGTCTAAACATAAATATTTAGACAGTGTTTGACAGCATATCGTTTCAGCAAATGTCAACAACAGGATGTACCTTAGAATGTATGACCTCCTTAGTCTTGGCCTTTAACACAGGTGCCAACCCTTTTCATAGAGAAGGTCTGAAGTCCCATCAGAAAGCTGTTAGTTATCCCACAACAGAGAGGCTTTTCCTTGTAAACCACAGCAACAATGAAAAGCTAAAATACTGAGTTTCGGAATTTTAAAAACTATTTGGAACATATCACATTATAAATTATTGCTGAGATGAAGATTAAATCAATACTGGGAAAATTACAATCACCCAAAACAAAAGAGAATGGAAGAAAAACACCTGGTAGTTGAAAAAAAAAAAAAAAACACTGCTATGGTTGATCAAAAGTAAACTATGCTAAGGTCAATTAGGCCAACTTCAGCATAATATCTCTTACAAGAAGAAGAACTGAATAAGAACAAATGTGTCAGTTTAACAAGATAATGATATACATCTATGAAAATATCATCATAAAACATCATCATTATACTTTGTATAATTAGCATATGCTAAAAATAATGTAACAATCTAAGCTGTATATGCATGTTGATAAGAGTTTTAAATACCTGTTGTAAAACTTAATAAGACTATAAAATTAATCGTAATGTTGATTAAATCCTATGCAATAGAGATTTCAATACTTATATCTTAAGTAAAAAGTATACATAGAGATAGGAAATGAGAAAGCATTTAGAAAACATAAACAACTTTTACCAACTTGTTATTCATTTTATAGAGCATTAAAACTGCAACAGGAACAAAATTAGAAATTTCTTCGAGTGCATATGACACATCAAAATACATCACAGTTTAAGTGGTAAGAAAAGTATCAATAGAGGTGAAGAGATAGCTCAATGGTTAAGAGAGAAGTCCTGAGTTCAATTCCCAGTGACCATATGGTGACTCACACTATCTGTAGTGAGATGTGGTACCCTCTTCTGGAGTGCAGGTATACATGAAGGCAGAATACTGCATACATAATAAATAAATAAATCTTAAAAAAATAAAATCAATGAATCTAAAATGATTCAATCAATATAAATTGTGTTTGCTGATCAAAAAGGAAGTAATTTAGAAATAAATAACACCCCCCTCCCACTGATGCCTAAGGCAGGTGAGAAAGCTGACCCTGAGGTCAGAAGGAGGGAGAGCTGATCCCCCAGTCCCACAGCAAAACTGAGGAGGACAGGCTTTGAACCTCACGAGGGTAGCACAAGAGAACCAATCTGTTGACAGAGGTATGGGTGAGCCAGCCCCTAATTTGTGAGCATGGGACCAATTTTCCTATTTCCCATCTGTCAAATGGAGACTTGGGTTGAGGAGAGATGCCTTCCCTGCCCTGCTCACCAATACCTGAGGCATTTGGGTGACCTGACACAGAGATTATAAGAGCAGAAGAACTGGTCTCATCCCTTGCTCATGGCTGCAAAGGTGAACTCTTCCCGACAATGCAAGAGAGTTCACCCTCATGGTGAGGACAAGGGAGAGTTGGCAGGCTGACCCAGGTTGATTATTTGTTAACCCATCCTAATATGTACTCAAAACTGCAGAATTTTCACCACACAGGGCAACAGCAGGATCACAAAGAGGAGTAGCAGAAACTAGAGGCCTCGAACCAGGTGAATAACTCCTTGCAACTCATGTTTATGTAAAGATATATGGATTTTTTTAAAGAAATTAAGTTACAAAAATAAAAGACAATGGAGAGGGGACAGGCTTAGTTATGCCCAAATTAATATGCCAAACTATGCTGATTTCCTATGGGATTCCCTTACTTGTTGAGAAGAGTGGATCAGTATGGAATTGGGGAAGGCGAGGAGGGAGGAAGAAGGGGAGTGAAGGAAAATCTTGGTTAGAAGGTAAAATGAACTAAAAAATAAATGTTATAAAAATTAAGAGTCGACCCACCCAGAGCAGTGAGTGCCTGACTAGCAGGCAGGCCTCAAGGTCCCCGCCAGGGAGTACGGGCCCCTGATGCTGGGGCTGCAGGGTCTGCTGGGCTCTCCTGGAACCGCCCTGCCTGCCTCCTTCTTCCCTTGGTCCCTGGCTCATTGGGCTACCAAGTGTCCCTGTGTAGATGCTGAGAAGTTCCATCTGGACTGGTGAGTGTGTACTATCCTGGGGTGGACTGTCCTGGAAGAGAGCACAAACCCCCTTTACCCAGCTCCTGCTGCAGGGCTTTCTTTCTCCTACACACGCGTCCCCTCTCCTCCCAAGCCTGCCTTGTCTGCAAGGTCCTTTGCTGAGGATCAGCTTCCTGCTCCTACGCTAAGGTTACCCACCCAGAGCAGTGAGTGCCTGACTAGAAGGCAGGCCTCAAGGTCCCCGCCAGGGAGTGCAGGCCCCTGCTGCTGAGGCTGCAGGGTCTGCTGGGCTCTCCTGGAACCGCCCTGCCTGCCTCCTTCTTCCCTTGGTCCCTGGCTCATTGGGCTACCAGGTGTCCCTGTGTAGTTGCTGAGAATATCCATCTGGACAGGTGGGTGTGGGCTATCCAGGGGCGGACTGTCCCGGAATAGAGCACAAACCCCGCTCCCCTAGCTCCTGCTGCAGGGCTTTCTTTCCTACACACGCCCCGCCCCCCCCCCCCCCCAAGCCTGCCTTGTCTGCAAGGTCCTTTGCTGAGGAACAGCTTTCTGCTCCTACACTAAGGCTACCCACCCAGAGCAGTGAGTGCCTGCCTACCAGGCAGGCCTCAACAACCCCCGAAAGGGAGCACAGGCACCTCCAGCCTGTGCTGCAGGGTCGCCTGTGTTCTATTCAACCCCGACCTACCCCCTGCATTCGCTCTTTGTCCGCGGGTCATTGGACTACCAGACGTTTATGTTTTGGTGTTGAGGAGTCCATCTGGAAGTGAACAGTTCCTGCCCCTACACTGAGGAGATACACCCAGAGAGTTAGTCACAGCAAAGACTGGACCAAGACACCAGGCCTCTCCTGGCTCCATTTGAAGGAAAAGATGGGCAGGCGCCAATGCAAGAATTCCTCCAACAGCCTGAAGGCAACGTGACATCACCAGAATCCAGGAATCCCGAAATAAGAAAAATTATACACCCTATTCCAGAAGAATTAGAAGAATTCGGCCCAAAAGTGAATTATATGAAAATAATAGAGGACCTTAAACAGGAGGTGAAAAACTGCCATATTCAATTAGAGATTACAAACAAAAAGGTAGAGGAAATGAATAAATCTCTCAAAGATACCCAAGAAAACCAAGAGAAACAAGAAAAAGTAATCAAACAGGTAAGGGAAACGGTTCAAGACTTGAAGAATGAAGTGGAAGTAATAAAGAAAACACAAACCGAGGGAAGGATGGAGATGGAAAATCTGGATAAACGAACAGGAACTACAGAGACAAGTACTACCAATAGATTACAAGAAATAGAAGAAAGAATCTCAGACACTGAAGATACCATAGAGAAAATAAACACACTGATCAAAGAAAACAGCAAAACCAACAAATTCTCATTACAAAACATTCAGGAAATCTGGGATACAATAAAAAGACCAAACCTAAGAATAATAGGGATAGAACAAAGAGAAGAAGTACAGCTCAATGGTCCAGAAAATATACTTAATAAAATTATAGAAGAAAACATTCCGAACCTTAAGAAAGATATTCCTTTGAAGGTCCAAGAAGCATACAGAGCACCGAATCGACTGGATCAAAAAAAAAAAATCTCCTCGTCATATAATAATAAAAAACACAAAACATACAGAATAAAGAAAGAATATTAAGAGCTGCAAAGGAAAAAGGTCAAGTTACCTATAAAGGTAAACCTATCAGACTTACACCTGACTTCTCTATGGAAACCATGAAATCCAGAAGGTCCTGGATAGATGTACTGCAGAAACTAAGAGACCATAGATGCAAGCCCAGACTACTATACCCAACCAAGCTTTCATTCACTATAAATGGAGAAAACAAACTTTTCCAGGATAAAAACAAATTTAAACAATACATAGCCACAAATCCAGCCTTACAGAAAATAATTGAAGGAAAATCACAACCCAAGGAGTCTAACAATGCCCACAATAACTCAGACATCTAATGACCCTTCACCAGCACAACTTGAAGAAGGGAAACACACAAACTCTACTACAAAAAAAAGAAAGAAAGAAAGAAAGGAAGAAAGAAAGAAAGAAAGAAAGAAAGAAAGAAAGAAAGAAAGGAAGAAAGGAAGAAAGAAAGAAAGGAAGAAAGGAAAAATGACCGGAGTTAACAACCACTGGTTATTAATATCACTTAATATCAATGGACTCAACTCACCTATAAAGAGGCACAGGCTAAGAGATTGGATACACAAACAGGATCCAACATTCTGCTGTTTACAAGAAACACACCTCAACCACAAAGACAGATATCTACTCAGAGTAAAGGGCTGGGAAAAGGTTTATCAAGCAAACGGACCTAAGAAACAAGCAGGTGTGGCAATACTAATTTCTAAGAAAGTTGACTTCAAACTAAAATCGATCAGAAGAGATGGAGAGGGACATTTTTTACTCATAACAGGAACAATTCATCAGGATGAAGTCTCAATCCTGAGTATCTATGCCCCTAATATAAAAGCACCCACTTATGTAGAAGAAACATTACTAAAACTCAAGGCAAGACATCAAACCACACACACTAACAGGAGGAGATTTCAACACTCTTCTCTCACCAGTGGACAGGTTAATCAGACAGAAACCTAACAGAGAAATAAGAGAATTAATGAAGGTAATGAAGTAAATGGACTTAAGAGACATCTATAGAACATTCCATTCAAATAGGAAAGAATATACTTTCTTCTCTGTAGCGCATGGAACCTTCTCGAAAATAGACTACATACTCGGTAACAAAGCAAACTTACACAGTTACAAAAAATATCAGTAACCACCTGTGTCTTATCAGATCGCCATGGATTAAAGTTAGAATTCAACAACAATGCTATCTCCAGAAAGTCTACAAACTCATGGAAACTGGACAGTCAACTACTGAACCACACCTGGATCTAGGAAGAAATAAAGAAAGAAATTAAAGTCTTTCTTGAATTCAATGAAAATGAAGACTCAACATACTCAAACCTATGGGAAACTATGAAAGCAGTGCTAAGAGGAAAGTTCATAGCATTAAGCGCCCACTTAAAGAAAACGGAGAAAGCACACATTGGAGAATTAATAGCCCACCTGAAAGCTCTAGGAAAAAAAGAAGCAGACTCACCTAGGAGAAGTAGAAGACTGGAAATAATCAAACTGAGGGCTGAAATCAACAAAATAAAAACACAGAAAATAATCCAAAGAATCAATGAAACAAAAAGCTGATTATTGGGGGAAAATCAATAAGATTGATAAACCCCTATCCAAACTAATCAAACAGCAGAGAGAGAATACGCAAATTAACAAGATCAGAAACGAAAAGGGAGACATAACCACAGACACAGAGGAAATTCAGAGAATCATTAGATCTTACTACAAAAACCTGTATGCCACAAAATTGGAAAATGTAAAAGAAATGGACACTTTTTTAGATAAGTACCATATACCAAAGTTAAACCAGGACTAGGTGAACAATCTAAATAGACCTGTTAGTCGCGAAGAATTAGAAGTTGTTATAAAAAACCTCCCTACCAAAAAAAGCCCAGGTCCAGACGGCTTCAATGCAGAATTCTACCAGAACTTACAAGAAGACCTAATACCTATACTCCTAAGGTATTTCACAATATAGAAACAGAGAAGTCATTGCCAAATTCCTTTTATGAAGCTGCAGTTACTCTGATACCAAAACCACACAAAGATACAAACAAGAAAGAGAACTACAGGCCAATCTCACTCATGAACATCGACGCAAAGATACTCAATAAAATACTGGCAAATCGAATCCAAGAACACATTAGAAAAATTATCCATTATGATCAAGTAGGCTTCATCCCAGAGATGCAGGGCTGGTTCAACATACGAAAATCTATCAATGTAATCCATCATATAAATAAACTGAAAGAAAAAAACATATGATCATTTCATTAGATGCTGAAAAAGCATTTGACAAAATTCAACATCTCTTTATGATAAAAATCTTAGAGAGATTAGGGATACAAGGGTCGTACCTAAGTATAATAAAAGCTATTTATAGCAAGCCGACAGTTAACATCAAATTAAATGGAGAGAAACTCAAAGCTATTCCACTAAAATCAGGAACACGACAAGGCTGTCCACTCTCTCCATACCTCTTCAATATAGTGCTTGAAATTCTAGCAATAGCAATAAGACAACATAAGGGGATCAAAGGGATTCAAATTGGAAAGGAAGAAGTTAAACTTTCATTATTTGCAGACAATATGATAGTGTACATAAGCGACCCCAAAAACTCCAGCAAAGAACTCCTACAGCTGATAAACACCTTTAGTAGCGTTGCAGGATACAAGATCAATTCCAAAAAATCAGTTGCCCTCCTATACACAAAGGATAAGGAAGCAGAGATGGAAATCAGAGAAGCATCACCCTTCACGATAGCCACAAATAGCATAAAATATCTTGGGGTAACCCTAACCAAGGAAGTAAAGGATCTGTTTGACAAGAACTTTAAGTCTTTGAAGAAAGAAATTGAGGAGGATACCAAAAATGGAAGGATCTCCCTTGCTCTTGGATTGGGAGGATCAACATAGTAAAAATGGCAATTCTACCAAGGGCAATTTATAGATTCAATGCAATCCCCATTAAAATCCCATCAAAATTCTTCACAGATCTTGAGAGGACATTAATCAACTTTATATGGAAAAACAAAAAACCCAGGATAGCCAAAACAATCTTATATAATAAAGGATCGTCTGGAGGCATTACCATCCCTGACTTCAAACTCTATTACAGAGCTTCAGTATTGAAAACAGCTTGGTATTGGCATAAAAACAGAGAAGTCGATCAATGGAACCGAGTAGAAGACCCTGATTTTAACCCACAAACATATGAACATCTGATTTTTGATAAAGGAGCTAAAAGTATTCAATGGAAAAAAGAGAGCATCTTCAACAAATGGTGCTGGCAGAACTGGTTGTCAACGTGTAGAAGAATGAAAATAGATTTATATCTATCGCCATGCACAAAACTCAAGTCCAAATTGATTAAAGACCTCAATATCAGTCTGAAAACACTGAACCTGATAGAAGAAAAAGTGGGAAGTACTCTACAACATATGGGTACAGGAAATCACTTCCTACGTTTATCCCCAGCAGCACAGACAATTAAGGACAACATTGAATAAATGGGACCTCCTGAAAATGAGTAGCTTCTGTAAAGCAAAAGACACTGTCACTAAGACAAAAAGGCAACCCACTGACTGGGAGAATATCTTCACCAACCCTGCAACAGACAAAGGTCTGATCTCCAAAATATATAAAGAACTCAAGATCTAGACTTTAAAATGCTAATTAACCCAATTAAAAAATGGGGCACTGAACTGAACAGAGAATTCTCAACAAAAGAAATTCAAATGGCCAAAAGACACTTAAGGTCATGCTCAACCTCCTTAGCGATAAGGGAAATGCAAATTAAAACAATTTTGAGATACCATCTTACACCTGTCAGAATGGCTAAAATAAAAAACACCAATGATAGCCTTTGCTGGAGAGGGTGTGGAGAAAGGGGCACACTCATCCATTGCTGGTGGGAATGCAAACTAGTGCAACCACTTTGGAAATCAGTGTGGCAATTTCTCAGGAAATTTGGGATCAACCTACCCCAAGATCCAGTAATACCACTCTTGGGAATATACCCAAGAGATGCCCTATCATATGACAAAAGTATCTGTTCAACTATGTTCATAGGAGCATTGTTTGTAATAGCCAGAACCTGGAAACAACCTAGATGCCCTTCAGTGGAGGAATGGATGAAGAAAGTGTGGAATATATACATATTATAGTGCTACTCAGCAGTAAAAAAACAATGACTTCTAGAATTTTGCATGCAAATGGATGGAAATAGAAAATACTATCCTGAGTGAGGTATCCCAGACCAAAAGAGAGGAACTTGGGATGTACTCACTCATAATTGGTTTCTAGCCATAAATAAAGGACATTGATCATATAATTTGTGATCCTAGAGAAGCTAAATAAGAAAGTGAACCCAAAGAAAATCGTATAGTCATCTGCCTGGATAGGGGAAGTAGACAAGATTGCCGGGCAAAAACTGGGATCTAGCGGGTGAGGTGGCTAGAGGCTAAAGGGAAATGGGATGAGAAACGTGAGAAGGGGAGGATGGGAGGAGTTTGAGGGTTTGGGATGGTTAGGATATGGGAAGGATGGATACGGGAGCAGCGAAGTATATATCCTAACTAAGGGAGCCATCTTAGGGTTGGCAAGAGACTTGACTCTAGAGGGGCTTGCAGGTGTCCAGGGAGATGTCCCCAGCTGTTACCTTGGGCAACTGAGGAGAGGGAACCTGAAATGATCCTATCCTATACTGATGAATATCTTACATATCACCTTAGAACCTTCATCTAGCGATGGATCAAGGGAGAGACAGAGACTCAATTTGGAGCAACCGTCTGAGCTCTTAAGTGCCAAATGAGGAGCAGAAGGAGGGAGAACATGAGCAAGGAAGTCAGGACCATGAGGGGTGCACCCACCCACTGTGACATTGGAACTGATTTATTGGGAGCCCACCAAGGCCAGCTGGACTGGGACTGAATAAGCATGGGTTGAAACTGGACTCTCTGAACATGGAGGACAATGAAGGCTGATGAGAAGCCAAGGACAATGGCACTAAGTTTCAATCCTAATACATGAACTGGCTTTGTGGAAGCTTAGCCTGTTTGGACGATCACCTTCCTGGACCTAGATAGAAGTGGGAGGACCTTGGTCTTCCCACAGGGCAGGGAATTTGTACTGCTCTTCAGTATTGAGAGGGAGGGGGAATGGAGTGGGGGGAGGAGAAGAGGAGTGGGGATAGGGGGAGGGGAATGGGGGGAGGGGGCAATATTTGGGAGGAGGGGGAGGGAAATGGGGAACGGGGACAGGTGGAAATTTTAATTAAAAATGAATAAAAATAATTTTAAAAAAATAAAAAAATTAAGAGTCCTCAAAGATGGGGAAATTAAAGTAATTCTAAAATAATAATAACAATAACAATAATAATAAGTAACCAACCTAAGCTCAGTGGACAAGAGTACTTGTTACTTTGGCAGAGGACTGGACTGCTCCCAGTACCCATATACAGCTCACAACTGCCTTTAACTCCATCTCTCCTAGTTCTGACATCTCCTTCTGTCCTCTGAAGGCATTTGTACTCACATGAACATACCAACACACACACACACACACACACATATATACACACACACACACACATTTTTAATGTAAAGAAAAAGTAAATGACTAATCTAAGATTAAATAATGATAAAATAAATATTATTTAAAACTAAATGAAAATAAGAGAAAACATACTAACATATATAGAGAGATGATAGATAGATAGATAGATAGATAGATAGATAGATAGATAGATAGATAGATGATAGATAGATAGATAGATAGATAGATAGATAGATAGATAGATAGATATAAATTAGTAGAACTTACTAGAAAACTAATACACTGATCCCTGTAATAAAAACAGCAAAAAAGGGCCGGGCGGTGGTGGTGCACGCCTTTAATCCCAGCACTTGGGAGGCAGAGGCAGGCGGATCTCTGTGAGTTCGAGACCAGCCTGGTCTACAAGAGCTAGTTCCAGGACAGGCTCCAAAACCACAGAGAAACCCTGTCTCGAAAAACCAAAAAAAAAAAAACAGCAAAAAAAAAAAAAAGTAAAAAGGAAACAAGCCAACAGATAGCCTCGGTTTATACGTCCAAAATATACATAAAAAAACTGAGAAACTGGAAACTAACAGCCAAAAGAGAATAGAAATATTCAGAAAAAAAAATAAAGCTCTTACAGGAAATCAGTAGAATCATTGGGTCAGGTCGTGAAAAGAGAGAGAGAGAAAGACAAGGGTACAGAGGAGGAAGAGAAAAATAAAATACCACCATGAATTATTAAAATGTTTAAAATATAAATTTCCAACTATCCCAAATTTTGGCAATTATATATAGCCCCCTAAAATCTCATCATCTGACTATGTAAATGCAAATTTCAGTTATAATTTTTAAGATTAGTTAGAAGTGTATAAAAAAGCTAAGCACACACTGGGAGCTAGTCAATCCACTGCTAGGTATGTACTTGAGAAAAAGAAAATTTGCCTTCACATAGATTTTTACATGAATGTTCTCAGTAACATTACTTGCAGTACTCAAAATGAAACAGAATTTAAATATTCTTCATGAGAAGAACCAAGTATGTCTTTACACAATAAATTGATGATCAATACTAAAACTGCAAGAGTTACTGATTCATATAGTTTCATAAATCTCAAAATAAACACGCTGAATAGTTATAAAAAGGCAGCAGAATACATATTGTTTGTAAAATTTACACAAATTGTAGAAAATGGGAATATTTGATGAATCATTACCTAGAGATCAAAAGAGGAGAATCAAAAGTGAAATAGATTTTATAAAAAAGGCATCAGTGTGGCTGGCTTTATGTTGAGGAACTTTGATCCATTTTGGACCTGAGTTTTGTGTGTGGTGATAGATATGGGTCAATTTTCATTCTTCTACATGTTGATATCCAGTTATGCCAGCACCATTTGTTTAATATGCTTTCTTTTTCTATTTTTTATTTTTTTGCTTCTTTGTCAAAAATCAGGTGATTGAAGGTATGCGGATTAATATCTGGGTCTTCGATTCAGTTCCATTGGTCCTCCTGTCTGTTCTTATGCCAATACCAGGCTGTTTTCAGTACTGTAGCTCTGCAATAGAGTTTGAAGTCAGGAATTGTGATGCCTTCAGAAGTTCCTTCATTGTACAGGATTGCTTTGGCTATCCTGGGCTTTTTGCTTTTCCATAGAATTTGAGTACCATTCTTTCAAGGTCTGTGAAGAATTTTGCTGGGCATTACATTGAATCTGTAGATTGCTTTCAGTATGATTATCATTTTTACTATGTTGATTCTACCTACACAAGAGCATAGGAGATCTTTCCACTTTCTGGTGTCTTCTTCAATTTCTTTCTTCAGAGATTTAAAGTTCTTTTCATACAAGTCTAAAAAAAATACCTCAGTCACAGATATGCACCTAATTTGAATGGAGGGGACTTGCTAAATGGGGTTTTATATCCATTCTACGTCAAAAGATACTGAATAGTGTACTTTAAATATTTTCAACTTGCTGTATGTTAATTGTACTTCAATTATGTTGTTTGTACACATGTTACATTTGAGTATATGTTTGTATTAAAAATCTGAGTGAAAACAAAAGGAAAATGTAAACACTATGAAATAGGAAACATGACATTTATATTCACAATAACGTGAAAAAAGAGACAACTTGGCCATTAGGAGAACTTAAGATGTAGAAGGGTCTTTTTCTATTTGTTGTTTCATTGGTTGATTAATAAAGAAAACTGCTTGGCCTTATAGGTCAGAACATAGGTAGGCAGGGAAAACCGAACAGAATGCTGGGAGGAAGTAAGGCAGACGCCATGCCGCTCCTCTCCAGGGCAGACGCGATGAAGCAAGCTGTCAGGTCAGACATGCTGAATCTTTCCCGGTAAGACTGGTGCTACACAGATTACTAAATATGGGTTAGGCAGGATGTGAGAATTAGCCATTAAGAGGCTAGAATTAATGGCCCAAGCAATGTTTAAAAGAATACAGTTTCCATGTAATTATTTGGGAGCATAAGCTAGCCAGGCGACCAGAAGTCGGGCAGCAGGAACAAGACCTGCAGCTCCTACTACAAACATATTGTTCTTTCAGATTACCTCAGTTTGATTCTCAGGTTCCAGATTAGGTGGTTCAGAATTGCCTGTAACTACAAACAGAATCAATCCAACCCTCTCTTGTGGACTCTGTGGCATTTGAGTACTTGTCAGAAAACTCACAAGCAGAATCATATACGCATGCATAAATAAACAGCAAAATAAATGTTTAGAGAACTCTCAAAATTTTAAAGTAGCAGTAGAAGCAATAGATAAAAACTTTAGTCATGCCTATCATATGTTTCAGAATAAATCTGACAAAATATAAAACAAATATTGAGAGCAATGTAATTCATTTACTTTTTCAAAATTATATTTGTTATTTTATTTATGTGTACATATGTGTACCTGTGTGAGTTTATGTTCATCATGAGCATGCAGGTGCTTGCAGTAGCTAGAGAGTGTTGGATATCTTACAACTGGAATTACTCGTGGCTCTTGAGCCATCAGATGTAAGCTCCGGGAACTGAACCTAAATCTTCAGCTAGAGCAGTAAGTTCTTTTAACCAATGAGCTATCTCTCCACCTCCTGAGAAATATAACTTAATAAAAATGTCCATCAAAAAAGTAGGCATTCAGAATTTAAAAATAATACTAATAGTAATTTGAAGTAATGCCTAAGTATGAATTATAAGAAATCATTTATTAGTCAAAGAAAGATAGAAATTCATAGGTCAAAAAATTTATGAGATATGGTTATGGAAACATGTACTGCTTTAAAAATTGAATCTGACAAGAACAAAGCAAAAAGAAAGGATTATTCTGTGTAAAGAAGCAAAAGTCAAACTGGATTGATTTTTTCAATCCCTTAAATACAGACAGTAGACATAATCTTGAGCTGGAAGGACCTGTTCAGTTCACAGAATAGTAAATCCATCCCATAAAACAGAGTGAGGCCCTGTCTGACAGTCACACAGGGAAAGAGAATATTTATACTCAAATGGAATGAGAAGTGAGTGGTCATTTCATATAAGAACATGAGCACACTGTAATTCTTCCTTTTTCTTTATCCTGCAGAGTCAGCCTGAAAAAGTTTACCAAAATTAAAAGTTGAAAATTTTGTGCTTCCTCATCCAAGACATTCAGAGATTACAGGCTGCCTATAAAAAACAGTTGAGCATTGCAGAATGACTAGGAAGGACCTAGACACCTGTTCTCTGATTGCCTTTAATCAATCTATGTCACCAATCTTGACTGAAGAAGTGTGTGTGTGTGTGTTCCTATATATGCTTATATCTGAAAAAGCAAGGCTGTGTGCATGTATATGTAAGTCAGTTATCAAGGTTGGTATTTTCCTCAATTCCTCTCGACCTTAGTTTTGAGACAGGAACTCTCATTTAACCTGGAACTTAAGGATTCAAGTAGGTGGAATGGATAGCAATTCCCAGTATCCTCCTCTCTACATTTTTCAGGGCTTAGTTACAAAGACTACCATATTCATTCACTACTTTATGTGGGTGCCGAAGATCAAACTCATGTTGCCATGTGTACACAGCAAACACTGTAACAAGTAGGCCATCTCCTCATCCCGTTTCTTGTTATCTAACCATGTCATTCTATGCACATTTCCACAAACAGTTTTCTCAGTTGCTTGTATTTTGTTCAGACTGCTCTTTCCCAAATGAGCACTATCCATGCTGACCCACTCTATTATTCATTACTATTACTCATTCTATACTTATGTCTTGAAAAATGTTTATTTATTTTTCTAGCTCTAGACAAATCATGAGATTCTATTCTCATTTTCTACATTACCGTTTAAAATAATCTTTATCTTAATAAAATTACAATGTCTGATGGTCATTAATATTTGAAACCTTACTCTTGTCCCTAAGAGATGTAAACATTTTCGGGAGTACATCTTGTACAGTGTTAATTTCCTAGAACAAGTAGTAACTCTGTGTGTGATAATTTTAATGAGCACATGTTGAATAAATTAGTGAACTAGAATAAAACATGTGTAGGTTCTTCCATATGTAGGTTACTTTAGTGTTTCAATACTATACAGAAAAACACTTATTTTAATAATTCTATTTTCTGTTGCTTCACATCGACAGAAAAATTACTCATCATCCTGACACAAACTCTCCTTCTTCTAAAAGTCATCATTGCTATCCATGCAGAATATAAGATTGAGCGAGAATGGACAATGTCGAATATCACTAAAGTTCGTGAAAAGATGGGAAACTCAAACTATGACTAGAACAATGAGAATTCCGCAGCTCCTACTACATTTTTTTTAATTATCCTAGTAGTGGATAGGGGACTACTTCCTTTATACAGTACACAAACATCTGAATGCTACTTAGGTTACAAATAAAAGAATGAGCTATAAATCTAAGAAAATTCACACACCTATAGAACAGAAGAGTGAGATGAACGATTCCACCAGGAGTAGAATATTTGGCACAGTAGTAGAGCTCAAGTTTGCATGGTGTGAGATAATTTTGCTACCTGAGTAGCAAGATGCTCTCATTTTCCAAGTATGTTGCAATAAAGTTCCTCAAACAAGGCAGGTTAGGACTACAGAAAGGTAACATTACAGATTTCTATGCTTTATTATTATTTTTTTATTTATTTATAAATATTTATAAATTATATTATTTAGATTTTAAAGTTAATGCTTTATTGTATTTTCAGTTGACAATTGTACCTATATATGAAGTATAATATAATGTCAACATATGCTTATATAATAGAATATTGAAATCAGACCAATAAAAAGTCATCCTAAATACACTTCTTTGTAGTGTAAACACAAAAGACTTTTTTTTAGCTATCTTGAAACACAAAACAATCACACACACACACACACACACATACAATTAAAATATGTATATACAATATTGGAACCCATATTCACCATATTTATATAAAAACTATAGAGGCTGAATTTATGTAAGTAAGGATTTAGATAATTGTTTCTACAAACTTTGATAGGGATGAAACAGGAAGAGAGATATTGGCTTCTGTTTCTTTAGAGACATCAGTCATCCAGAGTGAGGACCCACTCTGTCCCGATATGACTTTATCATCAACTCATTTTACCTGCAACAACTCTGATCCCAAATAAGTCTTGTTCTAAGGTAGTGAGAATTAGGATTTCCATATATATTTTGGGAAAATAGTATTTCACCCATAATTGATGTTAGAGAAATATTTGGAAAATTCTAAGACCTAGATAAGTAAATTAACAGAACCTGGGGATTTAAGTAATTCATCCAGATGTTTCTTTAATCTTGTCTTCCTTATATTAAATAACAAAGTCACTGAGTATAAAAAAGCAAGACACATTTCCCCTAATACTACTGGGATGAGAAAACAGAAAAAAATATCTTCCCAACCTCATACAATTCAGAAATAGGTATTGATATATTAGTTTTATTATGATATTCCAATCTAATAACAGTATGCGTGCATGTCTATGTGTTAATGTGGAAAACACCTACTTCCCTTACCTTAGGTAAAGGCAAATTTGTTTTGAAGTACTAGCTGGGACTGGGCAGCAATAAAAAATAGAATTTTTAAAGTTGACTCTCAACAATCACATTTTAGGTGAGGACACAACTCTAGTTTTTTTACTTTGGAGTGTTTTGGTCAGCAGTTACTTTTTACTGTGAGTAGAAGTATATTGGAAGCCGTGTTCTGAAATGCTGTCTGTTGGGAAATGACAGGTTTGGGATGAGCTTGTTCTCTCAATGAAAGAGCCATTCTGCAATCTATCAAGGAGAAACACTTTCTATACATATTTAAAACACATTCTTCATGAGAATTGGTGCGGTTACAGCGCCGTTTTCACAGTTCAAGACAAGATATTAATGGTCCCTGCTGCCTTTCCCTGAGTCAACTACAGAAGCCACCATGAATCAAACAAGGAATCAGAATTGAAACAAAAATTCAAGACTGGCACAGGGGCAGCAAAGCTGGAAAATTTCTTTTTTCACTCTCTGAAAGCCTATTAATTAGTTAGGAGACAGACAGTCTGAACTCCAAAATACCAGTATCATTCTGTATTCATTGAAATGTTATTCTTAAATGAGTAGAAATAATATTTTCAAACACTAATATTTTTTTCAAGATGCATCAAATTATTTTTAGCATGAATGACAATCAATATATTTAGATTACTGTGCTAAAAATGAAAGAAATTTGTTCTGAGTGCTAACACACTATGATGAATACCTGACTTATTAGTTTATTACTTTATTTATTTATTTATTTATTTCACTTTCAAGCCCCAGTTGTCCTTTCTTCCTCTCCTCCCACTCCCTTCCTCTGAACTTCCTGGCTCACGTCACCCATTCCATTCCTCCTCCATTCCTGTTTAGGAAAGGTCAGGTGTCCCATTAGTATCAACAAAACATAGCTTATCATGGTGAAGTAAAATTACGCACCTCCCCATGTATTAAGACTGGGCAAGGCATCCCACTATGAGAGGTAGGGTCCCAAAAGCCAGCAAAAGAGTCAGATTCAGCCCATGTCCCCCATGTTAAGAGTCCCACAAGAGAACCAAGCTGCACAACCATAACATACATGCTTAGTGTATACGTCAGTTCTATGCAGGCTTCCCCGATTGTTGGTTCAGTCTCTGTGGGCCTCTAGGAGCCCAGTCTAATTGATTCTGTGAGTTTTCTTATAGTGTGACCCCTCTGGCTTTACAATCCTTTCTCCCTTTATTCCGCAGAATTCCCCAGACTTGGCCTGATGTTTGTGTATGGGTCTGCGTCTGTTTCCATGAATTGCTGGATGAAGCCTCTCTGGTGACAATAGAGCTTGACACCAATCTCAGATGGCAAGCTCAGATTAAGTATCTGCCTTTGCTAGGAGTCTAAACTGGAGTATACAAGGACTCTTGGTAGATTCCTGTGCACCAGGTTTCACATGAACACCAAAATGGCATGCTCCTCCACACAGTTTCTCAGTTCTCTTCCCCTCCATCTCATCCCCTTTGGCTAAAATCAAGCGTAGTAATAATAATATCTATAACATAGAATACACAAGTCTTCAAGGAAGTAAATTTTATACACACAAATTGAAAAAATTTCTGTGTGTGTGTGTATGTGTGTGTGCGTGTGTGTGTGTAGGTATATATGTGTGTAACAAAAATAATTGAAAAAAAAAAGAGACCATGATTTTTTAAAAGAGCAAGGAGATATTTATGTTAGGGCTTGAAGGGAAAAAAGAGAAGGGGAAAAACTATTTAATTATATTATAAATATACAAACCATTGGTGCAAAGTGTACAGTGACCCAAATCCTCTCTATCACCATCATCTCCATGACAACATTGGAGACTTGGAGAGCTATAGTCTCTCTTAAGAGACAGTCGGGCACTTTTACTACATCCAAGGTGCAGATTCTAATGGCTCTGCATTATCATTTTAAGAAAATACAATACTGTTATTTTTTATTTTACTTCATATAGACCAGTGCATATAGATATTTTGGAAACTCCCAATAATGTTCTGAGTCCTCCCTCTTTTAGTTATTGACTTTAGAATATTCTAATATCATAAATACCAAAGTCAGGTCATTCTTATCAAAATAGTCAAATACCCTCAAAATACTGTATAATGTTCAGGATAATTTCTCTTTTGTGACAAGAGTAAGATTTACACAAAGATGGTCTTCATTTCCCCTAAGGAATAAATAAGTGCTCTTAAAAATAAATTATCAAAAAATATTATGCACAAGACATCTGTGTCTCACACTAATACAGGCTTGTTACCCATATTGTCATCTGGAACTCTTGGTCATTTGGTGTTTATGGATTTTGTGGTAGAAAGAAAAGTAAAGCAAGCCAACCACATTATCTCTCTCAGGGTTTCCTCTGAACAGTGACCTGCATCAACTTTGATGTCAAATCTAACCATAAAAGAACAGGAACAAATAGTGTTTGAGTAGGTTGGTAGCACAAGAAGAAGAAGAATGAGTGTTTTGACAGTTAATGGCTGCACTCTATTAAAATGGTTAAATATTATTTTAATGCAATAAAACCAAATAGAAACACATTTCAGAGGATTTTGAATAAATACTATTTTTGAGGTATTTTTAAATTTTATTTATGATTTTGTATGTGTCTTGATTAGGATTGTTTTTGCTGTCATAAACCATTACCAAAAGCAAGTTGGCAGTAAATCCTGTCCATTTCCAATTTCCAGGTGGGTCTTAGAGAGTGTGGCCTCCCGCCATGTAGCTATTCACTCACCTCTTAAGTCCCCTCCAGTATTGGAGCAAGCAAGCTGTGTTTCAGAGTTCCATCAAGGTTGCAGGAGGATAAGCGGGTTTGGGAGCAGGGCATGGTTAGTAATTTGAATGACAGCTGCATGGTTTGCCTTTGTGGGGGATCCTAGCCAGAGCAAACTCCCTGATGGTTGGCTAGAAAAGCCAGGGGAGTTGTGGGGGAGGGGCCGGGAATTTGTCCCACTGGGGAGGTCCTGGAGAGTGTGGGGCATCCTGCCTTGTGGCTGTTCACTCACCTCTTAGGTCCCTTCAGAACTGGAGCCAGCTGTGTTTCAGAGTCTCACCGAGGTTGTAGCATGGGGATGGGAGGAGTGGGGAAGGTAGGAGGAGAAGAGGAGGGGAAACAGGGAGGGGAGGGGAAAAGAGAATTTGAGGGAATGGGATGGTCGAAATGGAAGAAGAACAGAGAGGAGAGCAAGTAGAGAGATATCTTGATTGAGGGAACCATTATAAGGTTAGCAGAAACCTGGCTTTAGAGAAATTCCCATGAATTCAAAAGGATGACCCTACCTAGGACCCCGGGAAACACAGGAGAGGGGGCCCCCCGATCTTGACTTGTCCTGTAGTCAGATTGATGATTATCTTAAATATCACCAAAGATACTTCAACCAGCAACTGATGGAGACAGAGGCAGAGACCCACATTGGAGCACTGGACTGAGCTCCCAAAGTTCAGTTGAAGAGTGGAAGGAATGAGAATATGAATAAGAAGGTCAAGACCATGATGCTTTCACCCACTGAAAGAATCTGCCTGAGCTAATGGGAGCTCACCAACTCCAACTGGTCTGGGAAGGAAGAAGCATACGACCAAACTAGTCCCTCTGAATTTGGTTGACAGTTGTGTGGCTGGGGCAGACTGAGGAGCCACTGACAGTGGCACCAGGATTTATTCCTACTGAATGTACTGGTTTTTGGGATCCTATTCTCTTTGCATGTTTACCTTGCTCAGCCTAGATATAGAAGGGAAGGCTTGGACCTTCCACAAAGCATATGCCTTACCCTCTCTGAGGATTAGAAGGGGGTGGGTTGGGAGCATGTGTGGAAGGAATAGGAGGAGGGGAGGAAGTGGGAACTTGGATTGGTATTATTTTTTAAAAATAAATCTAATAAATATTTTAAAAAGCAATTTTGGGAGGAAAGAGTTTATTTAACTCCCAGTTCATTATCAAAAGCTGTGAGAATAGAAACTAACACAAGGTAGGAATCAGGAAGCAGGAACTGATGAAGAGGCCATGGAGGGTTGCTACTTACTGGTTTGCTTCTCATGGCTTGCTCACTCTCCTTTCTTAATAGAACATAGCACTACTTGCTTGGGGTGTCCCCACTCACAATAGGCTCCACGTTCCCACATCAGTCCCTGATTAATGAAATGCCCTACATAATATTGGCTCCTGGGTAACCTAACCTAAACATACACACACACATTATTATCTATATAATTCCTCTGACCAAATAGAACAGAAACTGTACCTTATCAATCCCCAATACCTTTGTATAGCACAGAACCTTGCTACAGGTAAGTATTTAATGTTTTTGGAACAAGCTAATAATCTATGTCTTAAAAAGTAGTAGGAAGAGGAACCAACAGAATTGGGAATCAGAGAACCAAGAAAAGAAATCCCAGCAAAGCCCCCATTTTACTGATCGTTATCATAATAGCACATGTGGTTTTGTGTGTTGAGACAGTGCTTTGAGCAGTAAGAGAGGAATGGAGAGACTTGACATGATGCACCAGAGAAAAATCCTCTATCTGCCTCTAGAAACTACAAATGTCTGTAAAGATTCTATTTGTTCCTGATTTATTCTCTGATTTATTCCCAAGAGCTCACCTCTTTCAGAGCTCAAGAGAAACATCAGAAGCAATATAAAATTTTGAGATGTATTTAGCATACCAGTGCTTGACTGGTCTGATCCCAGCAGTATTTTCATACATTGAATCACATGGCATTGTTCTGTGAGCCAGAGATATGAATCAGAATGTACATAGATTTGAGAAGTGAACTTTGTACTAGAGAGCCGCTGGCATCCCAGTTACCAGATTCTTCCCTTTCCACCCTCTTACTATTATGAATTCATTCCAAACTCTTCCTCACAAACACTGAAAACATTGCCATCTCTTGATCTGTGTTAATAGTATGGGTCACTTTTATAATATATACCACAGTTCATGTGTGTGTGTGTGTGTATAATAAATATAACATAATTATAACTCACTTTCCCTGAGTGCTGACTGCCTGCAATGTATTGCTGCCCGTGCATTCCATATATTAACCCAATCAATCTACATGACAACACTGAGCCCAGCATACATCATCTCTGCTTCCTACTTGAGAGAAAGGATTTACATCTATCAGATGGTGTAGACATTGCTTCCCATGGCATTCCTGGTGACAGAATTAGGATTTCCACACTGGAAGCTTCATAGATTTTCTTTCCCTGAAGCTTAATGAAAGCAACAGTTTTGTTTGCTGTGGTACAGAGCATCGGAAGTCCACCTAAAATCTCTGTATAATTTTACCTTAACCAGTTTGAACTATCCTCCCTCCTTTTGAAGGTCCTGCTATATTACGTTGTGTAGGCACCTATGGGCATAGGATCAAATCTATTTATTTAGGCTCCCGAGGTTAAAATTAAAGCCTCTCTCCATGTGTCAACCTCAGATATTACCAACCTGTGTGGTAAAAGATGGTCAAGTGGTACAAGCATTCCTTGGGCAACAGATGTGGGTCTTTACTACTGCACTAAATGGAAGTTCTTTCCAAGACCTGAACCCCAAAGGGGTATGATATGTGCACCTCTGATGGTTAAATAGAGCTCAAAATGACTTTTTATTTGCACTGCTACATAAACTGTCCAAGTCTAGAAACTGGATTATCCATGTCAGAAAAGAAACTCTAGGAGAAAAAGAGACATTGTTTTCTTGACATGAAGACAAATGAAGTCATCAAATTTGTAGGGCTGTTAACATGAATGTAGTAGTAATCATAAACCCATGGAGACCTTTGACCTCTCTGAAATTATCCACGCTGTGTCGCTGGACTGCTCAGCAGCTTTTGTTGTTACAGCAGTTTTCCTCAGGACAGATTCAGACCGTCTTTCACTGAGAGTCATGTCTGGTGACCGGAATTAATGACACGTCCCTTCAGTTGTAGTTTAATGCATGTAGAGAGAAGCAACAATGCACAATTGTTGAATGGTGCTAAGGCCAGACTTCACTGGAATTGTTTCAGTCCCCATAACTACTTATGTGAGAAGACAGAGACTCATGAGAAGACGACACAGGTGTCATAAGTAATGACGTATTCTAATGTCTTACTAACCACTCATAAAACTGTTTTCTTTCTTAGCACAGTGTAGAGGTAGCATATGATCTCTCCACAGAGAATCCAGACCTGCCAGAACTGGCAACTGTCATCTATCTACTTTCATTTTGTAATGATACATATGAGTCCCTTAATAAAGGCCTGGCCTGCCGGGCGGTGGTGGCGCACGCCTTTAATCCCAGCACTTGGGAGGCAGAGGCAGGCGGATCTCTGTGAGTTCGAGACCAGCCTGGTCTACAAGAGCTAGTTCCAGGACAGGCTCCAAAACCACAGAGAAACCCTGTCTCAAAAAAACCAAAAAATAAAAAAATAAAAATAAAGGCCTGGCCACATGTTGAAAGGTCATTTTAAAGACCTCAAACCTCAGATTAATGATTTTTAAGCTAAAGAAAATTAGGAACAGCTATCCAATGAATGGATATTTCCTTGTTTTCATACACAGAAAGCCAAGGCATGCACAAAAAGAAGTTTTGGAGGATGACTTGACTGTCAACTGTGCATGTACAAAACACTGATTGCTGGAAAAATGGAACCTTGGGCATTAGGCTGAAATGTCCTACAACTGTGGCTGTCAACACTGTTCCCAAATCTGATTCCATATTGTGGCACTTGAAGAAGCCATTGGTCTATAAAAAAGTGGAAAATTAGGAGTGAAACTCTTTCATCACTGTCAGGGCCCGTGGGCCCCGACATAGTAAACTATTTTCCCTAACTAGACCAGTACGGAGGCGTAAGAAATAACCAGACAGAGCTTACACCATCATCACGGAAGGGCATCTCAGGTTTCTCTCCATCCTGAAGATCTCCCTGCGTTTATTCTACCAAATATCTTTATATCCCCCGACACAACAGCCCCCCACCCTCCACCCGCCACTCGTCTCCCACCTCCCCACCTCCAACCCCTGCACCCCTGTCACCCAAGGTGGATACCTCATTAATAGTCTCTTTCCTCCGGGAAACGCACGGCTAGGGAGGCACCTGTAACTTAGTCATCAGCTTTCACAAACACCTCTCCCCAGGCGATCTAAATTTTTAACAAAAAAGAAAGGAGTAGCACATCCTGGCTATTGTTGAGGCAGTGACAGTCTGTCTGCAGGTCTATGTGACCACCTCAGGTGGGACCCATGGCTTCAGAGCCTGGCTGCCACACCATAGAGAAATATGGGCCTACCCACCACTGCACAACATGCTAACCATCAAAATAAAGACCAAACCAAGACGATATAAAGATATACAAGATAAGACTTTAAGAGTCCAAACCAAGACAATATAAACAACTTTCTTCTATAAAATCTTCAATATTTGCTATGAAGTAAATGCTAGCACATCTTATGTCTGAAATATGTATGTTACAGGTGCATTGAGTTTGATAAACAATGATGTAGCCGGGCGGTGGTGGCGCACGCCTTTAATCCCAGCACTCGGGAGGCAGAGGCAGGCGGATCTCTCTGAGTCTGAGGCCAGCCTGGTCTACAAGAGCTAGTTCCAGGACAGGAACCAAAAAGCTATGGAGAAACCCTGTCTTGAAAAATAAAATTAAAAAAAAAAAATGATGTAGAGAGCTCTCTAAGGGCATTCTGGACTGCTTTTCCCAAATAATCTTTCTCCTAGGAATAAAAGAGAACAAAATTAAAGAAATAGAAAGATAGTAAATAAATTTTTTGAGGGTCTGTAGAGATGGCTCATTGATTGAGATCACTCGCTCCTCTTACAAAGGACCCAAGTTTTTAGATACGTGTACCTGCTTGACTTACAACTCCCTGTACTCCCTGTCATTCTAGCTTGTAGGAATTCTACCTTTTCTTCTGTCCTCAGGCACCCATATGCATCTACACACATACACATGCAAACACACTCATTCATGCAAAAATCATTTTTATTATAAATATATTTTTTCATACAGTATATTCTGGTTACAATTTCCCCTCTGCCTTACTCCCCCCAAACATTCTGCACCATACCCTTGCTCTGTCTTTTATTAGAACACAAAGTAAAACATACTAATCCTTTAATAATACTAGAATCCTCTTCATTTTATGTCTCATGTAAAAACGAATTGAGGGCCTTAGTTCATCAGTTAAGAGTGCTTACTGTTATTCCTGGGGTTACAAATTTGGTTCCCAGACCTCAACATTGAGCATAATACAACTGTTGGTAATTACAGGTTCCAGCGAATCCAAGATTTTTGGCCTGGGGTTCACATGCACTCTTGTTCTCTCTCTCTCTCTCTCTCTCTCTCTCTCTCTCTCTCTCTCTCTCTCTCTCTCTCTCTGTGTGTGTGTGTGTGTGTGTATGTGTGTGTAAGGATGCACACACACAAACACACAATTTAAAACAAAATAAATCCTTTTATAAAGAAGAGGTCATATAAATAGTAACAAAATATTTTAAATGTCTTATTGCCATTTTCACAGAATTCAAAATCACTTTGTGACCTACAGGGAAAATATTTCTTTGGATGACTAACCTGTTACCCAGAAAACCTGGACTTCTTAGAATTCTCAATAAAAATGTCAATGCTCTTAGAAATGCCTTTCAAACGAATACTCTCTGCCATCAACTAGAGGATATGTATATACTTGTGCTGAGTTTGCTCTCACTTTGGCTATGGGACAGTAGAGATGGGGGAGGCCATATTATTATCCCTTCACTAGAGAAAAGCATTTGGAGATAAAATTCGAAGGGTCTACTTGATGGAATACACTAAGCAATTGCTTTGGCTAGGGCAAATAATGATCATCACATTTTAAAGGCTAGAATTTGTTTTAGCTTTTAATTTAAATTTATTTAAAATTTAATGTTCAACATTTCCACCACCACATTTCTAATTCATGCAAATGACAAATGTTGGTATACATAACATGCACATTCTCTTAGACAAACAACCACAGAGTTACGTAGGGAATCTGAAGGTGAAAAGATGCTGCCAGATGGCCCAGTCACTGACAACTTACTAATAGGCTAAAGAAAATAAGAAAGGCTCATGGGTCAATCCTCTCTCACCAAAAATGAAATCATTGTGAAATGTAGCATAAAAGGAAATTTAGCAAAAGATCCGGTGAGAAGGAGAGCCAGGTGTTCATCCACCTCTAAACAGAACCACCTACATTTGGATCAGCATCAAGAAATCTTATCTGAAATAGGAGGAATTATCATCATATGCTCTATAGTCAAGAAATCACATAAGAGCAAACTATTATCTTGTATGCTATTGTAGTATATTGGATATTTACCTGGAAAATGAGATAGCAAACAAACAAAAAAAAAGAGTACAACAGGCATAAACATAGACTTTACTGATTTTTTGAACCAAACCATCTAGATTTGACTCCACCTGCAACTTAGTGATACTGCCTAACTTCAGACACTTAGTTTTTTGCCTTTTTGTTATTTTCACATAATTTTATGAGTTTACAGTGTAAGCATGTGTGTGTGTGTGTGGCCTATGTAGGCCAGAGGCATTGGATGCCCCTCGAGTTAGATCTATAGGTGACTGTGAGCTGCCTGACATAGTTGCTGGGAACCTACCTAGTATCCTGTGAGAAAGCAGCATGTGCTCTTAACTTCTAAACCACCTCTCCAGGCCCTACACCCAGCTTTCTACGTGGTTTCTAGGTAACTAAATTCAGGTACACCTGCTCATGTCATAAACTGTTTACTGACTGAGCTATATCCACTTGATAATGTTTTTCATGTTTAGTCAAATATATTTACTATTTTATCAGAGTTGCAGTCTTCAATGAATTGAAGAGGAAGGAAGACATAGAGAATAACTGTAGTATGCCATTACATTCTGAATACTCAAAAGTATTCCTTGGAAGCACTGAAGTAACAGCATACACACACTGAGGTCCAGAAAACACAACTTCCAAGGTCAAAGACTGATGGCAGTTGAGCTCTCAAATCAACCAACATTGTCCCTCTTGTCTTTTGCTACTGAACAAAGCTTCATGATAAAGGTCATCTTCAAATTTCAATTATTTAATGTTTCAATATGGTCAGAACCACACTGGCCTCGGCAATCATCGATTTACCTTTTAGACAAATCAGGTGGAAAATAAAGAGAATAAATAAAGACAAGCTATCAAATGTCACTAAAGAAAACATTATCAAGTCGAGATAGCTAAAAGGGCTCTCAATTTGCCAGTGAATTTATTTTCTGAGCTTTTCCTACAAGTGACAAACCTCCCTCATCACCACTTTTTCCTTTTGAGTTTGCAATTATGCTGTCAATTTCAATTTTGCTTGTATTTCAGTGAAAACAAAAACATACCAAAATAGGTTGTCTAAAATAAAGCAGAACTAGAACAGAGAAATGACATAAACCTTCCATTTAAGCATCATAAAAACACAAGTATTTATTCCCTCGGTGAGTGAGTGGCTATCAGACTAGGAGGATGGGAAGGGAGCAGTTCAAGTGTCTCACTACCTCAGCTATTCCCATGGACTCTTCCTGCAATTTTTTTGAGAGTTGTAGGTGGTAAGCCCATGGTTTACTAGAAGGGAAATGAAATGGTTATATGTGGCAGGTTAATTCTGTATATAGGCTACAGACATAAAGCTTAGAGAAATGTGTACTGAAGTTAACACTATAAACAATAAATGAAATAGGATAGAAAACCCTCCAAACACCCTCATTCCAATGTGGAATTTCTGAACATGTTACCTTTATATGGCAGAAAGTATTTTGTGGACATGTTCAAAGTAATAAGCACTGAAATGAAGAGATGACTCAGGAGTACTAGGAGAGGCACAGTCTGGTTTTAGGAATCATTAAAAGCAAAGGACTTTCTCTGGATGGAAATGAGAGGGCTAAGACAGGAAGGAAAATGAAGATATCTATAGTATATAGTGTTGTAAAAAGAATCGGGCTGCGTTCCCAGCACCGAGGTAGTTTATGCCCAAAATAATCACACGGAGATCTGTATTAATTAAATTGCTGCCTGGCCCATTAGTCCTAACCTCTTATTGGATAGCTCTTACATATTGATTCAACCCATTTCTAATAACTGTATCGCTACTTCTCTGTAGCTTACCAGGATGAGTTTAACTGGTGTCCGTCTCAGAGAGGAGAGCCATGGTTTCTGCCTGACTCTGCTTTGTTTCCCCCAGCATTCTGTTCTGTCTACTCCGCCCAGCTAATTTTCTACCCTATTAAAAGACCAAGGCAGTCTCTTTATTTAACCAATGAAAGCAACAAGAATACAGAAGGACCTCCTACATCAATGTAGAGGGAAATGCCCACTAGCTAATTAAAGACCCATGAACCTTCATCCATATGGAAAATGAGGGCTTCAGTGCTCAACCATATAGAAATTCATTCTGTCAGTCACCTATAGGAGATTGGTCGCAATTCTTGCTTAATACCCGTTTTGTTATATGCAATTTTACTGTCTTAAAGTTAAAACCTTCCTTTTTATTTAAAAATGATATGGAAAGTCCTTCTCTCTGTATATATATATATATATATATATATATATATATATATATACATACATTGCTTTTATTGGTTAATGAATAAAGAAGCTGTTTTTGCCTGTAATGGGGCAGAGTAGAACTAGGCAGTAAAACTAAACTGAATGCTGGGAGAAAGAAGGTGGAGTCAGTGAGACGTCATGTAGCCACTACTGGAGGAGATAGACAGCAGAACTTGTACTCACTCATAAGTGGTTTTTAAATATAAAGCAAAGAAATCCAGTCTAAAAATCACAACCCCAGAAAGCCTAGACAACAATGAGGACCCTAAAAGAGATATACAAGGATCTAATCTACATGGGAAGTAGAAAAAGACAAGATTTCCAGAGTAAATTGAGATCATAAAGACCATGAGAGAGAGTTGAAAGGGAGGGGAGCAGAGAAAAATGTATAGCTCAATAACATCAATAAAAATAAAAAGAGATATCTAGAAATACACTTAAGATATTAGCCCAACAGTATTGCAATTAATACAGACTTCTGTGCGATTATTTCAGGAGTCTAAGTGGCCAGGAAATGAACAAGTAGATTCTGACAACAGACCTTGACTTTGAAACAGAGAAATCAGTTGAAACCACTGGGCTTTTGACGTAGAGGAATAAAATAGGTATTTTTTCCAAAGAAAGCTTCTATGACCAAACTGAGAGCAGTGCTGTGCTATGGGCATAAAAATAAAGATTCAGAAGACAGTCGGACATGTCTGTTGAGTAAAACAACAGTAGCAGCTTGATCTGCCTTGACCACTTTAACACTGTCCTATTTTCATTGAACCTTTTGTCTTTTTCCTTCTCATTAGTTTGGAGATTGCATCTCTTATTTCTACTATTTTGTTAACTTACTGTTTTGGATCTTAAATCAATCTCTTTATTTTTATTTTTATCAGATAGCATCAGTATATTTTTTCTGCCTTTTCTTTTGCTTTCACATATATAAGGTCTGTAGACATCCTCAACTCTGATTGTGTGACATCCATGTTTCAGATTTCATTTTGGTTGCTTTAGATTTGCATAGGTTAAAGCAAGTATCACTTTTGCTTGATACAAGTAAGTTTGTTCACTGTGATTCATGTATTTCCTGCTTTGTCCATCATTCACTTTGGCTTCTCCAATAACTCACCAGGGATTGCTTGTCTTCCACCAGAAACATATCCTTAGAATTTCAGTAAAAAACACTGGTTGATAGAGCATTCTGTTTGCTTCACTGGAAAGGTATTTATATTACTGGCATTAACAAAAGAGTCTCTTGACAGATAAACAATTCTAGATTGACAGGAGAATTTTCTTGATGTATTAAGAACAGCATTCTTGGTTATCTGATTCCGATAATTTGTGTTAAGAAAACACTGCAATTTTTGTGCTTTTAAGGTTACCTGTCTACTTTGCTAGTTTTAAATCTTTTTGCTTTTTAGACTATGTATAATTATATTTCTTGTCCAGTTTTGTTATTCATCTTAAATGGGAATTTTTTTCTGAATCTATGAAGTTGATATATTTTGTAAATTCATAAAATTTCTTGTTATGTGGAGAAGGGGTGATAGCTCAGACGATAAAGAGTCTGCTATGCAAGCATGTAGGCTTGGGTTCAGATGCTGAAGAGTCACATAAAAGCTGTGAATGGAAACATAATTCTGTAACCAAAATGCTGGAGGGTAGAGCAGGCAAATCCCGCAATACCTGCTCACTAGTCAGTTCTGCTGAAAGGTTCAGTGAGAGACCTTGTATCATCATCATACTAATGATAATAGTTGTAATAATAATAATAACAATAATAATAATAATAAATAGTGAAAAAGCACTTGAGGAAGGCTTTCATCTTCAACCTCTTACTTCCACATGTGCTGCAAGGACAAACAGATTTAAACACATATGTGAATACCTTAGCCTATCCCACATAGACACACAGGTTCCTGTGTGATCCATCTCTAACACACAGATTTCTGGTGTGATCTGTCTCCCCTGCCTTCCAAGTTTATAGACAGAACCTCTAATTCTCACTGGCATCGTGTGCAGAGAGGAAGAAAAGTGAAAGACATTTGGGTGTAGGTGAGGTCATGGAGATAGGAGACACCAGAGAGACACATTTTCTGTCTGTCCCTCACTCCTCTATTTCTGACTTTCCCTCTTTCTCTTCCCACACTTAATTAGTTGTCACCTTTATTGGGGCATCTAGCAACCAGAATTGTGAGAAGCAAATGTCTAATGTTTCAGCCACATGAGAAGGTGAGATAACTCTCAATCAGATTTTCATATAATTTACTCCATTTTCCCCCTCTACCTATTTATAATTCTTCTTTCCTGTCAGACTGAGATGCTTCTTAATCTTTACCAAAGTGTCACTCATTTATACTCTCCCAGACCACTGTGAACTATATCTAATTTTAGATTTTTTTATTCTTTGGCTTCTTGGTCTTTACCTAATAATTTCTCGGTGTTCAGTACCAAACGCCTGCAGATAACAGAATCCTAAGGATGCTGAAGAGTATATTTAAGTTCCTTGTATAAACTTGGAGCACTGTTTACACACTAATTATGCACATCTGTCTTTATACTTTTCTTTTTCTCATGTTTTACACTATAGCCTCCCACTTCTTCCTCTTCCTCAAATTCACTCTTCCTCCATTTCCCTTCAAAAGAAAAAAAAAATGCAGGCCTCTCAAGGATATCAACCAAACACGGTGTAGGCAACTACAGTAGGACCAGGCACAAACCTTGATATCAAGGCTGGATGCGGCAACTAAGTAGGAAGAAAATGTTTCCAAGCAAAGGCAATAAAAGTCAGAGACACCTCCCACTGTTACGAATCCCACAAGAACACCAAGCAACACCTCCATAAGGTATATGCAGAGGATATAGTTCAACAGAACAACTAGTCCATGTTTGTCTCTGTGAGGCCCTATGACTGTAGCGAGCTGCGTGAAGCCACACCTGATGGCAATGTAGAGAGCTGTGTGGAGTCACACCTGATGGTGCTGGCTCCTGCCCTCCGCAATCCCGAAAGCGAGTGCTTTCTGTGATAATCAACTCCTATGGCTAAAGCCTGACTTATGCTATTATCACGCAATGACTGTCAGCTGCTTGCATATGCGTGAACCTATGGGCAGTGCCCACCTGGCAATCTGAGGTTGGTGGCCCAGGCCTACTTAAGGGCTGGGAGAGGTTTGCCCAGAGAGAGAGAGAGATTTTACAATTGTCAAAAGGTCCTGAATAAAACTGCAGTGAGAAGAGCTCTGGTGGTCGCGTCATCCTTGCTGGACGAGGGGGGCTGTGACATATGACCCCTCCTTAGTTGATTCTGTGGGACCTTTTCTGATGGTGTCCTCAACTCCTCTGACTCCTACAATCATTTCTTCCCCTCTTCTGTGCAGTTCCCCTGTCTCCATCTAATGTTTACTGCAGGTCTCTGCATTTGCTAGACGATGCCCCTCTGGCTACAATTGCTCTGATAACAATCTGCTGTACTCATAGACAAACCAATCTATGAGTATAGCAGAATATCATTAGCAATCATTTCATTGACCCTTTTTCCCCCAGTCATATGTGGTTCTATCCTGCATCTCTAAGCTGTCCTGTCTCTTGTGTCTGGTAATCCAGGCAGTATGGGCTTCAAGTTGGACCAGACATTGGCTAGCTACTGCCACAAGTTCTGGACCACCCCAGCATATCTTACAGTCAGAAGAGATTGTCGGTCGAAGGTCTTGCCATTAGGTTGATATCAGAGTTCCGCTGTTTGGATCCTTTCCTGGTTATAAACTATGGCCAGTTCAGGCTAATTATCCCCCATGATCAGGAGACTTCATTAGGGTTACTGTTTCATAGATTCAAGGGAGTTTGCAATTCACTAAGTTTCTCTCTCCAGGTTACTTATACTACCTAACAAAACATAAAAGGTATTTAAATAGTAATGCTACTGTATTAGGTAGATTATAGTGACATAGACAATGTCCACACATATTCAGTACAGTCTTGGTATTTAAAATTATCTGTGATGTATAATTGGATATAAAATCCATGGATATACTGGGCTAATAGCATGGAGTTCCTCACATTAATGCCTTCAATAAATCATGTCATTTTTCACCAAGACAATTATAATATGTTCAGCTATATATGTGTGATTTGACTGTCTTCTGAGCTTGTCGGGTTGGTGATTATTCTCTTGTGTTTTATTGTGCTTTCTTGAATGACAGATTCATAGATCTTAACATTAGTCTATGGAAAAGTTTCCCTTTCAGGTTGAAGAGGGCTTCTCCAGAGAAGACTGGTTTCTTTCTCCGACAGATATGAAGACACTAACAAGCCACTTTTCTTTTACCATTTCAAAGACTCTTTATAGAACAGTGCTATGCAAGCCAAGATTTTATGCTCAGGTGAAATTTAGCTCATGATCATGAATAACTTCTGAGAAAAGTTTCTCATCCTTGCTCAGGGCCCTGCTTTGATTTAAATCATGCCTTCGTGGTTTTCTGACATGCCAGGTTTATTTCTAGTTTTCTGTCATATCCCCTTGAAAATGTGAACAAATGTCTGCCTACTCCACAAAGGGCACAGAGTACGGACCAAAGAAATATGATCCCAATCAAGTCTAGATTCCTTAACTCGGGAGATTGTACGAGATGTTTACAGGAGCATAGGAGAAGGGCTGGAGAGCATGGGCAACTCAAAGGCAGCTGCATCAGTTAAAGACCAATGCCTCTATGAGTGATGACTCAAGAAAGTTCAATCCCTGGAGTTTCCTTCCCAATTCAGACAGCTCCACTGGCAAGTATCCCACCTCTCTCGTCAATGTTTGTTAGGTGGACAGGGAGGGGACTTATTGAATCTCAAAAGTTTCTAAACCTAGTTATTTTTTTGAAAGTTTCATAAGCTGACTAAGTCCTAGCAGCCTCCTGCATCCTAAAAAGAAATATTTCAGCTCAAAGGAAACAGGCAATTTTATTCCATCTTTACATGAAGGGCACCAGATGGAGGGCCAAATTTGTGCAGAGGGTAGATTTGCTTCTGATGGAGTTCTGGATTGGAAAAGTGATAGGGGTTTGTTTTAGTCACTAGCTGTGAAGAGACACCATAACCAAGGCAACTCTTATAAGAGGAAACATTTAAGTGAGCCTTACTTACAGTTCAGAGATTTAGTCCATTATCATCATAGTGGGGAGCATTACAACAACAGGCACGCTGCTAGAGAAGTAGCTAAAGTCTACATACTGATCGACAAGGAGACAGAGAGAGAGAGAAGGAGAGAGGAGACTGTGGTTTACATGAGCTTTGAAATCTCAAACCTTCTACTGTTCAAATAATGTCATGTCCTGGTGAAAAAACAGTCAAATGTAGGAGTCTATGGAGGCAATTCTTATTCAAACCATGACAGGATTCTCCATTTGCATGCTAGCGGCCAGTAAAGCCAAAGCTCTGAGTTCTTTCAGGTTGGGCACTTGACAGCTAAAGGAAAATTGCATCACTATCCTGCTTAGTTTTCTTTTTGGTTCCTTTTTTAGTCACCTTTGACCTTGAAAGACTCATTGCTAAGTAGCTTGAGAATATTTTTTAGCCTGGATGTCTGTATGCTTACAATATGATTTTGAGAGACTTTTCTATTTAACCCTATAAAATATGAAATAAAACAAGTTCAGGTGCTTCCAAACTTAATTCTCTGCTAAAAAATTATGGATTCTCACATGTATTTGTGAGTAACATAACTGCATTTACCCCAGAAGTATCCTTCTCATATATGTTCTTTTTGCATCATTCTTTTTCAGATTAAAACGCCTGTATACACAGGCATATTCATAAGACAAAAAGATCATTCATCAATTAAAAGTGTTTGACTAAGGCATGAGTTCAGTCCCTAGGACCTTAAATGATAGAAGAAGAGAATGTATTTTCAGGAACTGTCTTTTAACCTCTTCATGTGTACTGTCATGTGCACGTATGCATCTTTTACCACACACACACACATAGACACACACATACAGCAAATTCACGTGGCTCAGATAGAGTAAATGTCAAATGAAAATAATTTGCTAACTGGCAACAGTGTTAATTGTGGTCTCTTTGAATTGAAGTTGAGAGTCTCTAAATTAAAAAAAAAAAAAGCCCAAAGAAAAGAATGCTGCCCACATAAGGCATTGACAAATGTGCTCAAGCACACTTACTCTCCTTGACATGAAATAAACACATCAAACAGAAGCCCTGTTTTTCTTCAGATGCAGAAATGCATCAAGAGGTAATTACTCAGGTACTCTCTCATCACTGCTACGATTAAACAGGCACAGAGCAACTCCCTCCCTGTTTATATTGCTTTCTTGATTTCTGGTAACCAGAGGGTGGGTTCCCTCTCAGAGCATCACCTAGACTGCCTGCCTCTTTCACTTGTGGTTAGCTTTTTGCATCTGAGCCTTTTGCTAAGCAATGAGAGCTGCTGACAGGTGTTGTGGTCACTTCAAGGGAACTTTACCAATTCCAGGTCTTACAGTACCCTTCAGTACACTTGTTTTAAAGTCATTTCTGATTATTATCATCCATAAAAATGGGGAGGTCTTACTTGCTGTGTTAGTTTCTTTTGCTTACGTTATTTTACTCAAATAGATAACTTTTGGGGAATAATTCTTTTGTACTAACTCAGCTCTGATATATTGTATTCCCTCTCTAGAATCAATTTATTCAATAAAACAATTTTTTCTATTGATACTTTAAAATATAGTTGAAAATAGTTGAAAAGCTATGCATTAAAATTCATACAGTAAGCTCAAAAATATCTCTATAGAGAATGACAAAAAGTAAATGTCAACATTATATATTATCCCAAAATGTTTAATCAGTTTTAGTTAACACAAATCATAGACTATTTTAAAACAGCTGAATGTTTTACTTTTAAAATAATACTTTATGCTTTGAGACACAATGGTTACAGTGCTGTTTGACATTCTATTTCATGTTGACACAGCTGGTTGAGCATTACTGTTAAAAAAGATATCAAACATGCTTGTAACATTCATTTACTTGTGACATGGGACATAATGACATGCTGTTATCTTTTGATTTTGTAGTCAACAGTAGTGAATACCACATAATTTTAATGTACTTTTTATTTTATCTCATTTTTTAGTCATCACTTATTCTGTTTGTCAATTTTAACAGTATTTTAAGAGAAATACCTCTTTAGTTTTGGGTTTCCAGTGTCTTAATTTAACTTTCTTTCTTTCTTTCTTTTTTTTTTTTTTTTTTTTTTTTTGAATTTTCGAGACAGGGTTTCTCTGTGGTTTTGGAGCCTGTCCTGGAACTAGCTCTTGTAGACCAGGCTGGTCTTGAACTCACAGAGATCTGCCTGCCTCTGCCTCCCAAGTGCTGGGATTAAAGGCATACGCCACCGCTCGGCTGTTTTAACTTTATTTCTTATTATTGTTTTTTATTTTATAAATTCTCTTCTTCTGCTTGTTTTCTTTATTTTTCCCACAAGATTTGGAAGTAACGGTGCAGATCCATTTTTTTCCTCTTTTCAAATGTATACATTTAATTTTATAAACTTCTGAGTGCTACCTCATATACTGCAGGCTTTAGCATGGATACTATGTCTTCATTGCTAGCAATATTGTGGTCTTTGGAATATATTTAAATGTTTTCTTAAAGGTTACTTTGAATGGATTTTATTTTGTCTTATTGGATCTCAATTTTTAAATATTTGGGCATCACTTTTAATTTTTAATGGTTTCTAGATTTATAGTATTATATCTAGGAACAAAGGTTTTATTACATATCATTTTATTGTTAATATCTATTTTGTTTTCAAGTATGTGTGTGTACACGCACACAGATGGAAGCATCCACCATAGCCAGATATTTTATTAGGTCCCTTAGAGTTGGGGTTATAGAAGGGGGTTATAAACTCTCTGATACCAGTGCTGAGAAATGACCTTGAGTCTTCTGAAGAGCAGTACACACTTTAAACCACTGAGCCATATCTTTAGCCCAACAAAGCTTTTATTTAAATCACTTATATTTATTTTGTAGTTTAAAATGGATTATCTATCCTCTTATGTTTTCTGGTAGCATTTTCAAAAAAAAAAAAACACATTTTTCACGTAAATGAAACAGCAACTTTTTCCTATTAACTGGTTTGGGTTTCAATCATGTTCTTCAATTTTGTGTTAAGCACGTTTCTGAAAATTAAAGAAATTTTCTTTTGAAATATTTTCAGGTTCAAATAATTTCAGGTCCTTATCTTCTTTTATTTTGATGTGACACCTACATATTTTTAATTTTTAAAATTTTTGAAAATAAATTTATTTTACATCCCAATCACAGTTTCCCTTACCCTCTTTTCTCCCAGTCCCTAGCCACAACCTTCTCCCATCCCGTTCACACTCCCACTCTTCCTCCTCTGTTTCTGTTTAGGAAAGGGCAGGTCATCAATGGTTATCAACAAACCGTGTCATATGAAGTTGCAGGAAGACTAAGCACTTCCCCATGGGGGAAAAACCTCATAGAATCAACTAATCTGGGCTCATAGGGGTTCTCAGAGACTGAACCAACAACCAGGTAGCTCCACAAGACTGACCTATGTTGTGTGAAGCGGTGGGCTGTGTTCCCACCTAGTTCCCACATGGCTAGCTTTATACCCGAAATAACAACACACAAATTGTATTCTTTTAAACACTGCTTGGCCCATTTGCTCTAGCCTCTTACTGGCTAACTCTCACAACTTGATTAACCCATTTCTAATAATCTGTGTAGCACCATGAGGTGGTGGCTTACCAGGAAAGATTCTAGCCTACATCTGTCTTGGGTCAAAGAATCATGGCGTCTGACTCACTTCCTTTCTTCCTGGCATTCTGTTCTGTCTACTCCACCCACCTATGTTCTGACCTATCAGGCCAAGCAGTTTCTTTATCAATTAACCAATGAAAGCAACACATAGAAAGAAGACACTCCTACATCAGACCTAGGCACTCTGCTTGTATGGTACAGTTGTGTGCTTGGTCCTGTTGTGGGACTCCTAATGGTGGAAACAGGGGCTGTCTCTGACTCTTTTACAGGCTGTTGGAGTCCTACTACTCATACTGGGTTATGTGCTTAGCCTTGAGAAACTTATGTTTTCTTTCTTATTGTCCCCAAGGTGCCTGTCTCTTTTTGAAACTATTTTTATTTTTCATTCATATTTGTTAAACTCTTATCTTCTAAGACACTGGTTGTTTCCTCTGCTGTTCTGTCTACTAAGATTTCTATTGAGGCTACCATATTTTCTAGTTTTAAATTTTCTACTTGCATTTTTATTACATATTTTTATAGTTTATATGAATTATATTATATAATATGTTATATATATTATATGTTACTGTCATATCTGAGTGACTTTTAGAGTTCTCACATGGTCTCTATGAATACTCCTGCCTAAATGCCAGTATCCAGCAGCAATTGATGTCCTAACTACTTTGCATTTAAAATCTTACGATGTGGGACATCTTCTGAATGCACTCAACTTTTACTTCTAAAGTGACTGGAAGGAACATAACACTTGATTAAGATTTATTTTTATTTCTAATCTTATGCAGGCATGCATATTTGTGTATATGTATGTGTACCTAAAAGTGGCTTCTCCAAATACAAGAAAAGGGTATTAGATCTTTTTGAGCAGGGTTTGACAGATGGTTCTAAGTGTCCTCATGCGGGATCTTTGAACTGAATTTGGGTCCTCTGCAAGAGCAACATGTGCTGTTAACAACTAAACAATTACTCCAGTCCAGGTTACAGGTTTTTCTGTGGTACTCATCTGGAGAAGTACAGTAAATAAAATCTTCTGTCATGTCAGACTGACTTTTCTGTATTGTTTTCTATGTACTACAGGCATGTGTACACCTATTGATTTCTGATTTGCTGTATTTTTCCACTATGCTATATGAGCTTTAGGGAAGAAGGAGGATGAAGAAAAGATGTTGTTTTAGAAAAATAGTAGGGAGGTATATATCTACTCAATGTCCTTCAGTGTTTCAAACTGTTGGTTTTGTACTATTTTTATTGACTTATTTCTGAGTTTAAGTTTTATATACCACAGCACAGGGATTGCATCATAAATATCCAGAAAACCACAATCTTTCTTTAAATAATATTGCATAAATTTTACATGTTGAAAGTCTGATTGACAGTTGACTCTAATTTCCTCCATTTCTTTCTTGGCTCTATTAATGCAGAACATTTTATCTTTCACACAATCTATATATTTAATACTTATTGATACTCTTTATTTTATACAATTACTTTTTAGAGTTAAATGATTACAAGTAATGTTTCATTCAACTTCAGTCATATCTCTTGGAGCACACCTGCATTTCTTTGTAGAAATAAAAGCTCATGTGGAGAAGCTTCTTTTAGCATCTTACATAACATCAGTGCTGAACGTGAAGTTGATCTACTTTTTTCCATCTGAAACACATATGTCAAACTTATTTGAGATGCACATAGGATTTTGGTTGGCATATTTCCTCCAACTTATTTTTCATTTGTTCTCTCAATGTAGGATATTAAAAATATTGCCTTCTGATTTACATAATAATCTCTGGCTAAAAGCTTGACATTCTTAGAATTTTTATCTTTGTTTCTCTATGTGATACCTCATCTCTGGCTGCCTTTAATTATTTTCCTGTATCTTTATTTTGTTAGGTTATATTTGGCATGAGTAATAGTGTGTGTTTGTGTGTATGTTTGTGTGTGTGTGTATGAGAGAGAGAGAGAGAGAGAGAGAGAGAGAGAGAGAGAGAGAGAGAGGAGAGAAGAAGAAGAAGAAGAAGAAGAAGAAGAAGAAGAAGAAGAAGAAGGAGGAGGAGGAGGAGGAGGAGGAGGAGGAGGAGGAGGAGGAGGAGGAGGAGGAGGAAGAGGAGGAGGAGGAGGAGGAGGATGAGGAGGAGGAGAGAGAGAGAGAAAGAGAGAGAGCACTTAGTTATTTCATACCTTTATGAGATTTTGAATACATTTTTGTGGTAGTTCAAATGTAATTGATCCTTAAAATCTCATAGGGAGTGGCACTATTAGAAGGTATGGTTTTGTTGGAGGAAGTATGGCCTTGTTGGAGAAACTGTGTCAGTTTGGGGAGCAGGCTTTGAAATCCCTTTTGCTCATGTTTTCCTCAATGTGACTGTCAGTCAATTTTCTGCTTACTGGAAGACGCAGCACTCTTACCTCCAGCATCACATCTGTCATGATACTAATGAACTTAATGTCTAAAACTATAAGTGAGCCACCACAATTAAATGTTTTCTTTCTGTGATGTCATTAGCATGGTGTCTCTTCGGTACAATAAAAACCCAACCTAAGACAGAAGTTGGTACCAGGGACTGGGATATTGCTGTGATAGGCCAGACCATTTGTTTGTTTGGAGTAATTCGGATTTTGCTATTTTGAGTTATAACAGCAGTGGACTGCTTTAAGTACTGCTGATTAGTCCTTTCTAGTAGAAACATGGAAGACAGAGGTGCCAAAATTTATTTGAAAATACTAACTCAAGTATTTTCATAGAAGAATTTTATTATGTTGCCTAGAGATCATTCTTGTGATATTTTGGTGAAGGAAAGGTCTACACTTTGCTCTTTTGACTAAAAAGTTAGCCTGAGACTGAAGTAAAAAGTCTTGGATTAATTCTGTTGGTTAAAGAATTCTCTAAACAGTTTGGTATATAATCTATAATATGGTTTTTAGTGGTAACTCTAATGAAGATGTATAACAAAAAGGATCAAGTTGAACAAGGTAAATTACAGAAAGAAAATTTGAAATGAAAAGGAGCACCAGGAATTGGGATTGAGCTAAATCTTATTTTCAGGGACATAAATGGCCTAAGAAATGGAAAAGGGGGGAGTGTTAGCCTGAGGGAAAGATTCCACCCAGATAAGTTTCCAAATTGTGAAAAGAAACTTAAGAAAAGCTTAGAGCTGGCTGAGTATGGTGGGACACACCTTTATTCCCTTCACTGGAAAGGCAGAGGCTGGCAAATTTCTAAGTTTGAGGCTAGTATAGTCTGCAAAACAAGTTTCAGAACAGTTAAGCTTAGGCCATGAAGGACAGAAAGCTGGTGAAGATGTAATTGATTTGGGGGGGGAGCAGATTTCAGCCCCAGTAAGCAGCAAAACTTGACAGCTTCAGTCACATGATTATAGCTTTAGGGTTAAGGATAGAAGAAACAGGTTATGGAATTTGCCTCCATGCCAAAAGAAAGATGTTGAGGCCAGTCATATGTCAGGGGTGTATATGAATGGAGGTCTCACAGAGAGGTCATTGTGTGAAGCTTGGAGGACCCAAGATGTTAGAAATACCAGGGTTGTAAGATAGCTGCCAAGGAGATCTTCTAATAGGAGATGAAAAGAACTCAAGAGAAAGAAGTATATTGCATAAACAAAGGTAAACAGAGTTGGAAATTTGTAGTTTTTTGTCAGCAGACATGGAGGTTGAATTTTGCCCAGCTGGCTTTTGGTCTTGTTTCAGTCCAGTATTTCCTCACTATGTGCCTTTCCCTACATTTGTAATGGTAATATAGATTCTGTGTCATTATATGTTGGAAGTATATGATCTGCTTTTTCAGGTTGATTTTTACAGGTGATTAGAATTAGATTACATGAATCTCAAGGCAGACTCTGAAGTTTGGAATTTAAAACATTGTTGAAACTGTGATAGACTATGGGAACTTTTCAAGATGAACTCATGCATTTTGTATTATGATATTGTTATAAACTACTTATAGGCGGTCAGGGAGTAGAATGTGCTAGTTTAAATGGTTCTCATAATCTCGTATACAGTGACACTATTAGAAGGGTTTGTTGGAATGTGTATAGCTTTGTTGGAGGAAACATGTCTCTAGGGGCAGGTTTTGAAATCTTTTTTGCTCAAGCTTCCCTCAGTGTGACTATCAGTTGACTTCCTGGTGCCTGGAAGATATAGTACTCTCAGCTGCAGCACCACATCTGCCTGCATGCCTCCATGTTCCCTGTCATGATGATAATGAACTGAAACTATGAAACTGTAAGCAAGCCACCACATTAATGTATTTTATAAGAGTTGCTATGGCCATGATGTCTCTTCACAGCAATAAAAACCCAAACTAAGATACCATTTAATGCCTTTCATTATTTTCAGAAAGGTATGTTCTCAGGGTATTTAAACATTTTTCGTCTATTCTCTCTTTCCATTTTCCTTCTGAAATGACAAATACTTATTTGGAATAATAAATGATACTACTTCTCATGTCTAAGACCCCTGATCTAATTTACATGACAACTCTTAAACTAGATTGGCATTCACTCATACTCTTCTTAACTGTCAGGTCTATTGGTAGTGGTCATTAATCTGCTATTCCTTTTTTTCTCTTTATTAAAATTTCTTTGTATTTATCTTTTAATATCAGATACCCTTTTCCTTGTAATATTTTCCATGTTAACTGTTTAAACATTTTATCTCATTTTGTATGTCAGTATCATATTTAACTTGATTTTCTGGTAATATTCTTTGGACAACAGTTTTTGTTTTATTGTTTATTTATATATTTTGTAATGTTTGTTCTAAAGACAAACCATTAATAGAACAATGCTTTCATATTTAGCTTATTAATAGACTTAGGTTTGCGTTGCCTTAGTTCTTTATATGAAAAATTGAGTAATTTCAGGTAAACATTAAGATGTGTTTGTGTTTTGTTCCATTTTCACTCAGTGAATTAACATCCTTGGAAGACTTGCAGCAATATAAATTATTAGAATAGGAGTATTAGGATTTTAGATTATTTTCAAATAATTCTCAGTTAAAGCAATCTCTGTATCACACACACACACACACACACACACACAAATCTCTTGGGAATTTTTGTCCCTTCCTATGCAACATCCTGAATTTTTTTCTCTGTTTTTCTTTGTGTTTGACAATTATAGGAAAATGAAGGAAAAAAAGAAACTCTTTTATGAGGTGGGATGTCCTTCTGTATATGTGTTGCTTTTATTGGTTGATGAATAAAGCTCTTCTGGCTAATGGCAGGGCAGAATGAAGCTAGACAGAAAATTTGAACAGAAATATATAGATAGAAAGTAGGTGGAGTCAAAAAGACACCATATAGCTGCTGAAGGAGGCAAACACCATGCAGCAGCTCAAGAAGCAAGAGGTAACAAACCACAAGCCTTATGGTAAAATATAAATTAATAAAAATGGGCTAATTTAAGATATAAGAGTTAGTTAATAAGACATCTGAGATAATAAGTCGAACATTGTTATAATTAATATGATATATTATATATTGTTTCTGTATGATTTTTCAGGTCTAGGCAACTAGAAAATGTAAGAACAGTCTCTGTTTACATGCTTTATTTGGCTTTAGTTTCGGGGTTGGGCAAATGATAAGATCCTGACTCTTAAGGCTTCAACCTTGCCCATAAGTGATCATGATCTCACTTCCAGGCATAGTATATGCTTGCTCATCTGACTCAGTATGGCTTTCTCATTTGTCTGGAATAAAAGAATTATTTCTTTGTTTCTGTTCCTTACTTTGGGTAAGTATTTATTTATTGTCTGTGAGTAGTTTTGTTGTTAGTCTCAGTCACTTTTCCATTGCTGTAGAGTCACCATGAACAAGGCAGCTTATAAAAGTTTATTGGGGGTTTACGGTATCAAAGGGTGAATCTATGACCAGGATAGCAAGAACTTGGTAGCAGGCAGGAAGGCATGGTACTGAAGCAATAGCTGAGAACTCACATCTTAAAGCAGCAACAGAAAGACTAAAAATAAGATAGAGATAGAAAGAGAGAGAGAGAGACAGAATCGAATATAGTATGAGTCTCTTTAAACCCAGTGATATACCTCCAAGAAATTCACAACTCCTATTCCTTTCCAGAGAATTTCTCTACATGTATATTAAGACTAGATAAATCACCCTACTGAAAAACCTGTGGGTATCCCTGCCATTAGTTAATACTAATGGACTGAGGTTATTTCTCTTGCAGAATATTCAGAAACTCAACTTTTCTGAAATGTTTGAGACCCTTGTTGGACAGAGGTTAAAGCTACTAAAACTTTACAACTGAAAACAGAATCTTCAAAGTCAGTTTGGAGCCTGAGGGAAAGGAATCTTCTATGTTTGTGTTTACCCTGTCCAGTTTGGAATATAAGTAGGTATAAATTAGCCAACCAAAGAGATATATGTTGTATTCATTTTGGCTTCCCTTTATTTCTATCTTATTTTTATTTCTATCTTAAAATGAATCATTTATATAAAACTGATGTATTATTAAAGTGCTGTTTGATGCAAAATAGCTTGAATGATATTCCAGAAAAATAAATGATCACTGATAATATGTTTGTGGTGGCAACAGCTAGGTTCTTGTGAGGAGTGAGTAGCTGGAGACATTGCAGCAGTATTTAGTGTTGGCCTCAGGCATTGTAGCATCTAGGGTCATCCTTTCAGTGTTCTGATTATCAAGAACCATACAATACTGACTACATCTCTAGTCTTTTCAAGCTTATGAAATTTATCAAATAAAAGTTGTCTGATATTCAAAAAAATTCAACTATATGGGCCTGCAGGGTTCACTCAATCTACAATACCACTTATCTCTCAATTCGTTAAGAATTTTTTTCCTTAAAAATATAGAGAAATATCTGAGCAGAGTTTCATGCTTTCTACACAACTGCCACTATCCCAGAATTTGGAATCTTGCCATTGTTGGTGTTCCTTCTGGCTCCTTGGTCTGATGTCAGCACCTCTCATGATTACATCGGGATGGTATGGAGAAAAGTCTGTGAGTTATAATTAATAATAAGATAATGTGAAGTGTAGGGGAGACCCAGCCAATCACCTTCCTAGCAGGTGGCGGGGTCCCCCGAGGATATTTTTTACTTATAAAGATTGCGGGCGTGCTCCGAGCCACCCCTTCTGCTTTCCTGTTCTTCGCTGGAACTTCGGTTCTGTGAGTCTTTCCCTAATTAAAGCTGAATATTTTATTATGATTTCCATCTGCCATTCATTTACGTCGTTACATTTTTGGCGCCCAACGTGGGGCTTTTCAGATACCCGCTCTGATCAGAACCTTCTGGGTGGTGACCGCTGGGAGCCAGCCGCCCCCGCCTCTCTCTGGAGGCCTCTCCCTCCACGCAGATTGTACTCTCTCAGCACAGCTGAGCTTCTGAGTCACTGAACATCTGCAGCAACTCGATTTTTCCTGGCGCTTGCTAGAAAGTCGGCAAACAGAACTTCTGAAGGGTAACTCGGCCCTGCCTGCCATACTACTCGACCTGGGGCGCTAGCCCACCACAGCTTTCACAGCACCTGAAACAGAGCACACCCGCGGCTCAGGGATCACTGACTCAGCCCACCACGCACGAGTCTGTGCAGCCCCGCCCTGCCTGCCAGACTTGCTCGGGTCTAGAAACAGGGGTGCAAGCACCTCTGTATTCAACCCCCCTCCCCAGAACCTAGGAGTAAACTGCATGATTAGTACACAACACCACTCCGCGCACGTGACTGCTCTGCGTCCCCTCCCCGTGGGTGACTGAGTTAAGCCTCGTTTTCTGGCCCTCCCCCTTGCTGCTTACAGTAATTTTCAGTTTTGGGTTTTGAGTATACTTTTCAGACCAGCTCTGACTCTGCCACGTGGATTCATATGCACTTTGCAACCACAACCATCTGCTGGCAAGAAACGGTCATTACAGGTAAATATTTTCTTTTATAAATAAACATAAATACAGATTTGGTTGAAAATGTCTGAAAACGTTACCATTCAAGACTTTAACAGCCTTTTTGATTGTACCATGTGGGAGATTTTACAAGAGGTGTCTGTCATCCCACATCTATGGAATTTTTTGGGATTCGTAGTTTTCCTTGGTACTATATGGTTTGATAATAGAAATATGATAAAGTCTTTACGCGACGAATCCAGGATTCTTAAAGCAGAGGTTGAATGCTTAAAAACAATTGAGAATGACAACAATCTTCTCAAGAATCAGTTTGAAGTTCTCCAGGCAGAGAACAGATCTTTGTTTAACATGACTCGATCAACTGAGCAAAATTTAGAAAAGGTACAGGCTGACGTTAAGGAGAAATTCATTACTATGAAGAGGGAACAGCTGATTTGGATAGTAAGCTTCAGTCCCTTTCCGTAGGAACTGAAACATTAACTGAGAGAATCAAAACTGCTGAATGTGACAATCGGATTTTGTCTAAAGCCTGTGACAGATTGGCGGAAAGATTGTCAATTCAAGAAGGCACGGTTTATGCTATGAAAATTCTGTCCAAAGATGAGATGTTATCTCTAATGGACAAACTTCATACTTTAGAATCCTCAATGAAGGCTTTGGAACATAATTCTGGACAGGAGATTCAGACATTGCAGAAAGCAATGGTGAATAGAATTGAAAAGATTGAGGAATTTCTAAATTCTGATGAAGAAGAGCAAGTGGTAGAAAGGCAAATTTTAACGACATCTGTGGGTAAATCTCTCCGGGACAATTCCCAAAAGCTCTACCTACCAGCTCTACCTGCCTTTCCAGTAATAACAACAGAGAAAGTGATTGGTTCCAGAAACCCTAGGGTCATCAAGGAAGATACATGGGAGCCTGTCCGTATGAATGATCTCAAAGAAATTAAACAGGCTATGATGACTTTTGGGATGCATGCCTCCTTTGTTACAGAGATGCTGAAATCTTGGGCCACAACAGACAAAGCCACGCCCTCTGATTGGCTTCAGTTAGCTTCTGCGGTACTTGAGAGTGGACTGTAATTGAAATGGAAATGCTTATTTAGGCAAGAGGCTAGACTTTTAGAAGAGCAGGAAAGAGAGAAGAGAATTGAGGTTTCCCTAGATCAAATTCTAGGTGAGGGGCTCTTTACCGACCCTCACGGAACAAGCTAATTTGGATGAAAACACACTCTCCATATGTACTACAGCAGCCTTAAGGGCTTGGGACAGGGTACAAGACCCAGGACAGAAATTGGAATCATTTGTCAGAGTTAAACAGGGTCAGAGAAAACCCTTTAGTGACTTTTTACAGAGACTAACTAAGGCTGTACAAATAGGGATATCTGACCCAGAAGCAAGACGTATAATGATTGAGTCTTTGGCTTATGAAAATGCAAATGTGGAATGCAAAAGGATCTTGGGGCCTTTAAATCTCAGATCAGCGCCCTTAGAAGAATGGGTCTTGCATAAACTGAATGTTGATACATTTGACTATGGCACTGAAGCATGGGTAGAAGAAGCAATATCCAATGGTAAAAGGAGACACCAGAATACCAAATGTTTTAATTGTGGCAAAATGGGTCTTATGAAAAGGAATTGTAGACAATGGATTTTCAGAAATAATAATAATGCATCTTCTAGAAATAACAGAAATAGGAGGACTCAGCCTTCAGGTTTATGTAGAAGATGTGGGAAGGCAGACACTGGATGAATGAATGCAGGTCTATAAGAGATAGACAAGGCAACCTGATACAGATGGGAAACGTGAGAGGGGGGCCTCACAGGCCCCAAATGGCAAACATGGTTCAATCATTTCCAGTTACTACAGAGAACGTGCCTCATCAGGACAATTAGGAAACCGCATGCCTACTGTTACAAGCAATGATGATCAGAAAGATGAGTTCTGTGTGTTTTGGCAAACTTCTATAAATGATCAAAGACCAAAGCTGAGAGTGTGTGTAAATGGCATTTTTATTACTGGCCTGCTGGACACGGGTGCGGATGTAAGTATCATTACCCCAGAATCTTGGCATCCATATTGTCCTCTTCAGAATGTAAATGTTCAGCTCCTGGGAATTGGAACCCTATCTCAAGTAAGGCAGAGCATGAGATGGTTTGAATGTATAGGGCCAGAGGGACAAATAGGAAAATTAAGGCCATATGAAGCCAATATTGCAATGAATTTATGGGGTCGTGACCTATTACAACAATGGAATACCCAAATTAACATTCCTGCTACTTCTAGAGCCTATATTTCTGAGAATAATATTAAAAGATATTGCAAATGGAGAAAACTGCCCCTCGGGCTGTACAAGAGCAAGAAATTGATGTCCCTTCAGAGATACCAACAGCCTTGCCTCTAAAATGGTTGACTGAGAAACCAATATGGACAAAGCAACAGCCTTTAGCTGAGGAAAAGTTACAGGCTTTAGAACAGCTGGTACAAGAGCAATTAGATACTGGACATATAGAAGAATCTACCAACCCTTGGAATTCTCCTGTATTTGTGGTTAAGAAAAAATCAGGTAAATGGAAAATGGTGAAAATCAGGGCTATCAACAAGGTTATTCAACCTATGGGCCCTCTGCAATCTGGAATGCCTTTGCCCTCTTTATTACCAAAAGGATGTCCTGCCATAGTTAATGATTTAAAGGATTGTTTTTTCACTATACCTTTACAAAAAGAAGATAGAGAAAAATTTGCTTTCACAGTGCTTACTTATAATAATTCTCAACCTTCGAGGACATACCACTGGGCCGTCCTCCCCCAGGGTACGTTAAATAGCCCCTCCCTGTGCCAATATTGTGTGAATCAACCATTGCAAATAATATGCAAAAAATTTCCCAAATTGATAGGATATCATTACATGGATGACATTTTGTTATCCAATTCAATAATGGATACCTTGAACAGACTGTTTGAAGAAATAAAAATACTTTTACCTAAATGGGGATTGCAAATTGCTCCTGAAAAGATTCAGAAGGTAGATTCTGTTAATTATTTAGGTTATAAAATAGCTTTGCAAAAAATTAAGACACAAAAGGCACAAATTAAGAGAGATCGCCTACGGACTCTTAATGACTTTCAAAGACTATTAGGAGACATTTCCAGTCTATGACCAGCTATTGGGATAACACCTGATCTAATAATTCATTTGAACAAAACCTTGGATGGTGACAAAGATTTGAACAGTCCCAGAGAATTAACAGCTGAAGCAGAAAAGGAACTGACAATGATTGAAGAAAAATTACAACTGGCGCATGTTGACAGGGTGAATCCAGAGCTTGACTGTATTCTCGTCATACTACCATCAAAAATTTCTCCTACAGGAATTTTAATGCAGAGAGATGATATTATCTTGGAATGGATCTTTTTACCACATAAATCAAGTAAGAAACTGAAAACTTATGTGGAAAAAGTCTCCGAGTTAATTATAAAAGGCAAGTTGAGACTTCGTCAACTAGCAGGCATAGACCCAGCAGAAATTATAGTGCCTTTCACTGCTGATGAACTAAAGAAATTATGGGAAGATAATGAACCATGGCAAAGAGCTTGTGCTAATTTTTTGGGGAGACGTTAATAACAACTATCCAAAAAGCAAGAGGCTTAACTTCATAAAGAGAACTTCTTGGATCCTTCCTCAAATTGTCCGTGATGCTCCACTAACTGGAGCCAATACATTTTATACTGATGCCAATAAATCAGGGAAGGCAGGTTACAAATCAGAAGACTTGGGTAAGGTGGTACAAAGTCCTTATGATTCCGTCCACAAGGCAGAATTATATGCTATTCTTATGGTGCTAAGGGATTTTAAAGAACCTATTAATATAGTTACTGATTCACAATACGCAGAAATAGTTATTTAACATATTGAAACTGCTGAATTTATACCTGATGATACAGAACTAACCTCATTGTTTATCCAGGTGCAAGATTTGATCAGGAACAGGCTTTGCCCTATGTATATAACACACATCCGATCCCATATGGGTCTGCCAGGTCCTCTGGCACAAGGTAATGCAGAAATTGATCAATTATTGATTGGTAGTGTGCTACAAGCCTATGAATTTCATAAAAAAAAACATCATGTTAATAGCAAAGGCTTGAAGAAAGAGTTTTCTATTACATGGCAACAAGGTAAGGAGATTGTAAAGAAATGCCCTACTTGCTCTTTCTATAACCAAACGCCACTGCCTGCAGGGGCTAATCTTAAGGGCACTCAAAGGAATGAAATTTGGAAGATGGACGTGTTCCACTTTGCAGAATATGGCAAATTAAAATATGTTCATCACACCATTGACATTATTCAGGCTTTCAGTGGGCAACTGCTTTAAGTTCAGAAAAAGCTGATTCAGTAATCACTCATTTATTAAAAGTCATGGCTATCATGGGTATACCTACACAAATAAAGATGGATAACGGTCCTGCTTATGACTCTAGGAAAATGAAATGGGTTTTTTATTATTACAATATCAAGCATGTTACAGGTATACCATACAATCCTACAGGTCAAGCAGTCATAGAAAGATCAAATCAAACTATAAAGGATACGTTGAACAAGCAGAAAGGGGTGGAAAACACCCCCAGAAATAGGTTACATAATGCTTTGTTAACCTTGACTTTTCTCAACGCTAATGAGAAGGGAACAATGGTTGCAGAAAGACATTGAATAATGGAAAAGTCTACTGAACTAAATCAACCAGTTTATTTCAAGGATGTGCTAACCTCACAATGGAAGCCAGGAGATGTGCTGCATTGGATATCCCCCAAGGATATTTTTTACTTATAAAGATTGCGGGCATGCTCCGAGCTGCCCCTTCTGCTTTCCTGTTCTCCACTGGAACTTCGGTTCTGTGAGTCTTTCTCTAATTAAAGCTGAATATTTTATTACAATTTCCATCTGCCGTTCATTTACGCTGTTACAGTGAAGTTTTTTTTTTAAACTTTATTCCTTCCTCACTATCAACCTTTAAAAAATAATTATATTTAGTAAAAATAAATTTTAATGGCATACAATTATTTGTGCCTTCCTTCAAGATTGTTACTAAGATTATCTTCTCATATGTTGGGTTAGTTGGGCTTTTAGTGAGTTCAACTCTCTAATGTGCTCAAACAGTTTGATCTTTTATAGTCCCAGCTTTGGTTTGCTTTGAAAATGAACATGATGAGTTTTCTATTTTCTGTATGTCAACACAAAGTTAGATTTAACAGTGACCTTTCTAAGTAAATTCTATATCTCAAAATATAATAGTATGATGATTAGTCTTCAATGTCAACTTGGCTGATCCTAGAACCATACAGCATATTTATCATCTGGATGTGTCTGTGATGATGTTTTCATGGGCCTTTGTTTTTTCTGGTTCAGTGGAAATGGATTTCAGTGGGTCTTAAGTGAGTAGGGAAGACCAAACCATGAATGTGAGTGGTACCGTTACATCCACTGATATTCTGAAATAAACAAAAGTAGAGGATGAGAAAGTCAGTAACAGCAGATACTCCATTCTCTGCCTCCTTATCCACTGAGGCAGGACATGTTCCCACCATCACTCCTATGGCTTCCTTCCACTGTACTTCTGTCCCTGCCATGAAAGACTCTGTCTTCTAAAGGCACAAACTAATCAGTCCTCACCACCATAAGATGTTTATGGTCAGCATTTGGTCATAGTAATGAGAAATATAACTAGTGTTCTCAATCCAAAATTTACAATTGCTAAATAACTTAATATGAAGATAAAATAATTCAGATTTTAGTTTCAGGAGAAATAAGCATAGTGAACTTTAAATAGTGAGATTAGTTGACTCCTGAATAACTGCACAAATCTCTCTGCATTAAATGAATGTTGTACATATTCAAGATTTCACACAAACTCAGGAAAGCAAACTTCATTCTTCATCAAGTCCAGGTCTTTCCACATATTTTGAAGAAAAGGAAAGGAGGTATTCAAAAATTATTGGAAACTAAACTGCTGTGATTAAATGAAAGCCATTCAAATTCAATACAGATCTAAAAGATGGAACTTTCTAGAATTTTTTTTTTCTCCTTGGGAGATTCATTTACAACTGTTACAAAATGCTCTTCTCAACTTCAGGCACTCTAGGATTTTTTAAAAAATATTTATCAGAAGCATTATTTTATTATATTAATTTGAGGCAGGGAGAGAGAGACAGAGAAGACAGGAAAGGAACTGAATTCCTAAGAGATGAGTTACAGGCTGCACAATTGTGGGCTACCAGACATGAGTGGTAGGAACAAACTCTGGTACTCTGTAAAAGCAATACGGATTTGTAAATTTTTTTTTTTTTTTTGGTTTTTCGAGACAGGGTTTCTTTGTAGCTTTGGTGCCTGTCCCGGAACTAGCTCTTGTAGACCAGGCTGGCCTCGAACTCAGAGATCCGCCTGCCTCTGCCTCCGAAGTGCTGGGATTAAAGGCATGCGCCACCACCGCCCGGCTGCATTTGTAAATTTTTGAGCCATTTCTCTAACTTCCTCATTTCTGTTATTTCAAAGGAGATACATTCAGTCTACATCTTAAAATATTTCAGCGAATGAATGATTATTTAATATGTTACATTCTAATGAAGCACTGGTTAATACTAGATTTTAAGTGATAGTGAGCATTGTATATGTGTGTGTGCACATATATGATCAGACTTGACTGATTTGGGCTCCTGGTGTTAGCAATAACTGAGAATAAGAGGGAAAGAAAGAAGTTGAGAAAAGAGCTGTAGCCTTGACTTTTATTTTGCTTTAACTTTGAAAGAAGCAGTTATTTTTATCTTGCTGATTTATTGATGAGACATAAGAAAGTAGCCTCTGGTGGTACATGTCTCTAAGCTGGATGTAAGTATCAAGAAAAACCAAAAAGGATGCTTTGCTTAAAATCAGAACAGACTCAACTAGTTCCCTGATTGTGATTCCCAGTTTCTCGGGCTGGTGTTGTTATTTCAGAAGAATTTCCTTTTGTGATTAGCTTTCATCCTCACCTGTTCTACACTGTGAGGTCCCTGCTGAGCTGACCCAGAGAATAAAGGTGTTTTTGTGAAATTTTCAATTCTGTTTCCTGACACTTGGAGTTCAAAGTTTGTCTGAACCCCGTGGTGCTTTTGTGATTCACATGCAACTCATGGGCCTTTGAAAGTAACTGGGTAAGAAAAGGAACAAGGTTTATGGCCCATATTAAATGGAAATCCTAAGACAATTGTGAGATCTTGTGAAATCTATTGTATATGGCATATATCACAGATGGAACATGACGAACACCATCTGGCATCTGTGACCCTTGTACATTGCTCAGACCTCAGTACAAAATGCACTCGGAAAATTTCTACCTCTTACTTGTATTCCTTTTATACGTTTGCTGTGCATCTGTCTTTAAATGAATGGTTTCCACAGTAGAATGGATTAGTTTTATTTGTAGTAAAGAAATGGCACATTTTGAGATGCACATAATGAACTTCTATTAGCTGGGTATAGATAGAGGCAACTTCTCTTCCTCATGAAGACATGTGGGATAGTGACTAATACCTGAACGAGACTAAGAGACTGGATCTGGAGAAGAAACATATGGAGATGCTAGTGGGACCTTTGCAAAGAGAAAGCACTAGTGTCAGACTTCAGACTTTATGTATTATATATTGTTCTACAGAAACTCCATTCCCATGGTCCTTAAACCCTCAAATCTTATCTGCTAAGGATGGATTCTAGACATGGGAGATGAAAAAGAAAAGCAGTCTTAGAATAAAGCACAGTTGGTAGAGAGAGGGGGATTCAGAAGTTCTGCTTTATTTCATGCATTGCTTGATAAAATGAGACTGTAGAAGGTAGCTGATAATTGTCCAGAGTCAAAGAGTGTGCCCATTTAGACTCACATCTTTTAAAAGATAGAACATCAAAATCACATGACTCAAATAAAAAAAAAATGCTAGCCTCCAGGCTCCTAAGGCAAAAGGAGACAGGAGTTTTGAGACTTTATATTTATAATGATTTATATCTGTAACAAACATTCAGACTCTTCTCTCCTTCTCCACCATGCACACATATGCACATAACCCACATTCATGAACAAGAAGAAATAAGTAGACTACACTATCTCAGTCCTAGATGTCAATTACATTTAAATGACCCAATTTGATTAATAAAACTCAGAAGTGAAATGTTCCCTCCTCAGAGAGAATTCTCTTTCCTTCTCTCCATTGTTCAGAAAGTACTCTATTAGGAAGAGGGTGCTGATTGTTGCACAGACATCTGAGGACATGGAAAAACACCAGCATCCTCTGCGTGTTTTGTCTAAGCAAGAAATTAATCATTGTTGTTTTAAGCCAAAATCCTGAACAACACCTCTGTGTATACTTGTATTGAGATAGAATTTGGAGAAGCCTTAAATTGGGTGTTTGATTAAATTAATCTGTTTTATGCTTAAGGGGGCTTTTTCTTGAACAATTGCAATACATGTTTGAGGATTTTATTTTTTGTAGGATGCATCACTCATAGATGCTGAATCCTCCACCAAAATAAGTCACAAACATCATCTGAAGCTTAGAACAAATCTTAGGTCGGTAGTGTCTGAATAAAGGGCTATTCAATTCTCCCAAGCTATGTCTCAAGAGATCTGATATGAATAATACTAAGCATATGTATTATCAAGTGAACATTTACCAAATGTGAAATAGTTTTTTATTTCCTGTATTCTAATATTTAGCAGGAACGAGAAATATAAAAATTTAGTTAGTTCAGCATAAGCCTGGATATTTCAATTTGACAACTTGGCACACATAAACTGATTACCTTGACTCTCCTGGTAGAGAATAAGTTGGAAAAGACCTTTTCACAATTTAGTTACTGATTTTATGGTGTTTTCTTGGCTATTTTAATGCAGTTTTATCTTTATCATTTTGCTTAGGTTTAATTTGTGTTTCTCTGAAGCCAGCTCTCACTAGATAGACCAGACTTCTCTTAAACTTCTGGTTGCCTACTTGTGCACACTGAGTACTGGGAATATAGGTATACTGCCAACACACTTACCATATTACTGTAGTAATATGGATGAGTCACAAGTACTTACTCAATTAAGAATGGGGACTTTTAATGTCAATATTTCTTATGAGTGAGGCTTTCCCCCCCTATGGTTGACGTAATGCTCTTTAAAATCGTAATATCTTAGCCTTTAAAGAAACAACAAAAGAAGAAAGTCACTATCACTTCCTCCTGACCCTTTTCCTCTTAATAGGTTCCAGTACGTTATTCTGTCATTTCCCCTGAGGGAATGCTCGTCTATCTTACTGTTCAGCCCAGCGTTTACCAAACACATCTCTATCCTTACTCTGGTGATGGCCAGTGGATAATCTTCTAAGATGTTCTAGATAATATCTAGACTGTTTTCAGAGCCCATTTCCCCACTCATTTAGTGTGATAGAAAACTTTTCCAGCCTCTTCTTTAAATTCTTGCAAATGCTACCAATACGCAGTTACAGAGTCAATGCTACATACGCAAGTGTCATATAGCAATGCCCCACTCATCGCAAGAATTTTTCTTCGTTCATTGTGCATCTTTATAACTAATCATTCAAAGCCAAATACATTATAAGGAAATGGAGTCATTTGTGACTCACACTTCTGGAAGGAATAAGCACAAGAGCTTGACATCAGCATCTGATTAAACTGGTGAGGGCCTCCAGCCTCTGTACTAGTTAATAATATATAACTAAACCAGAAGTGGAAAACAGTAGGACAATGAGGGAGATACACATGAGAGATAATCAAGGGAGACTCTGCTTTTTTTTTTTTTTGCTTGATGTTTATTGGAACAAGAGAGATTAAAACGAAAACAACAAGCTACTTTGAACAACAATGATTTTCTAGATAGTGCGAGTATCTCACCAGTACAAGTTTTTTTTTTATTGAAAAAAAAATTTTCCGCCTCCTCCCCGCCTCCCATTTCCCTCCCCCTCCTCCCACCCCTCTCCCCCTCCCCCCACTCCTCTTCTCCTCCCTCTCCAGTCCCAGGAGCAGTCAGGGTTCCCTGCCCTGTGGAAAGTCCAAGGTCCTCCCCCCTCCATCCAGGTCTAGGAAGGTGAACATTCAAACTGCCTAGGCTCCCACAAAGCCAGAACATGAAGTAGGATCAAAAACCCGTGCCATTGTCCTTGGCCTCTCGTCAGCTCTCATTGTCCGCCATGTTCAGAGAGTCCGGTTTTATCCCCTGCTTTTTCAGTCACAGTCCTGCTGGCCTTGGTGAGCTCCCAATAGATCGGCCCCACTGTTTCAGTGGGTGGGTGCACCCCTCGTGGTCCTGCCTTCCTTGCTCATGTTCTCCCTCCTTCTGCTCCTCATTAGGACTTGGAAGAATGGATGAAGAAAGTGTGGAATATATACACATTAGAGTACTACTCTGCAATAAAATCAATGACTTCTCGAATTTTGCATGCAAATGGATGAAAATAGAAAATACTATCCTGAGTGAGGTAACCCAGACCCAAAAAGAAGATCATGGGATGTACTCACTCATAATTGGTTTCTAGCCATGGATAGGGGCCACTGAGTCTATAATTTGTGGTCCTAAAGAAGCTAAACAAGAGGGCAAACCCAAGGAAAAACATATAGTTACCCTCCTGGCTATGGGAAATAGACAAGATTGCCGGGCAAAAAATTGGAATCTTGGGGGTGGGGTGGAATGGAGGTAAGGGGAGATGGAGAGAGAAAAGTGTGAAAGAGAGAATGAGGGGAACTTGGGGAAACGGGATGATTGGGGATATAGGAAGGTTGGATAGGGGAGCAGGGAAACTCATATCTTAGTTAAGGGAACCACCTAAGGGTTGGCAAGAGACTTGAACTTGGAGTGGCTACCAGATGCCCAGGGCAATGTCCCCAGTTAGTTCCTTGGGCACCTGAGGATAGGGAACCTGAAATGAACCTATCCTATAGCCATACTGATGAATATTTTGCATATCACCATAGAACCTTCATCTAGCGATGGATGGAGATAGAGACAGAGACCCACACTGGAGCACCGGACTGAGACTCTGCTTTATATCAACAAGCTGTCTTGGTAACTAATTCAATTACACAATCTAATCAAATTCTATGAAAAGGGCAGCAACATTTTCCAAGGCTAGTCACTTTCCACTGATGCCCATTTCCTAGAGAACGCCCTCACACACCTTTTGATACCATTATAAAGAGGACCATCTTTTAGCACATGAGTTTTGAGGAATAAACCAAACAGAATCAATGGCATCACCTTTCAAGTAATTATATCTAAATATACAATGAGATAGGAGAATTGCACCACCAGGCAGTGAAACATTCTTATTGACATATGATCGTTGGGTCAGACCTAGCCAATCACACATCTACATAATTCCATCAAACCAAGTATAAAAGAGACATGCATTGATCTAATGTACATGGGAAGTAGAAAAAGACAAGATCTCCTGAGTAAATTAGGAGCATGGGGACCTTGACAGAGGGTCGAAGGGGAGGAGAGAAGCAGGGAGGGGAACAGAGAAAAATGTAGAGCTCAATAAAAATAAAAATAAATAAATAAAATCTACAAACGTCTGTTGAATCCTTTGGGCCTTTGGATTCCTTATAAAAACTTACACATCACGGTAGATTTATATGGCTGTCTTTTCTCGCTGTCATTTGTTGTTTGGTCTTCAGCTATAAAGTAGTAAGAGTAAGAAAAGTATATTTATTTTAACCTATTTTATTAAATATGTCATCATCATATTCCTAAATTATTAATGCACTACATAAAATGAAGCATTTTTCTTTAAAAGTCATTTTTGTAATTTCAGGTTTAACAAACTCTGGGTTTATACTAGCTCATATTTACTTAAACTGACCATACTCAATTATTGTCTGTAATGTTTCATTGGAAAAAGAAACTTCAATTATTGAAGCTGTACTGTGAACAAACAAGAAAATACCCCCAGAGATGTGGACCAGCCAATGCAGTGCTCACTCAGTTGAAATGATATGGGGTTTTGGTGCGGTAGAATTCTCTGTGCAGAACAACTGTCTTGCCAATGTTCTCTCATGTGAAGAAAAATGAGAATACCAGCCAACACTGGTCTGAAAACTAAATTAGAATTGAATGCTGATTAAAAAGAATCCCTCACTTGCACTTCCCAAGTAAAATAAGATTATAAAAATGAACTAACATCTGGAAAAAAATACTGATAAGGGTCTTGTACCCACCAGACCAATAAATATATGTAGTTAGTTCATCTATGTTTACAATATAGTGTGATAACTGACATCCTAAAGAGCAATTATGCATGAAATATTTTGAAAACTATCAATAAAAACAAAAATAATACCCAGTGATACTTTCAGTTTTCATTTGATGTAAATTTTGCTTAATATTTCTGAATATGAATGTTCTGCTTGCACTTCTGTATGTGCCCCACATGGATACCTGATGCCCCATGAGGTCAGAAGAAGGCAGAAGATCATCTAGTACCTGAATCATATGTGGCTGTAAGCCATTATGTGAGCTGTTGTAACCAAATGTGGTGAGTCCTCTAAAAGAGCAACAAGTGTACTTAACTGTCGGGCCAATTCTCTAGCTCTTTATCTACTTTCTCAAAAATATTTTTTATGTGTATGGTTGTTCTGCCTGATTAGTTGCAGGTATGTGCACTATTTGCATGCTTGTTGCTCAGAAAAGGTAAAGAGGGTGTTAGATCTCTTGGAATGGGAGTTAGAGATGAGTGTGAACTGTCATGTGTGTGCTTGGAAGTGTACTTGAGTATTATGGAAAACAAGTTAAGGCCAGTAGCTGCTGAAACATCTCTCCAACCCATGAGGCTTTCAGTTCCAAAAAAAACCAACCAACACTCCTACACTTATTCCTCTCTTTACAAAATCATATAAAGGCTGATTGGATGCTCACATTACTAGACCTGGAAGGAGGTGGGAGGTCCTTGGACTTCCCACAGGGCAGGGAACCCTGACTGCTCTTCAGGCTGCTGAGGGAAGGGGAGTTGACTGGGGGAGGGGGAGGGAAATGGGAGGAGGTGGCAGGGAGGAGGCAGAAATCTTTAATAAATAAATAAATAAATCTTTAATAAATAAATAAATAAATAATTGTATCATATATTTTATCCATTATGATTAACTTTTTATTAACAAATAATGCAAAGATGATAAGTCAGAGTTTGAGCACATTTTAAGGGTTGGTTTATTGTGGAAAGCAACAAAATACAACAGAAAGAAATAAGAATGGGGAGAGAATGAAAACTGAGAAAGTACAGAAAAGAGGATGCATTTCAAATGTATTCTTGGATAAAAAAAAAACTAAACTTAGTGGAAAATTAAATCAGTTACACTGATTTAACCTAGGGTGTCTGGGAAAATGCTTAATTTTTTTAAAGAATTGGGTACAAGAAATAGTGGCCAAAATTTTGACTTTGACACCTGTGATGTCAGATGAAGGGTAAGGCATCTCACAATACGACACTCTGTTAAACAGATTGAGACTCTTCCTCGAGTGAAATGGAACTGAAGCTCAATAAAATAGCCTTCAGAGAATCAGGGAAATGCAATTTGGCAGAAATTTTATGTAAAAAACTCCTAATGATATTCCACTATGCTCATAGACTGGTGCTAACCAAATTGTCATCACAGGGGCATCATTTAGCAGCTTATAGGAGTAAAGGCAGAAACCCACAGCCAAACATTTGACAGAGCTCTTGGAACCCCACAGAAGAGGCAGAGGAAAGATTGTGGGAGCCAGAGGATTTCAGGGTACCACAAGAGCACAACCCACAGAATCAACTAAGCAGGACTCATAGGATTTATCACAGAGCCTGCAGGGGTCTGCACTAGGCACTCTGTATATATGTTAAGGGCGTATATTGGTGTTCTTGTGAGACTCCTATCCCTAAGAGAGGGAATGTTTCTGACATTTTTACCTGTTCTTGGGACCCTTTTTCTCCTATTGGGTTGCCTTATCTAGCCTTGATATGAGGGTTTGAACCTAATCTTATTGTAACTTGTTAAGCTGTATTCAGTTTATGTCCCTGGGAAGCCTGATCTTTTCTGAAAGAAAACAGAGGAGTGAAACTCGGGGAAAAGGAGGTAGAAGAGGAACTGGAAGGAGTAGATGGAGGAGAAACTGCAATCAGGATATAATGTATGAGAGAGAAAAAAGGGGGCTAAGACATCATGTGACTGACATCAGATCTGAGAAGAAAGAGATCATTCTACAAGTATCCAATAGAGAAATCAATAGAAGCAAGATTTGAGTACTGATTGTATCTTATTTATTTTTCTACTTACCTATCTATTTATTTGTCTATCTGTCTATCTATCTATCATCTATCTATCTATCTATCTATCTATCTATCTATCTATCTATCTATCTATCTATCTATCTATCTAACATCCCTTCCTTTCGCTCTTCCCAGTACCCTACCTCACCCTTGTTTCCAGTCCTCCATCTATGCCTCCTCTATTTCTTTTAAGGAAAGGGCAAGTCTCCCAAGAGTATCAATGAAACATGGTGCATTAAATTCAAGTAAGACTAAACACCTCCCCATGTATTAGGGTTGGGCAAGGCAACCCAGTATGCGGAGTAAGGTCAGAAAAGACAGCAAAAGAATCAGAGACACGTAGTGGCATTTCAATTGTATTCTAATAAATAACGGCTGCCTGAAGATCTGGAAAGCAGAACAGCTAGCTACTGCCTCATACTTCCACCTCAGTCTGAAATGGAAATCCTGCCCCAGGAATCTCAGAATGAGACTGTGTGTTGAGAGCTGTTTCCTCCCATTTTTATCATCCTCTCTAAGACTGGGACTAAAGGTGTGCACCGCAGTGATTAAAGGCATGCACTGCCTGGTTTCTGTGGCAACTAGTGTGGTTTCTGGGATTAAAGGTGCATGTCATTGTGGCTATAGGGATTAAAGGTGTGTGTTACCTTTACTTGGTCTGTAAAGCTGACTAGTGCGACTGTTCTACTCTCAGATCTTCAGGCAGTCTTTGTTTATTAAAATACAATTGAAATGTCACTACAGAGACAGCTCCTGCTCCCACTGTTGAGAGTCCCACCAGAAGATCAAGCTACAGAACTATAACACACATGCAGAGTGTCTAAGTCAGTCCTATGCAGGCTCCCTGGTAGTCTTTGTGAGGCCCTATGAACCCAGTGTGGTTGATTCTGTGAGTTTTCTTATGGTGTCCTTAACCCCTGGGCTTCTATACTTCTTTCTCCCCCTTTTCTGCAGATTTCCCCACCTCTGCCTAATGTTTGACTATGGGTCTGCATCTCTTTCCATGAGTTGCTGGGTGAAACCTCTCTGATGACAATTGAGATAGGCACGAATCTTTGAGGACAGCAGAATATCTTTAGTCATCATTATATTAACTTTTTCCCCTCTAGTTGTGTTTTCTTCTATCCTAAGTCTCTGGGTCATCCTGTCTGTGAATAATGGTGCTCCAAGCAGTACCAGGAGTAGGCTTACTCTCATTACATGGGTTTAGGGATAAACGAGTCATTGGTTAGCTACTCCCTCAGTCTCTAGACCATCCTGACCCCAGCACATCCCATAAGCAGGACAGACTGTAGGTTGAAAGTTATGTGGTTGGGTTGTTGTCCCAATTCTTTCATGTGAAGTTTTGCTTGGTCACAGGAGATGTCCAGTTCAGGCTATGTATCCACTATTACTAGGAGTCTTAGCTGTAGTCATCCTTGCAGATTCCTGGGAGATTTCTTTGATCCAGATTTCTGGTAGTCTTTTTCAGTACGCTCCCCACAATTCCCCTACCAACCTGATTGTTCATGTTCCCATCCCCACCTGCTTACAGTTCACTCAGGAAATCTGTTTCCTTGTCCCAGGCATCTACTTTGAACTATCCTTGTTACCTAACCTCTGGGTCTGTGGATTATAGCATAGTTATCCTTTATTTCACAGCTAATATCCTTTTATGAATGAGTACATGCCATGTTTCTCTTTCTGGGTTGCCTTACTCAGGAAGGATTCAGGAACTTTTAATGGCTAATAACTATTCAGGGTCTATGATGACTCTACAAATACTTAGTAACTGATCTACAAGATAGAAAACGATGCATTACCTAGAACACATCTTTGAAGATTACCTGATCCTGATTTTGGTGGCTAGTATTTTTGTCAACTTGATCACATTTATAATCGTCTCTAATTGTGCCTATAAAGGTATTGCCAAAGAACTTTAGCTCAAAAGAAAAGGTACAGTCTGAATGTGGATGATAGTCATATTGGGGCAAGATCCTAGATTGGATGGAAAAGAGAAGGCAAGCTGAGCAGAAGCATTTGTCTCTTGAAAGATGCAATGTGACCAGGTAGTTTACATTCCTATGTACCGTTCCTGCACTACCCGAACAACAAGATCTCCACCAGGCGGGTGGTGGTGCACACCCTTAATCCCAGCACTTGAACTTTTTGAGTTCGAGGGCAGCCTGGTCTACAAGAGCTAGTTTCAGGACAGGCTCCAAAGCTACATAGAAACCCTGCCTCAAGGGTTGGCGAGATGGCTCAGAGGTTGAGCGACCGGCTGTTCTGCCACAGGTCGTGAGTTCAATTCTCAGCAACCACATGGTGGGTCACAACCATCTGTAATGAGATCTGGCGCCCTCTTCTGGTGTGTCAGCATACACTGAGGCAGAATGTTGTATACATAATAAATAAATCTTTTAAAAAAAAACTATGATTCACAATAATAATTTTTGCCTTAAGATGAAACACTCACTGTATCACAGCAATGAGAAAAGTAACTAATACAGTGCTTTACAACTGCAAATTGCAGATCTCTGGATGTGGGCATTCCTGGCAATAGGCATGTAAATGTTTATAACAGTTCCAATTGCTTATCCATAATGGAAACAGATAGATGGTCTCCATTTATTTTTAATTTTATGATTCTCCACATAGGAAATGAATCTTAGGTGGGGTGGAGAGGGCAAGAGGAAGGAGAGAGGGAACAGAGATTGGCATACAAAATGAATAATTGTTTTTTAAAAAAGAAGAAATCCTTTCTTTAGGTATTTTCTTATGTGTTGATTATATCATCCTTCTCATTTAATCCTCTCCTACAATTGATGATATCAATGGTCTTATAAAAGCAGTATTTATGCATATTTGCTCACTTTTCATTTTTAATTATTCTAAGAGAATAGAAACCAGACACATTCCTCTCTAAAGCCAGCACTTTGCAGGAAAGTAAACTGAATCCCAAATAATGGTTCTGGAATAGTCCAAATATCGATTGACAGATCTGATAGTTAACCAAGTTACTTTCTCATGGTCACAGTCAGGTGGGTGAATTCAGGCATCTGTACAACCGTGTGCTTGGGGAGAGACCAGAGAGCACTCTCATCCTTTCATCACTGAAGTAAATCTTCCAGGGTGGTGAGGAATTCATTTATATAGAAATTTAGCTCCGTGGGTAGAGTAGAGAAAATGGCACGACCTGAGAATTAACTGACAGTCTGGGAGTCACTGGAAGCTAATAATTATGCTAGCTTCTCCTCCTGATTCCAAAGTGCAAACATGCTTTAAACAGATTGCCAGTTCCCCCAGGGAAGAGAGAAGGAAATGGCTGGATTAAAATCAGAAAGCAGACAGCCAAAAAAATTGGGTATTCATTACCATCCCCATCAATGAATATTTATCGAGCTCCCACAGAGAACCTAGTATAAGGCTCAGGAATTCTGAGAAGTAAATACAATTTAAGGCAGTAAAAGTTCTATCCAAGCTAGGCACATGGCAGGGGGGAAGAACCCTAGATGCCAAAGGAAATAAAAGGGAGAGCCAGGAATATGCACATCTTCCTCAACTTTCAGAAATCAACCAATCAATCCTGCCCTAGTGCACAGTCAAGTCCCAATTTTGCCTCATTATTTAAAATTAAACTTTAAGTTAATTTTAAACATCAATGTTAAGAATCACCAAATTGACTTTAGTGTTTTCGAGAAACTTGCAAGTCTTTGGTCAGTGTAGTGATATTTTAGCTTGTATTGGAACAATGATAAAACTCATTGTTATGAAAGGTCTTTGCCCATAATGAAAAATAAGTTTCCCTTTAGCATCCAACATTCATGCCCAAGCAAAAGGGTATGACTATTGACACTTAGGTGCAAGATCTATCTCTGTACGATAAGAATATCCTTGCTTATAGCATTACAGTCAGATGTGATCGTTTGATTACTTTGTATGGAAATATATGTCAAAACTTATGTATTGTTGATAAGACTATCAGTTATCTCATAAAAGAGCAGCCTGCATGGTCTTTCTCCCAGAAATGCCCAATACCATGAGGTAAATTCAGGTCCCTGTAATCTGACAACTAGTGTCATGAAGTGAACAGTGCTCTCAAGACTGCAAAATAAAGGATAGATTCTTTCTGTAGATGGGGACATAGCATTGCTGATCCAGATGGGCAAGTTAAGGACCCGTGGAACACCCCTAGAAAGGCAGGTTCACCTCCAGATAACATACGTTTCCTTTCTAGAATTCCTGTCCCTAGCACAGTCTCTTATGGAAGATTGATGACTTGAAACTCACTTTTGCTTAACTTTTCTCTTTCCCCCATCTTTTTCTGAACATACTTTTCTTATTGCATTGGGCTTTACTCTTTTTCGAATGCTCCCCTTCTTGTCATGTGGCTACTTATTACGGCTGACTTCCATGCCAGCTTATCTCCAATGCTTTGGCTTTTTATTTTCTTCCCCATTCACCTCCTTTGGACAGCTACACAGATTTATAGCATGCCTGCCTTGTGGTTTTTTATTTAAACACTAATACAATTGTCCTCAGGCTCCCATGTGAGCCTCTATTCAATTCACTCACTAATGAGACTAAGAGCCACAAAGGAGACTCTGATTTCCCCAGTACCTAAAGCATATGACCCCAGGACTCCCCCAGATTTTGGTCTTGTTCTGTGATGCATTCTCCTACAAGAGACAGACCTGCAGCATCCTCCTTCTCCAGGCTTGCGTATTGCAGATCCTGCCTCAGCTAAATCCTACCATGATTGGAAAGTTCTTATTCTTCAATCCCACTACATTTGCATTTGGACACAAAAAGGCCAGAGGAAAACTGAAGTTCATCTTTGGTAGTAATTCATGCTTGACGCACCTATGTTCTCAGTAGAAGGACACAATCACATGGGGGATGAATAACTCACCACTCCTGCCATGTTGAGAGCAAGAGCTAGAGCTAGGTAGTGGAAATTAAAACATTATTCACCGGGCAAGTTCCCCAGGAAATGCTGTCCCAAGATGAAATATGCACACTCGGAGCTCATTTTTAGATTTAGAAATGAAGAAATAAAGAACACATTGTCATTGTCTGGCTAGCACTGTCTTCCTATTCATTCTGCTCCCCTGACTCTGATGTATCTGATAGCAAATCTGGAAATCCCAGTCTCTGCCCCAAGTTATGTTTAGCCACACATTATTGATACCTCAATTTTTAAAAAAATCAGTATTGACAGTGGAAAGTATGAAATAAACGATTTATTTTAGTGTGTCCACCTTGGCAAGAGGGTCAAAGAATTCCAAAAGGGAAAAAAGAAATCCATGAGGCTTAGTTTGTTATCAGGATCCTAAGTGAGATTACAGTTTACATAGAGGGCCAAGGATATTCATATCCAAGTAGTCCCTGTCAATGGGACACAACACTGTCCCATCTCTGTCTGGGGTTCAGTCTCATATTGTAAAGTATTCTGACTGGTTGTTAGAACTGTGGAAAACATTCTTTCAAAATACAAGTCCCACACTGACTGGAGCCTTTCCTTCTCCTGGCACAAGATTCCTGGGGTAATTATCATATCTTTGGAGTCCATTGTTTAAGCATTTTAAGAATGAGAGACACAAGCATGTAGGTGGAGTTTTTTCTTTGGGACTGTTGATTAGCTCTGTCCTAGCAACTGGGTCCCAAATAACAACACAGCGAGTTAATATATATTATAAACGTTCAGCTGATGGTTTAGGCTTGTTACTAACTAGCTCTTTCAACATAATTTAACACATATGTTCTCTGTGTTTTGTCATGTGACTTGGTACCTTCTTTCAGTACTGTAGTGGCATTTCACTTGTATTTTAAGACATATATATTCCGTGAAGGTCAGTAAATTAAAACAGCCACACTGGCCAGTCTTACTAGCCAGTCTTACAGACCAGGCAGCAATGACACATACCTTTCATCCCAGTAGCCAGACGAATTTGCCACAGAAACCAGGTGGTGGTGGTGTACATCCTTAATTCCAAAACTAGAGAGGATTATAAAACAATAAAAGCAGTTCTCATCTTGGACTAAAATAGAGGTAAGAGCCAGTGCCTGGCTGTTTTGCTTTTTGGAACTTTAGGTTAAACCCCAGTCTCTCTCTCTGAGTCTTATTAATCATGTACACAGTATGCTTTGTACATCTACTGCTTCCTCTGTGTCTGTATGGAGATTTCTGAGACTCTGCTCTTTTTCTTCCCAGCATTCTCTCTGCACTGCCAATGCTGCCTAGCTATCAGCTAGTCAATTCTTTATTAACCAGTGAGAGTAATACATATTTATAGTATACAAAAAGATTATTCCACAGCACAAGTGTCTCTTGAGGATATTTTCATCTCTGCCTATCCAGTTACAACTCCATCCTATTGAAGTATTATTTCTCTAAACTAAGGTTTCTTTCTTAGAGAAATTTGGGGAACCTTAGGTTGGATGCTCTATGTTACTTGGGTAACTGGGGTTTTCTTTGGGGATGGTTAGTTTTTTTAATAAAAGAGTTCTAAAATGGGGTCAAAGGAAGGTTCAGGGCAGTTTTATTAAAGTTTGAGAGAATAATAACAGGGCAGCTATGTTGTAAACTTTGGTTAAGTGACTGGGTGCTAGAGGTAGAGAAGGCAAAGGGAGAAGAGAGCACGCCAGTTTAGTAAAGGAGGCCTGTGGCTTCAAAGAAGCTGAGTAAAAAAGTCGTGGCATTGCAAAAGAAAAAATATACAAAAAAGGAAAAATAAAAAATTTACCTTTCTGTCTTAGAAATGTGGGCAATCCTGCACTACTACTGTGTTCTTTCTTCTAATCTCTGTGAATCTGTTCTAGTTTAGTTCCCTATTTTAGGTAACATTTTTCGTAATTTTAGACTCTCTACATGTCATTTCTCTATTCCTTAAACTTGCTTTTTTTTCCCCCAGCTGTTAATCTTAGTAGGATTGAGGAAGAAATTTTATGAACTAATTACATAATAATCTTGGCTGGGAGGGAAGGGCCTACCATGGTCAGTTTAGGTGTGGAGGTAGATACCTACCATTCCAGTTGCACAGATCAATTGCCTATCTAAATGACATCCCCTGAGTAAGGCAGATTCACCTTAAGCCTTGCTTAAGAGACTAGAGGAAAAACTCTCTCTTTGATGAGACAATGTATATTTCCTTCCCAGAAACCCCAGCCCCTAGCAAAATGCTTTCAAAGCTACAGCCCAGCCTGCTTTTCCAAATTCCTCAGCAATGTGTCACTTTTTCTTTTTGTTTTTTTTATTTACTAAGCATGCTTTCCATAACACTTTGGGCTTCACTCTTTCTCTAAAATTTCCCTCTCTACCATGTGACCATTTTGGATCATGTGGCTCACCTCATAGCTAACAAGAACAACATGACTTTGTTTCTTCCTCAGCTCTTCCCTCCTCATCCAGGCTGGGGTCAAGATTTACATCTTATCACCCGGGGGGTCTTCCATTTTAAAGTCTAGTGAAATTATCCTTCAGCTTCTGTTTTAAGTATGGTCCTTGCCAGGTCCCAAAGAAACCCAGGACAAGGCTCACTGAGTACCTGTGACTCCTCCCATAATTTCTTACCCCACCCTCTACCCTGAACCTCTCCAATCCAAGGACTGTCTTTCAGTTTCACTTCCCTTCTGCAGCCTATCTGATTCCTACATAATCCAGCCCTTTTGGCAATATGCCTTCTTGGCTTCCTGGTTTTTAGTTCCTCTCTTGATTTCTCTCCTCTCTCTCCTTTATTTTTTTCTCACTCTTGTCCTCTGTCTCTTGCCTTGGTTCAGTCTGGGATCTTCCAGAAGTCTCTAGTAAGTCTCTACTTTATATCTTACAAACACAAAAACAAACAAACAAACAAATCTTTTTGTCAGTCATACCTTAGAACCACTATTTCCTCATTTCCATTCACTCTTAAATTCTTTATTAATGAAACTAAGAAAGGTCTCTGACAGAAAACCTCAATTCCCAGGTGGTGGTAGGGGAAGTATATTGGTGTCATTAACTTCTCCCGTATATATTCATGAAAGCAACCAGGAAATATTTAGAGCAGAAATTGGAAAATCAAATACTTTCAGAAGATTGCCATGAAGTAATTAGAAGTGGACAGATATACAAATAATAGAGTTGCTGGTTTCAATTCTACAAAAACTTTCGAATGGATGAGGGACAAATTCAAATACTGGTCAAACTCAGCTGCTTGGATCACTGTCTAAGTCTTGGATTTGACCAAATAGGCCTAATGAGTAGAGAAATACATTTCAGGCCCTACACATTTTTAACATTTAAGATCACAGGGCTATTGGAAGGTTCTTAAGAGTTTTTGACAATGAGCCAGTAGAGAATTCCAGTAATTCTCAACCAGTCTTAGTCAGTAGAAACTCTTGGAATTTTTGACCTAAGGAGTCTCAATACAAATAAAGCTCAACTGTACCACAAACCAAATTCTGTTGCCTCCTAAACAGGTTTAATGAATTACGTTATTCATGTGCTTTGCTCTGTTGAGTTCTTGTTCTAGTCAAATGTAGCCTCCCACCTAGAAAGTAAGATTGTGTCACAAGGAGACAGTAAGGTGAGAAAGGGCAGAGAAAAAAAGTGAAGAGGTTTACCTGTGCTTCTGCCTGCCAGGCTCTTAGGTCTTAGGCTAATGGCTTAGAGATGGCCCCTTGGGTCCCAGGCTTGAGATGCCATCCCTGGCCTTGGAGAATCATTATGTTGGATTGTTCTGTCTGTGCTACAATGTGTGTTACTCGTTAAATGGAAGCCATTACATGTTCTAAGCCTTGTTCTTTATAAAATATGCAAACTCAGGAAGCTATTAATGAAGCTAATACAAAAACCCAGGGGTCCTAGCTCCAAGCTGTTATTTGGTTCAGTAGTTTAAGTCAGGTAAAATGTCAACTTGAATTTTTCCACCCAAATATTTATTTATAACAAATAAGAATGTTAGATCTCCTTCAGTAGAATGAAAGGGGGAAAACCAGTTGTATGGTATGAAGGAAGAATTTTTTTTACCGTCTTTCAACTGTGTCATTATGTATGTTTTTTAGTTTATTTTTTTCATGTGCAAAATTAGAGAAACATGATTTTCAAGGATTGAGAAAAAAAAGCCTCCATGAGAAGCTAGCCAAATCTTTTCTCCTCTACTCACCGTTAAAACCAAGAAATTGTTCTTCAGTTCTGTCAGGGTTAAAACAGTTTTAAATGGATTTCTGCTGGTAATGTGGTTCAGTTTGAAAAGTGGTGACGTAGCATGCCGGAAGGTAGACGAGAGCAGTCACGTTTGGGAGATCCAAATCTGATTGAGAAACCCTGCATCAGTGAAAAGCATAGAAGACTGATTAAGAATGATTCCTGAGATCAACCATGGATCATAAACCTTCTCTGCACTCCACAGAAATCCCAAAGCATCTACAGACACTAAAAAAGAATGCACACACCTCCTCATACACACTGCGCACACACACACAAATTAAAAATAAATAAAAAAAAGAGCGGAAGGAAGGAAGAACAGAAGAGAAAGAAAAGGCACTATCTCAAGAAGTTCCTCAGCATGTGGTATGTAGCTTTCAATGGGTTATCACTAATAATTAGGGGAATTCCCTGAAGACAGAATATAATGTTCTACTGTGGGGACTAAGTTATAAAAACAGAAAAATCTAGTAAAGACTCAAAAGGGCACATTTTATCTATGAACAATACAGCCAAAAAGTCAAGGTTATTTCAGAATTAGGTACAAAGAGGAGCGTGGAATGGTGTAGATATTGAAAGAGTAAGCACAAAAAAGAAATTCAAACAAAGCCAATGACTAAAGCCTCCATTCAAATGAAGCCTTTGGGGAACAGCTTCCAGATGAGGATTTGGTGGTGGAAGTCCAAAGATTTTTATGGAATCACTGGAGAGAGGTCAATAAAGGCTTAGTCTTGTTCCAATTATGGTTCACCACTCAAATTCTTAGATGCTTTCAGACATGTGGAATAGATATAGAGACAAAAAGATTAGGTAGGAATTCAATGGAGTTTGAATGTGTCATTGGGATTAAGCAATGAAGGTGCTATTAGAGAATTTCACCCAAGATTTTCCAAGTTCACTGTGGAGAATTAGTAGTCTTTAAGGATCAATGACAGTTCATAATTCTTAGGAGTTATTTTCCATTTTTTAGTAGCTTGAGAATATTTCTGAAATTGGAGGTGGTCTTCTCTTCAATTTTTCTTTCTTTCTGCAAAGCAAATACATGAATATGAATATGGAATCAATGATGAACATCTGGTATTCAAGCTAGGATGCCATTATAGGACCTCTTATTCTGGAGGTTTTGTATCAGCCTGGCCAGATAATATCTCCAAATACATCTTTCTTCCTTCCCACCTTACTTCCCTTTCAGGATCACACTGTGTTATCTTAAGACTTTTCTTGAGTAGACCTAATCCTTACCCCATTATGCTCAAACAGGTTTCCTGTATCACTAAACACAGTATTCTGCCTTTACATACTTCTTGAAAGAAAAAGGTGATTCCTCAATTGATTTATAAAACTTCTGAACATAGATAGAGTAAATGTGTTTAACTTAGAGACAAATATGTTTACCCTAAATCTCCTAGAGTCCTTGAGGCTACGAGATTGATGTATACAGAGCAATGTATAGAAAGAACTATACTGATCCGCAGAGAACTTCTGAGAGATTTCGTTTCCCTTTTATTGTAAGAAAGGAAACACTCTGCTCTAGAAGTATGTGATCTCTGTAGACTCAGTTCAAAGATTGCTATTCAGGCATACAAGGCAACTGGCAACAAGTCTATCAAAATTGACTTTCAGACTTGCTCTTTTGTTTTCTTTCTATCTATCTACCATTTAAACGCAAATGGAAAAATATCATTATTGTTTTATCATGTACAATTCTATTGATGCAGGGGGAGGAGACTGGTCTTGCCTCATCTTGATATGCCATTTTTTGTTGACCTTTTCTGAGGAGTGGACAGTAGGGGTAGAAAGGAGGTGAGGGGGGAGGGAACAGAAGGAGAAAAGGGAGGGGAAACTGTGGTTGGTATGCAAAATAAATTTTAAAAATTAATAAAAACAAACTCAAAAAGCATTTAATTTGGGGCTTGTTTCCCATTTCAGAAACTTGATCCATCATCATCATGGTCAGGGAGGACATGATTTCAGGCATGGAAGACAGAGTACTAGAAAAGTAGTTGAAAGTTGTATCCTAATCCACAGTTATTGAGAGAGAAAGAAGGGGTGGGACGACCTGGACCTAGCATGCGTTTTTTGAAACCTCAAAGCCTACCACAAGTGACATCCTTCCTCTAACAAGATTATACCTCACATTCCTTCTAATCCTTTCATGTTTTCACTACCTGGTGAATAAACATCCAAATATATGAGCCTCTGGGGTCATTCTTATTCAAATCACAACAAACAAGACAGTGCTGGTTACAGATATCTTTGTTAACATCTTTCTATTAATCCCCCATTTCTATTTTTTTTTCAGTGATTGATGTTTACTTAATGTCATACATGAAAATGTATAGGGGAAAGAGAATCTATTTTTAAAGGATATTTGAAACTACATATGATAAAATCAAAAAATAATCATCATAACATTTTCTGAAGGTCCTGTAGCTAACATATCAGATGCAATTAAATAGAGTTGACAGAGTTACTGAACAAATATATTAGCAGCATGGGTGTTGATAATTGATAGTAAACTAAGATATTGGATACTTATCACAGCAGTTGGAGGAGATAAAAAAACTTTTAATGGAGTCTTTATTCAGACTTGAAATTGAATCTCAGAAGCAAAGGAAAAGACAGAACAATACCCTGGAAAGATACCCAGGCACCAAACCATAGCAGGTTTAAGCAAACATTTGACATGCAGGCTATTTCTAGAACTTTGTCAAGAACACCTTCATGCTTGCTCTAAATTTTATTAATCTATTCTCCAATCAAGTCAACTGTATATAGCCCTAAGGAGGTCTGAATCTATGTGCAAGGCTCTCCCTCCCTAAAAGGCAAGAATTACATCATCATCAACAACAAAACAAACAAAAGGGAATTCCTGACTTCTATGTTTAATTTTTTAAACGTATGATGTTGTATACTGCCCCTATAGACAGTAATTCTAACTAATATATTAATTATAATCCCATAAATAAAACCAAAGACTGTCTGGGGAGATGTTTCACTTGCTGAAAGTGATTTTTTGACAAATATGGAGACCTGAATTTGATTCTCAGTAACACTTAAAAATCTCAGTGTAGCTTTGAGCCACTTCCATTCCAGGATGGTGGAGGATAGCTAGAGGAAGATGACTGGATCCTGTTTGCTACCTGTCTAGCTAAAACATTGAACTCCAGGTTTAGTGGAGCCCTTATTTTATAGGAATATTACAAAAGAATATTAAAAGAAGATACCTAAATTCTTTCTCTGACCTATATTTATATGTACATATGCCATACACACACACAATACACAAACATTAAAATTGTGATTGCATACTCAAAATAAAAGTCTACTATATTATATGGATCAAGTCATTTCTGGGAAGAAAAAGGTGAGTGTATAAATCAGGGATCATTAGAATAACAGAAATTAAAGAACGAATCTCTCTCTCTCTCTCTCTCTCTCTCTCTATATATATATATATATATATATATATATATATATAACAATGACTTAATGACTTACTGGCTATAGACCAACTAACAATGACTAGTTAAGACCAGAAAGTCCAAGAATCTAAGTTGCTCGTTCTACAACACTGAATGTCTCAGCTGGTCTTCAATAGACCCCAGAATCCCTAAGAAGTAGGCTCTAATACCAGTAAAAGAATGGACTTGCTAGCTAGGCAAAAGGAAGCAGGTAAAGAGCAAAAGCTTCCTTCTTCCGTGTCCTTAATAGTTTTCCTTGTTAAAGGTGTGTCTTCCTGTCTCAAAGGCCCAGATTAGAAGTGCATCCATCCACTTCAAACCTAGAAAAAAACCACCTCAGAGTTGTGCTCTCCATTCCAGATGTACTCAAATTGGCAATGAAGAGTAGCCATTACAGTGAGCCATTAATTGTTGTTGATTAATTACTGTTCTGAGTAACAACAAAAAACCCATACTAAGAAACTGGCCCAGGCAGACATAACCAGACTCTCTAGAATGCATTTTTTTTTTTTTGTAAAATGCAAGGTGCTTTCTTTTGAATGCTTGCAGATTCTATGACTAAAAGGCTTACTCTAAAATCTGAGATGAACAAGTATAAGTGCACAACTAGAGCCCCTCCAAAAATAGAGAAAAGTCTCATTGTTCTGCATTGTTCATTCCATTGTAAAACAAATGTATAAATTACTGTGTGTGAGACAAAGAGATATGTAGTCAGTGTTGAACAACAACCACAAAAATTCTACTAGCAAATTCAAATTCAATATGAATAAAATTCAGCTACTGATTATTTTTCTCCTCTAGACACAGGGGTAGGAATACGCTAAAGTTGCCCAAGGTCTCAAGGTGAGAGATTCAGTTTGATCATCTTTTCTTGAGAAGAGAGAAGTAATCAGCACACACAAAACAATATTCTTTGTGACAATTTTAGCACTCACCAAAGCACTGCAACTGGAACTATAAACATTTTATTCTATTATTTTATCCTTTTACCATGTTGAAAAGTTTTTCACATTTCTCCTTTAATCAAATATCAGAGTATTTATGGTTGAGATGAGATCACCTTTGGTCTCTTCCCTGATTCTCACTTAGCCTGACAACAACTGTGTATTCCCTATGGCTGGTTACGGATTATTTTTATCTTATCAATTTAGCCTTTTCATGTTTCTGTCAGACCATTTATGAATTCTTTTGAATTCCTTAACTTATATTCATTCTATTAAACACATATGTGTACGTATACAGAGATTTACCATGTACTATGTGCTGTGTGATTTGAGAGGGTGTTGCGGGAGGTCCTTCCGCTCCTCCAGCCAATAGCCACCAAGATACCAGCCCATTGGGGCGTGGTATCTTTCCCTTTAAAAAAAGCGGCCACTTCCCTCCTCGCTCTCTTTACTTCCTGCTCCGGTTCCGGCGACTAGACTTCTTCCTAATTGCGTGCGTAGAGGGCTGTTGTCTGGGACGGTGATTTGTAAGTTTATTCCCTTTTAAATAAATACCACCCTATTAATCACAATTCCAAACTGGTGTGGGATTGTTTATGACTTGCGCCTTCATCTGGCGCAAGTAATTATGATTGGAATAAAAGAACCTGCATATCTGCATTCTCCTCTCTTGGGTCAGACTATCTGGTATGTGGGTTTATCTAGCATATTATCTTCATATACAGTATTGAACCTTGTGAATTTATTGTTATTCAATAAATTCTAACACTGTGAAAAGACACAACCCATAATCATCCCTGTTTATGTACCAGCATGCTCAGGATACTTATTATATGATGTAGGGCTCACACAAATATGTAAGTAAATTGTTTATTCAACCTGTAGAAACATAATTTTTTCATAAATTAGGATCCAACCTTACTTAATTGCCTAGCTTGTAAGGAAAAGGATTAATTTTTTCAAGTGTGTGTGTGTGTGTGTGTGTGTGTGTGTGATGTGTGTCTTCTCAAAATTAAGTTTCCACAGAATCAATTTTTTACATTGAAATGAGAAACTAGAGTTTGTTTTAAAAGCATGAAAATTACTTTATCCCCATGAGTCTCTGATTTTATTTCTATTCAGTGTATAAGATAATATGGTCCTTAGCAAAACTACATACACACACATACACATATAGAGGGAGAGGGAGAGAGAGAGGGAGAGAGAGAGATGGGCTGGTACAGGCAAACTACTTCTGTGTTCTGTGTTTTGCTGGATAATTTCATGTTGATTCTTCCATCAAGAAAGCCTTGACTATTCAAACACATGAACTAGATAGACAGCAGATATATTGTATCTGTGACTCCTTACACAGCCAACTTCAGCTTTTGATGAAGACTGTGTATTGATAAGATTTTATCTAACAGTGAATCAGATAAGAGGGTGGAGAGTAAATTATATTTTGGGCCCATCAGCCTACACTAGGATTTCTTTACTGGCTAGTTTCTTTCTGGAGGCCCTCATTTGTCTGAACAATATCACAAACTACTTGATTGTGGTCAATCTTCTTTCCTCTTTTTTATTATTTCCTATAGGCAATGGTCTCCAATGAACCTCTTGTACTCTAAATCCATCTGAAAGCATGTTCCAACAGTCTTCACATAAAATGTAGTAACTGTCTGACAAAGTCTTAGTTCTTACCCAATAATTATTTAAACACGTTATATCTTCTTTAACAAATACACTCTTTAATTAAATATTACATAGAATTTCCTAAGCCCCTTTTGGGCAAGATAGAGTGGTGTCTCTTCAGAGAATTTTATGAAAGCTACAGGCCATATAAATAGGTACAGCTATAAAATAGAGTATCAAAAAGCTACACATAAAAACAAAGATAATATGTCTCATTAAGGGCACAGGAGCATTATTTTTGAAAGTTATAAAATCATTCTCTACAAGAAAATCTCAATTTGTGTTGCTTTAAATCATGTATGAGCTGAACGTTACTTTGATACTGTCTTCAGGGTCTATACTACCTTTTGCTTTTTTTTTTTTTTTTTTAATACAGAATTGCTGCTCCAAACATTTCAATGGCTCCTGGTTATACACATAGAGACCCACCTTTGTTTCTGCAATCTCCAATTGACCTTTTACACACTGGCAGTCAATCTGCCCTGTTGTTGTTCTCCAGGTCTCCTGGAATACCTTACCAGCCTTCTTATATTTTGAATTATCCAATTTCCAAATTTTCAGCTTATATGAGTATTTCTCTGTGCAATATAGTTCAAACTACCCCTCCCACACTCTACCAATACCCATTATTTTGCAAGATTTGATGTAATCTTCCTTCCTTCTATGATTTGCCCAGAATTTACACAACAATCTGATATTTTTCCAGGTTAATTCTGTCTTTGTTTATTTTTTTAAGGTTAAGAAGAAAGCACCTTTCCCCACATTCAGTTTCACAGATGGGTTATACTTTATTTATTTTTTTTTCTAGTGTTTATTATTTTCACATTCCCCAGAGGCAGAATTTTATGAAGAAGATATTGAAGCCTATTACCTTCTTAGCATCAAAAAACAAATAAAATACTTTTTGTTTCTTCTATTAGTTTTTCTTGTTGATATTTTCCAAGAAGTTTCAGTTATGAGATGATTTTTCTTAACACAAACACCTCATGGAAAAATAATTTTTTTATAATGGTGATATTACTCTACATAAATGCATGTATGTTATTTTACTTTGCCTCACCGTGTTTTATATTTACATGCAAGAAACTGATATTTACTTATCAAAAAGCTGGAATATCTCTTTAAGGTTTTCCAATGCCACAAAAGAAGTTCTAGAAAGAAGCATCTTAGGCATGCTCAAATCTGCCCTTCCCACCTATAGTAAGGCAAGATTGCTTAAAACTAGCTTAATTTATTGAACATTCCATACTAGGAGAGAAATTTGTGGGATCAATATTTAAAACTCAGTGATAGTGAGGTTATCATATTTTCATCTAAATACAAATTTTAGGAAATGTTTAAAGCAAAGAGAAAAGTTAGAGCATTGGATAGAAGAAGAAGAGGTGAGGGATAAAGGAGGGAAAGAGAGATGGAAAGTAAAATAAACATAGGAAAGGGAAGGAAAGTTCTGGATGTAAAAGTGGAAAATATAAAGTGAACAAAAGTATTGATCAGTGTAATTTATTTTCTTATGTTAATTTGATGGTTATTTTTCAAAATAAAAAATATCTCTATTATCTATCAATCTAATTCTGCTTCTAACAATGAAGCAGTCTTTGACTAAGAATGGCCAGAAAATACATACACACACACATACACACACTCATATTAGGGGTAACTGGGGAATGCACCGCATCAAGATCTAGATCAGAAAAGGCAAGGAAAATAATTCTTTCAGTCTGGGTAACAGGCAAATGTAGAAGGAACATTTGTGATTGAGAAACTAGGTTGTTAAATTAGTTTGGATAATTACAGGAGTTAAAGAAACTACAGTTAATGAGGGACCAATAAATTGAGTTTTCAGTGGGGCTGATGAGAAAGAGAACAGTTCTGATTAGAGCGAACACATTCTTGTATAATCTTTGTTCTATGAATTAAAGATGAAGAGTTCCTTCTATATTTTTTTCAATTATACCTTGGGGATTTAGAATTTAGAAGACTATCTAAAACCATTTTAGATTAAAACAACCTTTTGTTCACTTATGCATGTCATGTCCCAGAAATATGGGAAGAGTTACAAAATGTCATCTAAGGGACTGGATTTCTATATATGAACTCAGTTAGCTATCACTTCTCATTAAATATTTGTAGCATCCCTGTCTTGGTCAAGCTCTCTTGCTGTGAAGAGAAACCAGGACCACAGCAACTCTTATAATGAGAGCATTTAATTAGAGCTTCCTTACAGTTTCATAGGTTTAGTACATTATCCTCATGGCATGAAGCATTGGGGCACACAGGTAGATGTGGTGCTGAAGAAGAAACTCAGACTTGTACAACTGGACCTGCACATCAGGAAGAATGAGGCACTAGGCCAGCTATAAACATATTTGCTCCAACAAGGCCACATTTTCTCATCCTTCTCAAGTTGTGGTTTAACTGACTAATTTTTCTGGTACTTCTGTGATCTTTCCAGCTTCTTTATCCATCCTATAATTTTTAGAGGATAGTATCTCATAAGATCCTGGACATTTTTGTTCTTAATTTTGGTTTTGCAATGCAGTTAATCTTTACTGCTTTTCTATTTTAAGAGTTATTGGGAAAGAGTCTAATCATATTAATCTGTTCTTAATTGAGATGCTGAGTACTTGATAAACCATGGACACAGATTTTCTTAAGGTGTGTATTTGAAACACACCATATTCTTGCATATTATGTATTATAATCTCTGTTATTAGTCTGGTTGGTACCTTCTCAAGCCTTGGGTTGTATCCTTGCATGTGCCCCATCAGAACTCACTGGAGTCTCATTTAATGCTAGAGCTCAGAACACATCCACTGAGCATTTCCAAGACAGTGACCTATGGCAAATGAGGACCTCACCTCATTTGCTTTTCTTTATTCTCTTTCATTGCCTGATGCTTAGTACTTTGAAATTCTTTTTTTCTGACATAGAATCTGTATGATTGTTTCTAAAAAAGTAAATCTTGTCTTTCCCCTCATGTCTGAGAAGAAAATAAATGTCCATTTACCAATGTCAGCGAAGAGTTGTAGAGTAGTGGGGAAATAACAATCTTTTCAATAAATCATGTTGCATTAATTTATATTTTATCATGCTTTATGCAATATAAACAAAGTAAATCTAGATTTTAGGTCTAAAAAATCAAAGAAGTACCAACAAACTTACAAAATATAACAGGGGATAAAAATTTTTATAAACTTCAGCAAGTGAACACTTTCACTGTTACACAAAAATGTTGAACAATAAAATAAAATATTGATGCTTCAACTACTTTGAGATCATATTTTTTTTCCTGTAACTTTCTTTCACCTTTAAGTATTCTTTGAAAACTTTATACTTGTGTACAATGTATCTTAATAATAATACCCTTCCTGTTTGTTAACCTATTAAATACCTATTAATAAATTAGTGTTGCCCAGAGACACATGAATAGGAAATAATTCACTAGGGCATGGACAAACCCACACATAGTCACTCCTATAAAAAACAAACAAACAAACAAACAAAAAACCCACAGTTATTCTGCCCCCCACAATCCAAGGAATCATTTGCCAATGGTTTCTTCCATAGAAGGAGCAACTCCCCACTTCATGTTTAATTTTTTTACTGGTTTCGTCTTATTCAGAATATTACAGATGCTGTGAGTTCACATTTTTACAGCCTACAGTAACCTGGGAGTGGAGTCTTACTAAGTAATTATCTGTATCTGGTTGGCTTGTGGGCTTATCTCTGGAAGACTGTCTTGGTCTTTAGTTGAAATGGAAAGGACTTACCCTAAATGTGGGTGTCACAATTTCTTTGGCTATGTCCTAAACTTTGTAAAAGAAAAGGAAACCTGTTGAGTTTAAGTACAAGCCAGCAGGAGGCCTCTGTTTATTTCTCTCTTGACAAAGAATGTTCAGGTTCCTGACTTGACTTCCACAAATTTAAAATAGTATGATGAAAAAAATCCCTCTCTCCTAAAAGTTTTGCATTTATTTACGTATTTATTTATTTAATGTTCTATTTTTCACTATAACAGAAATGAAAACATAACAGTTATAGGTACACAGGAAGGCGGCTTGTTGCTATGGTGAACTAGAGCATGTTGGGTTTTCTTCGAGGGAGGATTATAGAGAATGCACACCTTTCAACTGAAAAAGCCAATGAATGCTGTTGGAAGAGCTTAATTGGACAGTTTAGTAAAAGCTAGACATGGATAATTTAGGCCCAGGTCAGGTTTCACAGGCAGAAGAACTTCTGTCTTAGTTTAATTTGTTTTTTGAAGAGACACTATGTCCACGACAACTCTTATAAAGAAAACATTTAATTGAGGTGTCATACTTACAGTCTCAGAGGTTCATTCCATTATAATCATAACAGAGAACATTTTGATGTCATAATATTTATTAGTTCTTCCAAAATTTCATACATATGTGTAATATATTCTGATCATATTCACCTTTCCTTACTCTCCATAATTTCACCCAAATTTATACTACATGCCCAAACCACCTCTTATTCTCATGTACTTTTTAAAAAATGAATATTATTTGTGCTGCATATGTACATATGGGTATGGTGCAATGTGGTAGATCATGCTCCACTAACAGGGAATCACATCCTTACCAGACACTTTCTCCCTCAGAAGTTATAAACTGTTACTAGTTCTTCAAGTACTTTTGAAATAAAATGCATGGTTTTCTAATAACCAAATTTAATCAGATATTAGCTTCTACATAAAATAATGTATTAGGTTAGGGAGAAGCCAAACGTTAGCTTTCATGAAAAACAATATTAGATGAAATAATCAGAGAAAGATGAAGTAGATTTGAAGCGAGTGGATAAGAACCCATGAACTTAACTGTTTCAAGAAAAGAATTGAGGTGATTTCTAATTAGAGACAAGTGTGAATGATATGTAACTATTCTGAATTGGAAAGCATGTAAACAAATTATTTAATTTTTACTTTTGTTTATCCACTTGCTTCAAATCTACTTCATCTAAGTAATAAATGGACACGATCCTTTCTCTATGAATTCTCAGACTTAATTTTGTTCAGTCCTGTCTCTTCTCACCTTATTATATTTTTCTCTCTACCCAGCCATATCTCTTCTTGTCTCCTCCTCCGTATTGCTGGGATTAAAGGCGTGGGACTCCCAAGTACTGGGATTAAAGGTGTGAGCCACCACACAACCACCTGACTGTTTCTCTTTTAGACTGGATCAATCTGGAGTAGCCCAGGGTGGCCTTGAGCTCACAAAGATCCACTTGCCTCTGCCTCTTGAGAGCTGAGGTTAAATGTATGTGCCACCAATGCCCGGCCTCTATGACTAACTAGTGCAGCTAGTTCCATACTCTGATCTTCAGGCAAGTCTTATTTGTTCTAACAAAAACAAAAAATTACCACAGTTGCTGTAGAAAAATTGCCTAGAGGAAAAGAGATTGTAAACTGGACGATTGTGGAGAAGGAGATGAGGGCAGGTCTCTCCTGTATTCTTATTCCCTGCATTCTCATAGTACAGAATTTTAGGTCTTGCCCTCTCCTGTGGATCTTTATTAAGTAAATTACACCTTAAGTAAGTGTTCCTTAAGTTCTCGTTGAGTTTATATAGTTCATTTCCCAACTAAACTTGCAAATTCTAGAATAGACAAACACAGTTCCTTATGTTTTGAAGACATTAAGTTTTAGTTATTAAAATACCAAGACCTGGAAATAGGACAATATATGTTAAAATCGTGAGTCTATACACTCCTAGATAAAGTATATCAGAAGTCACTTCAGTCATTTCATCCTTCCAAAGTTTATTAACTTGCTTATCAACTATAAAAATGGGTGTGAGGCAATACCATTTTTCTTGTAGATGTTGATGGTAGTATTAATAACTCTACTTATGTCATGTTTGAGGGTTAAATGAATTACTGGCACATCTTTTCTATAAGTTCAGGGTAATTAAATGAATTTTAATGCGATATTTTACAAATATTTGAGTTCCCTTAGCATAACTAAAATAATATTTTAATTTGTAGTATCTGCGAAGATATAAAAATTATACAACAAGAATGTAGCAATTCAACTATAGAGAAGTTGTTTTATTAAGTGTGGTTTTAATCACTTAATATAATTGTGTAATGATTATAATTATAATTAAATTATATTATTATTAATATATAATTAGACAGTCGTTAAAAACAACATATTCATAGGCTATATAACCACACAGACAAGAGTTCAAATTATTGAGTCAAGAGAATAAACTAAAGTAAAAAAAAATTTTAACATGTTATTTTAATGGGTTTTTAAGACTAGGATGCAAAAACATGTTCAGACTCCATTCAAGCAATAATTTTATGTGAAATGTTATTATTTTTAATAGTTTTTCTATTAACAAACTGATTCCATGTTAAATTTTCACTGAAAGCATCTACATAAAATGCATTAATGTCATTTTTGCATATAACATGGGATTAATTATATTAGAAATTAGGTCCTCCATATCTTCAGCCTAGTTTGTCAAAGTTACAAATCATTTTCACTTTTCATTTGCATTTAGTCAATTAATTTTAGAGTAAACTTTAAGTTGCATATATAGATGCTATTGTGTTGAGAATAATAAAAGAAAACTTTTACTTAAGTAAAGAGCACATAATATCTGTGAAGTCTGCAGAGTACCGTGTACCTATTTGAAATGCCATGAATAGCAGACGTGTAAACTTCTTTCTTTGTCTACCCTTTCAACTCACTAATTAGAATTCTTGCTGACATATGTTCTCATTGAGGACCACATGTTCATTGTCAATATTCCCACGATGGATGGTGGCAAGGAGCTTTTCGTTTGCCACTCCAGTGTCAGGAGCAAAGGAACACTGCCTTCTGCATAAGTTCCAGGTGTGATAGAAAGTCAAAATTAGCCAACCAAATATAGGATAATTAGAGAAAATTGGAAAGTAGCATCCTTTAAGGGAAATGAGTCAAAGATACATTAATTAAGCATGGGGTTTTGTTGTCATTTTTATTCAAATATTTCTGCAATATTTAAACTCCACGTATAAGGATTTAAAAAGATGCATTTTACATAAGAAATAAAAAGAGAGAGAAGTTGTTTTGGTTCTTTTTTCTCTCCATTCATCCAACAGAATCTACTATGGAACAGAAAGTTAAGGATTGCTAGTTATACTATAGCATTAATGAATAAGCACTAGAGTCCCTTTTTAATTCATTTGTTTGGTACCTTGTATATGTCAGTATTCCCTTATCTTGCAACCGTACTTCGTGAATAATCACTAGGATATTTTTTGAATGTTATTTTCTAAAGTCATAGAATTATGCTAGATCACAAAGTAAATCCAAGGTATGACTCATTTCCTGCTCAGCTACTGATGTCTGTGAATGGTCACTGAAAGGGAAAAGACTCTAAATCAGCTGGGAAGCATTGGGTTAGGAAATTGTTTAACTATTTTGAGTGTACTCAAAATGTCCTCAGAATTTTTACTAACATTCATCTTGAAGTCCTACAAGAAAATTATGCCAGGCAAATGTTATATATGATTGACCACTTGAGTACAGATTAACAATTTTATACATCAGCTTCAATTTTTGAAATAGTATTGACTTTCATTTGAAGTTTTAAAATATTATATTTATTTATCTATTAACTAATTTATTTTTCTGAAAGTATAGGGGCATGCATGCCTACAAACCATTGCACATGTGTGGAGACCAAAAGACAAGGTGCAGGAGTTTGCTCCTCCACCACATGTCTTTCTAGGAGCAGACACGGTCATTTGAGTTGATGACAAACGCCTTTACCCTTTAGACTTTTTTATCAGATCTTATTTGAGATTGTGTGTGTGTGTGTGTGTGTGTGTGTGGTGTAGTATAGTGTAGTGAATGTGTGTGCAGATATTAGAGTGGAGGTCCTAAATTGGCTTATGGTGCCTCAATAATAGCTCTTTGTCATATTTTTTGAAATTGGTTCTTCCACTGAATACTTGAATTTGGCTAGACTGGCTGGCCAAGAAGACCGTAGGAACCACCTCCTGTGTGCCTCTTCCCCAGCTCTGTGGCTGCAGGCATAAACCCCCAGCACTTCCTTTTACATAGGTGCCAGCGATCGGTCTGCATTCAGATCTTCATTCTAGAACAGTATGCCCTTCATTCACCGAGTGACCTCCCCAGCTCCCATTTTTAAGTTTTCACAAATGTAAGCATCCGCATATGAGCCAGCAAAATGAAAATCAACATCTAAACATTCCTTTCTTACTAAGATTTTTATGAGATTTGAGGTTAAATACAACCATATCCACATATTTGAGATTTTAGTTTTTGTCATATAAATCAGCTTTGAAGTTTTTCTAGAATAAATTCCAAATAGTTAATATACAGTGTGTACTTTTAAAAAAAAAAAATGTCAGGCTTTGATTTACTCACATTGCTGCTTCTCTGTTCTGTCCAAGTTTAACTTTGTTAGTGGGTATTTTCCTTTTATTACCAAGTGATAATTTCTTGAATAGGTATACCATGATATGTTTTTTTCACCACCTGCTGATGGGTGTTTGGTTTTCTTTCAGTCATGTAGTTGTTATGCATATTTTGAAACAACTAATATGAATATACATATATATATATATATATTCCATTTTTACCTTAAGAAAATATTCAAAAGTATCACTTGGAGCCATATAGAAAATTTATGTTTATATTCATAATAAAATTTTCAAGTATTTTTTTTCAAAGTAATTGGACATTTTCACGTGTCATCCAGGAAGCTTAAATTCCATGCTCTCTACTTTCTCCTTCCCCCCTTATTCCCTCCAAACTTCCCTCCTTCCCTCTCTGTCCTCTCCTTCCCCCTCTTTCCTGGTTATTATTGTGTTTCTAGTGTCTCTGTGCATGAAGATACCTCAACGGCATATTTAACTTGCAATTACATAGTGAAAAACAAAACTATCTTTATATAGTTTTATAAACATTTATACCTAATTTTGGAAAGATTTATTAAATGTTTTGCTTATTATGCTGAAAATCTGAAATCAGATTCTGTGTTTTAGAATTGGAAATGATTTGTCTTTAATATATTCTGTTATTGATTTGGTAATTTTATAAAAAAGATATTTACCTTTATTTTTTCTCATTTTCTAATTTTAAATTTTATCTGCGTATTCGAGAGAAAGGTGAGTAAAGTTGCCTGTGGAGGGCAGAAGAGGGTGTCATACCCCATGGATCAGGGTTTACAAGCAGTTGTGAGCTCTCCAAAACCAACATGGGTTCTGGAAATTGAACTGGATACTCTAGAAGGGCTTTTAATTTGGTTCTATTTTGTTTTTAAATTTCAATGCATAAGTCTTGAATGAACTACTTTAAAATTAGGGATTTTTTTTGGATGTTTCTTTTTTTTTCTTTTTTTTATTAATTAATTTATTTAATTATTAAAGATTTCTGCCTCTTCCCCGCCACCACCTCCCATCCCCTCCCCCTCCCCCAATCAAGTCTTCCTCCCTCCTCAGCCCAAAGAGCAAGCAGGTTTCTCTGCCCTGTGGGAGGTCCAAGGACCACCCACCTCCATCCAGGTCTATTAAGGTGAGCATCCAAGCTACCTGGGCTCCCACAAAGCCATTACGTGCAATAGGATCAAGAACCCATTGCCATTGTTCTTCAGTTCTCAGTAGTCCTCATTGTCCATTATGTTCAGCGAGACCGGTTTTGTCCCATGCTTTTTCAGACCCCGGCCAGCTAGCCTTGGTGAGTTCCCGATAGAACATCCCCATTGCCTCAGTGTGTGGGTGCAGCCCTCGTGGTCCTGAGTTCCTTGCTCGTGCTCACTCTCCTTCTGCTCCTCCTTTGGAAATTAGGGATTTTAAAATGTTACTGTTGCATACAAATTTAACTGATCTTTTCATAATGATGTTGCGATATGCTAAATTGGCATACCAATCTTAGGTTTCTATACACCTTTCTTAACTTTCCAGGTACATAATTGTGGTTTGAATGAGAAATGCTCCCCATAGGTTCATATATTCCAACAATGGGTTCCATGTTGTGGAGTCCTTTGTGGAGTTTATGCAACATTTAGGAGGTGGGGCCTTGCTAGAGGAAGTACACAGCTAGGGATAGGCTTTGAGCTCCTGTAGTTTTCTCTGCTTTGTGTTTGTGTTTGAAGATGTGATTGCTCAGCTTCCTGCTCATGCTGTTTGCTACTATGGCCCCCTGCCATTATGGAATCTTTGTAACTGTAAATTCACAGTAAACTCCTCCTTCTCTTAGCTGCTTTTGGTTCTAGCAACATAAAAGTAACCAATTTGATAATGGAAACTGATGTGACTTAATTCATTTCATTTTTGTTTGTTTGCTTCTTTGCTGCTGTTTTGATTTCTAATTTTTTTTCTGAGACTTGCAGCTCACCCCTCCATTGCAATGCTAAACAGAAATAGAAACTGGAAACACCATGGCTTTAATTTCACTGGCATTATTTGTAATATTGTTATTTCTCACATACATAAGTGGGGGTTGAGAGATTTCCTTTCAACAGATAACTTACTGAGAGGACATTTGGTGGAGTTTTGTATAAACATGGTAATGACTGGCTTTAGGAAATCTTTAGCAAATTTAATGACATATCATGCTTATACTTTTTGTGTTAATATTATGAATAATATTGTTTTCTAAATGTTAAGTAAACTTTGATTCTGAGGATAATCTCTATTTGATCTTGCAGTATTGCCCTTTTAATATATTGCTGGATTTAGTTTGCTAATGTTCTTAAAGGATTGTTACATTTGTGTTTAGAAAAGATATTACCTTCAATATTCCCTTGAAATATCTTTGTTCAGTGTTAGCTTTAAGGTAATATTGATCTCTTTCCTAAATAGGGGGTGGAAAAGATTTTATTTTTAAATAAATTTGAAAGTCTTGATATTACTTTTGCATTAGATGTTTCAGAAAATTGACCAGTGAAGTCAACTGATTAGAACTTTATAGAAAGACTTGCTTTCTTTGTTTGAGGTTGTTTTCTTTTCTTTTCTTTTTATTTATTTATTAAAGATTTCTGCCTCCTCCCCGCCACCACCTCCCATTCCCCCCCCCACAATCAAGTCCCCGTCCCTCTTCAGCCCGAAGAGCAATCAGGGTTCCCTGCCCTGTGGGAAGTCCAAGGACCACCCACCTCCATCCAGGTCTAGTAAGGTGAGCATCCACACTGCCTAGGCTCCCACAAAGCCAGTAGGTGCAGTAGGATCAAAAACCCATTGCCATTGTTCTTGAGTTCTCAGTAGTCCTCATTGTCCCCTATGTTCAGTGAGTACGGTTTTATCCCATTCTTTTTCAAACCCAGGCCAGCTGGCCTTGGTGAGTTCCTGACAGAACATCCCCATTGTCTCAGTGTGTGGGTGCAGCCCTCGTGGTCCTGACTTCCTTGCTCCTGCTCTCTCTCCTTCTGCTCCTGATTTGGACCTTGAGATTTCAGTCCGGTGCTCCAATGTGGATCTCTGTCTCCTTTCATCGCCTGATGAAGTTTAATATTCAGGAGGATACCTATATATTTTTCTTTGGGTTCACCTTCTTATTTAGCTTCTCTAGGATCACGAATTATAGGCTCAATGTCCTTTATTTATGGCTAGAAACCAAATATGAGTGAGTACATCCCATGTTGCTCTTTTTGGGTCTGGCTTACCTCACTCACGATAGTGTTTCCTATTTCCGTCCATTTGCATGCAAAATTCAAGAAGTCATTGTTTTTTATTGCTGAGCAGTACTCTAATATGTATATATTCCATACTTTCTTCATCCATTCTTCCATTGAAGGGCATCTAGGTTGTTTCCAGGTTCTGGCTATTACAAACAATGCTGCTATGAACATAGTTGAGCACATACTTTTGTTGTATGAAAAAATAGGGCATATCTTGGGTATATTCCCAAGAGTGGTATTGCTAGGTCCAGGGGTAGGTTGATCCCAACTTTCCTGAGAACCCGACACACTGCTTTCCAAAGTGGTTGCACAAGTTTGCATTCCCACCAGCAATGGATGAGTGTACCCCTTTCTCCACAACCTCTCCAGCAAAGGCTCCAATTGGTGTTTTTTATTTTAACCATTCTGACAGGTGTAAGATGGTATCTTAAAGTTGTCTTGATTTGCATTTCCCTGATTGCTAAGGAAATGAGCATGACCTTAAATGTCTTTTGGCCATTTGAACTTCTTCTGTTGAGAATTCTCTGTTCAGCTCAGTGCCCTATTTTTTAATTGGGTTGATTAGCATTTTATGGTCTAGTTTCTTGAGTTCTTTATATATTTTGGAGATCAGACCTTTGTCAGTTGTAGGGTTGGTGAAGATCTTCTCCCAGTCAGTGGGTTGCCTTTTTGTCTTAATGACAGTGTCCTTTGCTTTACAAAAGCTTCTCAGTCTCAGGAGGTCCCATTTATTCAATGATGCCCTTAATGTCTGTGCTGCTGGGGTTACACGTAGGAAGAGGTCTCCTGTGCCCATGTGTTGTAGAGTACTTCCCACTTTCTCTTCTATCAGGTTCAGTGTGTTCAGATTGATATTGAGGTCTTTGATCCATTTGGACTTGAGTTTTGTGCATGGTGATAGATATGGATCTAATTTCATTCTTCTACAGATTGACATCCAGTTTTTCTAGCACAATTTGTTGAAGATGCTCTCTTTTTTCCATTGTATACTTTTAGCTCCTTTATCAAAAATCAGGTGTTCATAGGTTTGTGGGTTAAAGTCAGGGTCTTCTATTCGATTCCATTGGTCGACTTCTCTGTTTCTATGCCAATACCAAGCTGTTTTCAATACTGTAGCTCTGTAATAGAGTTTGAAGTCAGGGATGGTAATGCCTCCAGACAATCCTTTATTGTATAAGATTGTTTTGGCTATCCTGGTTTTGTTGTTTTTCCATATAAAGTTGATTATTGTCTTTTCCAGATCTGTGAAGAATTTTGATGGGATTTTGATGGAGATTGCATTTAATCTATAGATTGCTTTTGGTAGAATTGCCATTATTACTATGTTGATCCTCCCAATCCAAGAGCAAGGGAGATCCTTCCATTTTTCTGGTGTCCTCTTCAATTTCTTTCTTCAAAGACTTAAAGTTCTTGCCAAATAGATCTTTCACTTCCTTGGTCAGAGTTACCCCAAGATATTTTATGCTATTTGTGGCTATCGTGAAAGATGATGCTTCTCTGATTTCCTTCTCTGCTTCCTTATCCTTAGTGTATAGGAAGGCAACTGATTTTTTGGAGTTGATCATGGATCCTGCCATATTACCAAAGGTGTTTATCAGCTGTAGGAGTTCTTTGATAGAGTTTTTGGGGTCGCTTATGTATACTATCATATCATCTGCAAATAACGAAAGCTTAACTTCTTCCTTTCGAATACGAATCCCCTTGATCCCCTTATGTTGTCTTATCGCTATTGCTAGAACTTCAAGTACTATATTGAAGAGGTATGGAGAGAGTGGACATCCTTGTCGTGTTCCTGATTTTAGTGGGATGGCTTTGAGTTTTTCTCCGTTTAATTTAGTGTTAGCTGTCACTTGCTGTAAATAGCTTTTATTATATTTAGGTATGATCCTTGTATCCCTAATCTTCCAAGACCTTCATCATAAAGGGATGTTGAATTTTGTCGAATGCTTTTTCAGCATCTAATGAAATGATCATATGTTTTTTTTCTTTCAGTTTATTTATATGATGGATTACATTGATAGATTTGCATATGTTGAACCAGCCCTGCATCTCTGGGATGAAGCCTACTTGATCATAATGGATAATTTTCTAATGTGTTCTTGAATTCGGTTTGCCAGTATTTTGTTGAGGATTTTTGCGTCGATGTTCATGAGTGATATACGCCTGTAATTCTCTTTCTTGGTTGGGTCTTTGTGTGGTTTTCGTATCAGGGTAACTGTAGCTTCATAAAAGGAATTTGGCAATGACTCTTCTGTTTCTATATTGCGAAATACATTAAGAAGTATAGGTATTAGCTCTTCTTGGAAGTTCTGGTAGAATTCTGCATTGAAACCATCTGGTCCTGGGCTTTTTTTGGAAGGGAGATTTTTGATAACCGTTTCTAATTCTTCACGACTGACAGGTCTATTTAGATCGTTCACCTGGTCTTTGCTTAGCTTTGGTATATGGTACTTATCTAACAATAAAAATGTCCATTTCTTTTTCATTTTCCAGTTTTGTGGCATACAGGCTTTTGTAGTAAGATCTAATGATTCTCTGCATTTCCTCTGTGTCTGTGGTTATGTCCCCTTTTCATTTCTGATCTTATTAATTTGCGTGTTCTCTCTCTGTCATTTAATTAGCTTGGATAGGGGTTTGTCGATCTTGTTGATTTTCTCCAAGAACCAACTTTTTATTTCATTGATTTTTTGGACTGTTTTCTGTGTTTCTATTTTGTTGATTTCTGCCCTCCGTTGATTATTTTCAGTCTTCTACTCCTCCTGGGTGAGTCTTCTTCTTTTTTTTCTAGAGCTTTCAGGTGTGCTGTTAAGGCCTCAATGTATGCTTTCTCCATTGTCTTTAAGTGGGGAGTTAGTACTATGTACTTTCCTCTTATCACTGCTTTCATCGTGTCCCATAGGTTTGAGTATGTTGTCCCTTTATTTTCATTAAATTCAAGGAAGACTTTAATTTCTTTCTTAATTTCTTCCTTGACCCAGGTGTGGTTCAGTAGTTGACTGTTCAGTTTCCATGAGTTTGTCGGCTTTCTGAGGGTAGCATTGTTGTTGCCTTCTAACTTTAATCCGTGGTGATCTGATAAGACACAGGTGGACACTGATATTTTTTTGTATCTGTGGAGGTTTCCTTTGTTTCCGAGTATGTGGTCAATTTTCAAGAAGGTTCCATGAGCTGCAGAGAAGAAGGTATATTCTTTCCTATTTGGGTGGAGTGTTCTATAGATGTCGGTTAAGTCCATTTGCTTCATTACCTCAAACAATTCTCTTAATTCTCTATTAGGTTTCTGTCTGATTGACCTGTCCATTGGTGAGAAAGGTGTGTTGAATTCTCCTACTACTAGTGTGTGTGGTTTGATGTCTGCCTTGAGTTTTAGTAATATTTCTTTTACATAAGTGGGTGCTTTTATATTAGGGGCATAGATATTTAGGATTGAGACTTCATCCTGATGAATTGTCCTTGTTATGAGTATAAAGTGTCCATCTCGATCTCTTCTGATTGATTTTAGTTTGAAGTCTGTTTTGTTAGAAATTACTATGGCCACACCTGCTTTTTTCTTAGGACCATTTGCTTGAAAAACCTTTTCCCATTCCTTTACTCTGAGTAGATGCCTGTCTTTGTGGTTGAGATGTGTTTCTTGCAAACAGCAGAATGTTGGATCCTGTTTTCGTATACAATTTCTTAGCCTGTGAATTGAGACCATTAGTATTAAGTGATATTAATGACCAGTGGTTGTTTATTCCGGTTATTCCTATTGTTTTTGGTAGTAGAGTTTGTGTGTCTCCCTTCTTTGAGTCGTGCTGGTAAAGGGTCGCTAGATGCCTGAGTTATTGTAGGCAGTGTTGGATTCCTTGTGTTGTGATTTTCCTTCTATTACTTTCTGTAGGGCTGGATTTGTGGCTACATATTGTTTAAATTTGTTCTTATCCTGGAATGTCTGGTTTTCTCCATTCATAGTGAATGATAGCTTGGCTGGGTATAGTAGTTTGGGTTTGCATCCATTGTCTCTTAGTTTCTGCAGTACCTCTATCCAGGATCTTCTGGCTTTCATGGTTTCCATAGAGAAGTCAGGTGTAAGTCTGATCAGTTTACCTTTATAAGTTACTTGCCTTTTTTCCTTTGCAGCTCTTAATATTCTTTCTTTAATCTGTATATTTTGTGTTTTGATTATTATATGGTGAGGGGATTTTTTTTTGATCCAGTCTGTTTGGTGTTCTGTATGTATTCAAAAGAATATCTTTCTTTATGTTGGAAAATATTTCTTCCATAATTTTGTTAAAAATATTTTCTGGGCCTTTGAGCTGTGACTCTTCTCCTTCTTCTATCCCTATTATTCTTAGGTTTGGTCTTTTTATTGTGTTCCATATTTCCTGAATGTTTTGTGATGAGAATTTGTTGGTTTTGTTGTTTTCTTTGATCAGTGCGTTTATTTTCTCTATGTTGTCTTCAGAATCTGATTCTTTCTTCTATCTCTTGTATTCTATTGATTATGCTTGTTTCTATAGTCTCTGCTCGTTGACCTAGATTTTCCATATGCAGCTGGTCCTCAGTTTGTGTTTTCTTCCTTGCTTCGATTTCAGTTTTCAATTCTTGAACTGTTTCCATTACCTGTTTGATCGTTTTTTCTTTGTTTCCCAGGGTATCATTTACATATTTACTCATTTCTTCAAACTTTTTGTTATACTTTTCATCCATTTCTATAAGGGCATTTTTTACATGTTGTTTAAGGGACTCTATTGCTTTCATAAAGTCAATTTTTTCCACTTCTTCTGTGTTAGGGTGTTCAAGTCCTTCTGTTGTAAGATCATTGGGTTCTGGTGTTTTCATGTTGTTTTTCAGATTGTTGGTTGAATTCTTGCCTTTGCACCTGCCCATCTCCTCCTATCGATGCTATCTAATTTGTCTTTTAAAACAGGAACAGGTTTCCCTGCTGGCCAAGGGCCCCACTTACAAAGTGCCCTCGCTCTGTTTCCTTGATCCCGCCATGGGCCAAGATCTCTCTCACCACTCAGTAGGGTCTTCAGGACCAGGACCAGGCTCCCCGTTCACCAGGGACCTCGCCAACAAAAGGCCTAGCCCTCTGCAGGCCAGTCATCAAAACAGAGAAACTCCCATTGCCCTCTGCCCCGATCTCCCGACCCAGTGCCCAAACAGGCTATACTGGGTGATCCTGTGGCCCCGTGGAAGGAAAGGGGAGTGAAGGAGGGCCCTGGGTGCAAGCTGGGATGTGCCAAGGAGAGAGAGGTCACATCAGAGGAGGAGCAGCCCCAGCAGTGGGTACCAGCCATCGCAGGCTAACCGGGGGCGTCAATGGGGTTGGGGAATGCCCCTGCTCCATTTCCTGTGTCCCGCCACTGGGCCTAGAACACTCTCCCCACTCAGGAGAGTCTTCAGGGACAGGACCAGGCTCCCCGTTCGCCCATACACCTCGCCAATAAAAGGCCTCCCACTCTGCAGGCCAGGCCCCCAAAAAACCTACTTGATTTAATTGTAGTGGGGCCATCTGCTCTCAGTGTGGGCTTCACTATTTCATGCCTGGACTATCCTGCATCCGTCATGTCTGCACGCGCCGGTGTCTGCCACTTGCGTCTGGTTGTTTTCTTTTGTAAACATTTTTTTTTTACCAGAATGGTAAATGTCAATAAACATGAAAGTGAATGAAATTTAACAATTGTATACAATCCTAAATATCTAATTGCAATGAAATTTAAGTATATTACCATCACTTTCATTCTGTTCATTACAACCATAGTCCAGGTCTCAGTGAAACATACCCTTTCCTATGGCTACCACTAACCTGATTTTTGTTACCATGTGTCAGTTTATTTTTCATCATAATTAAATCGTTCCACATATTTATTTTTATTAATGTAATGATTTGAAGATTCACTCAAGCTTTTGTATGTACCTTAATTTATTTATTTATATTTCTGAATGAAAGTATTACAAATAACACTTCTTTAGGGACTGGGTGAAAAGGTACCCAGGCTTTTTGGGAATGCAAAGGTTACCACAGAGTCACACCACACATCAAGGTCTCACTTGAGAAATTTATTAAATTAAGGTACAAAATGGCTGCCTCCTAGCAGGAAGCAGATACAGCAGTGAGTCAAGCAGGATTGTGGTTTATACAGGTGAGTAACAATGATCTTACTCATTACTCTTACACGTAGAGGTGGAACAACACAGCAAATGTGGCTGAGTCATGACGGGGGAGGGGATGTGGGACAGGACACTCTATGAAACCTAGTTCCAGAGTTAAGCAAAGGTCATGGCCCTAGTAAGTTTCCATTTGCCCAGCATCACATGTTATGTGGACTATGAGTCCACTGTTATGAAAGCATGATGGTTTGGTACCAGTGTCTCTGATCACTAGGGTTGGTGACTTAAGATGCCCCACTTAGAAACTTGGGAAAGTAAAAGACATTCAGACATCCCTTATAGTATCAGGACTGTAAGCCAAGATGCTCACTAAGTAAGGCAATCAAATTAGTTTACTTTAATGTAAAAATTATTTTCTAGTGCCTAAGATACTAATCATAGAAAATATACTATTAAGGATTGGATTGTGACTTGATTATAGAGCATTGGTTTTATGTGCATAAGATTCTGAACAGCAAAGATAAAAAAAAATGCATTGTTAAAAACTTATATAGTCAGTCATACAAACAACCTGGTGAAGCTCAGTGGATTACAAAACAAAATGAAAGGCTGGAATGTAGGCCATAGACTTTTAAGAAGGATGTATAAATACATGCATACATGCGTATGTATGTGTGCATGTGTATTTATGTAAGGATGAAATAAAAGAATAAATTTAATGTTATTAAAATATATATGTTCCATTCTCTAATGCTAGCTAAACACATGGAGAAAAAGGAAAACTTTTTAAAAATATAAGTAATCAGGACCTCAAGAAATGGTTCAGCTGTTAAGTGCACATGCTGCTGTTGCAGGGGACCCTAGTTTGGTTCCTAGAACCCGCATCAGAAATTTCAAAACCACCTGTAACTTCAGTTTCAGGAAACCTAATGCCTACCTGGCTTCTGCAAGTATTCACACTCATGTGCATATGTAGATGGAAGTTTCTGTCCTGCTGGATCCCACAACCATTCAGTACCAAACACACACAGAGGCTTTTATTAATTATAAATTGTTTGGCCTATTAGCTCAAACTAACCAGCTCTTACAACTTAAATTAACCCATAATTCTTGTCTATGTTTAGCCATTTGGCTTGGTACCTTTTCTCAGTAAGGCATTCTCATCTTCCTTCCTCTGCATCTGGTTGTTGAATGTCTCTCTGCCTTTCCTCTTCCCAGAATTCTCCTAGTCTGGTTGTTCCACCTATACGTCCTGACTGGCTACCGGTCAATCTGTGTTTTATTAAACCAATATGAGTGACAAATCATTATCCCACAACAAACATATGCATACATTCAGACACATACACATAATTGAAAATAAAATAAATCTGTTATGCTGAATCAATAACTAAATGAAATAACATTGGTAAAATATTGACTTCATACTTTTCTTTCTAAAAAAATTGTCTGAGCTGGGCAGCAGTGGTGCACAACTTTAATCCTAGCACTTTAATGCCAGAGGCAGGTGGATATCTGTGAGTTTGAGGCCAGCCTGGTGTACAAGAGCAAGTTTCAGAACAGGCACTAAAGCTACAAGAAAGCTTGTCTTGAAAAATCAAAAACAAAAAATAAAATAAAAAGCTGTTAGATTTTGAAAATTTGGGCTATAGAAATTATAATTAAATTATGGCGATAACTGATTATTTCAGCTAATTTTTAGTACACATCAACAGCATGAAAAGTAACACCCTTCCACACAGATGAACCCATACATTTATTTGAACTGTGAAACAAGCTATACATGCTCACTTAATCTTACCAGGATAACTTTATTTTTTATTGTAAAACCGTACTTTCTATGTTAAAAATAAAATAAAAACCAGAACAAACAGCAGTATTAGGAAATTAGTATCAGTCAGCAGTCCACACATGACTAATGACTATTTGCTGTTCCTTAAAATTCGTTGATTGTATATAATGTTAATGGTTCCATTTACTAAAATAATAGTAATCATGGACTATTCAGTTATTGATGAGAAGTTTAGTTGTTCTCATTTTGTGTTAAATGTGAATAAGATATTTCAGGGGAAATGCCCTCATTTCTTTTGAATATGTGGTTAGGTGCTGAACTGATATGTATCTATATATTCATTTAAATTATCAGAGATCTTCAAACACTTAAAGTGGTAAAGGTTGCTTTTACTTCAAATGCCAGGTTCCCATTTTTAGCCTTGGTTGCATTATTTTAATTGTGGCATTTCTTATGGGTGTGAAAATATTTCATAATCTGAATTCAAATAGGACAAATGATGTTCATTTTTCTATCTGCTTATTGTCCCCTTTGTGAAGTACTTGCTTAGATCTTCTTCACATTCAAATACCTATCCAATTTTTCAGTGAATTATATTTTTATAAGCATATAATTAGAATTATTTGCTAAATAATATGTAGTAGAAAGTTTTTCTGTCTCATTTGGTGACTTGAATTTGAAGGGTTTTTTGTTTTATTTTGCTTTGTTTTCCCTCACCTTTTATTACTCTTGTTCATTTTTGTGGCTTTTCTTTCACATTATCAAGTTTATTAATTCCTTCCTCCCAAATGTCCTTTCTCTTCCAAAGCTGTTCAGTAAATTTTATTTTAAATACAATACTTGCTTTTTAGTTGCAATATTTTGTTTTCTAATATGTCCTGCTTGTATTTTAAAATTAACCAATGATGCATTCATTGTAAGACTATTTTATAACATGATGAGAATGTTTTTATACTCTGACTTAGAAATTGTTTTCTGAGAATTCCTATGGATTTTTTTGCATCTCTCTTTTTCTGAAAATGATCACGTATTCCTGGCTCTTTATGCAATACTTATTTTGTAATTTATACTAGATCTATCATGTACTTATGTTGCATGTTCTCTGGGTTCTGTTATATTTCTCTGAGAAATGTCAGCAGTTGTCTTAACAGGCAATCCATTTGATTTGACAGAAATTCCAACTCTCATGCTGATGGTGTAGTGCATCTGGAATTCAATTTAGTTCTAGATGCTGCTTTCCAGAGGGCTCGGCTTTGCACTAGGCATCCATGATTTAGAGATCAACTAGGAAGTTGTACTAAGTTTATACTCAGATATAGGAGTCAACTTTCTTTTACACTCTCCTTGCTGGTGTTTCCCTATACATCCTTCTTTAGAGGAATTCTTTCCATCAGAACAATGGCTAGCTGGCATTCCATGGCTGTTCTAAGGGCCTGTTAACTTCTGTTCATTCTCCAGACTCTCCTTTGTTCTTTTGAGAGGCACCATCAGAGTTAATGAAAAGTTCTGAGGAGCATTGCTCATTAGCAATTGTAAATGTATACTTCTACAGAAGTTTCAGGTAAGTTACATCTTATTTAATTGTTGGAGGACTTTATTGATTTCCTTTTCTTCTTGAAATTTATTTTGATAGTTTTTTTGATGAACTTTTATCTAAACTTATTTCCAAAATTGTGTTTAAAATATACTCCTATCTATTCTGCTTTGTAGGGGTGGTTCTCAACTTGGGGTGATTTTACCCCAAGAGATATTGGCAATGTCTACAGACAGGTTTTGATTGTCAAGACTATGAGTTGCTACTGGCATCTAGTGGGTAGAAGTCATGGGTGTTGTTAAACCTTTTCAGATGCCTGGCAAACAACAATCATGAGCTGATGTAGCATCCCCTCACTGAATCTGAATACCATTTGTTTCTTTTATTTCTTATTAATCAACTATCTAAAGATTCACCAATTATGTTGTTCCTTTGAAAGAAGCAACTATTTGCTACATTTCCTCTAGATTTCAATGGTACAAAGTTAGAGAATTATTTTTTTCTACCCTTACTAGAGTCATAAATGTGTCTTTATGAATGCTATGCCTATGACACATATTTTATCATACAATTGAAAAAAGTGTAAAATGCCTTGTAATTTTTTTTTGCCCATGGATTTTTCAAATAGTGTGTAATTTTCTAGAAATCTTTATGATGGCTAAATACTAATATAATCTTCTGTGATTCAATATAACAAAACTTTTCAGCATTTTCTATCTGTGACCTCCACTGACCAGGAAAAAAAATATATATGACTACATGCCTATAAGTAAATAAAATAGTTATATAGTAAAATATATTTTAGAATGATATTTTAATATATACAATATTTACCATTTATTAAAGTTTGAAGCAAATTTCCATATTGATAACATGAGAATGCTAGTTCATTTTTAGGTGATATATTAACTTAAATCATGAATGAATATTTCACACCAAAGTATGTAAAGCCTCATCAACATTTTTTGGTGTTGATTGATGTTTTGATTTTGTAATTGTTATTGCTGAGAATACTTTACATAAATACATAGGACAAAATGGCCACTTAAATGGTTGTGACATCCTGTACTAACCCCAAGCCAAAATTGATTCAATGATCACTTCCAAAATGTATATAAACAACTTATATAAAATATGTTCAGAATTAAACATTACAGCAATATAATTCTAAATGTATGAATTCATGACTATATGATGAGGAATGACAGGAAAATATTGAGAATGCTTTTGCATAATTAAACATTATCATTCTAGAAGAACAGAATATTTTCTGTGTAAGATCAAAATACTAAAATCCATAATCTATAATCATCCTGAATCTGAGTCAATTTGTGTCAGGTAGCAATTGTTGGCTTGTGTGATGTGATGTCATACTGTGCAGAGTGGGCATGCTTCAGAGTCAAGGATGCAGTGAAATCACGGACACAACATGGGAGAGCCGTGCTAGAAACAACCCAGATGATTTGTCCATTTAATTTAAATCAGTTTTTGTTGTTGTTGCACATTTAAAAAAATGTTTCAGTTGACAAATTCTGTTTGTCCCCCAGATTCAGTTATAGGATGAGAATGTGTGCTGTGACCCACATTTTAAGAAGCTGTAAAATGACACACTGTGTGTGTTTTTCTCTGTCTACAATAATAACAAGTCCACCTGTCAGTTGAGCCCTCATCAGTGCATTAAAAGCAATCATATTCTGATATCAGGTGGGCAGGAAGTGTCAACATTTTAGATCAAATCAGTAACTTAATCACATCAATCTGCTTTTGTAAATCTGTCTGGATTCTTGTATCTTCTTGTTTCCTAGGCACTAGGAGTCATTTGTTTTATACACAGAGTCTTATGCATCTCTACTTTCCTGCTTTTAATTCTCTTTGTTTTGTTCCATGTATCTCCAAACTTTGTAGTTATGTAATGGAGTTGTCAGACATATTGTGTCTTCTTGTTGACTTGATCCTTTTAATTTAGTTATATTCCTAGTTCTAAGATTTGTCTAAGATTAAAACAACTGTCATACTCTTCCTCTTCTGTGTTGCCAAGACTGAGATCAGAGTTATGCGTTTGTAGGGAACTGCTTAACCATTGATCATCACTTGCTGTTCTTATTTTGACATATCCTTTTACATTCTTTTATATTTAACCTACTTTTGTCTCAAACTTGAATTGAGTATATTAAGGCTAGAATAAATTTGGGTTTTACATGTTACGCAATGTAAGAGTCTATCCCTTATGTGTGGCCCTATTTTTAACATAGTTGATGGAATTGTTAGTCATGTGTATAAAGATTTTTGTTTGCATTTCTAAGTGTCCATATTTTTATTTTCATTTCTTTTGTGCCTCCTTCAATTCTTTTCAAAAAATCTCATCTATCTTGACCCAAGTAATCTCTTCTTTTATTTATTTACTTATTTCTGATGCTTACCTTAGTTTTCTTTTCTGTTAGTATGATAAAATACTGTGACAAACCAAAAGGTTAGAGTACATAATGGTGCAGAAATTACAGCTGCAGGACCTTGAAGTAGTTAGTCAGATTATGTGTATAGCTAGAAGAGAGCAGTAAATGCATGAGAACTTGGTCAGCTTCCTTTCTTCATCTTATACGGTCAAGGGTTTCCCCCGTCCATGAAACAGTCCCATCCAAGTTAAGATCTTCTTATATATCTTAATGTTATTAGTACAATTATAAAAGACATTCCAAGGGGTAAGCTATCATCTCTACAATTCTTCACAGGACCACCCAGAGACCTGCCTTTTACATATCGAACTGAAAATCAATACTAACCATAATAATAATTCCTAACTAGAGGGGCGTTTTTTGGGGTTTGTTTTCTAATACATACTTGTACTCTTTCAATCCTTGTACTCCAGTCTTGTTTGAAATAAGATTATAGTTATGTCATAACGCCTAACAAGTAATGTTTCCTGATTTGATTATAACCACTGTTGATTTTCTATGTAGTAGCTAGCCTACATAGTAGTTTCTTATATTCTTGTGCCTTAGCAGGTCATGGTCTACTAATACTTGTTATACCATTTTACATATGATAGACATCAAATAATATGTTCTATTACCTAACCTCTAGTTGTAACCACTAATTTAGTTGTTTGGAGTGGAGACAGAATTTCCCTTAGAAATTAAATCCCCACGAGCAGAAGTGAATGCTCTCATATCACTTTTATGTTCCTTTACTTATAATATGAATTCATTTGTGATATCCTTTTTAATTTATAGTATTTTTGTTCTATTATTTCAGAATCTACCATTTTATGCTCTTAAGGTCAATTAGAAAAAGATTTGATAATTGTAGCTAGTGGCAATATTTTCATTTCTTTGCCTCTATTAAATAAAAGAATTGAATTTTGTAGAATACTTGAAAAATATACTATGAAGAACTAATGTATGTTTTCATTTAAAGAGCTTACATTGATAAAGGATCATCCTCCAAGATACTGTGTGTGTAACATATCACATCGTGTTGACCAATGGTTTCACAGGTGCTAGCCAACTAGTACTCTGAAAACACTTTATTTACAGTGTCTTATGGGAATCATATGATTTCATGGCACAGCCAATTTGAAAATGTGAAATTGGAAGATGAATTTCTGGAGTACTTTGTTCTGTGACTGATGATTTCTAATTTGACAAGAATTTAAGATAGTCTCTTTTAATTTTATAACCTGGACTAGATTTTAATTATATTAAGTAATGAGTACCTGGAGGCTGGAGAGATGGCTCGTGGGTTAAAGGCATTGGCTGCTCTTGCAGAGAACCCATGCTTTGTTCCCAACACCCGTTTCAGATAGTTTCAGATAGTTCATAACTGCCTACAACTCTGAGGCCTTCTTCTGGCCTCCAGGTAAATCTGCATAAACATGTCACATACAAACATGGACATACACAGAAACATATAATTTAAGTTAAAAATAAATCATAAAGAATGAATCTAATATCAGGAATCTAGAAAAATTACAATGATTTATATTACATATTTAACACTTATAAACAATATTGCTTTAAAATCATTTAAAATGGATATGGAATAAAGAAATCATCAAGAGTTCACATGATAATGATCCCAGTAATGGCTTCTGTCAATTAATTAGCAGTGATAATGGATTAAACATGTTGCCTTGTTGAAGATCACTGATGTTCAGTAAAAAACACATACAATTTTATGAATTCTATTTGGTGGGGTCTCAGCAATAACCTTCAATAACTGTTTAAAATAGCTCAGTAAAATAGACCCCTGATCTGTAACTAACATTTACAATTCTGAGCCATCACTGGAGAAAGTACTATCTGTGCTTATAGCCTCTAACTCAGAGGCTTCTTCCCAGTTATTTTTGCCAGAGAAGGAACTGAGAATTCTACATCTTGATCCACAGGTAGCAGTGAAAAAACTGACTCAAACCCTCCCCCACAGTGACACACTTCCTCTAACAAGGCAACACCTCCTAATAGTGCCACTCTCTATGTAACAAGTGTTCAAATGCATGAGTCTATGGGTGTCATTCCTGTTCAAACCAGCACATTCCAGTTTGTGGCCCTCTTTGGCTTGTAGCAATAATATAATGCAGAAATGCATTCAGTCCAACTTCAGAAGTACCCATAGTCTATAACAGTCTCAACATTGTTTAAAAGTCGGAAGTTCAAAGTCTCTTCAGAGATTCATGCAATTTCTTAACTTTAATTCCCTGTAAAAATCAAAATAAAAATAAAAACAGATCACATACTTTCAACTTACAGTTGGGATATTCATTACTTTAACAAAAGATGCAGAAAGGAACATAGTAGGGAAATGGTCTCTCTTGGACTATATTCGGGGACACCTCTGACACATGCATTACCTCAGCAACTTTCATTAGTCACTGAAGAAGATTCTATAACCCCTTTCTTCTACTCTTGACTCTAAAGCAGGAATCACGTGGCTGAATGTGCCAAGTTTTGCTGCTTGCTGGGGCTGGAACATGGACCCCTTGTTCAATTACATCTTCACCAACTTTCAGTTTTTGATTGTTTCCTTCACTACCTAAGTCCCATACCTGCACTGTAGACAAGGCTGGCCCTGAACTCAGAGATCTGCTTGCTTCTGTCTCCTGAGTGCTGGGGATAAAGGGATGTACCCACTAGCCTGGACCTAAGCTGTTCTTTAATTCCATGTACCAAGTTGGAAGTTTAGTTTGTTGGGGTTTTATCCTGAGGTCACTACTCCATTTATTCCATTTAACATCAGGGTTTCCTTTAATCTATTTATCTCCTTGAGCACAGGATTTAGCTCCATTCTACTTCCCAGTGTCCACATGTTATGTTTTTATTTACTCAGCTTGCTCCTTTTCATTATAAATCTTTGTAAGAGTGAGCACCAGTAACCACACCACAAAGTCTTACTAGGCTATTTTGAGATTTCCTTTGTCAATGTTATTAATCCAAAACTCTTCACTTTAGCCTCAGACAGACTTTTTGAATAAGGGCAAAAAGCAGATATATTCTTTGTCAAAATATCACAAGAACAGTTTCTAGACTACATACTATCATTCTTTCCTGAAACCTTTTGAGTCATGTCCCCACAGTTAAATCATCCTCAGCACCACTGTTCCTACAAGAATAGCCATTTAATCCCCACTTAAAGTATTCAACTGCCTTTCCTATCCAAAATTCCAGAGTTCACATTCTTTCAAACAAAAATATGTTCAGGCCTATCAAAACAATTCCCTAGTCCCTGGTACCAACTTCTGTCTTTGTTAGGGTTTCTATCACTGTGAAGAGATAACATGACCCCATGACCACATGACCATTTCAATTTTTCTAAATAGAAACACTTAATTGGGGCTGGCTTACAATTTCAGAGACTTAATTCATTATAGGCACAGTGAAAGCATGGTGACATGTAGGCAGAGATGGTACAGGAGAAGGTGCTGAGGGTTCTGCATCTTGATCTTCAGGCAGCAGTGAGAGAACTGACCTGAGCTTCTGAGACATCAAAGCCTGCATCCACAGTGAAGCATTTCTTCCAACAGGGCCACACCTTTTAATAGTACCACTCCCTATGGACCAAGTATCCAAACATATAGGTCTACGGGGGACACTCCTATTCAAACCACCATACCATAGATTCAGCTACAAGGAGAGTCACAGAAAATTAGTAAATAAGTGTATCTGTGCAATACCTTTGGGGGACAGAGATTCCTGCTTCAGATGCCAGATTCCTGCTTCTGGAGTTACAGGTGAATATAATAAATCCAGCATGGGTTCTGAGTACCAAACTCTGATTCTCTGGAAGAGCAGCAAGCTTTCTCAACACTGAGCCACCTCACCAGCCTTGAGGAGGGGATGTTAAGGTCTCAAGTTAAGTGGAGACTCTAGCCAGCGAATGTATATTTGACCATCCATAATGAAAATAAGATCAAATAGAACATACAAGCTGCGTATTAAAATGGAGGTAGTCACATGTAGTTTACCATGTCAACAACAACAAACATATATGTCTATGAAAATGGTATATATGTAATATGCATATACATATATAAAAACTTATATAACAGTCAAGAATACATAGGTTTCACAAATTGGATTTGAGGAAACAAAGTTGGATAAATAGGACAAGAGGAGTGGAGATGGGGGGTGAATATGACCAAAGCAAACTGGACAAAATAGTCCAAGAAACTAATACATATGAGAAAAAGAAAACATGTATAAACATTCATTTATAGACATATATGTTACATTACTACTCTACTCTGTTACCAATAACTGTATAGAGAGACATGTAAATCATTTTGGCTTTGATTATTTTCATTTTGCACTTGGTAAGAGCAATTCAACATCTAATATTTATTTTTAATTTAGATTATTTACTAGCTTCTTACACAATGTAGAAAAGTTAACTTATTGAATATTTAATTTTTTAGCAAAACTAAATAATTTGACAGATTATTTTTTAAAGCAGTGAACTTATTTTGTATACATGTAGAGGTCCCACACTGTGTTGCACGGTCTACAATAGTGGGAAAAAAATCAATTAAACAGTGATGTATCATTAAATACATGAAATGAAGAACTACCTACACACATGTATAAACATGGTGGGTATGGATCATATGTCCCTAATTCTATTTAAGAATCCCAGAAAGAAGGAATATTTGAACAGCTGAGGTAAAGCCACCATCGTTGTATTCATCAAGCCTTTCCGTCAGAGTACATTGGCAATGCCATCCTTGTCCATTGTTCTCTATCACCAGGAGCCTGATATAGGGTTGTGTTACCCTAACAAGTATCATTTACAGGTTTCCTAATGCATCATCGTCATCCCTCATAATCAGGTAGCTTCTTCAATTGTGTTCTGCCAAAGCAAACTTCTCCGCTGTTATTATCTCTGCATGTTTTCTTTACCACCTTACTTAGGAGAAGCAGGTATCAATATGTGTACTCAAACATGCATACCTCATTAGATACTTGAACTGCTGGAACTTTCTGTGTATTCATATGACCCTAGCATATAAAACATTTAAAAAACAACAAAACTGCTTGCTGTTCCACATGGGGAAAATTCATCAGTGTGCCATAGTGAAGCTGAGATAATAGGAATGACAAAATCATGCAGAGACACACAAAAAAGACCTTATACAGAAAAATAGCATATAAGCTTAGCGATTCAGATCTCACGTACAACCTATCAGTAACATGTGAAGTGTATTTGTTTTGTTATTAGCTCACAATTTATTTAAAATATTTTAAAGAATTATGGGTTGTTCTACTGTCTTTGTAGGTATCAAAAATCTATCACTAGGAAAAAATATCATTATTATTCTCTGTAGTACTTTATTGGCACAGAAAGCAAAGAAGTAGTTAGATTCTGTAAGATGCACTTTTATCCCCTGTGGGCTGAGCAGTGAGGTTAAGCTAATGTTAGGGCAGAATAGTGTGCACAGATTTTCTGTCCATAGCCAGCAATTTATAAGCTCTAGGATCACACTTTTATCCCCCACAGAGTCATGCTATCTTAATAGCTCAGCTATCATCTCTCAGTTCATTCTCAAAAAACCTCTAAAATTAACAAAATTTCCCTTTGTGTAAATTTTCCATCCCTTTACTGATCAGGCACAATCACTATGTCATGTTTATTTTACTCTTTGAAGAGATTGTTTTGAAGTGACAGGCACAAACAGAGTTAAAAAGTTATGCGCATTTGGATGGAGATATTATTGGACTAGTAAACAAGAAGATAAAGGGAGGAGTGAGTTTCTAGCCTCTAAATCTTTGCTCCTTCTGTGCATATATTAAGAATTTTCTAGCTTGAAAACAAATGCAGCTGATAAAGTAGATTTTTACTTTTTATTAACTCTTTCAGAACTTCAGAAAGTATATTTTTATCATATTCATCTCCCTTCATAATTACCTGATTTGTGTTTTCTCAATATTTTATACCCTTCAAGTTCAGTTTATTATACTAATATACTCTAATGTGTGTAGCCATCAACAAGAACATTGAAAATCTGATGGGCCTCACCCTTATAAAAAACTGACACCTCCTTCCCCAACAGTTACCACTTACCAATAACTTCTCAACTGGGCATAGGACTTTGTGCAAACTACTGCTTTCTATGCTGAGGTTTTGTCTGGCTTGAGTTTTCTCTGACTTTATGCATGATGTCATGACCTCTGTGAGTTCATATGGGTAGCTTCCCTGCTGTTTCCAGGAAGAATTGTTCCCTTCCATTTTCTATTCTTCTATTTCACTCTGTCCTCTACCACTCTTACACTTTCAATTCCCTTTTCCTTAAAGATTCCTGAACTTTGGAAGGAAAGGGATATGTCCAATTTATGGTTAAGCACTCCATAGTCTCATTCTCTTCCCATTGATGTGTTTCTGTCTTAACTGCCATCTACTGAAAAAAAAAAAAAACTCCTCTGATAATCGATATGACTTTAAAAACCTTAAAAGAATGTGTGCAGTTAAAAAAAAATGTCAAGTGAATGATGGAGGCAGGAAGAGCCCTGAACCCAAATGATCCTTAGTTCCATTTATCCAAAGTGATTCCATTAGGATTGCCAGACTGTAACAGGTGGCTACTTTTAAGTACAGATGCTAAATGTCATACCTGCAGATGGTTCATCAGTAGAATATGTAAAAAACATCTTAATTATATATTATGAAGCCTTTTCATAAAAAATTAAAAGATAACATTCATTATGCTTGTTTGAGTTAGATTGCAGAGTGCAGATGCTCATATGACTTAGCTGGTGCTTTAATCAAAACAAGTATCAGTGGATCAATTTAATGATATGAGAAGTTCTGACTGTAGGTTGGAAACTTTCTGGTGATGTAAATTTCTTGCAGTTTCCTGATTTATGCATCAAAAGCAGTGGGCTCTCCTCTGCTAGCCTCTCACAGGTGCCTGAGTAAGGAAAGAGATACTCAGCTGGTTATCCAGAGTAGCTTCCAGCTTGCACTATTGCTACAGGGAGATCACAGCATCACGCCTGAAAACTAAAGCCGGACAGTTCAATTCCACACAGGGACTTTATGATCATGCAGCCCGACAAGAAAGAACAGAAGTGTTTCATTCATACACACTCATTATGGTTGAATTTCCTTTTGCTTTCCCATGAGTAGCCAGTTTCTACACACAGGCTTGCTTGCAGGAATGAACTTATTCCCAAACATCAAATTCAAAGACAGAGATTTAATTCACTTTTATTTTTTCCCCAAAGTGTCTCTAACTGATTTCTTTAAAGGCAACTCTCCCATTATTTTAAGTCCCAGAAAATCCTGGAAAATTGTGTTTGGTTTCAGGTGATATCAGTGTTGTGTTTATTAAATGAATGTTCTCATTATCTAATAGAGTGTTATTTCCCTTCATTTTTTATGACAAATTGATGTCTAAAGATAAGCCAGTAATGTACAAAACTATATTCCCTAGATTTGTTGCCATATCTAAAGAAGAATAAGGCAATAATAAACATCATACTAATGTTTGTCTGTTATGTCTTTGAGTACATTATAGAAAAGCAAAAGTTCTTTACAGAATTCAAAGCATAGTGTGATTACTCTAGCAAAAAAAAATCCAATTTATGGGACCTCCTGGTAATAATAAGCAAGCTGATTTACTAGCCCTGTATTTAGGAAGTTCTACAAGAAACATTCTCTTGTTTTTCTTTTGTCCCTTTATTTTCAATTTTAAAGAAAAAAACTGTCTTCAATTATGATAATAAAATTATATAACATAATGGCATTTAAAATTAAAACAGAGCAGGGATTATGAATTGAGAGGAACCATGCTCCAACCTGTATTCCCGCATTCTTTCAATCCCACTGTAATTCACTTCTTGCTATTCATGTTGTAACTGTCTATGCAAAACACATGCATATATTTACATTTCTACATGTATATACATAGTTATATATGTATATATAATTTATACTTACTTCTTTTACACATATAGCACTCTTTGTTGCCAAGAGGAATGACTGCCAAAATGTAAATTTGTTTTTTTTTTTAATTCTTATTTGGCAAGAGGAGTATCAGAATATCACCTTAGAGGCATAAATAGATAATCACCTTGAAATCCCATGGAGTAGTTAGATTGTTTAAGGAAATGGGGCAAAATGAAACATCTTGACTTTGGAGCTGTCCCATCATACTGGTAATCATGATAGAACACTGTGAGGTTGAGCACTTTGGAACCTACACCAGCACACTTTTTTAAATTGAAAAGAAATTTATATGAGTCAATACTAAGAGTATCATGGGAAAGGGCTGATTCTCACTCTTAAGGAATAGTGATTGGTGTCCATGGACAACTCTTTAGACTGAGGGAAGCATCTTTACAAATGTGTGTGCATGTTTTCTGTGGACATGCGTGTCTTCTCATTCCTTGGTTGTCTAGCCTGACACTAGTAGTGAAGAAACCAGCTCTTGCTGTCCTTCCCTCTGAGGAGCAGCAATTCAAGTTTGTTTTTGGATCCAGTGAGCAAAAACATTACTAAGACTTTAAGTTGGTGAGGATTGCAGAGGCACAAAAGCACCGCAGAAGGAAATCTTGGGCTCCATGGTCACAGGTTATGTACAGTTAATTAGGGAAAATAAAATTCCATTTATACTTTTCTCTTAGGGTAGATTATAAAGGGAACTTGATGAGTTTTCATCAAATAGTAAAAACAAACAAACAAACAAATGTGTTTCAGATAATTCCTACTTACCAGGAGATCAGTGAAAATGCCAAAAGAGACCAATGCCATTAAATATAGTGTGCTTGGGAGAAGGTAAATGACAGCAATTTAAACTTGAGCCTCAAACAATCTGTCAAGTTGCACCTTCTTCCAGGGGCAACTTTGTTTTGCCCTGATGTTAGAAAAAAGCACTTATTCATTTTTGACCTGCTGTTAATTATCTTTGAAGATATTATACACTATATTTGATTGCAAAATTAAAAGCTCTGTCTATATTTGAGTAACAAATTTATTGTCTTATAAAATTGGAGAATATATTTCTTACATCAGAAACCTCTAATATTTTCTCCTATCAGCATAGACATATTTGTATGTGCCCCATTTCAATGGCTGCATACAGATTATGAAAATTCTGTTGATTTTAAGATAAGAGTTCATTATGTAGCCTTGAGTTGCCTACAAAAAACTATGGAAACCATGCTTGCCTCAAACTCATAGAGATCTACATGCTTCCACCTCCAGAGTACTAGGATTAAAGGTGTTCATCACCAGACCTGGCCAAGTTATGTTTTTCTTTTACTGAAGATAGCTTTTTCCTACTGCATACTATGTCCTGACTATTGTTTCCCCTCTCTCTACTCCTCCCATTTCTTCTCCACCTCCCCTCCCATCCAGGTCCACCTAGTTCTGTTCATTAGAAAACATACAGACTTTTAAAGGATAACGATGAAATAAGATATAATAAGACAAAGCAAAATGTAATACATTGGAATAGGACAAAAAAAGGAAGAAAAGAGTTCAAGAAAAGGCCCAGGAAACAGTTATAGATGCAATTATCCACTCATTCACACACCCAGGAATCCCACAAAAACACTAAACTAGAACTAATATATACACAAAGGACTGTGTATATGAAATAAAATAAATATTAAAAATAGAATAAAATTTGTAAAAATATTTAAAGTAGTGATACAACATTATGAGTCAAGGAGTCTCCTATGATACTACTAAGTTCTACTGATGGGCTTGCATCCTACCCCTAATAGCAGCTTATTTTCTAAGTGACACTCTCTTGAAGAAAACTAGATTTTCACTTGCACGTGGTTATTAAGTGTAGATAGCTTCTGGATTAGGGATGGATGCATGTAGCCACTTCTGTGCAGGCCCTGTGCATGCTGTCTCTGTGAGTTCATCCGTGTGTGGATCCTGTTGATTTAGAGGGTCTCGTTTTCTTGGTGTCTTCCATCCACTCTGGCTCTTACGCTTTTTCTGCCTCCTATTCTACAGGGTTCCTTCAGCCCCGAGGAGAGAAATTTGACAGAGATATCCCACTTAGGGCTGAAAGTTCTAAGATCTCTCATTCTCCATGGAACATCTGGAGGAAGCTTCTCTTATGATGGTTGAAGAAGATGACCAAGATTGGTAATTGATTGATCTTTACATTGTTTATCAGTTCTTTGTGAATACAAATAATACTGCAGTGGCCATTTTCTGTTACTATAATACACAGGTCAAATTTCTAACAACCATATCCTCGGTCAAAAAGATGATACAATTTCAATATGATAATTGTGCCAAAAAGCACCATAAACGTTTGTATACATCTATACTCCCGTGAGTGAAGTATTAGAGTCCATACCTTACAGATATGGTTTCTATGTTCTTGCTCCTTAAGTTTGAAGCTTCTCACCTTCAAAGACCCTGTGGGCACTCCAGAGATGATGGCTCAGTAGTCAAGAACAGTTACTCCTCTTGCAAAGGACCCAGCTACATTTCTCGGAACCTACATGAGGTGATCCAGAACTGTCTGTAACTTCAGTTTCCAGGGTTCTGACACCTTTTTCCTGCCTACATAGACACCTGCATGCATATGTACATAATCTCCCACAGGCACATACACATTATGAATAAAAACATCATAGTTTAAAAATGCTCTCCAAGGTCTGGCGGTGGTGGCACATGCCTTCAATCCCAGCACTGAGAAGGCAGGTGGATCTCTGTGAGTTCGAGGTTAGCCTGGTTTACAAGAACCAGTTCCAAGATAGACCTCAAAGTTACAAAGAAATCCTGTCTCAAGGAAAAACAAAACAAAACAATACACTCCATTATCACTCCTCCAAAGCATTGACTTGACGTAAGTCAACTCTTTTCCTGATTCTGAAGAAATTAAGGGGAAATTTGATTCTCAGGCCCTTAATTCTGGAGATAATATAGGCCAGCAGCATTTTTTTCTTTATAAGTGCGAAGTGCTTTTTTCTTCTTTATGCAAGTAGCTGTCAATTTCCCTTTGAGCACCTGACATTCCTGGTTTAGCCGGCACAAATATCAAGGAAGTGTGGGGTGCACCTGCTGACTCATAACTCTTTGAGAGAGTCACCTCCAGGAAGCGACAGCTGCTGGCTCCATTTCTCTGGCTCCCAACTTGGCCTAACACATCCACGCACAGATGTAAGTCACACCTTCTCATTCATCTCACCTCCAGTTAATTCATTTAATTATCACACAGCCCTGAGATACTGAAATCATCAGATACCATGCGTCCTTGAGCTCCATAACCACACAGAGAGGTTAATTTCTGAATACTTGCACAGACAAAATGGTTATTCTTTATATCATTTGATTCATGTAGCTTCTCTTCCTTCAAGGTCCATATACATTTAGAGACTTTGAGCATAATCTGTGTTCTGGCCACTTGTTTACTTTTCTACCTGGAATTTTTCCCTAATAAGTGATAATAAGCAGAACAGCTTCCATGTCTGTCAAATAACAAGGAAGGATGTTTGTGAAAGTTCAGCTGTGCTTGCTGATTAAAGGTGAATCCTCTATAAAAGAACTTTCCATCACCCGTCATTGACTTACTTTTTATTAAGTCAATGATTGTAAATGTTCAAATTCGTTATTTATTATTACTGCATCTAGGAGCCTGGATGGTTACCTTCGAAAACATGTGTGTGTGTGTGTCTTTTTATGTGTACACACATACCACAGTGCACATGTGAATGTTAAAGTTTGTGGGAGTTGCTTCTCTCTGCATATTATTTGGATTCTGGGGTTAAACTCAGGTCACTGGGTTAGGCAACCAGTGCCTTTATTGCCAGCTACAATTATTTATTTTTTGTCTGAGAACTTTTGCAGTATTGGTGATTGACTGAAAAGACACATTTCTTGTTCATGTGGAAATTATACTATGTGAACAAAAACATAAAATTAATGAAGAATATATATCATCCTTCACAGAGATAAAAGTACAAAGGAAATAAAACTGGATAATGGGACAAGATGGAGACAATTGGAGTGCCTTGGTGGGCATCCTTGAAAATATCTCCACTCTGAAACCAAAGTTAAGAAGTATGTACACACCTTTCATCATGAAAATGAAACAGTTCTACAACGGGAAAGAATGGATTAGAATATTGAAATTTCAATCACCACCACTATAACAAAAACACACCGTTGACCAGTGCCACTGTAGCATAGTGAAGAAAAAAGGGATGTAAGATAGGTCAGAGATAGGAGACAGTGCATAAAAATATCAGTAAAGTAGATGGATGTTTATACTAATTATCTAGGGTATAGACTTAATGGAGATATTATTATCTCCAATTGGAGTACTAGTGGAAATCTGCATTCTTCTTGCCCTGGAATATTTTTATTCAACATTCCCTGTGATTGTCATGCAACGATGTGTCTTTGCAGTTAATTTGACTTATTTGTGATGATCATATAGTCTTATCAAAGTGATATTTTAGTTCCAATGTGAACACAGGATTTTTGTCTGTCAAATCTGCATGTTATTAACATGAAATTATGAAATTATAGAATATGGTACCACATGACTTTGTAAAATATCGGAAATTGGGGGCTATATCTCCCAGTTTTTTTTTTCTTTGAAGTGTGAGGAGAAAAGTAAGATGGGGAAGGTTTGGTGGTGGTGGTGGTTTTTTTTTTTTTTTTTTTTTTTTTTTTTTTTTTTTTTTAGAAAAAGCTGACTTGGGAAGTTCTTGTGAACTTAAGTGGAAATAATAATAATAATAATATTTAATTAATAGGTCAGTAAATCCTGTATGATTTTTTGAAGTCAAATCGTTTTGGATTTCTGTGGTTTTGAACCACAGGACAACAGTTTAATACATATGAGGTACTGTGTGAGCATTTACCTAAGACCCTCAACTATACATGTCAAATCTTACTGCATGTATTATGGTCACCAATCTAGGAGATAAGGTAGAGTCTTTTCCATTGCACCAGTTTAACAAAAATTAGTAATCTTAATGCACAAGATGAGGTTTTCTAAATGGTATTAGACGACAGAGTATCAACAAGCAAACATTTAAACTCAAACTCTTTGCCTCAAGTTAGAAACCAAGATTTTGTAAAATTTATGACATTGTTGGAATAATTTCTTGTTCCTCATAACCACAGGACTGATTCTCCTGAAAGCCAAGGTCATTGAGTCATTCCAAGGGTTAATGAGTTACAACTCCAACTGAATGTAGAACATTGTCAGACCTTTCTGGTGAAAGATGAGATTCCGGCTTTGTTTTGAAAATTGTGACCTTATAATTGTAATCAGAATTCCTCAGAAGACCTAAGGGACCTCAGAAATGCTTTCATCATAGGGCTGTCTTGCTTGAGAAAGTCACGACCCTCCTTTCATTACAGTTCACTTGGTAACAAAGAATTTCATTCAAAATTGGCTACAGAGTGAAAAGCAGAGTCAAAGAAATGTCCATAATAAAATGAAGTATTTCACTAATTTTATTATTAAAATAATGGAAGACAGATGCTATGGTTGCTTAATGATCTAAGAATATGATTTGAATTAGGTTCAATTAACTGTAGTATGTAAATTTATAACATAATCTCCATTAAGTAGTCACTTACATATTTGATTTCCTTTTTAACAAATGACTAGATTGGACAAAGAAGGCTCAATTTATGGTTGACATAAGTAAATAGTCTTTGAACGCAAAAAGTTTTTTTTTGAGGGATAATACAGAGAAAAATTTATAACTGCTTGAAAAATGAGAGTACTATGCCTGTGCTTTCCCATGATCTCTTCACCATACTATATGGCAGTTTCCAGATGGTCCATCTTTAGTTTCCCATCAGAAAGGTTTACACAAGAATAGTAATACACAAAAATAAAAGCAAGGCATGATGGCTCTTGCCTTAAATCCCACCATTCAGCAGGCAAAGGCAAGCAAATTTCTGTGATTTTTAAGGCCAGGCTCTTCTATAGAAAAAAATTTCAGGGGACCCAGGGGTTATACAGTGAAACCATGTCTTAAAAAACAATTTACATATTTTTTTTCTGTTGGCCAGCATTATTGGTAAGAATGTATGTATAGATAAAATAGGGCAGATTTTCTCTATGGAGGTGACAGTAGTAAGCATATAAATGAAGGTAGAGGAGCTAAGTGTTAGAGAAGAGAAAGATCCCTAGTCAACATTACAGGGATGATTATAGTGCTTGAGAACTGATATAATTATATTTTATGTCTATTCTTGTTGACACCTGACTCTATCTGGAATGAACTATAATCCAGAAGTGGAGGACACACTTCTGATCCAGATATTCAAGTAAGAAGAAAACATGCCTTTGATACGCATCTTAAGGTTGGAAAACACATACTGTTTATCCAGACCTTGAAGCTGGATGGTACACTTTTAATCTGGGCCACACCTTCTGCTGGAAATGTATATAAGGACAATGGAAGAAGGAAGGTTTTGTTTGTTGCCTGCTTGCCCTCATCTTGCCAGTATATCCATTTCTTCACTGGGATTGGAATTCACTTCTTTGGGACTGGAGCATATACAGAAGACCAACTGAGACACCCAGCCTCATGGAACTGAGCAGCTACTAGATACTCGGACTGTTGAACTGTAACCTGTAAGATGTCTGTCTGTGTGTGTGTGTGTTTGTGTGTATGTGTGTGTGTGTGTGTGGAGAGAGGAGGGAGGGAGGGAGGGAGGGAGGGAGGGAGGGAAGAAGGGAGGGAGGAAGGGAAAGAAAGAAGTATTCTTCAGTAAGTTACTTAAATATGTCTGTATTAATCAGGGTTCACACTTTGTAAAGTTCCTTTCAGTGGAAGATATTTTTGTGCAAGGTGATTGATATAGGTCTTATTCTATTCTTATGCATGTGGATATCCAGGATTTCCTGCACCATTTGTTGAATATGATTCCATTTTTCAGCATTCATTTTGGCACCTTTGTCAAATATGAAATATACAAAGTTACCTGTAAAACAAAACAAAAAAGGAGATTAGGTTGGTTGGTAGAAACTTGAGCATGTAGTTAAAACATCAGAGAGCGTTAAAAAAACTAAAAGTAAATACAGCATTGAAAAGCTTTACTTATTTATTCAAAGCTGCTCAGGCTTATTAGTCACCTGATTCTTCAACCCAAATAAATCCACAGATGAAATCATTGTTTATTTTCACAATCAATTATCCTTAATCAATGCCTGAAAAGGTATTCATTCTCACTCCCACTTGACCATGTGATAGTTTTGTCATCCAAAGCATCTCATCTTGTCTTTTGAGTAAGACTTGAAGCTTTGCCTACTCCAGTGAAGGATCATCAGGTGAGGCACTCTTGTATAACAAATAAAATATTCACTGTTGAAATGGAGAGGCTTTAGAGGATAGAAGGATAAGATTTTAGAAGAAAAAAAAGATAAGTGGAAGATTGTTACAAACCAGCATAGATGTGTTATAAAAAAATAAGAAAATTTGCTTTGCACATGTTCTGGGAAAACTATCACCTCTTACTAATACTTCTAGGTACTAGAGAATAAACAAGAAGAAATGATGATATTGGTCTTCATCATAAGCAGTAGAATTTCTGATGTTACGTACAAGAAATCTAGACCATCAGGTCTGTAATACCTTGTATATAAGAACTCTTAAATGTCTGGTCGGTTTGTTCAGATACATTTTAGAATTTTTTTCTTTGATAATTATGCTAAACTCTGCTCCCGCCATTTATTTTTTTACTGATAGGCTGCTGTGATAACATAATCACTCAGTAAAAGATATTGACTAAGATTTGCTGAAAGAAATATGCCCTTTCCCTCTTTAGCCCAGAAATCAAAGAGAGTTTTCAATTTTTATATCCTATATAGATTCCAAAAAAAAATTTCTAGGTGAGGAGAAGTGGAGACAAAAGGGAGTTTCAAATCTTATGTGTCTAGTGCAGGGTACGTATACAGAGACCTGGGAGCAAGCCCTGGAGGCAGCAATGATCAATCAGAGTTGGTAGAGGTCAAAATAGGTTAAGGATGAACTCATGTCTTTAAAACTGCAAAGGATCAAAGTTAAGAAGTCAAGCTCGCTGCGCAAATTCAAGGAGAAAACATAACTAGGATTGGACCAGTAGTTCAAAGTTGATGTGGAAGTAAGATTTACAAATAAAACATTCTGAATATCTGTGATGTTCTTGATGTCTGCAGGAATCTAAATCGAATAGTTTATAACTTAATGGGAGAAATATACACATATATGGATCATTAAAACAAAAAAAATCATTGTAGAAAATAGGAAATAGCATTATAGAAACAAAGTATGAAGTTGAATCGGGAAAATAGTGTTTTCAGAAATAATAAAACTCAAGCTGAGACTGTAATAATGCATAGCTTTTAGAAAATTAATGAATTTGAGGATACTCCTGGAAGAAAAGTTAAAATATCCAAAAGAATTAAGACACAGCAAGATAAGGCATGGAGTAGCTGACAAGAGATGCCACTATATTATAGTACAGAGGACAGATAATATGACAAGAGTTAAAAGGGCTTCCTAGTCCTTGTTAAAGACAGTAGATTGTAGAATGAGCTGTGGGCTGGCCTGGGAGCTGTGGGCTGCGTTCCTGCCACGTGGCTCCCAGCCGCCAGCTAGCTTATGCCCCAAAATAACAACACACAAACTGTATTCATTTAAACACTGTTTGGCCCATTTCTATTCATGTGTGTAGCACCCCAAGGTGCGCTTACCGGGAAGATTCTAGCCTACGTCCATCATGGGTTGGAGTTTCATCGCATCTCCTCTGGAGAGGAGAGCTTGGCGTCTGTCTCTCAGAGGAGCTGCCCTGCATCTGAGCTCACGTCCTCTTCCTCTCAGCATTCTGTTCTGCCTACTCCACCCACCTATGTTCTAACCTATGAGGGCCAAGCAGTTTCTTTATTTTTTAACCAATGACCTTCCTCCATCAGTAGGTAATAACTTTCGGGAACTATAAGAACAAAATTGTGTACAGACTTTCAGTTAAGTCATTTCCTCTTATCTGTTTTTCCCCAGAATTAAAATTTCATCCGTATAGCCCAACTCATATCTCATTACTTACCACTTAATATTATTTTAATTTTTTACTTTTGTTTGCCTGTGTTTTATAGCTTTACATTTTTTAAAAAAAGGTTTTGTTACTATGAAGAGCATTTGGGGCCCAGAGAGTTTCTTCAAAGCACCTGTTATTATTCCAGAGAAAACAGATTTGATTCTTAGCACCCATATGGCAGCTCAGAATTCTTTGTAAGTACCGTTCCAAGGGATCCATTACCATTTTCCGTTCTCTGTGGGCACTGCAAATACATGTGATACACAGACATACATGCAGGTAGATTACCGACACATAAAAATAAAAAAAGGAATAGCAGATTTTATTATAATACACATATATCAATTGTTCTTTTCTTATATTCTTCCTTTGCTCAGCTTTCTCTTTCTTCCTCTCCACTCCTGCTGAGCTTCTTCTTTTTTCCTGAATAGTTCTTTCCTGTTTCATATATGCACATTTAAATAAAAATTTTTCATATGACAGAAGGCTGTGTTGTAATTCTTATCCCCTATTGCTTTCCCTTTTTTCACCCCTCACTTTAGATTTCCCCCTCCTTCCAAATAGTTAGCCCCCTTCTTTCTGTTACATATGTCTATGTTTAAACTTACATTCTTCGTGTTAGCCAAGTATATAAAAGTTGAAGAGAAAGTGATAATTATTTATCAATATTTATTTTTCTGAGTAAGGCTTATTTTGCTTAACAATTATTTTTTATTCATCCATTTTTTCTGCAAATAACACAATATCGATTTTTATGGCTGAATAAATTCCACTTTGCCCACGTAGCACATTTCTTTTATTCACTTGTCTGATGATGGGTGTATAGGCTGTTTCCATATCTTGGTTTCACTATGTCCATTAAGAATAGTGTTACAATAAAAGTACATTTGCAGATATATTTGTGGTTGATTACTTAGATCCCAGAAGTAGTCTAGCTACTGGGTCAATGGTAGTTTTATTTTTACTTAGTTGAGAAAGTTTCATACTGATTTCTATTATAGAGTTTCTAATTGATGAGTTTAAAGGAAAAATGACCTAATTTTTAATAGCTAATTCTAGAGTCTAACAACCTTCCACCAAATAGCCTTTCAGTTCACTCATATGTTGAGTAGTTAGCTTATAGGAATAGCCCTGATGATCACTGGGGAGGCAAGATTGTACAACTGCACTGATGACTGTAGATGGTCGTCTGATTAATTTATGAAGGAGCATTGACTTCTGCATCTTACTATGCATGTGAAACCACACTCTGTTGTGTAATTTTCTTTGACTAATGTACTTGTTATTCTTTAGTTAGTTTGTTCAGATAGGTAGGGCAGAAAAAATAGTACCCATTAGTGCCATAGAAAAACCAGTGAGATTCCTTTCAATTCTATTTTTAATGAATGAAAGTCTGTCAAGAACAATTAATGACTTCCACGTGAGGTGAGGAGAATCAAGAAGGATGATAGTGTATGGGAAAAGCCTAAAACAGTTACATTTAAATGCATAGAAGAAAAAGTAAGACTCAATCAGTAAGCCCATGAAAGCAGAGGTATGAAACCAAGAGATCCCAAAAAATAGCTTATGTGAGAAGCAGTAAATGAGTACCCAAGAGTGAAATGAAAAAGATTCAATATTTTAGGGAGTGAGAAGAACAGCAGAGTAAGTAAGACATAGGACAAAAACATCTTTTAATTGATATATGCAAAAATGTCATCTCAGTTAGAAGTTGAAGTCTTATGGGATAAGAAAGATGTGCCTTTGAATCTGGGAGGTGAATATTTTCAAAAAGAAACAATAACCAATGATGTCAAATTTTCAATAAAATTGTTAAATAAGAGAATTTAAGACAATAATTAAATGCAGTAATTAAATGCAGTAGTTCAGACCCACTACTGATATTATACCTTTAATTCATGATCTAAAAGAGAAATCTCCCCAAACATGGATTACAATTGAAAATAAACTCAATTAAATTAAGATTAAGGGGTTTTGTCTATTTCATAGAAGTTTTTGAAGCTGAAAAGGTTATCTAAGGCAAAGGACATTGTCAATAATACAAAACAGCAATCTACAAAATAGAGAAAGATCTTTACCAACCCCACATCTGACAGAGGATTGATATCTAAAATGTATAAAGAACTCAAAAAACTAGACATCAAAATATCAAATAATCTCATTAAAAATTGGTACAGATTTAAACAAAGAATTCTCAACAGAAGAATCTCAAATGGCTGAGATATACTTAAAGAATTGTTCAACATCCTTAGCTATCAGGGAAATGCAAATCAAAACAACTCTGGATATCATCTTATACCTGTCAAAGGGCTGAGATCAAAAATGCTAATGACAGCCTATGTTAAAGAGAATGTGGAGTAAGGAGAGCACTCCTCCATTGCTGGTGGCAGTGCAAACTTGTACAGTTTGGAAATTGATAGGGTTATTTCTCAGAAAACTGGGACTCAATCTACCTCAGGGCCCAGAAATACTACTCCTGGGCATATACCTGCTAGGAGCCGATTCGAGTGGCCACCATTACAAGATGGCGCTTGGCCCTGGCCTCGCTTGCTAGACAGCTCCATATTAGGCAATGCAGTGGAACCGTGCCTCTCGTATGTGCAGTGACGATGATGTGATTAGGGCCAATCCCATGGCCAGGAGCATCGGCAGGCGCGCATCGGCCAATCCAGGCACGACTCGTTCCCTTACCCCCTATATAAGCAGCTGCCGTTTGGCGCTCGGGGCCCCTCGCTTCCGCTCTCCCTTCAACCAAGAGGCTCCAATAAAGCGTGATTTGAGAAGAATCCTCGTAGGGTGGTCATCCTTTCCTGCTGGTCAGGGAGTTCGCCGCAACTGGTGCCAGAAACCTGGGACGCTGGGACAAGCTTTGGTACCAAGTGAGGGGCCAAAGAGGATTCAGAACTTGACACGCGGAGCGGCGACGTCGGTGAGTCTCCCAGGTATGATGATTGCTGGGGTTGCACCTGAGGTGTTTTGCTTGATCTTTGTGGCCCTCATAATTGTTTTTCTGTGCTGCTTTTGGTTGCACAGGGAAGGGAGGAGGGCACAGAAAGCACACCAGGACAGCCTATCAGAGTCGGATTCAAAAGGGGGGGAGGGACTTAGGCAGGTCTAGACAGAAAAGAATGAAGATAAAAAAGGATAGTAAAAAGGAAAAGGATAGAAAGATAAAGGGTATACCTAGAGAAGAAACTCAAGAGGACCCTCAACGGGAGGAAGGGGATAAAAAGCAGAAAAACCGGCTTTACCTACTCCTCACAGAGTTCACTGACTTAAATTTGTCAGACGATGAACTCAGCTCACAGGAAGAGGGGGAGCTAGAGGAGGAGGCTGCTAAGTATGAGGAAGAAAGGTATGAGCGGGACTATCACCGTCCCCCAGCCTATAACCCGCCCCGTGCTCGTGCACCGATGGAGGGTGTGTCTCGCCCCTCGGCACTGCCATTAGGTGCACAAGCGGCTGAACCAGGAAGGGGTTGCCATTATATTAGCCAGATCACTTGGGCACGCTAAGCCTCAGCATACCCGGTGATGGAGGATCCCATCACCCATGTCAAGACCCACTGCCTAGAGGCCTGGGCGGCTTGGGGCAAACCCACCAGCCTTAAAACTGATAATGGCCCTGCTTATTCCTCAAAAGGTTTCCGCGCCTTCTGTGCACAGCTTCAGGTGGAACATTCCACTGGCATACCCTACAATCCCCAAGGTCAGGGGATTGTGGAGAGGGCAAATAGAAGCCTTAAAGAACTCCTACAGAAACAGAAAGGGGGAATAGCGGAGATAGCTTCCCCCAGGAACAGAGTTGCACTGGCACTCTTTACTTTTAACTTTTTGATAGTTGACGGCCGGGGCAGGACAGGTGCTGATTGGCATGCTGCAATGACCCTTGAAGATAAAGGAGAGACCGTCATGTGGAAGGATGTGTTGGATAACAAATGGTATGGCCCGGATCCTGTCATCAGAAGATCCAGGGGAGCTATTTGTGTTTTCCCACAGGGTCAAGAGGTGCCTCACTGGGTTCCGTGCCGATTGACAAGACCATTAAGGATGATTCAATTGCTCCCCAGCCAATGGAAGAAGGCCATGATCCTGTCGAAGATGACGCTGCTGCTATTCCTGATGATGGTGGCGATGACAATCCGGATTCGGGCGGAGCAGAGATGGGGAATACTGTCTGCCTTCCCTAAGCCGAATCCTGTTCGCCACAATGCCGTTGTTTTCCCCCGCTTTTTTATTACTAACAAGGATTTGGGCCTCCCCATGTTACAGGCTTTTTGGTTCAATGGAACCTTCTTAAAATCTGCTAACGCCCTATAATGGCTCCTCTGCAGGGTTAATGGCAGTTGCTCTGATCTCTCCCCTTTTTGTGTTACTTCAGGGAGGGCAGGCTGGACAGAGCAACTTTAGTTGTGCTACCAATACCACTAATAAGTGCAAAGTGAGTAATGGTTCAGGCTATTCTGGGCCCCAATGGGCCCCCGCTAATTTCACTAGAGGCTGCAACAAAAGGTTTTCGGATATAAGGATTGTTTTTTGCATGCTGCATGGGAGAATGTATAGTCTGCCTTTGGCTAATATGCTGCCTCCGAGCTCAAACATCTCGAGATAAGGTTGCGGTTCTACAAGCATTAGCCGCTTTGGAGAATGGCGATTCACCCCAAGTATGGTTAAAAGGCCAGTTGATTTGTTCCTTGCATAGCCTTTGCACTCTCAGGGAGAAATTCTCCATTGCACTGAGGAAGGTATGCATTTTTACTCTGAGTACTGCCTTTGCACCTCCCAGGAGTTTATTCCATTGCACGGCAGAAGGAGTACCAGGAGTTTTGGGCCTCCTTTGATTGGTCCTCGCATCACGAGGTGAGGACCTGAACAGGAAAAGACCTTCTCCCTGGCCTACAGAGAAAAACAAAAGGGGGGAGCTGCTGGGAGCCAATTCGAGTGGCCGCCATTACAAGATGGCGCTTGGCCCCGGCCTCGCTTGCTGGACAGCTCCATATTAGGCAATGCAGTGGAACCGTGCCTCTCGTATGTGCAGTGACGATGATGTGATTAGGGCCAATCCTGTGGCCAGGAGCATCGGCAGGCGCGCATCGGCCAATCCAGGCACGACTCGTTCCCTTACCCCCTATATAAGCAGCTGCCATTTGGCGCTCGGGGCCCCTCGCTTCCGCTCTCCCTTCAACCAAGAGGCTCCAATAAAGCGTGATTTGAGAAGAATCCTCGTCTGGTGGTCGTCCTTTCCTGCTGGTCAGGGAGTTCGCCGCATATACCCAAAGGATGCACAATCATAACATAAAGTCATTTGCTCAACTATATTCATAGCAGCCTTATTTATAATATCCAGAACCTGGAAACAACCTTGATGTCCCTCAGTTGAAAAAGGAATCAAGAAAATGTGGTACATTTACATAATGGAGTATTACTCAACTATAAAAATCAATGACACCAAAAAATTAGCAGGCAAATGGATGGAACTAGAAAAAAAAAAACTTTAAGTGATAAAATCCAGATTCAGAAAGGCAACTATGGTTTGTACTTACTCATAAGTATATATTAGATGCAAATCAAAGCCTAACCAGACTTCCAAAGAATGTAGGTAACAAGAAGGACCCTAAGAGGGACACATTGATCACCCTGGCAATGGGAATAAGAAGAGATCTCCTGGGTAAATTGGGGTTAAAGGGGTGACAAAGGGAGCGTAAGGGGCATGAGAACATTCAGGAATAGGGTGGTCAAGCAGGGAGAGATGGAGTATGAGAACAAGAAAAGAGATACCTTGATAGAGGGGGCTACTTTGGGGTTAGGGAGAAACCTGGTGCTAGATAAATTTTCAAGAATCCACAATTATAACCCTATTGTGGGGCAATGGTCTTATAACCTGTAAAGATTTATCACTTGTATTGTCTTAACAATACATTGGCCAGTAGCCAGGCAGGAAGTATAGGTAGGGTGACCAGAATAGAAAAATTCTGAGAAGAGGAAAGTCTCAGTCTGCAGTTGTCAACCAGACACAGAGGAAGCAAGATGAGAATATCTCACAGATAAAAGGTACCAAGCCATGTGTTTATCAAAGATAAGAATTATGAGTTAGTTTAATATGTAAGAGTTAGGTAATAAGAAGCTTGAGATAATAGGCCAGCCTATGTAGGCCTATTATGTAGGTCTCTGTGTGCTTCTTTAGGACTGAACAGCTGCAGATCAGGAGAAACAAAAACCTCTGTCGACATAAGCCCAGTTAAGATTGCTGGCAATAGTGGAGAGGGTGTGTGAATTGGCCTTCACCTGTAGTCAGATTGGTGAATACACCAACTACCATAATAGAGCCTTTGCCCAATAACTGATGGAACTAGATGCAAGATTCACAAGCAAGTACCAGATTGAACTGAAGGAATCCAGTCAAATGGAGGGAGAAGGGAATATATGAGCAAGTGAGGTCAAGATCATGATGGAGAAATCTACAGAGACAGCTGAAATAAGCTTGTGGAAACTCACGAACTCTAGATCGACAACTGCAGAGGCTCCATGGGAACAACCTAGGCCCTTAATATGTGGTGAAGCTTGGACTATCTGAGGAGACCCTGGTAGTAGGACAAGGAACTATCACTGACACCAGAGCTAGCTTGTTGGAGCCCATCCCCTGTGATTGGATGCCATGTTCAGCCTTAACATTGATGGGAGGGGCTTGGTCTGCCTCAACTTAATGTACTAGTGTGTGAGTCTTTGTTGACTCACCTTTAAAGTCCTTATTATTTGAGAGGAGTGGATGGGAGGTGACTGGGGGTGGGGGGAAATAAGGGGGAGTCAGAGGAGGGGTAGGAGGGAGAACTGTGGTTGGAATGTAAAACGAAGTTTAAAACTTTCCCCTTTAAGAAAAGGGAAAATGATCTCATTACCTAGATCAAACAATAACACAAGATCAATTTGGAAAATTTTATATTATGATTTTTATAATTACATATGTATATGTAATACACACACACAGGAGTGACCTAACACTTTAATCAGGCCTAATGTACTTTAATAAAACAGTGATATAACATGATAGAATATATTAAGACTCATATATCATAGGCATTGGCCTCAGTTTATGGTATTATTGAATGGTAACTAACATACAGTGATTAGAACTTTATCAATATATTTATGGGATGGCACACTCTTAAATATTATGTCTTTTTAGCCCTACTAATTACTCTTTATGCCTCCCAGCCACCATGAAATGAGTTCTGCCACACCCATCTGCCCTGAAGGCTTTATCTTTTTGTTGTTGTTGTTGTTTGTTTTTTTGTTTTGTTTTGTTTTGTTTTGTTTTGTTGTGTTGTTTTGAGAGAACGTTTCTCTGTAGCTTTGGAGCCTGTCCTTGAACTAGCTCTGTAGACCAGGCTGGACTCAACCTCACAAAGATCTGCCTGTCTCTGCCTCCCGAGTGCTAGGATTAAAGGCATGTGTCATCACCGCCTAGCTGAAGGCTCTATTTTAACAAGAGACCTGAAAGCAATGGAACCAGCATACTGTGGCCTGTAATTCCTAAACTCAACAGTCAAAATAAGCCTTCCCTTCTCTAAGTTGTTTATCACAAGGATTTTGGCATCTTGATGAATAGTTGCTAATATCTATCATCTGTAAATTAGGCCTCAAAGTCTCAGCCTAAAATCAAACACATTGGTGGTCTTAAACAAGACTGACTACAGCAAGACAATGCTTGCAGTACTAAAACCCATGCAATACTAAATGGCATATTGTTAAGATGCGAATACTGAAGATAAAGTTATAAGAGAAATATGAGGAATCAGAGAAGTGGCAACATGCAGAAGGGAAAGGTTTCAACAAGGTAGTATTTGCTGAGAGACATTTCTGTGATACAAGCAACATTTTTATTAAATACAAAATTGTACACAGATGCACAGAAATATTTTTCTTTTATATTTTTAGAGGTGCTGAGAATGAAGCCTAAGTCCTGACACTTGAGTCAAGATGACCTAGGATTGTTTTGTTTTAAAAATTGTTTTTTTTTTTTTTTTTTTTTTTTTTTTTGGTTTTTCGAGACAGGGTTTCTCTGTGGTTTTTGGGGCCTGTCCTGGCACTAACTCTTGTAGACCAGGCTGGTCTCGAACTCACAGAGATCCGCCTGCCTCTGCCTCCCGAGTGCTGGGATTAAAGGCGTGCGCCACCACCGCCCGGCTAAAAATTGTTTTTATAAAGCCGGGCGGTGGTGGCGCACGCCTTTAATCCCAGCATTTGGGAGGCAGAGGCAGGGGGATCTCTGTAAGTTCGAGGCCAGCCTGGTCTACAAAGGGAGTTCCAGGACAGGCTCCAAAGCTACAGAGAAACTCTGTCTCGAAAAACAAAAAAAAAAAAAAAAAAATTGTTTTTATATATTTCATATACTCTTCATCATGTATATCATAAGCTTTAGAAAATTGTCAAAAAAAAAAGAAAATTGTCAAATAAATATAAATATGCTGCTAGCAGAGTTACCACTTTGAAACGTTCTTGAAATTATTAAAAGAAACTCTTATAAGAGAAGACACAGTAAATGATGCTTCTGAGCTTTGCAGTCTGACAAATTAGTTCTTGATACAAAGCAGAAATGTAAATGCAGTATCATTTTCCTAGCAAGCCAGATCACAAAGACTCTTTGGGTCCTGAAAACAAATCTGTAACTGAACTGAACTCCAGAGGGCTAAGCACCACAAAGCCAGAACAACTGTGCACCTAACACCAGAGCATACTCAAACAATGGCTACAGAGAGCAGGAAACAAATTCTTGCAACTAATTCAAGAAGGGTCGTGGAGCTTAGAAGCATACAAGCTGCCACCTTGAACACTCAAATAGCATTGTCTCAGTGGAATGAGGAGAGGGAAAACAAAATGAAATATTCTGACTAAAAGAACTCCCTTCTCTCCCTTAAGACCATAGTGAGAAAATTACGTAGAAGAATTTTACTTTAAAAGAAACAGAGATTGGCTCCAAACAAATCAATAAGCACTTAAAAGTCAATGTTGGCCTTTCCTTGGCTCAGATACTGGTGGATGGATACTGTAGTCACACGTATAATCTTAGTCTTAAAATCATTTGTTGCAGAAAAACAGGAAAGAAGTGAATGGTATAATATTGACAAATTTCCAGATGGAGAAAACTCAGACAAATTTCACCACTTCCTTTTATTTTTAAACTTTCAATAACTTAAAATCCTCCAGTACAGAAAATGTGAATAAGAATTTAAATACTTGGACTGTCGGCTGACAAATCTTTAAAGAATTGGGGAAAAAAAACTGAACAAAGTGTTCATGTCTGTGATCCCAACAAACAGGAGGATAATGCAGGAGGATTACTGTTCAGTTTGAGGCTATTCTGGCCTGTAAAGTGAGTTCCAGGAGACCTTGGGCAACAGACTGAGACCCTGTTTCAAAAACAAAACCAAAAATTAGAGGTAAACAAAATTGAATTGATGGTACACATGTGGAGATATTTTTCTTGAGCTGAAGAAAGGGGGACAAAGAAATAATAGGTAAAGGAATATTGTCTAACATTATTTAAGAATCTATAATTACCCTGATACCCAAACCATACAAAGACACTACTAAGAAAGAAAATTACAAACCAATCTCTCTTATGAACATTGATGCTCAAATATTCAATAAAACACTGGCAAACCGAATCCAAAAACACATTAGAAAAATCATCTACAATGATCAAATAGGCTTCATGGTAGAGATGCAGGGGTGGTTTAACATATGAAAACCTGTCAATGCAATCCACCATATAAACAAACTGAAAATAAATCTACATCATCACCTCATTAGATGCTGAAAAAGCCATTGACAAAATTCAACACCCCTTCATGATAAAAGTCTTGGAAATAGCAGGAATTCAAGGAACATACCTAAACGTAATATACAGCAAACCAACATCCAACATCAAACTAAATAGAGAGAAATTCAAAGTAATCAAACTGAAATCAGTAATAAAAGAAGGTTGTTCACTCTGTCCATATCTATTCAATATAGTAAAAGTTCTATAGTATAAGTTCCAGCTAGAGCAATAAAACAGCAAAAGCAGATCAAGGGGAATACAAATCAGAAAACAAGAAATCAAACTCCCACTATTTGCTGATGATATAATAGTATATATAAGTGACCCCAAAAATTCTACTATGGAACTCATACAACTCATAAACACTTCAGTAATGTAGCAGAATATAAGGTTAACTCAAAAAATCAGTAGCCCTCTTTTATACAGATGATAAACTCTAAGGTAGAAATTTCTGAGAAAGAAGTCAGAAAAAAAAATCACCCTTCACAATAGCCACAAATAACATAAAATATCTTGACATAATCCTAACCATACAAGTGGAAGAGCTATGTGACATAACTTTAAACCTTTGAAGAAATAAATTTAAGAAGACACTAGAAAATGGAAAGATCTACCATGTTCTTGGGTATGTAGAATTAACATAGTAAAAATGGCAAGGGTACCAAAAGCAATGCACAGACTCAATGCAATGCTCATGAAATACACTGCGAAATTCTTCACAGACCTCAAAAGAACAATGCTCAACTTCATGTGGAAAAAGAAAAACCCTGGATAGTACAAACAATCCTGTACAATAAAAGAGCTTTTGGAGGCATCACAATCCCTGACTACAAGCTCTACAAAAGAACTACAATAGTGAAAACAGCCAGGTATTGGCATTAAAACATACAGGTGGACCATGGAATCGAAGTGGAGACAGGGATATCAATCCACACACCTATGAAATCCTGATTTTTGACAAGGTAGCAAAAAATATAAATTGGAAAAAAGAAGACATTCAACAAATGGTGCTATCATAACTGGATACCAACATGTAGAAGAATGCAAATAGATCATTATCTATTGCCATGCACAGAATTCAAGTTCAAATGGATCAAAGACCTCAACATAAATCTAACCACACTGAACCTCATAGAACAGAAAGTAGAAAGTACATTGAATGCAGTGGCACAGGAGACCACTTCCTAAATATAACCCCAGTAGCACAGACAATGAGAGTAACAATTAATAAATGGGACTTCCTGGAATTGAGAAGATTCTATAAAGTAAAGGACTCAGTCAACAAGATAAAATGACAGCCTACAGAATGGAAAATGATCTTCAACAGTCTCACATGAGACATAGGACTGATCTCCAAGATATACAAAGAACTCAAGAAACTTGACATCAATTTAGCAAATAATCCAATCAAAAATGTGGTACAGAAAATTCTCAGCTAACATCAAATTAAATGGAGCGAAACTCAAAGCCATCCCACTAAAATCAGGAACACGACAAGGCTGTCCACTCTCTCCATACCTCTTCAATACAGTGCTTGAAGTTCTAGCAATAGCAATAAGACAACATAAGGGGATCAAGGGGATTCGAATTGGAAAGGAAGAAGTTAAACTTTCGTTATTTGCAGATGATATGATAGTGTACATAAGCGACCCCAAAAACTCCACCAAAGAACTCCTACAGCTGATAAACACCTTTAGTAATGTGGCAGGATACAAGATCAACTCCAAAAAATCAGTTGCCCTCCTATACACAAAGGATATGGAAGCAGAGAGGGAAATCAGAGAAGCATCACCTTTCACAATAGCCACAAACAGCATAAAATATCTTGGGCTAACTCTAACCAAGGAAGTGCAACCACTTTGGAAAGCAGTGTGGCGGTTTCTCAGGAAATTTGGGATCAACCTACCCCTGGACCTAGCAATACCACTCTTGGGAATATACCCAAGAGATGCCTTACCCTACAACAAAAGTATATGCTCAACTTTGTTCATAGCAACATTGTTTGTAATAGCCAGAACCTCGAAACAACCTAGATGCCCTTCAATGGAAGAATGGATGAAGAAAGTATGGAATATATACATATTAGAGTACTACTCAGCAGTAAAAAACAATGACTTCTTGAATTTTGCTTGCAAATGGACAGAAATAGAAAACACTATCCTGAGTGAGGTAAGCCAGACCCAAAAAGAGGAACATGGGATGTACTCACTCATATTTGGTTTCTAGCCATAAATAAAGGACATTGAGCCTATAATTCATGATCCTAGAGAAGCTAAATAAGAAGGTGAACCCAAAGAAAAACATATAGGCATCCTCCTGAATATTAAACTTCATCAGGCGTTGAAAGGAGACAGACAGAGACCCACATTGGAGCACCGGACAGAAATCTCAAGGTCCAAATCAGGAGCAGAAGGAGAGAGAGCACGAGCAAGAAACTCAGGACCGCGAGGGCTGCACCCACACACTGAGACAATGGGGGATGTTCTATCGGGAACTCACCAAGGCCAGCTGACCTGGGTCTGAAAAAGCATGGAATAAAACCGGACTCGCTGAACATAGGGGACAATGAGGACTACTGAGAACTCAAGAACAATGGCAATGGGTTTTTGATCCTACTGCACATACTGGCTTTGTGGGAGCCTAGGCAGTTTGGATGCTCACCTTACTAGACCTGGATGGAGGTGGGTGTTCCTTGGACTTCCCACAGGGCAGAGAACCCTGATTGCTTTTCATGTAGTTTTTAATTATTCTAATTTTCATTAAGAAAGAGTGATGGTTAACAGTGACGACCAGTTTTATTTATTCTAGAAGCTGTGAAGACCTAAGCCTCTGGGTATGTCTCAAGAACGTTTCTAGGTTGAGTTTATTAAGTGCAGAAGACCTAACTTATATATTGGCACTATCATTCTATGTTCTTGCTGGAGTAATAGAGAGAGAGCAAGCTTGGTAAAACATTCATCTCTGCTTCCTAGCTCTGATGAAATATGACCGTCAGCCTCAGTTTCCTGCAGTCATGATTTCCTAGCCATGGCAGGCCATACCTTCAAGCAAAACCAAAGGAAACATGGCTTTACTCTCCTGGTGTTTTGTCACGACAATAAGAGAAATTACTAGGACAGGCTGAAGATGCACATTAGGAGAGACAGGTAAGGATTTTTCCTAATTCACCTGGGAATGCCTTTGCATTTCTTTTTATTTTCTGAATTTTCTTCCTTGCAATAGGTTGCAATAGTTTACCAGGTGTATTGTATCTGTAAGCAGCCAGTTTTCCTTGGAATTGTGTAGTGTAGCAGCATTATTGAGTAATATAATTTTCCTGAGATTTTTGTCCACTAGGAAAATTCAGGAAAGTTATCCTGAATCCTTCATATGTTCTAAATATCCATGCCATGAGGCTGGCTGCATGAATGACTTTCATGTAAAATTCGTCTTTAAAGGAGGGTAAAGACAGTGGAAGCGATCATTTACAATTGACTAATACAGAAAGTTACTCTAAAGAGACTCCTACTATTTCTTCATTTGGAAATTATCCCTGGCTTTTCTCAGGGACACTTTCATACACAGGAAGAGAGTAAAGAAATCACTCAATAAGTGTTCTGCTAAATGAAGGGCCACCCAAACTAGCCCTTCACCACAGAAGCTTCAATTATTCACAACTCATTTACCACAACATATTTTCAAAAACACTATCAAACACCTAGGTAGAAACTCCTATTTTTTCTAGAACAAGCAGTAATAAAACTTTATATTCCAAAACCTATATGTGTGGTATGTATGAATACCATATCATGAATTTTATTTGTCTTTGAATGCATACAACTTTATGCTTGTACATATGTATAAAACATCTTCAGTTTCCTCTATAAATCCACACTATTTTCCAGTGTTTGACAGGTTGGTTCAAACTTTGTGGTTTAATCGTGTGGTGGATATACTTCTCATCAAATTCATATCAACTTGTTGTAATCAAAATGTCATGTAATGATATTTTATTTTTTTTTTTTACTTTTCATGTGTAGGGTGCATGTGTTTGTGCTGGTGCCCATGCATATTTGTGTGTATGCATGTGGATGTAAAAAGTTGATATTTGGTATATCAGCATCACTCTCCACCTTCATTTCTCTCTTTATTTTCTCATACAGGTCTTTCAGTGAACCGAGTCTCAGCTATTGGGTGAACGAGTTCACCAATGAGCCCAGGAATTGTCCTTTCTCTATCTCTGTGGCAGTAGAATTTTAGACATATGACAAGACACCCAGTTTATTTTTAAAATGTGGATTGAACTCAGCAACTAACTCATAGCAACAAATAACCTCCTTTAAAATCCCTTTGTTGGGTTAGCAAAATGGATGGGTGGGTAAAGTACTCGCTAAGTTGGGATCCCTAGAAACCTCATAAAAGTCAAGTGCCTATTGCTCCTCATGCACTCCCAGTGCTTAGATGCAGAGACTGAGAGGCCCTGGAGCTGGCTGGCTGCTTAGTGTAGCTGAATGGGCAAACTCCAGAAACAGTGAGATGCCTTTTCTCAAAGGTAAGGTGAAATGATTGAGCATGACACCTGATATCAACCTCTGGCTTCTATATATACACAGATTCAGACTGTGCACACACATACACGCAAATATATTCATGACAGCTTATGCTCTGCTTCCATAGAATGTCATAAACAATTGATTGCTCAAATGATGTGTGAATTAATGCTTGCATAGTTACTGTCAAATATTTTCTGCTATTGTCTGTCCTTGATACCTAATAAATTTTATATTTTTATAGAATACAGGAAGAAGCATTTGTCTTTCAGCACCCTGAGGAAAACAGGAGATTGTTATTTATTACTAGTACCCCAGAATGACTGTTCTGCTGTAATACTCTGATTTTACATTTTTACTGAAAACTTATATTCTATTCATGTTTTTTACAAGTTTGCTAAAGTGACTCTGAAACTGTACAGTGCTTTGTGTTCCACTGATTTATAGAAGGCTCTAAGTATTATAATCTTATTCATTATACATTAAAATATTTCTTTTCAAAATTTAATTTTTAAAATGTTTGAGAGTTTCATACATTTATATAATGTATTATCATCCTATCCACCCTATTAATTCCGTTTATCTCCCTCTCACTCCTCTTGATCCCTTCTTCTCAGATGGCTTTGCTCTTGCTTTTTTGCTGTGTGTGTGCTCAAATATATATGGTGTGTGTTCAGAGTTACAGCAGCTATGTTGTATCCAGAACACTAGAATTCATGTCATTTCTCTGAACCTTCCATCTCTGATGAACATTCTGTCCCCTTTTCCACAGTATTTCTTGGGTCTTGGAGAGGAAAATACAGATATATCTTTTAGGGCCATGCTTTCAGCAATATTGTCTTAAGACACCATTTTAACATTAAAATTGAAATTTTGTCCTACCGACTTATTTTGTCTTGGCATTTTGGTTTTTCCATTTTGTTTCTAAAACCTTCTAGAACATAATTTTCAAAATAATCTATCAGCAATTTTTACATATTTTATTTTTTCATTTACTTATTTATTTTATCTTTATAAAAAAAAGTTTTCTGGTAGAATTATAACACTTTGCTCCTTTTCTTCCTTCTTCTAGCTCTTCTCAGTCACCTGTTCTCTAAACTACCCACAATCCATCTTAAATTAATAGCTTTTTATCTTTTATTATATTTGTTACATAATGTGTGTATGCATAAATACATGTGTGTATATTATTTCAAGACTGACCACTCTGCATTGAGCAATAAAGGACAGAACTAATCCCTGGAACAAGCCAATTCTTATGCCAGTAATTTAGACTTGCCTGTGGTTCACTATGTATGGTATTCTGGCACATACAACAGTTCTGCCCCATTTTCCACAATGTTCTCAGAGCCGTAGATGCAAAGAGCTATGATGTATATTGTTTTAATGTTCTAAATATCTAACCCAGTTAACCCCCCAAAATTACACACTAAATGTCTTTAAGAACTGTTTTTTCTCAAATTAGTTAATAAATATAAAATTAATAAAAATAAAAATAAAATAAATATAAAGGTATTTCCAAAAATCAGACTTGTCAATCATGGATCAGGGAAGAGCTTCAATCATGGAACCTTGAGCATGACAAGTAAGTGTCCATAAAGGCCAGAAGAAGGCATCAGATCACCAGGAGCTGGAGTAACAAAAGGTGTTGCAGCTGGAGAGATGGTTCTGTGGGTAAGAGCTCCTTCTGATTTCCCAGAGGATCCAGTTAAGTTCCCATGCTTCATGCCTGGTGTCTCACAACTGCCTGTTTTTTCAGCTTCAGGGCATCCCCTGGGACTTGTACATACCCATACCACACAAACATACACACAATCAAAAACAAAAATTAGTCTATAAAATAATAAAAAACATCATAAATTTCCTTATAAAACAGAAAGTAGAATGTTTCTAAGCAGTGATATTCTCCAGTATACTCTATTACCAGTTTTTCAAAATATATCCCCTTGCCATCAAGTACTTCTTTGATACTACAGTGATGTAGCTGAGATTGCCAAGAGCTATAGAAAAACTTTAGTCACCTAAGGAAAAGACTTTACATTTATCTCAAAATATATATTATCTGCTTCGCATCTGTTCAGTCTTTAAATACAAAGTAATTTCCAAGTAGATGGAGTCAGTTGTACACAGACCACTGTTCTCTTTATCTGCCACCTTAATCATTTTCAGATCTAGCATATTCGCAGGTGTAAGGAAAAAATTACTCTGGGACAAGGCAAAGTTAGACATAAATAACACAAACATAAATTATAAAACTGTTCTAGAAGGGACCCAGGAACTCAAATAGGAAGCCTTGCTTGGGACTTTGATTCATGTAGAAGGAAATCCCATGTACACTGCAAACATTGTCTATCCCCTTCGCTTAGGTATAATGTCCTGTATGTCCCTCGGGTTGATTTGTTTTTGAACTGTTTATGTCTTATTTTACAAAAGCATAGTGTGAGTTTTGAATCAATTATCAAAACTGGACTGTCAAAAATCATAAAAATTATTTTATAATTTTGTTTGTTTGTTTGTTTGTTTTTTGGTTTTTCGAGACAGGGTTTCTCTGTGGCTTTGGAGCCTGTCCTGGAACTAGCTCTGTAGACCAGGCTGGTCTTGAACTCACAGAGATCCGCCTGCCTCTGCCTCCCGAGTGCTGGGATTAAAGGCGTGTGCCACCATCGCCCGGCTATTTTATAATTTTTAATATTCTCTCCAATGTTGTCAATGTTTGAATCGTAGGTATTCAATTGTTGCTGTTTATTTGTTCCACATTTAACATTCATATTTCATAATATCTCAACATTTTCATTGATCTTTAATGTAATGCCTTGTTTTGTATTTCTTATCCAACAGAGCCCTTAGTATACTAAGCAGTTACTCTAAATTCCTGGTCCAGTAATTTCAAAATCCACTCATTTCTTAAGTCTGTCAGTGATGCTTGCCATGTTTCAAATTGATGGAAGTGTGTGTATTGGGGGGGGGGTATTTGGGTGTTTGAGTGTGTAAATTCACTATCAGATGATTGTTGGTTTGCTCTATCTTTTGTTATGCCTTAACTAATTTCGCTTGATAGCCAGATATGTTCTCCAATACGATAATAGAATGATCTACTTATTACACAATGATTCCTTCTTCTCTGTAGTCATCAGGAATATAATGCTATATTCTTTTGTATTTTGGTTTTTCCTTCCTTCCTTCCTTCTTCCTTCCTTCCTTCCTTCCTTCCTTTCTTTTTTTCTTTCTTTCTTTCTTTCTTTCTTTCTATCTTTTTGTTTTTTTTATTTTTCCTGAATCTTCACTGTTGCATCATCTTTAAATTCCTGGAAGCAAAGCTCATAGAAGTCCTGAAACTTTTGGTGTATAATTTATTAGATTGATAGATGGAGTTAATCAGTTTTCCTCTGGGAGAAGACCCCTGATAGGTTATCTAGTCCTTAAGTGATCAACCCTAAACGTGTATATATATGAACACATAAATGGACTCAGAAGGTCATGTGTGTGTGTGTCACAGTAATTAAAAAGAGGCAGTGTTAATTTGAGATGATTCGGGGGCTTGGAATGGGTGGGTGGAAATGATGTAAATACAATACTCGTGCATGAAATTCTAAAAAAATAGTGGTAAAAAGTAGATAAGAATTTGTCATATTCTTTGTAAGATGCTTAAATGTTTTAAAATATCAAGAGACAGGAAATTGTATATAAAATATATTTCCTTTAGAATCTTTTGAATGGTTTCTCAATCTGTTCAAGCACAAACACACACACACACACACACACACAGAATTTTTTGAAACATGTCACTCAGCATTTGACCCTTTCTGCATGTTCTGAGTTACTGGAACATTTCAATGACCCCATCAGTTGTAAGCTAAGAAAACTAATGTGAAATCCTGAGGCTGTGATGACAATGTTATAATAGTCTTTGTGACTTTCAGAGTTGTGTCAAAAAGGCAAAAAGATCAAGTAAAATTCCAATTAAAACACAGTACAAAAAAGTTCTGTACAAAAGGCTGACTTCATTAATACTGGCATTAAATATGTATTTCTTTTAAGAATGAGGCCTTTTGACTCCGTGAAGAGAATACTTTTTATTACTAAATAAACATGGACAATTTTAGGCATTAAATGGATTTAACTCATTCTAAACTGGAACCCCAAGAAGAATGGCTAGTTTCTCAACATGATCATTTGTTAGTACAAGGAATCTTTTAATCAAGATCCTAATGATATTTCTCAGTCATCTGCTTTAAATGGGGTTCCAAGCATCAAGTTCCAAACTTCACTGCCTATTAATATCACTTGAGGACTTCATAGTTCTCAATGTCAACTTGGTAACCCACAGCAATCAGGTCATGATGTGTACACATCGAAATAGAAAAAAAGCTAATTTAATGGTCCCTGGTGGAACGTACACAAGCACACATACACACACACACACACACACACACACACACACACACACAGAGAGACAGACAGACAGAGACAGAGAGACAGAGAGAGACAGAGACAGGGTGGGGGGCTTCCCATTTGGGTCCAGCATTGTTAAACAATACTGCTGAGAAAAGTCAGAATTTCTCGAACCACTGGTATGCTTATTAAGAATCTAAATGTAGTTGATTCCTTCCCAAACTACTCATAGGGAGTCTCTCTGTGTTTTATCAGGTGTAGAAGTATTTCTCCTTGTTAAGCTTGATTACCACTATTGCAAAGTATACAATATATAGTAAAAATGGGTAGTTTTCAACCTCCTGTAAATAGGCCCATGATTCTATGCACTCTTGCAGTTTATCCCATGAGCTACAGCACTTCACCTGCCATGATGCTGAGATTAAGATGAGTGGGACTGAAAATGGAGGAGACAGCAGATAAGAGGCTCACCAATTCTAGCTTTGCTTCCTTATGTTACTGATTGACAAGTAAACTTGAGTAACTGACACACCCTCCCTTTCTCTTTCAAAGGCTATATATAACAGTAACAGGCTGCTGTAGATGGATAGACTTAAATTGTATTGCAACATTTTTACCATTATTTGGTCACCATCATATTTCATTTGCAGTATGTTCTTGAGAAAGAAAATGCTACCATGTGTGGCATAAGCCTTCAGTTCAGTGACAGAGAGAGTTACCCATTTCTAATTTCCTAATGAGGATGAGACTAGATAAGCTGGAAATTATTGACTTTTTTTAAAGCCATTACAGAACTGCAGAAAATCAATGATTCCTAAGTGTGGGAGAAAGGCCACCACTTTCCAGGAAAGAAAAGACTGGAGAATTGTATGAACATAGATATAACATAAGTCAATAGTCAGTAGTAGTATATGTGTTTTAAAAAAGTCACTAAATGACAATTGTGAGTTACACTGAGAATATAAAGCTAGCGTACATGAAAGAGACTATTACAATTGTGCTGCCGCAAGAAAAGAAATTTAAATTGTAATTTATATATCACCCCCAAAAAGAAAACTTGTGCCCAGAAAACTTCCCTGATAAAATTATAATACAGAGGTTAAGAATTATACCAACTCATATTTTCAGGCTATTTTCCTGAATGTGTTAGCAAAAATGCACATACAAATTTACATTCACTCATTCACTAAATATTTGAATATAATTTCTAGTGGATTTGTGCATAGAAATTAAAAACTTTACAACTCAGATGTTTTTGAAAGATGTAAATGGAAAAAATTATGTGACAACCAAACTATGGAAAGCCATGTAGAAAAGAAAAGGCACCCCTTATGTTGTCTTATTGCTATTGCTAGAACTTCAAGCACAATATTGAAGAGGTATGTAGAAAGTGGACATCCTTGTCGTGTTCCTGATTTTAGTGGGATGGCTTTGAGTTTTTCTCCGTTTAATTTAATGTTAGCTGTTGGCTTGCTTTAAATAGCTTTTATTATATTTAGGTATGACCCTTGTATCCCTAATTTCTCCAAGACCTTTATCATAAAGGGGTGTTGAATTTTATCGAATGCTTTTTCAGCATCTAACGAAATGATCATATGTCTTTTTTCTTTCAGTTTATTTATATGATGGATTACATTGATAGATTTGTATATGTTGAACCAGCCCTGCATCTCTGGGATGAAGCCTACTTGATTATAATGGATAATTTTTCTAATGTGTTCTTGGATTTGGTTTGCCAGTATTTTATTGAGAATTTTTGTGTCGATGTTCATGAGTGATATAGGCCTGTAATTCTCTTTCTTGGTTGGGTCTTTGTGTGGTTTTGGTATCAGGGTAACTGTAGCTTCATAAAAGGAATTTGGCAATGACTCTTCTGTTTCTATATTGTGAAATACATTAAGAAGTATAGGTATTAGCTCTTCTTGGATGTTCTGGTAGAATTCTGCGTTGAAACCATCTGGTCCTGGGCTTTTTTTGGAAAGGAGATTTTTGACAACAGTTTCTAATTCTTTGCGACTAACAGGTCTATTTAGATCGTTCACCTGGTCTTGGTTTAGCTTTGGTATATGGTACTTATCTAAAAAAAAAATGTCCATTTCTTTTTCATTTTCCTGTTTTGTGGCATACAGGCTTTTGTAGTAAGATCTAATGATTCTCTGAATTTTCTCTGTGTCTGTGGTTATGTCCCCTTTTCATTTCTGATCTTATTAATTTGCGTGTTCTCTCTCTGTCGTTTAATTAGCTTGGATAGCGGTTTGTCGATCTTGTTGATTTTCTCCAAGAACCAACTTTTTGTTTCATTGATTCTTTGGACTGTTTTCTGTGTTTCTATTTTGTTGATTTCTGCCCTCAGTTTGATTATTTCCAGTCTTCTACTCCTCCTGGGCGCATCTGCTTCTTTTTTTTTTTTTCCCTAGAGCTCTCAGGTGTGCTGTTAAGTCCCCAATGTATGCTTTCTCCGTTTTCTTTAAGTGGGCACTTAGTACTATGAACTTTCCTCTTAGCACTGCTTTCATTGTGTCCCATAGGTTTGAGTATGTTGTCTCTTTATTTTCATTAAATTCAAGGAAGACTAATTTCTTTCTTGACCCAGGTGTGGTTCAGTAGTTGACTGTTCAGTTTCTATGAGTTTGTCTTGCTTTCTGGGGGTAGCATTGTTGTTGCCTTCTAACTTTAATCCGTGGTGATCTGATAAGACACAGGTGGACACTGATTTTTTTTTGTATCTGTAGAGGTTTCCTTTGTTTCCGAGTATGTGGTCAATTTTTGAGAAGGTTCCATGAGCTACAGAGAAGAAGGTGTATTCTTTCCTATTTGGGTGGAGTGTTCTTTCTGTCTATAGATGTCTGTTAAGTCCATTTGCTTCATTACCTCCAACAATTCTCTTAATTCTCTACTAGGTTTCTGTCTGATTGACCTGTCCATTGGTGAGAGAGGTATGTTGAAGTTTCCTACTACTAGTGTGTGTGGTTTGATGTCTGCCTTGAGTTTTAGTAATATTTCTTTTACATAAGTGGGTGCTTTTATATTAGGGTTGTAGATATTAATAATTGAGACAGTTTGGACAAATCTGAGAGTAATTATGCACATAAAAGAAGGCTAGTTCCAAATCAATGAGAGGCAGAGAAAATAAAGGTGATCATATTAAGATAAAGATCACCAAACCTGGTGATCTTCATTCCAACTCTGTAATGCTCATAAAAGTAAAAGAGAACTTACTTCTGAAAGTACACACATGCAGACACACACACACACATACAAACCTCTCTCTCACACACCCACAAACACATACAAGCAAAATACATTTTGAAATCAAGACTGTCTAAGTTAAGAGCATTATAAACAAGGGAAAAAAGAAAAGGAAGGAACAACCAGTCTCCGAAAGTCACAAACTGAATGATTTTTTATTTGCCTAAGATTCTTAAAATAGCAAAATGTTAAAAAGCAGAAGAAATTAGTAGTTGCCATAGGCTACAAAGAAGTAGGGCAGTGAGAAAAATGAATTTGCCTGTCAAAAGGGAAACACACAATATCTTTGTGATGATGGGAATATTCTGAGTGTCAATACAACCATATTATACTATAGTTTTTCAGGATCATCTTATTGAGAGAACCTGGGTAATGACTCCACAGGATCATTTTTCTTATTTCCTAAAACCGTGTTTGACAGGCTGGTATGGTGGCTCAATAGGTACATGCTGCCAAGTCTGATGACCTGGGTTTGAGGCCTTGAATGCACATGATGGAAGGAGAGGACTGGCTCCTGAAAGTTGTTCTCTGACTTTCACATATGTATGCTATGGCATGCACACAGCCACATGTACACAAGCACATGTAGGTACACAAATAAATAAACGTAATAAAAATTTAGAATTATGCGAATCTACAACTTCATCAAGATACTTTTAAACTCATTAAAATAAGGAACTGTCTCATTGAAACTGTGCATCTTAGAAATGAGAGGGGAAAAATAAAAATTCATATCAATTACACAGCCATATAAATCACCAAAAACATAAACAACTCCATAAAAAAGTGTCCAGTGAATTATGGTTCAATTAACTTGTGAAAGATTACCTTTTCTAGTAATCTGGAATTCAGGTTTAAAATATGAAATGTATTTTGAATATTTATGTGCTGTGGATCTAGAGGGGAAAGGAATGGAAAACTCATTTATGGCAAATTCGTCCGCTTCAATAAAAAGTTTAAGAATGTCATGCATGCACACGGCCCCCAATTCTGAGCCTGTAGTCTAAAACATCATACCAGGGACTTTTCTAAACCAATGTCATTGACTGCTGTATCCACCCTACAGCCCTATGGCCCTAACTAACTAACTAACTAACTAGCTAACTAACTAACTAACATGGCCCTATGGCCCTAGGGCTCTATGGTCCTCACTCATTGCACTGAGCCCACACTCCTGTCCCTGCCCTTCTTTCTGCTGCCCGAAGAGGGCACCAAACCTCATTACAGATGGTTGTGAGCCATTATGTGGTTGCCGGGAATCGAACTCCTGACCTTTGGAAGAGTAGGCAATGCTCTAAACCACTGAGTTATCTCTCCAGCCTCTTTTCCCACTTTTTTTTTAGCTAAACCAGGTTTACTGGATGTGGTGTGTAGATCACATCTGCATTCCCCTAACATGTGGAGCACAGGGGTCTCCATGGACCTATTGGCCATCCGTGTACCTCATAGAGTAGGTCTAGATAAATTGTTTCTCTGGCTTTAAATTGGGTTAACCTTTTGCTGGTGTTTGTAGTCCCTTATATGTCTTGGACTTGAGTTCTTCATCAGGCACATAAACGTGCCAGTATTTTCTTCTTTTAGCCATCTTGCCTTACTCTCCTTGGCAGTGTCTCTGAAGCATGCTGGTGCTTCAATGTCCTAACACAAAGTTTTGCCTGATCCAGTCACAATGACGTGTGCCCATGCTTTTTTCTTAGAATTCGTACATCTTATTTCATACTTTTAATGTTGCATTCTGAGTGAATTTTAGTGGTAGTGTTTCATAGTCACCAGCACCTGTTCTTTTTTCACGTGTGGATACCAAATTGCCACAGAATCATTTTTTGTTGGAAAAAAAATTGTCCTTGAACTAGCTCTTATAGACCAGGCTAGCCTCGAACTCACTGAGATCTGCCCACCTCTGAATGCTGGGATTAAAGGCATGCACCACCACAGCTAAATATATTGTTCTTAAGAATGATTTTGCAACATTTTGTTGATATTCAATTGATCGTAAACATGTGAGTTTGTTTTGGGTCCTGTAATCCAGGAGCAAATCAAGTCGATTTCTCAGGTGAGAACTTTGATGAGAACTTTGGTAAAATCTCTTAAATCCCCCTTCAATGTGTCAGTTACATTTTCTGGTCTAAAACCTTCCATGACTGAACGTCCCCACTGGAGCAGAGTGGAATTCTAAGGGAACAAAGACTTATCCCACCTAGAAGAGAACACAACCACAAAGCTAGAAGGATCCTCTATCTGCACATAGAATGTAAAGGAAAGGCCCAGACTTGCAGGCTGGGGATTCCTCAGCCATCCTCAGCATAGGCCAGCCTCATCGTTGTTGCAGCACAGGTGTAAGCAGACTGGCTTTGAAGACATCGGTCCCTAGAGCACCTGGGATGCCAGACCCAGGCTGTACTGGAGCCCAAGAGCCTGAGTCCAAAGGTCCACAGAAGCCAATGGGGATCACTGTTTTAGAAACCTCACAGAAGAGGAACTGCCATTTTGCTTTGTGCAGGGGTAAATAAAGAGCCGTGGCCTTGCTCTCCTTGATGTTGCTTTACCATTATGTGGGTGAGGCTGGGCTTCTCATCACCTAACATCAGAGGAAGCTCTGTGAAAATGGAATTACCCAACAAGGGGCACAGACTTTGGCAGGTGGAATCGATGCAGCTGGCCCCACAGGAAGCAGGTGCTGTGTGGAAGGAATTGTGGCATGCTGGGTAGGGTTGCTTTGTTAATTTGAAATATAGTAGGATCATCCGGAAGAGGGAACCTCAACTGAAAAAAATTAGACAAACCTGTAGGCAAGTCAGTGGGAATATTTTAAAAATTATGATGAGGCCACAGAGAAACCCTGTCTCGAAAAAAAAAAAAACCCCAAAAAAATTATGATGAGAAGATTAAAGCTCTCTTTATTATAACCTCTTTACAGTCTAAATGAAACCAATGAGAAAAACACAATTTCATTAGGAGGAGAAAACTGGCCTAAAAAAGGTTGCACAGAAGCAAACTTGGAGAACTCAACACAGGTTACAGAAAATGGAAAAAGTCTGAGTGATGGATGATGGAAATGTGATATGAAAAAGTGACAGTACAATGAGGGACATCAGAGAGTAAAGAACCTGCTTTTCTGATTGATCAAGCATCAGGTGAGCAATCTAAGCTCCATCCCAGTGATTGGTAGCTTCTTTGGATCTGGACTTCAGGAACAGACATATCTCTAGGTAAATCTTTGAGGGAATTTCCTGGATCAGTTAACTGAGAGACAGAGATTCTCTGGGATGGATAGCACCTTCTAACAGCAGGCCAGGAAGAGGCAGTCTAGGGTCAAATAGTTGTTTTTTTTGCCTGTCTATCTTTGCACCTTGCAGCTAAGTGTATCTAATCTCTACTGCTATTGTCCACCACAGTCAGAACCTACAATTTTTCTTCCTTCCAATTTGAATTGAAGACCAGTGGCCCTCCAGGAATCCTTCAGGCCTTCAAACATACTTCTGAACATGCAGAGTTATTGATGGAGCAGCAAGCTACAAGATTCTCAAACTCCCAGTGTTCAGATAGCCATTGTTGGACTGCCAAGACTATACTTTGTAAACCAATCTATATCCTTTGTTATATATTTTTCTTCTGTTGGTTCCATTTTAACCGAAAACTCTAGTCAGTATACAAAGCAAAACAAAACAAAAAACAAACAAACAAACAACAACAACAACAAAAAAACAGCCTCCATCTTATTCAAAGCTTTAAGCTCAGAGCTGGAAACACAGATCAGTAGTCAAGAGTATTATATTATTATTATTAGAAAACCCATATTTGGTGCCCAACACCTACATTAAATTTTTCACAACTACTTTTAAATACAACCTCAGGGATTCGACTCCCCTGGCTTCTGAGAACACGCAAACACAGATACAGAGAAGACAGACAGAGAGACAGAGAGATGGAGAGACAGAGAGACACAGAGAGAGTGCACATACAATTGACTAAACACATATAATGAAAAATGAAATAATAATTTTTTTAAATAAAGAAATGGATCTGAAAAGTTGAAAGATTACTTGAGGAAAGATGAGCTAAGACATAAGAGGAAGTTCAGTTCTGTATAAAGGTGAACATGCTAAAGCTTAAATCCAGGTAGTCTTAAACAAAATAATAAAAACAATTGTTAATGAAAAGATTATTCCTTAATCTTGTATTGAGTACATGAATTATTTTCTAGATTTAGTTTCAACATTTCTTTCGGTTAGTAGAAATGGCTAAGATTTCCTGATTTGCATAAATCTCTTTCCCTTTAACCTTGTTTTTAGCAAAAGAAAAGATTCCATGGTAATAATTTAGATTTAAAAGAATTATGAATTGAGACTTCAGGTCTCCAATACCTGTAGCAAATTGTTCATCATTTTCAATCTGGTAGAAGATGAGAGCTTGACTTTATTTTTGAATATGCAATATTTTCACAGGGCTTAATTTTTAAAATTTACTTAAGGGCATTACAATGGCCTTGATTCTGCATTTTTATGTTTGACTCATAAATTATTTTGAGTTCTACCTCTTCGTTCACTTTGGCTCCATAGCTAAATAGGCTCATAAGAAAATCTATGTTATCTGGGGCTGGAGGGATGGATCAATATTTTGGAGCACTTGCTGATCTTGTAGAAATTCTAGGTTTGGTTGCCAGCAACCATTCATTTGCAATGTTTGTATCTCCAGTTCCAGAGGATGTGATGCTCTCTTCTTGCCTTCATGACATTACAGGCACAATATACACAAACATACATGCAAGCAATCTTCACACACATGAAATCAAAATAAATACACCTTTAAAAAGAAAGAAAACCTGCACTCTTTTTGGTGGTGACTGGAAATTCTCACCTCATAAAATACCTGCCCACCAAAACTTCTGGACCCTATAAAAGTACAGAACCCTCTCTGCCTCCTAGTTTACCTTTATATGATTAATAAACTGCTTTGTATAACTAATGTGTTGCTAGCAGAGTTTAAGGGCAAAAATCATGTTCTATCTATCCCAATGAAACCTAGACCAATGCAATATTAGAGAAAGACATAGGGATAGAGGAGTGGTTCTCAATCTTCCTAATGCTGTAACACTTTAATATAGTTCCTCATGTTGTGGTGACCCTAACCATAGAATTATTTTTGTTGCTATTTCATAACTGTAACTTTGTTAATATTATGAATCATAAGGTAAATATATGTTATTCAGACTATTTATTTGATATGCTGCCCCTGTGGAGGGTCATTCAGTCCAACCCACCAAAGGGGTCATGACTCACAGTATGAGAACCACTGGGTTAGAAGGATGATTCTGGGTAAAATGCTTGCTATCCAAACAAGAGGAGCTGAGTGTGGATACTGAGAAGCCAAACACAGTCCTAGACATGGTACCTCTCATCTATAACCCCAAGATTCCTATAATATAAAATAATGACAGTGGAGATAGGTGAATCACTTGAAGGTTTTGAGACAGCTGGTCTGGCATGCATGGCAGTGACTAGCAGGAAACAACCATGTCTCAACCAACACTGAAACTAATGCTAGAAACTGTTCCCTGACCTCCACACATACCCACACATAGATGTGCATGACTTCATCAAAATCAAGATATATATCTCAAGGTTAAACAAAAGATGTATAGGGTGTACCTGTGTCATATTCATGAGAATCATTAAGTCACTCTACCAACAAAATCTCTTAACACTGAAAAGATGCTTATGAAAGACTCATAAGAAAAATATAAAAAGAAATGGGAGCTTCCACTTTACCCAGTTTACCCTAATTGTCAACAGAGAGGCTCCATCCAGTAACTGATAGAAGCAGATGCAGAAACCCACACCTAAACACTCTAGGAGTCCAGTGAAAGAAAGGGAGGAGAAAAGGGGAGTCAATATCATAATTGGGAAACCAATAGAAACAGCTGATCTGAGCTAATGGAAACTCATGGAGTCTTGACCATAGCTATGGCACCTGCATGGGGCTGACCATATATCTTTTGACTTAAAATTTGAAGTCAAGGCAGTTTCAAAATATATAGTTTGGATTAATCCAGCAGCATTTATAATCAAATGCCTTTTTAACAACTGTTTGCACCTTCTTCAGCAGCCAAACAATTCAAAGACAGCACAAAAACATACAGTATCCAGATTCTCTGTGTGTTTTCCTTCTTCATGTGGCTCTTTCTTTTACTCTTTTTTTTATTTTTATTGTTTAGTTTTTGGTTTTGTGAGGCGAGATTTCTTCATGTATCTTTGACTGCTCTACAACTCACTCTGTAGACAAGGATGTCCTTGAATTCACAGAGATCCTCCTGCTTCTGTCTCCCAACTGCTGGTATTAAAGGCATGCACCCCCATGCCTGGCTAGCTTAGTTGGTAGAGCATGAAACTCTTAATCTCAGGGTAGTGGGTTTGAGCTCCACATTGCCATCTGTAGATAGACGTTTCTATCCCACACAGTCCCACAGCCATTCAGTCCCAAATATAAACAAAGAGGTTTATATTAATTTTAAATGGTTTGACCTATTTCTCAGGCTTATTAGTAACTATCTCTTATGACTTAAATTAACTTGTAATTCTTGTCTGGGTTTAGCCATGTGACTTGACACTTCTTATGTAAAGTAGTCTCGTCCTGCTTCCTCTTCATCTGGTTTGCAACTGACTCTTTGCTTTTCTCCTTCCCAGAATTCTCCTAATCTGGTTGCCCTACCTATACTTCCTGCCTTGTTATTGACCAATCGGCATTTTATTAAACCAATACGAGTGACAAATCTTTACAGTGTATAAGAGCATTATCCAACGGCCAGTGACAGTAGCCTGGTCTGATTGTCAGATCACTAGCAGTGTGATCAGGACTTGTCAATACCTCATGAGATAACTCTTTGGAACCTATTTCCCATGAAGAAATGTCTTGTCCAGCCTTGATGCAGGGGAGGGGAGAAACTTGGTCCTGTTTTTCCTGAACATGCTATGACATGCTTTTTGATGTCATAGGAGGCCTGAATCTTTCTGAATAGAGGATAAGTAGAAGGGGAGGGATAAATGGGAGGTGTTGGAAGTAATGGAAAGAGAGGAGGAAGGGGAAAGTTTACATATTTTAGTATGTAAAATAAAGAAAAATTAAAAATTAAACAGTGAGATAGACAGAGAAGAACAGTCCCCTGAACCCAAATGTATCTGAGAGTAGGACAAAAGAAGAAACTTAATTCATGTAGGGGAAACAATGCTGAAACAAATATCAACAAAGTGGCCCAAATGGAAACCTAAATTTAATTACAGTAATATGTGGAATAAATAATATTTAAAATACAGATTAGCTTTTGTATCTTTTTTATATTTTTTTTTACAAATTTATGCATGGATTTATCATCTTCGCTCTTTCCCAAATTCTTCCTATAGCCTCTCCCCACCTTGCTACTCTCCCAACATTATGTTCCTCATTTAAAAAACATAAAAGAAAACACAGACACAGAAAGTTCAATTTGTGTTGTTCAAAATCCTGGGTGTGGTAAACCTACTAGGGAACACATCACTATAAAACACTAACTTCCCTCTTCTGGCAACTATTGAAAATCAATGGCTCTCCAGTGAGATGAACTTTCATGCATGTCACATTTCCCTCTCCATGCTAGGAGTTAGTCTAGTTTGAGTTTTCAAAGGTTGTTTGAATGCTGTCAAAATCTCTTTGAGTTCATACCTGAAACTGCTCTGTTATGTACTGAAAATGCTATTTCCTTGCAGTGTCCACTGCTTCTGGCTCTTATACTCCCTCTGTTTCCCTTCCATGACTCTATATAAGCTTTGTTTGAAAAAATCTTATACCCATGTCTCCACAGTCTTTTATTTTCTGCACATACCTCAAATAGAAATTTTTATGATAGATGTTATAGCTTTTGCACTGAAATGAAGATTCTTGGTTTAGTTTAATGCTTGCTTAAATGTTGAGGATGTAACCCAGTGGTCAAGCATTTGACCAGCCTACACTAAGACCTTGCTCTAATAATGATCTGCGTAAATAAGCTAGTTGGCAAACTTTTAGTTCTGGGAACCAAGTGATCACTATACTTAGGGATTACACTAAATGTAAAGTCTTATAATTATATTTGCTAGTTTATATTCCTGAATACAAACAGGTATAAAACATGTAATCAGCTTAACTATCAGAAATATTACCTTGTCTAAATTGTCTCTGATCATGATATGCATTGTCCTAAAACTTTTCAAAGAAGGCAAGAAGCTTTTGACACAACTAGTAATAAATTACAAGCAAAGTGCCGGGCGGTGGTGGCGCACGCCTTTAATCCCAGCACTTGGGAGGCAGAGGCAGGCGGATCTCTGTGAGTTCGAGACCAGCCTGGTCTACGAGAGCTAGTTCCAGGATAGGCTCCAAAACCACAGAGAAACCCTGTCTCAAAAAAATCAAAAAAAAAAAAAAAAAAAAAAAGCAAAATTACAAGCAAAGTAAGAATTTGGCACATGCAAATTGACTTAATAAAATGCGATCTTATTAAATACTTAAAATGTCCCATTCTAAATTGCAACAGGGAGACAAAGGTAGAAACCATACTATATTTACTGATGGGATGATAAACTGTATTGCTTTGTCACTTGACAGTTTACCCTAGCCTGTTCTTAAGCCATAAAGAAGGAATGACCCTGTCTTGCAGAATACTTCAACATCAGTGGCTTGATCCCACCCAACATATTGAAAGCATTTACTTCATTCAAACAGCAATAGGAGAATGAGCATTCTGTAATTATAGATTTGGCTACAAGTCTCTATTCCATGTTCAGTATGGTCACCCTTGGCCACAGTTAGTTTTGCCTTCAAGGTGACACAGCCATCTTTGCCTGTGAGCTACCACAATATCCTGAATATCACACTCAGTCTTTGTGTGCACAGTCTTTACTGTGGATGCTTTTCCCCAGGTGCACAGATAAGACACCTTCACACTATTGTCTTCCATTGAGAAGATTTATTTGCCATCTCCTTTGATATAAATACAAAGGAGATCACAAAAAGCTGGAGAAGAGGCAAGCCATTACTCTATCCTTGGTTATTTCACTTAAATACTGGAAAATTATTGGCAAAAGAAAGGCAATTTGAAATAAAACCCACCATTTTCTAGAAACTATTGACCACCTAAAAAATGTACAATGTTATACCAAGCTCAGCATTTTAATTGCCTTTTTGGTTAAAAGAACAAATTCTAAATTTTAAGACTCTAATCCTCAACTCCTCCTAAAAATGACTCTAAAATTTGTCTAACTGAAATATATTGCACTTCTGGTTACCCCCTTCTCGGAAATCTCTATAAGGACATTTTTGGGGCCTTTGGTAACTCTTGACCACCAATAATAGCCATACATTTCCCTTCATCCTATGTAGCATGTTGCAAATTTTTAGTTGCCAGTGTGTAATCTATTTTCTGAAGCATAGAAGCTCCCATAGGTCCTGACATAGTGATCTTCCACAATGACCAATCTTATATAACATGGTAGAATTGTGTATTTATATATTTATTTAACTACTGATGTTTGATGTCTTGAATTGGACAAACAGTTCTTCCTGGGACTCTGAGTAAGAGAGCAAAACATGAGAAAAAGAAACAGTTAAAAGCAAGACTCAGGAAGACTGTGAAAGCTGGAAACCCAAAGCATCAAATTTAACCCCACTGCAGCTCCTTTTGTACCCCTCTAACAGAGAAACAGAAAGCAACTCAGTAAAGAGCATAAAATTGCTGAATTACAGGGAGCCAGAGCACCTCTAAGTTCTTTTTGTGCAAAGCACATGCAGATTATAGTAAGCAAAACTCTTCACATCACAGCTCTAGAGGGAAACTGTCAAGCCTCAGGCTCCCTGTCTCCCATGCCTCCCAGAGCCAAAATACTAGTCTGTTATTGCCCTTTCCAAACAGAACTCTGGCAGGGAACAAAGCTTAGAATTTGTTATTTCATCACCAAGACCCCGAGGGACAAGCCCCAGCATTGTCCAAACTTTGAGTATTAAATTTCTACATATCTGAATTTGTATTATGCATTTTTTAGTATTTTTCTATATGTAATCATATTGTAAAATGTTTCTTGGGGAGATGTAAACAAATTTCTGTTCACTCTATTTAGGGCACTGATGGCAAACCAAACTAATGGTTCCACCAAAGTCTGACTTAGTGAATGAGAGAGTCTGTTGAGGTTACTTATAGAAGCATAGATACTCAAAGGCAGTTGCATCATTGGGCATCACACCCAGAATGGGTAATGGCTCATGAGAGTTGAATCCCTGGAACTGTATGAAGGACTTGCAGGTAGCTTGCCAAATTAGAGAATTTCTTTCCCTGGTTGTTGTTACTACTTCTAAAAATTAATGCAGGGCTTTACAAATATTTTAAGTTGGTGAAATTTTCTGAAACTTCTTAATTGTATATTTCCTGAGCCTTTTAAGTTTTCTCTTTTTTTCCTTTAATCTCCTGAATCTTAATCCTTTCTGTTTTAATCCAGAGAAAATTGATTCACAAACTAGTATCATATTGATATTAATTAATAACTTCTATTCCATGCATATTGCAGAATAATAGGATGGCATTTTCATTCTTATTTATAGCTTACAGTTAATGATGGAAGCTTGAAAATTCTTAGACAAACCATCTTTTTCCAAAGGCTAGAACAACCTCTCTGTCACCTATATGATCAACCCTGCACTAAATCTCTACAGTGATCAGGGTCCATCAGCTTGTGCTTCCCAATTTCGACAGCATTTTAGAATATCATGAAAGCTTTACAAAAATGGCCTAAACTTTTCTTGATGCAATGCCAATGACTTTATAATTGATTAAAGTGGGAGCCAGATGGCAAGAATTTTTTAAAGTTTCCTAGTGATTAAAATAAATACTAAAATTCAGGAACCACAACATGAGGTATACTCAACTAATGCAAGAACCAAATTTATTTCTCACCATTTCACTGTTAGTACTGATTAAATTAGTAAAATCATTAAGTAAAAGTTCTTGAATCAAGCCTCTTCATCTTGTGAAATAGATTCTCCAGTATAGTTAATCATCTCTCCTCCATCTATCTATCTATCTATCTATCTATCTATCTATCTATCTATCTATCTAATATTTATTTGTACATTTAATCATCTATCTATTATCTATTTATCACCTATTATCTAGTAGATTTGACTCCATTTACAATCCATGTATAATCATCTATTAATCATTTACCTATTAGCTATCTGTAATCTATCATTTATCTATCAATCATCTATTAATCGTTTTTCATGTTTACACATCACATGTCATCCGCAATTTATCTTTCACTATCTTCCACATACTAACAACCTGTCAATACTTTTATATTCCTGATAAAAGACTTCATAACCATGGAAACTTATAAAAGAATGCATTTATTTGGAGCTTGTTTATATTTTCATAGGGTTAGCTCATGAGCTTCTGGCAGAAAGCATAGGAGCAGGCTGGCAGGCATGGAGTTAGACTGTAGCTGAGAACTTCCATTTACTCCACAAGAAGGAGGCAGGGAGACTAAAATTGGTCCTTGCATTGGTTTTTGAAGCCTGAAAGCCTACCATAGTGACATACCTTCTCCAATAAGGCCATACATCCTAACCCTTTCTAAAATAGTGTACCAGTAGTAGGATTAGTCATTCAAATATATTAACCAATGGATATCATTCTCATTTAAACCACCTCACCATATATCTATCTAGATTCTATCAATCTTGTATTAATCACACACACACACACACACACACACACACACTACACACATCTAACTAGCTACCTATCTTGTCCATATTGCTATATTGCTACTTTCAATCCATTGATAAACTTCATAATCTGTACTTACACATTTCTGACCAGAACCATTTTCCTTAGTCACTTGAGTCATCTCACTAATATTCCCACGATACAAAATAAATTTCCCATTGTTGAGTAGTTCTGCAATGTGTTTCAATTTTTTTATTATTCTTAATCCTGCCTAGATTGTGAAGACTATGGCTTCCCCCTACCTTTTTTCTGAAGGATTAAACTAAAATACCAATATGATTTAGATTGTGCAAATCTGTCATGTCATATTACATAAAAGAACAATTTTAAACAAAAACAATGTATATCTGAAGATGGGAAACATTAAAAAGCTAAAAGGAAATGTCAGAATGATTTCTCTGGAGACTTCTTTACTTCTCAGCTCTTCTTGGGATGTAAAACATTTATATTTCACAATAAAGTTTCATAGTCTCATTTTAATTGCATCTTATCTCATACTTCGGGCTTGGCTGAGCTTCAAAGTTTACTAATTTGTGTTTGGTGTCCTAATTATCCATGCACTGTGCTGACATGCTGCAGACTGCAGCCAACCCTTCACATTTGGTCAGCTTCCCTTGTAAGATAAATATGTGAGGCATAACTGAATGAGCAAACCCCAAATATTTTTTTAATTGCAGCCAAGTAATCTCAACAGATGTTTATTTTTTATTTGTTTGTTTTTAATTAGAACAAGGATATAAAGTCCCATTTGTTCAAAGTTAGTCTTAATTGCACTTTCTCAAATTTATTTTTCCTGGTTTTATTTTTCTGCACTTAAGTAGTTTTGTGATAATACACAGTGGTATTGTTGGCTTTTATCTGCTTCCTACAGTTTAATTTTATACATGACTTACACTTTAAGAGATCTGCATTTTTTTCTTATGGGTATTTATTAATTCTCCACTCTTTTCGCTGGTGGAAAATCTTCCCACATTTATTATAGAAGGTAAAATATAGAAATCAATATCCAATTTAATAAGATGTAGCTAATTATATTACCATCATAACCCCTCTCTTTCTGCACATTTCTGATGAATAAGCCTGCAACAATTGGGACATCTCTAGCCGAAGGTCATGGATAATCTACTCTCAGTCATTTATACAGATATAGATAATAAACAATGGCATATCCATATCATAGTTTCAAGAAAGGGACCCATGTTCCTATTCATCAGTCTGCCCATATCGCCAGACTTTAGCAGGTGCTGTGTATTACTCAGTATTCACCAATGCATATCCCATGTCCTTCTACTAAAAATAAAACTTTACCCATAGCTTTCCAAGGATTCTCAAAAAATAATTAGATCATCCTTTTATTAACACAATTTACTCTTAGTACTGTGTTACCACATTCGAATTCATTGCCGTTCCCTTCAATATCATGATAACTTAAACACACTGTGATAACTGGGAGGGTGATGTACTTTTCAGGGAGGCAGAAATGACTCCCATTTGAACCATAGCATTTACGATCTGTGTGACTTTGGACAAATTATTTAAACTTTCTAGGGTCTACTGACATCATCCATAAACATGAGGACAGTGCAATGCAATCCTACTACTACTTTTGGGAGGATTATATATGAGAAGAGTTTTGAAATTTTTCTTCTCAGCAAAACTCTTTCAGAAATGAAATTATGTACAAAACTTATGCACAGAAATCTAACTTTGGAAGCAAATTAAAAATCAAGCCTCTTGACAAAAAAATCATATGGTTGAATTATTGGCCTAAAGTTTTAAGAAAAACATAAGTATATAAATATTTATTTCCAAGTTCTGAACTTTTAAAAATGGCCTTAGTTTAGTCATTCATTAAAAATGGCCTTAGTTTAGTCATTCAATATTTATTTATTTATTCATTCATTCATTTTTATTCATGTGTATGTGTCAGCTATGTGAATTCAGGTATCCAGGGAACTGAGCGGTGATCAGTATTTTTTCTTGTTAATCTGGAATTACAGGAAGTTGTCAGTCATCCAATGCTCTCTATAATGTCCTCTTAAAGAGTAAAGAAGAGCCATCTCACCAGCCCCACCTTTAGTTTCTTTGTGAACACAGTACCATGTACTTGATATGGTTGCATATGTTGGAGAAGCAGCTGAGAACAGGCCAGAACAAATCCATCCCTTGGCATTTTGTAGACTAGAGGGGTAAAATAATAATTGACAAATAAGCAAATGCATTTATGAGATCTAAGAGCAATGTAGATTTTTGATAAAAAGGAATAAGTTATGAGATGAAAATGAAAATATTAATTAAAAAAGATAAAAAGTAAGGCTTCAGAAAGAATCAGATTTGAGCAGAATCTCTTCAAGGTAGAAGTATGGTACTAGGTGAGCATCATTCATTATACTGCATACTATTCTTTTTTTTTTTTTATTGCACATCACTCCTTTATTATACTGATCTGGAAAAGAAGATTTAGTATGCCCAAAATAAGTTCTGGACCCACACGGTAGGTTCAAGCAGCTGGAACATGATTCAGACAGCGAAAGACAAAACCGTGGACATGATCAAGGGGCACTTCACCTCTACAAGGCAAGGCAGAGGGGTCATAACACACAGTAAGAGACACTCCTGTCCCTTGAGGACAAGTTTATCCCACTTGATATGAGGAATGGCTTATTTTCTGGTGACCACATAGACTATTTCAATCACCACTAGAAACCTCAGAGGAGTTTTTGTGTACTGATAAATATGTATGTACTTCTGTTTTTGTAAAAGTAAATGTAACACATAGACTTGACAGGATTGATCCCAACCTTCGGGGGCCAGCAGGTCCTTTAGGCTCAGAGAGGAAGTGACTACAGCCCCAGTTACCTAACTGCAGAAGAGTGCAGGACAGGCTTCTCACTGGTCAGGCCACAGCATGGTTCCTCCCTGACCTCCTAAAGCAGATCCTTGTAAACAAAGGACTAAGAAACCTGTAATTACTACCTCTCAATTCTCCTGGGAAGAGGAACTGTCCCTGGATGTGGACCAAGAACCTGCACCCTAGAGGTGTTACTCTGACTAGATTCTATGAAGGGAGTGGGTGCAGGGGATAAAATACTAAAAATGGGAGCCACGGGTCCCCATCTGCAGCTACAACTTAAACTTAAAATCCTAAACATGGAGTCAGTGACGTGACGGGTGCTGGGAAGGGCGCAGGAGGCAGACAGGCAGGGAGGAGGGTCTCGGGGCAGAAGTCTGTCTGCGCGCCTTCACTTCTTGGCCTTGCCCTGCGCGGCCACAGCTTCCATGGCTTTCCGCACGGTCTCTTCATCTCCCAGGAACTGCATGGGTGCCATTGACCAGATGTGGCTGCCAGTGGTGAGGACCTGGCACCTCAATGAGCGACACTATGGGGGTCTGACTGGTCTCAATAAAGCAGAAACTGCTGCTAAGCATGGTGAGGCACAGGTAAAGATCTGGAGGCGATCTTATGATGTCCCACCACCGCCAATGGAGCCTGACCATCCCTTCTACAGCAACATCAGTAAGGATCGCAGGTATGCAGACCTTACTGAGGACCAGCTGCCGTCCTGTGAGAGCCTGAAGGACACTATTGCCAGAGCATTGCCCTTCTGGAATGAAGAGATTGTCCCTCAGATCAAAGAGGGGAAGAGAGTCCTGATTGCGGCCCATGGCAACAGCCTTCGGGGGATCGTCAAGTATCTGGAGGGTCTCTCAGAAGAGGCCATCATGGAGCTGAACCTGCCAACTGGCATTCCCATTGTCTATGAATTGGACAAGAACTTGAAGCCCGTTAAACCCATGCAGTTCCTGGGAGATGAAGAGACTGCATACTATTCTTATCCTGCTTCGGTACAATGGTATTCAAAAGTTTGTGTGAAGAACAGAATCTTAAAGGAAGTGGAGATGTTGGGTGTGATAGTAATTACAGAATTCTTTTTAAATTTTTAATTTTTATTTAATTAGATGTGTATGCACGTGTCTGTGTCAGGATATATGCATATATGAGTTAGGTGTCCACGGAAACCACAGGTGTTGGGCTCTCTAGAGCTGTTGTTAAGTTAGTTGTAATCCACAAATGTGAACCTTCTACCCCCTCTGACTCTTACACTAAGTTTCTCCAATGATAATTTAACAAGGGAGGTACTGATCTAGGAGTATAATATCATTAAGAGATTTTTATTACTCTGTTTATTTTTTGTTGCTTTTATTTGTTTGTTTTTAAGGCCAGTAGCATTTGGTTTTTCTGTAGGTCCATAAGATACGTAGTCTCATGTTTTTGGTCACCCAATAAGTGTCAGGTATGGGTCCATCGATTGGCCTAAGTCAAATCAGCTTTTAGTAGGCTACTTCCACAAGTATTATGTCACAATTGGTCTCGCATATCTTGGAGACAAGACACTGTTGTAGATCAAAGGATTTGTGGTCTTCTTTGTGTTTACTTTTCTATTTTTGTAGTATACAGTACATTCCTGTACCAAAGATGCCAGAGAGTAGGGGTAAGATCTCTATGTAGGCACCAGATAAAATGTTCCACGTTCACTGCGTTATGCAGGTGCTGTTTTCAGCAATGGGGTCTTACTGTCAGTTTATGGATAGTCACCACTTATCTAGGCAATAAAGTTATTTGGTGATTCCCATGGAAGCCCTTTAGTCAAGAACTCAATCAAATCTAACCAAATCTCAGATTTGGAAGTCTTTTTTTGGGGGGTAGGGGGTAAGAGATGGTCAGTTGGGACTCTATCTCAACATTATTTAGACGTTTCATTTAGATTGCCTTCATAAATCTATGTATTTTAAGAATTTTCTACTGCATTTGATATTTGGAATGTCCCTTAATTTTGGCCTGTCTCTCGCCATATCCCCTCCCTCAACTCCCCTCCTCTCCCCTTCTCTACTTGATACTCCTTTTCTAGTCCCCATCCATCCATAACTACCTATTCTATTTCCCTTTCCTAACAATAGCTATCACTACCCTCTATACCCTTATTCTATGCCTACCCCCTGTGGTTCTATAGGTTGAAGCTAGGTTATCCTTGACTTAACAGATAATATCTCTATATAAACAAATACATACATTATTTGTCTTGTACAGCCACTGTGGAACTCAGTTTGGCAGTTCCTCAGCAAGATAAGAAACAATTTAATTCAAGATTCAGCTAGGCCATTCTTGGGCATATACCCAAATGATACATAACAAAGACACTTGCTCAAAATTGTCAATTGCAGTTCATAATAGCCAGAAATTAGAAACAACTTAGATGTTCCCAAACAGAACACCACTGAGATACATTTTGTGAAATGTGATACATTTACACAATGGGGTGTTAATCAAGTGTTAAAAATGGTATCATGGCATTTGCAGAAAAATGGATGGAACTAGAAAAAAATCATCCTGAGTGATGTATTCCAGCCCTAGGAAGACGAATCACTACAGAGCTTTTAAATTTTTTATTTATTTTTATTATTTAATTAAAAAATTCCACCTCCTCCCCTTCTCCAATTTCCCTCCCGCTCCCCCCATCCCGCTTCCCCTCCCTCTCCAGTCCAAAGAGCAGTCGGGGTTCCCTGCCCTGTGGGAAATCCAAGGTCCTCCCCACTCCATCCAGGACTAGGAAGGTGAGCATCCAAGCAGACTAGGCTCCCACAAAGTCATTACATGTAGTAGGATCAAAACCCAGTGCCATTGTCCTTGGCTTCTCGGTCAGCCCTTCTTGTCAGCCACGTTAAGGGAGTCCGGTTTGATCACATGCTCCAACATCCAGCTGGCCTTGGTGAGCTCCCATTAGATCAGCCCCACCATCTCAGTGGGTGGGCGTACCCCTCGCAGTCCTAACTTCCTTGTTCATGTTCTCCCTCCTTCTGCTCCTCATTTGGACCTTAGGATCTCAGTCCAGTGTTCCAATGTGGGTCTCTGTCTCTAGGTTCATCCATCGCCAGATGAAGGTTTCATGGTGATATGCAAGATATTCATCAGTATGGCTATAGGATAGGGCCATTTCAGGCTCCCTCTCCTCAGCTGCCCAAGGATCTAGCTGGGGACATCTCCATGGACACCTGGGAACACCTCTAGAGTCAAGTCTCTCGCCGACCCTAAAATGGTTCCCTTAATTAAGATATATACTTCCCTACTCCCATATCCACCCTGCCTCCATCCCAACTGTCCCATTCCCCCATGCTCTCCCCATCCTCCCCTTCTCACTTTTTTCTCCCCATTTCCCCTTACTCCCATCCCATCCCCACCCCCAAGTTTCCAATTTTTGCCTGGCAATCTTGTCTCCTTCCAATATTAAAATATGGCTAACATCATGAATCCTTCCAAATCATTCCTTCAATCAATATCTCCCCTTGCCATATTCCTCTGATATTTATGCTCCCTTATTTTTAATTGCTACTGATATAAATGTGCAAATAACTGTATAAATACAGTATGCAGAATCCATTTAGTGGGGTGTGTGTGTGTGTGTGTGTGTGTGTGTGTGTGTGTGTGTGTATGCTTTTAGGGCTGACTACTTGGTATTTGTCTTAATTAAGATTTCTATTACTGTGATGAAACATCATGACCAAAAAATAAGTTGGGGAACAAGGAGTTTATTTGGCTTACTTCCATATCACTGTTCATCATTAAAGAAAGTCAAGACATGAACCTGAACAGTGCAGGAACACAGAGGTAGAAATTGAGGCGGAGACTGTGGAGGGATGCTGCTTGTTATCTTACTCCTCATGGCTTACTCAGCCTATTTTCAGGTAGAACCCAGGACTGCCAGCCCAGAAATGGTAGGCACCACCCACTGTTGGACTGGGTACTTCCTTAAGAAAACGCCTTACACCTGGATCATATGGAAGCATTTTCTCAATTGAGTTTCCTATCATTCAGATAACTTTAACTTTGTCAAATTGACATGTATTAACTAGAAGAAGGCTGTTTTTTATATATGCTTTGGTAGAAAATAACTTATAATCAAATAAAAATATCACTTATTTGTATGTCTAGAAAAAAGAATTGAAATAATGTATGGGCCTCTCAGAATCTCCCAAATTCTTACCTCATTTCCTGTGCCCCTAACATCATCACTGGAGTTATCTGTGAAAACATAAGCATCTTCTGTAAAACGTCTTTGATGAAGGCCACCCAGCAGACCAATAGGTGAGCACTCAACAGACAATCACCATAGAATCCATTCTAATAAATTAACAAACTAATAAATTATTTACATGCTCTATAACCCAGAAGAATGTACTGAAGAGAAAAGATTTCTCAGTTTATCAAGATACTGTACATATCATTAGAAATGCTAATCATAGTTGTAAAAACATTGAGTGTTCCAAATGCCCGTCACTGGGAGAATGACTGGATATAATCCAGCAGGTCACATGATGTCCTGTTTTAGCAATCAAAAATAACTGAACTACAACATACAATGATACTAGTTTTACTAATATATTAAGAGAAATAAATATTCCAAATAAAGCCTAAATATAATAGCCTCATTCCAACATTAAAAATAAATGAAAAGTCAAGTTGTGAATAAAACATGTACATATAATTAAAGCATAAATTCACACTAAAAAAAACAAGAGAGTGCTGACCACAGGGTGTAGGCCATGAATCTGGCAGATGTGGGAATGCAGGCAATGGGTAGATTGGAGGTAATCTGTGCAGGTGGTTGGTAAGGTCCTGGCTTTTGTTTGAGATGGTGGGGCTGTGGGTAATTGTTACCTATCAAAAACTTGCTAACTCTCTATATTAAAAAGAGGTAGTCACTCATGAGTCAATGGAGAAAAAATATCATAAATAAAAATGTTCATTTTTCTAAGCCATTATGAGGTCCTTTTCAGAAAATACAGATACGTTCTCTTTACTATAAAACAACTCAAATATTTGAAATTATGCCTATTTGTGAAATATTATTACCATGTTCATGCAAAACAATGCATGTACATTGATTTGCAAATTTTAAATAATGTCATAGAATTATCACTTTTAAGCCAGGCAGTGGTGTCACATGCCTTTAATCCCAACACTTGGGATGCAGAGGCAGAGGCAGGTGGATCTCTATAAATTAAAGACCAGCCTGGTCGAAAAGAGCTAGTTCCAGGAGGATAGGCTCCAAAACGACAGAGAAACCCTGTCTTAAAAAACCAAGAGAAAAAATATCACTTTTAATAAAAATATATTGTGTTTACTATTGTATCTGTTCAAATGTACATTTTTTAAAGAATTCAAAAAAATTTTAAAGCATTTATATTCTGTAATGATAGATAACAGTAACTATGGAAAATTCCACTTGACAGGTTAACTATTCATATGTACTTAAAGTTTTACAGTATATATAGGCTATATAAATTATGCCTATGTACAATTTAGATACCTGTTTTCAGTATTCCATCATTTTCTTATTTGATATAGTTTTTCATTTCATCACCTTATCTATAAAATCTTATTTTTTTATTCTATACATCAGACATTTGAAGTTGAATCTTGGCAAAATTCCTATACTTTTAAATTTTGTCATTTATCCTGTTCCTTATTGAAGTTTTAATGTAAAAATAAAGATTTTTAGTTACTTGTTTACTTATTGACCTGAAAACTTGATAATAATAAAACATAATTTATACTTTTCATGGAGATAACTACCTGACAGAATATAGTTTGTTATCTTCAGGTAGTTTCATGATTATCTAGGGACTGATTCAGACTTACATGTTGATTGTAACTGCAGTATGTTGTAGTTCTTGACTTTTCTGAACATACTGCTGAAATTGTAGCTCACAGAGAATAAGGATCATTAATAAAAATGAGGGCAGTGGCCCACGTGAGGAGCTTCATTCTGCAAGCTCACCCGTTGTTTATATGAAACTTTATTATCAATCACTGCTGAAGTCCAACAAGCAGACTTCTTTCCCACACACAGCTTTTCTTACCAACAAGTTGATGGTGAAGATATCTTGATTTTCTTACTCAAGTAAAAATTCTATTTTCAAGTTTTATGGGCAGAGCAGGCTTGTGGGACATTATGCAGAACATACAAAAATATTTATACATGAACTAGATCTAATATTTTTTGCTTATTTCTGTGTCTACCTGTGGTAAGTGAATATATGTGTTTGTGTATATAGGTGACCATGTACTGGGTATGTTTACAAATTTGTAATTTGTTCAGATTTGTGTGGAGGTCAAAGGTCAACATTAGATATCTTTTCTCTGGCACTTTCTTGCCTTTGGAACAGGTTCTCTCACTGATTTAATGCTTTCTAAATGAGATATACTGTCTAGCCATGGCGATGTGCCTGTTTTTACCCCTCACCCCCAGTGCTGACATTACAAGCATGTACCACAATGAATTGTATTTTTTTTTAAAAAAAATATGATTTGTGGGGATAGGACACAGGTTCTCATGTTTGCAATCCAAACATTTCACCAACCAGGCTATCTCTCCAACCCTTAAAACATCTTTTTTTTTTTTTTACAGTGAAGTGGCAGAATTTGGGTCTCTTTAATAAAGTCATCCTGATAGAATATGCTTGAAAGTACTTGTCATAGGAAAGTATTTTTGGTTTGGTTTTTTGAATACAACCCTACTTTAAACTCAACAACTCTTCAGTATATTTTCCCCAAATAATCAATGAACTCATGTTTGGAACAAAAGGTGTTTTAGGTTAAATAGTCTTTTTGAACATGGAGCCCTTGTTGGACTGCTTCAGAAATAGTTGTTTGGGTTTTGTTCCACGCTTGCTTATCTAATCGCAGGCTTCTTTTAACATCTTCCTAAGAAACTTTCACTTGCCACATAGGCACCAAGTGGACAGTCTTCTTCACTGTGCATTCATTTTCAGAACACATTGTCTAGAAATTCTCTCTTCTTCAGTTAGCAGTACAAACACTGGACAGCAAACAGCCACATTTACCTCTAGTTAAACAGATCAAATGTCCTCTTTTGACCCATGTAGGTACTATATACACATAATGCATATGCAGATAAGTTGGCACCCAGCACACACACACTTCTCAAGTTAGTAAAAGTTGAACTAATTCTCAATACTCCAAACTCTGAAACCACACAGGCTGTGCATCACAGTTGTGAAGTTGACTGTATGAGTCTCCAAGCAGTTTTCTTCTGGTCATAGTGGCTGGTTCTATTGCTCATCTATTCTACCATTTAAGATGATTCTGAAAGTTTGAGGTCTCAAAGAGAATCATTTATAATAGTTGATCAATCTCAAAAACAGTGGGGGACTCTATGCCCAGCATGACACTTATCCCAATTTATCAACAGTTTGTCCAGATTCATAGAATAATAACTATCCATAAACATGAGTAACTATTATCATTAAATAAATGAAATCTGACACTATATGACACAGGTGCAATGGACTACAAGTTAAAGTGCAGCTCAGCTTGTGGCACCTAATGATTGAGAATGATTGATGAACAAATGCAATTATGATTGCTTTCATTCCATAAGCCAGAAAGATGGCTCAGTCAGGAAAGACCTTGTCATGCTAATGTGAAGACAACAATTTGGATACCCTGTACCCACATAAATATGTGGTAGGCAAGATGAGCCAACTCATGTGCTCTTAAAATATGGGAGTCAGAAACAGGGGGTCCCCTGAGCAAGCTGGCTGCATAAAGATCAGCCTCTGCCTTCTCCAAATATACAAATACACCTATACACACATGGTCTCACAACATGCAGATAGACCATTTATACAGACACGTGAAAAAAAAAGTATATGTAGAGGCCTGACAAACAAAACCTAAGTGTTTTTCTCTTCACAGTACTAGTGGTGTGAAACATTGAGTCATACCACTATGATTCGTTTTGTAAGGAAGTGTTCATGAACATGCAAACCAGTGTTTGTTCCTACCAGCAATTTCCATCACAGGAAAAGTCAGTATGAGAATGGAAGTTGTGTGGTAATAGCCCTGACCTTTAACTTTCATAAACATTGTATTCATTAGAAGATAATCTAATTCCAAGATATTGCACATGGGGTGGGAATCATACAGTGCTATGAAGTTTAGGTTGGGAATCGGAAATTATTGAGGACCATATCAGAGATTGCCTAAAGGGCCTCTAACAGTGGACTCATGTGTCTTTCATTAGAGAAGAGGCTCAATGGTCCAGTATTATATGTATCACCTGGTTCTATTGGTCATCAAATGCTTAAGCAGAAAACTTTCAGTTGGTGCAGTTAGGAAAGATTACAAATACACATTTTGCTTTGTCACGTCTTTTTTTGTTATTATGAGGATAGTAAGAAAAGAGGGAATATCTTGTTTGTATGTGGTGTGGGATGTTCTTCTGTATCTGTGTTGCCTTTATTGGTTAATGAATAAAGCTGTTTTGGCCAGTGGCTTAGCAGAATAGAGCTAGGTGGGAAAACTAAATTGAATGCTGTGAGAAAGAAGGCGGAGTCAAGGAGAACCTATGTAGCTGCTACTGGAGACAGACGCCTGTGCTGGAGCCTGCCGAAACTTTACTGGTAGGCCACAAACTCATGATACACAAATTAATGGAGATGGGTAAATTTAAGATATAAGAGCTAGCTAGAAATATGCATAAGCTAATAGACCAAGTAGTGTTGCAATTGATACAGTTTCTGAGTGATTATTTTGGGTCCGCACACCCAGGAATGAATGAGCAGCCTCCATCAAAATGTATGGAAACCCAGGGGGTTTCTTTTCCTATCCAAACTATCAAGTTGTTCAATTGTCATATTGCCAATCAAAAAAATGGTCAAATGAAAGTTAGAACTGAGTATGCCTGGAACAACAGACCATAGCTTGAGAAGACATTACCAGAAGCATACATAGCTGAGGCTAGCAAGCTAAAGAACTTCATGAATGATGATCTTTGTTTCAGGTCCATGAGGACCCAAAGACATTAAACTAGATAAATTCTCATAACAAAAATGACAGAAATTTTCGATAAGACATCAGACTAAAGCTTCTTCTGTGTGGGCCAATGGAAAATTATCAGACTAAGAGAAAAACAGACTATTTCAAGAAAGGAAGAACAACACAAAATGGATGATGGGACAGCAAGGCAGAAAAGTGGGAACACAAACAACCAGAAAGCAGAAAGCCAATATTAGCATAGACACCTCCTTGTAAAAGTAAAGCAGAAGGTTAGAGTACAAGAAGATTCTGATAAACATCCAAACTCTGCAACTGTAATTCTAAAATTTGGTCCTATTATCACTGACTTTTCTGTTTATACAGCGGAGCAAGCTACTGCATTACTACATAAAGTAACTTCTCTTAATACAATGAAGCTTTCCACACCCAAATTGGCATTTACTCTGAGACCTCAGGTCCAGAGTCCTGGCTTCTAAACACACAAGCAGATGTTTTCCCTACAATTCAGTGGTAACAGAAACCATCCCACCCATAGTCCCATGTGCACAAAATAAGAAGTGTATGACAAAGATCCGTTGGTGGCAATAAAGGTTATTCTAATA